>NC_090445.1:776366013-777759561 GCF_031143425.1 Pleurodeles waltl
AAAGACAGGCACCTCCATTTTGTGTTCCTCTGTGCATCTCTCCTGTGTCCTGATACAGCCCAGTGTTCAAGGATTGCAAAGAGACCTAGGTAAGGAGCCCAAAGATATTTTCTAGTCAAATAGTATTAATTGTTCAAAAAGTGTTTGTTTTACTGTGGACTCTCTATGTTTTCAGGCAGCCTAGCCTCTTTTAAAGTGGTGTTTGTTTCAAAATCGTTTTTGCTGTGACTGTGTGAATTCCCTTGCTAGTTTGTGGCTCCCCCCCCCCTTTTTCCCCCCCCTCTGCCCCCCTTTTTTCACCCCTATTCTTAGTAAAAAGACTACATAGATCTTTCAGAGTGTGGTTTTAGGAGACTGTTTTTAATCTGTTTGTGTGATTTAAATTGTGCTTAAAAGCTGTCTGCCCCCCTGTATTTTTTTGCCTTAAAAAAGCCCGATTTTAGAGTGTGCGCCCAGAACTATTGCAATGTTTGTCTCTTAAACAATCTCCCCCTTACCTGAAAAGTAGACTCTGCTAGCTTGGAAGTGTGGATTCAGCCTGTCTGTATCCAAGGAGATACTGAATAGAGCAGCAGTAGCCTCCCCCCAGGACCCAGGGACTGGACTTAGCTGATTGGCTCCCTGAGTCTCTGCTGCACCTGAGACCCGCCCCCCCCACCTGCTCTGGCTCCTTAAGTTTGTGGAGGGAAGGCCAAAGACAGGCACCTCCATTTTGTGTTCCTCTGTGCATCTCTCCTGTGTCCTGATACAGCCCAGTGTTCAAGGATTGCAAAGAGACCTAGGTAAGGAGCCCAAAGATATTTTCTAGTCAAATAGTATTAATTGTTCAAAAAGTGTTTGTTTTACTGTGGACTCTCTGTGTTTTCAGGCAGCCTAGCCTCTTTTAAAGTGGTGTTTGTTTCAAAATCGTTTTTGCTGTGACTGTGTGAATTCCCTTGCTAGTTTGTGGCTCCCCCCCCTTTTTTCCCCCCCTCTGCCCCCCTTTTTTCACCCCTATTCTTAGTAAAAAGACTACATAGATCTTTCAGAGTGTGGTTTTAGGAGACTGTTTTTAATCTGTTTGTGTGATTCAAATTGTGCTTAAAAGCTGTCTGCCCCCCTGTATTTTTTGCCTTAAAAAAGCCCGATTTTAGAGTGTGCGCCCAGAACTATTGCAGTGTTTGTCTCTTAAACAATCTCCCCCTTACCTGAAAAGTAGACTCTGCTAGCTTGGAAGTGTGGATTCAGCCTGTCTGTATCCAAGGAGATACTGAATAGAGCAGCAGTAGCCTCCCCCCAGGCCCCAGGGACTGGACTTAGCTGATTGGCTCCCTGAGTCTCTGCTGCACCTGAGACCCGCCCCCCCCCCCACCTGCTCTGGCTCCTTAAGTTTGTGGAGGGAAGGCCAAAGACAGGCACCTCCATTTTGTGTTCCTCTGTGCATCTCTCCTGTGTCCTGATACAGCCCAGTGTTCAAGGATTGCAAAGAGACCTAGGTAAGGAGCCCAAAGATATTTTCTAGTCAAATAGTATTAATTGTTCAAAAAGTGTTTGTTTTACTGTGGACTCTCTGTGTTTTCAGGCAGCCTAGCCTCTTTTAAAGTGGTGTTTGTTTCAAAATCGTTTTTGCTGTGACTGTGTGAATTCCCTTGCTAGTTTGTGGCTCCCACCCCCTTCCCCCCCCCCCTCTGCCCCCCTTTTTTCACCCCTATTCTTAGTAAAAAGACTACATAGATCTTTCAGAGTGTGGTTTTAGGAGACTGTTTTTTAATCTGTTTGTGTGATTTAAATTGTGCTTAAAAGCTGTCTGCCCCCCTGTATTTTTTGCCTTAAAAAAAGCCCGATTTTAGAGTGTGCGCCCAGAACTATTGCAGTGTTTGTCTCTTAAACAATCTCCCCCTTACCTGAAAAGTAGACTCTGCTAGCTTGGAAGTGTGGATTCAGCCTGTCTGTATCCAAGGAGATACTGAATAGAGCAGCAGTAGCCTCCCCCCAGGCCCCAGGGACTGGACTTAGCTGATTGGCTCCCTGAGTCTCTGCTGCACCTGAGACCCGCCCCCCCCACCTGCTCTGGCTCCTTAAGTTTGTGGAGGGAAGGCCAAAGACAGGCACCTCCATTTTGTGTTCCTCTGTACATCTCTCCTGTGTCCTGATACAGCCCAGTGTTCAAGGATTGCAAAGAGACCTAGGTAAGGAGCCCAAAGATATTTTCTAGTCAAATAGTATTAATTGTTCAAAAAGTGTTTGTTTTACTGTGGACTATCTGTGTTTTCAGGCAGCCTAGCCTCTTTTAAAGTGGTGTTTGTTTCAAAATCGTTTTTGCTGTGACTGTGTGAATTCCCTTGCTAGTTTGTGGCTCCCCCCCCCCTGTTTCCCCCCCCTCTGCCCCCCTTTTTTCACCCCTATTCTTAGTAAAAAGGCTACATAGATCTTTCAGAGTGTGGTTTTAGGAGACTGTTTTTAATCTGTTTTGTGTGATTTAAATTGTGCTTAAAAGCTGTCTGCCCCCCTGTATTTTTTGCCTTAAAAAAGCCCGATTTTAGAGTGTGCGCCCAGAACTATTGCAGTGTTTGTCTCTTAAACAATCTCCCCCTTACCTGAAAAGTAGACTCTGCTAGCTTGGAAGTGTGGATTCAGCCTGTCTGTATCCAAGGAGATACTGAATAGAGCAGCAGTAGCCTCCCCCCAGGCCCCAGGGACTGGACTTAGCTGATTGGCTCCCTGAGTCTCTGCTGCACCTGAGACCCGCCCCCCCACCTGCTCTGGCTCCTTAAGTTTGTGGATGGAAGGCCAAAGACAGGCACCTCCATTTTGTGTTCCTCTGTGCATCTCTCCTGTGTCCTGATACAGCCCAGTGTTCAAGGATTGCAAAGAGACCCTAGGTAAGGAGCCCAAAGATATTTTCTAGTCAAATAGTATTAATTGTTCAAAAAGTGTTTGTTTTACTGTGGACTCTCTGTGTTTTCAGGCAGCCTAGCCTCTTTTAAAGTGGTGTTTGTTTCAAAATCGTTTTTGCTGTGACTGTGTGAATTCCCTTGCTAGTTTGTGGCTCCCCCCCCCCCCTTTTTCCCCCCCTCTGCCCCCCTTTTTTCACCCCTTTTCTTAGTAAAAAGACTACATAGATCTTTCAGAGTGTGGTTTTAGGAGGACTGTTTTTAATCTGTTTGTGTGATTTAAATTGTGCTTAAAAGCTGTCTGCCCCCCTGTATTTTTAGCCTTAAAAAAGCCCGATTTTAGAGTGTGCGCCCAGAACTATTGCAGTGTTTGTCTCTTAAACAATCTCCCCCTTACCTGAAAAGTAGACTCTGCTAGCTTGGAAGTGTGGATTCAGCCTGTCTGTATCCAAGGAGATACTGAATAGAGCAGCAGTAGCCTCCCCCCAGGGACTGGACTTAGCTGATTGGCTCCCTGAGTCTCTGCTGCACCTGAGACCCGCCCCCCCCCCCCACCTTCTCTGGCTCCTTAAGTTTGTGGAGGGAAGGCCAAAGACAGGCACCTCCATTTTGTGTTCCTCTGTGCCTCTCTCCTGTGTCCTGATACAGCCTAGTGTTCAAGGATTGCAAAGAGACCTAGGTAAGGAGCCCAAAGATATTTTCTAGTCAAATAGTATTAATTGTTCAAAAAGTGTTTGTTTTACTGTGGACTCTCTGTGTTTTCAGGCAGCCGAGCCTCTTTTAAAGTGGTGTTTGTTTCAAAATCGTTTTTGCTGTGACTGTGTGAATTCCCTTGCAAGTTTGTGGCTCCCCCCCTCCTTTCCCCCCCCATCTGCCCCCCTTTTTTCACCCCCTATTCTTAGTAAAAAAGACTACACAGATCTTTCAGAGTGTGGTTTTAGGAGACTGTTTTTTAATCTGTTTGTGTGATTTAAATTGTGCTTAAAAGCTGTCTGCCCCCCTGTATTTTTTGCCTTAAAAAAGCCCGATTTTAGAGTGTGCGCCCAGAACTATTGCAGTGTTTGTCTCTTAAACAATCTCCCCCTTACCTGAAAAGTAGACTCTGCTAGCTTGGAAGTGTGGATTCAGCCTGTCTGTATCCAAGGAGATACTGAATAGAGCAGCAGTAGCCTCCCCCCAGGCCCCAGGGACTGGACTTAGCTGATTGGCTCCCTGAGTCTCTGCTGCACCTGAGGCCCGCCCCCCCCCCCACCTGCTCTGGCTCCTTAAGTTTGTGGAGGGAAGGCCAAAGACAGGCACCTCCATTTTGTGTTCCTCTGTGCATCTCTCCTGTGTCCTGATACAGCCCAGTGTTCAAGGATTGCAAAGAGACCTAGGTAAGGAGCCCAAAGATATTTTCTAGTCAAATAGTATTAATTGTTCAAAAAGTGTTTGTTTTACTGTGGACTCTCTATGTTTTCAGGCAGCCTAGCCTCTTTTAAAGTGGTGTTTGTTTCAAAATCGTTTTTGCTGTGACTGTGTGAATTCCCTTGCTAGTTTGTGGCTCCCCCCCCCCTTTTTCCCCCCCCTCTGCCCCCCTTTTTTCACCCCTATTCTTAGTAAAAAGACTACATAGATCTTTCAGAGTGTGGTTTTAGGAGACTGTTTTTAATCTGTTTGTGTGATTTAAATTGTGCTTAAAAGCTGTCTGCCCCCCTGTATTTTTTTGCCTTAAAAAAGCCCGATTTTAGAGTGTGCGCCCAGAACTATTGCAATGTTTGTCTCTTAAACAATCTCCCCCCTTACCTGAAAAGTAGACTCTGCTAGCTTGGAAGTGTGGATTCAGCCTGTCTGTATCCAAGGAGATACTGAATAGAGCAGCAGTAGCCTCCCCCCAGGCCCCAGGGACTGGACTTAGCTGATTGGCTCCCTGAGTCTCTGCTGCACCTGAGACCCGCCCCCCCCCACCTGCTCTGGCTCCTTAAGTTTGTGGAGGGAAGGCCAAAGACAGGCACCTCCATTTTGTGTTCCTCTGTGCATCTCTCCTGTGTCCTGATACAGCCCAGTGTTCAAGGATTGCAAAGAGACCTAGGTAAGGAGCCCAAAGATATTTTCTAGTCAAATAGTATTAATTGTTCAAAAAGTGTTTGTTTTACTGTGGACTCTCTGTGTTTTCAGGCAGCCTAGCCTCTTTTAAAGTGGTGTTTGTTTCAAAATCGTTTTTGCTGTGACTGTGTGAATTCCCTTGCTAGTTTGTGGCTCCCCCCCCTTTTTTCCCCCCCTCTGCCCCCCTTTTTTCACCCCTATTCTTAGTAAAAAGACTACATAGATCTTTCAGAGTGTGGTTTTAGGAGACTGTTTTTAATCTGTTTGTGTGATTCAAATTGTGCTTAAAAGCTGTCTGCCCCCCTGTATTTTTTGCCTTAAAAAAGCCCGATTTTAGAGTGTGCGCCCAGAACTATTGCAGTGTTTGTCTCTTAAACAATCTCCCCCTTACCTGAAAAGTAGACTCTGCTAGCTTGGAAGTGTGGATTCAGCCTGTCTGTATCCAAGGAGATACTGAATAGAGCAGCAGTAGCCTCCCCCCAGGCCCCAGGGACTGGACTTAGCTGATTGGCTCCCTGAGTCTCTGCTGCACCTGAGACCCGCCCCCCCCCACCTGCTCTGGCTCCTTAAGTTTGTGGAGGGAAGGCCAAAGACAGGCACCTCCATTTTGTGTTCCTCTGTGCATCTCTCCTGTGTCCTGATACAGCCCAGTGTTCAAGGATTGCAAAGAGACCTAGGTAAGGAGCCCAAAGATATTTTCTAGTCAAATAGTATTAATTGTTCAAAAAGTGTTTGTTTTACTGTGGACTCTCTGTGTTTTCAGGCAGCCTAGCCTCTTTTAAAGTGGTGTTTGTTTCAAAATCGTTTTTGCTGTGACTGTGTGAATTCCCTTGCTAGTTTGTGGCTCCCACCCCCTTCCCCCCCCCCTCTGCCCCCCTTTTTTCACCCCTATTCTTAGTAAAAAGACTACATAGATCTTTCAGAGTGTGGTTTTAGGAGACTGTTTTTAATCTGTTTGTGTGATTTAAATTGTGCTTAAAAGCTGTCTGCCCCCCTGTATTTTTTGCCTTAAAAAAAAGCCCGATTTTAGAGTGTGCGCCCAGAACTATTGCAGTGTTTGTCTCTTAAACAATCTCCCCCTTACCTGAAAAGTAGACTCTGCTAGCTTGGAAGTGTGGATTCAGCCTGTCTGTATCCAAGGAGATACTGAATAGAGCAGCAGTAGCCTCCCCCCAGGCCCCAGGGACTGGACTTAGCTGATTGGCTCCCTGAGTCTCTGCTGCACCTGAGGCCCGCCCCCCCCCCCCCACCTGCTCTGGCTCCTTAAGTTTGTGGAGGGAAGGCCAAAGACAGGCACCTCCATTTTGTGTTCCTCTGTGCATCTCTCCTGTGTCCTGATACAGCCCAGTGTTCAAGGATTGAAAAGAGACCTAGGTAAGGAGCCCAAAGATATTTTCTAGTCAAATAGTATTAATTGTTCAAAAAGTGTTTGTTTTACTGTGGACTCTCTGTGTTTTCAGGCAGCCTAGCCTCTTTTAAAGTGGTGTTTGTTTCAAAATCGTTTTTGCTGTGACTGTGTGAATTCCCTTGCTAGTTTGTGGCTCCCCCCCCCCCCCTTTTTCCCCCCCTCTGCCCCCCTTTTTTCACCCCTATTCTTAGTAAAAAGACTACATAGATCTTTCAGAGTGTGGTTTTAGGAGACTGTTTTTAATCTGTTTGTGTGATTTAAATTGTGCTTAAAAGCTGTCTGCCCCCCTGTATTTTTTGCCTTAAAAAAGCCCGATTTTAGAGTGTGCGCCCAGAACTATTGCAGTGTTTGTCTCTTAAACAATCTCCCCCTTACCTGAAAAGTAGACTCTGCTAGCTTGGAAGTGTGGATTCAACCTGTCTGTATCCAAGGAGATACTGAATAGAGCAGCAGTAGCCTCCCCCCAGGCCCCAGGGACTGGACTTAGCTGATTGGCTCCCTGAGTCTCTGCTGCACCTGAGACCCGCCCCCCCCACCTGCTCTGGCTCCTTAAGTTTGTGGAGGGAAGGCCAAAGACAGGCACCTCCATTTTGTGTTCCTCTGTGCATCTCTCCTGTGTCCTGATACAGCCCAGTGTTCAAGGATTGCAAAGAGACCTAGGTAAGGAGCCCAAAGATATTTTCTAGTCAAATAGTATTAATTGTTCAAAAAGTGCTTTGTTTTACTGTGGACTCTCTGTGTTTTCAGGCAGCCTAGCCTCTTTTAAAGTGGTGTTTGTTTCAAAATCGTTTTTGCTGTGACTGTGTGAATTCCCTTGCTAGTTTGTGGCTCCCACCCCCTTCCCCCCCCCCCTCTGCCCCCCTTTTTTCACCCCTATTCTTAGTAAAAAGACTACATAGATCTTTCAGAGTGTGGTTTTAGGAGACTGTTTTTAATCTGTTTGTGTGATTTAAATTGTGCTTAAAAGCTGTCTGCCCCCCTGTATTTTTTGCCTTAAAAAAGCCCGATTTTTAGAGTGTGCGCCCAGAACTATTGCAGTGTTTGTCTCTTAAACAATCTCCCCCTTACCTGAAAAGTAGACTCTGCTAGCTTGGAAGTGTGGATTCAGCCTGTCTGTATCCAAGGAGATACTGAATAGAGCAGCAGTAGCCTCCCCCCAGGCCCCAGGGACTGGACTTAGCTGATTGGCTCCCTGAGTCTCTGCTGCACCTGAGGCCCGCCCCCCCCCACCTGCTCTGGCTCCTTAAGTTTGTGGAGGGAAGGCCAAAGACAGGCACCTCCATTTTGTGTTCCTCTGTGCATCTCTCCTGTGTCCTGATACAGCCCAGTGTTCAAGGATTGCAAAGAGACCTAGGTAAGGAGCCCAAAGATATTTTCTAGTCAAATAGTATTAATTGTTCAAAAAGTGTTTGTTTTACTGTGGACTCTCTGTGTTTTCAGGCAGCCTAGCCTCTTTTAAAGTGGTGTTTGTTTCAAAATCGTTTTTGCTGTGACTGTGTGAATTCCCTTGCTAGTTTGTGGCTCCCCCCCCCTTTTTCCCCCCCTCTGCCCCCCTTTTTTCACCCCTATTCTTAGTAAAAAGACTACATAGATCTTTCAGAGTGTGGTTTTAGGAGACTGTTTTTAATCTGTTTGTGTGATTCAAATTGTGCTTAAAAGCTGTCTGCCCCCCTGTATTTTTTGCCTTAAAAAAGCCCGATTTTAGAGTGTGCGCCCAGAACTATTGCAGTGTTTGTCTCTTAAACAATCTCCCCCTTACCTGAAAAGTAGACTCTGCTAGCTTGGAAGTGTGGATTCAGCCTGTCTGTATCCAAGGAGATACTGAATAGAGCAGCAGTAGCCTCCCCCCAGGCCCCAGGGACTGGACTTAGCTGATTGGCTCCCTGAGTCTCTGCTGCACCTGAGACCCGCCCCCCCCACCTGCTCTGGCTCCTTAAGTTTGTGGAGGGAAGGCCAAAGACAGGCACCTCCATTTTGTGTTCCTCTGTGCATCTCTCCTGTGTCCTGATACAGCCCAGTGTTCAAGGATTGCAAAGAGACCTAGGTAAGGAGCCCAAAGATATTTTCTAGTCAAATAGTATTAATTGTTCAAAAAGTGTTTGTTTTACTGTGGACTCTCTGTGTTTTCAGGCAGCCTAGCCTCTTTTAAAGTGGTGTTTGTTTCAAAATCGTTTTTGCTGTGACTGTGTGAATTCCCTTGCTAGTTTGTGGCTCCCACCCCCTTCCCCCCCCCCTCTGCCCCCCTTTTTTCACCCCTATTCTTAGTAAAAAGACTACATAGATCTTTCAGAGTGTGGTTTTAGGAGACTGTTTTTAATCTGTTTGTGTGATTTAAATTGTGCTTAAAAGCTGTCTGCCCCCCTGTATTTTTTGCCTTAAAAAAAGCCCGATTTTAGAGTGTGCGCCCAGAACTATTGCAGTGTTTGTCTCTTAAACAATCTCCCCCTTACCTGAAAAGTAGACTCTGCTAGCTTGGAAGTGTGGATTCAGCCTGTCTGTATCCAAGGAGATACTGAATAGAGCAGCAGTAGCCTCCCCCCAGGCCCCAGGGACTGGACTTAGCTGATTGGCTCCCTGAGTCTCTGCTGCACCTGAGGCCCGCCCCCCCCCCCCCACCTGCTCTGGCTCCTTAAGTTTGTGGAGGGAAGGCCAAAGACAGGCACCTCCATTTTGTGTTCCTCTGTGCATCTCTCCTGTGTCCTGATACAGCCCAGTGTTCAAGGATTGCAAAGAGACCTAGGTAAGGAGCCCAAAGATATTTTCTAGTCAAATAGTATTAATTGTTCAAAAAGTGTTTGTTTTACTGTGGACTCTCTGTGTTTTCAGGCAGCCTAGCCTCTTTTAAAGTGGTGTTTGTTTCAAAATCGTTTTTGCTGTGACTGTGTGAATTCCCTTGCTAGTTTGTGGCTCCCCCCCCCCCCCTTTTTCCCCCCCCTCTGCCCCCCTTTTTTCACCCCTATTCTTAGTAAAAAGACTACATAGATCTTTCAGAGTGTGGTTTTAGGAGACTGTTTTTAATATGTTTGTGTGATTTAAATTGTGCTTAAAAGCTGTCTGCCCCCCTGTATTTTTTTGCCTTAAAAAAGCCCGATTTTAGAGTGTGCGCCCAGAACTATTGCAATGTTTGTCTCTTAAACAATCTCCCCCTTACCTGAAAAGTAGACTCTGCTAGCTTGGAAGTGTGGATTCAGCCTGTCTGTATCCAAGGAGATACTGAATAGAGCAGCAGTAGCCTCCCCCCAGGCCCCAGGGACTGGACTTAGCTGATTGGCTCCCTGAGTCTCTGCTGCACCTGAGACCCGCCCCCCCCACCTGCTCTGGCTCCTTAAGTTTGTGGAGGGAAGGCCAAAGACAGGCACCTCCATTTTGTGTTCCTCTGTGCATCTCTCCTGTGTCCTGATACAGCCCAGTGTTCAAGGATTGCAAAGAGACCTAGGTAAGGAGCCCAAAGATATTTTCTAGTCAAATAGTATTAATTGTTCAAAAAGTGTTTGTTTTACTGTGGACTCTCTGTGTTTTCAGGCAGCCTAGCCTCTTTTAAAGTGGTGTTTGTTTCAAAATCGTTATTGCTGTGACTGTGTGAATTCCCTTGCTAGTTTGTGGCTCCCCCCCCCTTTTTTCCCCCCCTCAGCCCCCCTTTTTTCACCCCTATTCTTATTAAAAAGACTACATAGATCTTTCAGAGTGTGGTTTTAGGAGACTGTTTTTAATCTGTTTGTGTGATTTAAATTGTGCTTAAAAGCTGTCTGCCCCCCTGTATTTTTTGCCTTAAAAAAGCCCGATTTTAGAGTGTGCGCCCAGAACTATTGCAGTGTTTGTCTCTTAAACAATCTCCCCCTTACCTGAAAAGTAGACTCTGCTAGCTTGGAAGTGTGGATTCAACCTGTCTGTATCCAAGGAGATACTGAATAGAGCAGCAGTAGCCTCCCCCCAGGACCCAGGGACTGGACTTAGCTGATTGGCTCCCTGAGTCTCTGCTGCACCTGAGACCCGCCCCCCCCACCTGCTCTGGCTCCTTAAGTTTGTGGAGGGAAGGCCAAAGACAGGCACCTCCATTTTGTGTTCCTCTGTGCATCTCTCCTGTGTCCTGATACAGCCCAGTGTTCAAGGATTGCAAAGAGACCTAGGTAAGGAGCCCAAAGATATTTTCTAGTCAAATAGTATTAATTGTTCAAAAAGTGTTTGTTTTACTGTGGACTCTCTGTGTTTTCAGGCAGCCTAGCCTCTTTTAAAGTGGTGTTTGTTTCAAAATCGTTTTTGCTGTGACTGTGTGAATTCCCTTGCTAGTTTGTGGCTCCCACCCCCTTTCCCCCCCCCTCTGCCCCCCTTTTTTCACCCCTATTCTTAGTAAAAAGACTACATAGATCTTTCAGAGTGTGGTTTTAGGAGACTGTTTTTAATCTGTTTGTGTGATTTAAATTGTGCTTAAAAGCTGTCTGCCCCCCTGTATTTTTTGCCTTAAAAAAGCCCGATTTTAGAGTGTGCGCCCAGAACTATTGCAGTGTTTGTCTCTTAAACAATCTCCCCCTTACCTGAAAAGTAGACTCTGCTAGCTTGGAAGTGTGGATTCAGCCTGTCTGTATCCAAGGAGATACTGAATAGAGCAGCAGTAGCCTCCCCCCAGGCCCCAGGGACTGGACTTAGCTGATTGGCTCCCTGAGTCTCTGCTGCACCTGAGACCCGCCCCCCCCACCTGCTCTGGCTCCTTAAGTTTGTGGAGGGAAGGCCAAAGACAGGCACCTCCATTTTGTGTTCCTCTGTGCATCTCTCCTGTGTCCTGATACAGCCCAGTGTTCAAGGATTGCAAAGAGAGCTAGGTAAGGAGCCCAAAGATATTTTCTAGTCAAATAGTATTAATTGTTCAAAAAGTGTTTGTTTTACTGTGGACTCTCTGTGTTTTCAGGCAACCAAGCCTCTTTTAAAGTGGTGTTTGTTTCAAAATCGTTTTTGCTGTGACTGTGTGAATTCCCTTGCTAGTTTGTGGCTCCCCTCCCCCTTTTTTCCCCCCCTCTGCCCCCCTTTTTTCACCCCTATTCTTAGTAAAAAGACTACATAGATCTTTCAGAGTGTGGTTTTAGGAGACTGTTTTTAATCTGTTTGTGTGATTTAAATTGTGCTTAATAGCTGTCTGCCCCCCTGTATTTTTTGCCTTAAAAAAGCCTGATTTTAGAGTGTGCGCCCAGAACTATTGCAGTGTTTGTCTCTTAAACAATCTCCCCCTTACCTGAAAAGTAGACTCTGCTAGCTTGGAAGTGTGAATTCAGCCTGTCTGTATCCAAGGAGATACTGAATAGAGCAGCAGTAGCCTCCCCCCAGGCCCCAGGGACTGGACTTAGCTGATTGGCTCCCTGAGTCTCTGCTGCACCTGAGACCCGCCCCCCCACCTGCTCTGGCTCCTTAAGTTTGTGGAGGGAAGGCCAAAGACAGGCACCTCCATTTTGTGTTCCTCTGTGCATCTCTCTTGTGTCCTGATACAGCCCAGTGTTCTAGGATTGCAAAGAGACCTAGGTAAGGAGCCCAAAGATATTTTCTAGTCAAATAGTATTAATTGTTCAAAAAGTGTTTGTTTTACTGTGGACTCTCTGGGGGTCATTCTGACCTCGGCGGTAAAATGCCCTTACCGCCGGTCAGAAGACCGCCATAACACCGCCGCGGCCGCGGTCAACCGCCACGGTCATTCTGACCCACAACGGCCAAACCTCCAAAAATCCGTCCTCCACTGCAGCCCGCCACATCGGCGGGCAGCGATAAACTGGAGATGACCAAACCTCCACCGTCACGCCAACAGAAATACGCCCATGCCATTACGACCCACGAATCCACACGGCGGTCATTCAAACGCGGTATTCCATTGGCGGTACACACCGCCGCGGTCAGAATACACACACATCACCAAAACACAGCCACATTGGACAATTTGAAATACACACACCTGATACACATACACACACCACTCCCACACAATCAACCAACTATAAAACACACACCCACATCACCCACAAACCCCTGCGACCCTAATTACTGAGAGAAGGAGAGAGAGACACAGCAGACAATCCATAGCAAGACACACTGAGGCACACTACACCATCACACACACCACATAGTAGCACAAAGCACCACTCACCAACACACTCCTCATCACATACACCACCCCACACCTCACCCACACCACCCCATGGCACCCCAAAGGCACCCACGCTTTTCGGACCAAGAACTCCGGGTCATGGTGGAGGAAATCCTAAGAGTGGAACCCCAGCTCTTCGGCTCGCAGGTGCAGCACACCAGTATAGCCAGGAAGGCGGAGCTATGGCAGCGGATCGTGGACAGGGTCAACGCGGTGGGACAGCATCCCAGGAATAGGGAGGACATCCGCAAAAGATGGAACGACCTACGGGGGAAGGTCCGATCGATGGTCTCCAGGCACAACATCGCGGTCCAGAAGACTGGCGGCGGACCCCCACCCACCCCTCCCGAATTTACATCGTGGGAGCAAGAGGTCTTCAACATCCTGCATCCTCAGGGCCTCGCTGGAGTAGCCGGAGGAATGGACTCTGGTAAGTCCCATCTCAACTACTATATCCCCCCCACCCCACCAGCATGCCAACCCACACCCCCACCCTCACCCCCAACCCCCCAGCACACATCCTCCCTGACAATGTCTCACCAGCACAACCCACCCATCCCAACACCAACTCCTGCATGCCAACACAAATCATGGGCACCCATCACCTAAGCATGACCACTGCACTAACCCCTCCCCCCCACTAAATACCCTCACAACACCTCCCTCCAGGGAATGCCTGCACTGGGGGACAAGGGCACCCACAACACGCATGCTATTGCACACACAGAAACAATAACCAAACTCTCTTACCCCATGCAGGACCCGAACGACAACACACCAGCCAGGAGGGTCCAGAAGTGTCCATCCCACCACCGGAACAGGCCCACACTGAGGATAGCAGCTCTGTTGACAGTGAACCTGATGACCAGCCCGGACCATCGGGGACCTATGGGCAGTCGGTTCCCCTCAGGCAGCCACAGGCCACACCAGACCCGACCCCCTCTGCCGACACCAGCACAGCTCCCACCCAGCGGGCCCATGCCTCTGTCTCTAGGACAGCTCAATCAGCGGTGTGTCTGCCACTACAGGGCACCCAGGCTAACCCAACACCCCAACAACAACAGGGACCTGGGGGCAGTGGTAGCGGGCACACCGTCCAGGGGACAGAGGCCGGGGGAAACCGGGCAGCTCGGAGGGCTGCTGTGCGACAGGGGGGGGAGGAGAGGCCCAGGGAACCCACTCTCCAAGAGGCCCTCACCACCATCATGGGGGCATACCACCACTCCCAAGAGACAATGGCGACGGTACTGGCCAGGTTCACGGAGATCCAGGCACAGCAGGAGGAACGCTACATGGGGTTCAGGGAGGAGCTGAGAATCATCGGGACCGCAATGGGGACCATCGTCCTGTCCCTCAACAGGATAGAAGAGGCGTTGCGGGACCATGTGGCACCACACAGGGCCCCTGTCACTAGCCCGGACCAGGAACAGCCTACCACCTCCGCCGGCGCTAGTGGACAGGAGGCCCCAACACCACGGCAGGCCACCAGAACCCCACCTCCTGCTGAAGAACAACCACCCCGTAAGAGGAGCCTGAGATCCAAAAAAAAGACAGAGTAGGATGTCAAGACCCCCGCCAGCAGGACATACCCCCTGAACTCTTCCCACTGTTCCACATTGCCACCCTGTCCAACCATGAACTGCCTCTGCTCCATCCTTCCACAGGCAAAAGGACAATGCACCTGTGAGACTGAGAACTGGACTCTGCCATGGACATTACTCCACCCCCACCCATCACCCTTATAATCACATGTACCAATATCTAGCCCTGTAAATAAATCACATATTGCACACAAATCAGTTTGGAGTCATGCTGTATTATTAGCAAATGTATTACATATTACTGTTCAATATCTGTTCTGTCAATTAGTGATGACAACATACCAATGTCAATACACTGTAGTTCATGGGCAAACCAAGCAGAAGTCAGGCACTGAGTCATACAGCACTGAGAAGGGAAGGGAAAATCAAAAATTACCCAAAAATATCTGGTGGGAACTACAGAAAGTACAGATGCAGGAGGCTAGAAGCAATTGGGAAATGGCGTGGGTGATTCTTACCTGGGTGTTACTGGAAATACTGTTGTATCACTCTGTCCCTATTGTCTGTGTCGTCCTCTGAGTCTTCCTCCTCTTCACTCTCCACAGGCTCCACGGCTTCTACAACACCACCATCTGGACCATCCTCCTGCAGGAAAGGCACCTGGCGTCGCAAAGCCAGGTTGTGAAGCATACAGCACGCCACGATGATATGGCACACCTTCTTTGGTGAGTACATTAGGGATCCACCTGTCATATGCAGGCACCTAAACCTGGCCTTCAGGAGGCCAAAGGTTCGCTCAATCACCCTCCTAGTACGCCCATGGGCCTCATTGTAGCGTTCCTCTGCCCTTGTCCGGGGATTCTTTACTGGGGTCAGTAGCCACGGCAGGTTGGGGTAACCAGAGTCACCTATTAGCCACACACGTTGTCTCTGTAGCTGCTCCATCACATAGGGGATGCTGCTATTTCGCATCACATACGCGTCATGCACTGACCCTGGGAACTTGGCATTTACATGGGAGATGTACTGGTCAGCCAAACAGACGACCTGGACATTCATCGAATGATAATTTTTTCTGTTTCGGTACACCTGCTCATCGTCTTTTGGGGGTACCAAAGCCACATGGGTCCCATCAATGGCACCAATGATGTTGGGGATATGTCCAAGGGCATAGAAATCACCCTTCACTGTAGGCAAGTCACCCTCCTCGGGGAAAATGATGTAGCTACGCATGAGTTTCATCAGGGCAGACAACACTCTGCTCAAAATCTTAGAAAACATAGGCTGAGACATTCCAGATGACATGGCCACTGTGGTCTGGAATGACCCACTGGCCAAAAAATGGAGGACTGACAAAACCTGCACCAGAGGGGGAATCCCTGTGGGTTGGCGGATGGGGGACATCAGGGCTGGCTCCAGCTGGGCACACAGTTCATGGATAGTGGCACGGTCAAGTCTGTATCGAAGTATTATATGGCGTTCTTCCATTGTCGACAGGTCCACCAGCGGTCGGTACACGCGAGGATTCCTCCTTCTCATCGCAAGTCCCAGCGGACGGTGCCTAGGAAGGACAACATGGAGCACAGAGTCAGCCAAACCACAGGTACGTACAGACAGCTTGCACAGTTAAAGAATGGCAATGGGTTGAAAGGCGTGTATGTGTGGCAATGCAAGGCCTAGGCCTGTGTGTCGCAGTCAAAATTAAGCCATGTAGGCCCTTGAAATGGCGGCTGCCTGACCTGTGAAGAGGGACAATGGGATGTGAGGTCAATGCGCTGGCGGGGCACACCGTGGCGGTAGGCGGTCGAAGACCGCGGCGCAAAGCCGCATTGGTTAACATTGAAGCCTATGGGTTTCAGGAGCCAATAACGAAGTGCGCCGGCGGTCGCGGTACGCACCGCCGCGGTACGCACCGCCGCGGGCGTGACCGCCATTTTCTATCTGCTTAATCACTCGAGACCTGATCATCCACAGGAGAGGACCTATACTGCAAGTGCTGCTGTGACCTCGGTCTGGAAGATACAATGGCTGCTGCGACTGGGGAAAGGGCCCCTGCCTTCACGTCTGAAGAGTTGGAGAAGCTCGTGGATGGGGTCCTCCCCCAGTATGCGCTACTCTACGGTCCTCCAGACCAACAAGTGAGTACACCGGGTGCCAATGGAATGGGCTATGCCTGTGTGGATTGGGGTGGATGTAAGTTGGTGGGGTGGGGGGCGAATGAGGAGTGCAACGCCCGACAGATGAGAGCATGTGCCATATGGCAAAGTGGGTGGGGGGGGGGGCAATTACATCTAACATGCAGGTCATTGATGATTTCCTCCTTTCCACCCTGTACATGTCTAATAGGTCAGCGCCCATCAGAAGATCGAGATTTGGTGTGCCATCGCCAAGGAAGTCCGGACCTTGGGGGTCCACAACAGACGGGGCAAACACTGCCGCAAGAGGTGGGAGGACATCCGCCGCGGAACAAGGAAGACCGCAGAAACACTGCTGGGGATGGCCTCCCAACCTAGGAGGGGTGCCAGTCGCACCATGACCCCCCTGATGTCCCGGATCCTGGCGGTGGCCTACCCTGAATTGGATGGGCGCTTTAAGACATCACAGCAGACACAAGGGGGTGAGTATCAGCACATTCTCCTATCTTTCTGCGCAGTGGAGGCGTCTGGGTGGGGGAGGAGGGCTGTGGGTGACATTAGGCCAGGGCGCTTTCTGTAGTGTAGTCCTCTCCCTTAGGCATGGCCCTGTGCCCCCGGCCCCCACCTCTGTAGGGTGACAAGTACAGCCATTGAAGGTCCAGCATCTCCCATGTGCGCGTTTGACGTCTCTTGGCCTGTTGTCTTAGTCAGTAGTACTGAGTAGTGTACCCCGAATGCGCGGCTTAGTGCATTAGGCACATGTGTCTGTCCTCACCGCCAACGGTGTTGACATTGCATGCACTCAACCTGGTCTTCTTTTTTCTCCCCCCACCCTTTCTCTTCATCTTCTTGTGCATGTGTGCATTAGCATCATCAGGCGGAGGAGATATGGCATCGGAGCACGAGGGAGCTGCAGGACACAAGGCCCCGGTGGGCCCAGGAACAGACACCGAGGGCACCAGTGATCCGGAGGGCGAGGGGAGCACCACGACGGGGACCGCTGGTGAGAGCAGCGAAAGCAACACGTCCTCGGATGGGAGCTCCCTAGGGGTGGCGGCAACATCCGTGCCCCCCGCCTCTACAGGTACAGCCGCCACCCAGCGCACCAGCCCCGCCCTCCCAGCAGCCCCTCAGTCTTCGCTCCGTGCCGCTTCGCCCAGGAAGGCGCACGTCTCCTTCGCCCCAGGCACCTCAGCCCCTGCCCCTGTTGCCCCTGCTGCCCTCAGTGCGGAGCTCATTGACCTGGTAAGGACGCTCATTGTTGGGCAGACGACCCTTTTGAATGCCATCCAGGGTGTGCAAAGGGAGGTGCAACAGAGCAATGCGTACCTGGAGGGCATTCATTCGGGTCAGGCTGCCCATCAACGAGCGTTCACTGCTCTGGCCTCAGCACTGATGGCAGCCATTGTCCCTGTTTCCAGCCTCCCTCTTCTGACAGCCTCCAGCCTGTCTCTGTCTCCTGTTCCTCAGCCTATCCCATCCACACCATCAGACCAGCCTGCACACACCTCAACACCCAAGAGCAGCTCATCCAAACACAAGCACCACAGATCCCGCAAACACTCACCCGAGCAACACCCAGATGCAGACATGCCAACAGCCACTGCCACCCCTGTGTCCCCCTCCTCCTCGTCTCCCTCCTCCCTCCCTGTGACGTCTACACTCACACCTGCATGCACCCCAACATCAGCCAGTGCTTCCATCACCACCTCACCCTCCAGTACAGTCCACACTCGTGCAGTCACCACCCCCACTGCCATGTACACGTCCCCTGTGTCCTCTCCCACTGTGTCTGTCACCCCCTCTTCCAAGACACACAAACGCAGGCAGCCACCCACCCAACAGCCATCCACCTCACGACAGCCTACAGCACCAGCACCTTCACCCAATGACAGCACACCTGACTCTCCTACAACCACCTCCTCTACCTCCACTTCCATCTCCACTTCTCCTACCCTTTACCTTGGCCCTAAAAAACTTTTCCTGGCTAACCTTAACCTCTTTCCCCCCGATGACCTCCCCCATCCATCTTCAAAGAGTCCCAAGAGCACCGCAGCCACCACCAGCCCAGCTTCGGGTGTCACTGTTGTGCCTGGGTTCTGGAGCCCACCCTTTGCCAGCAGTGACACATCAATCAGCAGCAAGGACACATCCAGCCCCCCCCCCCCCCGGCAAGAGGACCCGCAAAAACAAGGACCGCCGTGCGAGGACCGACAGGGCTGCCCCCAAGGAGCAATGTGCGGCCACTTCACCACCCACACCATCTAGGGGAGGCAAGGGCCCGAGAGCCCCATCAAAGGAGCGGAAGGGCAGCAGGAGCGCGGAGAAGGTGGACCCCACATGCCACATCCCAGCTGGGAAGGAGGACACTAAGGAGGCCAGGAGTCCGTCCCCGAAGGGTCCAGAAACGTCACGGTCCGAGGGCGACTGAGCAGGGAGTCGAGGCCAGGTCTGGCTCCCTTGACCTGCTGGATGAGCAAGGCTGAACAGGGCCCGCGTGCAGAAGAGCACCGCTGAACAGGGCCCCGCCGTGGAGATAGGCACCGCTGAACCGGGCCCCGCCGTGGAGAAGAGCACCGCTGAACAGGGCCCCGCCGTGGAGAAGAGCACCGCTGAACAGGGCCCGCGGTGCAGAAGAGCACCGCTGAACAGGGCCCCGCCGTGGAGATAGGCACCGCTGAACCGGGCCCTGCCGTGGAGAAGAGCACCGCTGAACAGGGCCCCGCCGTGGAGAAGAGCACCGCTGAACAGGGCCCGTGGTGCAGAAGAGCACCGCTGAACAGGGCCCCGCCGTGGAGATAGGCACCGCTGAACAGGGCCCGCGGTGCAGAAGAGCACCGCTGAACAGGGCCCCGCCGTGGAGATAGGCACCGCTGAACCGGGCCCCGCCGTGGAGAAGAGCACCGCTGAACAGGGCCCCGCCGTGGAGAAGAGCACCGCTGAACAGGGCCCGCGGTGCAGAAGAGCACCGCTGAACAGGGCCCCGCCGTGGAGAAGAGCACCGCTGAACAGGGCCCCGCCGTGGAGATACGCACCGCTGAACAGGGCCCGCGGTGCAGAAGAGCACCGCTGAACAGGGCCCCGCCGTGGAGATAGGCACCGCTGAACCGGGCCCCGCCGTGGAGAAGAGCACCGCTGAACAGGGCCCCGCCGTGGAGATAGGCACCGCTGAACAGGGCCCGCGGTGCAGAAGAGCACCGCTGAACAGGGCCCCGCCGTGGAGATAGGCACCGCTGAACCGGGCCCCGCCGTGGAGAAGAGCACCGCTGAACAGGGCCCCGCCGTGGAGAAGAGCACCGCTGAACAGGGCCCGCGGTACAGAAGAGCACCGCTGAACAGGGCCCCGCCGTGGAGATAGGCACCGCTGAACAGGGCCCGCGGTGCAGAAGAGCACCGCTGAACAGGGCCCCGCCGTGGAGATAGGCACCGCTGAACCGGGCCCCGCCATGGAGAAGAGCACCGCTGAACAGGGCCCCGCCGTGGAGATAGGCACTGCTGAACAGGGCCCGCGGTGCAGAAGAGCACCGCTGAACAGGGCCCCGCCGTGGAGATAGGCACCGCTGAACCGGGCCCCGCCGTGGAGAAGAGTACCGCTGAACAGGGCCCCGCCGTCTCAAGCACCGCTCCGCTGGGCCCTTCCTCTCAAGCACCGCTCCGCTGGGCACCGCCGTCTCAAGCACCGCTCCGCTGGGCCCTTCCTCTCAAGCACCGCTCCGCTGGGCACCGCCGTCTCAAGCACCGCTCCGCTGGGCACCGCCGTCTCAAGCACCGCTCCGCTGGGCCCTTCCTCTCAAGCACCGCTCCGCTGGGCACCGCCGTCTCAAGCACCGCTCCGCTGGGCCCTTCCTCTCAGGCACCGCTCCGCTGGGCCCTTCCTCTCAGGCACCGCTCCGCTGGGCCCTTCCTCTCAGGCACCGCTCCGCTGGGCCCTTCCTCTGAGGCACCGCTCCGCTGGGCCCTTCCTCTCAAGCACCGCTCCGCTGGGCACCACCGTCTCAAGCACCACTCCGCTGGGCCCTTCCTCTCAAGCACCGCTCCACTGGGCACCGCCGTCTCAAGCACCGCTGGGCACCGCCGTCTCAAGCACCGCTCCGCTGGGCCCTTCCTCTCAGGCACCGCTCCGCTGGGCCCTTCCTCTGAGGCACCGCTCCGCTGGGCCCTTCCTCTCAAGCACCGCTCAGCTGGGCACCGCCGTCTCAAGCACCGCTCCGCTGGGCACCGCCGTCTCAAGCACCGCTCCGCTGGGCACCGCCGTCTCAAGCACCGTTTATGGTTCACTGTGCCCACCATGCCTCCTCCTTGACCAGTGGAGACTGTCATCCACCTGATGGACTGTGGCTTTGCACTCCCCAGGATGGTCCAGTGGCCAGCCCACCCACTGTAGAGACATTGAGAGACTGTGGCTTTGCACTCCCCAGGATGGTCCAGTGGGCAATCCACCCTCTGCAGAGACTTGAGAGACTGTGGCTTTGCACTCCCCAGGATGGTCCAGTGGGCAGCCCACCCACTGTAGAGACATTGAGAGACTGTGGCTTTGCACTCCCCAGGATGGTCCAGTGGGCAGCCCACCCACTGTAGAGACATTGAGAGACTGTGGCTTTGCACTCCCCAGGATGGTCCAGTGGGCAGCCCACCCACTGTAGAGACATTGAGAGACTGTGGCTTTGCACTCCCCAGGATGGTCCAGTGGGCATGGTGGCTCCTCGTGGATCTGGCGTCGTGGACTCATGTGGCTGTGGTGCCCCCCCTTCCCTTCCCCCTGAGGTGCCTGTAGTTTTTACATCTGATGCCCCTGCAGTGTTCTCTCCAAAGGACTCAGGTCTCCTGTGTGGGCTTTGCCCTTGTTTCTCAAGACTTTGGCCCACGGACATGCTGAATTCGTAGGATGTGCAGGACTTGGTACTTCAGTTATACACTGATGTGTATGTCATTAGTTTTGTTGTGAATATCTTTCATGGTTGTACGCTAATTTTCTGGAGCTTTTTGGTACATAAATATTTATTCCAAATATGATTATGTCCTAGCATTTTTCAGGGGTGTTTGGGTGGTGTCACTGTGACTTGGTGCTCTGCATCGGAGAGTACATAGTTGGGGGGGGGGGGGTCGCATATGTGTGTGCCCGTAACCTTTCGTCCTCCCCCTCCCGTGTGTCGTAGGTGCAGTACTCACCGTTGTCGTCTGCGCCGGACTTCGTACTCGTGGTAGATGAGAAGGTAGACGAGAGCAGGTAGGATGTTTAATTCGGGTTCCATGCTGTCCTCCTTCCTCCTGGAGTGCGTAGTGGTGAGCGTTTTCCTGTCCGTAGTCTGTTTCCGCCGTGTTTTTATCGGCGGTGCTCCCGCCCCGGAAAAGGTGGCGGATTGGTGAGTTGTAATAGTGTGGGCGGTACATTGTCTGCCGCCTGTCTGTTGGCGGTGACCGCCGCGCTGTTTGTTTGTACCGCCGTGGCGGTCGGAGTGTTAAGGTGGCTGTCTGTGTTGGCGGTTCCCGCCAGGCTCAGAATCCCATTTTTTTTACCGCCAGCCTGTTGGCGGGTTGGCCGCCGCTTTAACACCAACCGCCAGGGTTAGAATCACCCCCTCTGTGTTTTCAGGCAGCCTAGCCTCTTTTAAAGTGGTGTTTGTTTCAAAATCGTTTTTGCTGTGACTGTGTGAATTCCCTTGCTAGTTTGTGGCTCCCCCACCCCCCTTTTTCCCCCCCTCTGCCCCCCTTTTTTCACCCCTATTCTTAGTAAAAAGACTACATAGATCTTTCAGAGTGTGGTTTTAGGAGACTGTTTTTAATCTGTTTGTGTGATTTAAATTGTGCCTAAAAGCTGTCTGCCCCCCTGTATTTTTTGCCTTAAAAAAGCCCGATTTTAGAGTGTGCGCCCAGAACTATTGCAGTGTTTGTCTCTTAAACAATCTCCCCCTTACCTGAAAAGTAGACTCTGCTAGCTTGGAAGTGTGGATTCAGCCTGTCTGTATCCAAGGAGATACTGAATAGAGCAGCAGTAGCCTCCCCCCAGGCCCCAGGGACTGGACTTAGCTGATTGGCTCCCTGAGTCTCTGCTGCACCTGAGACCCGCCCCCCCACCTGCTCTGGCTCCTTAAGTTTGTGGAGGGAAGGCCAAAGACAGGCACCTCCATTTTGTGTTCCTCTGTGCATCTCTCCTGTGTCCTGATACAGCCCAGTGTTCAAGGATTGCAAAGAGACCTAGGTAAGGAGCCCAAAGATATTTTCTAGTCAAATAGTATTAATTGTTCAAAAAGTGTTTGTTTTACTGTGGACTCTCTGTGTTTTCAGGCAGCCTAGCCTCTTTTAAAGTGGTGTTTGTTTCAAAATCGTTTTTGCTGTGACTGTGTGAATTCCCTTCCTAGTTTGTGGCTCCCCCCCCCCTTTTTTCCCCCCCTCTGCCCCCCTTTATTCACCCCTATTATTAGTAAAAAGACTACATAGATCTTTCAGAGTGTGGTTTTAGGAGACTGTTTTTAATCTGTTTGTGTGATTTAAATTGTGCTTAAAAGCTGTCTGCCCCCCTGTATTTTTTGCCTTAAAAAAGCCCGATTTTAGAGTGTGCGCCCAGAACTATTGCAGTGTTTGTCTCTTAAACAATCTCCCCCTTACCTGAAAAGTAGACTCTGCTAGCTTGGAAGTGTGGATTCAGCCTGTCTGTATCCAAGGAGATACTGAATAGAGCAGCAGTAGCCTCCCCCCAGGCCCCAGGGACTGGACTTAGCTGATTGGCTCCCTGAGTCTCTGCTGCACCTGAGACCCGCCCCCCCACCTGCTCTGGCTCCTTAAGTTTGTGGAGGGAAGGCCAAAGACAGGCACCTCCATTTTGTGTTCCTCTGTGCATCTCTCCTGTGTCCTGATACAGCCCAGTGTTCAAGGATTGCAAAGAGACCTAGGTAAGGAGCCCAAAGATATTTTCTAGTCAAATAGTATTAATTGTTCAAAAAGTGTTTGCTTTACTGTGGACTCTCTGTGTTTTCAGGCAGCCTAGCCTCTTTTAAAGTGGTGTTTGTTTCAAAATCGTTTTTGCTGTGACTGTGTGAATTCCCTTGCTAGTTTGTGGCTCCCCCCCCCCTTTTTTCCCCCCCTCTGCCCCCCTTTTTTCACCCCTATTCTTAGTAAAAAGACTACATAGATCTTTCAGAGTGTGGTTTTAGGAGACTGTTTTTAATCTGTTTGTGTGATTTAAATTGTGCTTAAAAGCTGTCTGCCCCCCTGTATTTTTTGCCTTAAAAAAGCCCGATTTTAGAGTGTGCGCCCAGAACTATTGCAGTGTTTGTCTCTTAAACAATCTCCCCCTTACCTGAAAAGTAGACTCTGCTAGCTTGGAAGTGTGGATTCAGCCTGTCTGTATCCAAGGAGATACTGAATAGAGCAGCAGTAGCCTCCCCCCAGGCCCCAGGGACTGGACTTAGCTGATTGGCTCCCTGAGTCTCTGCTGCACCTGAGACCCACCCCCCCACCTGCTCTGGCTCCTTAAGTTTGTGGAGGGAAGGCCAAAGACAGGCACCTCCATTTTGTGTTCCTCTGTGCATCTCTCCTGTGTCCTGATACAGCCCAGTGTTCAAGGATTGCAAAGAGACCTAGGTAAGGAGCCCAAAGATATTTTCTAGTCAAATAGTATTAATTGTTCAAAAAGTGTTTGTTTTACTGTGGACTCTCTGTGTTTTCAGGCAGCCTAGCCTCTTTTAAAGTGGTGTTTGTTTCAAAATCGTTTTTGCTGTAACTGTGTGAATTCCCTTGCTAGTTTGTGGCTCCCCCCCCCCTTTTTTCCCCCCTCTGCCCCCCTTTTTTCACCCCTTTTCTTAGTAAAAAGACTACATAGATCTTTCAGAGTGTGGTTTTAGGAGACTGTTTTTAATCTGTTTGTGTGATTTAAATTGTGCTTAAAAGCAGTCTGCCCCCCTGTATTTTTTGCCTTAAAAAAGCCCGATTTTAGAGTGTGCGCCCAGAACTATTGCAGTGTTTGTCTCTTAAACAATCTCCCCCTTACCTGAAAAGTAGACTCTGCTAGCTTGGAAGTGTGGATTCAGCCTGTCTGTATCCAAGGAGATACTGAATAGAGCAGCAGTAGCCTCCCCCCAGGGACTGGCCTTAGCTGATTGGCTCCCTGAGTCTCTGCTGCACCTTAGACCCGCCCCCCCACCTGCTCTGGCTCCTTAAGTTTGTGGAGGGAAGGCCAAAGACAGGCACCTCCATTTTGTGTTCCTCTGTGCATCTCTCCTGTGTCCTGATACAGCCTAGTGTTCAAGGATTGCAAAGAGACCTAGGTAAGGAGCCCAAAGATATTTTCTAGTCAAATAGTATTAATTGTTCAAAAAGTGTTTGTTTTACTGTGGACTCTCTGTGTTTTCAGGCAGCCTAGCCTCTTTTAAAGTGGTGTTTGTTTCAAAATCGTTTTTGCTGTGACTGTGTGAATTCCCTTGCAAGTTTGTGGCTCCCCCCCCCTTTTTTCCCCCCCTCTGCCCTCCTTTTTTCACCCCTATTCTTAGTAAAAAAGACTACACAGATCTTTCAGAGTGTGGTTTTAGGAGACTGTTTTTAATCTGTTTGTGTGATTTAAATTGTGCTTAAAAGCTGTCTGCCCCCCTGTATTTTTTGCCTTAAAAAAGCCCGATTTTAGAGTGTGCGCCCAGAACTATTGCAGTGTTTGTCTCTTAAACAATCTCCCCCTTACCTGAAAAGTAGACTCTGCTAGCTTGGAAGTGTGGATTCAGCCTGTCTGTATCCAAGGAGATACTGAATAGAGCAGCAGTAGCCTCCCCCCAGGCCCCAGGGACTGGACTTAGCTGATTGGCTCCCTGAGTCTCTGCTGCACCTGAGACCCGCCCCCCCACCTGCTCTGGCTCCTTAAGTTTGTGGAGGGAAGGCCAAAGACAGGCACCTCCATTTTGTGTTCCTCTGTGCATCTCTCCTGTGTCCTGATACAGCCCAGTGTTCAAGGATTGCAAAGAGACCTAGGTAAGGAGCCCAAAGATATTTTCTAGTCAAATAGTATTAATTGTTCAAAAAGTGTTTGTTTTACTGTGGACTCTCTGTGTTTTCAGGCAGCCTAGCCTCTTTTAAAGTGGTGTTTGTTTCAAAATCGTTTTTGCTGTAACTGTGTGAATTCCCTTGCTAGTTTGTGGCTCCCCCCCCCCTTTTTTCCCCCCTCTGCCCCCCTTTTTTCACCCCTTTTCTTAGTAAAAAGACTACATAGATCTTTCAGAGTGTGGTTTTAGGAGACTGTTTTTAATCTGTTTGTGTGATTTAAATTGTGCTTAAAAGCTGTCTGCCCCCCTGTATTTTTTGCCTTAAAAAAGCCCGATTTTAGAGTGTGCGCCCAGAACTATTGCAGTGTTTGTCTCTTAAACAATCTCCCCCTTACCTGAAAAGTAGACTCTGCTAGCTTGGAAGTGTGGATTCAGCCTGTCTGTATCCAAGGAGATACTGAATAGAGCAGCAGTAGCCTCCCCCCAGGCCCCAGGGACTGGACTTAGCTGATTGGCTCCCTGAGTCTCTGCTGCACCTGAGACCCGCCCCCCCCACCTGCTCTGGCTCCTTAAGTTTGTGGAGGGAAGGCCAAAGACAGGCACCTCCATTTTGTGTTCCTCTGTGTATCTCTCCTGTGTCCTGATACAGCCCAGTGTTCAAGGATTGCAAAGAGACCTAGGTAAGGAGCCCAAAGATATTTTCTAGTCAAATAGTATTAATTGTTCAAAAAGTGTTTGTTTTACTGTGGACTCTCTGTGTTTTCAGGCAGCCTAGCCTCTTTTAAAGTGGTGTTTGTTTCAAAATCGTTTTTGCTGTGACTGTGTGAATTCCCTTGCTAGTTTGTGGCTCCCCCCCCCCTTTTTCCCCCCCTCTGCCCCCCTTTTTTCCCCCCTATTCTTAGTAAAAAGACTACATAGATCTTTCAGAGTGTGGTTTTAGGAGACTGTTTTTAATCTGTTTGTGTGATTTAAATTGTGCTTAAAAGCTGTCTGCCCCCCTGTATTTTTTGCCTTAAAAAAGCCCGATTTTAGAGTGCGCCCAGAACTATTGCAGTGTTTGTCTCTTAAACAATCTCCCCCTTACCTGAAAAGTAGACTCTGCTAGCTTGGAAGTGTGGATTCAGCCTGTCTGTATCCAAGGAGATACTGAATAGAGCAGCAGTAGCCTCCCCCCAGGCCCCAGGGACTGGACTTAGCTGATTGGCTCCCTGAGTCTCTGCTGCACCTGAGACCCGCCCCCCCACCTGCTCTGGCTCCTTAAGTTTGTGGAGGGAAGGCCAAAGACAGGCACCTCCATTTTGTGTTCCTCTGTGCATCTCTCCTGTGTCCTGATACAGCCCAGTGTTCAAGGATTGCAAAGAGACCTAGGTAAGGAGCCCAAAGATATTTTCTAGTCAAATAGTATTAATTGTTCAAAAAGTGTTTGTTTTACTGTGGACTCTCTGTGTTTTCAGGCAGCCTAGCCTCTTTTAAATTGGTGTTTGTTTCAAAATCGTTTTTGCTGTGACTGTGTGAATTCCCTTGCTAGTTTGTGGCTCCCCCCCACTTTCCCCCCCCCCCCTCTGCCCCCCTTTTTTCACCCCTATTCTTAGTAAAAAGACTACATAGATCTTTCAGAGTGTGGTTTTAGGAGACTGTTTTTAATCTGTTTGTGTGATTTAAATTGTGCTTAAAAGCTGTTTGCCCCCCCTGTATTTTTTTGCCTTAAAAAAGCCCGATTTTAGAGTTTGCGCCCAGAACTATTGCAATGTTTGTCTCTTAAACAATCTCCCCCTTACCTGAAAAGTAGACTCTGCTAGCTTGGAAGTGTGGATTCAGCCTGTCTGTATCCAAAGAGATACTGAATAGAGCAGCAGTAGCCTCCCCCCAGGCCCCAGGGACTGGACTTAGCTGATTGTCTCCCTGAGTCTCTGCTGCACCTGAGACCCGCCCCCCCCACCTGCTCTGGCTCCTTAAGTTTGTGGAGGGAAGGCCAAAGACAGGCACCTCCATTTTGTGTTCCTCTGTGCATCTCTCCTGTGTCCTGATACAGCCCAGTGTTCAAGGATTGCAAAGAGACCTAGGTAAGGAGCCCAAAGATATTTTCTAGTCAAATAGTATTAATTGTTCAAAAAGTGTTTGTTTTACTGTGGACTCTCTGTGTTTTCAGGCAGCCTAGCCTCTTTTAAAGTGGTGTTTGTTTCAAAATCGTTTTTGCTGTGACTGTGTGAATTCCCTTGCTAGTTTGTGGCTCCCCCCCCCTTTTTCCCCCCCTCTGCCCCCCTTTTTTCACCCCTATTCTTAGTAAAAAGACTACATAGATCTTTCAGAGTGTGGTTTTAGGAGACTGTTTTTAATCTGTTTGTGTGATTTAAATTGTGCTTAAAAGCTGTCTGCCCCCCTGTATTTTTTGCCTTAAAAAAGCCCGATTTTAGAGTGTGCGCCCAGAACTATTGCAGTGTTTGTCTCTTAAACAATCTCCCCCTTACCTGAAAAGTAGACTCTGCTAGCTTGGAAGTGTGGATTCAGCCTGTCTCTATCCAAGGAGATACTGAATAGAGCAGCAGTAGCCTCCCCCCAGGCCCCAGGGACTGGACTTAGCTGATTGTCTCCCTGAGTCTCTGCTGCACCTGAGACCCGCCCCCCCCACCTGCTCTGGCTCCTTAAGTTTGTGGAGGGAAGGCCAAAGACAGGCACCTCCATTTTGTGTTCCTCTGTGCATCTCTCCTGTGTCCTGATACAGCCCAGTGTTCAAGGATTGCAAAGAGACCTAGGTAAGGAGCCCAAAGATATTTTCTAGTCAAATAGTATTAATTGTTCAAAAAGTGTTTGTTTTACTGTGGACTCTCTGTGTTTTCAGGCAGCCTAGCCTCTTTTAAAGTGGTGTTTGTTTCAAAATCGTTTTTGCTGTGACTGTGTGAATTCCCTTGCTAGTTTGTGGCTCCGCCCCCCCTTTTTTCCCTCCTCTGCCCCCCTTTTTTCACCCCTATTCTTAGTAAAAAGACTACATAGATCTTTCAGAGTGTGGTTTTAGGAGACTGTTTTTAATCTGTTTG
Source organism: Pleurodeles waltl (assembly GCF_031143425.1). Lineage (NCBI taxonomy): Eukaryota > Metazoa > Chordata > Amphibia > Caudata > Salamandridae > Pleurodeles > Pleurodeles waltl. The sequence goes on from NC_090445.1 coordinate 776,394,181, forward strand.
TGTGATTTAAATTGTGCTTAAAAGCTGTCTGCCCCCTGTATTTTTTGCCTTAAAAAAGCCCGATTTTAGAGTGTGCGCCCAGAACTATTGCAGTGTTTGTCTCTTAAACAATCTCCCCCTTACCTGAAAAGTAGACTCTGCTAGCTTGGAAGTGTGGATTCAGCCTGTCTGTATCCAAGGAGATACTGAATAGAGCAGCAGTAGCCTCCCCCCAGGCCCCAGGGACTGGACTTAGCTGATTGGCTCCCTGAGTCTCTGCTGCACCTGAGACCCGCCCCCCCCACCTGCTCTGGCTCCTTAAGTTTGTGGAGGGAAGGCCAAAGACAGGCACCTCCATTTTGTGTTCCTCTGTGTATCTCTCCTGTGTCCTGATACAGCCCAGTGTTCAAGGATTGCAAAGAGACCTAGGTAAGGAGCCCAAAGATATTTTCTAGTCAAATAGTATTAATTGTTCAAAAAGTGTTTGTTTTACTGTGGACTCTCTGTGTTTTCAGGCAGCCTAGCCTCTTTTAAAGTGGTGTTTGTTTCAAAATCGTTTTTGCTGTGACTGTGTGAATTCCCTTGCTAGTTTGTGGCTCCCCCCCCCCTTTTTCCCCCCCTCTGCCCCCCTTTTTTCCCCCCTATTCTTAGTAAAAAGACTACATAGATCTTTCAGAGTGTGGTTTTAGGAGACTGTTTTTAATCTGTTTGTGTGATTTAAATTGAGCTTAAAAGCTGTCTGCCCCCCTGTATTTTTTGCCTTAAAAAAGCCCGATTTTAGAGTGTGCGCCCAGAACTATTGCAGTGTTTGTCTCTTAAACAATCTCCCCCTTACCTGAAAAGTAGACTCTGCTAGCTTGGAAGTGTGGATTCAGCCTGTCTGTATCCAAGGAGATACTGAATAGAGCAGCAGTAGCCTCCCCCCAGGCCCCAGGGACTGGACTTAGCTGATTGGCTCCCTGAGTCTCTGCTGCACCTGAGACCCGCCCCCCCCACCTGCTCTGGCTCCTTAAGTTTGTGGAGGGAAGGCCAAAGACAGGCACCTCCATTTTGTGTTCCTCTGTGCATCTCTCCTGTGTCCTGATACAGCCCAGTGTTCAAGGATTGCAAAGAGACCTAGGTAAGGAGCCCAAAGATATTTTCTAGTCAAATAGTATTAATTGTTCAAAAAGTGTTTGTTTTACTGTGGACTCTCTGTGTTTTCAGGCAGCCTAGCCTCTTTTAAAGTGGGGTTTGTTTCAAAATCGTTTTTGCTGTGACTGTGTGAATTCCCTTGCTAGTTTGTGGCTCCCCCCCCCCCTTTTTCCCCCCTCTGCCCCCCTTTTTTCACCCCTATTCTTAGTAAAAAGACTACATAGATCGTTCAGAGTGTGGTTTTAGGAGACTGTCTTTAATCTGTTTGTGTGATTTAAATTGTGCTTAAAAGCTGTCTGCCCCCCTCTATTTTTTGCCTTAAAAAAGCCCGATTTTAGAGTGTGCGCCCAGAACTATTGCAGTGTTTGTCTCTTAAACAATCTCCCCCTTACCTGAAAAGTAGACTCTGCTAGCTTGGAAGTGTGGATTCAGCCTGTCTGTATCCAAGGAGATACTGAAACGAGCAGCAGTAGCCTCCCCCCGGGCCACAGGGACTGGACTTAGCTGATTGGCTCCCTGAGTCTCTGCTGCACCTGAGACCCACCCCCCCCACCTGCTCTGGCTCCTTAAGTTTGTGGAGGGAAGGCCAAAGACAGGCACCTCCATTTTGTGTTCCTCTGTGCATCTCTCCTGTGTCCTGATACAGCCCAGTGTTCAAGGATTGCAAAGAGACCTAGGTAAGGAGCCCAAAGATATTTTCTAGTCAAATAGTATTAATTGTTCAAAAAGTGTTTTTTTACTGTGGACTCTCTGTGTTTTCAGGCAGCCTAGCCTCTTTTAAAGTGGTGTTTGTTTCAAAATCGTTTTTGCTGTGACTGTGTGAATTCCCTTGCTAGTTTGTGGCTCCCCCCCCTTTTTTCCCCCCCTCTGCCCCCCTTTTTTCACCCCTATTCTTAGTAAAAAGACTACATAGATCGTTCAGAGTGTGGTTTTAGGAGACTGTCTTTAATCTGTTTGTGTGATTTAAATTGTGCTTAAAAGCTGTCTGCCCCCCTCTATTTTTTGCCTTAAAAAAGCCCGATTTTAGAGTGTGCGCCCAGAACTATTGCAGTGTTTGTCTCTTAAACAATCTCCCCCTTACCTGAAAAGTAGACTCTGCTAGCTTGGAAGTGTGGATTCAGCCTGTCTGTATCCAAGGAGATACTGAATAGAGCAGCAGTAGCCTCCCCCCAGGCCCCAGGGACTGGACTTAGCTGATTGGCTCCCTGAGTCTCTGCTGCACCTGAGACCCGCTCCCCCACCTGCTCTGGCTCCTTAAGTTTGTGGAGGGAAGGCCAAAGACAGGCACCTCCATTTTGTGTTCCTCTGTGCATCTCTCCTGTGTCCTGATACAGCCCAGTGTTCAAGGATTGCAAAGAGACGTAGGTAAGGAGCCCAAAGATATTTTGTAGTCAAATAGTATTAATTGTTCAAAAAGTGTTTGTTTTACTGTGGACTCTCTGTGTTTTCAGGCAGCCTAGCCTCTTTTAAAGTGGTGTTTGTTTCAAAATCGTTTTTGCTGTGACTGTGTGAATTCCCTTGCTAGTTTGTGGCTCCCCCCCCCTTTCCCCCCCCCCCTCTGCCCCCCTTTTTTCACCCCTATTCTTAGTAAAAAGACTACATAGATCTTTCAGAGTGTGGTTTTAGGAGACTGTTTTTAATCTGTTTGTGTGATTTAAATTGTGCTTAAAAGCTGTTTGCCCCCCCTGTATTTTTTTGCCTTAAAAAAGCCCGATTTTAGAGTTTGCGCCCAGAACTATTGCAATGTTTGTCTCTTAAACAATCTCCCCCTTACCTGAAAAGTAGACTCTGCTAGCTTGGAAGTGTGGATTCAGCCTGTCTGTATCCAGAGAGATACTGAATAGAGCAGCAGTAGCCTCCCCCCAGGCCCCAGGGACTGGACTTAGCTGATTGTCTCCCTGAGTCTCTGCTGCACCTGAGACCCGCCCCCCCCACCTGCTCTGGCTCCTTAAGTTTGTGGAGGGAAGGCCAAAGACAGGCACCTCCATTTTGTGTTCCTCTGTGCATCTCTCCTGTGTCCTGATACAGCCCAGTGTTCAAGGATTGCAAAGAGACCTAGGTAAGGAGCCCAAAGATATTTTCTAGTCAAATAGTATTAATTGTTCAAAAAGTGTTTGTTTTACTGTGGACTCTCTGTGTTTTCAGGCAGCCTAGCCTCTTTTAAAGTGGTGTTTGTTTCAAAATCGTTTTTGCTGTGACTGTGTGAATTCCCTTGCTAGTTTGTGGCTCCCCCCCCCTTTTTCCCCCCCTCTGCCCCCCTTTTTTCACCCCTATTCTTAGTAAAAAGACTACATAGATCTTTCAGAGTGTGGTTTTAGGAGACTGTTTTTAATCTGTTTGTGTGATTTAAATTGTGCTTAAAAGCTGTCTGCCCTCCTGTATTTTTTGCCTTAAAAAAGCCCGATTTTAGAGTGTGCGCCCAGAACTATTGCAGTGTTTGTCTCTTAAACAATCTCCCCCTTACCTGAAAAGTAGACTCTGCTAGCTTGGAAGTGTGGATTCAGCCTGTCTCTATCCAAGGAGATACTGAATAGAGCAGCAGTAGCCTCCCCCCAGGCCCCAGGGACTGGACTTAGCTGATTGTCTCCCTGAGTCTCTGCTGCACCTGAGACCCGCCCCCCCCACCTGCTCTGGCTCCTTAAGTTTGTGGAGGGAAGGCCAAAGACAGGCACCTCCATTTTGTGTTCCTCTGTGCATCTCTCCTGTGTCCTGATACAGCCCAGTGTTCAAGGATTGCAAAGAGACCTAGGTAAGGAGCCCAAAGATATTTTCTAGTCAAATAGTATTAATTGTTCAAAAAGTGTTTGTTTTACTGTGGACTCTCTGTGTTTTCAGGCAGCCTAGCCTCTTTTAAAGTGGTGTTTGTTTCAAAATCGTTTTTGCTGTGACTGTGTGAATTCCCTTGCTAGTTTGTGGCTCCGCCCCCCCTTTTTTCCCTCCTCTGCCCCCCTTTTTTCACCCCTATTCTTAGTAAAAAGACTACATAGATCTTTCAGAGTGTGGTTTTAGGAGACTGTTTTTAATCTGTTTGTGTGATTTAAATTGTGCTTAAAAGCTGTCTGCCCCCTGTATTTTTTGCCTTAAAAAAGCCCGATTTTAGAGTGTGCGCCCAGAACTATTGCAGTGTTTGTCTCTTAAACAATCTCCCCCTTACCTGAAAAGTAGACTCTGCTAGCTTGGAAGTGTGGATTCAGCCTGTCTGTATCCAAGGAGATACTGAAAAGAGCAGCAGTAGCCTCCCCCCAGGCCACAGGGACTGGACTTAGCTGATTGGCTCCCTGAGTCTCTGCTGCACCTGAGACCCGCCCCCCCCACCTGCTCTGGCTCCTTAAATTTGTGGAGGGAAGGCCAAAGACAGGCACCTCCATTTTGTGTTCCTCTGTGCATCTCTACTGTGTCCTGATACAGCCCAGTGTTCAAGGATTGCAAAGAGACCTAGGTAAGGAGCCCAAAGATATTTTCTAGTCAAATAGTATTAATTGTTCAAAAAGTGTTTGTTTTACTGTGGACTCTCTGTGTTTTCAGGCAGCCTAGCCTCTTTTAAAGTGGTGTTTGTTTCAAAATCGTTTTTGCTGTGACTGTGTGAATTCCCTTGCTAGTTTGTGGCTCCCCCCCCCTTTTTTCCCCCCCTCTGCCCCCCTTTTTTCACCCCTATTCTTAGTAAAAAGACTACATAGATCGTTCAGAGTGTGGTTTTAGGAGACTGTCTTTAATCTGTTTGTGTGATTTAAATTGTGCTTAAAAGCTGTCTGCCCCCCTCTATTTTTTGCCTTAAAAAAGCCCGATTTTAGAGTGTGCGCCCAGAACTATTGCAGTGTTTGTCTCTTAAACAATCTCCCCCTTACCTGAAAAGTAGACTCTGCTAGCTTGGAAGTGTGGATTCAGCCTGTCTGTATCCAAGGAGATACTGAAACGAGCAGCAGTAGCCTCCCCCCGGGCCACAGGGACTGGACTTAGCTGATTGGCTCCCTGAGTCTCTGCTGCACCTGAGACCCACCCCCCCCACCTGCTCTGGCTCCTTAAGTTTGTGGAGGGAAGGCCAAAGACAGGCACCTCCATTTTGTGTTCCTCTGTGCATCTCTCCTGTGTCCTGATACAGCCCAGTGTTCAAGGATTGCAAAGAGACCTAGGTAAGGAGCCCAAAGATATTTTCTAGTCAAATAGTATTAATTGTTCAAAAAGTGTTTTTTTACTGTGGACTCTCTGTGTTTTCAGGCAGCCTAGCCTCTTTTAAAGTGGTGTTTGTTTCAAAATCGTTTTTGCTGTGACTGTGTGAATTCCCTTGCTAGTTTGTGGCTCCCCCCCCTTTTTTCCCCCCCTCTGCCCCCCTTTTTTCACCCCTATTCTTAGTAAAAAGACTACATAGATCGTTCAGAGTGTGGTTTTAGGAGACTGTCTTTAATCTGTTTGTGTGATTTAAATTGTGCTTAAAAGCTGTCTGCCCCCCTCTATTTTTTGCCTTAAAAAAGCCCGATTTTAGAGTGTGCGCCCAGAACTATTGCAGTGTTTGTCTCTTAAACAATCTCCCCCTTACCTGAAAAGTAGACTCTGCTAGCTTGGAAGTGTGGATTCAGCCTGTCTGTATCCAAGGAGATACTGAATAGAGCAGCAGTAGCCTCCCCCCAGGCCCCAGGGACTGGACTTAGCTGATTGGCTCCCTGAGTCTCTGCTGCACCTGAGACCCGCTCCCCCACCTGCTCTGGCTCCTTAAGTTTGTGGAGGGAAGGCCAAAGACAGGCACCTCCATTTTGTGTTCCTCTGTGCATCTCTCCTGTGTCCTGATACAGCCCAGTGTTCAAGGATTGCAAAGAGACGTAGGTAAGGAGCCCAAAGATATTTTGTAGTCAAATAGTATTAATTGTTCAAAAAGTGTTTGTTTTACTGTGGACTCTCTGTGTTTTCAGGCAGCCTAGCCTCTTTTAAAGTGGTGTTTGTTTCAAAATCGTTTTTGCTGTGACTGTGTGAATTCCCTTGCTAGTTTGTGGCTCCCCCCCCCTTTCCCCCCCCCCCTCTGCCCCCCTTTTTTCACCCCTATTCTTAGTAAAAAGACTACATAGATCTTTCAGAGTGTGGTTTTAGGAGACTGTTTTTAATCTGTTTGTGTGATTTAAATTGTGCTTAAAAGCTGTTTGCCCCCCCTGTATTTTTTTGCCTTAAAAAAGCCCGATTTTAGAGTTTGCGCCCAGAACTATTGCAATGTTTGTCTCTTAAACAATCTCCCCCTTACCTGAAAAGTAGACTCTGCTAGCTTGGAAGTGTGGATTCAGCCTGTCTGTATCCAGAGAGATACTGAATAGAGCAGCAGTAGCCTCCCCCCAGGCCCCAGGGACTGGACTTAGCTGATTGTCTCCCTGAGTCTCTGCTGCACCTGAGACCCGCCCCCCCCACCTGCTCTGGCTCCTTAAGTTTGTGGAGGGAAGGCCAAAGACAGGCACCTCCATTTTGTGTTCCTCTGTGCATCTCTCCTGTGTCCTGATACAGCCCAGTGTTCAAGGATTGCAAAGAGACCTAGGTAAGGAGCCCAAAGATATTTTCTAGTCAAATAGTATTAATTGTTCAAAAAGTGTTTGTTTTACTGTGGACTCTCTGTGTTTTCAGGCAGCCTAGCCTCTTTTAAAGTGGTGTTTGTTTCAAAATCGTTTTTGCTGTGACTGTGTGAATTCCCTTGCTAGTTTGTGGCTCCCCCCCCCCCTTTTTCCCCCCCTCTGCCCCCCTTTTTTCACCCCTATTCTTAGTAAAAAGACTACATAGATCTTTCAGAGTGTGGTTTTAGGAGACTGTTTTTAATCTGTTTGTGTGATTTAAATTGTGCTTAAAAGCTGTCTGCCCCCCTGTATTTTTTGCCTTAAAAAAGCCCGATTTTAGAGTGTGCGCCCAGAACTATTGCAGTGTTTGTCTCTTAAACAATCTCCCCCTTACCTGAAAAGTAGACTCTGCTAGCTTGGAAGTGTGGATTCAGCCTGTCTCTATCCAAGGAGATACTGAATAGAGCAGCAGTAGCCTCCCCCCAGGCCCCAGGGACTGGACTTAGCTGATTGTCTCCCTGAGTCTCTGCTGCACCTGAGACCCGCCCCCCCCACCTGCTCTGGCTCCTTAAGTTTGTGGAGGGAAGGCCAAAGACAGGCACCTCCATTTTGTGTTCCTCTGTGCATCTCTCCTGTGTCCTGATACAGCCCAGTGTTCAAGGATTGCAAAGAGACCTAGGTAAGGAGCCCAAAGATATTTTGTAGTCAAATAGTATTAATTGTTCAAAAAGTGTTTGTTTTACTGTGGACTCTCTGTGTTTTCAGGCAGCCTAGCCTCTTTTAAAGTGGTGTTTGTTTCAAAATCGTTTTTGCTGTGACTGTGTGAATTCCCTTGCTAGTTTGTGGCTCCCCCCCCTTTTTTCCCCCCCTCTGCCCCCCTTTTTTCACCCCTATTCTTAGTAAAAAGACTACATAGATCTTTCCGAGTGTGGTTTTAGGAGACTGTTTTTAATCTGTTTGTGTGATTTAAATTGTGCTTAAAAGCTGTCTGCCCCCCTGTATTTTTTGCCTTAAAAAAGCCCGATTTTAGAGTGTGCGCCCAGAACTATTGCAGTGTTTGTCTCTTAAACAATCTCCCCCTTACCTGAAAAGTAGACTCTGCTAGCTTGGAAGTGTGGATTCAGCCTGTCTGTATCCAAGGAGATACTGAATAGAGCAGCAGTAGCCTCCCCCCAGGCCCCAGGGACTGGACTTAGCTGATTGTCTCCCTGAGTCTCTGCTGCACCTGAGACCCGCCCCCCCACCTGCTCTGGCTCCTTAAGTTTGTGGAGGGAAGGCCAAAGACAGGCACCTCCATTTTGTGTTCCTCTGTGCATCTCTCCTGTGTCCTGATACAGCCCAGTGTTCAAGGATTGCAAAGAGACCTAGGTAAGGAGCCCAAAGATATTTTCTAGTCAAATAGTATTAATTGTTCAAAAAGTGTTTGTTTTACTGTGGACTCTCTGTGTTTTCAGGCAGCCTAGCCTCTTTTAAAGTGGTGTTTGTTTCAAAATCGTTTTTGCTGTGACTGTGTGAATTCCCTTGCTAGTTTGTGGCTCCCCCCCCCTTTTTCCCCCCCCCCCCCTCTGCCCCCCTTTTTTCACCCCTATTCTTAGTAAAAAGACTACATAGATCTTTCAGAGTGTGGTTTTAGGAGACTGTTTTTAATCTGTTTGTGTGATTTAAATTGTGCTTAAAAGCTGTCTGCCCCCCTGTATTTTTTGGCTTAAAAAAGCCCGATTTTAGAGTGTGCGCCCAGAACTATTGCAGTGTTTGTCTCTTAAACAATCTCCCCCTTACCTGAAAAGTAGACTCTGCTAGCTTGGAAGTGTGGATTCAGCCTGTCTGTATCCAAGGAGATACTGAATAGAGCAGCAGTAGCCTCCCCCCAGGCCACAGGGACTGGACTTTTAGTTAACTTGCTCCTTATATAGGTTCCTCGTGGTTGTTGCATATGCTGTTGTGATTGGTTTTTGGGAGATGGTGTTTCATTGGTTGCTAGCTCCAGGGATGCATTTATGATTGGTGGATAGGGCTGGGATTCTGATTGGCTGTTGGTTCTAGGGCTATGAGTGGTGGATAGGGCTGGGATTCTGATTGGCTGTTGGTTCTAGGGCTATGATTGTTGGATAGGGCTGGGATTCTGATTGGCTGTTGGGTCTAGGGCTATGATTGGTGGATAGGGCTGGGATTCTGATTGGCTGTTGGTTCTAGGGCTATGATTGGTGGATAGGGCTGGGATTCTGATTGGTTGTTGGTTGTACAGGAAATAGGGCTGTGACAGGTGATTAGGACTGGGTCTCCCATTAGTTGGCTAAATCAGGGTTTAAAATCGGATTGGCTAGGGTTAGGACCAGCTTCTTATTGGCCAGTAATGCTATAAAAGGCTAGGATTCAGGGCGCCTGAGCCCGGGCGTCGAGGCAAAGGACGGAGAGGACAAGGGCAGTTGCCTGTTTGGGCCTGTTCGGGACAGGTAGGGACTAGGGACTAGGACCAAAAATGCTGCCCAATTCTCATTCCACCAGGAATGGTTTCTACCCCAACACATCCCTCAACATGCAAACACATTATCTGCAAAGATATCCAACTCATGCATCACAAACTGACCACAGACATATTGCATTGCCCCACCACCCAACACAATACCCTACATACAACACATATACACATACACCCCATAACTACTACAGTCAAACACCTTCATACTCACAGCAAACACTCCTCTGTCCCCTCCCACTAACACTACCTGCCACCGCCCACACAATACAAAACTACAACATACAATTCTCTCAGTTTCAGTCTCCCAGATACACACTCTCTACACATACTAACCAAAAACACTATCCGCTGTTCGCTTCACACAGACCGCCTGAACTCATAACAACGCCAAAACCCTGCCTTCATAAACATCATCTACACACACTCTTCCCCTCTGCTCACCAATTACACACAACCATACAATCCCCACATTTCACTCCACCACACATTACCTCTTCCAGTCATCTCAACTAATACTTATCTCCCTGACACACATCCATCACCTCATATACACCTCATACATTCATCTCCAAAACACATCAGCACCCCATCTAACACTCAAATTCCACTTAACAGCACTAACTCACATACAAGTCCCTCACCAAAAACAACTACACCAATAGCCCCTCTCATTATTCCACAAAAACAATACCAACCACAAACATCAGCACATCAAAGCAACACAAACTTACATTACACTCATCATCATACCCACTCTCACCCCCAAGACTACACAAAGGATACAAATTCCACCCTATCTCCACCCCTACCCTCCCACTCTTCACAAACACCTACCACAAGCACCCCATCCCAGCAACCTTCATTCAGTCGCCTCTCCTCCATTGCACAATTTAGAGCCTTACATCATGATCCACATGCTCCTCCACCACCCCTAACCCATACTCCATCCACACTAAACAAACGCAAACAAAATAAAAAACATGCCACTCATAGCAACCTCGCATCCCCTTGTTTTGTTTCATAATAAAACTACCCTACAAAAAACACTACACTCCTCATGGCTCTCTCAGCCACCAAGTTCACCACCCACACACACAGACCCAACAAAATGCCTCCTTAACCTGCTGGAAGAGGAACACTATGTTGAAAAACAAGACTATTGTGAGCCTCAAACAGTTAACACAACTAGCAACACTCCTGCTTCAAGCTCACATTATACTACTTACCCTTCTACTAAACAAAACAACACTACCACTAACACACCCTATCTAAACTGCCAGCTCATAAATGCTCGATCACTCTCAAAAAACAAGCACCACATCTACTACCTTCTCACAGACACACAACCTGACTTACTATTCATTACGGAAACCTGGTTGGGAGATGACATGGCACCAGTATTGCACGAAGCCCTTCCTCCAGGCTATCAAACCATCACACAAAACCGTATAGGCAAGAGAGGAGGTGGACTAGCTATTATATTCAAACAGGCAATAAACCTCAGTAAAACAGACAACATCTCCATACAAGGTTGTGAAGCCCTCCTTACCAGATGCCACCCTACTCCAACTTCCACCTGTAACTTTCTCCTCCTTTACAGACCTCCACCTAACAACTCCACTTTCCCAGATGCCTTTCTTGACATAGTCTCAAACCTTATTACACTATACTCCAATCTATGCATTCTTGGGGATCTAAACATTTGGTTTGACAAACCCAATATGCCCCATCCAAAAGCTATCACCACTGGCCTACTCGCATTGAATCTACATCAGATTGTACACAATCCCACACACATCGCTGGTCACATCCTAGATGTAATTTTTGCTAAGCCTGAACTTGTTACTATTCATAGCATCACACCAACCACCTGGTCAGACCACCATCTAATAACTTTCCGACAGACAACTCCACAAATCAACACACCCCACAACCACTTACATACATACACCTATCGACCATGGAGAAAACTCAATTTGGATCACTTAGAAACACAACTAACAGCAAACACAGATCTAGATACAATCAATTCTGTACTTAAACTTTATGAGTGGCTACAGGAAGATTTTGATGTCCTAATACCCCTCAGAAAAACTAAACATGACAAAAGAAAACCAACACCTTGGAGAAACACAGAACTTAAAAAGATAAAGAAACAAATCAGAAAGTTGCAGCGGACCTGGCTCAAAACAAACAACAGTCAAGACAAACTGCAGCTACACAAACTTAACAGGATATACAAATCATCAATCAAAAAAGCTAAAAAAAGATACTACTCAGACAGAATTCTAAATGCTCAATCTACAACCAAGGAATTTTACAAAATTCTCAATGAATTTCGAAAACCCACATGCATGGAAGGAAGTCATCCCACCACTCAAGATTTCACAAACAAATTGGCAACTCACTACACAACCAAGGCAGACACATTGGACTCCTATTTAAAACAGAAGAAAACCATCAGCACCAACCCCTTTACTAAAATACCCTTTAAGAATAAACCATCCCAACCTCTACAGTCCTTCAAACAAATATCCCAGGATGAATTTATGGATTTGGTCAAAGCAAGCAGACCTTCTGGTTGCCCTTCTGACCCTTGCCCACCACAGATCTTCAAGAACATCCTGCTATCTACTTCCGCTGCCACACCTGTAAGAAGAATCATCAACAACTCTTTAACTTCAGGAACTTTTCCTACAGACCTGAAAAAGGCATACATACAACCATTATTAAAGAAAACAAATCTAGACCCGCAAGACCCCAACAACTACAGACCTATCACAAATGGACCTTTCCTGGGCAAATTGATAGAAAGAGCAGCATTCGCCCAGATGTCACAATTCATTGAAGACAATTCTATACTTTCAGACTTCCAAACTGGATTCCGCCCAGGAAGAAGCACTGAATCGGCACTCATGGCAATCTGGGACGATCTTAAAAACACAGTTGACCGAAATGGAGTTGCTGCACTACTTCTCTTGGACCTCTCAGCTGCCTTTGATACGGTTGACCATGACACCCTAACTCAAAGACTCCACGAAGCCGGCATACAAGGGATTGCGCTCAACTGGATTACTTCCTATCTCCAAAAAAGAGCAAATATCATCCACTCACCCCCCTTCTCATCCGAACCCTACCTCACAAAAACAGGGGTCCCCCAAGGGTCAATCATCTCACCTTTGCTTTTTAACATCTACATGATATCTTTACCAGAACTGATCAATGATTTCCATCTCACATGCTACAACTATGCAGATGACACACAAATACTACTTCAATTAGAAGACCCCAAAAACATTGAAAACTCTCAAATCTTCAGTTGCCTCAGAGCCGTTGATCAGCGGATGACCTGGAGCCATCTCAAATTAAATACCTCCAAAACTGAAATACTCATATGTGGAGACTGGAAACATTATGACCCTCTGTGCGTCTGGCCTGACGATCTCGGACCACCTCCTCAATTATCCAAGGAAGTGAAAAACCTAGGAATCACCATGGATTCCAAACTAACTATGAATGCCCAAGTAGACAAATTAGCACGCACAAGCTTCATCACCTTAAAGACTTTACGACGCATTTTCCCTCACCTCGGATTTCCACACAAGGTGCAAGCTACTATCTCACTTGTATTATCCAAACTGGATTATGCCAATAGCCTCTACAATGGATCATCTCTATCTGTTATGAAAAAACTACAACGTATCCAGAATTCCGCAGCCAGGCTACTATTACATATAAAGCCGCACATCTCCCCTGCCTTGAGAGCACTACACTGGTTACCCGTTGCCAGAAGATGCACTTTCAAGCTGCTTTGTATCACCCACAAAGCTATACATGGAACAGGACCGCTTTTCATCAGAAAGAAAATTACCAAATACATCCAACAAAGAACCCTCCGCTCAAGACTGGCACCCCGTCTTAGAACACCACCATACAAGAAAAAGACTGTAGGTGGTACATCCTTCTCCGTCCAAGCAGCCAAAACTATGGAATTCATTACCCCCAACTATAAGAGCCACAGAACTTTCTTGTTTTCAGGAAACTACTCAAGAGTTGGCTCTTTCCTTCATAACCACCTTTTTCAAACAACTATGAACTGCATATGCCTATGTTGATAAATATTTTTTTCAGATTATATGTATATTTCTATTTATTTATAGTTTCTTTGGAAACTAAAGCAAGGCTGTGCGCTCAGAGATCCCATAGCAGATAAAGATCTAGAATTCATCCTGGAGGTGAACTGATGATGTACTGGAGCGTAATCTGTATCTGACTGAGACGCGCAGGTTCTATCTTCCTCTGCTGGAGACACAGAGTAGAAGGTTCTCCCTTTATAAAGCACCTGTAAGCTCCGCCCGCTGAGCCACGCCCCGTCCACCCTCGAAGTAGGTAAAGGAATTCCCGCCTTTTACCAGGATGATGGACAGCTTTCCAAAACGACCCCAATGCGTTTACCGCCGATTCCGGTGGTGCGTTGTTGATGCTCAGAAGCACAAGGACATCTCCACAAAGACGCACTAGTAACAATCACATTGCCAAAGGCACACAAGGTTGCTGGAGACGTTTACCCAGTGGCCCATCACGTACCCTTAGTGTACAATATAAACGGGGCGTATAAAACATGCTAGGTAACGCTTACTGACATACTCGTAGAAAATACTCCGGTTGGGTAGGCCACGATGCTCATTTTACAGAAACTAAACCTCAAGGAAGCACTTCCAAATATAAACGTAGCAGGTGCCGCAGTTGAAGCTCAGCTTCTGGAAAGGAAAAGCCACCCTAACTCTTGGGCTTGGCAAAGATAAAGCAAGGCTGTGCGCTCAGAGATCCTATAGCAGAAAAAGATCTAGAATCCTTCCTGGAGGTGAACTGATGATGTACTGGAGCGTAATCTGTATCTGACTGTGACGCTCGGGTTCTATCTTCCTCTGCTGGAGACACAGAGTAGAAGGTTCTCCCTTTATAAAGCACCTGTAAGCTCCTCCCGCTGAGCCACGCCCCGTCCACCCTCGAAGTAGGTAAAGGAATTCCCGCCTTTTACCAGGATGATGGACAGCTTTCCAAAACGACCCCAATGCGTTTACCGCCGATTCCGGTGGTGCGTTGTTGATGCTCAGAAGCACAAGGACATCTCCACAAAGACGCACTAGTAACAATCACATTGCCAAAGGCACACAAGGTTGCTGGAGACGTTTACCCAGTGGCCCATCACGTACCCTTAGTGTACAATATAAACGGGGCGTATAAAACATGCTAGGTAACGCTTACTGACATACTCGTAGAAAATACTCCGGTTGGGTAGGCCACGATGCTCATTTTACAGAAACTAAACCTCAAGGAAGCACTTCCAAATATAAACGTAGCAGGTGCCGCAGTTGAAGCTCAGCTTCTGGAAAGGAAAAGCCACCCTAACTCTTGGGCTTGGCAAAGATAAAGCAAGGCTGTGCGCTCAGAGATCCTATAGCAGAAAAAGATCTAGAATCCTTCCTGGAGGTGAACTGATGATGTACTGGAGCGTAATCTGTATCTGACTGTGACGCTCGGGTTCTATCTTCCTCTGCTGGAGACACAGAGTAGAAGGTTCTCCCTTTATAAAGCACCTGTAAGCTCCGCCCGCTGAGCCACGCCCCGTCCTCCCTCGAAGTAGGTAAAGGAATTCCCGCCTTTTACCAGGATGATGGACAGCTTTCCAAAACGACCCCAATGCGTTTACCGCCGATTCCGGTGGTGCGTTGCTGATGCTCAGAAGCACGAGGACATCTCCACAAAGACGCACTAGTAACAATCATATTGCCAAAGGAACACAAGGTTGCTGGAGACGTTTACCCCGTGGCCCATCACGTACCCTTAGTGTACAATATAAACGGGGCGTATAAAACATGCTAGGTTACGCTTACTGACATACTCGTAGAAAATACTCCGGTTGGGTAGGCCACGATGCTCATTTTACAGAAACTAAACCTCAAAGGAAGCACTTACAAATATAATCGTAGCAGGTGCCGCAGTTGAAGCTCCGCTTCTGGAAAGGACAAGCCACCCTAACTCTTGGCTTGGCAAAGATAAAGCAAGGCTGTGCGCTCAGAGATCCCATAGCAGAAAAAGATCTAGAATCCATCCTGGAGGTGAACTGATGATGTACTGGAGCGTAATCTGTATCTGACTGTGACGTGCGGGTTCTATCTTCCTCTGCTGGAGACACAGAGTAGAAGGTTCTCCCTTTATAAAGCACCTGTAAGCTCCGCCCGCTGAGCCACGCCCCGTCCACCCTCGAAGTAGGTAAAGGAATTCCCGCCTTTTACCAGGATGATGGACAGCTTTCCAAAACGACCCCAATGCGTTTACCGCCGATCCCGGTGGTGCGTTGTTGATGCTCAGAAGCACAAGGACATCTCCACAAAGACGCACTAGTAACAATCACATTGCCAAAGGCACACAAGGTTGCTGGACACGTTTTACCCTGTGGCCCATCACGTACCCTTAGTGTACAATATAAACGGGGCGTATAAAACATGCTAGGTTACGCTTACTGACATACTCGTAGAAAATACTCCGGTTGGGTAGACCACGATGCTCATTTTACAGAAACTAAACCTCAAAGGAAGCACTTACAAATATAATCGTAGCAGGTGCCGCAGTTGAAGCTCAGCTTCTGGAAAGGACAAGCCACCCTAACTCTTGGGCTTGGCAAAGATAAAGCAAGGCTGTGCGCTCAGAGATCCCATAGCAGAAAAAGATCTAGAATCCATCCTGGAGGTGAACTGATGATGTACTGGAGCGTAATCTGTATCTGACTGAGACACGCAGGTTCTATCTTCCTCTGCTGGAGACACAGAGTAGAAGGTTCTCCCTTTATAAAGCACTTGTAAGCTCCGCCCGCTGAGCCACGCCCCGTCCACCCTCGAAGTAGGTAAAGGAATTCCCGCCTTTACCAGAATGATGGACAGCTTTCCAAAACTACCCCAATGCGTTTACCGCCGATTCCGGTGGTGCGTTGTTGATGCTCAGAAGCACAAGGACATCTCCACAAAGACGCACTAGTAACAATCACATTGCCAAAGGCACACAAGGTTGCTGGAGACGTTTACCCCGTGGCCCATCACGTACCCTTAGTGTACAATATAAACGGGCGTATAAAACATGCTAGGTAACGCTTACTGACATACTCGTAGAAAATACTCCGGTTGGGTAGGCCATGATGCTCATTTTACAGAAACTAAACCAATAACAATAAAATACACACACACTCTTTTAAACCTGTCTGACTAAGTATTTTTTACCCATGATTCTAATTATGAATTGTATGTGCATATGTGTGTGTATTCATGTGTGTGTGTGTATAAATATATATATATATATATGTGTATGTATGTGTATGTGTTGTTTCTGTGCCTGGCATGTTTGTGGATCATTGCATGGCTCCTGTTTTTTTTTTTTTTGGGTTGTTATACTAGATATCTATGAATTTCTGCTCTCTTTTCATCACACTTATCTACTCATCACTCTTATGTCATGTCTCTATCAAACTATCCTCCATTCTCACTCGGACTCATCCCAAATCCCTTCGACCACTTTCATCTCCTAAATATCTCTGCCTAAGCTCTTCCCTCCACCTCCACATCTAACTCACCAAACCTCACTCTACCTCTGTGACCTCCCACACAACCCTACTAAATTTTCCTGCATTCATCTCACCCTGCTACTATGCTCTCCCTAACCCTTCCACATCCTCTTTCCCCTCCGCTCCCCTTTTATTCATCTCAAGCCTTTGGATTGAGTAAATGAAGGATAAACTCCCAATTAACACTTCTGGATTTCTTTCCTCCTCCACCCCTCCATTACTCCAGTCAATCTAACTAACAAACTCTCATATCCGCAACTCAAATTAACTCATAATAATACTAAAACTGTACTCCTTATTAAATTATACTAATCCATCACTAATTCTTGTTGGGTACCGGTGTAGCGTGCTACTCATCGAAAAGCGCTTCGACGCCTCGTCAAGGGTAGTAAGCGCTATATAAATACGATTACAATACAATACAATTACAATACACTGGTGATAAATCCCAATTACTGCCACGCTGACAGGCGCCAACTTACCGCTGCAGTGGCAGATATCCGTTCACCATATTATGACACACACACACACACACACCAATCTGACAGAATACAGCCACATACACAAATCTACCAGACCAAAGGTCAGTGCAAAAGTGGTGGTTCGAAACCCACACCGTTACGCCAACAGAATAACACCCATCACATTATGACCCACAAATCACCACGGCAGACATTCAACGGTGGTAAACCATTGGCGGTACATACCACCGCGCTCACAATGGACACCCACAGACAAAACAACACCACATTGGACAATTCAAACAAGACACATTGACACCCATACACACACCACACCCTCACACCTCGCACCATTATAAAACACACACCCACATTACCCACAACCCCTTATGAATACAAATTATAGCCACCAGACTGACACCAAGACCACTGCGACATCTAGAGCCACACACCACACACATACCCATACAACCCTCAAGCACTCCACATCACACACCCCACCACATTATCTAATACACCCTAACCAATACACATCACACAACACCCATGACACCACAAAGGCACCCCCGTTTCACTGAGGAGGACTTAAGTGTCATGGTGGTGGAAATCATCAGGGTAGAGCCACAGCTATTTGGAGCACAGGTGCAGCTAATATCAATAGCCAGCAAGATGGAGCAATGGCAGAGGATCATGGACAGGGTCAATGCCGTGGGACAGCACCCAAGAACAAGGGATGATATCAGGAAGAGGTGGAACACCCTACGGGGAAAATACGTTCCATAGCAGCAAGACACCAGCTCGCTATACAGAGGACTGGCAGTGGACCCCAACCTCCTCCCCTACAACTCACAGCATGGGAGGAGCAAGTCTTGGCAATAGTGCATCCTAAGGGTCTGGCCGAAGTCGGAGAAGGACTGGACTCAGGTAAGTCAACTTTCAACAATTATCACCCCTATACCTGAATGCCATCACATACCCTCACCCTCACTCCCATCACTCCACTCCATCCCACAAACTCCACCATCACATCACACTGATCCCAATGCCAAGCCGTGCATGCTGTACCAATGAATGGACACCCCTCACAGCCCTGCATGGGCACTCAACACTAAAGCATACACAGCATAGGGAAACTAACAACCCCACCATATATCAACATACACAAGTAAAAGCTGGCAGGGCAACACCAACCATGGAGGGAAAGCCAGGGATGTACAATATGTCATATACATGAAACATATTACATCATTTACATCCCCACAGGTACCCGCGCCAATGTCACTGGAGAGGAGGTGCCAGCACTATCCAGTCCCCCAACAGAAGAGGCCCACAGTGATGACAGTAACTCTGGTCTTCAGGATCTGGACAATCTACCTGGCCCACCAGGGACCACTGGACAGCCGGTCACCCAAGCCCAGTCACAGACCACCACAGAGCCTCCCCCTTCGGGAACCAACATCAAAGCACCCACCCAGGCCTCCCAAACCCCTGCCCCCAAGACACGTCAATCAGTAGTGTGCCCACCTGTACAGGGACCCCAGGCTACACCTCACACACAAGACAGTCAGGGACCTGGGGTCAGTGGCAGTGGGCACAACGTTCAGGGGACGGAGGCACAGGCAACCAGGGACACTGGGAGGACTGCTGTGCGCAAGGGGGAGGAGATAACCAGGGAACCGACTCTCAAGGAGGCACTCTCCGGGATCCTGGGAGCCTATCAACATTCTCAGGACACGATAGGCCAGATCCTAGACAACGTGCAGGAGAACAGGCGGCTACAGGAGGGACAGTATCAGGGAGGATTTCCAGGCCATCAATGACACCCTGATCTCTATAGCAGGCCCCTGCCACTAGCCAGTCATCTGAACAGACCTCCACTTCCGCTGCTGCTACTGGCCAGGAGGCCCTTCCACAGGACCAACAGGCCACCAGCACCCTTCCCCCTGCAGAAGGTGAAACATCCTGCAAACATTCCCTGCCATCCAGACAGAAGCCAGAGACACGTGCCAAGACCCACACCAGGAACACAGCTCTCCTGATTGTCCCCCTTGTGTCCCACTCAGTCACCTTGTCCACCTTGAACTGCCATTGCTCCCCTTCCTATGTCCCCTTGGACAATGCACCTGTGCTTCGAACAGACTGGACCAATACCCCGGACTTTCCTCCATCATCACCCCATTCCATTGCACCTTCCCCTCTACATATTAGCACTTCAATAAACACCCTTTGATAAAAATCGACTTTGAGTATGTCATGTATTTCAAATATGTATGAATAAGACAGCTGCAACCATTGCAAATGAACTGTACAGAGAATGAGCATAGAATTAATGACCTGTAGCTGGCTGTTGTGATCACACCAGGAGTATTTGTCAAATCACTAACATCTGCAAAATGAATAGCCAGAGGCAACAGTAAGTGGGCAAAGAAATGTGAAATACCAGCATGCCAATGCCACACAGAATACAACCAAAGTCATTGAAAGGTAAAGTTGCACTGTCTCACCTGTGTGTTATTGGAAGTACTGACGGATCACAGATGTTCTGTTGTCCACATCCTCATCCTTTGCCTCCTCATCCTTACTGCCCACAGGGTTCACTGCTGCCACAGGGGCATCTCCAGTCTCTTCCACCTGCAGAAAAGGTACATGGCGTCTGAGGGCCAGGTTGTGCAGCATGCAGCATGCCACTACTATGTACATACCGTGGCACCCGTTGAACTAAAGTAAACTTCCTTAACTATCAGATGAGTACATCATACACATGTCGAGAATTTTTATTGACTATTATTATAATTATCTCATTTAATATACAATCTAAATCATTTACACAAATCCAAGTTCATGAGTCCGTCTGAGTCCAAGTGAACTACATCCATCCAACTGGAGGCGGAGTCCACCGACGCTGAGGGCACCATTGTGATGGAGGGCGAGGGGAGCACCACGGCGGAGACTGGATGGGACAATACAGACTCTGATACTTCCTCCAATAGGAGCTCCCTTGTGGTGGCGGACACCTATGTGAACACCCCAGCTGCAGGTACAGCCGCCACCCCCGTACCAGCTGAAGGGCCCTCCCAGTAGCCCCTCAGCTAGTTGCCCGTGCCCACTCACCCAGGAGGGTGGGCATCTCCTTCACCCCAGGCACCTCAGGCCCTGCCCAGTCAGCCCTGTTGCCCTGAGTAAGGATGCCATTGACCTCCTGAGATCCATCTCTGTAGGGCAGTCAACTATTGTGAATGCCATCCAGGGGCTGGCAGCCCAGATGCAGAAGTGTAATGCACTCCTGGAGGGCATTCACAGTGGATTGGTGGCCCAACAGAGATCGATCCAGGCTTTGGCCTCCTCTCTGATGGCAGCCATTGTCAACCGTCCCCCCTCCAGCTTCCACTTACCAGTCCCATTCTCCTCAACCGCAACCCATCCCAAGCACACAGTCAGACGAGCATGCACACAAGACAACACCCAAGAGTGTCACAGGCAAACACAAGCACCACACTTCATCCCACGGGCACTCCCACAAACAACATCCAGTTGCAGACACAACAACATCCACTATTTCTGCTTTCTCCCCCTCCTCCTCCTCCACCTCCCACCCAGTTACGTCCACACTCACACCTGCATGCACTACATCATCATCCACTACGAGCATCATCACCACACCAAGCAGAACACACACCTCACTGGCAAACACCTCCACAACATCCATACACACGTCCCCTGTGTCCTCTTCCACTGTGTCTGTCACCCTCTCCTAAAGTGCACAAACGAAAGCACTCAGACACCCAACAGCCATCAACCTCACAACAGCATACAGCCCATGCACCTGCACCCAATTCCAGCAGACAAACACCTCCAACACCCACTCCTTTATCCTCCACTCCCATTACTCCTCCCTCTTCCCACCCCAATGTCCCTAAAAAGCTTTTCCTTTCCCAGATTGACCTCTTCCCTACCCCTACCCCCATCCTGCACATATGGCCAAGGTAGCAAGGACCCAGCCAAGCACCTCAGCCAAACAGACCACGGGCCCAGTGTTAGCAGCGCCTATTCATGGTGGAAAGGATTCCAGGCCATAAATATTGAAGGGGAAGGAGCCTGCACCAGCCAAAAAGAAGGGGAAGGAGCCTGCACCAGCCACAAAAAGGGAAAGGAGCCTGCAACAGCAGCTGTCACGGAGCCCCCACCACCAGCCATGGTTGTACAGTCATCAGAGAGTGCAGGGGCTGAGCAGGAGCCTCCCACAACCACCACCACAGTGCAGCCATCGGAGGGGGCAGTGGCTGAGCAGGATCCTCCCACAACCACCACCTTAGTGCACCCATCCGAGGGTGCAGGGGCTGAGCAGGAGCCTCTACAACCAACACCACAGTGCAGCCGTCATCGCCGGCGGACACCATATAGTCCAGCCTCCATGGGCTGCTGTGTGGCCTACCCCCACCAGAACCAGTGGGCAAGTCACCCACTAGAGAGACTGTGGCCCTGCACTCCCCAGGACCAAGCACAGGTCATGTGGCCCCCTCCAGAACCAGTGGGCAAGTCACCATCTCGAGATACTGTGGCCTTGCACTCCCCAGGACCAAGCACAGGGCATGTTGCCCCCTCCAGAACCAGTGGCCTTGTTTCCGCATCCATCTGAGGTGCCCCCCTCCACCTGAGGTGGCTGCCTATTTGCCAACTGATGACCACGCAGTGTTCTCTCTATACTGGGGCAGGAATCAAGTGGGGCCTTGGACTTTGCTCTGTGGCCATGTGGGCCCTGGGAACTATGGACTGGGCAGTGTCCCTTTTTTGTACATTTGTACCTATATGTTGCATTGCCACATCAACTTATTAATTTTGATGTTGATCTTATTACAATCACTATAGTCAATTCCTCATGTCCTTGCATTACTCTGCCGATTATCGAGGACAAATTGATTTCCTTGTGCAGCTGGTTGTGCGTATGGTGTGCATGTGTGGGGGGTATGTGTTGTGCGTGTGAGTGTCACTCGCGTTTTCCTCCTACCCTCCCTTGTGTGCTAAGCATTGTCGTCTTTGCCAGCGTTGGTGTTCCAGGTGGAGCATGACGTAAAAGATAATCGGGGGAACTTGCAGTTCTGGTTCCATGGCGGTGTGGTTCTTCCCTGTGTCTCCAATGGTGAGTCATTTGTCTTTTGTGCTCTGTTTCCACCAGCCTTTTGATGGTGTTGGTACTGCCCCGGAAAAGGTGGTGGATTTAAGGGTCAAAATATGGTGGGCAGTACTTTGTCTTCCGTCTAGCTGTAGGTGGCTACCGCCGTGGTGACTGTTGTTTCCACCCTGGAGGTCGGTGTGGTACATTGACTGTCTTTCGGAGATATCACCACCATGAGCATAATTTGGCGGTAGTTACCACCAGCCTGTTGGAGGTATTATCACCACTTTATCACCGACCACCAGGGTGGTAATGAGGGTCTTTGTGATGTAAAGCGGCATCCCTCAAAGAGGAAAAGAGCGGTAAAGAAAGAAGCACTTATGTGAAAAGAAAGTGAAATCAACATTCCAAATGAACGACGTTCATGTGCGAGCTACAACGGAATGTTTTTAACAATATTAAATGGACAATATGATTTTACCATAGTAAATAAAAGTAAACTTTTATAAGAGGGAAATAATTTTGCGAGCAGAACATTTATCTTGACTGCGAGCAGCAAGGAAAGAGGGTTTAGTTGCTCTCAGTTAAGATAGTTTTTGGTGTAATCAATATACAATTGGTTGTTCTATTGTGATGCAATGTAGTAATTCTTTCCCAGAGTTTTTTAGGTAAAGAAGTTTTTTCTTGGCTGCTCTGTTTGATAAAGCAAGAATGGAACGCATCCCTCTCTTTTATCCTGGCAGTGGCTCCATGCACCTCCTTTTCTCATAAAAGCCTCCTGTATCTCTCATTCCACAAACTAAGGGATTTCTTTCACTAGAAACCTTGCCCCAGCTTTCACATGCTACATTTCATGAATTTCTGCCATGCACTGCCATGACTAAATAGGCCACAAATTTCCCAGACAGTGCTGGGTATGTTTTATAAAGGGACCTCTTTCATTTGGGTAAAATAAAAATTTTAAAAAAACAACATAAAAGAATTTCTCCATGTGGGGCTTGAAACCTGGTCAGAGACAATGCTACCCATGCAATTCACCACTATATTTTTTGACAAATTGCCTTGGCTAAATGCCTTAGAAACAGAGACATGACGATGTGTTCTTGCTTTCCTTTCCCTGGTGATTTTATGTTACATGTCACAAATCCATATATATTATCAATTCAATGTGATCGAGAACATCACTACTGAACAAGTTGAAAATTTCTCAATTCTTTTATTTTCTATCCTATCAGGAATTACTTTTCTTGTTATGGCAGAGCTGCCAACAAAATATAACAGCCATATCCAACACAGGTTTCGAGTCACAAAGACTTCTTCAGGGCTTTAACTTTCTGGTAAGGTGTTCTACCTTCAAAGTAAGTCAAATAGAAAAGAGATAATTTTTTCATTGACACAAAGTATTGGTGAAACTATATAGTCCACTAGAAATCTTCACGCTAGTCGGTAGTAAATAGTTAAATCATGATTAAATATCTAGTTTGTACAGTGAGAAATAGCTAGAAATGCTGCAGCATATGAATGATATTGCACAGTCTGTATAGGCCATATTTGACAGAGAACAGAAGAGTGGATATTTGCTAAATGCACTGCCTATCTTACCCAACCTGCTAGGGTAGAAGAAGAACCTGCCTTGTGAGGGAACCTAGACAATATGAGGATTTGAGTAGAGGAGGCCATTCTCAAATCTCTGATGTTTGCTATATATTCTCTCTTAGACAATTACCCACACAAAGTTTAGGCTGTGAAATATGGATTGAAAATAGACAAATTTGCTTTAGTTCTTCTTCAAAAATGAAAACATACCACAGATGGGCTATACTGAACAGTAAAGACATCCAAAGATTTAACATGACAAAGATATTTCAACGAGACCAGACAAAGGCTAGAAGTCAGTTATGGAGAAAGGATTTCAAGAGAAAGGAGGATGAGAAAATGTTACTCCCTTTAACAGTCATCATAACAAAAGATGTTCTGCTGAAATTCCTAATCTTGCTAGTTCTGCTTGTGTTGCTGGTTTATCTTCTTTTGAGCAAGCAAACCAGCTACAAGTGCATGAAAGTAGGTATAGAGCTGAACTGCGCTATATGTTTGGAATGTGGCACTGTTCTGCTCTCTTAAATTCACATATCGCTGCAATTTGTCTTCCTGCAATATGTTGTGTGTCCTTTTTGAAATTCTGCACCTATATTTTGACATGTTCTTCTTTTAAATACCATGCATTATGCTCTATGGGCAGAAAGTCCTACATAGTGGTGATATGTTAATGTTTTAAAGGAAAGCTATGAGAGTGAAAATTAGTTAATTTGATAGGTTGAATTTCAATATTTAAACTGCTACACGGTATAATGGTTAGCCTGAATTCATGCTTTACACCATTAGTTTAGTGGATTACACACCAATAGTGAAATTTAACTTGCATGTCCTGGGTTTATATACTAGCGGCTTTGAGATAAGGTTAAACATGCCGCTTAGGAGTATACCAATTTCATCATGTTGAAAGAAGAAACACAGGCACTGAACCACAAGCGACCAGCTGTAACATATGCAGACTTCTACAGCCAGTAAAAACAGATATGGCAAGAATTTGGGTTTAAATGAAGCAAAAGATGATCATTTCTTGAAGTTAAATCACACGTTTTATTTTTTAGCGATATCTGCATGTAGGAGTCTGGCCTGGTTTGCAGTGGGCACCTAAGATACCTTATACCAGGTTGAGTTATCACTTTTTAGTGAAATGTAGACAGTGTCTAGAAGCCAGGCTCTCTAGGGGTAGTGTAGATGAGCAGCCAAGGCCTAGGAGACATACAAAGCTCACGCAATACTACTGTAGTCACACAGTACTCACACACATGAAAGACAATACTCAGTGTTACAAAAATAAAGGTACTTTGTTTTGGTGACACAAATGCCAAAAATACCAAAGAGACTAAACTCCGTTAGGAGGTAAGTGTCATGACCACACAAACTTGCCAAGTCAAATCAAAGAAGTGCATGAGAAAAGCAAAGAGATATCCTCAGTGGAGACAGCAAAGCCCAAACTGGAAGAAGGTTTGCAGAGTAATCTTGCGCTTATTTCAAAGGAAGAATCAAGAAGAGAAGATCCAAGATGGCCGCTGTGAGTCCTGAAGGTTAGTTACAGTTCTAGTCTTGCAATCAGTTGGTTGCTAGGTTACGAGCTCTCCAGCTGGAAGCCTTGCACTTCAACTGAGGTCTGACAGGAATCAGCTGTGTGGAGAGAGAGCGCGCGTCAGAACAGAAACTCCTGTGAGGTAAAATTACATTTTAGGATTATGGGGGTCATTCAGACCTTGGCGGACGGCGGAGGCCGTCCGCCAAGGTACCGCTGACAAATGACCGCACCGCGGTCAAAAGACCGTGGCGGCCATTCAAACATTTCCGCTGGGCCGGCGGGCGCTCTCCAAAAGAGCGCCCGCCGGCCCAGCGGAAATGCCCCTGCAACGAGGACGCCGGCTCAGAATTGAGCCGGCGTAGTTGCAGGGGTGTGACGGGTGCAGTTGCACCCGTCGCGTATTTCAGTGTCTGCAAAGCAGACACTGAAATACTTTGTGGGGCCCTCTTACGGGGGCCCCTGCAGTGCCCATGCCATCGGCATGGGCACTGCAGGGGCCCCCAGGGGCCCCGCGGCACCCCCTACTGCCATCCTGTTCATGGCGGGTTTCCCGCCATGAACAGGATGGCGGTAGGGGGTGTCTGAATCCCCATGGCGGCGGAGCGCGCTCCGCCGCCATGGAGGATTCAATGGGGCAGCGGTAAACCAGCGGGAGACCGCCAGTTTACCCTTTCTGACCGCGGCTGAACCGCCGCGGTCAGAATGCCCTTGGGAGCACCGCCAGCCTGTTGGCGGTGCTCCCGTGGTCGGTGACCCTGGCGGTCACCGGCCGCCAGGGTCAGAATGACCCCCTATATTACAGAAAACGGATAAATATTGTCAAGGTTTATTCGAAGAGTTTGATAGTAGACCGTTCCCGTGGAAGTCGGCAAGGCTACAGAGTTAATGTATGAATTAACCTTATGTTTACAAGGTTCTTGTTTAAGATATTAAAGTCAAAGAAAAAACGAACTTTAAAAGAGCAAGTATCTACAAATGTCAAGGTTATAAACAAAGGTCAAGTTTAAAGGAGAAACGAACTGTTAACAAATAAGCATTTACAAATTCAATGGTAATAAACCAAAATAGAGTTTAAAAGAGAAACGAACTTAAATAAACAAGCATTTACAACTACAAGTTATTGACAGATGTCGAAGTAAGGAAGGAGAAACTAACTGTAATAAACAAGCATTTACAAATACAAGTTATCAACAAATGTCGAAGTAAGAAAGGAGAAACGAACTTTAATAAACAAGCATTTACAAATACAAGTATTGACAGAAGTCACAATAAGACAGGAGAAATTAAATAACATCAGCTGATTTGAAGAACGCATTATCACCAACTATATATATATATATATATAGCAACATAAAACCAATCTCTAACAAAGGTTGAGAAGTTCTTCCAGAATCAGTAATAAGCATTTTTTTAAGAAGAGCTATCATTTATAGAGAGAAGCAAGGCTACAGAGAACTCAGGGTGAATGAAGAAATAATAGAATTAAAGAGAATTAAGTGTTGAGAGTAGAAAGTGAAAAACTGATGTTGTATGTCCCTAGTAATTGCGACTGTGACTCTTGCAGGTGCTGTATCCAATCTTAGATGTGAAGAGGCAGACTGAGTACTGGCGTTCATCATCTCTATGGCAGACTCTCTACCATCCCATTCCCCTTTCCCCCTCCGGGGTACTCAGCACGAAGGATTAATATTCGTTGTGAGTAGCTTGGGTCGGGACTGAGGAGTTATCTTCTGCTTCTGAGGAAATCTAATTGAAGTATCCTGACAGTAAGTAATACACAAGTTATATACACCAGTATGCCGAAATAGCTGTAAAACAGTTGGAAAACAGTGCAAATAGTGAAAATCACAATAGTTAGAAATGGGCCTAGGGGAACACAAACCATATATTAAGAAAGCGGAATGCGAAAGTTGGTTTCCCACCTAGGCAAGTGCAGTGTGTAGAGGGACGCTGGGAGTATTAGAAAACATTTAAGGTAAGTAATAGAACTCACCCCAGTGCCCAGAAGATTATGCAAGAACCAGAAGTGACTGCAAGACACCAATGATGGATTCCTGGACCTGAAGACCTGTGGAAGAAGGGGACCAAGTCCAAGAAGCACTGACGAGTACAGGGTTAATAGGAGCCCCTGCTAACCTGGATGAAGGTGCAAAAGGAGAACCACCGGTGAAAAACAACAGTCAGTATTTCAGTCAAGAAGACAAATGCGGGTTCCTGGTTGGTGCAGAAGATGTCCCACGCCAAATGGATGATTGCAATCTGGGTTGCGGCGCTGGATACCGGCAACAAGCCTTGGCACAAGCAAAGCTCGCAGTTAGTGGAAAATGGCACTGCCCAGGACCAGGAGGGACCTGGTGGACTCTACCCAGAAGGGGAAGCCAGAGAGGGCTCTCAGCAACTCAGAGAGCCCTCAGAAGACCAGGCAGCATGCACAGGAGTCCCACAGCACAGGGACAAAGAAAGTGCAAAAGGAGGACCATGCAGCACTACACAAAGGGATCCCGCGCTGCCGGAGAACCACGCAGGAAGTTGTGCGTCACAGGAAGGAGTTCTGGGGACCGGATCTGCACAGTCCATGAAAACGTTCATGGAAAGATGCCAACAAGCCTTGGCAACTGCAAAACATGTGGTGCATGGGGGTACTGTCTTGCGTAGGGAGTCAAGCTCTTGCCAACACCAAAGTTGGACAGTCGGTCATCGGGACCCCTTCAGTCCACCACCAGTGATGCTGGATATACGCACTTTGTCAGGAGAGGGGACCCAGGCCACCAGTCATTAATGCAAAGGGGAATTATTCTTTCTCTTCAAGGGTGATTCTTTCGTTCTTCTGGTGCAGGCTGAAGACTGGCTGTCCTCTGAGGATGTACAACCGGGAAATAGTTGCACTTGCTGTCAGGAGCTGAAGATACAATGTTGCAGATGTTGTCTTTGCTTCTTTATTGCAGTTGTAGAGTACCTGAAGAGTCCAGATGCAGTTTCTTCAGTAAGAAGGTGAAGTAAAGGACGCAGAATATTCCTGCTGGAGTCTTGCAATCCGAATCTGATGAACCACCCAAGAGAGAGTCCCTAAATAGCCCTGAAAGGGGAATTGGTCAGCTACACAGGTAAGCACCTATCAGGGAAGGGCTCTGACATCACCTGCTGGCACTGTCCACTCAGATGCTCCCAGAGTTCCCTGCCACCTTGTAATCCAAGATGGAAAAAGTCAGGGACCCTCTGGAGGAGCTCTGAGCACCACCCCTACGGTGGTGATGGACAGGGGAGTGGTCACTCACCTTTCCTTTGTCCAGTTTCGCACCAGAGCAGGGAGTGGGGTCCTTGAACCTGTGTAGACTGGATTATGCAAGGAGGGCCACATCTGTGCCCTTCAAAACATTTCCAAAGGTTCTGGGAGGCTACCCCTCCCATGCCTGAAACATCTATTTCCAAGGGGAGAGGGGTGTAACATCCCCCTCCCAAAGGAAATCCTTTGTTCTGCCTTCGTGGGCTTGAGCAGCTCAAGCAACAGAAGGGCATAAACCTGTCTGTGAGATGGCAGCAGCTGGGGCTGCCTGGAAAACCTCGCAAGGTTGTAATGGCAGTACTGGGGTCCTCTAAGGAGCCTCCAGAGTGCATGGACTCATACAACCAATGCTCGCAAAAGCCTTGGGGTATGATTCCAACATCTTTGAAACATCTTTGAAACCACAAATGTCTATATTCGGAGTTACCATTGTGAAGCTGTATATGGGTGCTGTCCTATGTCCACTGCATGCGTAAAATGGTGTCCCTGCACTCACGAAGTCAAGGAAATTGGTCCTGGAGGTCATTGGGCTAGTGCAGGGGTGCCCTCATTCAGAGTTGGAACGCCTGTAATATGGGTGACTTATAAGTGACCTTGTGCAGTGTAAATGCCAGTGAAATGGTGCATGCACTGATTCACACAGGCTGCAATAGCAGTCCTGTAGATGCCTTTGCATAGGCTCCCTATGGGTGGCAAAAGCAATGCTGCAGCCCATAGGGAACCCCAAAGCGCTGGATACCTAGGTACCATATACTAGAGACCTTTAAGGGGGATCAGTATGCCAATTTTAGGTGAAATACTGGGTTACCAATATGCAGTGACAACATTTAGAGGAGAGAGAGTATATTCACTGGGGTCCTGGTTAGCAGGATGCCAATGAAACAGTCAAACACACTGACATCAGGCAGAAATTGGGGGTAAAATTCCACAAAAAGGGTACTTTCCTACAGTTCAATTTTACTGACTTAAATTTTTCTGATTATTTATTTTCAGTTTTTCATTCCAGAAACTCCACTAAAATACCTGCCCTTTTGAATTGTTACAGACATGTCATTTTCTGCAGTTTTACAAACATATACACAGCAATTAAGTGCTATTAAAAAGTGCTTTACTGGTTGACCGGGGTCTGAGCCCTGGTCAAGTAGCATCCACTGTCCTGTTTACGGTAAGGCACAAGCAAACACCAAATTAGTCTGTGCTCAAACCCCTACTAGCTTGGCACAGAGCACTCAGGCTTAACTTAGTGGCATTGTGTAAAGTATCCATGCAACACTTTAAACAGTAAAAACACCACAAAAAAATTCCAAAACAGGTTAGAAAAATAGAGCTAAATGTAATAAATATAACAAGATCAAGGCAACAAAATCCAATCAGTAGAACCAGAGTTAAGAATTTTTAAAGGAGAAACTGCAATTTAGGGCCTAAAGGCATAGAACACCCTGTGGCATATTTATACTTGTTTTGAGCCGAATTTACATAATTGTTTTTAACACGAATTCAGTGCAAAACTAACTCCATATTTATATTTTGCCGCTAGATCCGTCTAGCGACAAATTTATGGAGTTAAAGTATTTTTTGGGACGTGGAAACCTACTTTGAATCAATGAGATGCAAAGTAGGCGTTACCGTGCAAAAAATGACTCTATGGCCTTAGTGCCATATTTATCCCCGTGCTAAATTTAGCGCCTGGGTCAGGGCAGGCATTAGGGGACCTGTGGGGCTATTTCCATGGAATAAGCCCAGAGGTGCCTTCCCCATGCCCCAGGGACACCCCCACCCACACAGAGGTACAACAGAGGATGGGGGACCCCATCCCAGGTAAGTATAGGTAAGTACAGGTAAGTTTTTTTTTTAGTGCAATTGGGGACCCTGAAGTGTGCCCCCCATATGGCAGTGAGCGCAATGGCCATGCCCAGGGGACCCTGGTCCCCTGTGCTGGCCATTGGGGTGGTGGGCATGACTTCTGTATTTTCTAAGACAGAAGTCATGTGGTATGGATCGTTTTGCATCAGAAAAACCTTTGATGGTTAGAACAATTTTTTTTTTTTACTCTAACCTGCCCAACGTCATTTTTTGGTTCAAAACCCTCTTTTTCTTCCTTACCGCCAGCCCCACCCAGCTACCATCATTTTTTTTTACGCTAACCTACCCTTGCCCCATTCCATGATTGTGGTGCCCGGATGGTGCTCAGAAATGGTGCAGACTTGTGCTAAACTTTTTGGTGCAAATTTGTATTGGTGTAGTTTTGCACCAAAAAGTATAAATCAGGGCCCATATGCGGCCATCTGGTTGTGCTGGATCAGGTCAAAGTGAAAATTTCAAGCCAACTGCGATAGAGCAAGAGTCAAATACAGCCCCAGATTAGTCTCTCAGAAGTTTCACCTTCTAAACTTTGATTACAAGTGTTCAGTTTTGCAAGGAAGATGTTCTGCAGGAGCAAGGAAAGCATCACTGCTGATGGTCGAAGGGGCATGAAAAGCAGGCTAGGCATTGCGGATGAGCGGGCTGGATCTCCACTATGGCAATCCACACAGCCAGACAATGCTTGCTATGTGACGAGAGGAACTGGCGGTGCCTCCAGCTGATTTTACATGTGCATGGCATGATTCCTGTGCAAATTCACCAGTTTGTGGTTTCAAAAATCCCAAATTCTTGACTATATAAGCCCTAGAACCACATCAAGGGCCCAGGACCTGGGATGCTCTCCTTGGGGATCAGGAGCTTGTTGAAGACGGGTTGAAGAGCTGTGAGGAGCCTGTTATGTCCCTAAGGCTCAGATCACAATGCCAGCCGACTAGACCTTTCAATCTGGGTCCTGGGTTTCTACTGGGTTCCAGGTCTAGTTATTCCTCCTCAGGCAAGAGGGCAGCAGGTAAACCCAGCAAAGTAGCAGCTCCTTCTTAGTGGCAGTACAGCAGAATGGCAGTCCTTTCAGCAGCACAGCAATCCTTCCTGGCAGAGCATTCACAAGTCCACACATTTACTGAAGCGTTGGTGTCTGAGGTCTACCATTCATACCAAGTGCTGCCTTGCAGTGGGAGAGAATTGTGAAGACCTGCCTTTGAAGTGCACAGATGCCCTTCTGTCCCTGTCTCCAGACTAAATACAGGGAGTATGCAGCCCATTGCATAGAACATCATCTATTCTGGTGTAAGTGAGGCTGTGCCCAGCTCCTCCTCTTGCCAGTGATGGCCCACATTGACACAGCTAAGCTCCCATTGTGTGTTGCTGCCTAGAAGGAATACACAAAGCCCTAGTGCTAACTACACCCAATCAGGTGATCAGACACAGCTGCAGGCACCAAATTGCTAACACAAAAAAATGCAAACTTGCTAAGAGTGGCATTTTCAGAATTGAAACTTAAAATCCAACTTCACCATAAGTTTGGGTTTTACATTGTGATTCCTGAGACACCAGACTTGGAGGTATTATCTCTTCCTAATTGGAAATTACACTTTAAATGTAATGAGGCAACTCCAATGTTATCCTACGGGAGAGGTAGGCCCGGCAGTAGTGAAAACACCTTTAAGAGATTTTCACTACCAGAACATGTCAAACGTAAAAGTTCTTGCCCAACATTTTACATACAGTGCATCCTGCCCTCTGGTCTGTCCAGGGCCTACTACCCTAGGGGTGACCTATTTGTATTACAAAGGAAAGTCTAGGTCTACTAGAAGCTTTACTTTGCCATGTAAATATGACAGTTTAAAAGTACATATACACAGGCTGTAATTACACAGACATGATGCATGTTTAAAGTGTTACTTCAGTGGGTGGCACAATCAGTGTAATCAGTGCTGCAAACCACTAGTTCCATTTAATTAATAGGCCCTAGTCACATGTAGTGTACTTTGCTAGGGGCTTATAAGTACATTAAATATGTCAATTGTGGCTAAGCCAATATTACCCTATTTTAAACAGGAAGCACAAGCACTTTAGCGCCGGTTAGCAGTGGTAAAGCGAACTGAGTCCTAAAGCCAACAAAACTGTATTCAGCAAAAATGTAGGAGTGAACTTAAAAAGTTTAGGGATGACCCGGCAGAGAGGGCCATTTCCAACAAGTGCCATCTATATTAACACAGTTTCAGTTAGTAATAACATGAAAGTCTAGTTGATGTAGCAAGAGCTCAAACTCTAGGTTAAACTGGTTACTGTCCCTGTGGCCTTATCAAGCTTGCATCTCCTTTCCTCAATCTGGAGCTTCCAATTGTTATTCATATCAAATAGCACACCAGGTAAGAAAAAGCCAATACTTTGTCCAATGTGTGATTGCCCACCTTAAATGTTTTGGAACTGGTGTATCAGGGACCTGACATATGATTTTGTGTAGTTTACCCCAAGTTCAAAACTGTCCATAAAAACAACAAACATGTGCAGTAGTGACTGCAAGCCCACCACAGTACATGCCATGAGGCGTACAATAAAACGGGAAGCGGTCTAGTACCCACCCTTGGGCAGTCAGCCTGCACTGAAAGGAGAGCCTGTTCAGGTCCATTAATGTAAAGGGTGAACAAGAAGGGGGCGGATATACATCCTCAATGGACATCCCCACTGGTGCAAAAGTGATGGGTGCAATCCGCACCCTGTGAATACCGCACCAAAGCTGAGGTGTTGGTATACAAGTTTGATAAAAGATGCACAATGTCTGGATCCATCCCCATCACAAGAAGCAGGCCCTCCAGTTTCCTGAGATTGACCCTGTCAAAGGTGGACATGAGGTCCATAAATACCAGGTGAAGTTATCCAGGCAGGGCAACGGTTTTATGATTAAATATAAATTTAAGTATTAATCCATTGTTGATTTGCCTGGACAAAAGCCATATAGGACCTCAAGAAATATATCATTTGTGTCAGCTTTCAACATCAATCTAGTGAAGAGTACCCTCCCAAGGAACTTCACCCCTGCGTCAATTAGTGATATCAGCAGATTGAAATGTGAGTTGATATCGGTACAATTACAGCATTAGACCATGAGTCCGACCACCCCCTCTCACTGCGGCATTAAGAGCCATTGTCAAGGCTAGCCATCAGATCAATGTTGTACAAAAACAAGTCAGAGGGTATACCATTGGGTCGTGGGGCCTTATTGTGAGATAACACACACTTTATCTAAAGTAAAGAAAATATTAGCTCTGCCCACCAGCAAACCACCCTGGTCCTCCGCACCTTTACTGAGGCCAAAGCTGTGAACCCCTTTAAAATGTTCCATCCAGTGTTACTCCAAAATGTGGTGAAATAAAACAGTACAGTTACGTTGGCAAAACAAGGCCTATTTATCGTCCTCCAAACCAGGGAGCTCTTTCTAGTTTTACACACCTGAGCTAAATCCTCCCATGGGATCTTACTTAAGATTAACTTGCGGATTAATAAGGCCTTCTTATATTTCTTCCAACATATATGTACCTTGACTATATATATATATACATACATATATATGTGTATATATATATATATATATATATATATATATATATGGGCCAGATGTATGAAAGCTTTTTGCATTCGCAAACGGTGCGAATGCCTGTTTGCGAATGCAAAAAGCCATTTCAGAATGTATCAAAGGCATTCTGAAAGCAATTTTAAGGAATCGCTAAAATAGCGATTCCTTAAAATTGCAACCCTGTTTAGAGAGTCGCAAATTGCGACTCTCTAAAAAAGAAATCGCAAATAAGGATACCTTATTTGCGATTTCTAAGCACATGTTAATGTGAATTGGGCATTAAGGAATCGCTATTTACCACCAAGTTGAACTTGGTGGTAACCATGTGCACATTTTAAAAATGCATTTAAAATGCATTTTTAAAATGTACATGTAAAGCACACATGCCCTTTTGGCATGTGTGCACCTTACATGTCCTAAAAAACGTTTTGGGGTGCAGCAGAGGGGGCCTTAGGTCCCCAGAAGCCTGGGGTTTTGCATTTCCAAAATTGCGATTTCCAGTTAAGAAATCGCAATTTTGGAAATGCTAAAAATGTGCAAATATGGGCCTACAGGCCCATAGGTGCGAGTGGGGCTGGTATCGCAATTTGCGATTCGGTAATAGCATTTGCAATTTTTAAGAAATCGCTATTACCAAATCGCAAATGTGATGCATTGCATTTTGCGAATCAGAAATAGCGATTTCTTAAAAATCGCTATTTCCGACTCGTAAAAGGCCTTCTTGGTACATCTGGCCCTATATGTATGTATTTATATATATATAATGTATATATATATGTGTATATATATATATATATATATATATATATATATATATATTTGCAAATTATTTCACCCAGTTGGACAAAAATCAAGACACCAGACAGACAGTTCAAAATATATTAAGGAAAGTCGAAAATGTTCTTCCACCCCATGTATAAAAGCAGGCTGAAACATTGTCTTTTATGGAGGGACATATCACCAACCACAAACACAAAACATGCTTAATATCACGGATATGTGTACGTATGTACAGAAAAGCACATACATACACTACTTCTATAGTCGAAAACAAACAAGGCCAATACCTGTCTCCACTCTCAATCTAGTCTCTCCTGTTGTTGGCGAGATTGCTATTAATGCCTGGTCATCACATACTTTCACTGTATGCCCAGTAGTCCCATAGTCTAGCGACGTGGTTCTTGTTAATGATGATATTGCTGCTCTGGCTCAATTTTCGAAGGTAGTGTATGATCAATAGAGTAGTCTTTGCAAATTGACTCACTTACATGTCACTTTGCTAAATTGCGAGAGGAGACAGGTGGTCATTTTGCATGTAAAATTGTTTAGCACATTTTGGTGGTCATTCCAACCTCGGCGGTAAAAGGCGCTACCGCCAGACAGAAGACTGCCATAACACCGCCGCGGTCGCGGTAAACCGCCACGGTCATTCTGACCCACACTAGGCAAACCGCCAAAATACCGCCATACACAAAAGTCCGCCACACCAAAGGTCAGCGATAAACTGGCGATGACCAAACCTCCACCATCACGCCAACAGAAATACGCCCATGCCATTACGACCCACGAATCCATGCGGCGGTCTTTCAACCGCGGTATTCTATTGGCGGTACACACCGCCGCGGTCGAAATACACATACACCTACAAAACACTACCACATTGGACAGTTCGAAATACACACACCTGATACACATACACACACCACTCCCACACACCCAATACAATATAAAACACACACCCACATCTCCCACAAACCCCTACGGCCCAAAATTACGAACGAAGACCAGAGAGAGACACCACAGTCAACTACCAAGCATCCATAGGCACACAATACCAATACCCACAGAACTTCCACGCACCTCACACAACACACCACGAAATAGCACCCCACCTATCACTACACACTCCACCCCACACATCATCCACACCCCCCCATGGCACCTCAAAGACACCCCAGGTTCTCAGATGCTGAACTCAGGGTCATGGTGGAGGAAATCCTACGAGTAGAGCCCCAGCTGTTCGGGACACAGGTGCAGCACACCACCATTGCCAGGAAGATGGAGCTATGGAGCAGAATAGTGGACAGGGTCAACGCTGTGGGACAGCACCCAAGAAATAGGGATGACATCAGGAAGAGGTGGAACGACCTACGGGGGAAGGTCCGTTCCATGGTATCAAGGCACAACATCGCGGTACAGCGGACTGGCGGTGGACCCCCACCTCCTCCCCCCGAATTTACAACATGGGAGGAGCAAGTCTTGAACATCCTGCATCCTGAGGGCCTTGCTGGAGTATCTGGAGGAATGGACTCTGGTAAGTCTCATCTTCACTACTTCATCCCCCCCACCCCACCTACATGCCAACTCATACCCCCACCCTCACCCCCTTCACAACTACCCCTTGCAAATGTCTCACCATCACAACCCACCCATCCTAAAACTTAGCCCTGCATGCGGCCCCAAAGCATGGACACCCATCACCAAAGCATGCCCAATGCACATACCCATCGCCCCCCCCCAAAACACCATCACAACAGCCCCCACAAAGGAATGCCAGCACTGGGGTACACGGGCACCCACCCATTGCACCCCATTGGCACACACAGAAGCAATAACCATACTTTTATACCCCTGCAGGACCCGAACGCCAGGTCACCGCGCAGGAGGGTCCACAAATGTCCACTCCACCCCCAGAAGAGGCCCACATTGATGACAGCAGCTCTGTCTCCCTGGATCTAGATGACCAGCCCGGTCTATCGGGGACCTCGGGACAGTCGGTTCCCTTCAGACAGGCACAGGCCACAGCAGACCTTCCCCCCTCTGGGAACACCAGCACAGCACCCACCCAGCGGGCCCATACCTCTGTCCCCAGGACACGTCAATCAGCGGTGTGTCCACCACTACAGGGCACCCAGGCTAAACCACCACCCCAACAACAACAGGGACCTGGGGGCAGTGGTAGTGGGCACACGGTCCAGGGGACGGAGGCCCAAGGAAACAGGGGAACTGGGAGGGCAGCTGTGCGACAGGGGGGGGACAGGCCCAGGGAACCCACTTTCCACGAGGCCCTCTCCTCCATCATGGGAGCATACCACCACTCCCAGGGGACGATGGCGACGGTCCTGGCCAGGTTTCAGGAAATCCAGCTTCTGCAGGAACAACAGTATATGGGGTTCAGGGAGGAACTGAGAAACATCAGTACCGCCATGGGTACCATCGTAGTGGCCCTGAATGAGTTAATCTCCACTTTGCGGACCACTGTGGCACCTCAAAGGGCCCCTGACACTAGCATGGACCAAGAACAGGCTACCACCTCTGCCAGCGCTAGTGGACAGGAGGCCCCGACAGAAGACCAACAGGCCACCAGAACCCCACCCCCTGCAGAAGGAGAACCACCCCGCAAGCGGGCCCTGAGATCCAGGAAGAAGACAGAGTAACATGTCAAGACCCCCGCCAGCAAAGGATACCGCCCTGATTGTCGTCCCACATTGTCACCCTGTCCAACCTTAAACTGCCCCTGCTCCACTTCCCACAGGCATTTGGACAATGCACCTGTGAACCTGATAGTCTGGACTCTGCCATGGACAATCCTCCACCATCACCCCTCACCGATTTGCAACCACCCATCCAAATTAGAGCACTTGAATAAACACACTTATTGCACATAAACAATCTGGAGTCTGTCTGTGATTTTAACAAATGTATTAAACATGACAGTGCCAAAATGGTTATTCACATTGTGATGCCAACAAACCGCTGTCACACAGCTGTAGTCCATGGGGAAACAAAGCAGATGTCACGCAGTGGGGCCAACAGCTCTGAAAACGGAAGGGAAAGTCACAACACAGTTACCATACACTGGAGGAAAAAGTCAGACAGTAGAGAGGTAGGAGTCTTTAAGTAAATGTAATATGCTGGTGTCTACTCTTACCTGTGTGTCACTGAAAGTATTGCTCTATTACTGTGTTCCTGTTGTCTATGTCATCCTCTTCGGCTTCCTCTTCTTCACTCTCCACAGGCTCCACAGCTGCTACAACACCACCATCTGGACCATCCTCCTGCAGAAAAGGCACCTGGCGGCGCAAAGCCAGGTTGTGAAGCATGCAGCAGGCCAAGATGATCTGGCACACCTTCTTTGGTGAGTACATTAGGGATCCACCTGTCATATGGAGGCACCTGAACCTGGCCTTCAGGAGGCCAAAGGTGTGTTCGATCACCCTCCTAGTCCGCCCATGGGCCTCATTGTAGCGTTCCTCTGCCCTGGTCCTGGGATTCCTCACTGGGGTCAATAGCCAGGAAAGGTTGGGGTAACCAGAGTCCCCTAATAGCCACACACGGTGCCTCTGGAGTTGACCCATCACATACGGGATGCTGCTATTGCGCAGGATGTAGGCGTCATGCACAGAGCCAGGGAACTTGGCATTAACATGTGAGATGTACTGGTCTGCCAAACAGACCATTTGTACATTCATCGAATGATAACTTTTCCTGTTCCTGTACACCTGTTCACTTTCTCTGGGGGGTACCAAAGCCACATGGGTCCCATCAATGGCACCTATGATGTTGGGGATATGTCCAAGGGCAAAGAAGTCATCCTTCACTGTAGGCAAATCACCCACCTCAGGGAAAACGATGTAGCTCCGCATGTGTTTGAGCAGGGCAGACAACACTCTGGACAACACCTTGGAAAACATAGGTTGAGACATCCCTGATGATATGGCCACTGTTGTTTGAAATGACCCACTTGCTAAGAAATGGAGTACTGACAGCACCTGCACTAGAGGGGGGATCCCTGTGGGTTGGCGGATGGGTGACATCAGGTCTGCCTCCAGCTGGGCACACAGTTCATGTATAGTGGCTCGGTCAAGCCTGTATGTCAGAATGACATGTCGTTCCTCCATTGTCAACAGGTCCACCAGCGGTCTGTACACGGGAAGATTCCTCCATCTCCTCGCATTGCCAAGCGGACGGTGCCTAGGAAGGACAACAGCGAGCACAGAGTCAATCAACCCACAGGTACGTTCCCACAGCTAGCACACAACACGATTCACTATGCATTGAATGGTGTGTATGAGTGTTGAGGAAAGGCCTAGGTATGTGTGACGCAGTAGAAATTAAGCCATGTGGGCCCTTGAAATGGCGGCTGCCTGACCTGTGAAGTGTGACAATGGGATGTGAGGTCAATGCGCTGGCGTGGCACACCGTGGCGGTAGGCGGTCGAAGACCGCGGCGCAAAGCCGCATTGGTTTGAATCCTATGGGTTTCAGGAGCCAATGACGATGTGCGCCGGCGGTCGCGGTACGCACCGCCGCGGGCGTGACCGCCATTTTCTATCAGCTTAATCACTCGATACCTGATCTTCCACAGGAGAGGACCTACACTGCAAGTGCTGCTGTGACCTCGGTCTGGAAGAGACAATGGCTGCTGCGACTGGGGAAAGTGCCCCTGCCTTCACTTCTGAAGAATTGGAGAAACTCGTGGATGGGGTCCTGCCCCAGTATGCGCTACTCTACGGTCCTCCAGACCAACAGGTAAGTACACTGGGAGCATGCTTTGTGGCCAATGCCTGGGTTGAGTCGGGTGGATGAAAGATGGTGGGGAGGGGAGCGATTGAGTCATGTATCAGACGACAGATGAGAGCATGTGCCACATGGCAAGGGTGGGGATGGGGGGCCACTCACATCGAGCATGCAGAAGGTGATGACAATTTTTCTCTCCCTGTACATGTCACATAGGTCAGCGCCCACCAGAAAATCGCGATTTGGCGTGCCATCGCCAAGGACGTCCGGACCCTGGGGGTCCACAACAGACGGGGCACCCACTACCGAAAGAGGTGGGAGGACATCCGCCGCGGGAGCAGGAAGACGGCGGAGGCTCTGCTGGGGATGGCCTCCCAACGTAGGAGGGGTGCCAGTCGTCAATTGACCCCCCTGATGTCCCGGATCCTGGCGGTGGCCTACCCCGATTTGGATGGGCGCGTGA
Organism: Pleurodeles waltl; assembly: GCF_031143425.1. Taxonomy (NCBI): domain Eukaryota; kingdom Metazoa; phylum Chordata; class Amphibia; order Caudata; family Salamandridae; genus Pleurodeles; species Pleurodeles waltl. The sequence goes on from NC_090445.1 coordinate 776,434,328, forward strand.
GGACATCACAGCAGACACAAGGGGGTGAGTACAGTCTCATTCTGGTGACTTTGCGCGCAGTGGAGGTGTCTGGGTGGGGGAGGAGGGCTGTGGGTCTCCCTAGGCCAGGGCGAATTCTGTAGGCTAGGCCCCTCTGTAAGGCATGGCCCTGTGCCCCCGCCCCCCACCTCTGTAGGGTGCCAAGTTCAGGTATCCATGGCCCTGTGTCATCTATGTGTGCAGTTGTCGTCGATAGGCTTGTAGGCCATGTCCCACGGATTGCGTAGTGGACCCCAAGTGCGCGGCGTAGTGCAGGGGGCTTCTGTGTCTGTCTTGTCCGCCAACAGTAGCGGTAATCCATGCACTCAACATGTCTTTATTTCTCCCCCTCCCCCTTTTTTGTGGTCTTCCTGTTCATGTGTGCATCGGCATCATCAGGCGGAGGAGAAGTGGCATCGGAGCACAAGGGAGCTGCATCTCACATGGCCATGGCGGGCCATGCAACTGACTCGGATTTCACCCGTGAGACGGAGGGCGAGGGGAGCTCCACAGCGGGGACTCGTGCTGATGTCAGTGGCAGCGACTCGTCGTCTGAAGGGAGCTCCCTTGTGGTGGCGGCAACATCCGTGCCCCCGCAACAACAGATACAGCCACCACCCAGCGCACCAGCACCGCCCTCCCAGCAGCCCCTCAGCCTTCGCCCCGTGCCCGCTCACCCAGGAAGGTGGGCATCTCCTTCGCCCCAGGCACCTCAGGCCCTGCCCCAGTCACCCCTGCTGCCCTCAGTGAGGAGGTCATTGACCTCCTGAGGACCATCATTGTTGGGCAGTCTACCCTTTTGAATGCCATCCAGGGTGTAGAAAGGGAGGTGCACAGGAGTAATGCATACCTGGAGGGCATTCATTCGGGTCAGGCTGCCCATCAGCGATCGTTCAACGCTCTGGCCTCAGCACTGACGGCAGCAATTGTCCCTGTCTCTAGCCTCCTCCCTCCAACTTCCTCCACCCAGACCCTATCCCCAGTACCTCTGCCTATCCCAGACACAGCTACAGACCAGCCTGCACACACCTCAACACCCAAGGGAAGCTCATCCAGACATAAGCACCACACATCACACAAGCATTCACACAAGCAACATCCACATGCAGACATACCAACAGCCACTGCCTCCACTGTGTCCCCCTCCTCCTCCTCATCTCCCTCCTCCCTCCCTGTGACGTCTCCACTCACACTTGCATGCACAACATCTCCAGCCACTACGTCCATCACCAGCACACCCACCAGAACACTCTGCACACATGCAGTCACCACCCCAACTACCATTTACACGTCCCCTGTGTCCTCTCCCACTGTGTCTGTCACCCCCTCTTCCAAACCACACAAACGCAAGCAGCCACCCACCCAACAGCCATCCACCTCACAACAGCCTCCAGCCCAAGCTCCTGCACCCAAAGACACCAGACTTCACACTCCTACAACCACATCCTCTTCCTCCACTCCCATACCCACTACACCTACCCATCACTCTCTTTCCAAATTGCTTTTCCTTGCCAACCTTAACCTCTTTCCAACAACTCCCCCACCCCGTCCATCTTATAAGACTGCAATCAGCACCTCAGCCACCACCAAACCAGGACCTATCAGGACTGTTGTCCAAGGACTGTGGAGTCCCCCACCCTCAAGGGCAACAACTCCGGCGAGGAGCCAAGGCACGGCCAGCCCACCCCCAGAAAAGCACCTAAAAGTTAGCAGTGCCCGGCGCGAGAGGCCACGGACACCAGGGACCAAAATCCCTACCCTGGCTCCGTCTGGAAGTGGGGTGCCACCTGGCACACCGCCAAAGGTGTCAAAAGGCCACAGACGACCAGGGAAGGGTGGGAAGGGCAGCACGCCCGACAAGTCCGGCAGCAGGCCAGCTGCCCAGGAGTGCCCCACCAGCCCCCTCCCAGGTGTGCAGGAGGACACCTAGAGGCCCGGTACGGCAGCCCAGGAGGGCCCCACAAGCCAACGGACAGATGGGCAGGAAGGCCCTGCCAGCCACATGCCAGGTGGCGAGTGACACCCATGCCTGGGCCGGAACCGCTGAACTGGGCCCTTTCAAACAAGCACCGCTGAACTGGGCCCTTTCAATTAAGCACCGCTGAACTGTGCACCGCCGTCTGAAGCACCGCTGAACAGGGCACCGCCGTCTCAAGCACCGCTGAACAGGGCACCGCCGTCTCAAGAACCGCTGAACTGGGCCCTTCATCTCAAGCACCGCTGAACTGGGCACCGCCGTCTCAAGCACCGCTGAACAGGGCACCGTCATCTCAAGCACTGCGGAACTGGGCACCACCGTCTCAAGCACCGCTGAACAGGGCACCGCCATCTCAAGCACTGCTGAACTGGGCACCGCCGTCTCAAGCACTGCTGAACAGGGCACCGCCGTCTCAAGCACCACTGAACAGGGCACCGCCGTCTCAAGAACCGCTGAACTGGGCCCTTCATCTCAAGCACCGCTGAACTGGGCACCGGCGTCTCAAGCACCGCTGAACAGGGCACCGCCGTCTCAAGCACCGCTGAACTGGGCCCTTCATCTTAAGCACCGCTGAACTGAGCCCTTCATCTCAAGCACCGCTCCGCTGGGCCCTTCATCTCAAGCACCGCTCCGCTGGGCCCTTCATCTCAAGCACCGCTCCGCTGGGCCCTTCATCTCAAGCACCACTCCGCTGGGCACCGCCGTCTCAAGCACCGCTGAACTGGGCACCGCCGTCTCAAGCACCGCTGAACTGGGCACCACCGTCTCAAGCACCGCTCCGCTGGGGCCTTCATCTCAAGCACCGCTCCGCTAGGCCCTTCATCTCAAGCACCACTCTGCTGGGCCCTTCATCTCAAGCACCGCTCCGCTGGGCCCTTCATCTCAAGCACCGCTCCGCTGGGCACCGCCGTCTCAAGCACCGCTCCGCTGGGCACCGCCGTCTCAAGCACCGCTCCGCTGGGCCCTTCATCTCAAGCACCACTCCGCTGGGCACCGCCGTCTCAAGCACCGCTGAACTGGGCACCGCCGTCTCAAGCACCGCTCCGCTGGGGCCTTCATCTCAAGCACCGCTCCGCTAGGCTCTTCATCTCAAGCACCGCTCCGCTGGGCCCTTCATCTCAAGCACCGCTCCGCTGGGCACCGCCGTCTCAAGCACCGCTCCGCTGGGCACCGCCGTCTCAAGCACCGCTCCGCTGGGCCCTTCATCTCAAGCACTGCTCCGCTGGGCACCGCCGTCTCAAGCACCGCTCCGCTGGGCCCTTCATCTCAAGCACCGCTGAACTGGGCCCTTAATCTCAAGCACCGCTGGCCCATTGGCGGAAGGGGCAGGCCCGCATCTGTGTTGGGCAGGGCTGCACGAAGCACTCTGGGCACTAGTCCCCCTCCAGTACCAGTGGAGACTGTTATCCACTTGAGAGACTGTGGCTTTGCACTCCCCAGGATTGAACAGTGGGCAACCCACCCACTGTAGAGACTTGAGAGACTGTGGCTTTGCACTCCCCAGGATATGGCAGTGGGCAAGCCACCCACTGTAGAGACTTGAGAGACTGTGGCTTTGCACTCCCCAGGATGGCACAGTGGGCAACCCACCCACTGTAGAGACTTGAGAGACTGTGGCTTTGCACTTCCCAGGATGGCACAGTGGGCAACCCACCCACTGTAGAGACTTGTGAGACTGTGGCTTTGCACTCCCCAGGATGGGGCAGTGGCCATGGAGGCCCCCTGTACTCATGTGGCTGAGGTGCCCCCCCTTCCCTTCCCCCTGAGGTGCCTGTAGTTTTTCTATCTGATGCCCCTGCAGTGTTCTCTCCGTTGGTGTCAGGTATCTTGTGTGGGCCTTGCCCATGTGATTTGGGCCCAGTGGTCCACGGACAATGATAGCTAGAATTATCGGACTTTTTATATTTATGTATATATTAGTTTTAGATGTGTGATATTTTTATAAGGCAATAATACAATATATTCGACTGTTTATGATCTATTCCTTTTGTCTTTGCATTCTTTCGGGGGGGTTTGGGGGTTGTAACAGTGATGTATTGCTATGCATTGATGTGTGTGTTGTAGTGGGTGGGGGTGGGGGTGGGTGTGTCGCGTATGTGTGTCCCCGTAATATTTTCTCCTCCCCTGTGTCGTAGGTGCAGTACTCACCGTTGTCTTCTGCGCCGGCGTTCGTGCTCCTGATAGAGGAGCAGGAATACAATAGCTGGTAGGATGTGTAATTCGGGTTCCATGCTGTCCAGATTCCTCGTGGGGTGTATGGAGGTGAGCGTTTTCGGCTTGAAATGTCTGTTTCCGCCGTGTTTTTATCGGCGGGGCTACCGCCCCGGAAAAGGTGGCGGATTGGTGGGTTGTGATAGGGTGGGCGGTAGATTGACTCCTGCCTGTCTGTTGGCGGTGACCGCCGCGGTGTTTGTTTGTCCCGCCGTGGCGGTCGGAGTGTTAAAGTGGCGGTCTCTGTTGGCGGTTTCCGCCAGGGTCAGAATTCAATTTTTTTAACCGCCAGCCTGTTGCCGGGTTAGCCGCCGCTTTAACACCGACCGCCAGGGTTGGAATGACCACCATAGTGTTTGTGTGTCAGTGTGTGGCCCTTCTGTTTTTTCGACTCAAATAAATTCCAATGCTACGGAGATGTGTACCGCTGCTATCTTTAAAATTGCTAGACTCTCTGAATTCTATGCTATGCTGGACTACACTTCAGAGAGATACTTCCATGGGACCAAATAGCTACAGGCACGTCCTGGGCTACTTGTTGGAGAGCTTTTGTTCACTAAGTAGTTACAAGCCTCATAAAAAGCCAGAGTATGGGGTTTCAATTTTGATACCTAATATAAGCAGTACTCTACGTTACGTTGATTCTGGGAGGGGAGCCGAATTATTGGAAATCTATTGTTGAACGCTGATAATCTCTTGTTTAAAGAAGATTTACTAGGTAAGCTGCCATTATGGGTTTGATTATTCACTTAATTCCTCATTTCCCCAGAAGTTTGGGTGCATAATATGTCCCCTTTTAGCATCCAAAATCTTGTGGTGAAAGTAAACAGACAATCAGGGTCTCATTTACAAAAAAGTGGCGCATCAGCTCTGATGCACCAATTTTCTTGTGTTGCCCTGTCCCCCCCTAATGTCACCTTGTTAATACTGTATTTATTATACAGCGCACCATGGCACAGGTTAGCACAATAGCATCAACATTTATGACACTGTTGTGGCGCTTTGCTGAATGGGTGGCATAAATGATGGTAGTAGTCCAAAAAAGAACACGGGGTCCCATTAGATACAATGGGGACGTCAGTTTAGCTTAGCGCCTGCCCTAAAATGTCCTTTAAATGCATTGAAAATGATGGGGAAAATGGTGCTGTGAAATCTTGTAGATTTCACTGCACCATTTTTCTGGGCCTTCCTGTGTGTGAATGCCCCCCTTACATAAATTATACCTGCCACAGAGATAATGTGGGGCAAAGGGGTTACAAAGTGGTGCTATGCAACCATTGCACCACTTTGTGAATATCGTGGCCTCCTTAACGTCATCTTAGAGTAAAAAAAATGTGCTAGGGTGGCACAAGGAGGCACAAGGGGATTGTAAGTGAGTCCTCGGTGTTTCTAAGTAGCTCATAATTCAAATTGGAACTATAATTGGTGTTACTAGCCACGTTTGAATTACAAGCTATAGTTGTTTTCCTAGGAGAGTGCTCAGGGCCCTGTATGAATCATGCTGTGACATGGTAAAATGTGTGAAAGGGCTAGGCTTTTAAACTAATCTGTGCTCAGACTAATATGTATCATATATATGGTGATGCCAAACTATAACTGATGTCTGATTGGTCAGTTTAGTTCAGGATTTATATGACTTTATGTCAGTCACACTGCCTTTATTCCATCAGCTACATTTAGAGATGTTTAGATGCCCCACCAACCTCTCTATAGATTGGCATGAACGGCTGTCATGGTGCTTCCTATTAATGTAGTGAAGGTTTGAAAGATAGCTCTCTTGAACATGAGGGCCATTTGTCAACATTTTACAAAGTGTTGTAATTTTCATAATAAAAATCTTAAAGCGTATGTTTGTTTTTGAAAAATAAAATGAGCGAATGATCCCCATAGTGTGGGACTCATTTTTTACTGCCCGCACCAGCAAGATATACCTGATGGTGACAAAAGCCTTGCAACCACCAGCTCAAATTAGGGCCATTGGTCCGTTGGAGACAGGTTTACGTCAATGGAGTTAATTTTCATTTCTCACTGTAAACCTGGCATTCCTTTCACATGTAAATTGGGTGAGTAGACCAGAAGCTTGGAGGAGAGGGTACTCTGTAGCCATTGGATCAGAATACCTTCTGTGCCAAAACCTAAATCAGCTCCTCTAAATGAAGCAATGCAGCATGACGTATGTAGGTATGTTTCACTAAAGTGGTATTGGTGTGAGTCAGGTCCCTTTTAAGCTGTTGGTTTTGGGAAGAAAAGCTCAGAGAGGGGAAAATCGTCTGCCCATAGAAGTCATCATGTTGGCCACCTGCGTTTGGTATCGTACCCTGGTCCAAAATTCTATGGTGGGATGTAGGGCCTGGTTTAGAGTTAAGTGGAATGGTACGCCATCACAAAGAAGCTGCTTATTCCGTCCACCCTCTTACAAGTGCCTAATATCCTAATACACTTAAAAAAGGTGCACATGGTATTTATTGCATTTGTAAAAAAGCAAAGTCAGTCAAAATCAAAATTAGGCACTTGCTCTGGTTTTCGTAGCTTGGATTCCTGCAGCTGGGAATGGTGGCAGGTTACATGTGAATAGCACTACAGGAGACAAGATACCTTTTCTTCAAGGTTCTTCTGAAACAGATGTATTGCTCTAGAGAAGTTCCAAGGAGGACAACCCTGTTTTTTCAGAACAAGATGGTTGCACATTTGCTAGATTAACTCTGGTGGTAGTCCTTTGGAGCTCTGGCAGTCCACAAATATTCTAAGTCCCAATTTTGCAGATCTCATTCTCTTTCACCCTCACCTAAGGCTTCCAGATATTAAAGGAAGACTTTTGTAATTTTAGAGCTTGATCCTGTCAAGGCTGTCCAGGAACAAAGGCTGGTCCATTGTTGATCATGTTGTTTCCCTGTAGCATCACAAGAGAGCAGTTGAATGACCCTTGGAGTCCACTTATTTTTCCGGAGTCCAAGATGCAGCAGGTTCAGCCCTTCAGGGTTTCTATCAGATCACAGAAAGCAATGTTTAAGTCCTAACATGTTCTGGTCTGTTCTGTTCCACCACAGGTCCGGAAAGTGTTTTGAGAATGGTGGGTTGTGGATGAAAGACTTGTGGTCACCAACCAGTAAGTGAAATCAACATATGGCTCCTCCCTAACAGATGTAGTAAAGGTTCCCTGGGACAACCCTATACATTTTTGCACCGGTTTCTTTTTGCCCATTTGAAAACAATCTCACTGTGTATCTCATACCCAAAATTCAAGATGGAAAAACCATCCTCCCTTATGCAGACATTGTCTGCCCACAAAAGGTGGTGGTCAGGGAAATGAGCAATCCTCTTTAGGGTCATTCAGGACCAGTCCTGGGGGTAGATTCACTTCCACTGTGGTTGGTGCATACCTGGTTGTTGGAAAAATAGCTGACTTCTCGAGGCATCACTGTATATTTACTTGTGAAACCAGTTCTTGGTTCAACCCTGCAAGTCTTCCTGTAAGGGGAAGATAAACATACCAAGGGCATTCCACCTGCTCTGGAGGCAAATTTCACGCTTCGTTAAGGACAAGGATTCTCTGGGCATCTGCTGTGGAGTTATTGCAAATTGGCACACAGAAGTTTCAGCCAAGCCCAACTGGTAACTTTGTAAAAACAATGCTTTTAATAAATATGTTTTAAAAACCTATCCTTATCAATGTATTGGACTTTTAATAAATACAAAATGAATTGTGTAGCTATTGACTGTCAATAGTTACAGATTAAAATGTATATTATGTAGTTTGACATTTTCTATGATTTCGCTAGAGCCCTGTTAATTGAAATAACATTGCGGTCTACTGATGATGATCATCATGATAAATATTTATACAGCACAACAAATACTCAGAAAAGACTACCCTGGCAGTAGAGACACACCTACTTTTTTTTAAGAGACTTAAAAAAATTAATGTGATTGGGCTCAGTCTGCAGGTGTAAGACTATTCTATACCTTATAGCTGAGAAATTAAAAAAATATCTTCTCCCCTTAGAAGCATCATTAAGTTGAGGAATGTAAAGTAGAAGGGTATCAGCAGATCATAGAAGTCTGTTTGGAATGTATCTCTGAAGCCGAGAGTAAATAATCACCAGGCAGTTGCTGACAGAAGGCGCTGTGGGTATTGCTTATGAATTTAAACATCACTCTCTTATTACTTGAAGCCAGTGTAAACTATGGAATATGTGTCTGTGTGACCGAGTTGTTGCAATTCATGGAAGTCAGAATTGTTACTGCCTGTTTCTGAACACATTGCAAGTGGGTCAATGTTTTAGAAGAAAGGTCAAAATGTAGTGCATTGCAGTATTCTAGTCGGGAGACATTGACAGGACTATGGCCCTCATTACAACCCTGGCGGTCGGTGTTAAAGCGGCGGTAATACCGCAAACAGGCCGGCGGGAAAAAAATGGGATTACGTCCGTGGCATAAACCGCCAACATACACAGTCTCTTTAACACTGCGACCGCCATGGCGGTAGAAACAAACACTGTGACGGTAACCGCCAACAGATAGGCGGAAGACAAAGTACCACCCACCGTATTTCAAGACGCCTATCCGCCACCTTTTCCGGGGCGGAACCAACACTATCAAAAGCATGGTGGAAACAGTACACAGAAGGGAAACCACTCACCTCTCTACACCCAAGTAGGAACAAGGATGCCATGGAGCCCGAACTTCAGGTGTTACCTATGTTGGTTTACCTCCTCTTCTACCAGGAGTACGAACGGCGGTGACTACGGTGAGTACTGCACCTACATCACAAGGGTGGGGGGATGAAAGAGAGTGACACACACAAATACATGCTTCATCATTACATATACACCCTCCCACCCCCTGGAAGAACACAAGGACAAAAGGAAATGATTGTAATCATTAAAAATCCATTAGTCAAAAGTCAAATTTCAGTATATACAAATATGTACACCAACTACACAAGTCCGGATAGTGTACAAATCATTGTCCGTGGACCACTGGGCCCAAAATGCATGGGCGAAGCCCACACATGATACCTGACTCGAAACGGAGAGAACACTGCTGGGGCATCAGATCGAAAATACACAGGTACCTCAGGGGGAGGGGGATGGGGGCACCTCAGCCTGATGAACGCACAATGCCACTGCTGTACGAGGGGGCCCCTATGACCATTGGTGTATCGTGGAGAGTGCAAAGCTACAGTCTCTCAAGTCTCTCCAGTGGGTGGTTTGCCCACTGCTTTATCCTGGGAAGTGCAAAGCCACAGTCTCTCTAGTCTCTCCAGTGGGTGGTTTGCCCACTGCTCTATCCTGGGGAGTGCAAAGCCACAGTCCCTCAAGTCTCTCCAGTGGGTGGTTTGCCCACTGCTCTATCCTGTGGAGTGCAAAGCCACAGTCTCCCAAGTGGATAAGAGTCTCCACTGGTTCTGGAGGGGGCCTGGTTCTGGAGGGGGCCTGGTGTCCAGAGTGCTTCATCCTGCCAAGGACTGAGGTAGTGGATGTGATACTCCAATGGTTCTGGAGGGGGCATGGTGCCCAGAGTACTTCATCCTGCCAAGGACTGAGGTAGTGGGTGGATGTGATACTCCACTGGTTCTGGAGAGGGCCTGGTGCCCAGAGTGCTTCATCCTGCCAAGGACTGAGCTAGTGGATGTGATACTCCACTGGTTCTGGAGGGGGCATGGTGCCCATAGTGCTTCATCCTGCCAAGGACTGAGGTAGTAGATGTGATACTCAACTGGTTCTGGAGGGGGCATGATGCCCAGAGTGCTCCATGTGCAGTGTGGCTGGTACAATTCCCACACCTGGGTGTGCGTGCCATGAGATTGGCAAGGATCAGGTAGCATGATATGCCAAGGAGGCAGCAGCATACCCCACACTGCTGCGGCTTCACATTCCACCTGCAGGTGCAAACAGTGATGGAAGTCATGCCTCATGGAAGCTGCCCAGGTCAGGCCTGAGGTGCCTGGGGCGAAGGAGATGTCCACCCTCCTGGGTGAGCGGGCACGGGACACACGCTGAGGGGATGCTGGGAGGGCGGTGCTGGTAGGGGGGGTGGCGGCTTTACCTGTAGATGCAGTGGGCACAGAGGTGCCCGCCACTGCAATGGAGCTCCCATTAGAGGAGGAGTCGCTGTCACTGCTGTCTGCTCCTGTCCCTGCCGTGGAGCTCCCCTCACCCACCGTCCCACTGGTGGCTTCAGACTCCATTGTTTCACCCTCCAGGGCCAAGTGGGTTGCAGCTCCCTCCTGCTCCGGTGCCAATGCTCCTCCGCCTGATGATGCTATTGCACACAAGAACAGGGAGACCACAAAAGGGGGGGAGACAGAAGAAATACATGTTCAGTGCATGCAACACCACTACCGTTGGCGGACACAACACACATGGAGCAGCCCTCTGCACTACGCCATGCACTGACAGTTCCTAGAAATTTCAGCTGACCATGGGGTATGAGGCCTAAGACCAATTGCTGCACACCCGGAAGTCATAGGACCCTGACTAGGTGTAGATGGCTCTTACCACTGGTGGGATTGGGGTGCCACATAGCCTTCCTCACAAGGGACCTTGCCTACCAAGTTCGCCCTGGCCTAGGGGAACCCACTGCCCACCTCCCCCACCCAGACACCTTGTAATGCGCGCAGAGTCAGCTGAATGAGAGAGTACTCACCCCCTTGTGGCTGCTGTGATGCCCTCAAGTGCCCATCCAACTCCGGATAGGCCACCGCCAGGATCCGGAACATCAGGGGGGTCATGGTGCGACGGGCATCCCTCCCACGTTGGGAGGCCATCCCAGGCTGGGCCTCCGCCATCTTCTTGCTCCAGCGGCGCAGGTCCTCCCATCTTTTACAGCAGTGGGTGCTCCGTCTCTGGAAGACCCCCAGGGTCCAGACGTCCTTGGCGAGGGCACGCCAAATACCCTTCTTCTGTTGGGCGCTGACCTAGAGGAATGGTACAGGGGGAAAGGAAATGTCTTACCTGTCCGGACTGTCATACTCATTGCCCACCAGTTCCCACCCTTACCCTGACGCACATACACTCACCATCCGCACATGCAGGCCTCAGCCCCCCCATGTATCTTCCATCCACACCACTCAAAACAGGCATTGCCCATGCAGCATGCTCACAGTGTATTCACCTGTTTGTCTGGAGGACCGTACATTGTGTGTACTGAGGGAGGACCCCATCCACTAGTTTCTCCAACTCCTCTGAAGTGAAGGCAGGGGCCCTTTCCCCAGACACTGTAGCCATCGTCGCTTCCAGACACAGGTCACAGCAGCACTTGCAGTGTAGGTCCTCTCCTGTTGAAGGTCAGGTATCAAGTGAGGGAACAGACAGAAAATGGGGGTCATGTCCGCAGCGGTGCGTACCGTCACCGCAGGCATACATCGTCATTGGCTCCTGGGACCCATAGGGCCCAATGTTAACCAAGGCAGAATTGCGCCACGGTCTTCGACCGCCCACCACGACGGTGTACAACGCCAGTGCAGTTACCTCATATCCCCTTGTCCCACCTTATAGGTCAGGCAGCTGCCATTTCAGGAGGCCACATGGGATGAATGTTAACTGTGTCACTTCTATCTGGGCCAGGAATATAGACAGATACCGGCACATTGCGGATTAATAACGTTTCTGCAAATAACATATTGTGATACCTCAGTGTTGGATGACTCTCTGCTCGCTGTTCTCCTCCATAGGGCACGTCTGCTAGGGGAAGGTGATGAGATGCCGGCATTCTCCGGTGTACAGACACCTGGTGGACCTGTCGACAATGGAAGAGAGACACATCCTAGTCACATACAGACTTGATTGTGCAACAATCCAGGAACTTTGTGCCCAGTTGGAGCCAGACCTGATTTCATCTATCCGCCATCCCACTGGAATCCCCCCTCTAGTGCAGGTCCTGTCTGTACTCCATTTCCTGGCCAGTGGGTCTTTTCAAACAACAGTGCCCATGGCATCAGGGATGTCCCAGCCAATGTTCTATAACGTGTTGTCCAGAGTCTTGTCTGCCCTGCTGAAACACATGCACAGCTCCATCGTTTTCCCTCAGGTAGAGGATTTGCCCACAGTGAAAGGTGACTTCTATGCCCTGGGACATATCCCCAACATCATTGGTGCCATTGATGGGACACATGTGGCATTTGTACCCCCCCCGCAGGAATGAAGAGGTGTATAGAAACTGGAAGAGCTACCATTCGATGAATGTGCAGATGGTGTGTTTGGCAGACCAGTACATCTCCCATGTCAATGCCAAGTATCCTGGCTCTGTGCATGACGCTTACATTTTGAGAAATCGCAGCTTCCCTTATGTGATGGGGCAACTCCAGAGGCACTGGGTGTGGCTAGTAGGTCCCAATACAGTTGATATAGTTGTCTGGGTATGGGGCTGTCCCAAAGGGTTAGTGTGTGTCCATCGACATTTGCAGGTGACTCTGGTTACCCCAACCTGTCATGGCTACTGGCCCCCGTGAGGAATCCCAGGACAAGGGCAGAGGAACGCCCCAATGAGGCACTTGGGCGAACTAGGAGGGTGATCGAACGCACCTTCGGCCTCCGGAAGGCCAGATTCCGGTGCCTCCAACTGACAGGTGGTTCCCTATACTACTCACCGAAGAAGGTGTGCCAGATAATCGTGGCCTGCTGTGTGCTGCACAACCTGGCTTTGCGATGGCAGGTGCCTCTTCTGCAGGAGGATGGGCCAGATGGTGGTCTTGTGGCAGCTGTGGAGCCTGTGGACAGTGAAGAAGAGGAGACAGAAGAAGAGGATATTGATAACCGAAACAACATCATCATGCAATACTTCCAGTGAGACACAGGTAAGAAGATGTAACTGCTTCCCACATCTCATACTGTTGTTTGAGCTAGCATATGTCTGTCATTTTCACTCAGTGTATGGACCCTGACTTGTCACTTTGACTTTCCATTTCACAGATCTGGGTCCCACTTTGTGCCCTCTGCTCTCTTTACTCCTGGCCTACAGCTGTGTTACATTGGTATGTGGACAAGTACTTTGAAATTGCTATATTCTACAGTTATAGCAATTACACATTTGTGAAAGCACAGACTGACTTCAGATTATTTTGTGATTGAAGTGTGTTTATTCCTGTGCAAATATGTGAAGGGGGTTGTAAAATGGGCTGGGGTGATGGTGGAGGAATGTCCATGACAGAGTCCTGTCTATTTGTTTCACCGGTGCATTGTGCAAAGGGGCATAGGAAGTGGAGCAATGGCAGTTTAAGGATGGACAGGGTGACATAGTGGGACAGAAGGGTGACATTCAGGGGGGTCTAATTTCCTGGTGGGGGTCTTGGCAATGTTCTCTGTCTTATTCCTGGATCTCAGGGACCGTTTGCGGGGTGGTTCTCCATCTGCAGGGGGTGGGGTGCTGGTGTCCTGTTGTTCCTGTGGCGGTGCTTCCTTTCCACTAGCGACGGCGGAGGTGGAGGGATGTTCATCGTCCAGGCTAATGTCAGGGGCCCCTTGTTGTGCCTCTGTGTCCCTCCTGGTGTTGACAAGGTATGCCAGCACCCCTGCAATGGTGACCAGGGTGGTGTTAATGGACTTCAAGTCCTCCCTGATCCCAAGGTAGTGTTCCTCCTGCAGCTGCTGGGTCCCCTGAAACTTGGCCAGTACCGTTGCCATGGTCTCCTGGGAATGATGGTAAGCTCCCATGATGTTGGAGAGTGCCTCGTGGAGAGTCGGTTCCCTGGGCCTGTCCCTCCCTGTCACACAGCAGTCCTCCCAGTTTCCCTGTTATCCTGTGCCTCTGTCCCCTGAACCGTGTGCCCACTGCCACTGCCACCAGGTCCCTGATCGTCCTGCATTAGTGGGTTTGCCTGGGTTCCCTGTAGTGGTGGACACACTGCTGATTGACGTGTCCTGGGGACAGAGGGATGAGCCCGCTGGGTGGGTGCTGTGGTGGTGTTTCCTGAGGGGGGAGGCTCTGTGGTGGCTTGTGACAGTGGCATGAAAACCAACTGTGCCGAGGTCCCAGATGGGACGGGCTGGTCATCTTGATCCAGGCGTGCAGAGCTGCTGTCATCACTGTGGGCCTCTTCTGTGGGGGGACTGGATATGTCTGGCACCTTCTGTCCGGTGACGTTGGGTAGGAGTCCTGTTGGGGTGTAAAGGCATAGTTTTTGTATCTGTGTGTGCCATCGTGTGCAATGGGTGAGTGACCCTCTACTCCAGTGCTTGCATTATTGGCTTGGTCCTTGTGTGATTGGTGATTTTGGGGCATTAGTGAGTCTCTGTACTGGACATGCTTGGGTGATGGGTGTCCATGCATTGATGTCACATGCAGGGCTTGGTTTTGGGATGTGAGGGTTGTGTTGGTGGGGTATCTGTGGGTTGTTGGGGGTGATGGGTGTGAAGGTAAGGGTGGGACTATGTGAATGCATGCAGGTGGGGTGAGGGGGATAAGGTAGTAAAGGTTCTCCTGCTACTCCTGCGAGGCCCTCAGGATGCATGATCGCCAAGACTTGCTCCTCCCATGTTGTTAGTTGTGGGGGAGGAGGTGGGTGTCCTCTGTACAGCAATCTGGTGTCTGGATACCACGGAACACACCTTCCCCCGTAGGTCGTTCCACCTCTTCCTGATGTCATCCCGTGTTCTTGGATGCTATCCCACTGCGTTTACCCTGTCGACAATTCTTCGCCATAGCTCCATCTTCCTTGCAATGGGTGTCTGCTGCACCTGTGATCCGAATAGCTGTGGCTCTACCTGGATGATTTCCTCCGCCATGACGCTGAGCTCCTCCTCAGAGAACCTGGGGAGTCTTTGAGGTGCCATGATGTGGTGTGGGTGATGTGTGAGGTGGTGTCTTTTGTGATGCGTGAGGGGATGTGTTAGTGTGTGTTGTTTGAGGTGCGTGGATGTTGTCTGAGTGATGGTGTTGTGTGTTTGTGGATGCTGGTGTTGTTTTTGGTAGTGTCTCTCTCTGGTCTGCTTTCAAATTTCTTGTACTAAGGGTTTGTGGGTAATGTGTGTGTGTGTTTTATATTAGATTGGGTGTGTGGGAGTGGTGTGTGTATGTGTATCAGGAGTGTGTATTTTGAATTGTCCAATGTGGTTGTGTTTTGTAAATGGTTTACTGTGGTTGAAAGACTGCCGCGGAGATTCGTGGGTCGTGATAGTGTGGGCGTATTCTTGTTGGCGTGACGGTGTTGGTTTTGTTATCACCAGTTTATCACTGACCTCTGGTGTGGTGGACTTGTGTGGGTGTCTTTATTGTGGTGGATTCCAAGCTGTGGGACCTAATACCTGTAGCGGAATTCCGTGGCCGCAGCAGTATGTTGGTGGTCTTCTGCACGGTGGTAAGTGGGATTTACCACCAGGGTTGTAATGAGGGCCTACGTTTTGCACTTAGATTCGAAACAGAAGTAGCACTTTTTTTAGAGCATTCCCAGGACACCCAGGGGCATATTTATACTCCGTTTGCGCCGAATTTGCGTCGTTTTTTTCGACGCAAAACTAACTCCATATTTATACTTTGGCGTTAGACGCGTCTAGCGCCAAAGTTCATGGAGTTAGCGTAATTTTTTTGCGTGAACACCTTCCTTGCGTTAATGATATGCAAGGTAGGCGTTCCCGTCTTAAAAAATGACTCCGATGCATATGCGTCGTATTTATACTCCCGGGCAAAAATGACACCCGGGAGTGGGCGGGACTAAAAAAACCGCATTTGCGCCGGATTTTAGCGCTTGGGTCAGGGCAGGCGTTAAGGGACCTGTGGGCTCAGAATGAGCCCAGAGGTGCCCTCCCCTGCCCCCAGGGACACACCCTGCCACCCTTGCCCACCCCAGGAGGACACCCAAGGATGGAGGGACACACCCCAGGGACATTAAGGTAAGTCTAGGTAAGTATTTTTTTTTTTTTTTGGGGGCATAGGGGGGCCTGATTTGTGCCCCCCTACATGCCACTATGCCCAATGATCATGCCCAGGGGACAGAAGTCCCCTGGGCATGGCCATTGGGCAAGCGGGCATGACTCCTGTCTTTGCTAAGACAGGAGTCATTTCAATGGGGGATGGGCGTCGTAAAAAAATGGCGCAAATCGGGTTGTGGCGATTTTTTGGCCTCAGCCTGACTTGCACCATTTGTGGACGCCCATACGCCATTTTCCCCCTACGCCGGCGCTGCCTGGTGTACGTTGTTTTTTTTAACGCACACCAGACAGCGCCGGCGGCTAACGCCGGCTAACGTCATTCAATAAATACGGCGCCCGCATGGTGCTTCAGAATGGCGTTAGCCGGCGCTAATTTTTTTGACGCAAAACTGCGTTGGCGCAGTTTTGCGTCAAAAAGTATAAATATGGGCCCCAATTTGCATTAACATGCTTTTCGAAAGTGAGTTGACTGTTTATAAAGAAACAGATTAAGAAAAGATTTAAGAAGAGTGGCACTGCACCCAGTGCAGAGCCACTATCCTTGCGTCCCTTTCACCCCTACCACCACCATGTGTGCGTCGTATTTAAAAAAGGGGGCAATAGTATCAACATTTTCGACACTATTGATGTACTGTTCAGGTTTAGTGGCAGAATTTTGCCACTAACCCTGAACAGTACATAGGGGTCCATTATAAATAATGGCTTGCTCCCGGTTAATGCCTGCTTTGAGCAGGCATTAAAAAAGCCACAAAAAATGGTGCCAAGAAATCTTTTAGATTCCTATGCGCCATATTTTGCCCCCTCTAATGGGGGAATGCCCCCCTTGCATACATTATGCCTGGTGCGGGCATAATGTGGAGCAAGGAGTTACAAAGTGGTGCAATGCATGCATTGCGCCACTTTGTAAATCTGACGATGTTGCCCTTGTTGGGCCACAGTACCATAAAACAAATTATGCTAATGAGGCGCAAGGAGGTCCCCTTAATTCTAGGCCTCAGTACTTTAGCAGAACCTAATGGTGTAGGAGGCCCTCACAATTTGGCAGGACACCTATTTTGAGTTTAAGAGATTGACAAATGGCCAAAAGTCAAAAGTTATCTTTCATCTGCATTCAATTACAAGGTTTTTTTGCATATGTTTTGGGTCACTAACAAAACACGCAAGAATAAAAATTAATCACAGCCATAGTCTCATCTACCAAGGTGACTATAATTTGTGTGTAATGTATGACATTATGAAAAGGACAACACTCTGCATCTGAGGGGGCCAATAACATTCCTCCTTTTTATCTGTATATTGCATGTATTTACTTGTAATTTATGTACTTAGCTACAAAAACAGTACTAAAAGCAGTTTGAAGTAATTTGTTTATTTGAAAACCATTGATCTCACCTTTGGTAACAATACCTCAATCATGAGTGGTGTATTTTGGCTGCATAGTGAAAAACATAGAACTTTTTAAATTTATTCCATGAGACGCCTTGCCTACAATACAAAATGATCATATAGTTATGTTTTTGCTTTTATAGATATGGTTTAATTTACTAAATAAGTCACAAAATGTGGTTGATGGGCTTAATATTTTACTCACATCATTCTCATTGACTATTTTCATCCCCATCTTCAGTTCTTGTTTTAAAGTTGGCATAAATGTAGGGTTTGAGAAAAGGAACATTCGGTTTGATTTCCTTTTACCTTTGATAACATTGTTGGCATATTCCTAGTCATGATAAAAGACAATTTGACAATTAGAAAAGCAATGTTTCTCTAATTTCACTGCATTATCACATGACAAGTAGCTGAGAATTTCCTAAATGTTATTTTCTGCTGTCACTAATTAACCAACCCTATATCTGCCAACTACAGTCAGCTCTATATTATTTCGCTCACTGAAAAGGCTTATAAATAATCTACTTTATTTACTATGACCACAATACACTAATATCATGATACAAAGTACTTTTGAATTCTTGTCTTCTCCATACATTCCACGAGTACGATAGGAGTAACACAACTCATATATCTAACTCAAGAGTAAGGGCCTCATTACAAGGCTGGCGGGCTGTCTGGCGGCCCACCGGCCCCGGGAAGAGCAGACCACCACCGTCCCGAAGGTCTTCTCTGGTCAGCTCAGTTGGAAAGGTGCGGCAGCATTGTTGCTGCTGCCTCATAATGGCAGACAGTGCACATTTCGAGGGTGCTGAGCAGGGGGGCCCCTGCACTTGTTTTCTGCCAGCCTTTTCTTGGTGGGAAAACCGCCATGAAAATGGGGACGGATAACAAGATTGTAATCAGCACAGCGGTGCTGAGTTCATTGCTCCCGTGGCTGACTACAAGCAAGACCTTTGTCAGCCCATTGGGAACCATTTTCCTGGCAGGGATAGCAGTCATGTGACAGTTAGACCGCCACCTTGAGTCTGGAGGTCCAAGGACCACCAGAGTCATAATGATCACCTGAGCCTGGAGTGATGCAAGAATAGGCTACACATGCCTATAGCAAAGTTTTTTAGCATATTGGAAACCATGAAAATATATGACTAATCGAATTGTTGACTTTTACTTTTCGGTTATGTATGATCCCCTTTTAGATTTATTATATAAATATGAAAGTTGTTAAAACTTACATAAGGTAATGCATGCTCTTCTAAACTTTGATGGACAAATAGCAGTGCCTTTGCACCAGGCACCTTGATACTAATCCTACCCTAATAATTATGGCATCTATTGATATTCTGCTGGGTATGTTACTATATTATTAATGTTATAATTATACATGAATCTTTCACTAATATCTCAAAATATCTACAATTTATAGAGTACCCTATGGTGAATGTCATAAAAAGCAACAGTCCTTCAAAAGTTTAAGCTGTGACACTATAATTTTTCTGACATGCATGACTTTGTTTTTAATACATCCAATCCCTATGCTGTATGTATTTTATTATACAGCATATCTCTGAATTTGTGTTTGCTATACAGCAATGATGAAAATCATAATCAGCTTACTGTACAAATGCCACAGATGTATCTGGTATAAAAATAGGATTGTAACCAATAAATTAAAATTTTACTCTTCAAGAAGCATTATACACTAAAGATGTAATGATACTAGCTAACCATCACATAGATGGATTAGGATGAGCCTCCTAATAATATGCTTGTTGGGTGCACCTGCGCAGTTCAATTATTCTTTTCCCTAATGTTAATTTTTTACTACTTTCTCCCCTGCTATTTTGTTCTAAAATTATGCACAGATTGCCCCTTTAACCTCTAGCCTCAGGTTGAATTACTGATTGAATCCCCTTCATTCCTGCATATTCTGAGTCACCCTATTTCATGTGTCATACCTTCATTTTCTATTCCTATACTTATCGGTTAACTAATCTTTGTAATCAACCCTCTGCTGGTATTCACTGCCAGCACTGCCTCGCCTGTGTGATCTCACTGTTATTTTTATTCAGAATGCTACCTAGCTAGGCCAATACTTTAGGTCTTTGTGGTGCAGACAAGCACAGCAGGGCACCTTGCTGCACCACCCTGTGTTACTGGCAAATGGCAGAAATACACTGCATTTATCCAATACTGCGCACTCCTGTCCTTCCCATGCACTGGTACCCTTGTGGCAACCTAGCACCAAGGCAGGCACCCTTCCACCATGGTGCAAGAGTGCCTCTGTTGCAGGTAGGATTGTTTTTGTCCAGGAAGGTACATCTTTCTGCCCAAAAACAATACTGAGAGGCATTTCACCCTTCTTTGTGTGCTGCAGAGTGCAACACCCAGAGAGAAGAAAAAACAAGGAGAAATAAACACATTTCTCCTCGTTACACTTCTCCTGGGGAGTCATAAGATTTTGGTGCATTCCCAAGTTTACAAGTCCTTGTAAATATGGGAATGTGTCAAAATCCATGGGAGTTGCGTGTCAACACCCACTACACTGCGCAGGGAATACTTACACAGGAAAGAGTAAGACAACTCAAAGGTTTGCACTGCACTCTATATTTCTGAAGCCATTCAAGGCAATGCACTGTGGCTTATATTCTCACTGTACCTTCCTCTCTCATCATGTTTGAATGACTTTCAACCTCATCTAACTCTGAATTAGGGCTGCTAGCTTAATTGTTGCTCTTTCTGTCTATGCTGACCCTAGCACATGTCCTTGTTCTACCATCTATTATGTTTGAATCCTTCTTTCTCTCACCCTCGCTCTGAAGACCCAATTCTAACATTTCTTGTATGTTTTTGCATATTTGCACCACAAAGATGGCTTTATCAACTATATTCCCTTTCTTACAGCCTATAAAAACATCTTTGTGACACACCTACTAAATGATGGCCTTGTGTTATTTTTCTCACCTCATGTCATGACCTTCTTGAAAAAGGGGCTTCTTGACAATTACATATCCTTTGCTTTCAGGCTTGCCTTTAGGCAAAGGTAAGCCAGCTTTCCCCACATAACTCCACCCACAAAGTAATCCAGCATTATGCAATGCGATGTAATTAAAAAAAAAATCTGTTTGCAATAGGCACATCTTATCAATGTCTCTGGTATGGGTGGTTTCCTTCACTCATGGAGAAGGAAAGAGAAAGAGATTGACAATCTGTTTCAATAGCCTAAAATCCTCCCACTGATGATCCTTGCAGCTAAACAGCATCAGAGCATGGCAGAGACACATACTTTGAATGTGATTGACTTCAATGCTACCCCAATCTTGCATGCTTTTTATCTATTTGTGCAAGGCACCAGTGAAGACTGGATGGTCATGCTGGTAAGGAATATCATACCATGACTCACTCCAATGACAGACATGTGCTTAGCTAAATCCTCCAGATCTATTCTCCTATTATTTGGGGGCTTTGTTTATATTGTCAGCACCAGGATTGCAGTGATGTGGTCGGTCTACCGGCATTGTCTGTGAAGGCATCTAAAACATAAAGTCAACAGTCTATTGAGATCCCTCAAATCCTAAAATGCATAAGCCAAACAGGGATTATGTTAGAGAATTTTAGAGACAGTATTTTTACAATACATTAGAGGTACTGTGATTTCCACACATTCTTGGTAGTTGCTATACTTGGGTATTTTTTAATAACTGAATTTGAGTGTCAAATTAGAATAGATTTGGAATCTCTAGGTTCTGAGAAATTGCTATAGATCTGCTGATTTTACGTAAAAGCAAGATTCTTAGATATTTAATTTCCTTCATGTTCCACTTTGTTTTTATCCCTTTTACAAGTATCACAACAATAATAAACAAGTGAGGTGGGAGTACCTCGTTAATTTTAAACACTCACAAATTTACACCATTATAAATAATTTCCATCATCATTAGACACCCTAAAGGCACCTGATGGGCATTGCAGTGCTGTCCCTATGAAGAACTGCCCGATGATGAAGCATGCTACCAATCTCAGTGGATGATGGCTTTTTCTCCAAAATATAAACATTTCCTCCAAACTTCACTCTCTCTCAATACAGTAGTCGTGCTTATCTGGAGGATTAACAGGACCAATATACTCATTATTTCTCTAGTTAACCGAGGACTGTTCATGCTGGACCTTTATTATTCCCCATCCCTCTAACTGTTCAGCATTATCTTTAAATTGTCATCCAGTGACATGAGCAAGTGGGATCCAGGAGGGCAAAGTTAGAAGGTGCCACTGATATCTGTTTATTCCTATACTCACGACTGCCAGAATCCTTTCTCTATAATCTCAAATTTAGATGTCTTTTGACGTTTCAAGTGCCCAATATCAGTCCATGGCTCTCCCATTCCAAGTCACCTCAACTCTGGCAGCTCCCTGAGCTTCACTTAAGTCACTGTTTAAGGTCCATGTTTATCTTCAGTAGGGTTTAGAAGACGAGACCTGCAGTTCTCTTGAGCCCTTCTGAAGATAAGCACAATGTGGTTGATCTCACAAGTCCCACAACCTTCTTATCCAGTCACATGTTGCCTTTGCAGCATGCAACAGGGGATGTCCCAGAGTTGAAATTGAACAGAGGGAAAGAAAAATAGAACTACTCTCTAGGAGCCAGAACTGACCACTTTTGCACAGGAGGTAAGTCTTGAAGCATTACAAGGCTAAGGTAGAGCCTCACATGTCTACATGTATCTGCACCTGTAATAGATGCAAATCAGCATGTATGTTATTGAGTGTGTCCTGTTTAATTTGTTTGTCTGCTTACTTATGTATGTGCGCCACCCAATGTGTCTTTGTTTTGTTCCTAAATTATTCAGGTTTGTACTTGCATGTCATCTAGCAAGCCAAGTTGTTGGGAGCACTATTAGAAAGATGTAAGAGTCCTGGCCTTGTTTTTTCTGAAGATCAACAGACAAAGGGAAGATGGGTCCTCTTACCAAGGCAAGAAGGAGAAAGGGACCATGGGATGGGCTCAATGGACCTTATCAGGGCCCTAAAAACACTACTTGCCCAGGGCCACACGAAAGCTAGGATTGGACAGATCTTCTTTCCTTCACATTCTCTTTTTTTTACCATGTTCACCACATTAGCTGCTCCTAGAGAGCCATGTTTAATCCTCACTTCATCTTAAACCATTAACAGAACTCTTTAAGTTCTCTTTACAAACCTGACTTGGTTGATTGCATATGGTGTCTATGCTTTGTATCATAATTTCATATGTTTGACATTTACTGAAATGGACCACCATAACATTTCAAAAATATTTTTATGTTTAACATTAATAAATGTGAACTTTAAGCATATATATTAAATGTAGAATTGAAGACAAACGTGCTGCTGCTATTAACATAATTCTGAATAAAAGGTTTAATTAGTGTGAATAAAATAATTAAATTGAAATTACTTTTCAGAATTTTAAATAAAAAAAATGAAATTGGACCTAAAGTAGAAATTTTGAGGCTTTAATAATGATTAAGTAGTATGTACAGAATGAATCCAAATGTATTCACTTATATTTTAGAGAATGTATTGTTAAATGAACTTTTAAATGCTGAAAATGTAATAACAAATTTTATAATTAAATTCAAATGTTCTAATTTTACATGCCAGTTTTAAAATTAAAATATATTTATTTTGATCTTCAAATTTGTATTATCATGTATTGTTATGTAAGATGATTTCCTATACAGGTCTTATTTTAAGACCCTATCGTGATTATTTTCTATGGGAGGGTATTGCATTACCCGTTGTTTGCCATGTGTGGTGCTGGGGTTACTTCAGCTCTGAGCTGACCTGATTTACTACTGTTTTGGGCTGTACTAACTATAGAAGTAAGGGGCAGATTTAATTGTCCCTTGCGCCACTTTAGCGATGCCCTAGTGTCATTTTGTTGATGCTAAGGTGACGCTAAAGTGGCCTTTTCCCCACTCCATATTAACAAAGTGTCGCAATGTATACATTGCGTCACTTTGTTACCCCTTGCACACATTATGCCTGCGCCAGGCACAATGTATGCAAGGAGGGCGTTTTCCCAATAGGAGGCCCGAAAAAATGTCACAGTGAAATTTAAAAGATTGTGCTGCATAATTTTTTCTGTCATTTTTAACACCTACTCAGAGCAGGTGTCAAAATGACACACCCGTTTAAATCAATGAGCCACCTTGCACTTTGCTACTGTAGCATCAACATTCTTTACACTAGTGTAGCAAAGCACCACAATAGCATCAAAAATGTTTATGCTATTGTTCTAACTATCACCATGGTGCACTGTTTCTTGAATATGGCGCACAGATGATGGCATTAGAGGGTATGGGGGGGCACAAGAAAAGAGGCGCTACATTGGATGCAGCACCACTTTTCTTAAATTCAGCCCTAAATTTCTTGAATGTGAATGAGCGTATTCTTTTGTGGGTGGGTCGACTTTTCTCCCTAACCTACTCCCTGATATTCCCTGACCCTCCCTGAACCCCTCCTTACTCCCCGCAAGCCTCTTCACTTTAATCATAAGTATCCACAATTTCCCAGCCAATCCCCTGAGTACCTTCCATATTTACTACTCTAACATGGTGTTGAGTGCAGGGAGCCTTCGGACTAAACAGCTGCACGCTTAACAAATGCATTTGATGTATTGATTTATTTATAACATATACCTACCTACGCAGACACTCTTGGAGTGGAGATCTCCAAACAAAAACCACAGGAAAGGCAAAGGTGTAAAGTCTACAAGTATGTTTATATATAGCATTTTATCAAATGTAGTTTGTGAATACGCCCTTAAGTGATGCACATGTGTTTGGCTAAAACCTTTGTAAATCTGGGCCTCGGTGTACATTTTAATTCCTACTGTATGAGTCAGGCATGTTATTTTTGGATAGATACATTCACCATAGCACTTCACAATATTTATTCATTTGAGACAGTATTGTTTTTTACACATATCTCTGATCTAGATTTTAAGACTCATTGACAAGTTTACATTACCTCTTAACCATAATGTTCAGCTATTAATGTCCATTTATGTTGCATGTTCAACATGGACCATGAGTCTCAGATTTATTCATACAGCTGAAGAGCCTGGTTAATGTAGTGAAACATTCCTATGACATCACTATGTAATTATGGAGGAATGTGCTTTTGAAAAGAAGTTGATTAATGTTTAGAAGAGAGATGGATAGTTCATAAATGTTGTCCTTATTAACTAAACTTTATAAAAGAGTACAGGAATTTCGAAAGGGATGGTTTTTCCATGTTTTGTATTATCTTCAAACACCAAGCAACCTCCTGTAGCATGTAAATGGTTCCTAAACACATTACACTAATATGATACATGCATTTTGTGTCAGTATATTTGTAACTATATGTACATGTTTTAAACAGACAAAAGGGAACAATTCAGAGAAATACTTATAAATACATTTCTTCATCTCATCTTCTGTAAGCAAATTCTAAATACTGCTGATTTTCAGGCTATTTCTTAGTCTAAAAATAATATGTACATATTAATTAATTGTTTGTCAATTTGCCATTTTTCTTTAAAAAGCAAAGTTACTAAATGGAATGCATTTTACGCTTTAACTCATTTTAAGAAATACTTGTTCAGCATATTAAAATACAGTAATGCCTAGCCCTTAAATATTCTATTAAATGTTTCAATGTATGGATTTAATTGAATAGATTTCTTCTGGGGTCCTACTAAACTATAAAATGAAATGCATTCTGCAGTATCATACTTTAAAAATGTCTTCTGATGCCTTGGTATCCAACATTTTCCCTAATTCTGTGACCTTATTTAAAACCAATTAATTTTGATTAGTTACTTGCATAACACAGTATTGCTGATAACAGCTTGAAATTTTATTTCATAAAAACTTTTAAATGATCATAATTTCTCGTGTGGGGGTTCACTTACATAGCAAGATATACCTGCATTGGGAATGCCAAAAACATTGGATAAACATTCTTATGCATGACATTTCAGTATTCTGCTGTATTAATAAATGTGAGAAAATCTGTCCGCCACTTCATCGACCCCTGCATGTCGACGTGGTCCGAAAGTCTTTGTTGCGAGGTTCCCCGCTTCCCGACGGCTATGAAGGACTGCTGCCCTGGCTATCGCCCTGATTTGGACCCTTGATTTTTGGTAGAGCGAAACGATAAGACGAGTCTTCTGGTGACGTCATTGATATTTTCAGTTAAGTATAAGTGGAGCGTCTCACAGTCCTTAGTTGGACACTTGGTTTGGTCCTTAGTTGGACACTTGGTTTGGTCCTTAGTTGGACATTTGGTTTGGTATCCCTTTGGGATCACTTTGATTTGGAACTTGCAAGTACCAAAGCCGAAGGACTCGTGTATTCACGAGACTATCGTAAACGATAATCCTTTGAAGTTTGAAGCTAGACTAGTGAGCGAAGATGCCTGGTCTTAGCAGACTTGAAAATTTGTTTTGTCTTGGTTGTAAAAGGGATTCCCGGTTGGAGGACTCATGTCCGGTTCCTCCGATTGGAACTCCAACCTATGAACTATATGTGAAGCACGGAGTGGGCCCCATCACGTTTAATAAAGTATGCGTCCCTATTCTTGGAAATAATTGAGAAAAGTTTTATTTTTTTTTTCTTGTAAATATGACTTACAACTAGGATCTGCAAACGGTTCTGTAAGTAAATTGCTACGGCGCTATTTATGAAAAATGGCTAAAGCGCGCGGTATTATGTGTACTGAATGTTTTCTGTTTATATCTGAAATGAGCTCAATGTGTGTTTGTGGGTCTTCTTGATGTTTACAGTTTGTTAAGTAAAATTTTGGTTAATTAATATTAAGTAGAAACTTAGAAAAAATCCAGAAATGAACCATGTGATGTGCTAACATAGCTATATGTTGCTCTTTAATTTATAGAATGAGCAATTGTGCACATATACAAAACTGCCGTTAAATGCTTAATAAATTAGAAAACACATTCAATAGATATAAATAGGGCCCCCCCCCAAAAAAAACGAAATTATCTATTTTCAATTCAGCCAGCACTTTCCCAGTTAAACATGGGTGGAATTTTGCATAAACTTCCTTTTAAATGAAAGTGGCGCAAAAATGTGACGCATTTCAAGTTAGGCTTATGCGCTTAGGCTTGTGAGTTAATGTATCCCAAATAATAGGCAAGGGATGCAGCTTGCTTTTATATGTGGAATTATCACACAAAAAAAAAAAAATTGGGTTTTAATTTTTTTTTAAAGAAAATTATTAATTATGGAAAAATTATTTAAAAAAATAAGTGCCTTTCAAAATCGTTTTTTAATATTTATAAAGCTTAATACCTATACTATGACCTCCTAACATTAAAATTTAATTCAAGTTATGTTGCACCACTAAAATGACATTTGTATGTGCAATTTTCCCTTGGCGCAGGAGCAAACAAGCTCATTTCTATAAAGTATAAGTTAATATTTTCAATGGCTGACTCATGGATTGTGTAATAGACATTCTGGTAATGCATATTATGCAAGAAAATTGTAGGATATTGATTTTTTAATGCCTAAAATATCAAAGTCGATTTTGGGCAAAAGCACTGTTTAAACTGCATTTTCTTTCATTCAGAGTACTTTTTAAAGTGTCTCAGGCTTCAGTAAATGCATACATTTAGGTTTGATATATATTTGCAGGTTGTGCCTTCTTATGATTCAATGAGTCAATGTGCCAGTACAAAGGCTTGTTTTAATATCAAGCTTGAAGGTTCTAACTTCAGCTGGGCCTACTGAGACGTTCATTCATTCGAGGTTGATGAAATATGTACCATTGCATGGGATTGCAACAAGCATTTATTCTAACAACTGGTATGTGTGTTATTAAGGTGTGTGAATTATTCACAGTAAATGTAGTTTAATAATCTGGAAATAGAGATGATTTTTTTTTACAGTGGAAATTGTAGGTGCCAAATTAATATGGAGTGTCAGTGTAACAATTTTTACTTTTAGAAAGGTAAAACTAAGGTGGCTTGATGTTGCGAAGTAACTGACAAGAGGGTAACAGTTAAGTAATGGAAATTTATTTTCATGTATTTGGTCCTATCATGAATTGTTCTTGCTGGTCCTGTATGTTAGAAGAGAAACAGTAAAGTTATATTTGACAGCAGATTTCCATTGCCTGGTGATCTACTGTCAAAAGGAGGGTAAGGATTTTAAACCTGACAAATTAAACAGGCCCAAATATTGGGTTTTGGGCTGCAGGTTTACAGTGCATAAAGTACATGACATGGTGTTGTGTGCCACCGCTTATTCACACATGCTATTGTTTTGTCTATGCTTTTTGTGCTTGATACACAGCAAGTATATCTGATGGCTTGACGTTTTGTGCGTTTTTATTATTTTTTATTTGTTTTTTGCATGTTTGTTGCTGCTTTTGATACTATTACAAGCTCCCCTGTGTTGTGAGGGGATGGTCATGACGATGCCCATCGCTACGCAACAGTTGGTTGAACTTGTTCTGGTTACTAAATTCCACAGATAATGATATTTCATGCTGTGAACATAAAAGACAACACTTCACCAGTGAATGTCTATTTGGCTATAATGGTATTGAAGGAAAATAAAAAGAGATATACAGGATCAAAGTGTGTCACCTGCAGTTAGTCACGTTACTGCCCCTTCCCTTAAAGGAACAGGCAGCCCTACATTTATGTATCCTTGATTGGACCTAAGGATGAAATTATAGATCTGTGACTCAAGGTGGCCTAATTTCTATATTACATTAGTTAACGATGTTGTGTTTCCTAAGTAGCATATGGCTTTCGTTCCTTAAAAGAAAACCAGGTTTTCATTTTTTCCTGAAGAAGGAACTGAAACATTAGCTAGGAGTACCGTATATGTTGTAGTCGCCAACGGTAGAGTTAAACTTTGTGTAACTTTGGCCTTTGTGTACCACCCGTACTCTCGATGTTGTGTCACATGCCTGACTATCACCCAAATAATTTTTTTTTGTTCTTCCTATAGATTTTTTTTCTTTTGTTACTTCCCCTGACCAATGTCGCATCATGCTTAGTTAATGAGATTTTAGCTATGTCCTAGTCCCATTTCTCTTTTTCGAATTCCTTTCACCAGTCAGCCCTTTTATTATTATTGATGTATTGTTCAGGTTCACATTTCCAGACTGCAGTGATATACCAGGGACCCCCATGTTATGTATAATTCCCTTTGGTATGACCAGACTGGTTTTCAAGAATTTGCCTTAGGCCTGCTTCAATGTTTTCCAGCCTGACTGTCAGGGTAGCGATAGACTGGTTAACTGATTCAATATTATAGTAAGACAAGTTTTCCATCTCAATAGGAGATATCTTATGTTTACCTTTTTGAACATGACGAATTTTCAATGTCTATTTTAATTTGGTTTTCGGTTCCCTTCTGTTCCTGCTACTTTAATTTTTGGTGGGATCAGATGTGTCCTAATCATGCAAATATCAGGACCCTCTAGTTCTTGTCTTTTTGTTTGCACATTTGACTATTAGCCTGTGTATTGCATAGTGCACCTGATGCACAGTTTTTAAAGGAAGGTTTCTACATGTCCCTGATAATCGGTATCATGTGATTTCTCTATTGAGATGTTCTAAGGTAAGGAGGAACACCTAGACTTAATCATTGAGGCAAATATGTGTTTACCCCATTAGACAATGCCACTGTGTGAGGTAATCCATTCAGATAGAATTCTCATGTAGCTATAGATGGCAGAGAATAATGGAGAGAACCCAATTAAAGATGCTAGAGACCATGTTTTGCCCTTCTGCCTTTGTCTTTGTATTTTATGCCCATGGTGTATGGCTACTCCTTTGAAGATTGCAGACCACCTGCTTGCAGTCCCCTTGTTAAAAACCATGAACTGTTTTTTTTTTTACTAAATTGAAGGAAACTAACAACTGTGGCACATTTCCTACGTCACTAGATTCTGCGGGTATCAAGTCATAATAACCTGCAGGACATTGATTTAAGCCTAACTCCCATCAGTGACAGCTACAGATGAAAGATGGACGTCTTGGCCCTACAGTCTCAGCACCCAGAAAGTAGCAAAGCTGGACAGCGATCGCCAGCGCATGGTATCGTACTTGCTCCATCAGACGGCGTTGGACATCACAAAACCAAAGTTTCAGTGTAAAAGAGCTAAAGAGAAGGATTCCTGTTGTTGATGGCAGAGCTGTTTTGAGGTTTCATTTCTCTACCTGTCATGTGCTGGTAACCTCTGACAGTGTGCAATCCCTTGAGCCCCTTGGCCTGAGTTTTGGCCACACACCCCCTTTTCTTTGCTCCAACGGAAGAAGGGCAGTGCACCGGAGATTTCAAGTTTGGAAAAAGGCACTATATTGTGGTGCCCATGAAAGAGCAGTTTGAGCGTCCTCTGACACTAAATAATGAGTGTTGGAGTCTGAAAGTGCTGCTGAGCTTGAGCTATTTCCCAATTAATGGTGCTTGCCTCTGCACGAGATGATTTGTGCCCTTGATCAATGAAGAGCACATTGTTTGTAGTATCTGCCACAGAGGAGAGACACTGGTGCATTGCTTTAAGACATTGAGACTTTCGAGTGAGCTGTGGGTGTTTGCCAGGAGGGCACTCCAACTAAGCAGTATTTTCTCACGAAGAGGCCTGAATTGAGAGGCCCATGCGAAAGAAAACAACAAAAGAAAATTTGATGGACAATAGAAGCCTGCCAGAGAGGCTTTTTGAACGGACTCTGGGCATAGTTGGTTTCACAAGAGGTTTCCGTGTGATTGTATAGACTAGGTGTTAGGAGACTGATTGTTTTGCTGGCATTGTTTTAAAGTACTATTCTGTTTAGTAAAAGCAGAATAAAGTCCATTTTCTGTGGAAAGAGTACCCCCTTTTCACCTTAGAGCATTGATGAGAGTCACCACTGTTCCACCTGAACATACAAAAATTACTGAAATGCAGAGGAGCCCTAAAAATGTTACTAGATAATTTTAGGATTTGCTTTTTGGTTAGGGTTGTGAAAAATTATTATTTCATAGTGGTCACTACTTTCTCCCGTTGTCTATATGTTCTTAATAACGTGTTTTCTAGTGTCTTTTAAACATGACGTTGTCATTTATGGGTAGGATTGTTTTTCTCTACTCAATTGACTTCTGCACCCACTTCCCAACCTATGTCTTTTCCTACTATTGTTTCTTTGCACTCTTTTCACCCTTTTCCTGAACATGAGCAGGTTAGAAGATCAGAATTCGTAAGCAATTCTTTTGTACAGCTTCTGCATCAACACTAGTTAGTAGTGAACATCACTAATTGTTGGGTGTGTGATCTTATGCCACCTACTGCAGATAGAGGTATTCCTTATTTTGTCCTGCCATATGTGGCCTTTTTGTGCTACTTCATGTTCAAGGAAACCTGCACCAAGAGACGAGCTAAATACTAGGATGATGTTACAGCAACATCTCAACGACTTTAGAAACATAGACCTGGACTCAGATTAGCATGAGAATAGGTTTATTGCCTATGTAAGGGCAAAAGGAGGGTTTGTGGTTCTAAAAATTCTGGACCCATTGTAATTTACTTTGCCACAGCAGTACGATTTTAGTATCAAAAGACCGATAATGACTAGTACACTAAGCTTGAGCATTTTCGCTCCATTCCAGCAGCGTTTTCACCTCGAAATCGCCATTTTCGTCCTGCGCTCGTGGCTCCCATTTTATACAAGACAGCCATTTTAAAAGTTGCCCTCACATAGGCTTATAATACAGTCAGATTTGATTCCAAGGACACGTACACCTTGATTGACTTTTCTCTGACCTGGGCAAGCTGGAAACATTGCCTCAGGCCAAACCTGTTTGGTCAGTCCCTCTCCCAGTGGCCGAATCAGATAGCATCAAGGCACACCAGGCCATAAAACCCTTATTATCGCTCACACACCCTGCCTAACTTGCTCACACCTGCACCTGCTCTTTTCTTCTTCTTACTTTACGAGGGGGAGGTGCCTGTTTTTATTGGGGGTCCACACTTATCTGATGTGAAATTCTAGGCCTTGCCGGGTAATTTATTATGGGCTGGATGACATGAAATATGAGGTTTCATCATGACACTGGTTTTTCCTTTGTAGTGAAAACATGTGAATGACCAACCAAAATGTCAAGAATGTTTGCCTGAAGCTTAAAAAACTGTATATAAGGAAACCTGATTTTGCATTGACACACAGTCTCCTGAGAACATACAAATCGTGCTGTTGTACTTCTAGGACACTTGTCAATTGGTTGCAGCCAATAAATTCGATCTTTGACTTCACCTAGAAGACTCTCAGTTTCTGTAGTCTGAATCAGGAAAGTACCCGAGGTCTTTGGGTGTACCCTGGCACCGCTGGGTTACCGGATCAGTACCGGTTCTGAAAAACCCAGTACCTCACTTGCCTGAGGTCCAACATAAAGGGAGAACATGCCGGAACTCCAGCCTCAAATGATGTCATGGGCTATACATTGGGTAAAAGGAAATCTGTTTTTCCTGGTTCTACTGTATTTGTCAAAAGTCATTATTCTTAACCCCCTATTCATTTATCATGGATTCTCATTTGCAAATAGGGTAAGAACAGTGAAATTATTACTTGTATCATTCATAAAATATAAATGAGGAGTTATGCAGTAAAAACTGCCTTATCATCCATATTTAGTGTGCCTAATAGTTTAGCACTTTCCCTTTCACGAAGCAGTGCATATATTGCAATATTAGGATGCATATTTACCTGTCCAGTGCAAGTGGAAATTCTTTGTGGCTTCCAAAATAAAATGCTATGGCCAAAAAAATTCCTGTTATTTGCACATCAGCACAGTCAGAATGTACCCACTGTCTGCAGTTTTCGCACTCCATCCATTCTAGCTTTAGGTCTTTTGGATACATTGACCTGCTCATGCAAATTTATCACAAGAGCAATTTAACAACTGTGCAATGTAAAAAAAAAAAGATAAAATGTCCATCTTTTTAACCAGTTTTCCAGACAAGAGCAATGTATTCACTTTGTCATTGTTTTAAAAAAATCAACACAGCACCATAAACACACTGTCAATAAAATGCAATAGTGCCTGCTGTCTTATTTCTCCAAATTAGAAAGGTTACTATTGATTTATATAGGAAACAACATCACTACTGAATCATATACATTACATTACCTCTAACAACTTTTGTTATCTTAGTTGTGGATTTTAATATTTGATGACATCACAGAACCCTCTCACAATATCTACTTATAATATTAACAGACATGACTTGACTTACCTCATTTTCAAATTGTCACTTTCTTGGTAAAGGCAGACTATCACCTTTGCAGCCATGCATTTTGTGCCATATATTCCTTGAACTAGGCTTTTTCCTGTCTTGCTTTTTTTAATACTCTTTCAGCTGCTCCTACTGCATAATCTTTTGGAGTTTAACTGTTCAGTGTGCAGTTCAGTCTCTTAGGGAACTGAGGCTACCTTTTCCATCTCAAGAACAGTATACTAAGAAAAGTTAGTTTCCATTCAGATTACTGTAGAGCAGTAGGTTACACGGTGAGCAAGGACCCTTTAGACAGAGATATTTGTGTGCCTGTGTTTAACTTAGTAACAAAAATACACCTGTTATTCATGGTTGTTTGAGTAACAGGGGAATGGTTTTTCAGCCAAGAAAAGTTATTTTTATTTTATGAAAAATAAATCTTTAACAGAAATCATGAACAAAAACAATAATGATTGCTAAATTAACTTTGAAGTAACAATATGAAATCCTAACATGCAATTTATAAATCATTTACAAATTAGTCCAAACACATACCTAAAAAGCAAGTGTACATAATGTAATGGAAGAAATTCAAATTTTTGTATGATAATATTTTGTTTTAAGGCTGCTAGAGAGGTAACACTCTGGTGATTGTCATACACTCTACAACACCAAACAGCTGCAGTGAGATGAATAATATATTTTGCTAAATATTTTGCTTTGATGCATTGTCTTAGTTGGACTCAGCATCTGTGCACATCATGGCATTAAACATTCAGCTGTTTTAGAATGCTATCATATTAAGCTGAACTTATGCATGTTATGGGAAACAAACGGATGACAGTCATAAAATTTTCCAATTCTATTGCAGCAGGAGAAGTAATTATGCAAGTTGAATAAGCTAACTGTCTATCATGACAAGTGGATACAAGGCCCCAGTCGCTTTTAATTAAGGACTGACAGTCCAACAGCATCTATGCTTAAAACTTATGAAGAGAATTTATGATCTCAAATACACCATCCAACTTATTTTGACTGTTCTTTGCATATATTTTCACAAGCCCACAGTCCCTAATTTCACAACACACATAAAAAACACATCAATATCGAACATTACTGAGTGAAATAAACACTATGGGCCTCGAGGTGACTGTCAGAACACCAATGCTTTGGCGGTCCGACTGCCACATTATGAGGTTGATGGGCACAACCGCCCAACTACTGCCGTCCCTGCCAGGATCTCAGATCCTTACGGGCTGACAGTGGTGCAGGTTGTAATCAGCCACAGCGTAGCTAAACTCAACGCCACCCTGCTGACTACAACCTTGTTCTCTGCTAGCCTTTTCATAGCAGTCTGACCGCCATGAAGAGTTTGGCAGAGAACAAGTGCAAGTGGCCACAGGAGCCATGGCAGTGCATGTTAGAAATTTATGACATGTTGTGAAAGGTGGAAGGGGGAGCAAGGTTTGCAGGGAAAGAAATTGCTTAATTTGTGGAATGAGAGCAAGCGAAAGCTTGTATAAGAAAAATAAATGCATGGGGCAGGTGCCAGAGTGAAAGAGAGTAAGAGTGATTTGTTTATTAAGTTTGGAAAGCAACTGTGAATTTGTGGCATGTAACCTGAAAATCAACATGGAAATAAACGTAGGACTTCATGACTGAGTCTATAATTTTATGGCAAAACTGGAGGCTCACATTATGCTAATACTTTTCTTACTTTAATGAATAGCAGCAGTCAAGAAAAAGAACGAACTATAAATCCTATGGGGCCGGGAATAAAGGCCAATGGCATAAACAGAAAAACGTGTACAGAGATCCCATTAGGGACCAGGCAAAGGGTCTTATACCTAACTTGACTGCAAGCAGCCCTCTTTTCTTGCTGCTAACAGTCATGATAAGTATACCCCATTTCTAGTTTCAATGTGAAATTATTTATTGATTATTGTTTGTGAATGTTACAATAAATGTATTCTGCTTGCAACCTATTCTATGTGTGCTGCATTGTGTGCGCGCTCTCGTCGCCTTTAGCATTTGTCTCATTTCACTCTTCTGAGTTCCCCTTGTGTGACACAGTGCTCTTTCCCATACCTCATTCGACAAATGAGCGTTGTCCTTTGGCCTTCCACGGACCTTCTTTCCTGCTCACCGTCGGTATACGCTTCTTCCCAGCAATTTGGTCTCCATTTCCTCCAAAGCAAAGCGTGACTCTTCTCATTTCCCCATCTGCACTTCTAGGGGTGTGGCTTCCTGCCCCTCACGCACTCTCTACAGCTTGTATTTCCTTTTTGGGGAGGAGCCAACCATCCTCAAATTTACCCCTTTTTCCCTCCAGTTTTGGGCTTCTGGAATCTATGGAGTTCTTCACATTAGGGCCCTATTTCATGTATTTCATCTATTCCTATTTTACTTCATTAAATGCATTTGTACTAAATTAATATATGACAAATGGAGTCACACAATCCATCCTCTTTTTTCCCAGGATTTTGAGAAAAATGAAAAGGAGCTTAAAAATAGTCTTAAAGACCTTATCCAAGCTTCTGTGTCCAAAGCTGTGTCAGCATCTATGAACAAGGTTACCAAACATTTTGAAACAACTGTTTTGAATTGGGTTTCTCAATCCAATATGGCCCTATCTGCTGGGGAAATCAGAAAGTGCAAGGTTGTGGAAGCCTTTACAACAAAAAATATTAATACTAAAAAGACTGAGCTTGGGATTTGTGAGCATACCTCACATGTGACCGAGGACAACGTTCCTCCGAGGGCTTCTTCCAAGGAGGAGAATTCTCCATCTACCTCTGGTTTCAAATCAAAACCAAAACAAAGAATTTACAAAACAGTCACGAAAAAATTGTGATAACTAAAATCCATGATACGGATGAGGACGTGGCAGACATTAACTCCGATGATGAACCTGATGCTGAGGATGACTCAGATTTCTGGTCTGGTCTCAAATCAAGGATTCCGAAACCCTCCTCCCAAGAGACTTCTATCTCCAAGACTATTTTGGATTCCAATGGTAATCCCACGTTTGGGCTCCAGTTTATACATCACCCGTATTCCACTGAGTGCATCCCTGCAGACCATGTCAGCGAATATACGCCTTCCTCTGGATAAACAGACCATGGCTAAGCTTAAATCGGAATGTCCCAGACATTCACTGCCATTCCATATTGCTTCTACCCCTTCCATAGATTCAAATATGCTGTCTTTCTTTTCGAAGTTTGGGAAGGACCCTCGTAAAGCATGGACAAGGCCTGGTAGACGTGTCAAGAGAAACTACTGAATATTGTGGGCCAATTGTCACTTATTTTTGACATTGCAGATACCACAAGGTTGGAAAAAGTGGATATTGATGCCGAGGAACTTTCAATGTGGACCCAGAGAGCCTTTTGTTTGCTGGAGAATGCAGATTCTGTCCTTACTCATGAGCTTCGCAAAGGGCTTGCTGTTAAAGTTAGACACCAAACTAGCTAACCTGGCTTCGCCAAACTAGATCAGGGTCTTAAGGCGAATGGGCTCTTGTTCGGTGACTCCTTCATAAAGGAGTTAAGCAAATATGTTACAGCCTTTGCCTCTCTCAACAAAGCCCAGCAATCACTCAAAAAAGTGTTTTCCAACTGGGTTTTTGCCACGGACGGTAGAGGTAGGAACCGCTCTATCAGCCTTTATCCCAGAAATCAAGGATTCAAAGGTTCCTTTGCAGGCTCAACCCAGGACTTCCATCCTCATTTCTATCCACAAGGTTCGAGAGGCTTCCGACGTCATCAGCAAAAATATTCCAGATTCTCTCAATCCACAGGTAAGGCCACTTTCTGGCCCTTCCTCAGTAGGGGGGTCAGTTGAAGTTCTACCTACACAAAAGGTGTACAATTACGTCAGACCGCTGGGTGTTAGCCCCAGTCCAAGGTTATTCTATAGAGCTGTACCAAATTCCTTATCAATCCACGCCTCCTCTTCCCCTCAAATTTTCAAAAGAGAGAGCTCCTTTCTGGTTCCTCAGGAAATATCCTCCCTCTGAAAAGAGCTATTCAAATCTCTCAACCCCATCTTTTAGGCTTCTTAAGCACAGTTTTCTTGGTAAAAAAAAGAAAAACAAGAAATTCAGACAAGTAAAAAAACCTCAAAACCTTCAATCAGTTTGTTGTCTACAGACACTTCAAGATGGAGACTATCATCCATCTGCGGGATTCTTTACTTCAGTATGATTGGATGGTTTGCTTCGATATTCAGGATGCATATCCTACAGTTATCATCCACCACTATTACAGGAAATCCCTTCAATTTCAGTGACAAGGGAAAACATATCAATTTTCTTCCCTTCCTTTTGGCCTATCATCTGCCCCTTGGGGCTTCACCAGCTTATGAAGCCGATAGTATCCTATCTAGGTGCCCAAGGCATGAGACTTATCATTTACCTGGGCGACATTCTTCTGATGTGTCAGAATACTCAATCTCTCCGAGATCAGATTTCTCTCACCTCTTCTCTCTTAGCGCATCTAGGATTCCTTATAAACATAGAAAAGTTGGTCTTAACCCCAACTCAACAGATAGATTTCCTTCGATTCCTTATAAATTATAGAGACACCCCTTTACATCTTCCTCAATCCAAAGTCATTGCCATAAAAGTAGAAATCAGTCACACTCTGAAATTACCAAGTATTTCCCACAGATCTCCTGTATGGATTGTCGGTCTGCTTTCCTCATCAATTCAGGCCATTTTCCCGGCTCCCTTGCACCATCGAGCTCTTCAAAGGCTGAAGATTCGTTTATCTCCCCAAAGGTCTGGTCTATTCAGACTCCATTCCCCTGGACCAGGGCTCTAAAATAGAACTTCAATAGTGGCTAGATCATTTAGATGCTTAGAATGGCAGAACCATCTACACTTTGGGCCCAGATCTTGTGTTAGATTCTGATGCAAGCCTGATAGGTTGGGACGCCCAGTATGGTCAGATATCAACTGGAGGTTCATGGTCTCCTTTGGAGTCCTCTCTGCACATCAACTGTTTAGAGATACTTGCAGGTTCCTTTGCCATCAAAGCTTCTCAAAGAACAGAATCCAATGCTCCATTCTTCTCAGGATTGACAACTTGTCAGCGGTTTGTTACATAAACCACCTAGGAGGGACCAAATCAAAACCCCTAGCAGAGCTAGCAAAGAGCTTTTGGGAATTCTGTCTTCCTCGCAAACTGTTGGTTTGCGTGGAATACTCACCAGGCTCTCTCAATTCCATTGCAGACTGGCATTCTTGCCATCTACATGACTACAGTGATTGGAAGCTTCATTATTCGATGTTCAAACTTCTTCATCACAAGTGGGGCCCCTTCCTGATACACCTCTTTGC
Source organism: Pleurodeles waltl (assembly GCF_031143425.1). Classification (NCBI taxonomy): domain Eukaryota; kingdom Metazoa; phylum Chordata; class Amphibia; order Caudata; family Salamandridae; genus Pleurodeles; species Pleurodeles waltl. Next base: position 776,472,387 of record NC_090445.1, read on the forward strand.
ATTCCGTCTCAACCGCCAACTTCCTAGGTTCTTCAGCTGGCGCCCAGACCCTCTAGCCTCAGTAATGGATGCTTTTCTTCAAGACTGGTCCTAATCTCTCAATTATGCCTTTCCCCCATCTTCAATGATTGACAGAGTTCTGGCCCAAATGTGTTGATAAAAGGCCTCTGTGGTTAATGTAATCCCATTTTGGCAGCCCCAAGTATGGTTTCCTCCTCTACTGGAACTGTCAACTGACTTTCCTCTTCTCCTCATATCTTTCCCAGACATCCTTCTCAATCTGGAGGGACACAAGCATCAATTGATTCTCAACAATTCCCTATTTTTAACAGCCTGGAGGATTTCGGGTGGTCCATCTATCTTCCAGGCATTTCGGAGGAAGCTTCTCAATATATCAGCAAATCTTGGGCCCCAGGCACTACCAAGGCCTACAGATCCACCTTTTTAGTCTAGCTGGTGTTTGGGAAAATCTGTCAATCCCTTTTCAACAGATATCTCTTTCATAGTCAATTTTCTTATGTCCCAAGAGGGAGCAGGTAAGTCTTATTGTACTATAAACCTCTACTGATCAGCTAGCTCTCTTAATCACAAATACATCAATGGAAAGCCAGTGGGAAAACACCCACTCAACTGTTGCCTGTTAAAGGGAGTAAAGTTTTCTAATCCTCCTATTCGTAAATATAGTCAAGTGTAGGATGGTAATTTAGTTTTGCAACTGTTTATCTCTTGGGCATCTAACCAACTCCTCCAGTTGAAAAAACTTTGAGCCAAGTTAACTCTGCTTTTATGTTTAATTTCTATTAAACATTTATCTGATGTTAGAGCTTTCAGACATTTCCTCGCGCTTTTTTACTCCCACAGGTATCTCGTTCACCATCCATAGACATACTAAGACAAATTTGTCTTCTGTATTTTACCCTTATTTTTCTTCTCAACCTTACCTCTGTGTGGGTAATTACCTTAAGAACGGTGCATCTCAGAACGTCTTCCCAAACACAACACCTTATCTCTTTCCAAAGACCCCATGCTCCTGTCTCCTCCCCAACATTAACCCGGTGCGTCAAATGGTTAGTGTCCTTAGCTGGTATTGACACCTCTGTCTTTGGAGCCCATTCTACTCGCACTGCCATGGTTTCCAGAGCCTTTTGGGCAGGCTCCCATTTGGAGGACATTCTGAGATCCTCAGATTGGTCTAATGATTCTACATTTAGAACCTTTTATTTTAAACCTGTAGGAACTGCTTCGTCTCTGGCAGTTGATATGCTTTAAACAAGCATAATATGAGCCTCCGGTCTTGCCATAAAATGTAGATTTTCCTAGCATTTTTGATGGAAAGTCTTAATTTTATTAAAGACACAGAGGTGGGTATTAACCCTCCATAAAATTGCTAATGCTATGTATTTTTCCACCCTACAGCTGTTTCTACACCAACTGCATCATCCACTCAGGAAGAAAGTGTCTCTCGAACAGCCGATGACTTTGTCTTCGTTTAATTGGGCATCGTTCAACTTCTTTCCCGGTTCTTCTCCTCGAGGATTGCTTTACTTGGATTCTGCCTATGACTGGTATTTATTTAATCTTTCCAATGTTTTCTACTTAATCTTACTTCTTGCTCAAGAAAAGAGGGCTGCTTGCAGTCAACTTAGGTATAAAACCCATTGCCTAGTCCCTGATTGGATCTCTGTATTCTGTTTTTTGTCACATCATTGGCCTTTGTCCCGGCTGCATGAGATTTGTAGTTTGTTATGTTTCTTGACTGCTGCTATTCATTAAAGTAAGAGAAGTATTAGCATAATACTTGCCTCCGTATCTTTAAAAAAATCTAAACTTTCCATCATAAATACTAGGCAGATCTACATTACAAGGCATTTTGCCATGAAAAGCCTTTTTTTGTGTTTGGTCAAGTGGTTAGCTGTATGGAATAACATTGCTTTTGACCAGGGATCAAACCTCACTTGGAGAAAAATCACTTTTGTAGTTGGTTTTCAGTTTTTTCTTTCAATTTTAGCCAAATGAAAGAGGTCCCATGGTAAATCACCCCGTGGCACTGTCTGAGCAATTTGTGGCCTATTTAGTCATGGCAGTGCATGTTAATAACTTGTGTAATGCTATGGTATGTCGAAGGGGAAGCAAGGTTTACAATGAAAGAAATTCCTTAATTTGTGGCATTAGAGATAGAAGAAGTTTGTATAATGAAAATAAATACATGGGGCAAATGCCTGGGTGAAAGAGATTAAGGGTCATTTGTTTATTAAGTGTGAAAAGCAACTGTGAATTAGTGGCATGTAACCTAAAAATCGTCATGGAAATAAAAGAAGGACTTCATCACTGTCTCTGTGACTACAATGCATTTTGCCAAATGAAACTATCTATGAGGTCTGTGATATAGTGTTTAGTTGTTTGGGTTAGCGTTGCTTTTGACCAGGGTTCAAACCTCACCTACAGAAAACTCATTTCTGAAGTTGTTTTCATTTTTTAAAAATTTTAGCCACATGAAAGAGGTCCCATTGTAAATCACCCCCTGGCAGTGTCTGGGCGATTTGTTACCTATTTAGTCATGGCAGTGCATGCTAGAAATTTGTGACATGCTGTCTCATGTGGAAGGGGGTACAAGGTTTACAGTGAAAGAAATCCCTTAATATGTAGAATGAGAGATAGAGGAAGCTTGTATAATAAAAATAAATGCATGGGGCTAGTGCCAGGGTGTAAGGAAAGAAGGGTATTTGTTTATTAGGTGCGAAACACAACTGTGAACTTGTGGCATGCATTTTAAACATTGCCCTGGCAATAAAAGAAGGGCTTCATCACTGTCTCTCTGATGATAAGGCATTTTGCAAGTTCAACCCATCCATCTAGTACTTGCTGTAGTGGTTAGCTGTTTGGGTTAACTTTGCTTTTGACCAGGGTTCAAACCTCCCTTAGAGAAAAATCGCTTTTGAAGTTGTTTTTTTTATTTTTTATTTTAGCCAAAGGAAATAAGTCCCATTGTAAATCACTCCCTGGCACTTTCTGGGCGATTTGTGCCCTATTTAGTCATGGCAGTGCATATTAATAATTTGTGACATGCTTTGTGGCATGTGGAAAGGGGAGCAGTTTTTGCAGTGAAAGACATCCCGTACTTTGTTGAATGAGAGCTAGAGAAAGCTTGTATAAAAAAAAATATGCAAACGTCCAGTGTCAGAGAGGAATGGTTATTTGTTTATAACGTTAGTAAAGCAACTGTGAATTTGTGGCATGTAACCTAAAACTGAACCTGTTCTGACGCTCCAGCTTGTCGGTTCTCATTCTATATCTTTATGATACAATCTTGATATGTAACAATATTGGATTGACTATTAATTTTTATTAAATCTACTGAAATTATAAATACTGATTCCTGATCCTCATTTGTGGCCAAATGGGCTCCAAGAAAGTTAAAATGTAAATTTCTTGTTGACTCTTGTCTCCTACTCAACTAAAAAGATCCATTGGATGAAGACTGACATCCACTTCCATGCACAGTCGAGCACCTTTAACACCTGAAACACACTGGGCATACACAGTGCGATCTATGAAGAATGTAATACCTACAAAACGTTTACTGACACTTTCAAAAGAACATCTTTAAAAATGTACCCGAAAGGCTTTTGATTTAATACAGGTGGCAAAAGCCAAGTAACCATAAAAAATGTAAAACACTGTTAACAATTTAACACTAAATCAAACTCCAAACTGAATACAATTTGATGACCATGGACTGACCAAAATGTCTGAAAAGACTTAACCTACTAAACATCAACACTATTAAATACTCCAAGAGAATATTATAAATTATAAACAACACAATATGCACATTATTATTAGAATTCAAAGCAGATGATGGTGACATCAGTAAATCATCAAAATACAATTCAACATTCAATTTTCAAGTTTCAGGCTTCAGAGCTGGGCCATTCCTATCACTAGCACAAATTTAGACTTGCTTGTGTGGGAATGGGCTAACACATGCGGGCAAAAGCAAAAATAAAAGAAAGAAAAAAAACAATTTGAAAAATCATCTAACTAGAACAACTCACTATAAAAATACCCTGGTATAAATACCAAACTGAAAACTGAAAAAGAACAAGGAACTACATTTAGTTATACCTTTCATCATGGTGCAAAAGACAGTTTTGTTTCATGGCCAAGAGCGGACACTTCTTCCAGAGTCAGTTGACAGCAGCATCAGGACAGTGCAGAATATGAGCTGCACAATGGACAGATTAACAGTTCAGAATTAGTTGCCCATATTAGTACTGAACTGCATAACCGAATAAGGCATTTAAGAATCAGATGAGATAACTCATCTGGGGACTTAAGGAAACACAGTGTGACGGCAGACTCAAATGGGGTTCTGAACAGCTTTGAGGCAGGAGAAGAACTCTCTAGGACTGAACTCCAACAAGAACTAACTCTCTATTTCTGAAATTCCTTACTAATTAAAAACATGCACAATCCATTCATTGGTCCTTCAGGTGGATGCACTCCAAATGTCAGATTCAGCATCCAAATGGCTGTGGATGGTACCATCGGAGCTGTACCTGTTCCAAATCTTCTCAGCAAAAGTTCATTGTCATTTGAATGATCTCACACAGTTCAGAGAAAATATGACATTCTCTAGTTATTTATCACTTGAGAGTTTTCTCTCACAAAACTAAACCTGATTCACATAGGAATCATGAGTTTCCTGTCTTGTTCGACAGCTAGAACAAATAACACAACATTGTTAATTCTGAAACATGTTTCTTGCCTTCAATACAATAGAACATTCAACATCACATTAAAATCCTAGGAAAATAATTCAGGTCAGAGGAAACACAATAAACAAGTGAATTTCCATTACTGCTGCAACATGAATCTTTCAGCCCTAGCCAAGCTAAGAAGCCTGAAAACACATTACTACAGTAATAAACCTATTGCACACCTTATAATTTCAAATATGCAAAGCAAATGTTTACTTGCAAACATTATTTAGAACATGTTAGAACTAATTTAAATGTGCATTTTTTTTTTCTGCACACATGTTACTCATGTTAACAAGATTCATTTAATTCAATATAAGTCCAATGAACTCATATTTGTTTAATATTTTCAATAACACTTTGTTAGACCTGAAAGCCTTAGGGTGGTCAGCCCCAACTTTTTGCCTGCCTCTCTCCAGTTTTTGACACTGTTTTTGCTGGTTTTAGGACTCAGTGCACTTTACCACTGCTAACCAGTGCTAAAGTGCATATGCTCTCTCCCTTAAAACATAGTGACATTGGCTCACACCCAATTGGCATATTTAATTTACTTGTGAGTCCCTAGTGAAGAGCACTGCTTGTGCCCAGGGCCTGTAAATTAAATGCTACTAGTGGGCCTGCAGCACTGATTGTGCCACCCACATATGTAGCCCCTTAACCATCTATCATACCTGCCATTGAAAGGCCTGTGTATGCGGTTTCACTGTGACTTCGACTTGGCATTTAAAAGAACATGCCAAGCCTGAAACTCCCCTTTTTCTACATATAATTCACCCCTAAGGTAGGCCCTGGATAACTCACATCCCTGCTGCCTTGCTGGCTCTGATGAGAAATGCTCTCCAGGGGCTTGGATTGAGCTTGCCTCCAGTTTCCTGAAGTCTCAGGACCAAAAAGACTTAGGGCCAGATGTAGGTAGCTCCGATTTTGCGAATCAGAAATTGCAAGTCGGTGCGACTCGCTATTTCCGATTCGCAAAATCGGATGCAGAACGGTGTCTCAGACACAGTCTGCGACTCGCTATGGGGTCGCAAAGACCCACCTCATTAATATTAATGAGGTGGGTCGCATTTTGCGTCCCCATAGCGAGTCCCTGCACTCACAGGGATGGTGGCCTGCTGAAGTCAGCAGACCTCTATGTCTGTGACTGCTTTTTAAATAAAGCAGTTTTTTAATTTATTTTGCAGCCCGTTTTCCTTAAAAAAATTATGAAACCATTTGATTTCGGTTTTTCAGAGTAGGCAGTGGTCCATCGGTCCATCAGACCACTGCCTGCTCTGAAAAACCCTTTTTGGCAACATTCACAAAGGGGAATGGGTTACCACCAGTGTGACACTGGTGGTAACTGCGAATTGCTTTGCGACCGGATTCGCGGTCACAAAGCAATTTAGCATAGCGATGCAAGTCGCAAATAGGAAGGGTACACCCCTTCCTATTTGCGAGTCGCATTCACAATTTGCGAGTCGGTACTGACTCGCAAATTGTGAATGAGCATCGTAATCGGCATTTTGCATGGCACAAACTGCGATTTTGCATGCAAAATGCTTGCTACATCTGGCCCTTAAACTCCTTGTGTGGTGAAAATCGACACACAGACTGCCAGAATCGACGCACAGCCTGCCTAGCTGTGAAAGAATCACTGCATCGCTGAACTGGAATGACGCAGCCCAGCTCCCCAAGTGGAGATCGACGCAGTGCCAACATTGCAACTGGAACTTCGACGCATAGCCCACTGGATCAACTCATCTCCGAGCCAGAACGACACAGCCCGACTTCCTGCAGGAGGAATCAACGCAGCATCTGCGATGTGACAGAACCTGTGACGCATCGCCCACCAGATTGACCCAGCACCTGTGACTTTGTCCGCACGCCCAGGATTTCCACGCATCGTCCCTGGGCGTCAAAAGACCCCAGCATCGCAAAGAGGATTCAAGCCTGCACACCAGAATTTGACACAAACTCCTTGTCTCATGCAAAAGGATCAACACATCATCTGTGTGCGCCTGGAAATCTGCATACCCTTCATTTTACACGCGTCTCCTCCTCTGCGGTCTCCCGTGCCTGATTTTTGCATGGGAGGATAAATAAGGCACTAGTGCCTTAGAGTCATCTTTTTTCTTGGGAACACCTACCTTGCATCTCATTGAAGCAAGGTAGTTTTCCACAGACAGAAAATGACTTTAACTCCAAAATATAAATATGGAGTTAAGTTGGCTCTTAATTTGCGTAAGAAAAAATGATGCAAATCTGGTGCAAACAGAGTATAAATATGCCCCTTGGATCTTCCTTTTCTTGTCCTGTGGTGGGAACACAGATCAGTGCTGTTGACTAGAAAGAGTTACGTAGCAGGTACAGAGTCTGGACAGGAATGAAACCTGGTAGCTCAGTAAAGACATGAGCGATGATAAAATGGTCTGAGATTTCCTTCACACTTAGGGTCCGATTAGAAGTAGCATGGTGCATGAGTGCTGTAATTACCGAGTCCTCAATCACTATTACGACTAGTAAATTCAAACTTGCACAGTGCAATTATGTGATTTTGTCCCTATGATAAGGCATAGCCATGAGACATGCTTCTGAGACAATTCTTCTCCTATTTACCACCTGTCGTGACCAGGACATAAATAGGACTTGGGCATAGAGTGTTGACAGCGAGGGTTAGGGAAGGCTATGAGCTGTCTTGAACACTACCAGGTGTGGGAACTCTGGGCCACTTGTGGCCAGCTATGACAGCAGTTCTCACATGAGGTACCAAGCTAACTCATTTATAAATGGGGCCTTAGCATTGTCAGAATGCAAACTTGAATCTTCCTTTCCTAGTTGGAGGTTTTGTGTGACTTCATTATCTGTTGTAAGCAGGAATGGTCCATAATGTAAAGGTTTCTTAGAAATGACATTTTCTATAAGATGCTCAAGGCTTGCTGAAAGCAGACATAAATATTAGAATCCAAGAAACGTTTTAAGACAAGGGCAAAGTGGACAATTTCCCATGGTTCACAACTTCCATAGCAATCCCTAGGAAAATGTACCTTCTCTCCAGCTCACTACGGTGTATTTTGTATCTTAAACCTTGATTTATAATTCAATATAGTTAGGCAACATGGGACTTGACTTAGCACAAAATTGGTAAGAAAATTCAAAGTTGTTCCAAACAGGGGCCTCCCAAATATTTCTTGCCCAGTGCCCCCAAAAAACTCAGGGTGACACTGTTGAATCCATTAATGAATTATTTGCCTTAGTTTCCTGGAGGTGGCCCATTCCATATTTCTCCTCTGTTTCTCTGATGAGTATCTTTCCCTCTTGTACATGTTGGCATGCCACATCTTTTGACTACTGCACTAACCCACACTGTCATAGTAAAATTGTCTACATGAATAGAATCTGTGAATGTAGGATCTACTGATTTTCTGTCTGTCTGACAACCACAATTAGAATTGTAATTTAGCCTACAATTAGCTTGTTGAAGATAAATGAAAGCAAAATCAAATCACAAATCCACCTTAAAGTTTAGCATGTTTATGATAATGATTATGTTTCATCTTACAAGCAACAGGAGGATCATCATTGTAGAATTAGAAGCATGCTTTTGAAGAGTTCAACTCAAATGTCATAGGTTTTTGTGTTTTATCTGGGGAAGTCCATCTGCGTTTTGTGCACAAATCCTCAGGGAAGTCAATGATATTGAGGGGCATATTTATACTCCGTTTGTGCCAAATTTGCGTCGTTTTTTTCGACGCAAAACTAACTCCATATTTATACTTTGGCGTTAGACGCGTCTAGTGCCAAAGTTCATGGAGTTAGCGTCATTTTTTTGCGTGAACACCTTCCTTGCGTTAATGATATGCAAGGTAGGCGTTCCCATCTTAAAAAATGACTCCGATGCATATGCGTCGTATTTATACTCCCGGGCAAAAATGGCGCCCGGGAGTGGGCGGGTCTAAAAAACCTGCATTAGCGCCGGATTTTAGCGCCTGGGTCAGGGCAGGCGTTAAGGGACCTGTGGGCTCATTCTGAGCCCAGAGGTGCCCTCCCCTGCCCCCAGGGACACCCCCTGCCACCCTTGCCCACCCCAGGAGGACACCCAAGGATGGAGGGACCCACCCCAGGGACATTAAGGTAAGTTCAGGTAAGTATTTTTTTTTAAAAAAAATTGTGGCATAGGGGGGCCTGATTTGTGCCCCCCTACATGCCACTATGCCCAATGACCATGCCCAGGGGACAGAAGTCCCCTGGGCATGGCCATTGGGCAAGGGGGCATGACTCCTGTCTTTGCTAAGACAGGAGTCATTTCAATGGGGGTTGGGCGTCGTAAAAAAATGGCGCAAATCGGGTTGAGGCGATTTTTTTGCCTCAGCCTGACTTGCACCATTTGTGGACGCCCATACGCCATTTTCCCCCTACGCCGGCGCTGCCTGGTGTACGTCGTTTTTTTTAAAGCACACCAGACAGCGCCGGTGGCTAACGCCGGCTAACGTCATTGAATAAATACGGCGCCCGCATGGCGCTTCAGAATGGCGTTAGCCGCGCTAAATTTTTGGGCGCAAAACTGCGTTAGCGCAGTTTTGCATCAAAAAGTATAAATATGGCCCTGAATGTTAGAGGGCTTATTAATGCCTTGTGAAAGGTTTCTGTGTGCCTTGCAGGAGTATGTAAATGCTATGTATTACAGATCTCAAATGTACTCAGTTCCTCAGAGAGGTTGGTTAGAGTCCTCTTTGTGACCTGCCAGGTCTTTTCACTTTCCACTGCCTTCCTTACTGACAGGATTAAGTGGATGTTAGACCTGACAACCTTTAAGGTGGTGTTTTTCCTAAACATGTGGACTACTCACCTCCTGTTGCTATACCTTGTTTTTGTTTGCTTTAGGACTCTGTGCACTCTACCACCAATTAGCAGTGCTAAGGTACTTGTGCTGACTCCTTAAAACATGATACAATTGGCTTACACCTAGTTGGCACATTTAATTTACTTATACATTCCTAGTAAAGTTGTACAACATGTACCTAGGGACTGTAAATTAAATGCAACTAGTGGGCCTGAAGCACCTATTGTGCCACCTACGTAAGTATATCTTTTTAAAACATACCTTTCCAGCCTCTGTGCAGTTTTAAACTGCCATTTTGACGTGTCAAACTAAACCTAATGGTGAAAGGGTTACCTTATTATATTTTATGAGTGATAACCTTTGTTTGAGAAACTCTAAAAATGTCACATTTGTTCTCAAAATAATTGTAATTTAAAAACCTATTTAACTGAAAATGCCACTTTTAGAAAGTTGGCATTTTCTTGTCCTCTGTATTTGATGCATACAGCCTTTGTCTTGGGTCAATGTGAGGTGTGAATAGTTGGCAGTTGGCCTTTGTGTATTTCTCCTCGATAGTGAGACAAATGGGGATTGGGTGTTAGTAGGATGGGCCTTCCTGTCAAGATGGGATGGTGGAGCTGTTCCCTACCCCACTTACATTTCAAAGGGTCTACCTCTGCACATTTTCAAAGAACTTGACAACAGTTCTTTATCTCCCTAGACCTCCTGGAGCGTGGGCAGGGGAGGAAGAAAATGTCCACAACCATGTGAAAGGAAGCCTAGACACTTCTCCAACTTCAAAGGCTGGCACCAGGCATAAATACTGGATCCTCAGACCAACTCGTCAGCTCACTCCTAGGCCTGCAGAGGACCTCCAGAAGGCCTGCTTTATAATTCAGAGGACTGCACTGCTACTTGGAGACATCCTTGTGCACTCAGAGGACTGGTCTGCCTCTTGAGACCTACCTTGCTTCTTGATCCCAGGACTACTAGAGTGACCCAAAGGTCTAACTGGCTGGCCTCCTGTTCTGAGCTACAGGGACACACCTGGACCCTGCCTGAAATTAGTCCTGGACCCAAGTTCTTTCACACCAGTCCTGGAACCTTGGAAGTTGCGTTAAAGGTGCTCAAGCAGACAAAAACCAAAACCTGGAACTTATAGTTTGATGCTTGCCCTGTAGAACTCACTTGGCACCCTGGAATCCATTACTTGATGCTTCAGGTGTTGTCACGATTTCTTGGACCATATTCAATCTCTTCAACTCCATTTACGCACTATAAAAGACGCTTGTTTTGCTACAGTGCTATTTGTATCCTTAATTTTTATATGCTACCATTTCTGGCTCTATGAGCTTGTGAGCAAATGCCATAGATTGCTTTACCAGAACTGCCATACAACAGCCCCTGAGTTTGGAGTCAGAGCTCTGCTAACTGTCATAGAGATTCTGCTGTTGGGAAAGATCCCCATAGTAGGGTTTTCCATAAAGTAGCAATAAACGTAAAAGATAGCTTGGCAGGCTCTGGGAATTATTTCTCGATTGGCTTAGGACTTGGACTTACTATTAATCATTTGCTGGTGTCACTATGAAAAATGCTACGCATTATCAGCTGCTCAGAAAACAAATTGACTTTGTGACAAACAGAAGAAGTGATTCCTGCTGTCTGCCTGAAGGGAGGACAGGTGTCTCACCAGCTCTCAATTTGTACCCATGGGCCAGAAGTGATTCACAAGGCATAGACCAGCTGGCCATCTGTACTTCCAGGCATATAAAGGAAAAAGAAAGAAAAAAGGTCTCTTCTATTGATGTTCCAGGTGACCAATTTAAACTGGCCTGGACTTTGTTCTAGACTTTGCTGAAGTGAGTATTTGAGCTTGTTGTAGACTATCATTTGTGACCTGGTCTCTTGGAAGTCATCCCTTGCAGTCTGGAATCTCTAGGAGTGACAAGGAAGAAGATATCTAGCTTTTGAAGAAAGTTGGGATTTATAACTGTTCTACTTTACGAGCCCTTGGAAATGGTGAAAAGGCTACCTGAGAATGATGCAATCACAATGGGCAAGATTTCCTCTTTGTACTATTCTGAGATTTTTACCACAGAGAAAATGTCTTTAACAGGGCCTCATTGAGAAGGCTCCTGGAGTACTACAACCCCACCCAGGTGCAACATTCAGCCTTGCTCAGCATGGATATTTAAAGCTCCAAAAAGTCCATTGGTTGAAGTCAATGGCCCATATTTATACTTCCGATGCTCTGAATTTGTGTCATTTGTGTTTTTACGCAAATTCGGTGCAAACCAAACTCCATATTTATATTTTGACATTAGACATGTCTAACGTCAAAATATAGGAGTTTGCACCATTTTTTGGATGCATGCACCTACCTTGCATCAATGAGATGCAAGGTATGTGTTCCCATCTAAAAAGTGGTGCTATCCCCATAGCCCCATATTTATCCCCCGTACTAAAATGATGCACGGGTGGGAGGGGGGCTAAATATTGGTGCAAAGCCTGCTTTGCACCATTATTTAACACTTGGGTCAGATCAAGCATTAGGGGACCTGTGGACCCATTTCCATGGTTAAACACCATGGAATGCGTCCACAGGTGTCCTACCCAAGCCCTAGGAACACCCCCATCTCCACCAGATGGACACCGGAGGATAAGGGACCCCATCCTAGGTAAGTAGGGTAAGTATGTTTTTTTTTTTTTTTTGTTTTTGCCATTGGGGGCCCTAACTTAGAGCCCACTGTATGGCACAGGGTGCAATGGGCATGCCCAGGGGACACTTGTCCACAGTGCTGGCCTTTGGGGTGGTAGGCATGACTCCTGTCTTTCCTAAGAAAGGAGTCATGTTTTTGGTGATTGTGTGCCAGGTAATGGCGCTAGTCTGGTTAGAGAATTTTTTGTAGCCTCTAACAAGGCTAGCTTCATTTTTTGACAGACAACCTCCTCCTTCCCTACCACCACCCCCACCCGGCTTGCATCTTTTTAAAGACCCTAGCCCAATATGGCGCCAGGCTGGCACCTTGTAATGGCCAAGCCATCGCTATACTTTTTGCCTCAAAACTGTTTTTGTGCAAGTTTTGTGGCAAAAAAAAGTATAAATCTGGGCCAATATTGGGTAAAGGCACCAATGTGGTATCGACAATATGGGGATTATAGCAGAGATAATTTATCAATTTTTTTTCATTTACAGCTTTTGGTGAGACAACTCAAGGGTTTAGCAGGACTATGAAATTTGAAGCGTCTGACCTTGTAACATCCTTGCCATCTATCATGTCCTGTCCTATGGAGAATATCAACTGCTCCTCAGATGTCAGAAAATAAAACTCTTGATTGGTGATTCTAACTGCTAGGCTTATCAGACCCACAGCATTGTCGTCAGCCTGAAATTGTGCTTGGGTCCTGGGCAATGGCATCGATAAATGCTTTGCAATTTCCTGGTGCTTTTTTACTTTAAGAAAAATTAAAATTAAAATCTCTGGTACCCGTGTTAAGTTTATGAACGTCTTCATGTCAGTTTAAAATATAACACTTCTCCTTTTTAGTGAATGCGTTGGTTTGTATCTTACCTTTAATGTCTTGGTGCCACCTAAAAAAGTAACAGTCTGTGGAAAAGCTTAGGGGCAGATTTAAGAAAAGTGCTGCTGCACCTAGTGCAGCGGCACTTGCCTTGCGTCCCTAAGCCTCCCCTACCGCCACCAAGTGTGTACCGTATTTAAAATATGGTGCACCATGGCGCAGGGTAGGGGGCAATAGCATAAATTTTCATGGTCATAATTTGGCGGTCTTCTCTGCCGGCCCGTGGGTGGTGCGGCCGCTGCCTCCAACATGGCGGTCCTGGTACCGCCAAACTCCTAATGACCACCAGAGTCTGGTCGAAGAGATCAAATATTCAGCATTTTATAAACACTCAAAATATATTATCATGGAAAGTGTACTGATCTTGGGTATCAATGTTCACTGTGTTGTTAACAAGCTGTTCCATTTACCTTTATTTTTTTAAACTAGAAGGTCGAGGAAGGGGGGCTGTGTGGACATTAAGATGTTGCTCTGTTGCTCAAACATTCATAGCATAAATCCATGTCATTTATATAGCATTGGAGGGGTTGACCAGCATGGAAAAGAGTAAAGAGAAAATACTAAAAAACACAAAACTCTGTCCATACATTATAAGCAAATTCAAGAGTACAGGGTTAATAATGAATATGCTCCCCCTCCTATTTAAATACTGCACTCACATATTTCTCAAAAGCTATCCTAAAATCGTGATTTGGAAGCAGAATTTCTGCCTCAACCTAAAATTATTTTGGACGGTGTAGCTAGGGTAGCACTTGGCTGCTTTTTACCAGAATGGCCAGTATTTTAATGCCCTAGTCGGTAGAAAGATTATGAAAATCACCTAATTTTTCCCCTTATCAGCACATACTTACATAGTAAAATTTAAGACTAAAACACTTCAAAATGTGTTCTAGAACTGTATAAAAGCCTTTGAAGTCGTTTTTTAAGAAAATGTCTAATGTCAGGTGAAAATTATTTTTGAAATTTGAAAATGGTAATGATGCATAGAGCCGTAACTGATGAATTAATGATGTTGCTCTTGAAATGAGTTTACTGAGTGACTTAGAAATGTTATTAATACTGTGTAATAGTTACGCCACATTTTCATATGAGATGCAATTGTTTTTTTTCTATGGATGTAGTTTTAGGTGTGTAATGATGTAACATGGCTCCATGCCAGAACACTGGGCATGGAACCAGCTTGTTCTGAGGTTCTGTCATGCAGGGTTCTCTGCATGACAGTTGATATGCTGGCTGTTGGTTGAGGCTGTAATAAATACCTCCTACCACATATCTTCATATGGTGTGGACTCACTTTATTACACTGGCGACGCTTGGGTGGAGAAAGGAACACAGAGGAAGGGACAGCCTCAACAACAACAAAGAAGGAAGAGCTTGGATTATTTAAGAGAAAAACGGAGATAACTTACAGAGATGTGTTGGGAGAGGATCGAGCGTCTTGCAGCATGTTCTAGCGGAGAAAAGTGTGAAATTGCGGTTGTAGGGGCTTTGTGGAAAGCTGTTTGAGCGTTTACTGAGGATCAAAGTGGTCTCTGTATGCTTCACGACGTCAGAAGGTCAGTGAGCAATTGGAAAAGGACTGAAAGCTGTGGGAATTGTTGGCGACCATCTTGAGTGTGGTGAAAGGAGAAAAACAAGCCAGATTGACTGAAGAAAATAGACTGGATGTTTGGTTGCGGCCATTTTGAGTGAGGAAAACGATCCGAGATTGCTCAAAGAGAAAGCAAGCCCAACTGCCTGAAGAAAACGGACCAAATGTTTCGTGGCGGCCATCTTAGATGAGGAAGAAGGAATTTTTTTTTTTTTTTTTTTTTACAGCGCAATTGTTGGAGGACATCGAAGAAGAACATCGACGGTCTATTGGAAGTTGAAACTTAGACGGAGACTGGATAAGGATCACTATATTGGTTTGTGGTCACGGGAATATACATTTCTTTGGAAACTTTATTGCACTTGTGGAATACAAGTATTGGGCGTTGTAAAATGAATTAAACTGAAAAGGTCGTCTCTGCGGTGACAAACACACCTGAAGACCCGTGTTTGGTATAGCGGCATCGTGCTGGGACATACAGTGACTGGCACACCTTTTGGACTTTAAGTACTTTTAGCAACTAGTAGGGTTTGGAATATATTGTGGGGAAGAAGTGTTTTACACCTCTTGTGAGTATGCAGAATGTTACGGCGCCGCCGTTTTTCTTGTCAGATCCAGGAGAACCGGTTATTAAGTGGAAGAAATGGAAAAAGATTTTTGAGAATTATGCCAGGGTGTGTGGTACGAATTTGAGTGGTGAAAGGAAGCAGGCACTTTTGTTACATTGTTTAGGGGGTGAAGGACAGGAGGTGTTGGAAAATCTACCTCCATTGTCGCAAGCTGATCAGAGGGGGTTGAATGAATATGAAATATGTGCAAGACAACTAGATTTACATTACTTGCCAAAGATTAGTACTATTATGGAAAGGTACCATTTTGGTTTGCGGGAGCAAGGGAAAGAGGAGAGTGTTGAAGAATATATTACGGCTTTACGGAAGTTGGCTTCAAGTTGTAAATTTGGGGCGTTGGTAGAAGAAAGGATTAGAGATCAGTTTGTGCTGAGGTGTTGCAGTGATAAAGTGAGGGAAGAACTCTGGCTAAAGGACGAGCCACCGTTGGATGAGGTTGTTAGTATTGCAAAAAGGGTAGAGCATATGTTAAAGTGTGTTGGAGAACTAAGTAAAGCACATAAAGAAGACAAGGTCAGTGTAAAAGCACAAGAAGTGGAGTGTCAAGTCATACAAAAAGATGAGAAGGAAAAAAAGTATGAGGGTGTCCGTGAGAAAGGTGTTGTAATAGAAAATAGTGCAGGAAAGACACAGGGGAATAGGAGGTTTGCAACACCTTTTCAAGGAAATTGCTACAGATGTGGAAGATTTGGACACATGGCTAATGCAAGTGAGTGTCCTGCTAATAGGATTACTTGTAATGTTTGCGGAAAAAGAGGACATTTTGGAAAAAATTGTAGGATGAGGAATAGGAGAGATTCTAGATCAGAAATAAAGGAAGTAAGTTTTCAAGTTAGTGAGAGTGAGGTGGAACATCCCTCTGAGTGGGTTTTGGTGGGGGATGTTAGAGTCAAAATGAAATTTGATTCGTGCTCTCACATCACGTTTCTCTCAAAGGATTTTTTTATGAAGAATTTTCAAGGAAGGAAGAAACTGTTCAAACCTAATATTAAACCTACGGGTTATGGTGGGTTGCCAATTAAGTTATTAGGTTATTTTGATGACTGCATTGAGTACAATGGTAGGTTCACAGATGCTAGGATTTATGTTGCTGAGAGGGGTGATAATTTGTTGAGCTGGAGTCATCAAGCACGCTTGGGTGTCATTCTCAATCCTAATGCACATCCATCTGTTCAGGTACAATCTATTGAGGGTGACGAAAACAAGTTTGTGAGAGCTTTTGGTGAATTGTTCAGTGACACCTTGGGGTGTTTAAAGGGGTACAATCACCATATTAAGTTGAAACAGGGCGCAGTACCAGTTGTGGCAAAAGTTAGACACATTCCCATTTGTGTCCAAGACGCTGTACAAAAAGAGATAGATAAATTGTTGTCCACTGGTGTTATACAGCCTGTAGAGGCAACGGAGTGGTTAGCTCCCATTGTTGTGGCACGTAAACCAAATAATGAAATCCATCTATGTGTGGATCTTCGTGCCTTAAATAAAGAAGTGGTGGTTGACAAGTTCCCACTTCCCAATATTGAGGAATTAGTATCATCGTTGGATGGTGCTTGCTATTTTACCACTCTGGATATGGCATCAGCATACCATCAGGTTCCGTTGAGTAAAGAGTGTCAAGAATTAACGGCTTTTATTACGCCAATGGGGGCCTTCAAGTTTTTGCGTATGCCGTTTGGGCTGGTTTCTGCGGCCTCAGTATTCCAGAGGATTATGGAAGATCTTTTTAAAGGCATTTCAGGCGTAAAGTGCTACCAGGATGATGTATTAATATGTGGGAGAAACGTGAGAGAACATGATGAGAGGGTGCATGCTGTGCTTAAAAGGATGCTTGATGCTGGGTTATCTCTTAGGCGAAGCAAATGTAAATTTGGAGTCACTGAACTGGACTATTTGGGTCATCATATTTCAAGGCAGGTGGTGAGTCCTAAAAAGGACTTGGTGGACACTATCGAAATGTTAAAAGAACCGTGTACAAAAGATGAGGTTTCTTCATTCTTAGGTATGGCAGAATTATATAACAAATTTATACGAAATTTTGCAGATAAGACAGTAAATCTAAGGAAGTTGATGTGTAAGAATGCAGAGTTTGTTTGGACGGAAGAGTGTGGTACAGAATTTAAACAAGTAAAAAATGATCTCAGGAATGCACCAAACTTACAAGCTTTTGTACCTGGGAATCCCACTTTCATTGTTACTGATGCGAGTATAAAGGGGCTGGGTGCTCTTCTTTTTCAGATCAGGAAGGGTCAAGAGGTGCTAATAGCTTGTGCTTCAAGATGCTTGAAAGGGGCAGAGATATGTTATTCTGTTATAGAGAAGGAAGCGTTGGCAATATTCTGGGCCATAAACAAGTTCAGAAAATTTGTGTGGGGATCTTCTTTCGTAGTCCGGTCTGATCATAAACCCCTGAAAGAAATTTTTGAGAAGAAGGGTTTGGACTCGATTTCCTCGAGGATCAGGAGATGGGTCATTTCCTTACAGGAGTATAACTTCATGTTTGAATACATTCCGGGAAAGACAAATGTAACGGCAGACTGTCTGTCGAGATTGGTGGAGGTGGTAGAGAATGATAAATCTCAGGATGAAAATGATCAATGTGATGCTGAGTGTGGCATAAGAGTTTGTGATGTTACGCTGGGGGCTGTAAAGGAAGATGAATGGAGGGATGAGTTGCAAAAGGATAGTGAATTGTGTTCTGTGATGTCTCTTTTGGATCAGCATAAGTCTCGAAGTCTGGTTAAACCTTGGTCGTTAGTTGCGAATGAGTTAGCCGTTGTTGATGGTGTTCTGATGAGGGGCACAAGAATGATTCCCCCATTGAGTTTGAGAGAAGTCATCGTGAACATGGCTCATGAAGGGTATATGGGCATTTCTAAAACCAAAGAGCGCATCCGTCAGGATTTCTGGTGGCCTGGATTAGATTTGATGGTGGAACGTACTGTTAGGGAGTGTACACCTTGTCAAGCTAGTGATAAGGTACTCAAACCAAGATGTTCACCTATGGTTTGTAGAAGTTTACCAAAAAGTCCATGGGATGAATTAGCTATCGATATTGTGGGGCCATTGCATGGAGAACATCAGACTCCTTACCTGTTGGTGTTGCTGGATTTGTATTCACGATGGGTTTGAGGTGAGTTTGGTTGAGAGAGATCACTTCTCAATCTGTGATCAGTTTTTTAGAATCTGTGTTCAAACGCGAGAGTTTTCCTAACTCTATTCTTTCTGACAATGGTCTGCAGTTCTGTTCTGCTCAGATGGAGGAGTATTTTGTAAAATGTGGAATTGTACATAAAAAAATTGCGTTATATCATCCAGAGGCGAATGGTGCTTTGGAGAGATTTAACAGGACTTTAAAGGAGAGTATACAATTAGCAAAGGTAAACTGTTTAGATTGGAGAAAAGAACTGCAGGGTCGTATAACAGCTTACAGGTACACTCCTCATGCATCAACGGGGAAGACTCCTTTTGAACTGCTCAGGGGAAGGTCTCCAAATACTTGTTTGTGTCCTGGCTGGATGGTTGCTGGGAAGGGTTTGAAAAACAATAGTATTGGGGAATGGAGAGACAAAGAAGTGTCTCTGCAAAGCAAAAGGAAGATTTATGTTGATAAAAGGAATAATGCGAAAGTTACAAATTTTGAGGTTGGAGATAAAGTAAAGGTCAAAGCTCCTGTTGGGTGTCAAAATTGGTCAAAATATACCTCTCCAAAAACTATCATTAAGCTGTTTAAAAATGCTGTCAAGACGGATGATGATCGCATCTGGAATCATAGTCGTGTAGCACATTTTGGGGGGTGTGGTGTGGCCGACAGGAGAGATGATACTTCTTATCGTTTTCCCTCTGACATTGATTTAAGGTCTGATAATACTCGTAGGAGTGTCAGAACACGCAGGTTTCCTTTACATTTGCGTGATTTTGTGTAGTTCTTTCTACCCTCTTTTTCTTTCTGTTCAAATGTGTTTTTTGTTCTCATGTTATTTCTGTTCTAATGTAAAGAGGAAGAAGTGTAATGATGTAACATGGCTCCATGCCAGAACACTGGGCATGGAACCAGCTTGTTCTGAGGTTCTGTCATGCAGGGTTCTCTGCATGACAGTTGATATGCTGGCTGTTGGTTGAGGCTGTAATAAATACCTCCTACCACATATCTTCATCTGGTGTGGACTCACTTTATTACAAGGTGCTCTGCTCATTTTGGTCCTGTCCATTCCCCGTCGCAATCAGTGTCTCGCTGCAAACCATCTCTCCTCTTGTTTCATCAGAGCACCAAGTGAATGATGCCAAGGATTCTGAAACTATTGTGTTAGTAAGTGTGTATTATGAATGAAGCTTCCATCGTGTGCCCAAAATGTCATATTCAAGGATTTGTCATGGAATATCTGCTGAAGCACTGTTAATTCTATGAGACATTGTTTGGGAAATGTTTCACTTTGTGTGAATCATCTCCGAAGTGCAGTTGCTGAGAGAGTAGATGGAAAATTTCTGTTTCTGATTTACCAATGTGACCCTAACCATGATCATATCGCGCTGAGTTTGTAGAATTTATTAATAGAATGTGTGATTTGTCTATAAAAACACTTGGGCTTTAGTATTGATCATGGTGATTTTTTATCATTTTATTTAAAAGTAGCTGAAACATCAGCTGCTTCTGAGGTGACTTTTCATTTTTTCCTGACCCTTTGTACTTTTGTCTTAGATGTTTTCCTTAGGGAATTCTGACAGTACTCTTTGTGAGCTTGGCTTTCCTAGTTTGTCTAGACCTTACCTATTTTTTTTAAGTTTTAAGATTCTATATTTCTGTAATCGAGTCTTTCTGGGATGTTCATGCATTTATCTCTCTACCACATTCACTTAAAATTCTGCAATAAATCCTTTTTTGTCTTATTTTGATCTAGGAACTCAGTTATTAGTGCTTCTTTATTCTGGTTTCCTCTGTTGAAATGTATAGTTTTCCACGAGGAGTGTAGTCTCTAACCGCTAGATCTATTGGAGATTATGGAATCAAATTAATCAGGTGAGAATTATTGGGGCTTGGTTATCACACAGTAAATGATAATTTAAATAAGCATAGACAAAAAGGCTGTGTTAAAAATAAATACAGACGATTCTACATATGTGAGTATCACGGCTGGGCCTTTGCAGAATTTTAAAACGTGAAAAAATGACCGGGGTTTTATCGGGAAAAGGTGGCACCCCTTGGTGCCTTGAAGCAAGTTATTTTTTTTTTTTACAATGCATACCGCATTTCCATTAACACTAGCTTGCAAACTGGCTGGCCATCAAGCCAAGTGAAGAGTTGGCACCAGTATTTATAATGCATCTGGTTAAATAGGGGATTTGTTGCCAAGCACCACGATCATGCTTCTGCAATGGTTAATTGGTGAACATTTCATTTTTTAACTGACTGTCTGACTGTCTAAATGCGACATTTTACCGTGCTCGTGCAAAATTGAAACAGCTGTAGACTGTACAGGATATTCGCAGTAGAATAGATCTGGATTTTAAAAAATATTCGGAAAGATGTTTTGTCATAATGAAATCTGCTCGTTGAAATTACCCAATAATGCGTTTATTAAGTTTAGCCTTCCATACTTTTTCTTACGCGTGAAAGGCGTTGTTTTATTCCACTTCACCGCAGCAGACCTCATTTTGGCTTGCTGTATGAAGATGCCTATTTATTAATTAGCGTTTTTCTCATAGCACAAAAGCATAATATATTTGTATGCAGGAGTATGATTTCCCTGCCTAATTGTTTACTGGAAATTCATGTCCTCTATATTGACGAATATTCCTTCTTTCATAAATGTCGGTAATCTAATCTGTCCTTCAACTGATCTGCTTCTCTATCAAAACATTTATTTTGCGTGTCATTGAAATGTAAAAAGAATTTCCTGTCTCAGAGAAAAATAATATAAAGCAATATCCTGACCAAGGCATGTATCAAGATACAATCCATGCTGAAACGAATTAAAGATACTGATGCAAAATATTGTTAAAATTCTGTTAGATTTCTTAATGGGGGCAATTTGTAATTACAAAAGTTTAGCCACCCCACCAATACATTTATGAAAAGATGCAAAATGTGTGTGCATTGACCTAAACAATTCAGTATGTGACTACAACATGAAGGGCCAAATTTACTAATTTCCCACCCAACTCAGTGAGCAGCGAAGTTTTATGTGCTACATTGTGCAAGGGGAATCGCAGGGCAGAGCATATCCACTGAAATGCCACCCCCTGGTGTCAAAAACCACCAGATTCCTGCGTCATCCACTCCGCTGGTAAACAAACAGACTGCATTGCATAGCCGTGCACCATGATGACGAATCCAACACACTGGGTGTCTGCTATGTATTGCAGCACACATGAAATGCATTGGTGGCTTGAAGAAATAAACACATTTCCTCTTGTTAAACCTTTATTCAAAGAGACAATAGTTTTTGACGATCTGGCTATCTCAGTAGATTGGGTTTTTGTGTCACAACCTACCGATATCTGTGCTTATCTGCTACATTAGCACCCGAAGCGAATTGGTGAATCTTTCCAGGTCAAAACACCTTTCACCCTGGATAGTTAATATGCTTGGAAGACTTTGCACCGATGCAACGCCGTAATAAATCCGGGTGGAAGAATACAGGCCACTGAGATCAACAAACAGAAGTTTTATGACTGCAACTATTTCAAGATTTCAAAAACAGGCAATAAAATACAACTTTTGTCAGAAACTATGGTGGCCCATTCCATTAAAAAACATGCATCAATGATGTTAAGGAGAAACACAACGCTGATCCCTTTTTTAGATACGTGGCGCAGTTCATTTGAGATATCAACAGTGATGTCATCAATGATGTCATTAACATATGATGAGTGATGTTATATGTGACCTGATAATCAGTGGATGATGGGAGTGAAAGTTATGTTCGTTTTATTGAACCATAATTGGTGAGTTGCAGATAGCTTTTCTGTGTGAGCTCTCCCAAGAGATGACCCAACATCTGGCATAGTAAGGGCTCCTTTAATGTTACTTGGTTCTCTTATTAGTGGTGGATCTGAAGGTTGCTCTGTCACTGCATAATCATACCGAAACAAAGTGTTATTCTTCCTTTTCTACAGGCCTGAATTAAATCACAAATTCAGATTTGCTTAATAGCTCAGTCCAACATAATTATTGGTCAGATAGCGCTTGTGCTGATTTTAAACTTTAAAATGTATTTGATCAGTCGTAATAATCGCAGTGTTAATGGCATCTAACAGATAATGTCACTTTTATGGTGTGAGCGCCCTGTCAGCTGTAGCATTGCAATTTTTCTCTGGTGACAACTTTCATAAAATGAATGCAACTGGATGCAGATGTCCAATGGTTAGATTATTCTGTGAAAGAACTCCTTTCACAGCCACCTGAGAGGCATCTGCTTCTACAGGAAATGGCTAGGTAGTTTATGGGACTAACAGAATTGGTGCTGTGACAAATTTAATCTTTGAATGTTTGGCAATCTTTTTCACTTTCAGGTGACCATTTAAATTGAACTCCTTTCTACAGCAACTTGGTTATAGCAGTAGAACAAAAATAATCAATGAACCTCTTGCCTAGACGGCGTTGGTCCTCTTTGATTGTTTTGGGAGATTCACAAATTGTAAGAGCTTTGATTACCTTGGGGTCCATGTCTATTCCAGTTGTCTATTTGAAAAACCCCAAGAAATCTAGAAAAGTGACGAAGAAAACATATGTTTGATAATTAGCTTAAAGGTAGTTTTATCTCAATCACAGTAGGATTTCTGAACACGTTTTACCTGATCTTCAAAAGAATCTGAATAGCTCCACATAACACATACATGTCTGAACACAGATCAAGGAACACTATTAGGGTCTCATTAATGAAATGCTGTACTATTGCAGGATCATTACAAAGTCTGTAGGCAAGTTGAGATACACAAACATTTCAGTTTGGTACTTAAAGCTGTCTTCCAATTTTCACCCCTTTGTACACTTACTAAATGATAAACTTTGTGCAGGTCCAGCTTGGTGTAGATAGCAGGCTTTTAAACTTAGTCTAGTAAATGAGGAATCGAATGAAGCGGATATTATATTTTTATTTCTCACAATGTGAAGGGCCTAATAATCATTACATGGCCATAATTTTCCACTTTTCCCTGAGACGAGGAACAAAGGAGCCAAGGCTGGTGACTGTGATGGTTGAATTAATCCAATCTGTAATAATTTTAAAATATATTCTATAATATGTTAATCTTTTTTTCTGAAAGGGCGTAAATCCTGCTACACAACATTTTTTGTACCATAGTGGAAAAAAACGAATTACTGTCAAATGATGAATGCAGCGGTAATACTCTTGCTTTTTCCTTGACAAAATAGCTGCAAAATCATGATAAAGGTATGGAAGGGTTTCTACTTTTTCAGAATTAGCAGGGCACTGCACAGGCGGTTTGCTTTGAACCTCTAAAGACCTCCTTTTGAGTTTGCAAGTCCACACAGTTAGATTCCATTGTCTTTTAAACCAATCAGTTACCAGATTCTGCAATTTAATCCCAGTTAACCCAAAAATGGCTTTAAAATTTTTGTAAAATTCTATCCATTCTTGATGATCCATCTGAATGGTCATAGTGTTTAGGCAAGTATTTTTAACTTAGGCGACACATTTAAATTTACCTCCATCAATAGTGGAACTGCCTCTGACTTCTTTGTTGTTTCTACAGGCCTTCACAGAGCTCTTGCATAAGTGATGTCCATAAAATTATCTGTTGCCCAGAAACCAAAGGCATTATAATTGAAACCTAATTTCCAGGAAATTAAGTAAGAATTGTGGCAACCTGAAAATGTACACATAAGTTTGGATGACTAATATTTGCCAGCTGATGTGCATTCTCTCCAGTATTAGCACCTGAAAGTAAGGCTTCATCCACTCCAGGCATTGTCATTTTCCAAAATATCCTGAATCACTGCTATTGTTTTGGATTTGGTTTTTGGTGTGCTTGTGGAATCTTTAAAAGATTAAGGAAATGTCCTCTTTTTCCCTCAGTATAAGCACACATTTTGATTTTGCCTAGATAGTCTTCCCACCTCAGTTATTCCTAGCTTATTACCCTGATCTGCCTATGTTCATTGTTGTCAGCATTCTTGGCAACAATAAACATATTTATATGTCTGAGACAATTCCTTGTAATTCACATAAAAGTTATTGACTTGAATATTGTTTTGTGATTTCTCTTGCTTTCAGGTTGAAGTACGCTACTTCTGGTGATTACAACACAGATGAGTTCTATTATGGCCTTCGTGCCTTACCTCTTGAAATAATTTCTTACACTGGACATTGTGCTAATGTGCTTTCTTTTTCTTTCTTGCAGGAAATGGTACTGGAGCTGATCGGAAATCTGCTGAGACAAAATACATTGGATTCCAAGGGAAAAATAAGTAAGAGGTAGAAACACAAGAGAAAAGCTTCTGTCTTTCCAACAACCACAATAATAGGAATAGTTCACAGCTTTGTGTGCAGCTTATATGGGTTTGCACACCAAAGATAATGGCAGTTCTTGTGATATCTGGAAACCTTATGGAAAGTTCCTTGTGAAAACCTAGGAGGGGGGGGGTTGACTCATTACAATGGGCTGCCAATTATTATTTATTTAGCACCTGATAACACTTTAACCCAAAAAATATTTTGGCAATAATCCTTTTTTTCTAAGGCACCACTAGTTCTTGTGAGCCAAAAACAACAAAGGCTCTTTCAGACTGGGGCTTGGCCTGACAACTATATCATGTAAACTGGAGAAGGACCATCTACCTGCTGCCATAGGCCAATATGTGTCTTATCACAAAAAGCAGCACCTTTCTAACTGTTTCTACATGAGCTCTCTTGCCAGCCCATGTGGAAATGTCAGAATCTGATCACTTCCATAAACCTGCTTTGTGATTTGTCACTTGAACCACCATCCCTTACTTATATCAGTGTACTGCCCCCCCTCTCACATCATCAGGATGCCATATGTTGATTATACCACCTCCCCTCAAACATGCAGGGGTATGGAAGCCATGGCCTGGGCTATCTTGACAGACAATTCCACCAGTCCTGAGGGTTTAACTGACCATATACCATTTTATTATTTTTTAAAGCTGTAGTATAAAATTGTGTAAAAATCCAGTCATCTGTACAGCCAAAATACAAGGGCTGTCCCAGAATACCTTGCCTTAATTAATGGACATCTGTCACTTTGGTCTTGCTCCTAAAAGAACATTTAGCATTAATACATCTTTCACATTTTTCTGGTGATGAAGAAAGCTTTGCTGGTGTTAAGCCTAGTATAAAATTCACTCTTACACTGACTTCCTTTGGAAGGATTGTGGAGTGAGCTTTTTAGTCACAACAAATGCAATCACATTTGAAAGCTCATCCCATCTGGAATCTCATAACAACTTCTAGCAAGCACTCGTTTAAATTAAGGATATTTCTGGAGTAACAGGCCATCTATCATGATGTGACTTTACTAGGTAGGAAATCACGTTATCCTAAAAACACACATTCTCTTCATAGCAAAAGCCTTCTGCACACAGGGATGCCTATCATCTTCATTGTGGTTGAATTGTTTAGCAAGCTCTAACTGTGATCATCATTGAACAATACTTCAAACTACATTATGTATACAGGAGACAGCACATTTTGCACTGCGTATACCCAGTACACAAGTTAATAGAGCTATCCACATCACAGCAATGTGAGCATTAAGAGTGTCACAATAGCTGGATTTATTTAATACCTTGAAGTTGCTTTTCTCACAGTGCCAGAGGTCATAGCAACTGATGGAAATCCTCTAAAAATCAAAACAGTAAAATACTCCACATATCAAAGAAGGGAGTTCCAACAGTAATTAGCAAAAACTATCCATCCACACACTATTCAACAACAAAAACTCAGGAAAGAAAAGGTGACTGTGATTTTAGATGATACTACAATGACATGAATTGTGTTGATGATAAAGGTATTTGTCACTCTAGAAGAAAAGAGGGACCTAAAGTATAATTTTGCAGAAGTGGCTTTAACGACAAGAAGCACAATTTTTGTCTAACAGTGCTAGGTTTCCCAGTCACATTTGAGCACAAATGCTATTTTTTGTGCTTTGAAGCACAGATTAGGTAACACATAAGGGGCAGGTATTATGATAGATTGTGAAGTGAGAGTAGACAGCACATCAGAACTACCTTGTTAATAGGATAAAAGCTCTTATAACAAGCAAGTGAAGTTACAATGAATAATGCCATATGACCATTACCTATGACATATATTAGAGTGCTGAAACAAGAACAGATTGCCGGAGACAACACAGATGAATTAAACTCTAAAATACCCTGTAGACTTCATTGTTACCATTTTCACAAATGCACTCTCAGACGTAACCACATATACCTCTGAATGTTTTACAACTACTCTAGTACTGTGAACCCTATATATCAAGCTATTGCTCCTATCATATGATAGAGGGTGTAACACCCTGCTCTCAGAGGAAATGCTTTGTTCTGCCTTCCTGGGACTGGGCTGCTCAGACCCCAGGATGGCAGAAACCTGTCTGAGGGTTGGCAGCAGCAGTAGCTGCAGAGAAAACCCCAGAGAGCTGGTTTGGCAGTACCCGGGGTCCATGCTGGAGCCCCGGGGATGCATGGGATTGCCACCCCAATACCAGATTTGGATGGGGGTACAATTCCATGATCTTAGACATGTTACATGGCCATAATCGGAGTTACCCTTGTGAAGCTACATATAGGTGTTGACCTATATGTAGTGCACATGTGTAATGGTGTCCCCACACTCACAAAGTCTGGGGAAATTGCCCTGAACTATGTGGGAGCACCTTGGCTAGTGCCAGGGTGCCCTCACACTTAGTAACTTTGCGCCTAACCTTCACCAAGTGAGGGTTAGACATATAGGTGACTTATAAGTTACTTAAGTGCAGTGTAAAATGGCCGTGAAATTACGTGGACGTTATTTCACTCAGGCTGCAGTGGCAGTCCTTTGTAAGAATCATTTGAGCTCGCTATGGGTGGCAAAAGAAATGCTGCAGCCCATAGGGATCTCCTAGAACCCCAACACCCTGGGTACCTAGGTACCATATACTAGGGAATTATAAGGGTGTTCCAGTGTGCCAATTAGAATTGGTAAAAATGGTCACTAGCCTGCAGTGACAATTTTAAAGGCAGAGAGAGCATGAGCACTGAGGTTCTGATTAGCAGAGCCTCAGTGACACAGTTAGGCACTGCACAGGGAACACACATTCAGGCCACAACTATGAGCACTGGGGTCCTGGCTAGCAGGATCCCAGTGAGACAGGCAAAAACAAACTGACACACAAGTAAAAATGGGGGTAACATGCCAGGCAAGATGGTACTTTCCTACAATCATCAGCAGAAATCAGGGCAGTGTTCTATTTGGGGACAACATTTACAATCGGAGCTTAAGATAATGTACAAGCTGTATATATATCGGGAAAAGAGAAAAGGAGCCGGGACACAGTCCTCTCTCCCCACCCTCTCTATACTGAATAACTGAGTGCATTTACCCAATAAACCATACTGCACTCTTGCCCTGCAACTGCAATAAAGTTGTTTTAGAAACTGTATGATTGGTGGATCCAGCCCAAGATCTTTCATAATGGACCCCAGTTTATTATGAATTTCACAGTCAGAAGCAGCTGATAATTCAATATAAGCCAAATATAAGCTTCTCTGTTTACCCCTTAGCTGCTGGGCCATCCCCACCCTCCCCCACCAGTGCTGAGCGCTTTTTTGTCTATTTGGGGTAGTTTGCACTTAAGACCCCATAACCTTTTGTCCACATAAGCTGTCCATGCAAACTTTGCGTCCTTTTTCTCTAACATTTTGAGAATTGTAAAGGTACTCAGAGTTTATGGGTTTCCCTGGAGGAGACCAAGGAATTAGCCAAAATACAGCTAAAATTTGTTTTTGTTTTTGGAAACATGGGGAAAAGGTGCTGCAGAAGAAAGCATCTGTTTTTTCCCCTTCAAATGGCATTAACAAAGGATTTACTGTGCTACAATCATCATCTTCCCAGCTTTCAGGAACAAGCATACTTGATTCAGAAAAACACATTTTTCAACACAATTTGGACATTTTACTGGGTCATACCCCATTTTCACTATTATTTATGCTTTTAGTCTGCTTCCAGTTAGTGACAGAAGAGGGTGTGAAACCAATGCTGTATCCTGGACACCTAAACATTTTGAAAAAAGTAGACACAATTCTGAATTCAGCAAGGGGTTGTTTGTGTGGATTCTTTAAGATTTTCCTACAGAAAGTAATAGTTGAAATTAAAAAATATTAAAATTGAGTTGAAAGAAAACAGTCATTTCTGTCTGCGGTTTGTTCCATAATTTTTCCAGCTATGGCAGATTTTTTTAAAGCAATATATTGTCATATCTGCAGGGCCCTTCTAGTTACAGGGATATATAGGTCTTGTAGGTTCATCAAGACCCCAAGGTACACAGAGCCAATTCATTTGATGAAATATAAAGAGTGAAAAATAGGTATCATGGAACCCTATGTATTTTCGAAATGGACACAAGATAAGGAGTTTAGAAGTAGTGGTCATATGCACATTTCTGAATTCAAGGGTCCCCATTCTAGCATGTGAATTACAGGGCTTTTCTCAAAATGGCTTCTTTCTTACACACTGTCTTACATTTGGAAGACAAAAATGTAGAGAAAAAAATTGGCAATAACTCTTGGTCTTCTATTCTGTGTTCCCACAAGTCTCATGATAAAAATGGTACCTTATTTGTGTGTATTGGCCTAGTGCCCGTGACAGGAAATGCCTCAAAACCAACATGGACACATCACATTTATCCATTGAAAACTGGTGTTTTTTTGCAAAGTGCCTAGCTGTGGATTTTGGGCTGTTGCTCTTAGGGAAACCTATCAAAGCTGTACATTTTTGGAAAGTAGACACTTATTACAATACAGGATGGGGTGACTAGTGGGGTTATCACTAGATTCTGTCACCCAGAATCCTTCCCAAATCTGAAACTTTGACTAAAAAAACACTATTTCCTCACATTTTGGTGCTGCAAAGTTCTGGAATCAGAGGGGAGTCACAAACTTCCTTCCACCAAGTCTCCCTATACAAATGGTACCTACATGTACTGTGGCAACAATGATAACTGAGGTGAGTGTACTTATTAGTCCTGGGATCTGGAACCATTTAGTAAAACCTACCAAACCAAGACATTTCTATAAAATAAGATTTTATGGAGTTGTGGCTTCTGTGAATTCCTCAAAGTTCTTTTTTACCCAGAACGCCCTGCAAAGGTGAAGCATTGAATAATACCAGTATTTTTCTTAGCATTTCTGTGAAGTAAACTACAGGAATTTGCATGGATCCACAAACGCCTTACCAACTAGTGTTCCCCAACTTGTCCCGATTAAATATTACACTGCTGGTGTGCCTGGACCTAGTGCCTGTGACAGGAATGGATCACACAAAGGTCAATGGTAGTCCTTGCATGAGGGCTACTGTTGACTCTAGAGTAATCCATTCTTGACGTGTGGCACTAGGCACAGGCACACAAGGGAGGTTGTGTTTTTATCTGGACAAGTGGAGAAACACTGGGTGGTAGGAATTTTGTGGATCTCTGCCCACTCCTGTAATTTATGTAACGAAAAAGCAAGGAAAATTGAGTTTCAATCAACTTTTCATCTTTGCCCTGTATTCTGGTTAAGAAACCTTTGTGGAATCCACATATGCCACAGCCACATGGACTGCCCCAGATGTCTAGCTTTCAGAAATGTCTGTTCTGAGTTTGATAGGTTTACCTATATGGCCACCGAGCCCAGGACCAAAGACACAGGTGACTGTCTTACAAAACCAGGGTGTTTTGTGATAGGTAATTTTGATGTCTTCACAATATGTTTTGGGTACCTCAGCGTCACGGTCACTTGCCCACCCACACAAGTGAGGAAATGTTTTTCTCTGGAGACTTAGGGGAATGCTGGGTAGTAGAAAATGTGTGGCTTCCCGCAGATTCCATGACTTTTCCTCACAGAAATGCAAGGAAAAATTATTTTTTATGCATAGTTTGTGATTTCAAGGGGATTCTGGGTGGTTGAAAACTGGTGAGTCCTGCACCCTTGGACTCTCCTTGTATCAGTATGTTAAAGTTTATCCAACACTCACACTGGTTGGCTTTCGCACCTCCAGAAATTATGGTTTCAAAGCATG
Source organism: Pleurodeles waltl (assembly GCF_031143425.1). Taxonomy (NCBI): domain Eukaryota; kingdom Metazoa; phylum Chordata; class Amphibia; order Caudata; family Salamandridae; genus Pleurodeles; species Pleurodeles waltl. The sequence goes on from NC_090445.1 coordinate 776,502,986, forward strand.
AATCAAGGTATCTGAATATTGAAACCCAGCCTTCCGAAGGTGAGACATAAAGCCACTTCACTGCACCAACCTCTTTATGGTCCATTCACATTCCATTCATGCATGACACACAACACTTTCATACCACCACGGGCCCAATCTAACCAATCACTGCACTCACATCTACTTACAGCTGCCAGACAAGGGCCATCTCATTCATATGCCACAGGATGGAATAGGTTTGACTACATTTTACCGCCTGCCAAGTAACTGCCTCCTTCTTCCTGAACCTTACCGAAGGCATGCGTAAGGAACCTTTACCAATGACTCCCATGACTGCCACTTGAGGCTCAGGAAGGCATGTTTTTTATGCACCTTCAGCACACTCGCTGTGCTAAATCCAACTCCTTCCAGTTTGTGGATGCAAGCTGGGGGTTTCGAAAGATGCCTTGTGAGGCCCTTCATCAAACTAAGTGAGCATATCTACCATTGAAACTAAGGCAGACACGCTGGGGAATTATCATGAAGTTTTATAAAGAGAACGGCATAAACTATGAAGAAGGGTAGTGTTTGTCAAACAGGGTAGTCTGTGAGAATATAGCATATGTCCCAGCCACCGTTATGTGCAGTGCTGTGACTGTAATGCACTTATCATACATCGAATTGAACATCCACTAAGTTCTGACAGAGGATGAAAATGTCAAGCATGTCAAACACTGAAGGTGTCCCTTCCTGCACATAAACAATCACTAATGGTGGTTTTGCACTTCTGTGTGTGCTGGAAGTGCCAAAGCGACATTTTGAAATGATTGTTTGTGTGCAGGAAAGGACACCTTCCCACACAAAAACAATTATGTCTGCCATTTTGCTCCTTCTATGCATGCTGCAGAATGCAGCACACATAGAAAAAGCAAAAAACTAGGAGGAATAAAAGTATTTCTCCTCGTTGCGCCTTGCTAATGCCACCCTTAGAGTGGCGTTAGATTTTGGCGTGGCCTCAGGTTTACAAAAACTTGTAAATCTCAGGCAGTATCAAAATGCAAAGGGCTGCGTGTGAAGGGGCTGTATTTAGAAGGAGGGGTTAAGCCAAAAAAAGTGGCTTAATGCCACCTTGTAAATATGGTGTAGTGCTTAGCATCACTGGAGGGTCACAAAAAGTAACGCCCTGGTGGCACTAGGGGATCATACATATGCCCCTTACTGTGCTAAATCGAACTCCTCCAGTTTGTGGATGCAAGTTGGAGATGTACGAGTATGCCTTGTGAGGCCTATTCCTTGAACTGAGTGAACATATCTACAGTTGAAACTAAGGCAGACATGATGGTGAAGACTACGAAAGGTCTCTAAAGTAAAAGATCAAACAAATATCCAGTGGAACTCACTCATCAACACTTCTACTTTTGCTTTGAAAGTGAAGCTATAAATTGAGTTTGCACACTCTCAGTAGAATTGTTGGTGAATATGTCCCACAGGACATTTGTTTGACTCATTACACTTACTCTGGTTCTCATTGGCAATCATGGTTGTCCTACTGTAGCATACATAAGTTCCCTAACAAGTACTTAAAAATTCAGTCACACCTTTTGCCACACAGGGTACTCCGTGACAATGTGGCATATTTCCGTCCACTAGTATGTGCAATATGGGGACCTTAATGCAGGTTACTTAAACAGAACACCTACCACATTTGGACAGTGAATAAAGGTGTTGAGCAGGTCATAAGGAAGCCCATGATTTCCTGAAGTACATGAAGTACAATTATGTGGCTGCTTGCCTAACAAAGCAGTGGCCCATGGACGTTCGGTATCCATGCACAGCCCCTGAAAGGTTTACCCAATGGCAGCTCCACCTTAGTCGATTTCCCAGAACTTTGCTTTAGTATGATACAAGGTAAAGCAAGTAGGGACACAGAGGCCTGGCTGAGATGGGCACTGGGGATAGTAATAACTGCCTCTCTCCATGCTTCAAGCACACTTCACAACAACAATATGGACAATCCTTTTTTGTTTATTAATACGCAATCAGCAAAATGTCGCTCCTGCAGCCTTGCCACACCCTCCAGAACATATGAAGTTGAGGCTGCTGATTCTGTAACAGCAGTGAGGCTTTTAATTGCAGACAACTGAAAGTCAAGGAAAGTCATGAGTTTTCCTGTGGTTGTCTGACAATAAACACCATAATCATTGTATGTTGATATCTGGATCAGGTGGGTAAACAGTTTCTTATACCAAGTGCGAGTTTTACAACACACATTGTATGGTTGAAGAACATGGCCGTTCTTGTCCATTCTGCCCATGTACTTATTGTTAATCAAGAATACAGGTGGGCTTGTGGACTTCGGCCATCTGACCCCAAACCGTGATGGATGAAGTGCTCTTATCATGAATTCTAGTGAGTACGGATACATCATGCCTATCCGAGAACTTTACTGTGACCAGTTTGTTTGAATTGCAACGAAGTACTCTGGGATTTCTGTAGCTTCTTGCAAACTCCTGTGGAAATCCTTTGTGGTTACAACAAACTGCACTGCAGGCCACAGTGCCTCACTGAACAGCTCTACTCCTGTTTAGAATATAACCTTTGTGAAGGAGTGGCTGGACAAGCTCCCATACTCATCAACTGCTGTATTCTTTCCAGGACTATAGATCTCTGGAAACCCGGCAGACAAAAGTTCCACGACAGGCCAAATTTTAAACAACTTGTCATGGTCTGGATGGTCCCAGGGCAATGCAGCAGAATTGTCATTGAAATGCACATGCGCTGAAATATCAAAAAATGATCTCTGCTCGTGTACAGTGCAAACGTGTGAGTCGTCTAGTAGGACTGCAAGGTGGGTTTCTGCACTAACTCCATTATGAGCGTAATGCTCAAACATATCTTCAACTCCACCAGCAAAGTGGGAGTCCACTGGCATGTCCTAGTTCAGGGCCCTAGAGTACCTCCATGCTCCCTCAGACATTGTTCTGCACGCAAATTTGCTTGCTGCACAATTTGCTGAAGGAAGTGAACATTCAAAAAGAGATGGACGTAGTCGACTGGCAAGAAGTTGGCTGTATCGACTTTACATCCGGCGTCACTAGTAAAAGGTAGAATTTGGGGCTGAACTAAATCGGGGTGCTACCAAGAGATCACTCTCTGTGCTTCCCACCGCAGGCACCTGCTCTCTGAGTTGGGCTAACCCACTGTTGTCCTATTGCAAAAACTGTGTTTGCGAAGGGACAGCATGACTTTCCTCTTTAGCTCCCTCAGAATCAATGGAAGAGGTGTCATCGGATTGGACTCCACCAACTGAAAAATCACTCCCAGATTCTGCCCCATTGTTCTCTCCCTCAAATTCTGTCTCAGTATTTCCTGTCTCCATCTCTGATCCTGCCTCAGAGCTGTCTGCCATAACCCGAGTTACGGCTTCAGCAGCAGTCATCCAACGCAACACCATTTCTGCTACTGGCTAAACTGTCCCTCTAAAGCACTAGCTTACGTAGAAGGCCAATAGGGTCACATAATTGCTCATGGGTGGGTGTATGTGATGTGTGCATGATGTGTGCAATAGTAAATGTCAGTCACCTTACCTTACCTTCTTCTCTGAATGGGTAGATTCTCTGAATTCACTGAAAAAACAAAAAAGACACACCATTAATTCACCTTACCGCAGAAGCATCATCACAGCCTTTAGCGCTGGTGGTACCCAATCATTTTTGTTACTCCTCCTCCCATGATCACCTCCTTATATTCCCTCACTACCACCCAGCAAATGTGCCCCTCATCTCTCCATGTTCCCCTTAGCCCATGTGTTTTAAAAGCACAGGTAACGCCTGGCTTTACTAATCCACTCACCTAAATATATATCTGTTCTTTGTGGAAGCAAATAAACCATCCATGCTATTTTATGTCTAGTGTGAGAGAGAGAGAGATAGAGAGAGAGAGAGAGAGAGAGAGAGAGAGAGAGAGAGAGAGAGAGAGAGAGAAGAGAGTATCTCTAGATATCACTTTTTTTTATATCTGTATGCTTTCCCTGGGGCCGATCGCAACACTAAGGTAAACCACACATGGATAAAAAAATATATATATGCCCCCTAGGGGCAGGCCCATGTCAGGAGGGCCAACCCCGCCATTAAGATTTTTTTTTTTAATTGATTTTTATTCCCGTGGGGAGGGTGTAATCGCCCATATGGGAAAATTGGGGAAAACCAGTGCTTTATTAAAAAAAAATGCCCCCAGAAGGGGGGGGCAGGCCCACTTACACGGGGCCGACCTCCCCAAACCTGATCCCTGAGGCCTAGGGCCATTTCCTGGCCATGGATCCCAGCCACGCTGCGATCCATGGCCAGGAAACAATGCCAAGAAGGCATTGATGGAAAGGGGATACTCCCCCATTTCCATCAATACCTCCCTGGCATCTGGGGAGGTCGTTTTGGCCTTTTTTTCCACCGGAGAGGGAAGAGGACACAAAAAGAATGATTTTTAAAGCCGACACAAACACTGATAGGGTTAATTGTATAGTATTTCTAAATCAGCCTCTTTAGATTGTGGCCCTGCTCAACTGTCCTCACTCTGACTCGAAACCTATACTGTAAATCAAATAAAATGTTCTTATCTTGTGCCCATTCTTGTAATCTTTCCAAAACAATACGCCAGGCACTTTCACCAGTGAATCTAATAAAGAAATCAGCTGGTAACAAGAAGGCTATGCCAGTCCCCCTTTTTAAAGATTGGCACAATGAGGGATTTTGACCATGTCACCAGGAAACCCACTTCATAGGATAAGTTTAAAACTTGGGTAAGCAAAGATCCCCAGAGTCTAATGTTGGCCTTAAATAGACCCACAGGAATAAAAAATGGTTCCAGTGCCTTACCACCTTTGCTAGCATTTACAGCTGTAATTACTTCCTCCAGAGTAAATATAAAGTTGATTGGAAAATTGACTGGGGCAAGAGAACAGCTCTCCAGGACCTTATAGTAACCTGAATTCAGCCTAACAATAGAATTTGAGTAAATAGCTGAGAAATGGGAGAGCCAATCTGCCTCACTAATTGCAATTTCCAAGTGTGGTCCCTCATCTGAGGTACGATATGGAGAATTAATCACACGCCAGAAGGCAACAGAGTCTTTACTGAGGCTGATCTCTTGCAATTGATCCCACAATCCCTCCTTCTTATCTTCCTCCTCTGTTTCAATACAAAATTATAATTTTTCCTAGCGGACCGGATTTCATAATTACAGCCTGAGTTTTTGTGTAAAGCTGTTTTCAGTATGCTATGGGCCTTTGTACAAGAGCCATCAAAACACCCTTCTTCTTATTATTACTATCACTATTGGTGACCACCAATAGATCCTTAATACCCCTTTCAATCTTCTGGAAGGCCACTATACTTTCCTCAGGACCAGTGCCAATATCTAAGCATTCCTCAAAATCCTGTTTATTACCAGTTATCAGTTTTTTAGAAACTCATGAGGATCAATCTGGGACCATTGTAAAGTATACCTTTGTGTATACCCTTGCAAGATCCATATTACCTACTGTACAGTAATTTGAATTTGGCACCTGAACTATCAAGTCCTTGGTCAATAAATCTCATTCAATACTCAATAGATAGTAGTCACTACATGCAACACTATGGGTTTTACATTTTTCAACCCTCACAGCATGCGTGTTCGTCACTAAAATATAATCTTTCTCAGAGTTTCTTCCCTGACCGTTGAATGTATACATGAATGGAACGGGCAGGTAACAGATTTCATTGCAAAAGGCCAGATAAAACTGATTTTACTTCCACTTTCAGAATGCTGTTATAGATTTACCAACATTACAACAATACATTACAACAATTACAATCTGATAGAAAATTTGTGATGCCAACATGGTCAAAGTAGAAACTGACAGGGTATTTGAAATTTAGGTGCAAATTCCCCCCTTCAATCTCCCAGAATTTGAAAGCACAGCAGGAGCATGGAAGTTTCTATCGCCACTTAAATGAGTGGGGTTTACTGCCCAGGTCTCTTGAAAACAGAGTATTTTATAATTGGTTATAAAGTCAATCCAGTTTGCTGTTGCAATCTTAGCCAACAGACCTGCCATGTTCCAAAATAATACCCCTGTCCTCGATGTACCAAATACAGCCCTGACAGCAAGAGAACCTTCCAGGGAACTATGAATCAATCCTTTTGTATCATCAAGCATTCTACATGGGAAACCAATAGCTGGGGTAGCAGCGGGACTAATAAACTCTTCTTGCACATCACATATCAATCCAGCGGGGTCCCCCACCCCGCTTCTCGGTTGCCTGGCAAGAGATCTAAATTAGTATCAAGTCATTCTACTCTTTCCAGGACATCAAGACATGAAAAATGGTTACTAATAGTGAGCAGAGGAGGCCTGATGCACAAGCTCAAAGAGCATTGGGCACCTCCCTCACACCATGAGGCTGATAAAATTATCCAAGGGGCAATACAGATTTACAGTTTGGGGACACAACCCAGGAGTCCACTCTATTTAATATAGCTTCTACCGGGTGCAGTGTTTTAAACAACAGCACCACGCACTCTCCTTGCATCAATTTATGCTCCGTACCGACCCACTTCATCCTCCTTACCATTTTGATGTCCTCAAATAGGTCATGTGTGAGCCCAAATGTATCCCCTAGCCAATGAAAAGCTTTATTCCTCAATGATGTCCATGATTCTTTTTCCATCGCCACTGGCGACAGAGTTGTATGTTGGCAAAGACTACCATATAAAGTGTAGCTGCAGGAGGTTCAAGAAATTCCAAGCGTCTTCCCACCTTCTCAGCTGCATCCATATTCTTCCTAGGACCCTGATATGGTGCTAAAGAGCTGTTTTCCTTACTTGATGCACGTATATTGATAGGTGCCATTGGGACAGATGGGCCACCTGCAGCATTGTTCTCTGGCAGTAATCACCCCTTTCTTGCTGACTATTGCACTGCCCCCAGTAAGTCTTGCACTGCCCAATAGCTCTATCATTGGCAACACCCTGTTTCAGTGAGACTACCTGCGCAGGCTTAACTGTTCCTGACTTCAGTGCTGATTGTAAAAGCCCTGCGCAGGTGGAAACGTATGTTGCCTCTGTATCACTCTCATGGATAAGGAGGTTAATGTGAATTTGTCAAAAGATTCCAAAGATTGCCCAAGGGTAAGCAAATCCTTAAACTCCTCTTATTTAACCTTAGCCATTATTTTCCTATCGGGGGGTTTTACTGTGCCAGGCTCACTAGATGCTTTAAGATCTAACTTCATGGCCTTGACCTCCCCTATCTCAGGTACATGATGCTTGGGTCGGGCCCGGTGTCCTAATTCGTTTTAACGTGAACTCAGGATCCCCCTCACATATGGAATCAGGGGCTTTTTGAATACTTTCTATGCTACTCTTATCCTCTGTAATTACTGCCAAAGTTATGGATGATGTCACATGGCTAGCTCTAATCTCCCCATGGGAGGTGCGTGACGCTTCCTTCACACGGGTAGATACCGATTCCTCAACACCAGTAATTTGCTTCTTTATGGTTCCCATAGCCTCTGTGATATAACTGAATAGAGAAGTACATGATATTCCCTGGTCTTTACCCTTTGCACCCACCACCAAATGCTTTCTGTTTCCCATCTTCTGCATGAACACTCCATGTCAGCACATGTATATATGAATTACCACCTCCTCACCTTTCTCAACCCGATGGAGTGAGACCAAGTCATCAAGTTTATAGGGATTCTGCTTCTCAAAAAAATGGAAAATAAAAAGTAATTGAACCTAGTTGGAATATAAAACACAGTAAGACCTAAAATCTTCAAGAATAAGCACTCCCCAATGTTTTTCACCCTCTAGCCACGCAATATTTACTTAGCAGTACTTCACATCACTCATTAGGTAGCTATATAGACTTAACAACAGTATACAATGAAAACTGTCATAAATCAAAATTCAAAACCAATGGGGGTGGTGGCCCTGCCCTGTCACATCCTGTGGCTGATGGGCACAGGATGAGCTCACCCTTGGCCAAGGCTTTGCCCCGGAACAGCATGAGCGCATCCCCCATCACAGGAGATGAAATCACACTTTATGCGCGCAAAGCAGTAGGACCAGAAATTGTCCCCTCCTTAGTTCAAGCAAGCAGTCTTACGGGACAGTGAGTCCCCGAAGTGCAGCTCCTTGTCAGTAACTGACACTGCAGGAGATGAAGCTGCACTTTATGCACATGACGCTGTAGGACCACGTCTTGGCCCCTCCTTAGTGCAGGCATGCAGTCTTATGGGACAATGAGTCCCCCGATGTGCAGCTCCTTGTCAGTAACCTTAGGACTCATACTGATATGGGGGATTTGAACCGCCAGGACCAATGTGGCGGGAAACCGCCGGTCCCGGCGGTGCGACAATGCCCCTGGAAGCACGGCCAGCCTGTTGGCGGTGCTTCCTCCAAACAGCCCTGGCGGTCAAAGACCGCCAGGGTTGTAATGACCCCCTTAATGTCTACTTTAGTGCCAACATCTTGAATGTGAGATTTCTAATTGTCTAGTGGCACATGTAGCTGCACATAATTCAGTATTTGTCCAGTCTGCTCTGGGAAGCAATCCAAACCATTTTTTTTTATTTTATGTCACTGTTCTTTCAAGAAGGATCTAGTAGGCCCCAGTGTATGCCCCTGGTGCAAACTGTTATGGGATAGCAGTTCCTTCCAGAATGTATAAATCTTCACCCTCCTTGAGAGGCTCTTGCTTAGGCCTTATGTTCAATTTCTCGACATTAGTGAGAAAAACTAGGCTCATGATAGTTCCCTTTCAGAATTGCCTGAGATCAAACCTTTTTTTCAGAGAACTATAACATAATGTGCAAATATATGCATATAAACTCATTGATACACTATCAACCATTATAAAAAGCATTGTCATAGTGTGAATATATGTAAATGAAATGACAAGGAAAATCACAACTTGTAAATTATACAGAAATGATAATCAGAACACAAATAAAAATATGCTTGGAGTGGGCTCAAAAGCAGAAAGAAGGCAAAGCATATGACTAACTGCTTACATAGGAGACTTGGATTAACCAGGAAAACAATTGGCTCTCCCACAGCTGGGCATAAACCATTTTATAATACCATGACATCACCTACTCCTGAGTGAGTTGGGCCCATAGTTGTGGGCTTTTGGTGCAGGGCAGTGCAGCAAGTCACGTTGCTTTGCTGCTCTGAGTCAAAGGGAAAGGGCAGGAATGTGCTGTATCTATTGCATACAGCGCACGCATTCCTGTCCTTTCCCAATGCGCTGCCATCGTTTTGGTAGCCTAGTGCTGGGGTCTGCATTGTATGCAGGATATTTTTGTGCATGAAGCGGCAACTTTCTGCACAAACACAATTCTGGGAGGTGCTTTCCTCTTTCTATGTGTGCTGAAAAATGCAGCACACATGCAAAGAAGAAAAAACAAGGAGAAATAAAGATATTTCTCCTTGTTGCGCCTCCCCTGGGGAAGCGGAATGTTTTGGCACATCCCCAGTTTTACAAGTTCTTGTAAATCTGGGGAGGCGTTGAAATCCATGGGTGTTGCATGGGAACAGAACACCCACTACAAAGCCCACGGAACGCCTCCCTTGCACAGAGTTAGGCAACACAGCAATTTGCACTGCCTTGCCTTACTCCATATCTATAAGGCCATTCAAAGCCATTCAAAGTGGCTTTGCGTGGCCTCATAGATATGACTTCAAGGGGTTTGTGCCACCATTTCATCACAAAAATGACTCTACGGTATCACAAGGGGTAAAGATGCCCCTTTGTTCGTGGCTATCCAGGCCACACATCCTGTTTGCTTTCACGTAGAAAATGGGAGCGGTCTCTACATGTTGCAATGACATTTCTCAGTCACTTGTTTTTCCCTTTTCCTCTACCTTCCAATAAACGGTCACTGATCAGTTAGAATATAAGTAGGTTGCCACGTGCTGTGCTCGAACGGTTCCGTATTACAATAACAGCCCAACCACTTGGGTTAATTAATAATAAGAAGTATTTTTCAGGTCTGAGGGGATGCAGTAGGTGAAAGTAAGGGATACTAGAATTAAGTTTGGTTTCAATAGTTAAATGTGATCTCATTGGATGGAGCAAACAATGCTTTCAGTTGTCAAAACACTGTTTCATGTACCCAGTGACTCTCAATGCGTCTGCGTTCTTGACCCTAGTTATCTACGTTGTTTTCTGAAGTGTTATATATCAACACAGTGAGGGGCACTTTAGAGCTCCCAGAGTAACGATTGAATCGCTAAAGTGAAAAAGACATTCCTGAGGAAGAGGCTCTGCTGTAAAGAAATCATGTCTGGAGTTTCGTTCGTTCAAAGGGAAAATAAATCTGGCAATTATGGGGGTCATTCTGACCCCGGCGGTCATGGACCGCCGGGGCCAGGGTTGGCGGGAGCACCGCTAACAGGCTGGCGGTGCCCCGCAGGGCATTCTGACCGCGGCGGTTTGGCCGCGGTCAGATGTGGAAAACCGGCGGTCTCCCGCCAGTTTTCCGCTGCCCAAATGAATCCTCCATGGCGGCGCAGCTCGCTGCGCCGCCATGGAGGATTCTGACACCACATACCGCCATCCTGTTCCTGGCGGTTCGCCCGCCAGGAACAGGATGGCGGTATGGGGTGTCGTGGGGCCCCTGGGGGCCCCACATGTATTTCAGTGTCTGCTTTGCAGACACTGAAATACGCGACGGGTGCCACTGCACCCGTCGCACCTTCCCACTCCGCCGGCTCCATTCAGAGCCGGCTTCCTCGTGGGAAGGTTGTTTTCCACTGGGCTGGCGGGCGGCCTTTTGGCGGTCGCCCGCCAGCCCAGTGGAAAACCCAGAATCACCGCAGCGGTCTGACGACCGCGGTGCGGTGTTCTGGCGGAGGCCGCCCGCCAAGGTAAGAATCACCCCCTATGTTTCTTCGAAGAAAACAGGGCACCTCCAACGTGTCATTTAATTTTTCGATGCAGAACCATAATTTAGGAGTACGAGGATCTACAGGCTTTGAATTTCAGAGCACTGAGGTCGCACATAAATCTGTCACAAACAAGTGCAGAGGTGCCAGAGAACAGTCTTGGTGCTGAGGTCTAGAAAGGAGATAAAACTTTCCAGGCTGGAGGGGAAAGATAAGGAGTTGTGTATTCATTCACACATCGGTACTGAAAGTTAATTAAATTAAAAGCAACTGGAGAGAGAAGAAAGCAATAAATCCTCCTTGTTACAGCTCGTGCCTAAAGACGGCAAATTTTAAATCTGTCCAGCCACTACAGTATACTCATTTTATCCTCATGCTGCCCACTGGCCCTGGCGACGAACATTATCTCTTTGGTGAGCCATTGTGGAAGGGAAGGAAATGAAAAGGAGTGTTTTCCAAGTGCATTTCATGGCAAAAGTGCACCAAGGTCGATTACTGAATAACAATATTTGATATGCCATATGCACAGATCATGTACTAAAATATTCCACTCACAATCTGATTTCCACTCAGGAGGCATTGATATTCAGTGATACTGATTCACCTGTAATGCATTTTCACAAAAAGCCTGAGACCTAAGAAATGGTATAACACAGATGCCCACTGCTATAATTAGTCCAAAAAGCCCCAGGCCACAAGGGATGCCTGACAAACTGATTAAACCAAGGTGTGGCCAGAGCTTCCATGTTTGTTTACTAATATGGCTATTGCTGTATTCAGTATGCTACAAAGAGTTAGCCTGGTGACAAAAAGATGTAATATTAGAAAACTATCATCTAAATTAAAATCTTACCAAATGCATGCCAGAGTTATCAAAATGAAAGACAGATTTATCTTTTGATGGGGATAGTCACTGTTATGTGAAAATATCATTTACACCTGAAAACGTCACACTGTGTGACAAGGACCATTATTTCTCTCCAAGTTGGTGCAAAAATAAAAGCTTGCCAGTATCTTTGTGTAATTTGCCTTTGTAAATTAAATTAATAATGTCCAGATTTCTGTATATTCTCATTTTTTAAATAAAATCCTCCAGCCTTTATCTCTCAGTTACCTTAATGATTTCAAATAAATGTCATAGTTTTGACTAAAATAGCTCTAATTCACTTTGTTCCCATGAAATGGTGGTGCTGTGCCACTTTAACTCTTTGCGTTCCTTTGCTGACTTTCCAAATTTCAAGGTAGGGGCTTAGTCATTAACTAACTATAAACTATTGAATTTATAAATAATCAGCCTTTAGTCTTATACATACCTGTGATTCAGTTGATTCATCTAGTAGACCTTTCCATTTTAGTATGTTTTCCAATGATATAGTTTGAAGTCCTCATAATGAATACCTTTACTATAACTTATACTTTCTTTACTGGATCGAAACTCTTCTTCTAACTGTAGTCCTCTTAACATCTTTGCATTTTTTAATAATTTTTGACATTTTGTGGGCTAATATTTCAATGACCCAATGGTAGCATTTTGTTTGATGAATACACCTGTTCAGGGTTGTATGTCTACCTTATCCTTGATACTAAACTATTTTGTGACAAGCGGATCTACATGTTCCCATTTTTTCCACAGCTCTTTATTCTTAGGTGACTTTAAAGCATCTCCTGTGTGGATTCGCAGATACACCTACTTCTGCCTAAAATAGTAGATGAATTGCTTGAGTGAACATCAAGCTAACTCAATGTCGAAATCAATGGTTTTCCAGTTATATTCTGAATCGATTTCATATGTTCCTCGTGCAATGCTAGCTTGTGAAATTTTGTATAATATAATCACAATGTGGCACGTAAATACATGAAAGAGTCTCTTTTTTATCCCAAAGTCAAAAACAGTATTTTAACCCATACAAACTATGTGAAAGTGTAAAATATAAATAAGTGTAAGCCTTAAATATCCACACAGAAGGTGAAAAAGATGGAATGACGACAATGCAGAACATTTCAATCAAAGAAATAAAAAATAACAGCTATCTCATTTTATGTTAATGGTTGAAAGGTTGTCGCAACAGATATGCATTTTTTGTTTTTTTTTAAGTCTTTGTATTAATGACAATTTCACCAGAGTGTGTTCTATAATACAAAGACTTAAAAAAAAACAAAAAATGCATATCTGTTGCGACAACCTTTCAACCATTAACATAAAATACGATAGCTGTTATTTTTTATTTCTTTGATTGAAATGTTCTGCATTGACGTCATACAATATTTTAACATGTATAGAATGCTTTCTATGGCCTTTTAGAACTTTTGGCAATGGGATGACTGCTAGATATGTGTGTAGTTACCATAGCACACCAGAGTCTGTTCAGCTTGTGATGATGTGTCTCCTGTTATGTTCTATGATACTTGAATATAAATTACAGAAAGAGCTGTAGTTCTATGATTTTGGGGGCTTGAGGTCAAGGTTTAAGCCCCTGACAGAACAAGATTGGCATGGCGAAATAAAAATACCCATGGAGTAGTTTAACCTTTGAAAGAAAATCTCGAAAAGCTTGTCTTTGATCCAGCCTTAAATAACTCATATCAAATGTTTTACTAATTACAAGGCTCCTAAAACCTTTATTTTGAAAGAACAGTGAGGGTCTCTGTTCACAGGAACTCTAAAAAAGACAAAAAACTCTGGAAAAAGGAATCTTCTGAGTGCTAATCAAAAAGTAATAGATCAGACACTAAGTAACAATATTAACACTACTCAGGACATAGTAGGCACTATGCAGGTCAATCATACTTGGTGGGTCATTGTAAAACTGGCATGTGACCCGTCCCAGTCCATCAATGTGGAAGAGGCCCTCTTCCCCACCGACCATGTAGATGACTCTCAAGCAGTTTAGATTTTCTGACATTTTGCGGGTATAGTTTCCGGCAAAGTGTTTTCACTGATATTGCTGGATGAAACATTTCCCTCAGAGAGCAATGTCCACCTACCACCATGTCTTGGTAGTAGATTGACATTTTATTTTCATTCTATATAAACAAGACACCAAAATGGTGTGTTTTTTGCTCAAAAACGAATGGGCCCAACGCATATGGGATCTTCTCCTGTAAACAGAGATTATTGATCAGATTTCCTGCCTGGGGCTGGCATATGTCACATAGAGGTCCCCGTCATGAAAATTACGAATTGCATGGTCAGTCCTAGATAATAACTACTATTACATTCACCTGTCAGGACTGTGAGAACGGTGCTACAGTATCATTGGAATGCGCACTGTCTGCAAAGTATGGGCATGTGCAGGGACCTCCCAGTGGCCACGGCACTGGCTTTCCACCAGGTTTTCCATGGTGGGGTGATCACCATGGAAAAGGCTGGCGGAAAGCTGAGTTGTAATCAGCACGGAAGTGGCTGAGTGCAACTCAGACCACCATCAGTCCATCAGGAACAATGTTCCTAGCTGTGACGGTAGTCTTCAGGCGGGTCTACCCACCAGGGTTGTAATGTGGCTGTCGAACTGACTAGAGAGCGGCAGTCCCACAAACACAACAAGTTTGGTAGTCCTCTGACCTCCACACTCTAAAGAGGCCCTTAATGTTTCTGTCAGCTCTTCCATAAGACCAATCCTAACACTTTACATACCATTCAGTCACTTCTTGGAAATATTCTATGTTGAAAGTAAAGCTTCAAATCAGGACCGGTGTCTCTTAACAGTTTATTGCAGCATTTTCCAAAAATCTTTGGTAATGAAAGATTGATGTTATCCTCCAATCAGTTTTAATTGTTTCTTCAGAGCTCATCTGGTGCTTCAATACGTTGAAATATTCTGACAAGCTAGAGTGGCAAACTAATCCCCATTCTTCTTTCTCTAGCATGCTTTACAAAGAGAAGCAATTCAATTGTTTACTCTATGCAAGATGGCAATTCTGGGGCATAGCAAAGATGAAAAAAAGATTAAGATGTGTGTCGGGCCCTCTCTAGCCCAGCTTTCATCATTGGCCACTGTTCATCTCTACTTGTTAAAGAAAAGCTCCAGAAAGCACTGAAAAAGTGATCAAATGATGCTCCACACCCTGTGGTATGGACACCTAAGTTGGAGAAGAGTGGAGCCCAGCTTAGGAAATGGCAGGTGCTGCACAGAATAGAGTCCAGAACTTCCCTGACACATGTCCCACTGTAGAACTCCTCCTCTTTGTCACTCTAGACACAGTAGACCAGTGCAAGGTATGGTAGGAATGGGGGGCAACTGGGAGGCAGACGTGGAGTAGACCCAGCACCGTGCATATAGTGGTGCAGAGGAGGTGAGCTGAGCACAGGTCCTGGGGCAGTGGGGATCAGCTCGGATGGACACAGTGGGGGGCATAATGAGTGTTGCAGGCTCAGAGTACATTTCAGTTTACAGGCTTTAGGTGCATGCAGTACCATTTACTAGGGACTTACAAGTAAATTGAATGTGTCACTAAGAGGTAGGACAATTTTAATCATGTTTGAAAGAGCAGGTACAAGCACTTGAGTACTGGTTAGCCGTACTAAAGGGCACAAAACCCTAAAGCCAACAACAACAAATTCAGCAGACAAAAAGGGTGAAGTCAAGGATGTCAGGTCTAACATTCACAGAGACAAGGATTGTGGTTGTTGTTTGAGTGGGGCTTCCATCACACTCACTCACTAAGCCAATTTCTTGCAGAAAGCCTAAAACCTTCAAACAGACTAAGGCCTAGCTGACATAGAATGCTATGACATGCAACATTAGGCAGTGGGTGCTGCTGGGTCCATTCATGCAAGTGGACACTAGGGAGCACATAGCTTTTGAGAAATTATTTCAGCTCACCCACTCAAATCAATTTCTCAAATCAAAGAAGTATCAAATTCTACTGGACAGTGACATATATGCGAAATGGAACTTCCAAAACCAATGGAGAAAGAGTTAGATCTAACAATCAGAAACACAGTGGAAGATGGTAATTAGACAACACTACACAACTCTCCTAGAGGTAGTTTGGAAAAAATCTAGTCTCAAACTACTACAGAGATGGTCTGCACTAAATCAGCAAAAATTTACGGACAAGGGCTGGAGGGATTGTGAGGAGATGAGCAATTTAGCAAACTGGGCTTCTTTGCAGATGCCCCCACTTTTTGCCCCCATTTGAATTGCTAGATGCTGTTGTTTTTGACCTGCCACTGTACCGAAGGCCTGCTAATCAGGCCCCAGTACCAATGCTCTTTCCTTTAAATTGTATGTTGAATTGCATTGGTCAACTGGCAAGCAACTTACCACCCCTGTACGTCCTCAGTAAATGGTACCCAGGGCAAGTGTGGTAAAGGGGGCACGAGGGCTGCATCACTGATTATGCCACCGTGGGTACCCCAGGTAAAAGAGAGACTGCAGAGCAGCCATGTTAGCATGCACGAGCAGTCTGCTGCTCGAGGGAGACTCTGCCCACACCAGGTACAGCCAGGGTTCCTCTTACTGCCCATCAACAGGTCAGTTACCCCTAAAGCAGGGCACCCTCTACTTCCATGAGCGAGGGCATATGTGCTTGAGCACATCTGTCCCCAGTCTGCCATTTAAAACTTGATGCCGGCCCGAGTAACAGGCAGTCCATTGGATAACATGGGCTGACATCTGGCCACTGCCTAGATGTTCAGCTCTGCAATGGCCTAGTCAAATTCCATTGTATTTGGTATAAAACACTGTGCTTTTTAATCCTGAACATGATGCCCATATTTAGGATTAAAAGGCAGAGGCCCACGTGGCACCCTTAGAGGGTGCCTACCGAGTACTCAAGTCCTGTACTGTTTTGGTGGGCTCTCCTGAGCCTCTGCCACCACAGACAAGAGTCTGACTACCTGCTGGTGGTGCTAGCACCCTAGCAGGACGTAAGACAAAGGGCCTGGGCAGGAAGGAGATCACAATGTCTTCCTCCCAGGCTCGCTAGTGAGATTAGCATTAGCGCGGTGAGCCTCAAAGGCTCCCCCACCTTTATGTGCAGAGAGCTGTCCTCCCCCAGCAGAGGACAAAAACCTTCTTGCCTTTCCCAGCCGGCAGGTGGAAAATTAGCTATGCAGAAGGCATGCATCTCCCTCAAACTAGCCACACCTTTGAGAGTGGGCAAGAAGGTCTGATTGGCCAAAGAAGGGTTCCTCCTTCTTGGCAGACCCTAAGAATAGTGGGTTCTGGGGGGAAAGTGACGTACTCCCCACAGTAAGTCGTCGTGGCAGGGGCAGACTAGCCACAGGGACAGTAGCCCATTGGCCACTGTCCCTCACACCCAAAAACACCCCCTGAAACAGGATTTGAGGGGCTACCCTGGGACCAGAACTGAGATCTTACCTGGACAAGAAAAAAGAATCACAAAGAGATGTCTGCATCAACAGCAGGACCTGGACTCCAGGCCAAGCGCAAAGAAGAAGAAACAGAGTGACGTCAGGACACCTGTACTGGAACCGAGTTCCTGACGTGTGCTAGAGGTGAAAACTCATTGGTCCTGACCAAAGGGACGCCCATAGACACCGAAACCCCAAGGAAGACTTTCCCTGAGTGGTGGCACTAGTCCCCTGCAAATTTCAGAAGTAAACAAGTGCTGAGGATGAAGAACTGCAATCTGATGGGCTCTGAGCATCTGAGACCAAAGAAACTTGGTGACCAGCATCTGAGAAGTGGGGATGAGGCCTTTGCTGAGTTTCAAGCCTCTACTCCTCATCAAACAACCTCCAGCTGCTAGAAAGCTTGCGTACCACCCTTACAGGTACCAAGGCTTGTTGGACACCTGCACAGCCACGCGACATTCACCGACTCCAGAACCCCCACTAGCATAGGGACACCTCCCTTCTGTGGGTTTGCAGCCTGAAGGAAGTGACTTTGACTGGAGCAGCACAGCACCTTTGCACAACCAGCCGGTGATGGACAGCTAGGAGGTACCTCTGCACCCGTGGACACCGGACAAGGTGGTGAAAATACAAGCATTGAATCCTGATCCTGGTTTCCCAAAGACCTCTACATCCGAAGGGTAGAGTGTGAGTCCACCCCGTCCAGTTTTGCACAGAGTGCAAAATGCAGCAGCCACTGCGGACCGTTCAGCATCAAGGACTGCCAAGTCATCTCTGCAACCAGTCTCCCTGAGCAAGCTAACAAAAGTTTGACTTTTGTCTCTTGATCTAGTCCTCGAAGCACCTTAAGTTCCTGTGGGTTCACCGGAACTCACCCTAGAAGTGCCTGAGTGCACACTGCTATCTTCCCCATTGACTTCAATGGAAGCCCTTTAAATCTGCAAAGTACTGTATTTTCCAGAGACTTAAAAATTCATAACTCCAGTAGTAAGGAATGCTACTAAGTTAATTTTGGTGACTAAATTAAGTTTAAAATCCAATCTATTTTTCTTAATTGGTGTTGGATTTTTGTTGAGTTGTGTCACTTACTTATCGTCCATGTTGGGAATGTGAAACGCTTTACACATGTTTCTCAAAGTAGCCTGACTGCTCTTTGCCACACTACCAGCACTGATCTAGGTTTGCTCAGAGTGAATCTGAGGTCCACTACTAGGTATTGTGTTGGTATTCCATGGTAAGACTACCTAGTCATACCACATAATATCTTCATCTTGTTACAAGCACACTGTCACATATCATGTGGAAGTGTAAATCCCTAGACACTTTTGGAAAGAATTCTGAAAGCATATTATGAAGTTTACAGATGCAGGGATTTCAGTAAATCAATAATTGCCTGTACACGGGATTCGACATGATGGAGAAAGGAAATAAAAAGCTCACACTGTTGCTGCTATCCAGAGCTAGGCAGACCTTACTAGGTAAATATGGTGGCAAACACCCACCCATGCATCTAGATTAGTACTACAAGTGATGGTTTATGTTGGGCATGGGTAAAATAGTTCATGACCTACAAAGAGAAAATGCAGCATTCTCGGGGAAGTGGAATGTTATTTTCAAGTTTCTATACTGAAAAGCTAGGAGCCTGGCTTGCCCCAGAACCCTGAGAGTGTTGCAGATCAAACAGAACACTATGAGTTAGCGTGTCTCGAGCAGCAACTGAAGAGAAAGAGTTTGCTTTAGAAGGAAATGGAATGGTACAAGTATCTTGAATGGTTTTGTGGGTTTTTTTTCAGTGGGGGATAGGGTATCTGAGTTTACTGCAACAGAGTGAGTTACACGTGTTGTGATGTATTCCTTTGTGCTTTTGTTTTCAATGGCCTCTCCTTCTAAAACAAATAAAACTATTAAATCATAAGATGGAAATATTATTTAACAAACATGTAATAAACAATATCTTAGGTCTTATTTTTTACTTTTAGAAAGTTTGTGAGGAGCAAGTAGAATATGTTGGTTGTGTGAACACTCCAAACACCTGAGGAAAACAGTACAAGGCACAGGTTACCAACTTCAGAGTAGTCCTTTGCGTACAAACCCCAATTCAGAATTTCAGAATATAACCCTGAAGCCAAATCGTTCCTCTTAATTGACCTGGTATTATTCTCGTTGCAAAATGTTTCAGTTACAGCTACAAAAGCTAGATCACCCATTCCTGCTCTTTGAAAGCTCTGCAGAGAATTGCATTGATTTTACAACAAACAAATATTTTCAACAATGCGTACTACTTCCACAATTCCAAGAAGAAGCCTGCTAAAATCATGTAACTTACAAACCAATAGCTCCAGTTCCTTATCTGCCCCAGTGGCATTCGGAGTGTATTAACCCCAGACGCCTGCCCACTTGCCTTTTGCAGTTTTGAGCTGCCATGGGCACCTTAGAATTAACCCTGTGCAAAAGATAGCCTCTTGAACAGACAAGGCCCTGTTGCAACCTATGGAATGTAGATAGTATAACTGCCAGCTCCTCGACCTGATACTCCAGTTCCACAGGGAAATGTTTAGAAACAAGGTTTAACGATTACACCATTTTGCTACATTATAGGAACTGGTACTCTTTTTCCTCATTTTTTAAAGTGTTTGATATTGAGTTCGTACCTTCTAGCCACTGTGTATTCTTACTGTGAAATTATTTGAAGACATCCAGATAATGACACTCCCATAAGGTTTCCTATTTTAAAGTGTTAATTTTTTTATTTTATGTTTTTTCTTCTTCTTCTTCTTCTTCTTCTTCTTCTTCTTCTTCTTATTATTATTATTATTATTATTATTATTATTAGAAAACTACAAAACGGTGTACTGTGATGAGGGGAACCCTTGAGCTCGGGCCCTCCCTTCACCGTGGGGGCTGTAGGGGCCTTTGTTAAGCCACTGGGAGGAATAAAATAATGGTTGCATTGCAGGTATGAGTTTGAAGAAAGAGTAGATATGAGGAGTAGAGAGAGGTGAAAGGAGAGATGTGAAAGAGGTGAGATGAGGAGGAGGTAGAAGAGAGCGGGAAGTGGGAGGTGGGTAGAGCGTTAGATATGGAGATAAAGAGGGGCACAGGGTCGGCTCCTCCACTGAGGCAGAGGAGTGTTGCCCACAGCTTTTAAGCAGAAGGGGAATCTGGGTTAGGGTGGGGGCTGGGCTGGAATGAGCAGGAGGAGAGCTGGAGAGAAGAGTGGAGAGCACAATAAGTGTGCATGCCTGTTTGCCTGGCCGCATTGGGCCAGCCAAACAGACATGCGTACTTTGCATTTCTCCACCCGGCTGTATTGAACAGCTGGGGGGAGAAAGTGCACAGGCACCCATTCCCTGTGTGAGTGCTGAAACATGGCACTTACACCAGTTACAACAATGCTGTCATGCTCAAGACAGCAGCATCGTGATTGGCTGGGAGCCTGTGTGCTGCCGGGAAGAGGAGGGAGGAAACGTGTCTCCATAAGAAGGGTAAGTTGCTTTTTTAATGTATTTATTTTTGTATTCCCCACCCCCATTCAGTGGCAGCCGCAAGTGGAGGGGCATATTTAAGAGCCCCTAGCGCCTGCTTAGCGCTGCCAAAGCTTCATCTTTTTTATGCAAAGGCAGAGCTAAAGTGGCTTTTCTGACGTGCCAAATTTACAAAGTGGCGCAATACATGCATTGCACCACTTTGTGACCTTTCCACTAAATTATGCCTGCGCCAGGCACAATGTATTAAAGGGGGCATTCCAGCACCAAGAGGCCCGCAAAATTGTTGCAGTGAAATTTAAAAGGCTTCACTGCCCCATTTTTGGCGTCAGGCATTAATATGACTGTTCCATGGCAACCTATGGTCATCCTTACATTTTGCTGCACTAGCGTAATTTTTTTTTACCCGGGAGTAGCAAAGCGCCACAATAGTGTCAAAAATGTTGACTTTACTGTGCTAATGACTGCCATTGTGTGCCATATTATAAGTATGGTGCAACCATAATGTTGTTAGGTGCAGGGGGGGGCACAAGAAACGTGGTGTATCATAGCTGACACACCACTTTTTCTTAAATATGGAACTGAGCATCTTCAGGCACATCGTGAGGATGGCTGAAAATATAATGAAGGTGAGCGGTGTTGAGAAACCTGAGGAAGTTGCAGGTAAGGATGTGTGGATAAGAATACACAAGTGTGATAGTAAAAGAATGGGATAGAACTAACAATGGGGGTTTGGATTTCTGCATGCATAAGTCAGGTTTGTTTTTTTAGAATTTGCGTGAGCCTTAGATGTTTTGGTAGCCATTGAGCACATCGTTGTCAGCACTTCCAGTACAGCACTCCCAAGCCCATTGTAGTGTTGGTTAATTTCATTTTAAATATGTTGTTATTTGTTTTCCTGGAACATGGTTTACATCGTGATAATTGGAATGTCATGATGCAAACCAGTTCTATTTTGTGAATTAGAATGCTTGACTCTGGTTGCCGGGGCGAAGCAGTGGCCCAACTGATTTCTCATCTGGATGGCAGAGACGGCCGTGGTTCTGAATGTTTACTCCTTAAGAAGCATAAAAGTTCACCTTGCCTGCATCTCCTCGTGCAGAGTTAAATTTTCTTTGTCAAACCCCACTACATTTTGGTACTAGGAGTGGGGTTGCTAATTACCAATGGAAAGACAGAGGGGGTCATTTAGACCCCGGCGGGCGGTGGGAGCCGCCCGCCTGGAGGGAACCGCCATATGGCCGCTCCGCGGTCGAAAGACCACGGAGGCCATTCTGGCTTTCCCGCTGGGCTGGCGGGCGACCGCCAGAAGGCCGCCCGCCAGCCCAGCGGGAAACCCCTTCCCACGAGGAAGCCGGCTCCGAATGGAGCCGGCGGAGTGGGAAGGTGCGACGGGTGCAGTTGCACCCGTCGCGAATTCCAGTGTCTGCTGAGCAGACACTGGAATTCAAAGTGGGGCCCTCCTACGGGGGCCCCTTCAGTGCCCATGCCATTGGCACTGCAGGGGCCCCCAGGGGCCCCACGACACCCCTCACCGCCATCCCGTTCCTGGCGGTCGGAACCGCCAGGAACAGGATGGCGGTGAGGGGGTCGGAATCCCCCATGGCGGCGCAGCAAGCTGCGCCGCCATGGGGGATTCCCAGGGCAGCGGAAAACCGGCGGGAGACCGCCGGTTTTCCTGGTCTGACCGCGGCCAAACCGCCGTGGTCAGAATGCCCTGCGGGGCACCGCCCGCCTGTTGGCGCTGCTCCCGCATCGCCGGCCCCGGCGGTCCATGACCGCCGGGGTCGGAATGACCCCCAGAGTTTGATATACAGAGAGCTTTATTAAACGTAAGAACCACTGGCTGTTTTCCCAGAAGACATAGGTGGTCATTAATACTTTGGTGGGCGGCGGAGGCTGCCTGTCAAATTCTTCCTGCCCTCAGACCGTCTTTGTGGCCTGAACCCCCGCCAGCCCTAATAGGACCTCACCGCATGGCCGGCAGGTGGAAACACTGTTTCCCCCTGCCGGCCCTGCGGTGAGCAGGCCCTTAACATTGATGCCGGCTAATGGAGCCGGTGCCAATGTGGCAGTGCAGCAGGTGCAGCAGCAGCTGTTGTGCATTGCACTACCAGTAATTCGGGCAGTGGAATGCACAATGGGGCTGTACATTGGGGCCCCTGAATTGCTTATGCAAAGTGCCCCCAGAGTCCCCCATTCCGCCAGCCTTTCCATGGCTGTGTGAACCACCATGAAAGGGCTGGTGGATGGGGACTCCTAATCCCCAGGGCCGGCGTGGTGTCGGTGGTCTGACTGTGGCATCTCTGCCACAGTCAGAATGTGGCAGCCCTACCACCAGCCTTGTAATGACCACCATAATCTCCTTCACGGTGCGTGGCAATAATTGTTTTTTGGTTTTCAAATGATTTCAGAACTTCTCTGAAACTTTATTTATGAAGCTGTGAGACATTATTATTATTTTTGGGGTGTACACCTCAAAAACATTACAGCATTGTTGCCCGTTAAGTTTGCCTTTTGACTCTCACATATTATTACATTCAGGCAGCATCGGCTTCTGGCAATTCCTTGTTGTTGGGATTTGCCTGTCTCGCACTACACCACTTCATTCTTCTGCAGGCTGCTGTTTAAACTTGTTTACATTTGAAATTTTCCTTGTGCTAGGAGCTCAAGGGCCCTGCATCTGGCTGTGTGAGCTCGAGGACACTACGCTCATCTGTCATCAATCTCGCTCCAGTCTCTTGTACGCAATGCGCTGCCTCTGTGGCTGTGGAAGCTTTCATCTCGATCCAACCTTTCTTTCGTAGCTCAATACTGTGTCTTTGTCTATCAGAGCACTAACACACGATTTACATCGTGCAATTCAACTTTCATTCGTAAAGGAGTTGTTTGCACTTCACCAACTCACCTTAATCTGCTGCAAGTTTGGTGATACACTCTTCGCTGCATGCTGCTTTCTGGTATTCTTATTTTTCTCTATTTGTGCAAGGAATTATGGGAACTCATGAAATTACATCATGACTTTGGCAACCAGTTTTGGTTTTATCTCAGCAACAGCCTGGAATGCTTATAGTCTATTCTACTTTTCTTCCAATTTTTTTTTTTTTAAATAAGTAATAATAATAAGGTTTGTCATGGCCACTTCTCAAAATGCTATAAATCCTCCACCATTTTTGTCCAAACCTAGCAAACCAGAAAAAAATGGAAACAATGGCTGTGCATTTTTGAAAATTATTTAGAAGCCATAGATGGTCTTGCTTATGAACCTCAAAGAAAATTTGCTTTACTGTTTAATCATCTAAGAGTGGCTGGCCAGAATATTTTAGATAATCTTACTCAAAGTCATGCTCCCAGTGGTGATAGCATCTGGAATTTCTATGTTGAAGCCATAGAAAGACTGAAAAAACAGTTTGCTGAGGAATCTATAGTACTTTTAGAAAGGCATAGTTTTTTTAAGCACAAACAAAACAGTGATAAATCGGTGGAGGAATTTGTTGTTGTTTAGCGAGTTTTGGTCGCGCCATGTGAATTTGAAAAGTTTGTGGACACTGACATCAGAGACCAATTTGTTTTCAACTGTTTTTCAAAGAAAATACAGGAAAGATTGCTTACCTTCAGAAATCCATCTCTTTGATATTGCTAAAAGCATTGAAAGGTCTATTATTTCCACACAAGCTCTGGCCAATCATGAAGGATACTCACCTGTGTCTTATATCTCAGATGAGAACACTATTGCAACAATTAGAAATCCGAAAGTGATAAGGAAACAAACCTTTTACTATCAATGTGGGTCTAGAAATCACATTGGCAATTATCCGTCAGGTCCTGCTATTGGCAAAAAAATTATCTACATGCAAGAAACTGGTTATTTCCAAGCTGCTTGCATATCTCAATTTTCAGGTTTAAATATTATAATACACAATGTTGATATTCAAGGGTATCCTAGCAATCTTAATGATTGTAATGCTCAAATTCAAGATTGGTTCATATAGATTTACCAATGTGGTAACAATGATTAACCCGTTTAGTGCGCACACTACCTCCATGGTGCAGGTCACGACCAGTGCCCGACACCAGGGAGTGGGGTTACAAAATCCTCTGGTGCATTGCACCCAAGGCTTTTTTTTTTTTAAAACCTCCGGAGACACAGAAGATCTCCCTGGCCCTGCACCTGCCCATTTGTGGCGTTGGCGCGCTGCGAGGCGCAGTGACTTCACAGTGTTGTTTTCCGCATTGGAGCAGGAAGCGTCCGTAAGGCCGCTTCCTGCTCCTATGGGGAAAACGGCCCCAAACGGCCTTCCCGACATGCATGTGTGGTTTCCCTGCGATCGGCCCCCAGGAAAACCAGACCCACATATAAAAGTGATCTAGATTTATATATATATATATATTTGCCACCAGTTGTTTTGCAGTTGCAGCTTGCATCTTCAAAGCAATGCACATACTTCAACTGACGCATTTCAACTGTAGCTTTTAGGCAGCAATAAAAAAGTCAAGTAAGTCTTGTGATTATGTTTCTGCTACAACAGGATCAGACTTTTGTCTAGTGGCAGTTTTAGTGCCATAAAGAAGCGCAGAAGGTTAATATGTCTACTGCAAAGAGCAAATCTGTATTTTATGTAACTAGCGGAGTACATTAGTAAAGTCAGCCATTACCTGCGGTATAATACAAATGAAATGTATGTGAGGGGTGGGGCCCGGCTATGGAGAGTTGAAGGACACTTTTGCTGGGTGGTAATGAGGGAATCCGAGGAGGAGGACATGAGAGCACCAATAATGATTGTTGGACTGGTCGCAGGAGGTGCTAAAGACTGTGACAAATGGTATGTGACATGGTGTTTTTTGAGTGTCTTGAAAGGACGTGCTGGTTGAGGGAAGAAGTGCAGGTAAGGTGACCTCTACTGTTGCAAGTATCACACACACACCAGCAATTTTGTGACTCTCTACGTAGGCTAGTGTTTTAGAGCAACAGATTAGCCAGTAGCAGAGACTGAGACAGCACTCGGGTTATAGAGGACAGCTCTGACATAGGTTCAGAGACTGAGACAGCAGATACTGAGACAGGATTTGAGGGATAGGACAATGGCGCAGACTCTGGGAGTGATTTTTCAGTCGGACTAGTCCCATTCGATAACTCCTCTACCAGTAATTATGAGGGAGGTGATGAGGACAGTCCTGCTGTCCCTTCACAAGCACAGTCTGTGCAACGGGGCAATAGTGGGTTATCCCAACCCATAGAGCAGGTGAATGCAGAGGCAAGCACAGAGAGTGAGTGTTCTCTTGAGAGGTCCCCAATTTAGTTCAGCCCCAAATTCCACCGCCCAAATCGTATCGTGGAGACATCAAAATTATCTATCACAAAACAAACTGGTTTTGTAAGGCAGGCACCTGTGTTTTGGACCCTGGGTTCGGCGGCCATACGAAACATACTAAACCCAAACATTTCTGGAAACTAGACATCCGGGGAAGTCCACAGAGGTGTGACTTGTGTGGATTCCCCAACGTTTTCTTCCCCAGAATACCCTGCACAGCTGAAATGTTGAATAAAAACTCTATTTTTCTAGCATTTCTGTCACACAAACTACAAGAATATGCTGGGATCCACAAAATGCCTACCACCCAGTGATTCCTCACCTATCCTGATAAAAACAATGCCCCACTTGAGTGCCTGTACCTAGTGCCTGCGTCAGGAATGGATCACCCCAGGGTCAACAGTTGCCGCATGTAAGGACCATCATTGACCTTTGTGTGATCTATTCCTGTCGCGGGCACTAGGCCTACCCACACAAGTGAGGTACCATTTTTATCGGGAGACTTGGGGAACACTGGGTGGAAGGAAATTTGTGGCTCTAGGTGTCTAGTTTTAAAAAATGTGCAGGTTTGGTAGGTTTTCCTAGGTGCCGGCTGAGATAGAGGCCAAAATCTACAGCTAGACACTTTGCAAAAAACAAGTCAGATTTCAATGTAAAAATGTGATGTGTCCATATTGCCTTTTCATGCGAGCATTATGTCTACCCAGTCAAGTGAGGTACCATTTTTATCGGGAGACATGGGGGAACACAGAATAGCACAGCAAGTGTTATTGCCCCTTGTCTTTCTCTGCATTTTGTCCTTCCAAAAGTAAGACAGTGTGTAAAAATGACGTCTATTTGAGAAATGTCCTGTAATTCACATGCTAGTATGGGCACCCCAGAATTCAGAGATGTGCAAATAACCACTGCTTCTCAACACCTTATCTTATGCCCATTTTGTAAATACAAAGGTTTTCTTGATACCTATTTTTCACTCTTTATATTTCACCAAACGAATTGCTGCATACCCGGTATAGAATGAAAACCGATTGCAAGGTGCAGCTCATTTATTGGCTCTGGGTACCTAGGGATCTTGATGAACCTACCAGCCCTATATATCCCTGCAACCAGAAGAGTCCAGCAAACGTAACGGTATATTGCTTTAAAAAATCTGACATTGTAGGGAAAAGTTACAGAGTGGAGAAAAAGGGCTGTTTTGTTCAGCTCAATTTTAATATTTTTTTATTTCAGCTGTTATTTTCTGTTGGAAAACCTTGTAGATCTACACAAATGACCCCTTGTGGAATTCAGAATTTTGTCTACTTTTGAGAAATGCTGAGCTGTCCAGGATCCAGTATTTGTTATCCTGCCACTAACTGGAAGGAGGCTGAAAGCACCAAAAATAGTAAAATCCCAGCAAAATGCCAAAATTGTGTTAAAAAATGTGGTTTTCTGATTCAAGTCTGCCAGTTCCTGAAAGCTGGGAAGATGGTGATTTTAGCACAGCAAACCCTTTGTTGGTGCCATTTTCAGGGAAAAAACCACAAGCATTCTTCGGCAGCCCTTTTTTCCCATTTTAAATAAAAATAAATACATTTTAGCTGTATTTTGGCTAATTTCTTGATCTCCTCCAGGGGAACCCAACAATTCTGGGTACTTTTAGAATACCTAGGATGTTGGAAAAAAAAGGACACAAATTTGGTGTGGATAGCTTACGTGGACAAAAAGGTATGAAGGCCTAAGCGCAAACTACCCCAAATAGCCAAAAAAGGGCTCAGCACTGGGTGGGGGAAGGTCCAGCAGCTATGAGGATAAACAAATGTCAATATTAAAGGGCCTACTTTTCAAGCTTTGGTAGACGGCAAATCTCTCCAAGTCATGGCGAATTCAGGTACACCCATAACTATATTAGCTAATATCACTTTTTATTCTCTGTGGTCGACAACTTTCAAACTTGAAAATCCTGACATTAGTCCCAAAGCATTTGGAGACAGGAAGATTGAATTACTTGGCCATTTTCATTCACTGTTGTAAATTCTTGGTAGATGTGTCTGGACCAAAGTTTATGTTGCTGTTAATGGGAGAAATCCTGTGGGTGGATGGATTTATCCTAGTTAGTAATTCATCTCAAACCCGGACATGATAATCCCATTGTACTTGGAGAGGTACCAATGCTGTCTGTTGAAACTAATTCTGATGTGTTACCCTTGATGATTTCCAAATGTCCAAATGTTTTTAAATCAGATATTGGTATTGTATTAAGATCTTAACATATAAACAAGGTGAGACCAGTACCTATTAGTATCTGAGAAGATTTTAAATGAATATTGGGGAAATTAGGACAAGATAAAATTATTACTCCCACTGAATCTTCGGAGTAGGTTTCTCCAGTTGTGCTTGCTAAAATGAAAACTGGAGAACTTCGCCTATGTATGGACCTCAGATCTCTTAACAATAATATTTTAATTGGCTGTCATCCTTTACCTCGCATACAAGAAATGCTAGCAAACATAGGAGATGCCAAATATTTTTCAGCACGTGATTTACAATCTGCATACCACCAGATAACCTTGAATACTAAATCTCAAGAACTCACCACATTCATCACACCATTTGGCGCTTACAAGTATTTTTAAGTTATCTTGTGGTTTAGCCTCAGCAGCAAGCGTTTTCCAAAGAGTAATTTAAGGATTCAAACAATGTGCAAGCTTACCAAGATGACATTCTTGTTTTCACTAAAACTAAGGATGAACAGCTGGTGTTTTCGAAAATGTTCTTATACTTAATGACGGAGGAATGATTGTCAAACCTGAAAAAATGCACATTCTTAGTACAACAAATTGATTATCTAGGTCATAGTATGTCTGCTGAAGGTATCAAGCCTAAATTATGTAATGTGGAAGCCATTCTTAAAGCACATGCACCTACTGACAAAGATGCTTTAAGATCATTTCTAGGTTTATGTGAGTATTATGCTTGTTTTGTCCCAAATTATGCCTCTACTGTTCAACCTTTAAGAAATGTACTTAAAAAAGGAACCAAGTTCACATGGTCTGAAGATGTTGATTTAGCTTTGGCTACCATTCAAAATGTAGTAATCAAAGCCTCTGCATTAAGCCCATTTATTCATGGTCAGAAATGCTTCATGAATGTAGATGCCAGCATGCAAGGTATAGGAGTTGTTTCTTTTCAAAAAGTCAATATCAAACAAATCCCAATAGCATTTGTTTAAACATGTCTCAATGAAAGTGAAATAAATTATAGTACTATTGAAAGGGAAGCATTAGCCAGTGTCTGATCTGTCCAAATATTCAAAACATATTTATGGGGTTCCTCATTCGAACTTCACACAGATCACACACCAATAATATACCTACTTCAGGGTAATGGTTTAGGTAAGGCTTCTGCAAGTCTTGTCCACCTACTATCTAATATACAAGGATTTGACTTCACCATTTACTACATTCAAGGTGGTATAAACTTTAATGCTGATTTCCTTTCACATTTGCCATTACCGATAAGCCATGCCGTTAATGAAAATTACGAATGTGTTGTCGCCACCATTGACGCTGTGTCAGAACTCAAAGGAACAGTCTCTGAAAAAGAATGGTTGGAAGCCATGTCTCATGATGGAATACTATTGAAAGTTACTGATTGTATACACAAAGGTTGGCCTCATATTCGTAATTTAGAAAATTCTCTTAAATCATATGCTCAAATCTCTGCAGAACTTTCTTGTGAGATTAGCATTTGTATTAGAGATAGTTTTTTTATTCCTCCCAATGCATTGAGAGGAAAATTAATTGCTCTAAAGCATGAGGGGCATTTGGGCATTACTGCCACTTGTAGGAAAATTAGAGAACACTATTGGTGGCCAGCTATCAATAGTCAAGTCACTTTATTTATAAATCTGTGCCCTCAATGAATAGTTGTAGACAAACATTGGAGAACTGTAGAAAAAACACTTTATTCTGTTCCAGTACCCAATTATCCTTGGCATAAAATTGCTTTGGATTTCAAAGGTCCATTTAATCTCCTATCTTCTACTAACAGATTTGTGATGGTGCTTATTGAATACTATTCCAAATGGATATATTATTCATTTTTAGAATCTCCAAACTCTCAATCAGCCATTCATTTTTTAGAAAATGTTTTTTCTTTGGTGGGCGTACCTAAAGAAATAGTAACGAAAAACATACTCACTTTATTTCCAAAGAAATTAAAACTTTTCTCAGTAAACATGATATTAAACATTTTCAAGTGGCTCTTTACAATCCTTCCGCCAATAGACTGGTAGATAGAGCAAATTGTTTTATCAAGGAAGGTATTCAATCTGCCCTTTCATCTGGCGTGGATGCAATTAAATTTCTGAGAGATAAAATCAATGCTTATCATTCCTCACCTCATACCTCATTCCACAACAGGAGTTTCCCTTTTGGATTATTAAGGAGGAGGAAGTTCATGTTGAGACTTCTGCCCAATTGTTTAGATGCTGAACATAATATTCCTGAACAAGTTGATCAGAGAGTCTTAATACAATAAAGAGTAGAAGGTAAACAACTAAAACAGAAACAGTACTATGATTTTCATAAACATACCAATGAAATACATTTTTATGTTGACCAATGGGTACTTATTAAAAAACCTTTCAAAGTCAATAAAGGAGAATCTCAATACATTTCACTTTTTATAATGGAACGTATGACCAACAATGCTGTTCTTATCGCTGGAATGGGTTGGTGGAACAAAAGCAGATTAGTACCTGTATCTGATGCTCAAATTATATGATACAAAAAGACAAACGTGGTGGCACTAGATGATCATTGTATTGTTTTTGAGACTGATAATGTCAGAAGTAGTGAGAAACATATATGTTCTGATTCTGTTACTTCTATTATTTGCCCTACTTTGTCTTATGTGTTAGATTCAGAATCAAATGAATCAATTGTAGATAATGCTACTGCTAAAGATGTGAACACTCCAGGTTCTACTGGTTCTTTGCTGGAACCCATTGTGAATAAGAGAGTCTCCAAATTACCTGTTATACTTTTGGATTATGACTGTAAAAAAGTTTTGTTGAGAAGAGAAGGTGATCCAGTTTTGGTCAATTGCATTTTAATTGCAATTACTTGCTTACTTTGAACATGGTTTACATCGAGACAATTGGAAAGTCATTATGCAAACCAGTTCTATTTTGTGATTAAGAATGCTTATCTCTGGTTGCCAGGGGAGACGCAGTGGTCCAACTGACTTCTCGTCTGAATGGCAGAGACGGCCATGGTTCTGCATGTTTACTCCTTAAGAAGAATACACTTTCACATTGTCTGCATCTCCAAATGCAGAGTTACATTTACTTTGTCAAACCCACACTACACCCATCCAGTATGGTATGAGAGATTTTTATAAGATTCCATTCACATAATATATTTTTGTTATCAGCAGGAGAAAATCTAAGAGGAGGAGGAGGTCTTGATGGTTTGTGTTGTATAAGGGATAGAGGGCCCATGGCCCTAGAGAAACATCTGTGTGAAAGGAAGGAAATGTGGAAGAAGCACCAAGTTTTAAGGATTGAAAAAGCATGTGATCAAGGGAACCTGTTTCAGCTTCACAGTTCCAGCACTTGTCAGAATTTGTGAGGCCTCTGTTTTGTTCAGTGCTTCTGGGCAGTCCAAAATGCTCCCTGTAGCATCTACATTTTACATTGTGTTAATACTGGAGAGAATGTGTTCTAAGTTCACGTCTATAGCTAACCATTGTTTGAGGGTAGAGGAGTAGAAACAAACCATTTACCTTAGCTAGTTGTTGCACTCTGTAATGTTTATGGTTCTGTAGATTTAAGCAGCTATATAGGTTTGTTGGGAGAGTTTATTATGATGACCAATGAGTTCAGAGAGGTGGGAGATTTTAAGTTGGCCTACTGCCACTTTCAGCTTGAGGAAGTTACAGAAGTCTAAATTGTTTAGGTCATGTGTTCTTCATAGGTCAGAAAACATTTGAGGACATTATGTGGGGCCTAGATTTTTGATAAGTAAGATACCTTTATTAGCCCAGTCAACCCAACTTGGAAAGGAACCTTCGATCCTATTTCTCATATTGGCCCATAGCGAAGCATTACCAGAATCATTAATTCTATTGCTTAGACTTTTTTCAAGTGTTTTGTGAGCCAAATTGGTGTATCTCAGAATGCTATGGGAGTGTTGAACTTTTAGGGGTATAATTAATAAATGTGGCACTCCACAGAGTGCAACACCACTTGTCTTGCACTCCTTAGGTCCCACCTACCCCACCATGTGTGCACCACATAAAAAAAATGGCACTCCATGGCAGACATTAGGGGACTAGCATCAGAATTGTTGATGCTAGTCTGGAGCTCTGCAGGATTAGTGTCAAAAATGTTGACGCTAATCCTGCAAATTCCATTGAGGCCCATTGTAATCAATGGTGTGCCTCCTTCTAATGCCTGTTCTGAGCAATGTTGAAAAAAATGGCACAAAGAAATCTCTTGGATTTGTTTATGCCATTTTTTCACCCCAATGGGGGAATGCCCCTTTGCATATATTGTGCCTGGCGCAGGCATAATGAAGCGCAAATGGTTACAAAGAGGCACAATGCATGCATTGCACCACTTTGTAAATATGGTGTGGCGATTTTGGGCTCATTGGGCCACATTAGCGCAAAAGAAATGACGATAATGTGGTGCATGAGGCACCAGGGGCTCTTTAATATGCCGCTTAGTTTCTTCATTGTCCTGATTGAGACTAGGGAGTAGGGTTTGATAAGGGAATCTTCAATTTGGACCCATAGTTGTGAGTTAGATCTGTTTGGGTTAAAAAACATATAGCTTGTCTGCAGAGAAATGCCATTTGAGAGTTGAGGAAATTATTTTGGCTGACAATGGGTTTTATTTATTCTTAATTTAGACATGGATATTTTAGCTTTCTTTCCATTCATATAAATGAAATTATCTTGTCAAGTTGGTTATAGAAGTTTGGGGAAGTTGGAGAGAAAGCATGAATGTAATCAAGCATACTTGAGGACCAGTCATAATTTTGATGCACACTAATCTATTCCACCAGGTCATGGATGTGGGTGATCATGTGGAGACAACATTATTAGTTTGCTCAGAAGAGTTTCTTCATTAGGTATTCTGATATCATCTAGGCTATCCTTGAAATGAATACCTAAGTATTTCAGTTGGTTTGACTGCCATCGCAGGTTGACATTTCGTTATCAAATGTTAGCAGAGGTCATTTAGAGGGAAGCTTTCAGAGTAGCCTGAAGCTTTTTGTGAATTGATTGATCTTATCAAGAATTGCCTGAGTGGTGGTATCAGCAGGACATCATCCGTGTAAGCAACAGGTTTCTGTGTACAGAGACATGAATTGGAATACCACAGTTGGAGGTATCAGATCTTATGGCCAATAATAAGGATATTATTGCAAGCAAGAATAGGAGGGGTACTAGTGCACATCATTGTCTAGTACCTTTGGGGTTAGTCTTTTTGTCAGATAGAAAGCCATTAACTTTCACTTGCACGGAGAGGTGTGAGTATAAAGTGAATCTTTATAAAGTTTGAACCTACAGTGAGTTTGTGGAGGGCAGATAGCAGGAAGGACAATGGTACCTTATTAAAAGCCTTTGCTGTGACCAGAGACATGGCCATTATTGGGGCTGTTGATAATTTTGACTTTCCAAGGTATAACAAAAAAGTCTAATGTTATCGCCCACAAGCCTGCTTTTAAACCCTTTGCTGCCAGGCCTTTCCCCCCTCCTGTGCCAAGCCTTTTTTTGGCTATTTGGGGTAGTTTGCACTTAGCCCCTCATATCTTTTTTGTACACATAAGCTATCAGTGCCAAATTTGCATCCTTTTTTCCAGCAATCTATGGATTCGAAAGGTACCTATGGTTTTTGGGTTCCCCTGAAAGAGACTACGAAACTAGCCAAAAAACTGATAAAATTTGGGTTTTTAGGGATAAAAATGCTGCAGAAGAAAGCATCTGTTTTTTCCCCTGCAAATGGCATTAACAAAGGGTGTGTGGTGCTAAAATCGCCATCTTTGCAGGTTTCAGGAACAGGCAGACTTGAATCAGACTTGTATTAGAAAAACACATTTTTCAACAAATTTTACTGGAACATTTCCCATTTTTACAATTTTTTGCGCTTACAGACTCCTTCCAGTTAGTGACAGAAATGTGTGCGATACCAATGGTGGATCATGGACAGCTAAACATTTCTGTAAGGTAGACAAAATTCTGAATTTAGCAAAGGGTCATTTGTGTAGACCCTTCAAAAGTTTCCTATGGAAAGTAACAACTGAAATAAAAAATATATTGAAATTGAGTTGAAAAAAACAGCCATTTCGGGCTATGCTTTCTTCTGTAACTTTTTCCAGCTGTGGCAGTTTTTTTAACATACCGTTACATCTGCTAGACTCTTCGAGTTGGGAGGATATATAGCGCTTGTAGGTTCATCAAGAACCCAGGGTACCCAGAGCCAATAAATAAGCTGCACCTTGCAATGGGTTTTATTGTATACCAGGTATACAGCAATTAATTTGGGAAAATATAAAGAGTGAAAAATAGGTATCAAGGAAAGCTATGTATTTCAAACACATGCACATGATGAGGAGTTTAGAAGCAGTGGTTAATTGCACATGTCTGAATTTAGGGGTCCCCATAGTAGCATGTGAATTACAGGACATTTCCTAAAATGACTTCTTTCT
Organism: Pleurodeles waltl; assembly: GCF_031143425.1. Taxonomy (NCBI): domain Eukaryota; kingdom Metazoa; phylum Chordata; class Amphibia; order Caudata; family Salamandridae; genus Pleurodeles; species Pleurodeles waltl. The sequence continues at coordinate 776,537,700 of NC_090445.1, forward strand.
TACACACTGTCGTACATTTGGAAGGCAAAAATGTAGAGAAAGATAATTGGCAATAACACTTGTTATTCTATTCTGTTTTCCCCCAAGTCTCCCGATAGAATTATATCTCAGTTGTGTGGTTAGGCCTAGTACCCACAACAAGAAACGCCCCAAAACACAACATGGACACATCATAATTTTCCATTGAAAAATGGCCTGTTTTTTGCAAAGTGCAGAGCTGTGGATTTTGGCCAGTAGTTCAGCTGGCACCTTGGGAAACCTACCAAACCTGTACGTTTTTGGAAAGTAGGCACCTAGGGGAATCCAGTATGGGGTGACTTATGGGGCACGCACTGGGTTATGTCACCCAGTGCAAATCTCAAAATTGGTCTAAAAAACACTTTTTCTTCACATTTCAGTGATACAAAGTTCTTGAATCTGAGTGGAGCAACAAACTTCCTTCCACCCAGCAGTCCCCCAGGTCTCCTGATAAAAAGGTACCTCGCTTGTGTGGGTAGGCATTGTACCCATGACAGGAAATGCGCCAAAACACAACGTGGACACATCATATTTTTCCAATTAAAACTGAGGTGTTTTTTGCAAAGTGTCAAGCTGTGCATTTTGGCCTCTAGCTCAGCCAGCACCTAGGGTAACCTACCAAACCTGTACATTTTTGGAAAGTAGACACCTAGGGGAATCCAGGGTGACTAGTGGGGATCTCACTGGGTTCTGTCACCCAGAATCCTTTGCAAAACTATATGTTTTGGCAAGGGGGGGCATCTGGGAATTTGGTCCTGGGTTTCGTACCCAGAATCCCCTGCAAACCTTAACTTTAGCTAAAAATAGCACATTTTCTTCACATTTCTGTGTTGGATCACCGTGCCTACACAAATTTCCTCATTGAGATCTTGCAGTAACGGTCCTGAAAACTCATCTTCCGCTTCCAGAGTTTTTTTTGGGGTCCTTGAAGAGTCCACAACTTGATCCAAGGTTCCAGAAGCTCTGAGTTGCTCCTTGGGAGTTGAAACTACAATCCCCAGAATGCATCTGGTCAGAATCCTGAAATAGTCACTGAACGCTGGTCAGCTGGGCTCAGCTTGCAGGGCTTGATGCAGGAGACTCTGGTCAGCTCCCTTATACCTGTAGCAAACAAGGAGTCCCTTCTTGAAGAAGTAGAAGACAGGCAAAGCCCTTTTAGTGTTGAAGCTGAAGTGTGCAGCTGGTGCAGTCCTTCAGAGTGCAGTGTCCAGGTGCAGGTCAGGGATCCAGCAGGGCAGTCCTTCTTCTTCTTTGTCTTGTTCCTTGTAGGAATCTGAGATGTGGGTGCCGCTCTACCATATTTCTCCTTGCTCCTGGGTGGGAAGCAGGGGGGTCCTGGTTGTCTAATCAGAGGCTGGCTCTTGCCCCCTTTGATGACAGCTTCCTGGGAAGTGTGGCAAAAATCAGTCCCAGGGAGCAACATTCTTCAAAAATTCAACTTGGCTGAAAGTTATTTTGGAGGATAGATCTGGCTTAGCCCACCCACTGGTGTGGCTAAAAATCATAAACACACCCATCTCCTGCCCTCTCCTAATCTAATCAAGAGGGCATCTAATTGTCTGGGGTTGAGGGGGGTTCTGAGCTGCTTCAAATGTCATTCCCTGCCTTTAAAGATCAGAGGCAGATCTCCTCCCCCAGGCAAATCCTTTGTGTTCAGCCCAGGCCACTTCACACCTCTTTAAGGCAGCCTGGCCAATCAGAGAAGGGCACTACAGAGCTGAAGTTGGCAACTTTCGGGTAGAGTTTTAAAAGTTTTTACCTGAACTAGTTATATTAAACCCAACAATTGAAGTTGTGGGATGTATTATAACAAATAATTTGATACCAAACTCAAGGTATCTGTCACTTAACGGGGCTTTGTTAGTTAAAATAAAGGATCCCCATTTAGCCTACGGAGGCCATTCACTACAGTGAGGGAAAAACTAATTTGGCTATTTTACCTTACCAGGCCTTATACATTTTTTTTATAAAGTCCTTGCTTATAGCTACAAGGCACAAAGCCCTAGGGGCACATAGGGCCCACCTTAGGGGTAACGTATATGTACAAATAAGGTAGTTTAAGACTTTGGAAGTACTTTTAATTCCAAAGTCGAATTTGCATATAACTTCAGTTTAAAAGCAGCCAGCAAGGCAGGCCCACCTTTAAAATGGCACTGGGGACTATGCTGGGGTCCCTAAACCTACATGCCCTACCATATACTAGGGACTTATAGGTAGGCTGACATAGCCAATTATAATTATCCTAATTTGCATACTCATTTTATACAGAGCACAGGCCCTGGGGCTGGTTAGCAGTACCCAGGGCACCATCAAAGTCAGGAAAACACCAGCAACAAGTGAAAAAGGGGGGAAAAACGTGATAGTGCCTCTGCAATCAGCCCTGTTTTCTCACAGGTAGGTTGTGTGTGTGTTTACCTCAAACCATAGCCACTGCCATTGTACAATGTCCATTGGCTTCCTCGACGGCCTCCCATCAGCAATCCACAGCCAGTACACCACCTGTAGAGCTGTAACATCTAAATATGGTCATCAGGAACCTGCCAGCCTGATGGCTAGAAGGTCACTCCATCATGTTGGTCAACAGCTCAGCCACATTGCATCTAAATGCGGCAGTCGGAACACCGTCTGCTTGATGGAGTACTCGGGTCCACCGCTGTGGCAGATTGTCATTATTAGCATCAAGATCCACATCATCCCCTATGTCTTTTTTTATTTTGTAGCAGTAGTCTAGTATTTCCCTACTTTAAACTGGATGGTTTAGTCCTTTTATGTTTAGCAAATGGATTTTCAAAATCCCATTTGCAAAAAATTAGCCATTAGTAAATGGGATATATGATGGAGTTGTAATTATGTAGAGAAGGGGTGATTGTAGAGATAACAAACATTTTTGGTGTGGGGATGACACAGAGGCGGTCATTACAACCCTGGCGGTCGGTGCTAAAGCGGCGGTAAAACCGCCAACAGACTGGCGGGAAAAAAAATGGAATCACGACCGTGGCGGAAACCGCCAACAAAGACAGCCACTTTAACACACCGACCGCCACGGCGGTACAAACAAACAGCGCAGTGGTCACCGCCAACAGACAGGCGGGGGTCAAAGTACTGCCCACAGTATCACAACAGTCCTATCGGCCACCTTTTCCGGGGCGGATTCACCGCTGATAAAAACATGGCGGAAACACCCATTTCGAAGGGAAAACGCTCACCTCTACACACCCCACGAGGAACGAGGACACCATGGAGCCAGAACTCCAAATCCTCCCAGCTATAGTCTTCCTGCTCCTCTACCAGGAGCACGTACGCCGGTGCAGAAGACAACGGTGAGTACTGCACCTACGACACAGGGAAGGGGGGAGGGAAAAACAGTGACACACACACGCAATACCCCCACCCCCACCCATACCCACTACAACACACACACTAATACATATCGATACATCACAGTTACACCCCCCAGACCCCCTGGAAGAATGCAAAGACAAAAAGAAATTACTGTAACCATTGAAATATATTGAAATACAGCAATCAAAAATATATACACACTAAAAACTATTATATACACCAAATTCACAAGTCCAGGCATTGTACCAGGCATTGTCCATGGACCACTGGGACCAAAAAACATGGGCAAAGCCCACACCGGATACCTGACCTCAACAGAGAGAACACTGCAGGGGCATCAGATAGCAAAACTACATGCACCTCAGGGGGAAGGGAAGGGGGGGGCACCTCAGCCGGATGAGTGCACCACGCCAGATCCACGAGGGGGCTCCATGCCCACTGTTCCTTCCTGGGGAGTGCAAAGCCACAGTCTCTCAAGTCTCTACAGTGGGTGGGTTTCCCACTGTTCCATCCTGGGGAGTGCAAAGCCACAGTCTCTCAAGTCTCTACAGTGGGTGGGTTTCCCACTGTTCCATCCTGGGGAGTGCAAAGCCACAGTCTCTCAAGTGGATATCGGTCTCCACTGGTTCTGGAGGGTGCCTGTTGGCCAGAGTGCTTCTTCTTGTGCAGGAATGAGGTAGTGGATGCATGTCTCCACTGGTTCTGGGGGGGGCCTGGTGCCCAGAGGGCATCGTGCAGCCCTGTCCGACACAAATGTGGCACTGCCCCTGTTGCTCATTGGCCAGCGATGCGTGAGATGGCGGTCCCCTGTTCAGCGGTGCTCGGGATAGCCGTGCCCTGTTCAGCGGTGCTTGGGATAGCCGTGCCCTGTTCAGCAGTGCTTGAGATGGCGGTCCCCTGTTCAGCTGTGCTTGGGATAGCTGTGCCCTGTTCAGCGGTGCTTGAGATGGCGGTCCCCTGTTCAGCGGTGCTTGGGATAGCCGTGCCCTGTTCAGCGGTGCTTGAGATGGCGGTCCCCTGTTCAGTGGTGCTGGCCATGGCGGGGTGCTCATGTGCCGTCTGGCTTGGGCCTGGCGGGGCCCTCCTGCCCACCTGTCCTGTGGGTGCCGCGACCCTCCTGGGCAGCTGTGCTGGGGCTTTTGGTGGCCTCCTGGCCAGCTGGGATGGGGCTTGCGGGGCCCTCCTGGCCAGCTGGGCTGATGGCGGTGTTGTCGGGCGTGCTGCCCTTCCCAGCCTTATCTGCTCTCCTGTGGCCCTTCCCCACCTTGGCCGGTGTCCCAGCTGCCTCGACACTCCCGCCGGGAGCCCTGGTAGGGGTTTTTGTCCCTGGTGTCTTTACCCTCTGCCGCTGTGCACTGTCAATTTTTGGATGTTTCTGAGGGGGGGGGGGGCTGGCTGTGCTGTGGCTCCGTACCAGACTGGCTGCCCTGGTGGGTGGTGCACTCCAGTGTCCATGTACGACATGCACCACCGGGCCCGGTGATGTAGTGGCTGAGGTGCTATCTCTGGGCCTATGACATGGACGGGGTGGGGGAGTTGAGGGAAAGAGGTTAAGTTTGGACAGGAAAGATTTTTGGGGAGCAGTGGGACGGGTAGGTGTAGTGGGTATGGGAGTGGAGGAAGAGGTTGTGGTTGTAGGAGGTGTAAGTGGGGTGGCTTTGGGTGCAGGTGCCTGGGCTGTAGGCTGTCGTGAGGTGGATGGCTGTTGGGTGGGTGGCTGCCTGCGTTTGTGTATCTTGGGAGGGGGCAGCACAGACACACTGGGAGAGGACACAGGGGACATGTAAATGGCAGTGGGGGTGGTGAGTGCACGTGTGCGGGGTGTTCTGGTGTGTGTGCTGCTGAGGGACGTAGTGGCTGAAGATGCTGTGCATGCAGGTGTGAGTGGAGACAACACTGGCAGGGAGGAGGGAGACGTGGAGGAGGGGGACACAGTGGAGGCAGTGGATGTTGGTATGTCTGTAAGTGGATGTTGCTTGTGTGACTGCCTGTGCGATGTGTGGTGCTTATGTCTGCGTGAGCTGCCCTTGGGTGTTGAGGTGTGTACAGGCTGGTCTGATGGTGTGCTTGGGATAGGCAGAGGTACAGGGGATTGGGTCAGGGTGGAGGAAGTTGGAGGGGGGAGGCTAGACACAGGGACAATGGCTGCCATCAATGCTGAGGCCAGAGATTGCAGGGTTCGATGAAGGGCAGCCTGACCAGAATGAATGCCCTCCAGGTATGCATTAGTTTGGTGCACTTCCCTTTTTACACCCTGGATGGCATTCAAAATGGTAGACTGCCCAACAGTGAGGGACCTGAGGAGGTCAATGGCCTCCTCACTGAGGGCAGCAGGGGTGACTGGGGCAGGGCCTGAGGTGCCTGGGGCGAAGGAGATGCCCACCTTCCTGGGTGAGCGGGCACGGGGCAAACGCTGAGGGGCTGCTGGGAGGGCGGTGCTGGTGCGGGGGGTGGCAGCTGTACCTGTTGTTGCAGTGGGCAGAGATGTTGCCGCCACCACAAGGGAGCTCCCATCAGAGGACGAGTCTGATCCACTAATGTCCGCTCGTGTCCCCGCCGTGGAGCTCCCCTCACCCTCCGTCCCACTGGCGATTTCAGAGTCGGTAATGTGGCCCTCCATGGCCATGTGAGATGCAGCTCCCTCGTGCTCCGGTGCCACTGCTCCTCTGCCTCATGATGCTAATGCACACATGAACAGGAAGACCACAAAAAGGGGGGGTGGGAAACAGAAGAAAGACATGTTGAGTGCATGCATTCCCGCTACCGTTGGCGGACAGCACAGACACCCCCTGCACTACGCCGCGCACTTGGGGTCCACTTTGCAATCCCTGGGACATGGCCTACCAGGCTATGGACGACAACTGCACACATAGGTGACACAGGGCCATGAATAGCTGTACTTGGCACCCTTACGAGGTGGGGAGCGGGGGCACAGGGCCGTGCCTTACGGGGGCCTCGCCTACAGAACTCGCCCTGGTCTAGGGATACCCACAGCCCTCCTCCCCCACCCAGACACCTCCACAGCGCGCAAAGTTAGCAGAATGTGAGAGTACTCACCCCCTTGTGTCTGCTGTGATGCCCTCACGTGCTCATCCAACTCGGGGTAGGCCACCGCCAGGATCCGGAACATCAGGGGGGGTCAAGGTCCGACGAGCACCCCTCCCACGTTGGGAGGCCATCCCCAGCTGAGCCTCCGCCGTCTTCCTGCTCCAGCGGCGAATGTCCTCCCATCTCTTCTGGCAGTGGGTGCCCCGTCTGTAGTGGACCCCCAGGGTCCGGACGTCCTTGGCGATGGCACGCCAAATATCCGTCTTCTGGTGGGTGCTGACCTATATGAAATATACAGGGGGAGAAGATTACCTTCTGCTCCATCAATGTGAGTGGCCCCCCATCCCTACCCTTGCCATGTGGCACATGCACTCACCATCGTTTCAAGCATGCCTCAATCTCTCCCCCCCCCACCTTTCATCCACCCGACTCAACACAGGCATAGCCCATACAGCATGCTCCCAGTATATTTACCTGTTTTTCTGGAGGACCCCATCCACAAGCTTCTCCAACTCCTCCGATGTGAAGGCAGGGGCCCTTTCCCCAGTCACATGAGCCATTGTCCCTTTCAGACCGAGGTCACAGCAGCACTTGCAGTGTAGGTCCTCTCCTGTCGAAGATCAGGTATCGAGTGAATTAACAGAGAGAAAATGGCGGTCACATCCGCGGCGGTGCGTACCGCGACCGCCGGCGCACATCGTCATTGGCTCCTGAGACCCATAGGGTCCAATGTTAACCAATGCAGCATTGCGCCGCGGTCTTCGACCGCCTACCGCCACGGTGTACAGGTCAGGTAGCCGCCATTTCAGGGGCCTACATGACTTACTTTTTGTACTGCGTCACACATACCTAGGCCTTGCATACACACTCATATAAACCAATCAATGGGTTAAGATCCGTGTTTTTTTAAAGCTGGGGTTACGTACCTCTGGGATGTTTGACTCTGTGGTCACTGTTGTCCTTCATAGGCACCGTCCGCTGGGACATGTGAGGAGATGGAGGCATCCTCCGGTGTACAGACCGCTGGTGGACCTGTCGACAATGGGGGAGAGACATCTCATCCTGACATACAGGCTTGACCGTGCCACTATTCTGGAACTGTGTGCCCAGCTGGAGCCAGACCTGATGTCACCCATCCCCCATCCTACAGGAATCCCCCCTCAAGTGCAGGTGCTGTCAGTACTCCATTTCCTAGCAAGTGGGTCATTTCAAACAACAGTGGCCATAGCATCAGGGATGTCCCAGCCTATGTTTTCCAACGTGTTGTCCAGAGTGTTGTCTGCCCTGCTGAAACACATGCAGAGCTACATCGTTTTCCCTGAGGTGGAGGATTTGGCTACAGTGAAAGGTGACTTCTATGCCCTTGGACATATCCCCAACATCATAGGTGCCATTGATGGGACCCATGTGGCTTTGGTCCCCCCCCACAGGAGTGAACAGGTGTACAGAAACCGGAAGAATTATCATTCTATGAATGTACAGATGGTATGTTTGACAGACCAGTACATCTGCCATGTGAATGCCATGTTCCCTGGCTCAGTGCATGACTCATACATCCTGCGGAATAGCAGCATCCTTTATTTGATGGGTCAGCTCCAGAGGCACCGTGTGTGGCTAATTGGTGACTCTGGTTACCCCAACCTGTCATGGCTACTGACCCCAGAGAGGAATCCCAGGACTAGGGCAGAGGAACGCTACAATGAGGCCCATGGGCGAACTAGGAGGGTGATCGAGCGGACCTTCGGCCTCCTGAAGGCCAGGTTCAGGTGCCTCCATATGACAGGTGGATCCCTATTCTACTCACCAAAGAAGGTGTGCCAGATCATCGTGGTCTGCTGTATGCTTCACAACCTGGCTTTGCGTCGCCAGGTGCCTTTTCTTAAGGAGGATGGTCCAGATGGTGGTGTTGTAGCAGCTGTGGAGCCTGTGGAGAGTGAAGAGGAGGAAGACGAAGAAGACGACATAGACAACAGGAACACGGTGATACTGCACTATTTCCAATGAACAGAGGTAAGAAAACAAGTACTACATGTACGTAAACACTACCACCTCTGTACTGTCTGTCCTTTTCACCCAGTGTATGGTTACTGAGTTGTCACTTTCCCTTACGATTTCAGAGATCTGGGTGCCACAGTGTGACATCTCCTTTGTTCCCCCGTGGACTACAGCTGTGTGACATTGGTATGTTGGCATCACAATGTAAATAAGCATTTTGGCACTGTAATTACAGATAAATATATTCATGTTCACAGACAGACTCCTGATTGTTTTGTGCAAAAACGGTGTTTATTAAGGTGCAAAATATTGGAGGGGGGTTGTAAATAGGTGAGGGGTGGAGGAATGTCCATGGCAGAGTCCAGTCTATTAGTCTCACAGATGCATTGTCCAAATGGGTCTGGGAAGTGGAGCTGAGGCAGTTTAAGGATGGACAGGGTGACAAAGTGGGACAGTGGGATGACTATCAGGGTGAAATCCTTTCTTGGCGGGGTCTTGGCATCTTACTCTGTCCTCTTCCTGGATCTCTGGGACCGCTTGCGGGGTGGTTCTCCTTCTGCAGGGGGTGGGGTGCTGGTGGCCTGTTGGTCCTGTGGCGGTGCCTCCTGTCCACTAGGGCCGGCGGAGGTGGTGGGCAGTTCTTGATCCATGCTAGTGTCAGGGGCCCTTTGTGGTGCCACAGTGTCCCTCAAAGTGGTCACTACCTGATTCAGCACCCCTACGATGGTGCTCAGGGCGGAGCTGATGGTTCTGAGTTCCTCCCTGAAGCCCAAATACTGTTCCTCCTGCATGTGCAGGGTCTCCTGAAACTTGGCCAGTACCGTAGCCATCGTCTCCTGGGAGTGGTGGTATGCTCCCATGATGGAGGAGAGGGCCTCGTGGAGAGTGGGTTCCCTGGGCCTGTCCCCACCCTGTCGCACAGCAGCCCTCCCAGTTCCCCTGTTTCCCTGGGCCTCTGTCCCCTGGACCGTGTGCCCACTGCCACTGCCCCCAGGTCCCTGTTGTTGTTGGGGTGGTGGGTTAACCTGGGTGCCCTGTAGTGGTGAACACACTGCTGCTTGACATGTACTGGAGACAGAGGTGTGGGCCCGCTGGGTGGGTGCTGTGCTGGTGTTTCCAGAGGGGGGTAGGTCTGCAGTGGCCTGTGGCTGTGTGAGGGGAACCGACTGTCCCGAGGTCCCCGATGGGCCGGGCTAGTCATCTAGATCCAGGTCGACAGAGCTGCTGTCATCACTGTGGGCCTCTTCTGGGGGGGGGGGGACATTTGAGGACCCTCCTGTGCGGTGACGTTGCGTAGGGGTCTTGCAGGGGTATAATAGCATGATTATTGCATCTGTGTGTGGAATGGTGTGCAATGGGTGGGTGCACGTGTCCCCCAGTGCTTGCACTCCTGTGTGGGGGCTTTTGTGTCAGTGGTTTGGGGGGGGTATGGGTATGTGCAGTGGGCATGCTTTGGTGATGGGTGTCCATGCTTTCTGGTCGAATGCAGGGCTTGGTGTTGGGATGGGTGGGTTGTGATGGTGGGACATTTGCAAGCAGTAGGAGTGATAGGGGTGAGGCTGAGGGTGGGGTATGTGTTGGCATGCAGGTGGGGTGGGGGGGACAAAGTAGTGAAGATGTGACTTACCAGAGTGCATTCCTCCAGATACTCCGCCGAGGCCCTCAGGATGCAGGATCGCCAAGACCTGCTCCTCCCATGTCGTAAATTCTGGGGGAGGAGGTGGGGGTCCCCCGCCAGTCTTCTGCACTGCAATCCGGTGTCTGTATACCATGGAACGCACCTTCCCCCGTAGGTCGTTCCACCTCTTCCTGATGTCATCCCGATTTCTTGGGTGCTGTCCCACTGCGTTGACCCTGTCGACATAGCTCCATCTTCCTTGACATGGACGTCTGCTGCACCTGTGCTTCGAATAGCTGTGGCTCTATCCAGATGATTTCCTCCACCATGACCCTGAGTTCCTCCTCCGAAAACCTGGGGTGTCTTTGCGGTGCCATGGGGTGGTGTAGGTGATGTGTGGGGTGGAATGTGTGGTGATAAGTGTGGTGATGTGTATTGGTGTGTTGTGTGAAGTGCGTGGTATTTGTGTGGGTGATGGTAATATATGCGTCAGGGTGCTCGATTCTTCTCTCTGTGGGTCGTCCCGATTTATTTTTGGTGGGGGTTTGTGGGTGATGTGGGTGTGTGTTTTATATTGTATTGGGTGTGTGGGAGTGGTGTTTGTATGTGTATCAGGTGTGTGTATTTGGATTTGTCAAATGTGGCTGTGTTTTGTAGGAGTGTGTGTATTTTGAGCGCAGCGGTGTGTACCGCCAATGGGATACCGCGGTTGAAAGACCGCCGCGTGGATTCGTGGGTCGTGATAGTATAGGCGTATTTCTGTTGGCGTGACGGTGTCGGTTTGGTTATCGCCAGTTTATCGCTGACCTTTGGTGTGGCGGACTTCTGTGGGTGTCTGTATTTTGGCGGTTTCCGAGTTGTGGGTCATAATGACTGTGGCGGTTTACCGCGGCCGCAGCGGTGTCTTGGCGGTCTTCTGCACGGCAGTAAGCGGCTTTTACCGCCAATGTTGTAATGACCCCCAGAGTGTGTATCACAGGATGAACAGTCTTGGAAGTGGTGCTTCTGAGCTGAGGACTTTAGGGACATTAAGTGGGTATGGAATGCTGTAGATAGAAACATCTCTGTAGGAAGGTGTTTTCAATATAGAACGCTTGTAGGATGAATTGAGATAGGCAATCGTGGAAACAATGAGACAAAAGAAGAAAAAGAGAGACAATTTAAAGTAACTATTAGAAGTAAGATATAACATGTCAAATAACGTGCCCCCATTCCTTCCAACCTCTCACAAAGTAAAATACAGCAGTGGAAGCCATGAGAAGCTGGTGAGCCTGTATCCTCGAAATCAAACAACGACAAAGATTAATATTGGCGGAAGAAGAAAAACCTATCACAGTAATAGACAATCAAAGTAGAAATGTGAGGGGAGAGTATTACCAAAAGGAAGTGATGGAATTCAGTGACTTCGCAAAAACATTTATATACATACTGAGTGGACTAGAAATATGTACTATCACATGACATAACAAACAAACTGTTAAGGATCTAAGAGCATTCATAAGCATTTTAAGAACATAGTAGGTAGTTTTGTGGTTCTTTGTAATAATGAAGGAGATCATAATAAGAGACTTACAACCTTGTTGTAACAGTAATGTTATGGTTGTTTGTGTGTGACTGGGAAGACGTGAAGTTCTGAAGGAGTAAGATAGAGATGTGGACTGGTTCAAGTCACAGTTAGCCAAGAACAGAGGAAAGAAGATTTGAAAACCTAGGAGTAAAGAGTGCAGGGTGGGTTGTTCTTATTTTAGGTTAGATATTGTAAAACAGTCAGTCAGGGGACTCTACAGTAGAGTATTGGATATGCCTGTGTGCTGTAAACTATGTTTGTCATAGGAGTTATTCATATAATCCAATATGAGTCTGGGTTGCAAAGTGAATTCTATATTCTGATTACTATAAGCAGAGAGGTATACAGGTAGCATCAGATGAGTAGATTTCCTACAGAAACCATGCAGTGGAGGGCAAATGTGAACGTATAACAGCAAGGAATGGAAAAAAGTGTTTCTAGCCCATTCCAGTTTGTGGCAAGTTATCAATGAAACAGCTAATAGACCATCGAAATAAGATGTCTTCTCCACTACCATAATGCTCATTCTGGAAGAACCAGCAAAAGAGAATGAGATGTTCAGGGCAAGGTAGCCTTTCCATTGGGCAACCGTAGGCTTGGCATAGTCTTGTGAAATGCTGATTTTTTACCCTGCCCGGATTATTGACATTAATTTCCTCATTTGGCCTAAAATGATTTCGGAGTGAGGGTGGCATAGGGGTCTGAAGATCACAGTCATGGCTGGCAATGGGACAGAGTGGCAGGGCTGGGGGGTGGTGGCAAAAAATAACAATAAAAAAAAACTTACCCACACTGCTGCTCTTCGCGTCTACACTTTCCTGCAAGCACGCACATGCTTCCAGCTGGTCCTGTGGCCAATCCTGATGCTGCTGGCAGCATGAAAGCAGCATCAGGATTGGCCTGAGCGCCATGGCTTTGCGCTCCCTGGCAGATTGGGAGCCTGTGCCTGCTCTCTACAACCCGCACCGCAGTGCCGGGTTGGAGGAAGCTCAGTGTGCATGTGGGTTTGGCAGTTCTGGGACAGCCGGCCAAGCACACATGCGCACTGAGGGGAGTGCACACCACTTCCCTTTATGGCTGTCATCCCCCCTTAGCCTCACTCCTTTCAAAATAAAATGATAATTAACATTGTGTATTGTTGTTTTATTTTTAAAGTTTTGCAGCTGCTGCTGCTGCAGCTGCTGGGAGGGGGGGCAGAAACGCTCCTCCGTCATAGCGTATGAGGCACTTAGGGCCAGATGTAGCAAAGGTTTTTACCCATTCTGTGTTTCTGGGAAAAAGTGTTCGTGCATATGGCCCTTAGTGCTTAATTTGCAAATAAAAACATGCCGGTGCCCAAAGCTCTCCTCTTAAACACGCGGCTGCTACAATTAAATGTGCAAACACAGAATACTGAGGCAGCATCATCCTGAAGCCATCTCCGGTCTCTTCAATCCATTTACAGCCACTCCCGCCCCTTCAGCTCACTCTTGCAGCTTTCTGCTTTCTCCCATTGTGACGCTTTTTCATTTTTCTATTCCTCCGTCTTTCCCATATGTGTCTTTTGCAGTAAATGCTTGAGAGAGAAGACTAAGGCCGACCCTCAAAAAATAAGTGCTGGTGCTCCGCACCGGAAACAACAAGCACAAATTAAGCACTGGAGTCACCACTGGAAGATTACTGTTTTGGGGTATTTGCAGTGTAACAAATCCTTGGTAGAGATTCTATGTGCTCTGTCCATTTCGAAATCGTTGAGGAGATACCAAGCACCTCCGGTAACCATGATTCTTTTTATATTTTTATGTTTAAATGAGAGGTATTAGATAAACAAAGACAAGCATTTAAAACGTTTCTAAAATGATATTAACTTTTATCGCTGCATTTAATTGCCCCTTGTGCAGGCACACGTCATGGTTGCTACGGACATCTCTAAAGGCTCTCCGAAAGAAGCAATACTGTAAAGACTGGAGCTGGATTCTATGGATACATCTCTCACATAGATGGCCCAGCAATTACCCAGAACCGAGAACTGGTGACGGGTCAAAGCTTCAGTCTTCATCTTCATTAGGCGAATTACTTAACATTAGAGTGTTCAAGCATACAATATTGCTTCATAACATTTAACTCAGCACTGAGATAGCAAAGTACCAGAAATATATTTATACTGAGCTGTCTCCAAGTGGTCGCAGTTAAAATACCTGAAAGATAGCAATAGGAATGAACCGGAATATTAGACAGGCTAATACAGTTTGGAAATGGAAAACGAATGCAGGTGTGCACTAGTTTGATGTATAAATAAGACTAGATACTGACTTAATAATATCAGCAAAAGGACTACCAGTCAGCATACAATTTGCACATTTTTACTTTGCGAACTTGATAGTACAGCAGAACCTGTGTTCGGAATTATTGATTTCGGATGGTGTTCTCCATTCCATTGGGAATTTCTGATAATCGTAAATAGATTCCGATGAAGTTAGTGTATCTGAATCAAAAATGACCATAGTAAGTAGTCCTAAATACTTCCCTTTTGCAAACATAGACATAGGAGGCAGTTTCAGATAAAAGCAGAAATAGGCTTCAATTATACTTTTGATTATGTATTAATGTTCTCTTTTATAACAAAAAAAAATCAATGTTGCAGTGCTGCAATTCCTGCATCCCTAATTTATCTACTAATCAAATATATAAATATAGTCTGAAATTGACGCCAGTGGGTTCAGTTGAAATGGTAATAGAGAAGAGGCTAACGGACAAAACCTTGTAAAATGTTTGCAGGAGACCCACGGCTGATTTATGATGATGCCCACAACACGAGTGTAGGATACCAATACAATATACCAAAGCTCAGAGAGCAATATGGAATGAGACCATCGGTAAATATGAGTCAAGAGATGGAATAATATAAGGTAGCACGAAGCAATACCCACAACTTCTGTTCCACCGGAGAACAGTAAACTAAAAATAATGAGGATTGAAAAATCTTCAGATTTAAGAAGCACACCTTCCCAGTCACTCACAGCAAGTCACATTGTTTCCCAGCCTGAGCCCAATAGCACAAATAAGAAACTTTGCACAATTAACAAATAGGGTACACGTGAATGAAACCTGATAAAATGTTGGACTCAAGAAGGGTTTTTTATCAGCAGCAGGAATCAAAAATATACGTATCTGAATGTAATTAAGAAACGGTTTAATTCATATTGGTCATAAAACAATATTTTCTGGTAATTCATGTTCACATGTCAGGCAGGGCACAGAGGGCTTTTCGCAAAGTTAAATTTACACAGGAGTAAATCAATACATGTAAATGTACTCTTACCCTTGGGAGTAAATGTAATACTTTTGGCTATTCACCAATTGCATGTGTTAGTTTACTTCAAAGTGTAGACTTACATGTCTCCACATCCTGAATTTAGGGGCTTGAGCCTGATTTAGAGGATTGGTTCATCCTAACACTTTTCTGGAGAGGGATGTTAATATTAAGGGCCTGATTTCTGAAAAGTTAGGGTCACCTTTGTGTCATTTTTTGACACAAAAGCGGGGCAAACTTACAAGATATATATTTTGTAAGTTTGCCCCGCTTTTGCATCAAAAAATGATGCAAGGGCGGAGCTAACTTTTACTAAATCAGGCCCTAAATGTCTTAGCTCTCTTGATGCTCTTAAAATGTCTTGGTTAGAGTTCATTAAATCATGTTTAAGCAATCTCTGCATATTGACTCTGTTTTCTAACCCAGAGAACATTGTTAAGTTGGAGAAAAACATGGTTAGGCAGTACTTTAAAAATGTTCATATGTTTGGCTGCAGGACTCATTTAGCCTGGAGTTATACTTATCAGCTGTTATTCACCCCCTAGAGAGGTCTTCTTTGTCACCTCCGACTGGGCTTCATTAGCTGCATCCTTCTTTTCCTTAGGGGACACTACAGTTCTGATTCCATATGTTGTCCATGCAATGAGGTTTCACCAAGTCACTTCTTCACTTTATCTTTTTTGGAAAATTTTCTAAGTCTTTTTTTTTAACAAGTTTTTAATCCCATTGCTTAAATTATAAGGTTTTACCAGATGCAGGCCCGTCTTAACACTTTTACAGAAGCTGCTTGATTTAAATGTTTGTTATGAGAAAGGGTCTTTTCCTAAATGTGTGGTTATATACTGTAACTC
The DNA here is from genome assembly GCF_031143425.1 of Pleurodeles waltl. Taxonomy (NCBI): domain Eukaryota; kingdom Metazoa; phylum Chordata; class Amphibia; order Caudata; family Salamandridae; genus Pleurodeles; species Pleurodeles waltl. Next base: position 776,553,431 of record NC_090445.1, read on the forward strand.
TGATGTTTATCATTATGTATTTGACACATTTGAGTTTGGTATTTTTAAATGTGTTTGTTTTATTGTAATATTTTTCTATGTGACTTATTTATGTTTTTAAAGTATATTTAATATAGCTGAATAAAGCTTACTTTGATTGAGGGTAAAGTTACCACTTGTAAATTTTCACACATATGCACAGATCTCTGGCACAGCGGCAGCGCTCTCCCTAGGGTAACATATTTGGAAATAGTAATATATTAAATTCAAGAAATGACTCAAATATTTTTATATGACATGTCATTTTTAAAGATTTTATATAATTGTTTTAAATGCAGAATAAATAAACCTTAATTTTGAATTATATATTTAATTTCTAAAATGTTTATCTGTTATGAAGTATATGTTACTAACAGTCATGGATAGGATATATTTAAATTAATTTGATAATAAACAAAATCAAGTTACTTTTTTAAATTAAAAAGATTAATTAATCTTTCAGGTATATAAAGTACACAGAAAATAAATGTCATATTGCCTTAGCACTTATACACTAACCCATTTTATTAATCGGTATTCAACACCCTTAATGCTAATTTTATGCAAAGACATTAAACAAAATATGAAACATTAAGACTACAATCTTCTTTGATGATATAGGTCGAGTGAAGAAACTGGAGATGTAGTACCAAGTAACAAATTTACATCATGGAAATTAATTGTAAGCAAACCATACAGCAATGAAAATAAACTAACATGACCTCATCTGGAGGGTATGTTTTTACTGTAATACAGCACACTATCAAGTTCAGCTGAAGGAGTATAAATCAACCTCAGTACTTTGCTAATGATCACTTCATGGGGTTAAAGGCCAATCATTTTGTCAGTGGTGCATATAATGATCATCAAAAAAAGAGAATGAGCATCAGGCCACTTCTAACCAATAGAAACATAGGCCCATATTTATACATTTTTAACGCCGCATTTGCGCCGATTTTTGATGCAAAAACGGCGGTAACTTACAAAATACAATGGTATTTTGCAAGTTTGCGCCGTTTTTGCATCACAAAATGACGCAAATGCGGCGCTAAAAAAGTATAAATATGGGCCATAGACTTTGGCCAATTTGTTCTTCATAGTCCCATTCATCCTCTCAGACACACCAGAAGACTGAAAACGATAACTACAAAGGAACTTCTAATCAATTTAAAGAACAGTACAAATCAATTGCAAAATTTCATTTTTAAAGTGGGGGCAACAATCTGTCTCAATAGAAGTTGGTATCAATTCCCTCAAAATCTGTAAGCCAGTTTGATCTTCGGGTAGGATAAGCCTCAATAAGCAGACAATTGGAGAGGATGGAAGAGGTGGAGCTGTCCCCTGCCCTACATACATTTCAAAGGAGCTAACTCCACAACTTCTCACCAGTCCTATGTCACCCGTAACCTTTTGGAGCCAGGACAGGGAAGTCTGAAACTCCAAAACCATTTGCAGGGGGAAAACGCTCTTTTGCTTCAAAACTGGCACCAGATGTAGAAACTGGACCCACATACCCCCTCTTCAGTATACCCCTGGAGCTACAAAGAATCAAACCTCCTACATTTACTAGATCAGAGATGATTTCAAGCTTCATTTTTATGAGGCCATGTAGCCCCCCCTCCTTTTAAGGAATCTCAGCAACCCTCAAAATCAGTGTAGTAAAACACTTCAGTAGTAATGTGGTACACTCAATAACTGAGTTCTCGATCAACAAAAAGTTAAAGGGTTTTATTAATTAAAAAAGAAATGAGTGATACAGAGTCAATGGCAGGAAAGCCCCTAGATGCAAAGTTATAGACAGTAGGCAAAAAGCTTACATTATCGAAGTCCCAAATAAGCAGCAAAATAAATCCCTAGTAAAGTGGTACTACCTGTAGCCAGGGCCTGTAATTTAAATGCTAATAATGAGCCTGCAGCAATTAGTGTACCACCCACTTAGGTAGCCCTTTAAATATAACTGAGGCTTGTTTATGTTGCCTATGTGTGTCGTTTTTAGACTGCAGGTTCAACCTAGCAAAATAAACCTTTTGCCAGGCCCAAGCCTTCCTTTTTAATACATGTACATCATTACTAGCGCAGGCCCTCAGAAGCCCAGAGAGCCCCTGCAGTGTATTTTAAATTAGACATGTGCTTTTAGGTTTTATGTGTCCCTGTAGCAAACTCCTAAATTTGTTTTTCACTACTGCAAGGCCTGCCTCTCAGATAAAATAACATTAGAGTTACCTTATTGCATTTAAAAATTTGTGACTTCCAATTGGGAGCAGGTAGACAGTGTGAGTTTGATGTCTAAAGACTTGCAATTAAAAGCATTCTTTAACAATAAAGTTTAATTTTAGTCACAATTCTGAAAATGGCAATTTTAGAAATGTGTCTTTTCTTCCCCTAAACATTTGGTGTATGCAGCCTGTTCCTGGGTCACATAAATAGGAGTAGGTGGCAGTTGTTCTTCGTGTATTGCTCTTAGACAGTGAGACAAAGGGAAGAGAGGTGTTAAAGGGACGGGATACTTTATGCTAACAAGGACAAGGAGCTGTTACCTACCTTACTAGGACATCACAAAGGCACTGCCTGGGCCTTCTCACAAAGGGATTGACACTAGTCCATTATGGCCCCAGAGAAGGTGAGGCCAGGACAAGGAGAAAGGGAGGCCTGACACCTTGGGGGACTGGAAATCTCTAGGAGCTTCCTCTCACTGCAAAGTAGACATCAGGTATAAATATTGAACTTTAGACCCCAACTCTTCAGAGCTCTTCTGGACCTGTTAAAGACTCTGCCAGGAAGAAGGACTGCTGTGCTGCTGAAGGGACCACCACTCTGTTGGACAGCCGCCCTGAAGGATTGCTGCCTGCTGTGGTGACCTGCTGCATGCTATTCCCTTGCTTGGATGAGAAGGACTGGACTTGAATCTGTTGAAAGCAGGACCCCGGAGTGACTCCAAGGGCTCTTTGTCTGGCCTCCTGACTAAACTCTCAATGACAGAAAGCTTCAACAACCTTGCACCCAGCACCTGGACTCAGCCAATTGTGAGTCCAACCGTCCCAGGTGGTGCCACCCTAGTCCTGGACCCTTGTAAGTGGGCCTGAGGATGCTCTGCCAGCCCATTTGTGGATCCAGCATAACTGATGCATCTTCCTCTGCTTCTCGGAGCAAACCCACGTAAAACGGACACATCACCTCTGCTTCATGGACTTTCCCAATGCGAGGACTTTGCATTGCAGCCCGAGCCCCATTAGAACTGCTGCTGAGCGATGCATCTCCGAAGCAGCCCCTTGCATCCTAAGCCTCTTATCTACAGCAGCTTAACTGCATCGCAAGCCCTGCAGCTTCTTCAGAACCAGCCAGTGCATGATGCATCCTTGATGCAGGACGTCGCATTGCAGCCTCTCAGCTCCTGGGAACCGACCCTGTGTCGCGCAGCTCTGACCAGGATCTAGCATCCCAGATGTGGGAGTAGTCTTGCCCAGCAGGCCTACCTGGATCCATGTAGCAGACCCATACTCCATCATAGTTGGCCTGAACTTGTGACTTCGTCCTGGTCTAGCGCAACCAGATGTCAACAGTTGACTTTATACTTTCCGGTGCTATATTCAGTGACATCTTTAAAACTGCATATTTTGCTGGTTCTACTGATCATATTTTGGTTGTTTTGTTCTGGAATTATTTATTCAGATTTTCTCTATTTGTCTAGTTTGGTTTGGGATTGTTCATGTGCTGTGTTTTCCCTTTATTACTGTTTGAATCCTCCATAAATACTTTACACACTGCCTGTAAGTTAAGCCTGACTGCTCTGTGCCAGGTACCAGAGGACTGAGCACAGGTTAATTTGGGGTTTTCTGTTCCTCACCCTGACAAGGATCGTGGTTGCAGTTTAAGTAAGGGTTTCAATACCCTCGACCACTAAACCAATTTCTTACAGTTGTGGTGAAAGCAAATGTATAATATGCTCAGCAAATCAATTAACATAGAAAATAAATGTCATAGTGCCTTAGCACCTGAGCATCTAAGCATCTGCATAGAAATGTAGCATTTCTAAAACACAAAATTTAATATAATTTAAGGGAACATCTCTGACTCATCCCAATTAATCCGCAAGCCAGCAAAGATGTAAAACATAACATTATCTCGTATAACAGCATTGAGACTTTCGTCTCTTAGGTTCCTAAAAAATAACAAAACATTGTCTGCATATAACTAGAGCAGGAGTCTCCATGTGGGAAACTCCAACCCTCTGTGCCTCTCATGCAGAAGGGAGGCAAGGACATATAACAGTGATGATAGAGGGCAACCCTTCCGGGTATTCCTGCCTACTCTGGAGTCGGAGACTAGTAACTGTTCACCCCAACGTTGGCTAGGGCTAACACAGAACAATTGCACAAGTCACATGATGTAATGCCTTAAGCCCATTTGACTGTGCACAATGAATAGGAAAGGCCATTCAAGAGAATCAAAGGCCTTCTCAGCATCAAAAAACACAAACTCACTGGAACCTCCGTTCTAGTATGTTGATTCATGGCAAGCAACATGCGTAAATTGTTCATTATGTCCCTACCCAGGATAAAGCTGAACTAGTCTGGCAAGATCAATCTTTCTATCAAGGAGCTGAGTCTGTTAACCAGTACCTATGCCAGAATCATACTGCCTACATTCAGAAAGAACAACAGTCTATAGGATCCTGCGAATCTGGGGTGCATCAGTGCTTCAAAAATATGGATATCAGGCCATCTTTCATAAATGTAGGGGAAACCCCAGTCTCTTAGTGCCACCTAGTATAACTGTAATCACCAAGGGGCTAGAAAATCCTTAGATGCGCTAAAGAACTTGATTGTCAAGCCATCTGAACCAGGGGCCCTTCCACTGGCAAAACGTTCTATGGCCAGCTGGAACTTGGTGAGCCTGATTGGGGTCATCAAGAAATAATGCATTCCACCCTACACCCTGGTGAGAGTTATGCCCTCCAGAAAGCCTTTAATTTGATCTCAGGAACGAAGCAATTTGGAGAAGTATAGATGTGTTTAAAAAACAGGAAGCTTTGTAGAAACACTTCTTACCACTTGTATGGTACCCAGTGGGCAAGATCAAGGGCTGAACAGTCATTCTAGTCTGAGCTCATTTTAACATCAAAGCATGGGTTGCTGCCTCTTTCAGGTAGCACAGGCTTGAGCATTTTATCCAGAGTATGCCACCTTACTGACTGCTGTCCCTTTAAATTGGATGACCATGCAATTAGTCACTGTTAGTGAGGGTACATGGGGAGAATTGTTATAGCTCTACTCGACAGCCACCAGTTGCCTTTCCAGTGTGCTGAACTGTGCCCACATAGGCTTATGGACCACCGACTGCTTAGAAATTGAATTCCCTCTTATATGAACCTTAAGTGATTCCCAGACCCCCAGAAAGGACGGGGAATGAGTCATTTTTAGTTTAAAAAAAGACCTGGATAGCTGTTCTAATGTCAGCCTTAAAAACAGGGGGACCTCATTGATGGGAGACTCATATTGTGGGACGGGCCAAGGCCTCAACAGAGGCTCTGTCCAACTAGGGGCCAATAGGTGCCTCCCACTCTAGGGGCTTAGGAACTCCTTTGGGCCATGCGTGGTTCTCACTGACCCATACCGTTGTGACTAGTGATATGTCTTGGGTATGATTTGCCATGTGCTCTCAGATGCACCACATATTAACTGATGTGTTTGCTAATGTTCCTGATATGGGCATTTATGCTGATCTGTTCTTATGACTTGCCATGTGTTTCCTGAAGTTCCAGGTATGGGCATTTATGAGAATCTTTTGACATGTGCATCCTTGTAGTAATGTTTTTCCTGACTACTGCTTGTGTTGCAAAATAATTAGTAACCTTTGTGTTATATGTGACTACTGCTGGTTTTTGCAGAGTAACAATACTGTGTATGTTCTAACAACTACTTGGGTAGTAGGGTATTACTGACGTTGTGTTTGGTCTAATGATGGTCTGTACAATACTGTTTATTTTTAATGAACTTGGTGTTGTGTTTCCTTTGAGGCGGGAGAGTGCATCACATGTGTTGTTTATGTTGTGTAGACGCTTTACACATTGCTCTGGGATGGGCCTGACTGCTCATGCCAAGCTACTAAGGGGGTGAGCAGGGGTTATCTTGGGTGTGTAACTCTGTCACCCTCACTAGAGTCGGTGGGTTCTGCCTGGCTTAGGTGCCTACCCTAGCCAACCAGAAACCCCTTTTCTAACAGCTATCTTATTTATAGTTTGCCCCTCTATCTATTAGGAAAGCAATGAAAAGTACTTTAGTTAAAGCCTGCTGGAACTTCATTATGCAAACATGGCATTGATCCATTACATTTGGTAACCTCATTGACCAGTATTTGAGTCACAAGCCCATTCCCAAGTTTGGAGTGTTTTAAATTAAATCTATCCGTCTCATTCTAAATACCTTTATATCAAATTTAGACTAGGAATTTTATCTGCAAATGATTTTACCTTGAGATGGAGTACAACCTCTGGATACACTTTGATGTGCAAAATCTGTATTAATACAAGTGAGAATTTTGAATATGCTCACTTTTTTGTCCTTGCTACACTAAACCAAAAAGCAAATGGATTTGCCGTTAATGTCTGAACGTTGGTGTAAGGAATTATTAAACAGGGCTCAGGATTTCAGATCTGATACCCGTGGCCTGGTGTATTTGTGTTGAATGGATATTTGTTCTGCGTTTAGATTTTAAGAAAGAGCGCCACAGTGTGATTTCTTGAGTAGCCTTTAGCGGTAGGCTATCTAAATTGTTTAATCTGTTTTTTCAAAGCTCTTTTGTTTACCCAAAACTGTTCTATGTAGTGTTTTAAACTTCAAGTGTAAATCGTTGCTTTTCAACTTTTTGACAATATGGAAAGCGAGGTTTACCTTTATATGTTGGAGAGTGTGTTTAGGGTCTCCCTTTCTTGAGTACGAAAGCAAGTTCCTTTCCATAGAACCAAACTATGCTCTTTCCTAATTTGCAAATGTCTATTCACTCCTTATACATATTGTGTATACTTATATTGAATTGTAATTTATCTATTCGTTTGATGGGGTTTTACCTTAAAATAAATAGAATTTGATTGATTGATTGAGTAAATTGTGGTGTCGTTTTTTTATGCCCATTTTCCAGGTGGTCACAGACAAGCACGTATGTGAATGCTCACACCAAGTTAGCGTTGCTCATCCTGTGAGGGTTAGTGCAGCCTAGAAGTGCATTATATTAAATGAAAATCACCGTCCTATATATTATTCTGATAGCCACATGTTCAGAAATTGTGAGTGATACTTTTAAAAAACTTTGGGGAGTCATTATTTGGATCCTAGGAACTTATGAGCATTAGTGGCGAGTCTTGCATGTGGACAGAGAGGTAAACATATAGGCCCAAAGGGTCAAGGTGTACAAAGCTGTGAAGAATAGCTTTTCCTTTACCAGGATTGCAATGCCAGTCCTATTGGAACTGTAGAAGTCAAAGTAATTAGAGAGGACTTGCTAATGTGTCTGACCTCACTAAGTAAACTTACAAGGGGACACAAATAGGTTGATTAACCTTTTAACTTGCAAGTCAGATGATCCCACCATAACTCCAGTACACGCAGGTCAATAATCAATAATCAATCAGTAACATCAATAATCAATGATAATCAATGACATTAATAATCAGTAGAGTCAATAATTGTCATGAATACCACGCCTTTTAGTAAAAGTTAGAATATTGTTTTCCCTATATTAGCATTGCTAAGGTCACATAAGCTAATCTCAAAATCAAATGATACACATACAGAAACAACACTGACTGTCCAAAGGAATGGGAGAAACGCAATCTAATCTAAGCTTGAACTATTAAACATTCTAAGGTTACAGTGCAAATCAATAACAAGAACAATTGTGCAAACGATATCACATAAATGTAGATTCAGCAAAGAAAAGACATCTACCGTTATGCCCTATAGCAGACTTTCATTAGTAAGAATGCTTAACTAACACCAGATTAGCATGAGCATGTTGGGCTTCATGCAAAACAATTTAGTAAACACAACTTCGGAAAATCTCTAGCTATGGCTTTATCAAACAGTGTGGTTGTACCTAGAAAGAAAAAGCAAACATAAATTGCAAGTCACATTTAGAAATCATATACCTCTCCTCAATTTGGAACGGCAAGCTAAGATAGTCTTCACCAGCAGGACATCAGTTCAGTCAGCAAGGCATCAAGATTCAGCATCAAAGTTTAGAAAACACAAAGGCGGTCATTCCAACCCTGGCGGTCATGGACCGCCAGGGCCGGGGACCGCGGATGCACCGCCAACAGGCTGGCGGTGCATCCATGGGCATTCTGACCGCGGCGGTACACTAAGATTTTCAGTGTCTGCATAGCAGACACTGAAAACCACGACGGGTGCAACTGCACCCGTCGCACCCTTCCCACTCCGCCGGCTCCATTCGGAGCCGGCATCCTCGTAGGAAGGGGTTTCCCGCTGGGCGGGCGGGCGGCCTTCTGGCGGTCGCCCGCCCGCCCGCCCAGCAGGAAACTCAGAATAACCGCGGCGGTCTTTTGACCGCGCAGCGGTATTCTGGCGGTTCCCGTTTTGCTGGCGGCGCCCGCTGCCAGCCAAAGTTGGAATCACCCCCAAAGTCTTTAAGCAATAAAGTTAAGCACGTTCCTTATCAAGAATGACAAGAAAGTAATGACGGTGGCAAAAAGGAAAAGCGCAATGCCGGTTTCTTCTCAGTGCAGTCCTGTTAAGCTTAATTTCCCAAAACTACTTCCCAAGTCCCTTTTGGTCAAGGGATTGCATGTTCACACTTTGTCCAATAAAACTAGAACTTCAAATCTATGAATTCTACCACTACTCCATTCAAATGTCGCTTATTGGCTTCTTCAGTAAAGTCCTTATCATCCGGCTCATCAGGTAACAATATTGTTGCAGCTTATACTCCAGTCAGTGTCTTTATTGTTCTCCTCCTGAGAAAGTCAGTCTTACACATTTTATACTCATGATGTTACATTTAGCAAGAAAAGCATCTTTTAGCAATCGGTTCTCATGAGAAAGACTTTTAGCTACAAGCACATTTAGAGAGTACAATGGAAAATCACAGTTTAACTCTCTGAACAGCCATTTTATTAAACGTTAAGAAATACACATTGACATGAGGCCGGGCAACTATGCCAAGACCTTCGCTAAGTTAAGGCCTACAATTAATAAAGCAAAAACAACAAGTGATGGACGGAATGCTGAACATTGTCAAACACTCACCCCCAGTCACAGATCTGGGTTTAATCCATCGTTCTTTTGTTTACCATGCCACCCCAGTTTGGACCCAGCCATATGCAAATCAGTCTTGACCCTGTTCCTCATGGGAACAGTCCAGCCCAAACTGCCAAGCCAGGTCCTCACTGGACCGGAAACAAGCATCCTGGGACCGGTTTTGGGGTTTCACCCCTCATCAAGCAGGCTAGCTTGAATCCAGTGGCAGGGGAAGCACGGGACCCACGTCTGGGCATACCCTTCCCACTTAGGGTGACAAAGCAAAAACAACAAGTGATGGACGGAATGCTGAACATTGTCAAACACTCACCCCCAGTCACAGATCTGGGTTTAATCCATCGTTCTTTTGCTTACCATGCCACCCCAGTTTGGACCCAGCCATATGCAAATCAGTCTTGACCCTGTTCCTCATGGGAATAGTCCAGCCCGAACTGCCAAGCCAGGTCCTCACTGGACCGGAAACAAGCATCCTGGGACCGGTTTGTTGTTTTTGCCCCCCCCCCTACAATTAATAAAGCCAATACATAATGCATAACCCCTAATATGACATATTACTACATTAGTCTAACATATACTAAACATAATAAGTATACTTCGTGAACATTGGCGGCCACTCATCATGATCACATTTACAAATGCGTGCATTATTTTTCTAGGTTATTACATTTTCTACACTAATCCATTACTCATAGTACAAGAACACTCATTAATAACTTTTATTAAAACACCTGCGCTAGCAGCCTCACCTGTCCATAAACAAATAAAACTCTCTAGGTGCCATATTTGTCTCCCTGAGAAGAGCTAACTCACAACCATGACATTCCAATACAGAAGCATTAGTAAATGCTTTCTGGGTTTCCTGTAGCATCTCACATCCCAAGATACTAGTGTAATTGGGTGTGTCATGTGGGAAAATCAAGAGATGTTCAGGTGATGTAAGTGTGTGCAATGCAGCTTAGCACATTCAGAATACTTGTCATCTCAGTTTTGTCAACCAAGGTCTTAAAGGGGCAATAGAGCAAGTTATGCATAACAAATAACAATAAAAGTAGAGCAATCCCCTTCCAAACCTGTAGCCACACTTTGCACCCCAACCACCAGAGAACAAACCCACATAACCGAAAATCAACTAAATTACTGCTTGTCACACACAGGACATACACCATCACGAGCTATGCTAGCCCTTAGACAAGTGATCTGAAACCACCAGGTAGGAAGCCGAGCACCACTGTATTGGATTAATTAGAGGCTTTCAAAACTGGTAACAATGCACGATCCAGGTACCGACATGACACACATCATCTTGAAGGGAAAACAGAAGAGTTAAGCATTTTGCACCGAAATATAAATGCATCACTAGCACATTGGCAAATCTCACAATATTTTGACCATTGATATATCAGCCAATCTATTCAACATCAGTGAACTGTCTGAATCCACCCGTTGTTGTGAAGCATTTCACTGTTGCTTCTTCTGTGCTTTAAGGCTTTGATGAATTTCACGGCATCTTTTCGTGATGTATAGAACATTGTGCTGTCATCTAGCTGAAAGTGCAATTTAGCAGGGAACATCATAGCATACAGGATGTCATTGTTCCTCAGCAGTTTCTTAATGCCCCTAAAGGCTATTGCACTGCTATTGTAAAGTGTAGGTAGATTGAATGATCTGCATCTTGATAAGTAAGGCATCCTTCATCTCTGCAGAGAGTCCACCCTGTGTCCCTGTGATAACAATTTAAAAGCCAATAATAATAATGGCATGGGGGGCTGCAATTGCCCCAGTGGTCTGTGGACTCCACACAATACAACAATGAGAAAAAGTTGTCACTACCCAGTACTTCTCAGATGTTCAATAAAAGTTTCCATTCTCCCTATATTCATAGACTCATCTAGGCCAACAATACGAAGAGTATTGAGCCAAGAGAATGATTCTAAATCTCCATTTTTGATGTCGCTATTGGCATATCTGTAGCCAGTCTTGAAACGTTTCCCCCAGTTCCCAAGTGCCGTCTTCCACTACTGGGATTCTGAGCTCCACCTAGCTCAGCCGGTCTTCATGTTTGTTGATATGGGTTTTTACATCATCAATTTGTGGGTCCAGCCTCAGTTTAATTAGGGCCAGAGACAGGGTGGGATCTAGATCCTGGCAATATCTGGATTACTAATCTGGGCTGCCTTACCTCTGTTGGTACAGTGATGAGACTTCTAACAGCATTGTAAGAGTCACTAAACAAAAGTGGACTTAGGGTTGCAAGCTAGTTGCACAGGGTCAGAGGTGCTTTAACATGGGATTCTCTTTAATCTTGCTCCTGAACATTCTTTATGCTCTTATTGCAGGAATTTATAGACTATAATTCAGCGCTCCTAACTGGTCTCTAGTTGGCTCTTTCTTCCAAGGAGGTAGATAGAACATGTACAAAGCGCACTATGCAAAAGTTCCTTCCCTTTTCGTATTGGATACTTGTGATCAATTAGCAAGGAAAACCAGATCACCCAGCAGCTGGTTCAATTTCAGCCAGTGGGAGAACCTTCATTTCAGGCACCAGTTAAGGCTTTTGTGGCCCAACACCATCTGCCAAATATCTCCCAGCTCGGCCCTGGTCCCTTACTCAACTATTTAATTTGTGGCTGATGAGCCCTAACTAGGGCAAAACCAGTCATGGGCAGCTTGTGTTTTGTTTGAGGGAAGGTCTGGCTTGGCAGTTCTGGTTGGACTGTTTCCTCTGGAGCAGGGTCAAGACTGATTTACACATAGCTGGGTGCAAACTGAGAAGGCATGATGTGCAAGATAACAATGGACTGATCACTTTTTTGTATATTTTAATTTGGCTATTTTATTCAACAGCAGTCTCCCTCTGTAGTGTAGGGTAATATATCAGCCCTTGGTCTGATCTGGGGTCCGGGCAGAGCTACAGCCCCTTCCTTCATGTTGGCATGACTGTGTGATGTCAAAGCCGCTGCCACAACAGGAGAGATCCCACGCTCAGATACTATGTCTGGCAGGTCTCTTCCCTGTAAAGGCCCTGCCTATGAGCTCGCCTGTTGCGCTACCTCTAAAGAGCAGGCTAATGTCTCCAATATGGAACGGTGGCACAGGCAACTCAGATACTATGTCCAGTAGGCTTTTTTCCAGCAAAAGCCCTGCCAAAGAGCTCAGCTGTCATGCTCCCTTTAAAGTGCAGGCCAATCGCACAGTCTCCAGTCTGGATCAGTGGCACATGCATCACCACAGCTCCCTCCTCTGCTGCGGCCTAACAGTATGGAGCATAGGACATCTCCAGGATCATGTGCAGTCTGTTCCACCTGACCCACCTCTGCCTCTGATAGAACTCAATATGACAATGTACTGCTGGGTCGCCATGTACCTTAGGGCCGGCATCAGCAGCAGGATCACTGGACCATTGCTCAGTTCCGTATAGTCCCAAATCCTCAAAGTCCACCTCTGACTCATTTTTGGGACTGGTGTTCCTCCTTGTTCAGCACCTGTCAATACAAAACTGGTAGGAGAGTGACCTGTTGACTTGGAAGCCTTGCCCCTCACATAAGTAGGTTCCTCCACTTTGTGACTGTGGTCTTGGTTCGAAAGAAGATGATGCAATGACAAATCTGTTGATGTGCAGGATTTCTCCTGACTCTATCTTGGGTAATGGGTCTTAGATAAAAGTGATTTCTAATATATGATCCCTATTAGTTATTTTCTATTGGTGTTGTTGTCCTTCTCCTTTTCATGAATTTGGAAGACTGCAGGATCACATGACAAGTATTGTGGGTATGTACCTCCACTTTAGATAGTTTGGAGGGTTATGTTGTGCCTTAGGATTGGACTGCCGCCTTCACATCCTGCAAAATGCACAATTGTCTCGCCCACAGGACTTGAACTATATGTGAGACTCCATCTCGGACAAGGTGTGGAGTTCTCATGCGACTGCACTTAACCCTAGGGGAAAATAAATGATTTCCAATTATTGTACTCTAGTTGGCTATCGTTGGGACCATGGGCACCATCACACAGCATCTTACATTTGGATTGCTGAACTTCATAGCGCCTAAAAGATCCAAGGTAATCATACATGTAATCTGTGGAAGGGTATACCATTTGAACTATCATATGACTTTGTTACTTTTTTTCATTCTAAAAGGATGATACAGTTCTTGTGAATGAATATCCCACAATAAATCCAGCCTTTCTAATGCAACATCCTACTGTCAAAGCATTTTTCTGATATGCAATTTTGGGTGACCAATGATTTGTGTGAATTAATCATTTTAATAATGCAGATAGGTGTAGCCAATGTTGCACTTGAACAGATTTGATTGTTTTACTTATAAGTATAACTAATGTTGTAGTTTAATTATGAAACATTTTCATACAAGATGCAGTTTATTCAAAATGGACACATTTATTTCTCTTGCTCCTGTCATTTATCCCTCCTGTCATTCAGGTTCATCTTGCGCCTGTCATTCATCCCTCCCAATTAGTGTCCCACCACAAGTTATCTCTCCCTCCAGTTTCGGCATAGCACAGAATGTTATGACATAAATGGGGTGGTAGTATTAGAAAGCAGTTATTATGAATTAAGCTTTCCATTATGTACCTAATGTACAATTTTGAATGCATTTTGGTCGAAGTTCCAATGCAGGTGTGCTGTGGGACATAATTCTATGAGCTATTGTTTGAAAATGTTTAATATTATGTTGTACATCTCCTTTTCTTGCATAGTTGAGTTTGATTTGTTACTAGGATCTAAACATGATTATACCATGCTGAATTTGCAGTTTTAGTTATTATTGCGGATAAAGAGTTATAAAAACTCTGGGTTTGGAGGGTTTGTGGTTAACTTTCCTTCCTCCTCCTGCGACTCTGTCCCTTTATTTTGAGACTTCTTTCTAGATTTCTTAGGAAGTACTCTTCATGAGTTTTCCTAATTTTCCTAAATTTAGGGCCCGATGTACAATGCCTTCTTGCAGTTACAAAAGGTGAAATCACCATTTGCGAATGCAAAAAAGGTAGGTATAATGTATGATCTCTATTTTGCGAGTCTGTACACAGTTACCAACTCGCAAAATAGGGATTGTGACTCACAATTAGGAAGGGACATCCTGAGGGGATCCCTTTTTAAGTGCGAGTCGCAGTGGTATGTATGATTATTTGTGATCATAAATGCGTTCACAAAACAATCGCAGTTAACACCTATTCCCATTTGAAAAAGGGAAGGGGTTCTCACAGGAGTACCGCTATTCCCAATGGGGTTGCCAATTCTGGCCTACCTCATGAATATTAATGAGGTCAGTCATTTGCATCCCCATTGGGAGTCGCTAAATGTTCGCAATCAGAGACTCACAAAATGAAATGGTTGTACATCTGGCCCTTAGTTGCTTAAAAAGAGAATATGTTATGGTTTGTGAGCCTGTATTTCTGTGCCTAAGCCTTCATGGCAGATTTGTGCATTCCTCTGGATCGGTTATTTACGAATTCTATAACAAAAGATTTTTTCCCTACTCTGATGTCGAAATCAGTTATTAACTGGTCCTAAATTTTATTCTGATTTTTACTCTGCTAAGTTAATGTTTTTTGAGGGGGAAAATAGTGTTTTACCACTAGATCAATGTCAGAAACCCAGAGCGAAACTGCCCAAGGTAAAAATCTGGTACAAAAAATATTGGGGTTCAGACAAGTATTGTGGTTCGGCTTCCACACACAGACAAAAAAACATATGAGAACTTGGATAGTACCACTAGTATACTATTATGTAGGCACGTTTGCTGAGTGTTAACAAGTTATTGAGCATATTTACTGTGTTGAAAGGGGGGTGAAAGAGGACTTTGCACTTGCTCAGTAGTTGGTATCTTGCTGAAGTTGACATGTTGATTATGTAGGTATACATTTTGATGGATTTGGTGAAGACAACCCTAAGGTTTCTGGCTGATGGCCTGCATTTTCAAGTATTGGAGAAAGTAGATAAGGTCACTTAGAGTGGTGGGTGCAGATAAGGAAGGATAATATAGGACCACAGTTTTCGAGGAGCATAGCATGGGTAATCAAAGAGCCATCCAGCAACAGATGGCAGTGAGGGAGCCAAGATATGTTACTGAAGTGGAGAATGTGGTGCAGAACAAATAATTTGAGCATTATCTGCATATAAATTATATGAGAATTCGAAGGAGGAGATAATGTCACCAAGTGCAGTGGTATAAAGTGAGAAAATGAGAGGGTCCAATAGAGAACTTGAAGAAGTGGTAGGCTGGGGATGTCTTAGAGTCCCAAGCAACATAGCAAGCGCATCAGTACAAATATGAAGTCAGTCACTGAAATGCTAAACCTGAGATGTCAACGAGTTAAAAGAGGATACTAATTTAAGATTGTTGACATTGTCACAAGCTGCAGCTTGGTCTAAGAGTATGACGATGAAGGAAAAATGAATGTGATGAGTGCAAAAAAGGGAGGGGAAGGTGAGAAAGTGAAAGGGGACAAAAAAGGAAAAGGGAGGGGGGAAGGGAAGGGAAAGGGAAGAAAAGTAAAAGATGGAAGAAGAAGAAGAGAGTGGAAAAATAGGAGGAGGGGCAAGAGGGAGGCCCAGAAGAGGAAAGGAAGGGAGGAGGAAGGGAGGACTTTAGGAGATAAAAAAGAGAGCAAGGGGAGAAATGAGGAGACCCAGAGGCAGTCCTGAGGCAGCAGCTGCAGACTAGGGAGACAAGGAGCAGTCTGTAAGGGCCAGACTGGGTCCAAAGAGCCACAATTGCCCCACAGATTTGGTTATTGGACAGCCAATTATGATCGTTCACCACCTGTGATACTTGCCTTGTCCTGTAGGTTAGAAATGGCACATTCATATGAGAGTATCTTTTGCATGGCCAAGAGCCACTCTGTATGTGTGGGGGGAGGGGACAGCACCAGTGCTGAAAGACATAGGGCCATATTTATACTCCGTTTGCGCCGGATTTGCGTCGTTTTTTTTTACGCAAATTCGACGCGAAGCTAACTCCATATTTATACTCTGGCGTTAGACGCGTCTAGCGCCAAAGTCCATGGAGTTTGCATAATTTTTTAGCATGGACACCTACTTTGCGTTAATGATATGCAAGGTAGGCGTTCCCGTCTAAAAAAGTGACTCCGAGGCATGTGCGCCGTATTTACACTCCCGGGCAACAATGACGCCCAGGAGTGGGCGGTCAAAAAAAATGACATCCAGCCGCTTTAGCGTCGTTTTTTAGCGCCTGGTCAGGGCAGGCGTTAAGGGACCTGTGGGCTCGGAAGGAGCCCAGAGGTGCCCTCCGATGCCCCCAGGGACCCCCCCTGTCACCCTTGCCCACCCCAGGAGGACGCCTAAAGATGGAGGGACCCATCCCAGGGAACATAAGGTAAGTTCAGGTAAGTAATTTTTTTTTTTTTTTTGTGGCATAGGGGTGCCTGATTTGTGCCCCCCTACATGCCACTATGCCCAATGACCATGCCCAGGGGACAGAAGTCCCCTGGGCATGGCCATTGGGCAAGGGGGCATGACTCCTGTCTTTGCTAAGACAGGAGTCATTTCAATGGGGGTTGGGAGTAAAAAAAAATGGCGCAAATCGGGTTGTGGCGAAAATTGTGCCTCAGCCTGACTTGCCCCATTTTTTGGCGCCCAAGCTCCATATTCCCCTACGCCGGCGCTGCCTGGTGTACGTCATTTTTTTTCACGCACACCAGGAAGCTCCAGCGGCTAACGCCGGCTAACGTCATTGAATAAATACAGCGCCCGCATGGCGCTTCAGAATGGCGTTAGGTTTTTTGACACACAACTGGGTTGGCGCAGTTGTGCGTCGAAAAGTATAAATATGGCCCATAGTTCTTTTCTGTTGCAAACTCCTTAGGGAGTAGCCAGACCTCATTACAGGACAGGGTAGGCGAGTCCATGAAATCATGAGCAGGATCAGAGATCAGGATGGAGGCACGGGTTAGGATGCCAGTTATCCACAAGGTTTGAGGGAGGGAGTGAGGCAGCCAAGGAACCTATGGTGAGGAGGACAAGGAGGGGTGGCAACAAGCAGCCGTGCTGGGTCTCCCGGCAGACCAGAAAGGGCATCTGAGAGGAAACCCCTGCAGTTGACCCCAGCAGTGGACGTGTCATAAAACCACCGAACATTAGCTATCAAATCCTCACTGAGACCAAACCTCAGGAGCAAAGAGGTACCCCCACTCTATCCTGTCAAATGCTTTCTCATCATCTAAGAAGAGGGCTAGGGTGACCTCAGGCTTATCCTTCATAGACCATAATGCATTGCCCAGGGAGTAGAGGTGGTTCCGAGACTAGCACCTGGGGACAAACCGCACCTGTGATTGGTGGATCAATGTCAGGATCACTACCCGGAGGTGAGCAATCAGAACCCTGGCAAGCACTTTAATGTGTCTGTTGACCAGAGGTATGGGCCAGTAGCTGCCACAGAGGAGAACATACTTCCCGGGCTTGGGGAGGACTGTGATCAGAGCCTCTTTGGAGATAGGACCAAGGGATCCCATGTACTCTGCCTCCTGGAACGCCTCATAGAGGGAATCCATAACAACCTCACGTGACTACTTGTAAAACTCCTCCGGCTAGCTATGGAAGGTTTAAGATGTTGTGGTCAACCACCCGTTTGGGGTGTACAGGGCCTGGTAGAAGGCCCCAAACCTGTGCTCAATATCCTGCATTTGGCTGAGAATGGTGCCCCCAGTGGATCTGATGGCTGGAATAGCCAATGCCACCTCATGCTGTCAAAACTGAGCCACCAGCAGTCTTCCCACCTTTTCATCTTGTTCGTAGTGCTGGCCCTTCATTTGTTTCAGTGCACACTCAGTCATGGAAGTAAAAAGTACACTAAGGTCCATGTGGGCCTTCTCCAGATGGCCGTGGAGGGGGAACGAGGGCTTAGCAGTATAGAGGTAGGTGAGGAACACAATGTCGTCCTCCAGGGCCCCGTGCTTGCCACCTTCTATTTGCTGGCAAGCACTATGGGCCATATTACGACCTTGATGGAGGGGTTTCCTCCATCACAAATGTGAATGAGATCCCATTCATCGCATTATAATCCTCACTGAATACAATGGGATCATAATACGACGGACAAGATATCTGCCACATTTGTGATGGAGGAAACCCCTCCGTCAAGGTCATAATAAGGCCGTATGTCTCTTAATAATTGGCCCCGAATGGTCACTTTGGCAGCCGCCCACAGGTTGCCAAGCGAGGCAATGAACACCCTGTTGTGCTCTAACTAGGAGGAAACATGGGAACAGAGTTGGGATTTGCACTAGGGGGGAGAAATAGTGTGAGGCATTAGTGCAACATGGTTTGCGGCCCATGGAGGACACTCCCAGATCCAGGGAGAAGAGAATCGGGAAATGGTCTGAGCGTGAGCCTGCAAGGATCCGTGTGTCCTGCAGAAAGTTGGGAGACTAAAAAGTAATCCAGATGGAATTGGTTAACATGTACTGTAAAGAGGAAAGTAAATCTTCTTTCCACAGGGTTCAAGAGTTGCCAAATGCCTACAAGACCATGATCCATGACCATGTCCTCCAGCAAACCCCTGTCTGCATTATTTCTGGGCTGGGACCAGAGACCAATCTCCCCCAGTGGGTGGAAAACAATTTGCCTTAGGAGGCAGTTAATCTGCAGGAAAAACTGGCATTTGAGCTCTTTCTATGCTTACATAGACCCTTCACAGACCGTCATCCCACAGAGACAGAGCTTGCCAAACACGATGAGTCTGTCCTGTTTGGTCCACATCTGGAAGATGGTAAAGTGCAAGGCCATATGCAAGAGGATCGCCACGCTGCATTTTCAGTGCTGTCTGGTCCTGTCAGCCACAGGGGGGGGGGGGGCACTGCTGTGGATCACCCTCCCCACCCAGTCTTGACTTAATTTCTCTGACTTCTCTGGGCAGAGGTGCGTTCCCTGAAAGAGGGCCGCATCAACTCATTTGGATTGGAGATATCACATTCCAGAAGATGTCACTCAGACGCTTAGGGGGCACGGAGTACTGACGGCCACTGAGGAACATTAATGCTAAGGCAGAAGAGAGGAGGAGGGGGAAGGGAGAGGAGAAGGCAGGGTAAGGAACACAAGGGGGACAAGAGAACAGGAATGTAAGTGAAGATAAGATAGAGAGAAGATAGAGGCTTCCAGGCGGAAGGGGGAGAGGAGGTATAAAGGTAGATAGGGGAGGCAGGGAGGAGAAGAGAGGTCAGAGGGGAAGCCTGAAGCCAAAGGTGGGGCAAGAGAGGGCAAGGGAATGCTGGGGAAAGGAAGGGAGCAGAGGCAAACAGGCGAGGAGCCTCTGTCCGAACCCTCAGTGAAGTCCAATAACCTTGAACCAGACCTGGGGCTCATGCAAAAGAGGTGGCCCCAAGGTGAAGGGAAGAAGTCAGCTAGGACAGCATAGGAGCTTCAGTGACCAGAGGGAGTGGAGGATGGGAAGAGACTACCAGAACAGGCATGCAGCAATGGCAGCAGGGGAGGCTTTTTAGTCCTTGTTTAAACCAGATTTCAGTGGGGAGAGGGACTTGTTCCACCTTCAGTTCTGTGTAAGTTTCCATACCGCTTGGATCGTTTTGTCCTTGACACTCTGGGACATACCTGTATGGTCCTGCAGACTGTCCTTCTGGTGACACCCCTTTGGGGATGGCAAACCTTGCTCATCAAGGGGAGGACCTCTACTGATCAAAATACCACCAATTACTCTGGAGATGTCATATCCATGCCCTGGTCCAGGAGGCACTCCAGAAATGACTGCAATTTCCCGGGATTAAGGAAGTCCTTAGACTTGACATCCTTCAAGATCCACATGTGTACAGGCTCAAAAGGCCCTATTTGATGTCCAGTTTACGCAGTTGGTGTTGGAGGGCAAGGAAGACCTTCCCCTTGTCTTGCAGGCATCGAAAGATACTGACCAAAGGTACGAGCTATAGTCAGGAGCTGCCAAACCTCTGCATGGTGAAGGAAGGGGGTGACAATGGGTTGCCCACTGCCCGGTGTCAGCAAGCATTGTGGGCCAGGTTGGTGGGCTTACTGTATCTCCATGGGAGGGCAAAAGGTCAGATCATAAAGGTAGGAAGGAGGCCCCTGAAGAAGCCTTGGATGTTGGACCGCTCCATTCGCTATGGCAATCCGAAGAAATGAAGACTATTCCTGTGACTCCAGTTCTCTAGGTCAGTGAGTTTGGCACCACAATTCTGAGTCTCAGTCTTGGATATGGTTGAGTTGTTCTTCCATTGTTGACAGGCGATGCTACACCCACTCCACCCTGTCATTGAAACCGGCTATGTTTGCCTGGATAGACTTCAGTTCTGCAGTTATGTCAAAAATCTTGGCATTCATGTCCTCCAAGCAGCAACCCATCCCAGTGCACTCCTGAAGGAGGCAGTCCATCATAAGGTCTGGAAGGGTGGTGGTCGGAGCGTGGTGGTCAAAGCAGGGGTTAGTCATGAGGAGGGTTTACGAGGCCACCTCCATGAAGAGCAGCTGACGGGTTGCCATACCGGAAGACATTGCTATGTCCGTGACAAAGAGATGGATACACGGCCCACCAACAGGTCTGTCAAGGGCACCAACAGCGGGTTAGGTGCCCACACCTGGTGAAGAAGACCTTGTGGTGACTACCTGGGACAGGGAGGTGGGAGATATGAGGTGGGGGCAGGGAGTTGCCCTACCAAAGACCCCCAGCACTGAAGGTTTCAATTTGGGGAGAGGTCCCAGCCACACAGGGTGAAGGTCTCCATCTGTGTGCAGTCACAGGAACCAGCTGCGGGGCCTGAGGCCCTAGAGCATGCCACAATGCTACACTTTCTTAGGTAAAGAGTCCATGCACTAGGGCCCTCATGCCTGGCCCAACTCCAGTCCAATGAGGCAGGTAGGAGGAGCAGGGTCACTGTGAACAGGGAACAAAGAAGGAGGGAGAGCATGCAAGTCCAGGTGCAGCCAAAAGAGTCCTGAAAGTTCAATGTGGGCCCAAGAGTGTCCGGGAAGAGCCATAAAAGAGGAGGTCATCCTAGCACTGTCTGGGAAGGGCTGACGTTCTGGACCCTCCTTGAGGCCTACTGAACATAGCACAGAAGACCTCAACAGAGTCTAAGTCCAAGTGGGTCTCTCCTATGTCATGAGTGGCAGTGGGTGACCACTGCTCATTCCCCACAGGCATCAGGAGCCAGTAAGCAGGGGGGGCATGGGATCGCTGGGAAGTGACACATGTGAGTGCAGGCCTAGCACTGTTCTGCGGTGTCCACTGCAATTGTGAGGGCCCTGAGTGGGCCAGTTTTCAGTGTATAGCAGGCAAGGGAGGAGGGCAGACACATTCTCAGGAGGCAAGGTAGGGAGGGCAGGTCACTTGTTCTGCACCCTGATGTAGAACAATGCACTCATGGGCCTCGTTGTAGCCCCTCATGCCACTCTGTCACAGCTGAGCACTTCCAGGACCTGGATTACACCCACCGTATAGCATCATCTTCTCCTACACAGCAGGAGTTCAGGCCAGTGATGCAGTGTGGACTGGGGGCCACACAGGTAGAGAGCTGTTCCTTCCATGACTCAGCGGCTCCAAGAATGCCATTGCATCCCCCCAGGGCCTTCCAGTGCTGTGGAGCCCTTCCTTCAGGCAGCCATCGTCAGCAGCGTCCAGCCTCAGCTCCGGAGTCACAGGTATTTCAAAACACTTTGGATAGATGCCAGAATAAGGAAATACTCAAAGAGAGGCTTGGAATAAATTATTGTTAATCTTTCTCATTAAAATCACTGCTTATTACTGGACCCCAAACAAGGGAAAAGTGAAACAGATGCAAGTCAAAATCATTGAATATTGCCAGTTCCTCAGTGACATTTTCTTTTTAAGATTCAATGATGAGAGTTTTAGGTTCTTATTTTTAAAATTATATTAAATCATTAGTTCATCAAAATCATTATTAGCCAATCAAATAAAATGAGTGTCCAATACAGATATAATCCCTATTCTAATCTAGTTTCAGGAAAAATAAAGTTCAGCAGAACTCTTAAATGGTTCTCATCTCATTTTCTAGTTGAATCTCACTGAGAATTTCAGTAGAGTATTTCAGTAATAGGTTCAAGCAGGATAAAGCCAGTCTCAGAATTAATCCAATACATCTGTGTTAAGCTCCAGACATGTAATTTGGTAAGACGAGCTTTATTAAATACCACCAACCCACAGCAGATGCAAACACTTCCAACCCTCACCTACTGTCAAGACTCTCCCCTACCCAGTGACCTCACCTGGAACCTGTTCCAGGCTATGCCCAACATTCCTAGATAACCACAACACATCCCCTTTACATACATTAAAAATATTTCACAGAAACAGAGAAGGAAGAACATTTAAAGAATAAACAGGATAAATAAATAATAACATAATATAACTGTGTGGTGACGACCAACAGTACCCGCAATGCACAAAGGCATATAATATCATAAGTTACAAATTATCAAGGAACATAATCACTCAACCACAATGGTCTTGAGCGAAGTCTGGAAGGAGCCTTGATGCATGGTGTTGCCTTAGACCCGCTCAAGGAAAGATCTTCTCTTAAGTCAGGGCTTAAGTCAGGGGAATCTACCACCCGGTTTTTCCATTTCACTATTCTAGACATGCTCCACACGTCTCCATTATTAAGTACAACCACATTCTTCCTAACTTCCTTAATGCAGAAAGGACCTTTGAAGCTTGACTTGCCCTTGGTTCTAAACCCAGGATCCTTCAGCAACACCATGTCACCAACCTTCCATTTGACACTGGAAACACCATATTTGTAATCATACCGCAATTTGTACTTACATTGGTAACCCCTTCTACGATCAGACGCTCTACTAAGTTTCTCTTGATCAAGATCCCCTAGATCAAACTTATTCCTAAACCAAGCAGGAGACATTTTGGTACATCCCGATCTACCTCTCATATATTCAAAAGGGGAGATACCAGTGATACTATTGGGAGTATTACAATATGTCCACCACTGGTCTCTCAGAAGATCCACCAGGGGAGCTCTGGTTTCAATTGCTTCTTGGACACAGGATTTTATCATTCTGTTCATACGTTCAGCAAGACCATTGGCCTGAGGTAAATACAAGGCGGTTTTCAGGTGCACAACGGCTAAGGAATCCAAAAAGAACTTCATTTCCTGAGAAGTTAACTGTACACCGTTATCAGTGATTAAATGACTAGGTACACCCTCCCGAGAGAATTCCTACTTTAAAAACTCAATCACAGTTCTAGTGTCCACAGAATTCACACATTTAGTTACCACCCACTTCCAGGTGTAATCCACTATGAGCATGACATAACGCTCATTTGCAGGTAGGAGATGGAAAGGACCCATAAAGTCAAGTCCTAATTTCACCCATGGTTTCTCTGGAACTGCAACTGGGGAAAGTGGAGATTTCACTACAACTTTGTTTTTATCATTGCGTGCACAGGTCAAACAATCCTTCACCACTTCTTCTACATCCCGATCTAAACCTGGCCACCAGTATACTGTTCTTAACCTTGATTTAGTCATATTCCTGCCTAAATGACCCTCATGAGCCAAATTGATAATTTTACTCCTCAGACTAGTAGGAGGTATGGATTTAGTACCACGGAATAATTCACCACCACTTAGAGACAGTTCATCTCTTACATTCCAGTACCCCTTTAAAGAATCAGAAACGTCCTTATATTCTGGCCAACCTTTCACTACGAGCTCTGCAAGATCATGTCTGTCAGAATCCTGAATAGAAGCAGACTTCCAATCATCTTCACTTACGGCCAACTCCCTCACCCAGTTAACTTCTATCTCATTTTCAGACTCATCATCACCACCAACCGATGTTCGGGACAGGAAATCTGCCACGATATTCTTTGGCCCAGGCACATATTCAACAGTGAAATTATATTCCATTAATCCTTCAACCCACCTTTTTATCCTGGGCGTCAATTCTTCCCCTTTCTTAGAAGAAAATATTTGAACAAGGGGCCTGTGGTCTGTTCTCACTATAAAAGGTAAACCCCACAAATAAAATCTGAAGTGCTTAACTGCCCACATGCACGTGAGTGCTTCTCTTTCTATAACAGAATACTGTTGTTCAGCTCCTTTGAGGGATCGGGACGCAAAGGCAATTACTTTCTCCTCCTGGTTAACCCTTTGGATCAATACCGCTCCCAGTCCCTTAATACTGGCATCTGTGCACAAGAAGGTTTTAGCATGTATATCGAAATGTCCTAAAGTGGGCATCTTCCCAATACAATCTTTCACAAACGTGAAAGCAGCTGTACACTCATCTGTCCAAACAAATTCACACCCTTTCTTTAGGAGAGATCTCAGGGGTTGGGTCACACTCGAAAAATTGGCAATAAACTTAGAATAATACTCTGCTAGACCTAGAAAGGATCTTACCCCATCTCTATCACCGGGTTGAGGTGCCCTGACAATGGAATCAACCAATTCTAACTTGGGCTTGATTCCCTCATTAGATATAGTATGGCCCAAGTAAGTTACAGAAAAGACTCTAAACTTGCACTTCTCCCTCTTCACAGTCAGACCAGAACGGGCCAGCTTACTCAACACCTCTCTAAGAACTTTGTCGTGTTCTTCCACAGTACTGCCATGAACAAAGATATCATCTTGGAAAAATAAGACTCCAGAGACTTCCCCTAAAATCTTCTTCATGATTCGTTGGAAACATGCAGCCGCAGAGGCCAACCCAAAGGGCATCCTTAAAAATTGGTAGGCTCCCACTGGCGTCACAAATGATGTGAGATGTCGAGAATCAGGATGCAAAAGAATTTGGTGATAGGCTGAGGATAGATCTAACACACTAAACACCTTCGAACCACCCAAACCCGACAATTCTTCAGAAATGTTGGGTAAGGGTTGGCGATCTACCCATATATGCCTGTTGAGGTCCCTAAGGTCCACACACATACGGATCTGCCTCCCCTCGTCTTTAGGTGCCAGAACAACGGGAGCCAACCACTCAGACGATTCTATCTCTTCAATTACACCAGCGCACAGAAGCTTATTCAACTCTGCTCTGAGTGGTTCTAACATCAACTTAGGGACTCTTCTCACCATGTGCACAGAAGGAACAGCACCTTTCTTCAGGATAATTTTGTGTTCGAAATTAGTTAAACATCCTAATTTGTCACTAAATACTTGAGGGAACTCCTTAAGGATCTCAAGATTATCATTTCCGTCATTCACCACCATAACCTGACACTTAGAGTTGGGGTCTAACTTAATTCCCATGTCACGCTGGTGACGCCAACCTAGCAGGTTATTTCCACGCTTCGCTACATAGACTTTCCCCACAGTGATTTTGTTCTGAAATTGAATCTTCATGACCTTATACCCAATTACTTCAATCTTAGTGCCACCATAACTAACAGGATTGATATCAGGCTTAATTAAGGAATGAAAGTCCTCCCCAAGTATCGCTCGCCAATTTTTGTCCCCCACCATGGTGTAAGGAGATCCTGAGTCTGCTAAAACTGTAATTATTCTGCCATCAAGCTTAATAGCACACTCAGGCATGACAACTGACCCAGTATCGACAACTTCACCATTGTTCTCAATATGGTTTATATCAGGTTCAATATACAAAATCATCTTGCTAATATTATCAGTTACAGAATCTATGCCACATTTGTCACTATTGCAGACCCTAGCATAGTGGCCTTTTTTTCCAAATTTTCTACATAGAGAGTTTCGTGCAAAACAATTTGAGCTGTTCGCTGTGTGTCCAGAGTTGCCACAGCGATAACAACGCTGATGTTTGGCTTCTCTCCTCTTCTCCAGAGTGGGTACAGGTGCTTTGCTGTCGTTGCTGACCTTCGAAACCTCTTCAAGAATCAGAGGTGCCTGTACCATGCATAACTTGTCTTCTTCATGGTCATTCATCTCCTTGATCCAATTGCTGGTACTTTCCATTCCTTCCACAATTGCAATAGCTTCTCTCAAATCTGGGTTCTTCGTTAACAACTTTTCTTGAACCCTCTTATTGTTTGTACAGCGGACTAATTGATCACGAATGAGAGAATCCGTGATATCACCAAAGTCACATGTACGTGCTAATGTGCGTAAAGCAGCTACAAAGTTTCCTACACTTTCTGATTTGCCTTGGAATCTTGCAAAAAATGTGTGTCTTTCCAAAACCACATTGAGCTTTGATTAAAAATGTGCAGCTAAAATTGCTACTGACATTTCATAAATATCCCTGGGTTCCCCCACCGCCCCTCCTACTGGAAGAGTTTCAAGACTATCATAAATGTTCCTGCCCTCAATTCCCAAATTATGCAATAGAACAGCCTGTTTCCTAGCTGGAGAGAATTTCTCCCCCCCAATTGCTACAGGGTAGGAGTCAAAAAGGTTCTTCCAACTTTTCCAAGGAAGAATAGAGTCCCCTTTGTCTGACAAAAAGGGGGGCGGTTGAGACATCGTGGGAGTAGCCATAATGAGCACACACCAAATAACTTGGTAAAAAAAAATGAGTTTGGAATTTAAGCCTTAGAACAGGTGAACAGGTGAAGGTACAGGCAATACAAGTAAATGGACACCAGTAGAGGTAAAGGTGCGCTTTCTAGAGCATTTAAATGTATTCACTGCAATCTGAAAAGCTTAAGATAAAACGGCAACCCTGTACTCCAAAGTAGTAAAGGCCACAAGGCAAAATGAAAACAAACGTCTTACAGTTTGAAGCACTTAGACTTCACATTGAACATTCCGTAATTGAACCATAATGGGTAAAGAACAAAAATACAGTGTGCAGTCTAGTGTTCAGCAGAAATGGACTTGAGCGAAACAAGCAAAACTTCACACCGAAATCCCGTAATTGACCATAACCGGCATGGAAACACCATGCAAACTGCGGTCTAGTGTTCTGTACTCACACGTGCGTCATATTTCAAGAGCAAGACGCGTTGCTATGGTTGCGCGTGCAGCTCCTCGTGAACAGGAAGAATTGTTGAAAGACGCACTTTCGCGCACAGTGAAAACTCTCCGCGTGCGGAGAGAAACCGTTGAAAGGCTCGCGCTGAGAGGTAACAGGGAGCCGAAAATAGGTGGAAAAAGGACAAAAAAATAAAATAAATACCAACGATGACTTTGGAGATAGCGCTGCGCGTCTCCCGCTGCGTTGGAGGTTCCGATTTCCAACACCTCACCGCATAAGGCTCCAACGCGTCAATCACCACCAGGATGCCACCATCCAATTACATCTGCTGCAAGTGTAAGAGGAGCAGGGTCAGTGCTGTCAGGATTTTACTGTCTTCAGGATCAGGATCTCCAAGCCGGGCACCCTCGATCAGCCGATCTCGAACAGAGCAGAAAAGCAGATGCCAACAGGAAGAAGATGCGTGGGTTCTGAGTTGGTGGTGACTCCTCGTCGCCAGTGTTAAGCTCCAGACATGTAATTTGGTAAGACGAGCTTTATTAAATACCACCAACCCACAGCAGATGCAAACACTTCCAACCCTCACCAACTGTCAAGACTCTCCCCTACCCAGTGACCTCACCTGGAACCTGGATGACATGTAAGTTCCAGGCTATGCCCAACATTCCTAGATAACCACAACAATCTGCAATAAGAATAGGGCAAAACGTGTCAAAGTTAGAGGGCTCTCAGAGATTCTAGTGAGTCTTTCCAGTCTAGCGGGTATAGTGAGCCTCTCTCTAGCTAAGTCTGGTAATACATTTTTATAACATTATCCATTGCAACAAATTACAAAACATGAGTAGATAAACTTCGCCTTCAGCCAAAAATGTCTTTGAGTCTTCATGTGAAGAGGACAGCTCCAGTCAATATGGGAAGTTTTAACAAAGAACACCCTAAATACATGATACATTTATCTAATTTCTAAACTGCAATGAAACACTCAAGTTGTTCCCACTGGTTGATGTCTATGAGGGAAAGAACAGTTAAGTGATTACCATACATTTCTTAAATGATCTCATTTTCATTCTCACATATCTTTCTAGCAAAATCGTATTCATAAAGAAACACTTTTAATATTAAGCCAGCATCGCAGTCACTCTTTTAATAGATTGAATGGTCAAAAAGAGCACTAATATTCTCTAGATTCATGTGTTTGTTACTATGGGATATGTGCATCATGAAATATCATACTAACAAAGAGGAAAGAACAAGGAGAATTAAAGGAAAGAAATAGGAATTTGTCCTGGCTTAGCAAAGTGCATATCATTGTACAGATTTTAAATGTAAAACACAAATTTAAATGCAGTGTTTAATTGAGGCCTAAAAAATAATTCAGTACAGGTTAAAAATATGTCTGAATAAATCGATAGTTCAAGATGGAATGACAGTTTTTTTTTTTTTTTTTTTTTTTGTCCTCATAATTATCACCCATGCTTTGGTAGAAGAAAAATGGTACCGGACGGGGGAAACGTAACCCTTGGGTCGTCCCGTTTGGTCTACGTTTTATTATTCTCCCAATCGTATGCCATCAACCAGGATATACTATTTTCTATGAAACCTAGTCATAACCAAAGCATCGCCCAGTATTGGGTAAGGGGAGTACTAATCATTGGACTTAAGTTGCACGAGGAGGAGACCAGACAGCAAAACAGTAAAAAAAAAAAAAAAAAAAAAAAACAAAAGGAGAAATAATATACTATTGGTAGACATTTTCCCAATTCATCCAGAAGTTATCCCTTCGAGAAAGGGGACCTCGTTGATCCATTATGCACATTCGATTTACAGATATTCGCCAATCCTTAGAACGGGGGGGAAAGGGGTCAACCCATTTACGACAAATTTCTCGTCTAGCCAAAAGTATTAATACAAACAACAGGTGTTCCTGATGTGCTGACAATTTTTGATAATTCATACCCTGTTCACTGACCCCAAACACCACCATAGAGAGATCCAATTTTACGTTCACATTAAATATTATCTTTAGAGTGTTTCCTATCTCCTCCCAATATTCCCACAACTTTGAACATTGCCAAAACATGTGTATATCGTTTGCCTTATTGTCACCACACCTCGGACAGTTTTTCTGAGTTTTCCCGATAGCTGTTAATCTGCCCGGCGTCCAGTAAACCCTATGAAGTGTGAACAAATGGTTTTTCTTCAACTCTGCCGGGCTGGTCGTGAACCACAATTCTGAGCAGGACCTATACCATAAAGATTTCACATCTAGCGTTGGAAAGATCCCCCCCACTGCAACAAGGGAAGGGATGTCCCATCCCTTGTTGCTTCCAACAGAGCATGGTACCACAGAGCAACTTCTTTATTAATGATTTTCTGGTTTAATTTCCCTTCCCATATATTCCTTCCTATTTCTCCTGTTTGTTGCGATTTAACCCAACTAGCTATCTGAAGATACTTGAATTTGGAGACTGTCCCTCCAGTCCCTTCATAAAGTGTTGACCAGCTTAACAGTTCTGGTCCTTCCATTATCTGGCCCCATCTTACAATCCCACTCACTCTCAAAGGAATTGATAATTTATCAGTAAGGCATTCAGGAGTACCAGGTGAATCCCAAATGGGGGCAGAGCTGCAAAAATAGGGTATCTCTAGCACCTTCCGAAAGTACATCCAAATGTTGCATGCATGTCTGAGTGTCTTCAAGCGTACCTTCTTGAAGTACTTAGGATGGCCGAATTTATATAGAAAATGATCTGCTTTTTCCTCGAGGTGTGCCGTTAAGGCTTTCCACGCCGGATCATATTCTGACTTCTTATTCAATAGGTTTCTAATGTTTTTTAATTGAAATGCCAGATAATACTTGAAGAAATCTGGAGACGCAATGCCCCCCCACTCTTTTTTTCTACTCATCTTTTTCCACGAGATCCTTACTCCTTTAGAGGCCCATACAAACGAGGATAAATCCCCCTGTAGTTTTTTAAACCAGCAGTTCTTAAACTCTAATGGAATAGTGTTGAATAAAAAGGTGAATTTTGGGAGAATGCACATCTTCAAAATGTTGGATCTTCCAATTATGGAAAGAGGGAGAGCGGCCCACTTCTTTAGCAATTTTTTGGTTTCTCTGTATGTTATGTTAAAATTTAGTTTAGGTACCTCATTTAGATCATTTGTTAATCGAATACCCAAATATCTGATCTCTTGTTTGACTAAAGGAGAAGCATAAGTCAAATTCCAACACATTATTTCTGTCTTTTCTGTGTTTACGCTGTAACCAGAAAGTTTACCAAATTGCTCCATCAAAGTATTGAACGCAAGTAGGGTAGAACTAACATCCTTGGTGTATAGCATAAGATCATCCGCATATAGTGCTACTTTTTTTTCCCAGTCCCCACTTTGAAATGGAATAATTTCCTTACTTAACCTAAGAGAAATTGCCAGAGGCTCAATATATAAGTTAAAAAGCAAGGGAGACAATGGACATCCCTGTCGCGTACCCCGCCAAATCCTAAATTCTTGTGATAACTGGCCGTTGACCAGAATTCTCGCTGAGGGGCATCTATACAATTCCCTGACTGTCCTAACAAAAGGAAATCCCAAGCCTCCTTTTTCCAGCACTAACCTCAAAAAAGACCAATTGACCCGATCGAAGGCCTTTGCTGCATCAAAAGTCAGGATCGCCAGAGGGGTCTTTTCTTGTTCCGCCAGGTCTATTGCAGCAAATAACTCATGTGTTACATCCTGGAGATACCTCCCTTTCATAAAACCCTTTTGATCCGTATGAATCAGATTGCCTATGGCACTCCCTAATCTCCTGGCTAAAATCCCTGTATAAAGTTTGTAGTCGGCATTCAACAGGGAGATGGGTCTGTAAGATGCACAAGACATTGGATCCTTACCTGGCTTTAAAACTAGACAAATTATAGCCTCTCTCCAGGATTTAGGCGTCTGAGCCCCCTCAACCAGCATAGAATTAAATAATTCTAATAAAAATGGACTAATAACTTCCCCCAAGACCTTGTACAATTCATTAGGTAGGTTGTCTGGACCAGCGGCCTTTCCTTTTTTTAACGCTTTTATGCCTTCAATAAGCTCAGCCTCATTTATTTTACAATTTAATAGGGTCTTTTCAGAATCTTCTAGAGCTGGAAGGTGTAATTTTTCTAGAAAATCACTAATCGACTCGTCTGAATTAACCAGGCTTTCTGAGTATACGTCTTGGAAAAAAGATACAAATGCCCCCTCAATCTCTTCTTGCTCCACACAAGTCTGATTCGTATTGTCCGATTTGACTGCTGAAATATATCTTTTAGAGAGGTCTGACTTAACCTTCCATGCTAGTAGCTTACTGCAACCTTCTCCATATTCATGGTGAGCATATCGGCTAGCTTCCCATTTTAACTTACTGCGATTTTCCAAAAAAGCCTCTAGCTTAGTCCGAACATTAACCTCTTGACATATCAAGTCCTCTAATAAATTGACCTTCTCTTCTGCTCGTGCTTTATGGATTGCAGCTTGCAAGGTTTTTAGAGATAATTCCATATCTCCCAATTTCTCTTTTTCTTCACGATGTTTGTATATTGCCAGGCTCATAAGCCTCCCTCTAATATAAGCCTTAAAGGCGTCCCAAACACACCATAAACTTGCCGTACCTTGGTTCAAAAGAAAGAAATCTCTTGTGTCTTTTTTTAATGCTTCTACTATAGAGTCGTCTAATAGTATAGCGCGATTAATTATACATCTAATACCCTTATTTACGACCCTGATATCCAAGTGTAATTTTACAGCTGAATGATCTGAGAGGTGAGCTGGATTGTGGGCTACCTTTCTGACCTCTGGGCATAAACTTTTGTGTATTAAAAAAAAATCTATTCTAGATCTATGCCCATATTTTTTATTGTAAAATGTATATCTGTCTCCTTCGCCTCCTCTGCAGTGCCATATGTCTACCAATCTTAAATCTTGCATGGCTTGTTTCACCTGTGCCCTCATTTTAGGAGAGTTATCCGTACCTCGAGGGGTTGACTTATCGTGTACGGGGTCTAACAATATGTTGAAATCTCCACCTAGTACCACTGGATATCTAGCTAGAAGTAAAATATTGAATAACTCTTGAAATGGTGTGGGATCATCTAGGTTAGGTCCATAATAGCCTGCCACCGTGACCCAATAGCCACATACGCACAGTTCTACCACTACCCATCTCCCTCTAGGGTCAACTTGCACCGATCCTATCCTAAGCTTTATGGATTTTTTGATCAGAACTGCCACGCCTTTTATCACACTAGTTTGGGAGGAGCATACGCTAAGAGAAACCCAATTCAACCGTTTAACCCAGGTCTCCCACTCTGTTTGTTGGAGATGAGTTTCTTGCAATATGATAATCTCCTCTTCCGCCAATCTTAAATATTCCAAAATCTTCCTCCTCCTGCTTACCACCCTTAAACCATTCACATTCCAAGAAAGAAATTTCAATCTTAAATTCCCATACTTAGACATATCTGTCAGGAGAAAAGGAAAACGTCATAAGCACAGCGCACCCCCCTCCTAGGTAAACAACATATGAGGACTTTCTTATTTTTATCCTTTCAACCCACCTAACCCACCTAACCCAACCCAAACCCCCACACCCAGTGCCTTCCACCCCCTCCACCAACACCAACCCCAACTCCCACCCAAACCCAACCCCCCTACCCTGGGGAACCCTCCCTGATTCTACTAGGATAACCATCCTGTTATCCTAAATTCGAACTCCCCATCGGACGAGATACTTCCACTAGATCTTATTGTGACGCCTTAATCTGGTCTATAAATGCGCTAACCTCCCCCGGATCTCTCATGTTATACATTTTGTTCTTCCACATGATCCGGAGTGCTGCCGGAAACCTTAGCTGTACGGTAGCCCCAAGAGAACGAAGCTCGCGCATAAAATTTCCCAATTCCCACTGTCTATCTAATGTTGCTTTAGACAAGTCCGATCTTATCCTGAAGGCCCAATCCCCCTTGGAAAAAACACCAACTTTAAGGGCTTCAGACAGAATTTTTTCCTTGATAGAGTACGTATTGAAATTTATCAGAATCCTCCTGGGATTCTTCCTCCCGGGATTTTTCTTGAACGGGTCACGATGGACTCTTTGAATATCCTCTTCCAGGTTAAACACTGCTGTATTTGGGATAACCTCTTTTATCAAAGCAATCACATAGCCCTTTATATCTTCACCTTCCAATCCCTCAGGAACACCCAAAAGCCTGATATTATTTCTCCGCATGTTATTTTCCAAAATCTCTAGTTTGTCCTGTAACAACTTTTCCCCACGTTTTAATTGTGAAATATCCTCAGATTGAGCTGCCACCCGCTCCTCATGGGCCGCCACCACAGTCTCGAGTTTACCCATCCGATCTGTTAACAAAGTGATTTTATTTTCCAAAGCCTCACATACTTCCCGAATCCTTGTTTGGTTATTTTCTGATGTCTCAAATTTTTCCCTAATCTCTTTAGTAAGAGAGATTAGCAGGGCCTGTACGTCCATACCATAAGACATTGTACCTCTGAGAGGGTTACTCTCCACTTCTAACAAAGCCGATAATTTAGAGGAATCCTCTCCCTGTCCATCTAGATCCTTGTCTAATGGATTTAGGGGCGAACGCATAGCCAAACGCATAGCTAAATTTGACATTTCTAAATCATCTGAGGTTAGTTGACTATTTGCCATATCCTGCGATGGAAAGGTAGTGGTCCGAAAATATCTTGTGATCAATGATTCACTCCTCCCCAGAGGTTCAGGTTGACCTTCCCCCAAGAGAGGGATAGGAGGGCCCACAGATGACAAAATTTGATCAGTCCCCTTTAAAGAGACTTCGCCGTGAGTCTTATATCCAAGATTTGTAACTGCTACAGTCTCTGATGAATAAGCCTGGGGCTTATCACTCACACCCAGGGGGCCGGGCTTACAAGTCCTTGCACCAACCAGGTTTTTAACCTCTGTCCGTACAACCCTGGGGCGGCGTTTGATTGGAGACATGCACCGAGAGGCTCTGCTGGTATCACGTTCTCCTCCCACCCTATTCCTGTTCAGATTACTCCTTGTGGAAAGCCCCGGAGTCTCCGGTAAACTCCCACGAAGAGAACAGCGAGAGGTATAAGATCTCCCTCGTCGCACACCCCTCACTGCTTCAGGCCAAATACTGGAATTTAAAGCTTGATTCCAGGGGACCCCCTGACCACCTCTCGCCGAAGCAATTTCGCCCCCCTCCTTGTTCGCCGTGATTTTAATTAAATCTCCCGACCTGGGGCGGGAAGATCAATATAAACAAGTACACTCCAATAGTAACGTATTCCAAAACTGGATTTTCTAGGATCCTTCCGAGTCCTTCAAATAACTACTCCAAGCCCGATAGGCAAATGATGCCCAGTGATGCCCAACTCGGTCTAATTCAAGGAGTAGAAGCAACGTTGAAATAACTCTTAAAGCAAAGAGACAATGCTCAAAGTTAATGATAAGAGAGTTTAACATCAACCTCTGTGTGTGACAGAAGAAGTCTAAAAAAAAAAAAAAAAAAATCCTATGCAGATTCAACCTGCGATTGTTTTTAAAGATCCGATGTTCCGGTTAATTAACGTTTTATGGTATTCCTACCAAACTGGATTTATCAGTGTGTGTTTCTCACGTAGGGAGCTCTGTCAGCCTCAGCACCGAGAGAGAAGAAAGAAAAAAAAAAAAAAACGCCATCAACAGCTCTTCCCGGCAAGAGGAGCGACTCACCCGGGCGCCGGTCTAGGAGCCCTGCACAATCCCAGTCTCTCCCCTAGTCTCTCCCCCGGCGTCTCTCCTCCAAACCTCTTCCTCGTCACAACAAGGGGGCCCCTCTACGGCCGCGGTGATCCTCTCGCGCGTCGATCCAACTGCGGCACTGCTCCGGCTCTCAGCGCGTCATTTCCAGGTCAGGGGTCGCAGGTCGCGTCTCTCGTCCGATGGGAGTTCGCGGTCAGCGCTTCAACCGCCCGCCATGTTCCCCGCTCCTCGAAAATGAGCTCTGGAATGACAGTTTATATTAGTTTATGGAGAGATGTTGTGAAGAAGTATGAAACAATGAGTAGCATAATTAGGGTGTTTGCACTGGTGGGGATTTTCAAAGAAAGACATAGGAAAGTAATTTCAGTCACAGCTTGTGGTATTAAAGGGTGTGGGGGCAGCATGTGCGGGGGAAGCAGGGGAGGTGGTGGTGGGTGAAAAATAAAAATAAATAAATAATAAAATACAAAAATAAACTTACCTGAAAGCCGCGCCACACCGTGCCCCGCTCCTCTGATGGCTGCAGGCAGGCACAGGCTTAGAGCCTGCCCTATGGCCAATCCTGACGATGTTCTGGGCAGCGTTAGGATTGGCTGGAAACTCCCAGCCAGGGCACTCCCAGGCAGACTGGGAGCCTGTGCAGGCTCTCTCCAGCCATGCAACTGGCCAGGAGAGAGCCCTGGGCGCATGTGTGTTTAGCCGGCCCGAGACGGTCAGTCAAACACATATGCACTCTGAGGGGGAGTGCTTAGCACTTCCCCTCACACTCGTCACCCCTGTGGCCCTGCTCCTTTACAACAACGATAATAAACACTGTTTATTATTCTTTCCTTATAAAGGTTTTGCAGCTGCTGCTGCCGGCGGAGGTCGACACTCCTTCGCCCTCAAGGAGTAGCCGCCCCTGAGTAATTGACTGGAAAGAAAGGATCTGCTATACATGAGTGTGGTGAAAGAATATTCCTAAGTGTGCGTGCAAGTCTTTTTGTAAGGCCGAAATTTGATGATGTTTCAGTGATATATGATTCAGCATTGTCGAGGCAGTCAGATAGTGCACACAAAGCTTATTTGTACTCCTCCTTATTTATGGTGCTGTTGTTCTTGTTTCATCTGCTTTGTAGTAACCTCATTTTTGGTTTTGAGACTGCAAATGTTGTGCGATATCGCAGTTTGGCATTTTTTCTGACAGAAGTAGGGAAAGTGTGTATTGGTTGCCATAGATTAACAGCCTGCTGTAAGGTATTATTAAATAGCTCAAATTATGTGTTTTTGGAGTGAGGTGCTTTTGTTGTGTATTTTGTTTAGTACTGAAAAGAGGGAGTCTGAGAAGTGTTTTCTCTTAGAGGTCGGAGTGTATTTAGGAGAGGACACACTGGGGATCTTAAATAGCAACAATTATGTTATGTTCAGATGTTAATTATGGGTTTAGAGTAGGGTAGTGTGATTGACATCAGCTTAAAGTCAGATTTTCCTAGAGTTGCTGACTTTTAAAGCATGGGACCACCAGTAAACCCGCTGTACTAGAGCGAAGAAGTCAAACCTAGTTGTATTCCATCATTCTCTTGTTCAGGTACTTTGGCCCTTTCTTGTAAAGACCCTGATGGGCCAATGTCAATACCTTGAATGTAATGCATTGCTGCACAGGTAATTTTTCTTGAAACGGAGGTACCCTAACATACCTAGGAATTTTAAACAGAAGGCAAACCACCAAATTCTGTATAACCTGAAGCCGGTTCATCAGATAGCCTGGCAAATCCAGATAAAATATTGGTATAGTCCAGTCTGGAGAGAATCAATGATCTCACTACTGTCACCTGAACTTCATGTGGGAGGCAGTGTAGAAACATCTTCAACATCCGCAAAATCCAACAGCAGGACTTTACTACCACTGATACCTGAGCCTCAAATGAGAACTGTGCGACAAAAATGAGACGTACATTTCTAGCCGCCAAACTGGGAGGTGGAGGGGGCAGGGCTAACTTAGGCCAGGTTCCGACCCTTCCAGGTGACAAACCACAACCAAATAATAGACCCTTTGTCTTGTCTGGGTTACATTGAAGTTTATTAACTTTTAACCAATCCAAGACCGCCACCATACAGCTTGAAAAAGCTTTTTTTAGGCTCAGAAGAACTTTCATCGTACGTGAGAAGAAATTGAGTGTCATCCGCATACGAGATGACTCTGATGTTAAAGGATTTCACCAACAGCTTGAAGGTGACCACATAGATATCAAAAAGAGTGGGGCTAAGGGAAGAGACCTGCAGTACTCCCCATCTCAGGCCTTTGACATCAAAAACGAAGTGCTTCATCTAAACTACCTGCTCATGTTGAGCCAGAAAAGAACTCAGCTATCCAAGAGCCATGCCAGTCACCCCAGGGGATCGAGCCTGAGAAGCAAAATATCATGATCAACCCTGATGAATGCTGCTGAAAGGTCCAATAGCACAAGGGCAACATTAAGGCCCGAGTCCAGACTAAATTTAATGGACTCAGGGCCTTATTTATACTTTTTGGTGCAAAACTGCACTAAGGCAGTTTTGCCCCAAAAAGTTTTGCACCGGCTTGCACCATTTTTTAGCACCAGCTGGGCACCATATTTATGGAATGGTGCAAGCCGGTGCAAAGGGTAGGCTAGCTTAAAAGAAAATGACGTTAGGCAGTTTTGAGTCAAAATAAATGATTCTGACCAGATTAGCATAATTTTTTGACGCTAAGGGGCATATTTATACTCTGTTTGCACCGAATTAGTGTCATTTTTTTTTACTCTAATTCGGTGCAAAACTAACTCCATATTTATACTTTGTGCTAGACCCGTCTAGCACCAAATTTATGGAGTTAAACAAATTTTTTGGAAGTGGTAACCTACCTTGCCTTAATGAGATGCAAGGTAGGCGTTCCCATGCAAAAAAATGACTCTATGGCCTTAACACCATATTTATACTCCCAGGTAAAAATGGTGCAAGGGAGGGAGGAGGGGTCAAAAAATGGGGCAAAGCTTGCTTTGCCCCATTTTTTAAGACCTGGGTCAGGGCAGGCGTTAGGGGACCTGTGGCCCTATTTCCATGGTGGAACACCATGGAATAAGCCCAGAGGCGCCCTCCCTAGGCCCTAGGGGCACCCCCACCCACACTAGGTGGACTGCGAGGATGGGGGCCCCATCCCAGGTAAGTACAGGTAAGTGCATTTTATTTTTGAAAGTGCCATAGGGGGCCCTGAAATGGGCCCCCATACATGGCACAGGGTGCAATGACCATGCCCAGGGGATCCCTGTCCTCTGTGCTGGCCACTGGGGTGGTGGGCATGACTCCTGCCTTTTCTAAGGCAGGAGTCATGTGGCATGGTAGGTTTAGCACCATAAAATGACGCTAATCTGGTTAGAGTCATTTTTTTTTACTCTAACCTGCCTAAAGCCTTTTTTTAGTGCTAAACCCTCTTCTTCTATACTGCCAGCCCCACCCGACTAAAGTCATTTTTTTAAACTCTAGCCTACCCTTTGCACCGGCTTGCACCATTCCATAAATATGGTGCCCGGCTGGTGCACAGAAATGGTGCAAGCCGGTGCTAAACTTTTTGGTGCAAAACTGAGTTAGTGCAGTTTTGCAGCAAAAAGTATAAATAAGGGCCAATATTTAGTAAGTTTGCGCCACTTTTGTGTCATAAAATGACGTTAATGCGGTGCAAAAAAAGTTTAAATCAGGGCCTTGGTGCTAGATGGGTCTAGCACCAAAGTATAAATAAGGAGTTAGTTTTGCACTGAATTAGAGTAAAAAAAAATGACACTAATTCAGTGCAAACAGAGTATAAATATGCTGCAGAGTATAAATATGCCCCTAAATATGGCGTTAAGGCCATAGAGTAATTTTTTGCATGGGAACGCCTACCTTGCATCTCATTAAGGCAAAGTAGGTCTCCACTTTCAAAAAATGACTTTAACTCCATAAATTTGGTGCTAGAGGGGTCTAGCACCAAAGTATAAATATGGAGTTAGTTTTGCACCGAATTAGAGTAAAAAAAAATGACACTAATTCGCTGCAAACAGAGTATAAATATGCCCCTCAGAGTTTTCAAGTAAGGCTGACTTGGTGCTGTGTCGGGCTCTAAACCCCGATTGCAAGGGGTGAACCAAGTTGTTCTCATCATGGAAAGGGGTAAGCTGTTGATTCATCAATCTTTCCAGGACCTTAGCCGCGGCTGGCAATAAGGAGACAGGTCCAACATTTGACAGTAATTCAGGGTCAGCGTTAGCCTTTTTAGGAAGAGGAATGACACTGATACGTTTCCATTCCTTCGGGAAAGTCCATTCCCGAAGACAGGCCTCAAAAAGCTGATGATAAACCGGGCAAATAATATCTGCCACAGATTTCAGCATAGGATGGGTCCCTAAAGAGCTCTGATTTACTTTGAGAGAAGGTAGAAACTACCTCCACCACAAAAGGAACCAAAAATGTGGATAGTTTTGGACCACAAGGACTACTGTCCACCCAGGTTGTTTTCCCAGCTCCAGACAGATGAAGTAAGCCGGAAATATTTGCCTGAACTTTGAGGACCTTATCCTCAAAACAATCACTAAGATGGCACAAAGAGCCTGACTAGGCTCTAATGGAGGGGAGATGCTTTCGGATCTGCAAATCTTGTCACAAATTTTAGAGATCTCTTTGCGGTCATTATCAGCTTCCTCAACACACTGGGTATAAAACGTGCCCCAAGTCATATTGATATTTTTATGGTAAGTACTTTGGGACATTTTTATAATCTGTTTCGGCGTTTGTGCATCATTTTTTTTTACTCAAAAATTGCGCAAACCTAACTACATATTTATATTTTGATGCAAGACCCATCTAGCATAAAAATTATCAGAGTTAACATCCTTTTTTGGATGCGTGAACCCACCTTGCATCAATGAGATGAAAGGGAGGTGTTCCCATCCCAAAATTGACTCTAAGCCTGTAGCACCATATTTATCCCCCTGTGCAAAAATGGTGCACGGTTGGGAAGTGGGCCTAAATACTGGCACTAAGCCTGCTTCGCACCATTATTTAACACCTGGGTCAGACTAGGCGTTAAGGTACCTGTGGACCATTTCCATCGCCAAACACCATGGAATGGGCCCACACGTGCCCACCCCAAGCCCCAGGGACACTCCCACCCACACCAGAGGGACACCAGAGGATGGGGCCCCCTGCATGGCACTGGGTGCAATGACCACGCTCAGGTGACAGTGGTCCCCTGTGCTGGCCTTTAAGGTGGTGGGCATGACTCCTGTAGTTTTTTAAGACAGGAATCATGATTTATGGATGGTTGTGCGCCAGGAAATGACACCAGGCTGGTTAACAGCATTTTTGTGCCTCTAACCAGCCTAGCTTCATTTTTTGAGGCAATACCCCCTTCACCCCTATTACCACCCAGATCCGGCTAGCGTTATTTTTTCTGACGGTAGCCCAAGCTTTGTGCCAGCTTGCAGCATTCCATAAATAGGGCTCCTGGCTGGTGCTTTGGAATGACGCAAGGTGGCGCTAAACATTTTGACACAAAACTGCATTAGCGCAGTTTTGCACCAAAAAGTATAAATATGGGCCTTTGTGCCTTCTTAGAAATAAGTTGATCTGCTTCCAAATACTGCCTCAGCCAAACTCTTTCCAGCTTCTTGCATACCGCCTGCTCCCAGGCCAATTTTTACAAAAACCAGTGGGCAGAACAAGTCTTAGCAGGTTTGTTATTCTTCTTCTCAGGGCTACTAAATCGGCTGCTTTGATCAAATGCACACTCAAATGCACACACTGTATTTGCTCAGTTTAACAGAGTACATAAATAGGGTTCTGAATGGAAAGGAAATA
This sequence comes from Pleurodeles waltl, assembly GCF_031143425.1. Lineage (NCBI taxonomy): Eukaryota > Metazoa > Chordata > Amphibia > Caudata > Salamandridae > Pleurodeles > Pleurodeles waltl. The sequence goes on from NC_090445.1 coordinate 776,594,221, forward strand.
TTTTCCCTATAACATAAACAACATAGCATGTGTAAAGTGAATTAACAATGTAATTCTGCATCTTTTGATTGGAAAATGTTGTCAAAACCAATTTTGTGCGGGGCTGATAATATGAGTTAGAAATCTAGAAGAAGGGCTGCATTTGATTATGTATAATCCAACTACTATTTTGGGAATATGACACGTATACCACCTGAGTTCATCTGAATGAATTCTAAAGGCATATACATTTCTGTTTGGTGTCATAACTCTGTATAATTTTCTGGGAAGCTGACTCTGATATGTGCTACTTCATATGAATGGTCACACAGCAACCAGGAAGAGCGAAAACAGTGGACATTAAGAGGTTTATCAAACAAGTCATTTAGGTTCCTATAATTCTCTTTAACACTTTTTTCATTCAATTCAAAGGTCTCGCCAGTTTCTCTGGAGCCAAGCACTGCACAAAACCTGGGTCACATGGTCTCAAAGAAGATGTTTCTTTTGGGTGTTATTGGCCTGAATGAGGCTGGATAGTCGAGTGAATAAGGATGTGGAGATAACTCCACATAGCTGAGAGAGGGTTTTTGAGGTTTTGGGTGCCAAGAGGGGGATTGCCACAAAAATATTCCCAGGAATGAAGTGCATCCCAAGTTTTGAGAGGCTAAGAGTGGAAGCCATAAATGCCATCTGAATTGGCTAGATCATCATATTTGATACCTGACTGGCTTCCAGTTTCAAATACTCAGCTTACTGTATTGCAAGGAGAGAATCTGCTGTGAATTGAACAGAAAACTTCTGTTTCTGCTGCAACACTGAAGACGTGTTGCCTGCCTGTCTAGGGAGCAGAGAAAATTGTCTCTAGCTCTCCATTGGAACGTCTGCACCTTTATCATGTTCAGAGCTTGCAGTATCAGAATTCTCTTGAGATACAGGGCTTCCAGGCTTCATCTGCAGCCAAGAAGGCCTGCTTGTCCTTGTGAAACCTTTTTCTTGTGCCTAAAAGGAGCAGATGGCCCTCAGTAAAAGGCCACTTCCGCCAACCTGCTCTGTAGAATATACCTTTAGTCCTACCCCACGGAACATCCCTCTAGTGCCTGGAGAATACAGCACTTAAAGGTGTACAAAGGATCTTTACACCAGCAATGTTAGCAAATTGTATAATTTTCACATTTTGAGAAGTTTGCCATGTTTGGCAGTTTTAACATAATCTTTGGTTATGCATATTGCAATATAATTTTCATGTATATGAACAAGTGGTGCTATTGTATATTACGTAGAGCTTGGGTCAATTTATCGTAGCGTAACAGGGTTTTAATTTTTTTATGGAATTTTTATAAGTTATGGTTAATAATTTAATTATCTAATACAGATACAGAAGTGGAAAATTGATGAATTTCTAGGGACTGTTAAAAGTACACAACTACTGCCTACCTCAGAGATCCTAGGTCATGATTCTTTGTAGATGCTAACTGCAATTGTCCAACAGGTCTTTAGGAAGGTAGCTATTACAAGTATCTCTACGCCTTGGACTTATTTAGGGTTTGGCAGAGTGAGTGGAACACTGTCAACTGGAATTCCTCCCATCCAGCCAATCGTATGGATCCCCTGTTCTATTTAAAGATTGGGAAAACATTGGATTACCATAGCCGCTGCTGACTCTGCCAGTGGTAACCTTTGACCCAGCGGCCAGTCCACCACTGGTCTCCTGGGTCACCATGATGGTCATTCACTTCAATTGGGTTGGAACCACCATCATGTTACTCACTTTCTCCTTCTGTGGCCACCATGCAAGGCATGGTGAAACCAGGCTGGGAATATTTATTTTCCCCAATTGCACAGTACCATAATATTGACATGCATTTTGTGTATGATCTCGAATGAGGTTGAAGAACCCCACCATGTTCATAAGTTAGGGGAAAAAAGGTCCTATGTATATAACCTTGCCTAGCTGGTCTCAGTTTCCTACATGCTATTCCTCAAAGTAAGTATCCCATAACAACATCATCAAGCCCACTAATCTTTGTATGACCACTCCACCCTCTCCCCTGTCAACCAGTGAAGAGCAATCCTCAGGAAAGGCACCGGATTAAGCCCTCATGGAGAGCGCATGTCTGATTTAGCCTGCAGCTTTTCCGGATATCTGTCCCATTTGTTGTATTTCCCTCTTCCCAGATCGCTGTTCATAATGTCCGATCTTGCAGCTTTTCATCAAAGTAAGTATTCCATAACAACATCATCAAGTCCACTAATCTTTGTATGACCACTCCACCCTCTCCCCTGTCAACCAGTGAAGAGCAACCCTCAGCAAAGACACTGATTAGGCCCTCATGGACGTCGCATGTCTGATTTAGCCTGCTGGGTTTCCGGATATCTGACCCATTCGTTGTATCTCCCTCCTCCCAGGTTGCTCTCCATAATGCCTGATCTTGCAGCTATTTGTGTCTGTGACCATTTTATCCAATCTTTTTACCATTTAGCTATTGAGGGGGAGAGAAATAGGGGTTTCCCATGCCATGGTTATACAGTTCTTTGCCAGTGTCATAGGCAGACCTATGAAACAGCTGGTATGTTTTTTTTTTTTGTAGTAGGTCTTGCATTTAACAAACACTGGAGTGGGTGGTAGGGGAGGAGTCCATCAATCACATTTGACACATAACCTAGTGCTTCCTTCCAAAATTGTATTATCACTGGACATTGTCATTTCATATGATAAAAGTATGGAACAGTTTCTGTACATCTGGGGCATTTACTTGATGTGCCTAGGTACTTATGACCTTATGACTTACACATTGTAGGGTTAAGTACTTATGGTGTATGATATGAAATTGAAGTGTCTCAGCCTGGCATTATTCAAGCTCATTTTCACAGAACCCAGGCATCTCCCCCACGTGACAGTTGAGATTTCCTATTTCCTGCCTCAATTGAACTTCCCACTGTTCTTTAAGTGTAGTTCTGTTGTAGTACATGTGATTGCTTTTCTGCGTACTCATTAGTCATAAGTACCATCAGTGCACACCTGGTGCTTCACGTGGGTCAATCTGAGTATAGTAGAAATAACCTGAACAAACTGGTCCTACTCCATTCATGTCCATCAGGTTGTCAAAAGTCCTCAATCTTCCACCTTCCACAAGGTCACACCAGACACCCAAGACCTCCTCCGACCCTATGCTACTTTGGTATTGATATTTTACAGCTAGAAATTTGGATAACATCCATAATGGCTACTCAAATATTTATGAGAATAAGTTGGAACCCTCAGTTGCGTATACCTTCCAAAAGTATCAGGCCACTTCCAAAGGCATGTTGACCAGTGCCTTGGGTGGTAAAGAACCCATTTTGCCTTGCGATCACCACTGCATTACCTGAATTATAGATATATCAGTGCTCGTGCTTTCCAGAAAGTTATCAGGTATTCTCTATCTTTTGGTTTTTGGTGTATTATGAGCCTTTTCGCCTCTTTGTGGGTTCTCCCATTTGGTGCAAAATCTTTTTATTAACAGTGAGGGTGAATATCAATTATAGAGAGGTCTTTTTAATCGAAGATTTAAAGATTGGGTGTGCCCTCTGCGGAAACCTAACTCCTTCACCTCCCTATGGATAATCTGACTTGTATCTGGCAACAAGCCCGGCGTAGTTGTCCACCCGCCAGGTATCTTTGTTGGAATCGCCATGTCTAAATAAAATCAGATTTAGCAGTGTTTTGATCCCCAACAAACCTTCAAGCGATATTGGTTGTGAAAAAGTATATGGTTTTATTTCCCAATGCCACCCCGTTTGGGTGTGCATTGGAGCTGTTTTGAAATGGACGAAAATCCAGGAAACTGCTCCAACTGCATCTAAATCAAGAGAATTATGTGTTATGTTGTATTTATTTTAACATTTTGGACAGAAACTGTTTTGTGAATATTAATAATCGATTTTGCTGCTCATATCAAAAGCATTATTCTGGTCTCTTAACTCCTCTGGAGATGGAAATATTTGAAGCATGTCAGATTTTGAGGTATTGAGATAATGATCTTGATCTGTTTAACCCAGCCTGTGAAGAGGTAGAAAAATATGCTCATTTGGGACGTGGATGGTTAATGTTTTTTTGGAATTGTGAGTGGGTAGGGGAGATGCATGATTGTGAGTGATGAGGATGTTTGAGAGTTGGCACATGAGTATGGGGGTCATTCTGACCCTCACCGACCACGGGAGCACCGCCAACAGGCTGGCGGTGCTCCGTCGAGCATTCTGACTGCGGCGGTTCAGCCGCGGTCAGAAACGGAAAGTCGGCGGTCTCCCGCCGACTTTCCGCTGCTCGGGAGAATCCTCCATGGCGGCGGAGCGCGCTCCGCCGCCATGGGGATTCTGACACCCCCTGAACAGGATGGCGGTAGGGGGTGCCGCGGGGCCCCTGGGGGCCCCTGCAGTGCCCATGCCAATGGCATGGGCACTGCAGGGGCCCCCGTAAGAGGGCCCCACAAAGTATTTCAGTGTCTGCAAAGCAGACACTGAAATACGCGACGGGTGCAACTGCACCCGTCGCACCTTCCCACTACGCCGGCTCCATTCGGAGCCGGCGTCCTCGTGGGAAGGTAGATTTGACTTGGGCTGGCGGGCGGCCTTTTGGCGGCCGCCCGCCAGCCCAGGGCAAATCTCAAAATTCCCTCAGCGGTCTTGCGACCGCGGAGCGGTATTTTGTCGGGGGAAGACTGGCGGGCGGCCTCCGCCGCCCGCCAGTCTCAGAATCACCCCCTATATGTGGGGGGAAATATCTAATATACCTTTACATGTTCTGGCAATGAAGTTTAAGTAATACATTTGTGTAATTAATAGATTGCACACTTTTATGTTTAGAGAATGTACCAGTGGCAGCTGGTGACATTTGAAAGGGGTGGGGCTTTGAATTCTGGGTACGACTTTTATGTAGTGAGTGAAGGGAGCAAGCTCAATGCACAAACATGGGGTCCAGGGTGGGTCTTCCTCCCAAGAAAAAATAGAAAAAAAGATTGACAAATGGTTCATTTGAAAGGAAATAAATTTGGTGAGGAAGCAAGGTTTAAAGCAGTGGGAATGTATAGTCTTGAAATATTAAAAACATTAAAAGCTGCCCAATATCTTACTGCATTAATTTGTCCCCCCCTTTAATTTTATGTGCAAATTGTACACTGCAACCACTTCAGGCCTTTTAAAGTGTGCACTTACCTAGTGTCTTGCACTTTATGCGGCATCAGCTTTGGAAGAAAATGCTCTAACCAGGCATCAGGAAGCACCTACAGCTGCTGGCTGCAATCAGCAATAACGAAATATGTGCAGACAGGCCTTTAAGTAGGTTGGAAAAAGTGGGGGGTCTCTAAAACAGAACATGCTAAATACATTTCTGTAATTTCCATAGTGTGCCACCTGGCCTGCATTTTGGTTTCTCTCTGAGATGGTATTGCATCCAGAAATATTACACAACAACTGACATACACTGAAAACCTGCCAGTAGTGTTGGCTTGGTCAGTGGTTGTTAGCTCTTAACAACAATGATTAGTCATAAATACTAAACATTGGAAACGTTTCAATTCTGAAATTGTGAGACTGTGAAATAAATAGTATTGCTGCCTGTGGAAGAAGTAGGGCATTCAGTTATGTGTGCATTTCACTCTTGCCTTAATGCACTTCCTCACATCTCCCTCATTTCACCACCCCCAAACATATGCAGCACTGATTCACATCTAAGCGCTTTATTTCCTTTTGCTTTTGCCTTCTAAATATTGTGAACTCTGTGCACCCCTTCACACACACTTACACTGAATTTCAATTGTAACTGTACTACATGACCATTATTTTGTGTGCTCTGCAGAGGCACCAACACAGTGACAGGCACTTTGCTTTGACTTCAGCCTCAGGGGCTGATTCTAACCCCGGCGGTCGCGGCGGGAGCACCGCCGACAGGCCGGCGGTGCCCCGCAGGGCATTCTGACCGTGGCGCTTTGGCCGCGGTCAGAAAGGGTAAACCGGCGGTCTCCCGCCGGTTTACCGCTGCCCTCAGAATCCCCCATGGCGGCGCAGCTTGCTGCGCCGCCATGGGGGATTCTGACCCCCCCTACCGCCATCCTGTTCATGGCGGGAAAGCCGCCATGAACAGGATGGCGGTAGGGGGGGGTCGCGGGGCCCCCGTAAGAGGGCCCCGCAAGGTATTTCAGTGTCTGCCTTGCAGACACTGAAATACGCGACGGGTGCTACTGCACCCGTCGCACCTTCCCACTCCGCCGGCTCGATTACGAGCCGGCATCCTCGTGGGAAGGGAGTTTTTCCCTGGGCTGGCGGGCGGTCTTTTGGAGACCGCCCGCCAGCCCAGGGAAAAACTCATAATACCCTCCGCGGTCTTCTGACCGCGGAGCGGTATTATGGGGGCGGAATTCTGGCGGGCGGCCTCCGCCGCCCGCCAGAATTAGAATCACCCCCTCAGTGTTAGTGCTCTCAATCAAAGCCCCTCATAAACACCTGGACTGAGTGAAAGTATGCACTATGCAAGAGTAATAAAATGCATGGAAAGAATGCGGAAACAGAGCATGATAAAACATATAACACTCTAGGTGACTCAACATTAAGTATAACATGTGAAAATAAGAGAGTAAATAAATCACTCTTTAACATTCATTGTTTGCATATCAATCCATATTTTTGGCATTAATGCTAAGGCCATGATGATTGTGCCAGTTCTGACTCCATACAACAGATAACTGCCTATAATGGAAGCACGTAGTTCTCCCCTAGTGCTTTACTATGGTATTTGGATCAATTTTGCAAGGGAATTAGAACCCCAATCGTCTTTTGGATCAATTTCGGGAAGGAACAAATACAACAGCTCCACTTCTAAAGGAGCCAGCGATCTCCAGCCAGGACATGGGGTGCCACAGTGGGGGAGGTTAACTTGACGAGGGGTCTCAGTACAATAAAAATAACACAAGATTAGCCTCATAACACTTACCATTACCGAAGCCAGGGCACTAAATCACACATGCTAGCATCCACTCCTATTGCGTGATGAGTGGGGACAGGGTGGGATCTCTGCCTGTGAATGAAATACGGCTGCCCTCATGCAGGGATGAAGACACCGATGCCCGAAACCATGACGCTAAAAGCGTCACTGACATTTAGTAGATACTATCATAGACCACTATGGAAATAAAGGGCTTTAGAGCAGTCAGTCCTGCGTCATGCATCACAGTGTAGAAACTTGATTTATTGGCTGTCGAGGCAGCCTGGGACAGACAGCTCAGACTTAAATGCATCAATTTGTTTAGAGTTACGATCTCATCTCTGAACAAATCAATTTTATTATTTTTTGCTATAAATGGGTTGGAATTTTAGAGGGGCAGCCCCTCAGCCCTAAAGGAGAAACTGCCCCTGTAATGAATCAGTATTACATCCTGTAATTTGTTTGATGAATTGGCGTTGTGTGTCAAAAAACGGTTTGGCTCGATACATTAATTCCATATATAATTGTGGGATGGTACATTGTAGAGTGGTGGCTCTGTTTGTTTCTTGATTTAATTTCCCATAAGCCATTCCAACATATTTTCACCCTCAAGACCCACTATGGCATCACCTCATTCTAGGTTCACCGTATCACCTACTCATCTCACTAGCCATTGCAGTTTCACTGCAGCATGATAGATTTCACAATTTGGAGCATCTAATCCCTCATCGTTGAAAGTGGCATATCATTTCTGAAGCACTACTCTGTGCCTTTCTGTGCGACATATTAATGATGAAAGTAATGTCTGCAGGTCTTTAAAAATTTACTTTTTTAGAATTCCTGGTAGGCAGCAAAGAAGTACAACAGTTTTGGTAAAACCAACATCTTTAAACTTGAAATGCTGCACAGTGGTAACAGGAACTGCAGGGACTGATGCATGGATACCCCTGTCAATGTGTTTCTTGTACACATAAAAACTTTATGTGATGGTGCTTCAAGTATGAATATATAATAAATCTTTTTGTGTGGGTGACCAAATCTTTTAAGTTCCATGTCTATAGATAGTATGTTTTTTAAACAATTGCAACAATGAATTCCTCAGCATCCTATTGAGCAGCCCTTCTCCAATGGGGTATCCTTTAATCACGCCTCCTGGGAACCTTGATCGTCCTTATGGCACCAAGTGTATATACAGAATTGAATTGCCTGACTTGCCTTGTACAAAAACCAAATCTCAACACTCACTCACAGTCCAAGATTCTCAAACTTGTTTAAACAAGCATACAGCACTTCCACCATGTGCAATCAAGCATTTCCTCTGTGAGTATGGAACCAGTGCTGGATGAAACCCTGTAGAGGCCTCTAGGCAGATGAAATTTGGGGGCCTGGGACCCTCCTCGTAAATTATCTCCGAATACGTTTTTAATGTTACTAACCAATAATTTCGGTTGCCGACATTGTGTGTCTACAAAAGAGCGATGACAAAAGATACTTACGTTTTGTTCAAGAAAATGAAAGAATTCTGAAGTCTCAGCCAAAAATGTGTAAAAGTGCCTGAACAAGATAGATTAGTTCTGTTACAGTAGAAATAAGAAATTAGACGGTGAAGCTAATCAAACTTTATTATAACTCAGAAAAGCTAACTTACTAACACAGACGAGACGTCGGGTATATATACTTGTCGGTGTTCTTGAAGCTTCTACCCACGAATATTCTCCTAGGGTCTGGAGTCGGGGGGAACTTGTGACACACTAACTCACGAAAAGCTTCATTTCTGTAGGTTAGAGTCACTACATTTTTCAGAGTACTGCAAACAATGTCCTTAAGTGTAAGACAGAAAGGGAATGATTTCCAACCCAAAATGGCACTTTTGAAAATAAATAATTGTGATACCAATTAAAAATCTAATATTTTAACAATACATTTTCATTCATGTTTACTCATGTTTGCCATTCAATTTATATAATATGATAAAATACAAAATCATGTATATTCAAATTCTTTATTATTAATTTTATTAGATTATTTTCACTATACACTTGTCGATAATTTACTTTAACTCTAGAGACGCTACTATTCAATATGTAAAAAATCAACAGTCATTGCATTACAACCTACACATTCAAATTGCCCACTTTAAAATACACCCAAAATGAAACTCTGTAAAATATAGTGACTCTAGTGCAATAACATTGAACTACATAGTGTGCACACTGTCCGTTAAATGGAGATGACTATCACTACTGTACATTACATGTACATAGTTTGCACCAAATATTTTTACAAACTGACAGAAGATGAGTTTTAAAGAGACAAACTCTTATGGAGATCTGATGTCTACAGTTTATGTACTCTAAGTGTTAAATGGGTGCTTGCTCTTTGTAAGGTGCACTGCTCACTCTCCTAGAGGAGGGGCGTCTACGCCTGACCAATGCCCAGTCCATTTGCTAGTCTCTGTATACGGGTGATTCCCTTTTATTTCCAACCATGTCCATGCTTCTTGAGGTGTTCATAAGAACAGTATGTTCACCTTCCAGCACCTTTTGTCTTGCTAGAAACATCAAAGCATATTTTTTATGTTTAATTGACAAAGTTGCTGTTTTACCACAAGAAACAATTCATTTTTCTTTGCACATTACTCATGTATAATCAGGAAAAATCCAGCAGCCAGGGGTCTTTAGTTCTCATGAGCAGTTTCTTTCATGGCAATTAAATAACCTGCAGCCATAAGCCTTGGTGGTGGGGCCCTTGGTGACAGAGATCTCCCAGGAACCCTGTGTGCTGCACACTCAAACTGAATAAAATGTAGAGGCACTGACCCCTAATATCCTACTTGACAACCAGTTTTCCAAATATCGGTCCATGCAGAGGCCTTCACTCTGGTACGCCATCAGCCCTGATAGTATTGGGGCAGGATCGACCCACTGCATATTCGCCTTCCTTTTCGGTAGTTGCTCTTTCTCTTGAAGTGCTGCGATTTGCTCTCGGTTTTCATTTAGAGTCTGTCTCAGCGTTATCATTGTTGTCTATTTGTTCTCTAAGTTTCTTATGGTATTCTCACAGAAAACCTGTGCCAATTATAAACCTACTAATTAGAGCCAGTAAGATCTCTTTAAATTTCCCAATGTGCTTGTGTTGGATTTGATCCACTGTGGACGTCTCAGGTACCACCATAAGGTCAGTGAACTCCTTAGGGACTGTTGTCTTCAGTTGTCACCTGCTTAATCCAAAGTTGATAGCCTTTCTCCTCAGCAAGCACACTCAAATTATCTTACGGCTGAGATGATTGTAGCTTGTCTCCAGGAAATTTAGGGGCAACTGAGCTTATTATGACTGTAGCACGCTGATGGGCTACAGTTTTCAAAGTAGTTAAGAGGATATAGAGCCTACTCCAACTTAGTTGTGTTTAAAATCACCTGTGCCGCACTTAGTACGCATGGGAAGTACCCTGCTTTTCCCTGCATTTTCCACTGCATGTTCATAGACAGGGATACAAAAGTATCCAGTAGCACAGAAACATGTCGGCATTGAGGGGGGCCCACTCACTGTTTCCCGTTCCTTTATGTATTCACTGCTACCATATTGCCATGTTGGTGTCTCGTGTCTCCAATGAGGAACCCTCTCATGCTCTCCTGTGCTCCAGGTGCCAAACTGGCTTTCTTCACAAAGTTCTCTGCTAGTGGGTGATAATTTGTGCTAGGTTAGTCTGCAAGGCAGTGCCCATGTTGCCTATTTCTCCTTGTGGGCTGTGGCGGAGAACTGCCTTGTCAGGGCTTCAGCCTAGGCCTTGCCCTCACCTCCAGACCACAGTCTCCGCACTGGTCCAGGCCTATGCCCCAAAGCATCCCAGTCCTTGCTAGCAGAATCTTCTATTAGGGTAGATTTCACAGCATTGGGAAATAATTTTTACACTAATCAAGCCCAGCCATGATACAATATTTATGGCATACCTTTTCTATGCAGGGTTGCCTGTTTTAGTAGTTTTCTATGCATCATAGCAAATATAGCCAGGATTTTTCTCTGCAAGTTTATTTTTAGTAACATAATCTGGCATCAAGAATCTGATTTTCATTTTAAATATTTCCTTAGAACTGCATGGAGGTTGTGAGAAAAAAAACTTGCAACTTCATATATCTCTAGTAGAAAGACAAAAGGGCACAGGAAGTTGTGTAGCATTGTCTTGGCCCAATTTGAAAGGGATATTTTTTGTGGAGAGCATTCTGCAACTAAAATACCATCCATGGATTGCTATTTAGCCTGCTCTAGAGATGTGATGACTGTTCTAAAAACAATATCATCATATAGGCCACCTATTGGATTTTTTGTAGTAACAGGTCTTCCCCTAAAATTATCAACTGTCCTAGCTGCCTTTCTTTCTGTAGTGGCATCTCATTTAGAGGGCAATTTTAGTTGCCCCTTTCAGTGAGGAAGTGTGTTCATTTTCTCATTAAGGCACATCCATTTTGTGAATCTGATGCCAACATACTGTCAAGGATTAGATGCTCAAAGTGTGTTTTGATTAGCCCTTATCCATTGCCTGCTAAAAAGGTGATAACTCCAAGAAGCAACAGCGCAACAGCCGAGCAGGCTGTGCAGAAAAATATGGGTGAATGATGTCAAGTTTTTCCTTAAAAGGCTCTACTTTGCTTTTTTACTTTTATTGATTGAAGAGGAAGATTTAGTTTGAAGAAATCAGTAAGGAAGGCAAAAGGAGCCAACCAAATATTACATGAACAGAAGCCAGAACAAGGGTAAAACACTAGAAGCAAAAATCTGGGGCAAAAATAGTAGTAATCGGGTGATGTGAATGATGGAAAATAAGAGAATAAGGGGGTCATTCTGACTCCCGCCGGCCGCGGTAACCGCGGTGCCGGCGGGAGCCGGCAGAATACCGCTGCGAGGTCAGAAGACCGCCGCGGTTATTCTGTGTTTCCCGCTGGGCGGGCAGGCGACCGCCAGAAGGCCGCCCGCCCGCCCAGCGGGAAACCCCTTTCCACAAGGATGCTGGCTCCCAATGGAGCCGGTGGAGTGGAAAGGGTGCGACGGGTGCAGTTGCAGACACTGAAATTCTCAGTGGGGCCCTGTTACGGTTTTCCGTTTCTGACCGCGGATGTACCGCCGCGGTCAGAATGCCCTTGGGAGCACCGCCAGCCTGTTGGCGGTGCTCCCGCGGTCCCCGGCCCTGGCGGTCCATGACCGCCAGGGTCGGAATGACCGCCTAAGTGCTTTGTGACCCACCCTTCCCTTGGAAATACCTACAAATATATGGTACATAATACAAACTGATGTCACAGAAAAAGGCTGAGCCTCCTGCGGTCAAACAACATCTTGGCCAGGAGAGGTTGTTAGGCTTTTTCATGCCCATTTTCTGGAAAACCTGGTGTTTGCATAGTCAATGAAGAAGCCCAAGTCTGCCATCTTTTAACCTGTGCTGAATTCAATTATCCCACTGCCACCCTCTTGTACTCCAGACAGCTTGCAGGACATCAGTCCAGGTGCCCACAAGCATCGAGACACCTGGGCCGTTCAGGATGAGTGAGAACTCAATGAGGAAGTGAGCACAAAAGGCCTAATTACAAGTTTAGTGGTTGTATCGTCAGACCACCATAGATACGGCTGCCAAAAGACTGTAAATTTTGTATCATACAGAACACCGTTTTACGCGTTATACAGGCAGGACCGCCAAAAGCCAGCCAAAAAAGCCACATGGCCAATACCGTTGAGGGTGGGAAATAGGCAGACGGACCCCCAGCACCAACAGTCCATCAACCAACCACGGAATGTATTAGAAGTCAAAACCCGCAGTGGCAGACACCCATGGCAGTCTGTCAATGGTGGTCTTAAACATGGCTGTTTGCGGTCAACAAAGTAATACACAACACCATATTGGATGGATTTCAAATTGTCACAGCTGATACAAATTATCACACTCGACACACCTGCAAAGCACACCATAAAACACACCCCATTCACAAACCACAATCCTAACAACCAAGCCAGAACAGTGAAAATAATTACACTACCAAACCATAGTTTAGGCACCCCTAATCACATATCTGATGCCTTCAACACACTCCTTTTCCAATCACAACCATTTGCACTTCCCAACCCCATTAACTCGCTGTCACCTGTTCATTTCCCACTACATATTTTTTATCCCCACTATGTCACCCCAGAAAAATCCCCATTTCACTAAAGGTGAGCTTAGAGTCACCGTAGATGAAATCATAAGAGTAGAGCCACATTTATTTGGAGCCAAAGTCCAGCACACTACTATCACCAGGAAAATGGTAATGTGGCAAAGGATAGTCAACAGAGTGAATTCTATAGGCTCCACCCCAGGCACAAGGGACAACATCAGGAAGCGGTGGAACTACCTCATGGGAAAGGTCCGTTTTATGGCATCTAGGCTCCGGCTGCAGGTCCAGAAGATTGACTGCGGTACCCCATCCTCCCCTACAACTCACATCCTGGGAGGAGAAGGTCTTGGCCATCCTGCATCCTGAGGGCTTGGCAGGAATACTTGAAGGACTAGAGTCTGGTCAGTCACAACACAAAAATATCACCAAAATGTATTGCCATGAATGCTCATTGCTCACCTTTTGCCACCTTCACTGTCACCCAACCACCAACCCAGTGTCCACCTCTCCATGGACCCTGGTCTGGCATCCCACTTGTGACGTAGACTCGCCTGGGGGAACAACATCTCTGTATAGTGTGTGTAGTACAGGGATTGACAGCACTACAAATCCCATCAGGCACTGTCCTACAATTGCAAATACCAGAACAGTGTAGCCTACTTTAAATACATTCCCTTGTCAACTCCCCATTGGATTGTACCCACCTGACAGGATGATATCAGTAAAGTGTGTGTGTAGTACAGGCATTGACAGCACTGCTAAGGCCAGGAGGCACTGGTACTGTCACGCCACCCAGCCAGCACAGTGTTCTCTGCTCCAACCAATGACCCTTGCCCCTGAACTCACCACTAAAGTGTACCCACCTAGAACGATGACATCTGTATAGTGTTTGTGTAGTACAGGCACTGACAGGACTGCTAAGGCCAGGGGGCACTGCTACTGCTTTTTCACTCAGCGAACAGTCTTCTTTGCTCCAATGACCCTTGTCCCTGAACTCACCATTGAAATGTACCTACCTGAAAGGATGACATCTGTATAGTGTTTGTGTAGTACAGGCACGGACAGGACTGCTAAGGCCAGGAGGCACTAGTACTGTCATTACAAACATCAGGACAGTGTCCCCTTCTCTGAAGATAACAGTATTTCAAATCTAAAATGATGTGTACTCACTGAGGGAGCTGGCATCTGTCAGGTATTATGAAGCAGTGAGAGTGACAAGACTGCAACTCACGGCAGATACTGCTCCCCCAACTACAAATACCAAAACTATGCCCCCACAAAATACACCTGTGTACCAATTCATCATTGAAGGGTACTCACCTGGACGGAAAACCATCAGTATAGTGTGTCTAATACAGGGAGCAACTCACAGGAGGCTCCCTTACTTTCACTCCATACACCAGTCGCGTGTAGACTTGCAAATATACCTTTCTTTGGGAAATCACACATGAGCTAAGCTCGCTTAATTTCTGTTTGCTTGAGACTCAAAGGGGCAGATTTTAGAAAAGTAGAGCTGCACCTAGTGCAATGCCACTTTCTTGCGCCCCTTAGTGCCCCCCTATCGCCGTCATGTGTGTGTCGTAATTACAATACAGCACACCATGGAGCAGGGTAGGGGGCAATGGCGTCATTCTTTTATGAACCTATTGACGTACTCCACAGGAGTAGCACCATAAATTAGGCACCACTCCTGCAGAATAAATAGGGGCCCATTATACATAATGGTATGCCCCCGTTAACTGCCTGCTTTGAGCAGGCATTAAAAGTGCCAAAAAAATGATTTTTTTTGTCTGTCATTGCATACATTAAGTCTGGCACAAGCATGATGTGGTGTAAGTGTTTACAAAGTGGCGCAATGCATGCATTGCAGCACTTTGTAAATATGGGGAGGATATGCCACTTTAGCGCCGCCTTAGCATCAAAAAATAATGATGCTATGGCAGCGCTAAGGTGGTGCTAGGGCCTCTAAAATCTGCCCAAAAACTTCCTGTCCTGCCCTTTGACAAAACATGGTGCAGTCAACCTTATATCACCCTATCATGCACGCGTAAATGAGGATGTTGGAATACAAATGGGGTACTTTCCAACTGGTTCAGCAATCTGAATCCCCAAGTTATCCAGTAGATCTTGCTCTCGTGCAATCAGGTCTGCCCAACGTTGTTTGATCCGGTGGTCAGCGCGCACTACTCCAAATATCCATCAAAAGTGGTGGGGCACCTTGCCCCACCGCAGCTTCCATGCCTCTATTGGGTAGCGCTGTATGACCCGGCCACCCAAAGTCAACATAATGGGGAGGTAATGCTTCACCTACAAGTTCATCAGCCCTCACTCTATGTGCTCTCCCTTTCCCAGACATTTAGCGGTTTCCCCTCACTGCAAATCAAATAGGCCCCAAATAAAACAAAAAACTTCCCCACCTAATCCCAACTACCCCAACAGACTACGCTACCCCAAGACAAACACCCCACAATACAATAACAATACCAGGACAAAAACACTACACAAGACTCAATAAAGTGGCACAGGACAGAAACAGGAAACAGCACAAAACTCTCAATAACCACCACTCTCGATCAGCACCAGCTACACACACCCTCTCACAATCACAGACAAAAAGACTTGAAAGTAAAAGTGAAAATGAAATCACTGTACCATATATGAAGCAACAAAGTCCTGTTTCATAACTTCCTGGGCGTGTGTGTCAGGTTTTCTGATATGCATTTTTTTTTTTTTTTTTTTATATGCATGACAGTCATGTGTGTTTTTTTCCCATTAACCCATTCGCTGCCAGGCTTTTTCCCCCTCAGGTGCCAGGCCTTTTTTGGCTATTTGGGGCAGTTCACACTTAGACCGTCATAACTTTTTTCCCACATAAACTACCCACACCAAATTTGAACCTTTTTTCTAACATCCTAGGGATTCTAGAGGTACCCAGAGTTTGTGGGTTCCCCTGAAGGAGAACAAGAAATTTGCCAAAATACAGCGAGAATTTCGTTTTTTTTTAAGAAAAGGGAAAAAAGGGCTTCAGAAGAAGGCTTGTGTTTTTTCCCCTGAAAATGGCATCAACAGAGGGTTTGAGTGCTAAAATCACCAGCTTCTCAGCTTTCAGGAACACGCATACTTGAATCAGAAAACCCACTTTTTCAACACAATTTTGGCATTTTACTGGAACATACCCCATTTTTACTATTTTTTGTGCTTTCAGCCTCCTTCCAGTTAGTGACAGTAATGGGTGTGAAACCAATGCTGCATCTCAGAAAGCTAAACATTTCTGAAAAGTAAAAGAAATGATGAATTCAGCAATGGGTAATTTCTGTAGATCCTACAAGGGTTTCCTACAGAAAATGACAGCTGAAATAAAAAATTATTGAAATTGAGGTCAAACAACCAGCCATTTTTCCCCACGTTTTACTCTGTAACTTTTTAATGTGATGTCAGATTTTTTAAAACAATATACTGTTACGTCTGCTGGACCTTTCTGGTCGCGGGGACATATACGGCTTGTAGGTTCATAAAGAACCCTAGGTACCCAGAGCCAATAAATGAGCTGCACCTTGCAGTGGGTTTTCATTCTATACCGGGTATACCACCAATTCATTTGCTGAAATATAAAGAGTGAAAAATAGGTATGAAGAAAACCTTTGTATTTCCAAAATGGGCACAAGATAAGGTGTTGAGAAGCAGTGGTTATTTGCAAATCACTGAATTCCGGGGTGCCCATACTAGCAAGTGAATGACAGTGCATTTCTCAAATAGACGTCTTTTTTACACACTGTCTTACATTTGGAAGGAAACAATGTAGAGAAAGACAAGGGGCAATAACACTTGTTTTGCTATTCTGTGTTTCCCCAAGTCCCCCGATAAAAATGGCACCTCACTTGTGTGGGTAGGTCTAGCGCCCACAACAGGAAACGGAGAACAAGAAATTAGCCAAAAACCAGCGAGAATTTCATTAAAAAAAAAAAAAGCGAAAATAGGGCTGCAGAAGAAGGCTTGTGTTTTTTTCCCTGAAAATGGCATCAACAGAGGGTTTGTGGTGCTAAAATCACCAGCTTTCCGGCTTTCAGGAACAGGCATACTTGAATCAGACAACCCATTTTTTCAACACAATTTTGGCATTTTACTGGAACATACCCCATTTTTACTATTTTTGGTGATTTCAGCCTCCTTCCAGTTAATGACAGTAATGGGTGTGAAACCAATGCTGGATCCCAGAAAGCTAAACATTTCTGAAAAGTAGACAAAACTCTGAAATCAGCAATGGGTAATTTTTGTAGATCCTACAAGGGTTTCCTACAGAAAATGACAGCTGAAAAAAAAGGTTGAAATTGAGGTAAAAAGTAGCCATTTTTTCTCCACGTTTTACTCTGTAACTTTTTCCTGCAATGTCAGATTTTTTAAAACAATATACCGTTACATCTGCTGGACTCTTCTGGTTGCGGGGATATATAGGGCTTGTAGGATCATAAAGAATCCTAGGTACCCAAAGCCAATAAATGAGCTGCACCTTGCAGTGGGTTTTTATTCTATACCTGGTATACTGTACAGCAATTCATTTGCTGAAATATAAAGAGTGAAAAATAGGTATCAAGAAAACCTTTGTATTTCCAAAATGGGCACAAGATAAGGTGTTGAGAAGCAGTGGTTATTTGCAAATCACTGAATTACGGGGTGACCATACCAGCATGTGAATTACAGGGCATTTCTCAAATAGACGTCTTTTTTACACACTGTCTTACATTTGGAAGGAAAAAATGTAGAGAAAGACAAGGGGCAATAACACTTGTTTTGCTATTCTGTGTTTCCCCAAGTCTCCCGATAAAAATGGCACCTCACTTGTGTGGGTAGGCCTAGCGCCCGTGACAGGAAATGCCCCAAAACATAATGTGGACACTTCACATTTTCCCAAAGAAAACAGAGCTGTTTTTTGCAAAGTACCTACCTGTGGATTTAGGCCTCTAGCTCAGCCAGCACCTAGGGAAACCTACCAAACCTGTGCATTTTTTAAAGATAGACATCTAGGGGAATCCAAGATGGGGTGACTTGTAGGGCTCGCACAGGTTTCTGTTACCCAGAATCCTTTGCAAACCTCAGAATTTGGCTTAAAAAACACTTTTTCCTCACATTTCGGTGACAGAAGGTTCTGCAAGCTGGGAGAAGCCACAAATTTCCTTCCACCCAACGTTCCGCCAAGTCTCCCAATAAAAATGATAACTCACTTGTGTGGGTAGGCCTAGTGCCTGTGACAGGAAATGGCCCAAAACCCAACGTGGACTCATCACATTTTCCCAAAGAAAAAAGAGCTATTTTTTGCAAAGTGCCTACCTGTGGATTTTGGCCTCTAGCTAGGCCGGCACCTAGGGAAAGCTACCAAACCTGTGCTTTTTTTAAAAGTAGACACCTAGGGAATCCAAGATGGGCTGACTTGTGGGGCTCCTACCACGTTGCGTTACTCAGAATCCTTTGCAAACCTTAAAATTTGGCTAAAAAAACACTTTTTCCTCACATTTCAGTGACAGAAAGTTCTGGAATCTGAGAGTAGCCACAAATTATCTTCCACCCAGCGATCCCCCAAGTCTCCCGATAACAATGTTACCTCACTTGTGTGGGTAGGCCTAGCGCCCGCGACAGGGAATACCCCAAAACACAACATGGACACATCACATTTTCGCAAAGAAAACAGAGCTGTTTTTTTGCAAAGTGCCTACCTGTGGATTTTGGCCACTAGCTCAGCCGGCTCCTAGGGAAACTTAACAAACCTGTGCATTTTTTAAAACTAGACACCTAGAGGAATCCAAGATGGGGGGACTTGTGGGGCTTTCACCAGGTTCTGTTACCCAGAATCCTTTGCAAACCTCAAAATGTGGCTAAAAAAAACACTTTTTCCTCACATTTCAGTGACAGAAAGTTCTCCAATCTGAGAGGACCCACAAATTTCCTTCCACCCAGCATTCCCCCAAGTCTCCCAATAAAAATGATACCTCACTTGTGTGGGTAGGCCTAGTGCCCGCAACAGGAAATGCCCCAAAGCACAAAGTGGACACATCACATTTTCCCAAAGATAACAGAGGTTTTTTGCATAGTGCCTACCTGTGGATTTTGGCCTCTAGCTCAGCCGGCTCCTAGGGGAACCTACCAAACCTGTGACTTTTTGAAAACTAGACACCTAGGAGAATCCAAGATGGGATGACTTGTGGAGCTCTCACCAGGTTCTGTTACCCACAATCCTTTGCAAACCTCAAAATGTGGCTAAAAAAACACTTTTTCCTTTCATTTTGGTGACAGAAATCTCTGGAATCTGAGAGGAGCCACAAATGTCCTTCCAAGCGTTCCCCCAAGTCTCCCAATACAAATGATACCTCACTTATGTGGGTAGGCCTAATACCCGCGACAGGAAAGGCCCCAAAACACAATGTGGACACATCAAAATTATCAAAAAAGAAACTGTTTATTTTGGAGGGGGAACCTGCGTTTTTGGTCCTGGGCTCAGTAGCCATATAGGGAGACCTACCAAACTCAAACATTTCTGAAAACTGGACACCCGAGGGAGTCCAGGGAGGTGTGACTTGCATTGATCCCCCAGTGTTTTCTTACCCAGAATCCATTGCAAACGTCAAAATTTGTCTAAAACAACACTTTTTCTTTACATTTTGGTGACAGAAAGTTCTGGAACCTGAGAGGAGCCCCAAATGTCCTTCCATCCAGAGTTCCCCCAAGTCTCCCAATAAAAATGATACCTCACTTGTGTGGTTGGGCCAGGTACCTGCAAAAGAAAAAGGCCAAAAACCTGTAGAGATTAAGGGGACAGCGAGTTGATAAGCACATATTTTTCTTTTATACATCTTTAGGCTGACTCTGCTTTGGGGACCCACACAAGTGAGGTGTCATTTTACTTGGGAGACTGAGGGGAATGCTGGGGAGTAGGAATTGTGTGCCAGAGCGGTGATCCTAAAAAGAAAAGGCAGGAAAATAATCTTTTTCAACCTATTTTTGAGGTTGGCAGAGGAGCTTGGGTAAGAAAATGTTGGAGGATCCACATAAGCCACACCTCCCTGGACTCTTTGGGGTGTCTCATTTAAAAAAATGTAACGAAAAGGGGTTGGAGGGACCGGGAGATTATATGGTCCAGTGTACAGTCTCCCAACTATAGTACTATGAATAGTGGTACACTGTTCCAAAATATTCTGATTTCTTAGAAGACCTGAACTTTCAGGAGCAAGAGCCCTCATGCATCACAATGGATGACTAGCATCATCATCGGGAAATGCTCCTCACCAGGCCGGCACTGCAACGCCTACTGGGCTCCCCGAAGGGGGCTCTTATGCCGTGCTGCTCAATTAATGTAAGCGTGATAGCTAACACCCTGAGATGACTCAGGTTGGAGAGAACAGAAAAGAACTGTTAAAATTGGTTATTCAACGCACCAAAACATCATAATGTAATCAGTGTGGGTGGGTGAAGACCAAGATTAAAAAAGGGAGGTGAGTGTCACACAAGAGTGCAATGCTCAAGTGACTCTCAAAACAACAAAAACACAACCACAGGGGACTAAAATTTATGTAGTACCCCTATATCAAGGCCAACATGTTTCGCGTCCTTACGGTCCAGCCAGATCCATTGACGCTTCATCAGGACCAAAGAAAAAATATATAAACGTCTTCTCCAAGATACAACAAAAATTACAACAAAAATTATTATATGTATTTTTGAATGCCCTAACTTTAAGGTGGAAACAGTCACTTACATTGGAGTCAACTGGTCAAGTCAGGTCGCCCATCCCCAAATTTAGAGAAGGACTCCTTAGGACGCACGTGCTGTGGACTCAAATGACCAAATTCAGTTGTTGGTCCTACGTAGTGGACCTACCCTCGAGACGGTGCCCCGCATTCACGACTCTTGCTCCTGAAAGTTCAGGTCTTCTAAGAAATCAGAATATTTTGGAACAGTGTACCACTATTCATTTAAAAAAATGTCTGGATTTGGTAGGTTTCCCTACATGAAGGCTGCACCCAGGACCAAAAACATAGGTGCCCCCTCCCCCCCAAACACAGGTAGTTTTGTAATATATCATTTTGATGTGTCCACATACTTCTGTGATATGCCAAACACTAAAATTGTGAAAAGAAACGCATTTAGGTTATGGTAAAAAGATCCAACTTGGTGGCATGCTTCATTATCGGGGTCCCACCTGAGACACCTAGCGTGTCACAGGTGTGCTGCGATGCCTGATTACAGCAGAGCAGTTTTTGTCATTTTCACCACACATACTGATTGGATTTGGCATGAGAGTGAGTAATGGTTCAGTAGATCAAATTTTATTAACAAGAGATTTCACAAATGTGAAATGCACTGTTAATAACTGAAAGGCCAAAAAACGGAACCAATGAATCACAGCTCATGAGCTGTAAAGCCGCGTCAAGGCACTAATCATTTTACGGTACATTCACACACCTTTCATGCATGACATGCACAAGACCATTCTCACCACCAGCCAAGTGCCACTCCACATGCACTGCCAGCCACTCGCCACTCCACGCATACCTCCAGCCAAGCACCACTCCACGCACACTGCCAGCAAAGTGCCACCCCATGCACACTGCCAGCCAAGCGTCACCCCATGCACCGCCAGCCAAGCGCCACCCCACGCACACCGTCAGCCAAGCACCACCCCACGCACCCCGCCATCACTTTTTTTGGGTTTTAAAACAACGAAGAAACCACTAACTAATTATAAAATAAGTACATAACTACATACACAAAAGCTTTAACTGAGAACATGACAGAAATGTGAAACTGAACATTTGAAAATATAAAACTGGCAGTTTACCCTCACGGTATTTACCCCAACGTTTTTGGGGTGTGGTAACTCCTGAAACAGCCGGCCACACAGAGCCCAGGCTATGTAAGGCAATCTCGGCAGTAAATCCGGCTCTCCCTCTGGATACAACTTTGGGCACATACTCTACATTTCTTAGTGGGCAAGTCTTTTTTGGGAGTGGGAGGAATGTGATCTGGAAAGTATCTTTCAATCTAGCCACATCCTCCACCACTGCTACTCTAGGAACTCTTGCCTGTTCCACCACAATAAGGCTCTCTATCACTGACTCCTGAAATTTAAAAAATGTCATCCTTGACTCAGGTGAACAATCCTTGAACACAATAAAAGTATTAAAAGTTGCCAAATGAAATAAATGTAGGGCAAACTTTTTGTACCACACATAAGACTTACGAAGAGCAGTGTAAGGTTCCAGCCTCTGATCTACTCTATCAACACCACCAATGTGCCTATTGTAGTCCAAAATGCACGCAGGTTTGCGCACTTCGGCAACCTGATCCCAAAAAGTCACAGGGGAAGTACTCTTATCATGGATGGTAGATAGCATGTACACATCCATCCTGTCTGAAAATATCAGAGCTAGCAGCTCATTATTCCGCAAGGCACTGCACTGTCCCCTCTCAAGTTTTTTACAGACAAGCTACCTTGGATAGCCTTTCCGGTTAGAAGGGATTGTGCCACAAGCAACAGTGTCCACTCTAAACAACTCCTTGAACAACTGCACTCCAGTGTAGAAATTATCCACGTACAAATGGTGGCCTTTGTTAAACTGTCGTCTACCAAGTTCCCACACAATTTTCTCGCTAACTTCAAAAGTGGGCGGACAACCCGGGGGGTCAAAACTGGAATCCCTGCCAGTGTAGACCCAGAATTTATACATGTATCCTGAACTACCTTCTGACAGCATATCCAATTAAATTCCATACTGTGCCCTCTTACTAGGAATGTACTGCTTAAAAACTAAACGCCCCTTGAACAGGACCAAAGACTCATCCACACTTATCTCTTTGCCTGGAACATACACCTCTGAAAACCGATCTACAAAATGATCAAGGACAGGCCTAATCTTAAAAAGACGGTCACAATCAGGGTGACCTAGTGGCAAGGCTAAACCATTGTCTACAAAATGCAGCATACGAAGAAGAAGCAAATAGCGATTACAAGTCATAGTTGCAGGAAATATAGCCGTTGCCATCAAGGAACTGGTAGACTAATAAGAAGCCAGTGACGTCGTCCTTATCAGCCCCATCAAAAATGTCAAACCTAAAAACCTTTTCATCTCTTCCAGATATGTGGGAACCCACTGAGTAGCTCTAGACTGAGGCCTAAGTATGGCAGCGTTGTCCCTCAAATATTGCTTCACATACCAATTAGTCTGCTCAACAATCTCTTCCAAAAATACATTGTCCATAAACAAGTAAAGAAATTGACAGGCAAAAAGTTTTCCGTATTGACTCTACACCCTGGGAGACTAGTAAATGCAGGGAACTGTGGCTGCTCCATGTTTGGGGCTATCCAGGTGACAGGTCTTCTAATGGGAAATCCTTCAGACCCAGGCTGCTGCACTCTTGGCACATCAATGTCCTTCTCTAAAACAGGCCCTTCATCTGCACTTGAGAGTGGCTTCCTCATCAGAAGAATCTTCTCGGACAGAAAACTCCCTGCCAGAATCTTTCACTTCCTCCTCTGCCTCAGATGACAACTCAAAATGCATGCCAACAACCTGCGGTGCGGTCACTGTGCAGTTAGCCATGATCCTTTCTAACAACAAATGGATTGCCAACAACAACCAGCACTAAAATAAGTAATAAACAAACTGTAGCTTTATCACAAAGAGTTATGTACTAAAAAACTATACCACTCACTTGCCTCAAAGAGCTACTCACCAGAAACTACTCTGTACAGACACAGGAATCACCAACGATATCCCACTAAAAAAAAAAAAAAAAAAAAAAATTAGACATATGACAACACAAATATCATTGTGCTCAAATTTAAGGACAATTTCATACAAAATCCTGCATTTGGTACACCACCTACAAACATGTCATTCATGCATGTCAACAATACTCCTTTGGAGTAAATTGCTTTTACTTACCTAAAACATGCAACTATGCAAACCGCAGGACAACTACTGCCAAAACCACAAGTATCCACAGCAAAGGAAGCAAAAGCTTTGAACTAGAACAAAAAGAAGAAATAAACTGTTATAACCACAAATACAAATACTTTGCCAGTTGACTAACACCCCACCACCAAGAAGTTAGAAATTGTCCCTGGTGCCTAAGTGGCTTCTGCCCCCCTTGGAGGCAGATGGGCCTAAAAAAAATAGGCCAATCTGCCCCCAAGGGGAGCAGAAATGGCCTTCAGTAATGTGCCCCCCTTTGGGGGGGTGACCCTTGCCAAAGGGGCCATCCCCCCCACACAAAACACACACACACAAGCTCCCTGTTGCCTAAGTGGTTTCTGCCCCCCCTTGAGGGCAGATGGGCCTAAAAAAATAGTCTGATCTGCCCCCAAGAGGGGCAGAAATGGCCATCAGCTCTGAACCCCGTTTGGGGGGCGACCCATTGCCAAAGGGGACAAAAGGGGGCGCCCCAGCACAAAAAAACTAAGGGGAACAAAAAAAACAATTTCCTCACGTCTTGGGGTGGATAGGCCTAAACAAAATAGGCCGATCTGCCCCCAAGGGGAGCAGAAATGGGCATCAGTAATGTGCCCCCCTTTGGGGGGATGACCCTTGCCACAAAGGGGCCATCCCCCCCACACAAAACACAAACACACACAAGATCCCTGGTGCCTAAGTGGTTTCTGCCCCCAGTGGGGTCAGATGGGCCTAAAAAAATAGGTTGAAATGGCCAACAGCTCTGTACCCCGTTTAGGGGGGCGACCATTGCCAAAGGGGGCAAAAGGGTGCACCCGAGCACAAAAAAAGTAAGGGGAACAAAAAAAACAATTTCCTCACGTCTTGGGGCAGATAGGCCTAAAACAAAAAGGTGATCTGCCCCCAAGGGGAGCAGAAATGGCCATCAGTAATGTGCCCCCCTTTGGTGGGGGACCCTTGCCAAAGGGGCCGCCCCCCCACACAAAACACACACACACAAGATCCCTGGTGCCTCAGTGGATTCTGGGGGCAGATGGGCCTAAGAAAAATAGGCCAATCTGCCCCCAAGGGGGCAGAAATGGCCAACAGCTCTGTGCCCCTTTTGGGGGGCAACCCTTGTCAAAGGGGGCGTCCCAGCACACAAAAAAACAAAGGGGACCAAAACCAAAAAATATCTGATGTCTTGGTGGCTTCTGCCCCAGGGCCTAAACAAATAGGCCGATCTGCCCTCAAGGGGGCAGAAATAGCCATCAGTAACATGCCCCCTTTGGGGGGCGACCCTTGCCAAAGGTGCCACCCCCCCACACAAAACACACACACACACATAGACGGGATCCCTGGTGCCTAAGTGGATTATGTGCCCCTTGGGGGCAGATGGGTGTAAAAAAAATAGGCAGATCTGCCCCCAGCACAGAAAAACAAAGGGGTACAAAAAAAAATCCCTGGTGTATTGGTGGTTTCTGCCCTCCTTGGGGGCAGATGGTCCTAAAAGAAATAGGTCTATCTGCCCCCAAGGGGGGCAGAAATGGCCAACACTAATTTTCCCCCTTTGGGGGGGCGACCCTTGCCCAAGGGGTGCCCCCAAGACACAAAACTCACACAACACACAATCCCTGGGGCCTAATGGGTTTCAACCCCCCCGGGGGCGAGATCGGCCAAAAACATATAAAAAAATATTGCCCCTGGGGCAGCTACCCATGACTAAGGGGTCGCTCCCCAAAAACGTAATGAAAAAAAAATCGCTGGTTCCTAGTGGGTTTCGACCCCCCCCCCCTCCCCCGGGGGCAGATCAGCCAAAAAAATGGCTGCGCTGCACCCAGGGAGGACCGAAACAGGATTTATTATTGCCCCCAAGGGAGTGACCCTTGCCCAAAGGGTCTCTCCCCAAAATAAAATCCAGAGGAAATCCCTGGTGCCTAGTGGGGATTCCTGCTCCATGATTGCGGGCCCCTCCCACGATCGTGAAGCAGGAATCCATTGAAAACAGGCACAGGGGGAAAGAAAAAACTCTTTCCTTTCCCCCTGTGTCTGTTTTCCCCACTAAAACACCCAAAAAGAGAGGAACTCACCTGTAAAGGGTCTTTTCTCTAGATGCGCTGAAAGCAAATGACTTCCAGCGCTTCCTGGGGCAGCTTCTGATGACGTTGGTGTGCTGTAAGCGCGCCGATGTCATCAGATTGCCGGGGGGGGTCGGGGGTGGAAGGGGAAGCGATTCTCCTTCCATCCCTGACTGGGGTGTGTGGGAGGGGGTGCTCCCCCCTTGGGCTGGGTGCAGGACGAGCTGGTCTCGTCCCAGGTACACAGAACAGTGTGCCTGGGTGAGACCAGCTCACCCCAAGCACCCTAGGGATTAAGGCTAACAAAGCCTATCGACTTGTGATTGACATGCAGGGACCAGGGGTAATTTTTTGCAATAATGTAGCATGGAGTATTGTTGTTTGCGTCAAATATTTTGACGCATAATGGGAATGAGTGTTAGCACTTTCCATGAAGGCTGACAAGGCCTGTCGACTTGCGATTGATGCGCATGGACCAGGTGTCATTTTTTGGAATAGCGTTGTATGGAGTATTGGCGTTTGCGTCTAAAATGTTGACGCATAACGGGAATGCATGGATTTTGTTGGAAAGGCTGACAGTGCACCCTGGTTCACATACCATGTCACAGGGGCTCTGCATGTATGTAGTCATCATAGTATGGCTACATGTGTGTGCATGTGCATTCATATTGTAACAGTAACATCGGAATGTGTTACCATATGTTTGTATGTGTGTGTGTGTGATGCATGCAATGACTGATACCATTCGGAGATGTGCATCTGTTGGCAGACTTTTTCCACATACATGTTACCACATGTGTAATGGGAGTGTACATATGTGATGTAACACATATTTATGGATCTACCACATTGTCATGTCTGATTTCCAGATGTACTTTGACAACAATACATTAGACATGATGGGCTATATCCAATGCATGTTCATGCATGCCTTACCCTTGACATTTCATACTCAGAGTATGCAATGAACTATGGCTGGGTCGATTTCACATAACCCATGGCTTTGTGAGTGCATGTGTGTACACACTGTGGTGTGCTGTATGTTTCAGGGTTCATGATGCAATGCTACACGTGTAACATATGGTCCCTCATGCATCTATGATGCAGGAGATGGTGTACTCACATGTGTCAATGAAAGTTGGTATGGGACATGTGTGTGGAAAGACATGTGTAGTGTAAAATGTGTAAAGAATGCCAAAGCAGTGTGTTAATGGGATATGAAACCTCACAAATATACCTTCCTGCATGGATATATGTTGGACATAGTATGATGGCTGTGTAGTCATATCAGTGCCACCTCGGTTTCGTATGTGGGAATACATCTGAAGGTCATTTAAGTCAATGTATGATCATGTGATACAAATACATTTTCATGAGTGGAAAGTAGGCTTTTGTTCATACTACAATACACAATACCAGGCCTGTACCATTGACGTTGTACATGTGTGCAAAGAAATCAGACATATGTGTGTAAGGCTCAAACTAAGTACTCGCAATTGGCCACAACATGTTTGATATGACTGTTACATACAATGGCATACAACTGTGTAGCAGGGTTGCAGTCAGGCAATGATGGAACCCTCATTGCTCCTGTGGGACTTTGTGTGCCTACACAGATCCATGGTTGCATGTTTTGATGCAGGTTGATGTGCTCCACTCATCTCAGTCCACTGAGCACATGCATCAGGTCCCTGACTGTGTCAAGAGTCAATGTAGCCTCAGCATAGGAGTTAGGGGTTGTTGGTCGGGGATCTATCCTCATCATGAAAGCTTGTCAGCAGCACAATGTGCAGTCCCCTGCAGACAGGCAACTGCAGAAATGTAATCCCATGGACTGGGATTTTCAATTTCCTTTGGGGTACTTGATGTCAGACATGCCCTTTCATGTACAGGGAACTAGGTGCGTGTACGTGTAGGGCATGTCTTATCATGTGGCATGGTATGACACAAATGGTTATACATTATTAGTATTTTACATGTGCAGCTTGCTTACAGCATGTATCTCTAGTGTAACTTGTTTATGTTTTACAACCCAGGGGAGAGATGATGTCTTATGTCACTATCTTCTGTCAGAATAGTATGTGATGGGCAACTACATTGCTGTTATTGTTGCAAACATGAATGGGTTATGTACTGACCTTGATATCCTCTGTGGACATATGTCAGGTGCTCACATGGTAACTTTTTGAGTTGAACAGTAAGTATTGGTCTGTGTATGTACCTTCTCCTACATTAAGGGCATTTCTTTTTTAGAATTGATTTGGTCCTACATTATTGCAATTCTTTCGGATGCTCACACTTTGCACACATCTTCTACTGCAACGTTGTCCGGTCATACATAGACAGGATGCTATGTGTGACTTGTGTAATTGGAAGATGTAGACATCTTCTACTACTGGCTGCGTGAATGTTTCCCTCCCATTCCCATGCTTTGTGAGATTCCATGTTTTCCACACACACATGACAGTACACCAGTCACAGCACTTGTGTAGTGTCCAAGTGACCTCCCCATGTTCTATCTCCAATTGTCTGAGGGAGTCTTTCAGCTGTTCTTCCACATCCTTTGGTGTGCATGAGCATGCACTCACATCTGCATTTCACAACCTATATCATTGTCACCATGGGTGTATCTTGTTAGTGTGTGAAATAATCTCAGCTATGAATTTTTGATTTGTCACATGCACCATATCTGTCTCCTTCTTCATCCATACAATTTAGGGTGGGTCTGTGACATGTTTGGATATTGCTGGACTTACATGCACATCCCACATCGGATTGGCATGTGGGAGACCTAGACATTTTAGGGTATCGATATCAGTAGGTCACTTTCTCTTGGTCAGGAATGTGAGTGTCAATGAGAGATGGTATCATACAGACTATGCTGGGTTGCCTTGCTGACACATATCAATCATTGTAGGTAATTGCAAACCCTCACCTACCTAGGACATACACCGGTACATCAGTCTTCACATGTATTTCCAGATTAGCTGCAGGTATATGTCAAGACAGCACAATTGTGTGACGTGTGTGTTAGAATGTACTTCTGAAGTGCAACAGAATCTGCCTACATTTCGCCTACACATTCATTTGGTTGTACATTCTCCCATTTTATTGATTATTCCTGGCTATGAGGCATATATGTGGACACTGGATTAGCACCCATTGCTGTAACCCGTAGCGCACTCCACTGCCAACATGTGTGCGTTTTCTTGGGGATATAGCACACCATGTGGCAGGGTCGGGCCAATAGTGCTCATCTTGCCTGGCATAGCCATGATGTGGTGAGAAAGGTAGGAATTTGCACTATGCCTAGTTAACTCCACTTAGTTTTTCTGGTGCGTGGATCTCGGCATTTGAGAGCCACATGAGCGTGAGTTATGTGATGCAGATATGTGGCATGGAGGCGCTAGACCTTCTTACATCACAACTTATATTTTGTTGTATTTTTTTCCTGCTCTCTTAGGTATGAGCAATATTCCATTGGTATATGTAGTAATGAATGAGTACACCATGGACAATCGGGTGCAAAGTTATTTAATGGTGATATGTACAAGGTGATATTAGTTGTACAGTGTCTAGGTGTAGAAGTGCTGTACAATTTGTCTCGCCCGCGAACTCCAGTAGCAGTGTTTTCTTGTTCCCCCTGCACCATTGTCATCTTCCTCCTCACTGGGGACATCTAACAGTTCATCTCAGAGGACATTAGTCTGAATACATATGTTATGCAAGATTTCACTTACAAGGATCATCTTGCATACCAAGGGTTGTGCATACAACAGGCTTCCTCATGTCAGGGCCACCTGAACCTTAACTTCAGGAGCCCAAATGTCCTCTCCACCACATTTTGTGTCCTTCTGTGTCCTTCATTGTATGCCCACTCTACCACGTTGTCGGGTTGCCAAAAGGTGTCATCAACCATGGCTGAATACAGTAACCTTGGTCAGCTGCAAATGAATAAGAGAACATGTGTCGGTCACGCATATTAGTGGTTTCGTATGTGGAATGGCAGATGTTATTTTTAGGTGGAGTGGTGACTGAGACTTGCTTCTGGTATTGTGTGTGTTCCTGTTTTGTTGATTGGTTGCATTTGTGCGTGGTGGGGGACAATCCTATCAAGGGTTTTGGCTAGGGACCTGGTGAATGTCAAATTAAATCTGGACTGACAGTTCAACCATACAAAATATGTGTTGTGTTGTCCATATTTGAGGCTGTGTCCTATTGTTAGTGGAACCTACCACCTCCTTGCACAACAATAGTGTCATGAGTATTGACACTATGGTAGCCTTCCATGACCAAACTCAGACCTCCATTTTACCATGTGGCACAACGCATGTAGTGTTACACTTAGGCCATCATTACAACCCTGGCACTCGGTGATAAAGCGGCGGTAATACCGCCAACAGGCCGGTGGCAAAAAAAATGGAATTTTGACCACTGCGGAAACCACCAACACAGACAGCCACTTTAACACACTGACCGCCACGGCGGTAGCAACAAGCACCGCAGCAATAACCGCCAACAGCCAGGTGGAGGACAATGTACCGCCCACTGTATTATGAGAGGCCAATCCCCCAACTTTTCCGGGGCGGTACCAACGGCCTCAAAAGCACGGCAGAAACAGTACACAGAAGGGAAATGACTCACCTTTCGACACTCAAGGAATAACCACGACACCCTGGAGCCCGAGTTGCACATATTTCCCATGCTGCTCTACCTCCTCCTACACCAGGAACAAGAAACATCGGCGAAGACGACCACAGTGAGTACCGCACATAGCACACAAGGGAGGGGGGGAGAGTGAGACACACACGGAACACCCTCACCCCCAACACCATACACACAAACAGATGAAAAAACATTACATAATCACCCTTTAACCCTCAGGAATAACACAAGGACAAAAGGATGTGAGTAAAGCCAGTATAATAATAAAAAATTAGATAAATATGTCCTTTAAACACAAATCAGTATCTACAATATATACAAATGGAGGGACAATGCCCAGTCCAAAATAGTCTGTGGCCCACAGGGCCATAACACATAGGCAAAGGCAACACTTGACTCCTGCCTCAATATGGAGAGAACACTGCTGGGGCATCAGGTCGAAGATACACAGGCAACTCAGGGGGAAGGGGAACAGGGGGCACCTCAGCCGGAAGATGGTACCACGCCACTGCACCTGGAGGGGGCTACATGCCCTCTGCAATGTCCTGGGGAGTGCAAAGCCACAGTCTCTTAAGTGGGAGGACTACCCACTGCTTGGTCCTGGGGAGTGCTAAGCCACAGTCTCTCAAGTTGGTGGTTTGCCCACTGCTTGGTCCTAGGGAGTGCAAAGCCACAGTCTCTCAAGTGGATGCCTTCTTCCACTGGTTCTGGAGGGGGCCACGTGCCCAGTGTGCTTCATCCTGGCAAGGAGGGGGTGAGTGGATGCCTTCTTCCACTGGTACTGGAGGGGGCCTTGTGCCCAGTGTTCTTCCTCCTGGCAAGGATAGGGTGAGTGGATGCCTTCTTTCACTGGTTTCTGGAGGGGGCCTTATGCCCTGTGATGCAGATCTTGGAGGGTGCAAGGTCACAGTCTCTCACCTGGGTGTCACACCTACAGTTGTTGCAGGGGCCAGGACGCACTACAGCCAATGTAGTCACAACTACACACTGCTCGCCGGTGGTGACAGCTGCTCAGTGGTGGCAGTTGCGGGGCTGGCGGCGGTGCAGGTGGTGGGGCTGTCAGTAGTGTGCGGAGGCTCCAGTCCTTCCCCTGCAGCTTCAGGCAGCTGCCCACTGGGGCTGCTGCTGCTGGCAGTGGTGCAGGTGGTGGTGCAGGTAGCGGTGCTGGTGGCGGTACAGGTGGCAGTGCTGTCAGTGGTGGGGGGAGGCTCTAGCCCTTCCCCTGCAGCCTCAGACGGCTGAAGTGGCATGGCTGGTGTTGTTTGCCCAGATGCTGCTCCAGCCCCAGGAACCAGATCCATCCTGCCTGCGGCGTCTGTGCCTTCTACATTGGCATTGGCAGCTGTTGTTCCCTTCCTGCCCTTTTCAGCTGGTGGTGCCTCCTTGCTGCTGCCGGCTGGTGTTCCCTTCCTGCCCTTGCTAGCTGGTGGTGCCTCCTTGCTTCTGCCAGCTTGTGGTGCCTCCTTGCCCTTGCTAGCTGGTGGTGCCTTCCTGCCCTTGCTAGCTGGCGGCCCCTTCTTGCCCTTGGCAGGTGGTGCAGGCACACTGGCAGTGCTGATGGGTGCCTCCTTGGAGCCTCTCACACATGCAGTAGCTGCAGAAACTACAGTGGGCGTGGACTGGGTGGCTGAGGTGCTGGCCTGAGTTCTGCCCACCCTGGCCCGAAATGAAGGACGGGGAAGGAGGGGCAGGGAATAGGTCAAGGGTGGAGAGGAACAGCCTTCTTAGGGACACTGGGGCTGGTAGAGAGTGAAGGTTTGGGAGTGGAGGAAGAGGGAGTGGTTGTAGGAGGTGTCTGTCTGCTGTATTTGGGTGCGGGTACATAGGCTGGATGTTGTCATGAGGTGGATGGCTGTTGGGTGCCTGAGTGCTTGCGGTTGTGTACTTTGAAAGGAGTGGGCACAGACACAGTGGGAGAGGACACAGGGATGTGGGGTTGGTGACTGCCAGTGAGGGGCGTGTAGTGATAACTGTGCTGGTGATAGAAGTAGTGGATGAGAATGTGGTACATGCAAGTGTGAATGGAGACACTACTGGGAGGGAGGTGGATGAGGAGGAGGAGGGGGACACAGTGGAGACAGTGGATGTTGGTGTGTCTGCATCTGGATGGTACTTGTGTGAGTGCCTATGGGATTGAAGTGTGGTGCTCGTGTTTGCCTAAGCCACTTCTGTGTGTTGATTTTAGTGCATGCTGGTCTGAAGGTGTGCTTGGGATAGGCTGGGGCTGAGGGGAATGGGACTGGGTAGAGGAAGTTGGAGGTGGGAGGCTAGAGACAGGGACAATGGCTGCCATCAGTGAGTTGGCCAGTGCCTGGAATGATCTCTACTGGGCCGACACGCCAGAGTGAATGCCCTCTAGGAATGCATTTGTTTGTTGCAAATGCCCTGCTAGGCCCTGGATAGCATTCAGTATGTTTGACTGCCCAACAGAGAGGGATCTCAGGAGGTCAATAGCCTCCTCACTGAGGGCAGCAGGGCTGACTGGGGCAGGGTCTGAGGTGCCTGGGGTGAAGGAGATGCCCACCCTCCTGGGTGAGCGGGCACGGGCAACTCGCTGACTGGCTGCTGGGAGGGTGGTCCCCGTATCGGGTGGCAGCTGTACCTGTAGTTGGGGTGGCCACAGAGTTGTCCGCCACCGCCAGGGAGCTTCCATTGGAGGAGGTGTTGATGTCAGAACTGTCCCCTCTAGTCTGAGCTGTAGTGCTCCCCTCGCCCTCCGTCCCACTGGTGCCCTCACCGTCAGTTGATTCGGCCTCCAGGCCCATGTGGGATGCAGCTCCCTCTGTCAACGGTGCCTCTGCTCCTCTGCCAGATGATGCTAATGCACACAAGGAAAGGGTGACAAAACAAAAAGGGAAGGGAAGAGACAGAGGATACACTTGGTCAATGCCAGCGACAACCCCACCGTTGGTGTACACAACTTACAGGGAACAGCCCTATGAACCAGGCCATGCAATACCCGTTACAATGCTAGTCACCAGGCCATGGGGTACAATGCCTAACGCCATTAGCAGCACACCTGAAACCCACAGGACCCTGCCCAGTAGTAGATGCCCACTAGCATTTTTGGGGTTGGTGTGCATCTGAGCCTTCCCATCATGGAACATACCCTGCCATTTTGTCCTGGCCTAGGGGCACCCACAGACCCACATCCCCCACACAGGTAACACCTCAACATGTGCAACTTCATGATTCTGAAACTGTACTTACCCCCTTGTGGCTGCTGAGATGCCTTCAAGCTCCCATCCAACTCCGGAGAGGCCACTGCCAGGATGCGGAACATCAGTGGGGTCAGGGTACAACGGGCACTCCTTCCTCGTTGGGATGCCACCCCTAGCAGGGACTCCACCATCTTCCTTGTCTGCAAAGACCCCCCGGGTCTGCATCTAATTGGCAATGGCACGCCAAATACCCTTTTTCTGATGGGTTCTGACCTGCAGAAAAAGATACAAAAGGAAAGGTATTAATCATACCTTCCAGACTGTTACACTCATGCCCCACCATATCACTCCTATCCCCTTACGCACAGACATTGCCCACCAAACATGCAGCACTCTGCCCTGGACCCTTCAGCCCCCCCTACACGAGGCTTACACACACAGCACTCCATACATTCATGCCCCACCCATCGTGCGCATAGTGTACTCACCTGTTTGCCTGGAGGACCATAAAGTAAAGGGTACTGGAGTAGGACCCCTTCCACTAGTCTCTCCAACTCCTCTGAAGTGAAGGCAGGGGCCCTTTCCCCAGACACTCGAGCCATGGTTGGTTCCAGACACAGGTCACAGCAGCACTTGCAGTGTAGGTCCTCTCCTGTTGAAGGTCAGGTAGCAAGTGAGGGAACAGATAGAAAATGGCGGTCACGTCCACGGCGGTGCATACCGTCACCGCCGGCGTACATCACCATTGGCTCCTGGAACCCTTACGCCACAACGATAACCAATGAGGTGTTGCACGGTGGTTGTTGACCACCTCCCACAATGGTGCACAACGTCAGGCGAATTACCTCATTTCTGCTTGTCCCTCCTCACAGGTCAGGTGGCCGCCATTTCAGGGGGGAACAAGCCATGGCACCTAACTGCGTCACAGCAGACATAGGCACATCAACAGACCTACACGTTCACATACTGTTTCTGTAAAAAAATGCAAGGCATTTTAATCTGAGGATATCTTTGAATATGACAATCTGCTCACTGTTTTTCACCCTAGAGTTCAACCAGTGAGGATGAATAGGAGATGGAGACATACACCTGTGTACAGACCACTGGTGGACCTGGCGACAATGGAGGACAGGCACATCATCCTAACCTACAGACTTGATAGGGTCACAATCCATGAGCTGTGTGCACAATTGGAGCCAGATCTGATCTCAGCTATCCGCCACCACACTGGTCTCCCCCTTCTTGTGCAGGTCCTGTCAGTGCTCCATTTCTTGGCAAGTGGGTCCTTCCAAGCGACAGTGGCCATGGCAGCAGGGATGTCACCGTCTATGTTTTCAAATGTGCTGATCAGAGTGATGTCTGCCCTGATGAAACACATGCGCAGCTACATCGTATTCTCCCAGGTGGAGGATTTGGCCAACATCATTGGTGCTATTGATTGCACACATATTGCCTTTGTCCCCCCCCCGGAGAATTGAACAGGTGTTCAGAACTCAAAAGAGCTTTCAATCTCCGAATGTACAGATAGTGTGCCTGGTGGACCAGTACATTTTCCATGTGAATGCAAAGTATCCTGGGTCTGTGCATGATGCCTTTATTTTGAGGAATAGCAGTATTCATATGTGATGTCTCAACTCCAGAGGCACAGGTTGTGGCTAATATGTAATCCCATGGTCCCCACCCATTGTCTGTTGGTATATGGGTCTGGGTTTGGCCCTAGGGGTGAGTGTCTGGCTAAAAGGCATCCCTCGATATTTACAAGTGACTCTGGTTACCACAACCTCTCATGGCTACTGACGACAGTGAGGAATTCCAGGACAAGGGCAGAGGAACGTTACAATGAGGCACATGGGTGAACAAGGAGGTTCATTGAGCGCACCTTAGGCCAGATTCCGGTGCCTCCATGTGACAGGTGGATCCCTGTGCTACTCACCCAAGAAGGTCTGCCAGATCATCGTTACATGTTGCATGTTGCACAACCTGGCCTTGAGACGCCAGGTGCCTTTTTCTGAAGGAGGATGAGGCTAAAGATGGTCGTGTGGCAGCGGTGGAGCCTGTGGACAGTGACGAAGAGGAGGCAGAGGAAAAGGATGTGGACAACAGAACAACTATAATTCAACAGTACTTCCAGTGACACACAGGTAAGACACTGTAACTTCACCTTCCATTGCAGTTTTGTGTTGGACATTGTACATGGCAGCCTGATTTTCCAAATTCTATGGCCACTTACTGTACACTTTGGCATCTCTATTTTCAGATATCTGTGCCCCACTCTGGCTCCTGATGTGTTTACTGCTGCCCACAACAGGTCATACCTATGTATATATAAATGAATTGCAATGTTCACAGCTTGTTAAACTAATACAGATTTCAATCAATTGACAGACTCCATACTTGTATTAGTTCCAAAGGTGTTTATTTCTGTGATAATAAGTGTAGGGGGTATTGCAATTGGCTGGGTTGATGATGGAGGAAAGTCCAGGATAGAGTCCAGTCTATTGGTATCACAGGTGCATTGTCCAAGGGGGCATGGGGAGTGGGGCAATGGCAGTTCAAGGTGGACAAGGTGACAGAGTTGGACACAAGGGTGACATTCAGGGGAGTCTTATTTCCTGGCGGGGGTCTTGGCAATGTTCTCAGGCTTCTGCCTGGATCGCAGGGACCTTTTGCGTGGTGGTTCTCCTTCTGCAGGGGGAGGGGTGATGATGGGCTGTTGTTCCTGTGGTGGGCCTCCTGTCCACTAGCGTCAGCAGAGGTGGAGGGCTGTACATCGGTGTGGCTAGTGTCAGGGGCCCGTTGGTGTGCCACTGCCTCCCTCATGGTGTTGGCCATGTCTGCCAGCACCCCTGCAATGGTGACCAGGATGTCCCTCAGGTGTTCCCTGATCCCCAGCTACTGTCCCTCCTGCAGCCACTGGGTCTCCTGCAACGTGGCCAGTATCTGGCCCATCATCTCATGGGAATGGTGAAATGCTCCCAGGATGTTGGTGAGTGCCTTGTGGAGATTAGGTTCCCTGGGCCTGTCCTCACTCTGTCGCACAGCAGTCCTCCCAGGTTCCGTGTTGTCCTGTGCCTCTGTCCCCTGAACAGTGTGCCCACTGCCACTGACCCCAGGTCCTGATCGTTGTGGGGTTGCCTGGGGTCCCTGTAGTGGTGGACACACAGCTGATTGACGTGGCCTGGGAACAGAGGGATGGGCCCGCTGGGTGGGTGCTGTGTTGCTGTTTCCTGAGGGCGGAGGGTCTGTGGTGGTATGGGACTATGCCTGGGTCACCGACTGTCCAGAGGTCCCTGATGGGCCAGGTTGGTCATCCTGATCCAGGCGTGCAGAGCTGCTGTCATCACTGTGGGCCTCTTCGGGGGGGACTGTTTGTTGCTGGCACCTCCTCTCCGGTGACGATGTGTGGGAGTCCTGTGGGGATGTGAATGCAGTGTTATTGTTACTGTGTGTGACATATTGTGCATGGGTATGTTTCCCCTATGGTTGTTATTACCAAGGCAGTGGCATGCTGTGGTGATGGGTGTCCATGCAGGGCTGTGAGTGGTGTCCATGCATTGTTGGTGCATGCAGTGCTGATTACTGGGATGGGTGTGTTGTGATGGTGGGGTGTATGTGAGGTGGTGGGGTGATGGGGGTGAGGGTAGGGGTTGGGGTATGTGATGGCATGCAGGTGGGGGGTGATAATAGTAGAGAGTTGACTTACCAGAGTCCAGTCCTCCCGCTACTCCTGCCAGGCCCTGTGGATGCATGATCTCCAAGACTTGCTCCTCCCATGTTGGTAGTTGTGGGGGAGGAGGTGGGGGTCCACCGCCAGTCCTCTGTACATCTATCTGGTGTCTTGCAACCACAGAATGCACCTTCCCCTATAGGTCGTTCCACCTCTTCCTGATGTCATCCCTTGTTCTGGGATGCTGGCCCACGGTGTTGACCCTGTCCATGACTCTCTGCCATAGCTCCATCTTCCTAGCAATGGATGTCTGCTGCACCTGTGATCCGAATAGCTGTGGCTCTACCCGGATGATTTCCTCCACCATGACCCTTAGCTCCTCCTCTGAGAACCTCGGGTGTCTTTGTGGTGCCATGGGTGTAGTGTGAGTGGTGTGTGTGTGTGTGTGTGGGGGGGGGGTGATGTGTTGGGGTGTGTGCTGTGAGGTGCGTGGATGGTGTATGGATGATGGTGTTCTGTGGCCCTGGTTCTGTGGGTGCTCCTGGCGTGTCTCTCTCTCAGTTGTAAATTGTTTCTAGTGGTAAAGGGTTGTGGGTAATGTGTCTGTGTGTTTTATAGTAGTGTGGGTGTGTTGTGTGCATGTGTCTCAGGTGTTTGTATTTTGAATTGTCCAATGTGAGGTTGTTTTGTTAGTGTGTGTGTGTATTTTGAGTGCGGCGGTATGTACCGTCAATGGTTTACCACGGCTGAACGTCCGCTGCGGTGATTCGTGGGTCATAATGATGTGGGCGTATTTCTGTTGGCTTAACGGTGTGGGTTTTGGTACTGCCAGTTTATCATTGACCTTTGGTGTGGCGGACTTGTGTGTTTGTCTGTATAGTGGCGGATTTCTTTGTGTGGGTCATAATAAGCGTAGCGGTATACTGCCGCGGTCGTGGTATGTTGGCGGCAGTCTGCATGGCGGTAAGCGGCACTTACCACCAATGTCATAATGAGGGCCTTAGTGTCCCTTTGTGGCAGGTTATGCCTGTGGCAGCCATCATGTGTACAATGGTGAGAGTGACACATTCAGATGAGTAGCAAAATCGGTGCAGAGGAATCTTCAGGGTTCCTAGACATGATTTGTCACAGACACTTTCAACACATGTACAGAGCAGGCGTTAGGAGGGGGCACACCATAATTGTGAATGGGTAAATATGTTCTGTGTATGAAATGATCAGGTATGTTCTCAATACTCCTACAGAGTCCTATGGCATGCATTATCTTGACACTATTGCACCTACTCTGCACCATGGTGCGCCGTTTATTGTATACGGTGCACACATGGTGGCATTAGGAGGGTGCAAAGGGTGCAAAAAAAGTGTTGCTGGACTAGGTGTTGTGTCACTTTTTATATATCTGCCCCATGGTCTTTCTTGGCTGGTGATGTTGTAATCGTATGTGTGAGGCACAATGCACCAGACAGGTGAAGGTGCACACAGGTGGTACGTGTGGTAGGTTTAGCTGATATGTAGTTGGTGATGGTAACAATTGGAATGCATTTGATATTGGTGTGGTCAAAGGCTTCAACACCATGACAAATGTGGTTCTGTGTCTATATGTGACTTTCTTTACATTGACATGGTCAATGCCATTCACCTAGCTGAGCTTTCATTGTTAGGTGTTCTGTGTGCGAGATCTGTACTTAGTAGTCAATCAGTGGACACTTGTAGTGGTTTAGGCCCAGCTTCTCTATGCAAAGAAGACATTGCTACACCTGTCCTTCATGTGGTGTGTCATTCAGGTTGTGGCTGTATTATGTACACATGGGTGTATGTGTGTGTGATGCACAAACAATGCAGTGTAGTGTGGCATGTGACATATATGTTGTTGTCTGTACATCTGTGTTCCCCTGTCCATGTGTGTTTAGAGTGGTGTATGTATTGTTTGTCATACAAGGTTGGTGTGTTGTGTGTGCAATGATTGGTATTGTGGCTTACTTACGAGTAGCGCATTGCCATATTGCCCATCCTGGAACCGCTCATTGATGGTGGAGTGCAGGAATATGTAGGCATCATGGACATGCCAGGATATTTGGCTAGGATGTGTGTGATGAGCCCACGGTGGTTGACAATGGCCTGAACATTTATGGAATGGGTGTGACTGTGGTTCCTGTAGAGGTGTTCTGTTGCACCTGGTGGCACAGGTTGGACATGGGTGCAGTCCATTGCACCCAGGACATGCAGCAACCCTGCAATTTGGTAGAAACCTTGCTTAATCTCCTGTTGCAGTTGCTGGGTGTTAGGGAAGCAGATGTGGTGGGGGTGTGAGGCAGATGATTGCGTCGAGAACCTTTGGTAGGTAGGCCAATAAGAATGGCTGGGAGATGCCAGCCACTTGTGCGCACATTGTCTGGAATGATCCTGATGGCAGCATATGGAGGACAGCTAGGAGTTTGGTCATGTATGGAATAGTTGTTGGGGTTTCCACTCTTGCTGTGATGTCTGGCATAATGTGGTACAGCATGTGCACAACGGACTCCCACTTCAGACAGTAGGTTCTGATGGCTTCTTCTTCTCAGAGTGCAAGGATGGTTGTGCGTTGTTTAAATATTGTCTCCCATTTTCTGTGCTGCCTTTGTGGCTGCTGTGGGGTGTTTGTGGTAGCTGCAATGGTGCAGGTGGGACCAGTTGTTGTTGCTGTCGTCTGCGGCGTGAGCCAAACTGGAGTATCAACAGTTCCATGCTGTCCATGAGGTTGCCAATGTTCCTTCTGTGTGTTTTCCTTAAGTAGTGTGGGCCTCATTTTAATGCCTGGTCTGACCTGGAGTTAAAATTTTATACTAATTGGACACTGCCTAATTTTATAGGACTGGTTCCTTATTGTGCGTCGTTTGTGCGTCAGGCAGTAAATATGACGCTGGATGGCTAGCATCATTTAGTGGGAGGGAACGCCTACCTTGCATATCATTGTCAGTAAATGACACAAGGTTTGGAGGCACTCACAAAAAAGTATGCTAACTCAGAAATGTTGGCGCTAGACGGGTCTAGTGACAAAATATAAATATTGACCTAGGTTTGCATAAAAAAGGCGCAAAGGCAGCTCTAACTTTTCTTAAATATGGGCCTTAGTTTTAGTATTGTTTGTCCCTGAGACCCTGGTAGGGCCATTCCCTGTGCACATGTTGTTTGAGGGGCCTTTTCAAAGTGGTAAAGCTCCCAGTGCAGTCTCCTTCCCTGGGTGCCGCAGATGGCCCTATCCCAACTGTTTAGGTATAGTTGTCATGTTGCTCTTGGTCTATTTGTGTCTCTGTGCTTGTGCATGCCATCGTGCTTCCATTGTGCTGATGTGTGTGATGTGTGTGTCCACTGCAGGGTTGTTTACTGGTGGTGCTGCTGGTGTTGCATGCCACATGGATACATATATGTGTTATATGTAATGACAGTCCCTGGCCAGTGGTGAATGTAAGTGTGTGAGCTGTATTTGTTTGTGAGCTGTAGGTGTGTTGTTGCTGATGTGTGTGACAATGTTGTGTAGCCTTCTCTCTCCCTGTGCCTGAGCTGTGTGGCTGTGTGTAACTGTAGTGTTGCAGTGCAGTGTGAGTGTACTGCCCAAAGGTGGCATATTGTGACTGTGTATGTGTTGATGTATATTTGTGAGTGTTTGTTGTTTGAGATGTGTACCTGCTGCTTGTGGCGTGCCCCCCCATGATGTGTTTGTCTGCGCTACAAGCTGTTTTTCAGGTTTTGATGCATGTAGGTGTGTGTGCTTATGGTTGTTGGCGTTCACGGCGGTGTTTATTTCATTGTCCATCGATGATCAACAGCAGTGCCATGATGCTAGTGAGTGGCTTTATGGGGCAGCAGATGAGTAAGTCTTCCTACAGGTGATTGCCTCCCTTTATACTGTCTGTTTCTGCCTTCTGATACATGGAGGTTGGACTGCCGTAGTCATATTGGTGATGTGCAACCTCACAATGAATCTGGCAGAAACACAGACTCCGCTGGACTGGTTGTGCTCCCTTGTGATGGTTTGTGCTGCCTGGTGGTGCATGCTGGTGGTCTTCTGCTTGTATGACAGCCAAACTTGCAATACAGTGGTCACATCCGCCATTCTAATGACAGTCGAACCATCACTGCCACCATGGCCGTCCTGGGACAGACAAACTTGTAAAGAGGCCCAAAGTCTCAGTATACACACTTGACAGTGCTCCCCCCCGTTCATCCCATGCAGGGGTTCCAGGAAGCTCTCACCTCTCTTCTCAGCACAGCTGTAAAACAGCCATGATTTCAGATGGGTTGTTCAATTTTGGACATGAAATGCAAAAAAAGCAAGGTGATGGATGCAATGCTTGAAATAATCTCAGCCACCGGCAATAGCTTGGGCCACATTCCAATCTATCATTTTACGCCTAGGATGCCACTTCAATTTGGACCCAGCTGTATGCAAATCAGCCTTGACCCTGTCCCTCATGGACACAGTTCAGCCTAACCTGCCAGGCCTGATCATCCCTGAACTGGAACAAAAACAACCCAGGTTTCACCCCTGTTATGGGCTCTTCGGATGGATATAGCTTGGTTCCAGTGTAAGTTTAGGATAGCACATCAGATGTGATCACCATTATGTGTCTTGCTGCCAAGGGATATTATACATGACAGTTGTTTGGTGTTAATGAATGTCCGTTTGCTGTTCTGATTTCAGGATGGCCTGCATCAATACTGTTCTTTGTGGATCTGGTAGACTTTAGGTGTGTTATTCTATGTGAACAAGTGCATGCTGTGTTTGTGTAGCTTTGCCTGTGTGCTATGTGTCACACAATGTCCATGCACCATATACATGCCAAGTCCATTACTTTTGTCAAAGTATGTTTATATTTGTAAGGAGTACGGGAAGTTTGGGAAAACATGACACAACACTTTGCGGCATACCAGTTGTATGTCAGAATATTGTGTTAAAAAATATCCTTCTAGAAAAATATCATTGTCAGATTATCGACAACCACAATAGTGTGAATGTAAATATAAAGGTAAGTATGACGATATATGAATTGTAAAGGTACATCTATGTGGAGCTAAGTTTAGTATATTTAGACCTACCTACATATTCTCACTTCCATAATATTGTGCTAAACCTTATTTTGGTAGAACGATATTTAAATTGGACTATTATGATAGAGTACTGTCTCGTTTGCAAATGGTTTCACGCAGATTATCTCCATCTCTTAGGGCCAACTGCAAATTTGGCATGATCTGCTATGTAAAGATGTACCGCCACAGATTTCTCCTCGATCTGCAGAGGTTGTCATCATATTACTGAAAACAAATCTCCCTAAATTTACACCTGTCTTTGTCTCAATCTGTTGTGGACACCCCTCATCCATTTATCTCATTCTCACCAGTAAAGTACTGCCAGAGTTATCGAATTGATTCTACAAGATTTACGTCTGTGCATGGTTTGTTTTTAATTCTTAAAAATGTGCTCATGCTTACATGTTTCTGTGTATCACTGGTTGCAGTTTGCTTCCTCAGCACAAAAAGTGGAAATGCCCACTTTGCGACGGTCAGGTTGATATTGTGATTGACACCTCATGTGCTGTCCAGTTCGCTGAGAATGCTTTAAATACAGTTCATCAGCATTTCTTTCACTCTCCCCTATGTCAAAGAATGCACGTCCATTGAAGAGAAGAGGCAGCATCTTTGGCACAGAACACAACACAAGAGGGCTCTAAAGCTACATCATCTGAAGCACTGAACACACGGTTAGTATAAGATTTATTTTTGCGTTCAGTCCCTTCTTGCTTCGAAAAGCACACGGCCTTCAGTTCCTTAATGCTCCATGTTTATGGACTACATTAAACCTTAACCTTCTGTACTCTGCAGTTATCCATTCTTGGACTAAAGGCGTGACTTTTCTTCTCAGCATCCATTCTCCACATTAATCTAATGTTACCTGTTTCTGCTTAAGGCTGGCCCTCCGTGAAAGAATACCAGGCCATTTTTTAAACAACATTCGTATCCTTGTGCCATAAAATTGTGTTATATCCCAATGTGCTGCTAGGTGTTTTAAGACCTGACACAGGATTGATCGTTGACATGGAACTCAGAAAAGATCTACGTTTTAATTTTTTACAATTGAATTATTAACAACTGATGTCACAACAAATTCGGTACTAAGGCCCTCATTAGAACCCTGGCGGTCGGTGATAAAGCGGCGGTAATACCGCCAACAGGCCGGCAGTAAACAAAATGGGATCATGACCATGGTGGAAACTGCTAACACAGACAGCCACTTTAACACTCTGACCGCCAAGGCGGTAACAACAAACACCACGGTGGTCAGAGCCAACAGACAGACGGAAGACAATGTACCGGCCACCGTATTAGAAGGCACCAACCCGCCAGCTTTTCCGGGTTGGTACCAACGACATCAAAAGCACAGCGGAAACAGTACACTGAAGGGGAACCAGTCACCTTTCGACACTCAACGAAGAACCAGGACACCATGGAGCCCGAGCTGCAGGTCCTGCCCATGCTGGTATACCTCCTCATCTACTAGGAACACCAAAGACTGCAGCAACGATGACAGTGAGTACTGCACCTAGCACACAGGGGAGGGGGAGGAAAAAGAGAGTGACACACACACACGCAACACGCAACACCCCCAACCCCACCCCCACCCTCACCCACAACACCATACACACTAACAGAACAACATTGCATATAAACCCCGTAACCCCCTGAAAGAACCCAAGGACAAAAGGAATAGAGTCAAATATATGATATTTAGAAATTGCATGTAAAGTTAATGATTGTAAAAAATAGTTTATACAAATATTTACAATATGTACAGAGGGCCGTACACTGTCCATTGCAAATGTCCGTGAACCAGTGGCCCAAAAAATCATGGGCGAAGCCTACACTT
Organism: Pleurodeles waltl; assembly: GCF_031143425.1. Classification (NCBI taxonomy): domain Eukaryota; kingdom Metazoa; phylum Chordata; class Amphibia; order Caudata; family Salamandridae; genus Pleurodeles; species Pleurodeles waltl. The sequence continues at coordinate 776,638,686 of NC_090445.1, forward strand.
GACTCCTGCCTAAAAACTGAGAGAGCACTGCAGGGGTATCAGGTCGAAAAAACACGGGCACCTCAGGGAGAAGGAAGGGGGGGGCACCTCAGCCATAAGATGGTACTACGCCACTGCTCCTGGAGGGGGCAACATTCCCACAGCGATGTCCTGGGGAGTGTAAAGCCACAGTCTCTCAAGTCTCTCAAGTGGGTGGTTTGCCCACTGCTTGGGCCTGGGGAGTGCAAAGCCACAGTCTCTCAAGTGGGTGGTTTGCCCTCTGCTTGGTCCAGGGGAGTGCAAAGCCACATTCTCTCAAGTCTCTCAAGTGGGTGGTTTGCCCACTGCTTGGTCCTGGGGAGTGCAAAGCCACAGTCTCTCAAGGGGGTGGTCTGCCCACTGCTCCTGGGTAGTGCAAAGCCACAGTCTCTCAAGTGGGTGGTCTGCCCACTGCTTGGTCCTGGGGAGTGCAAAGCCACAGTCTCTCAAGTGGGTGGTTTGCCCACTGCTTGGTCCTGGGGAGTTCAAAGCCACAGTCTCTCAAGTGGGTGGTCTGCCCACTGCTTGGTCCTGGGGAGTGCAAAGCCACAATCTCTCAAGTGGGTGACATGTTCCACTGGTTCTGGAGGGGGCCTTGTGCCAAGTCTGCGTCATCCTGCCAAGGATAGGGTGAGTGGATGCATCTCTCATCTGGTTCTGGAGGGGGCCTTGTGCCCTGTCTGCTTCTTCCTGCTAAGGATAGGGGGAGTGGATGCATCTCTCCACTGGTTCTGGAGGGGGCCGTGTGCCCAGTGATGCTGCACCTGGGGTGTAGCAGTTCACATTCCCTCACCTGGGAATAAGGCACAAGATGTGCAGGGAACAGGTAGCATGCTACTCCATGGAGGCAGAGCCAGACTCCATCCTGCGGCGACATAGGCTGCAAACTGCTGGTAGTGCCAGTGCTGGTGCCTCAAGTGGTTGGTGCAGGGTCCAGGATGTCTCCTGCAGCCTCAGACGGCTGCCCACTGGGGATGCTGCTGATGTCCGATGTAGTGGCATCGACTGGGCATGTGGCGGTGCATGTGGCGGTGTAGGTGGCGGTGCCTGTGGCGGTGTCTGCGGCAGAGATGCTGCCAATGCTGGAACGTGGTGCAGGTGCTGGTGGCTATGGAGGGAGACACCAGGCTGTCTCCAGCAGCCTCGGATGGCTGCCCACTGGGAATTATGCTGATTGCTGTCGTTGTGGCAGCAGTGGTGTGGGGGGTGGTGCAGATGGCGGTGCAGGTGACGGTGGTTGTGGCAGTACTTACCGTGGTACAGGTTGCTGGCCTGCCCGGACAAATGGTGCTCACAAGTCCCTCACCTGGAGGCTCTGAGCCCTGAAGTGCCTTGCTCTTGCTTTTTTTTCCCTTCCCACCTTGGTAGACGCTGCTGGGATCTTGACACTGTCCTCTTGTTGTTTTGATGAGGCCTTACTGGGTGGGTCGTGCGTCTTGTCCGTGCTGAATGCTGGCCCCTTCTTAGCCTTGGCAGGTGGCGGAATCTGTAGGTCTTTTGCATTGGTAGGTGGCACACTGCCAGCCCTGATGGGTGCCCCCTTCGATCCTCTCAGATTTGCAGGGACCACAGCGGATGGCAAGTTGGTGGCTGAGGTGCTGGCCTGGGATCTAGACATTCTGGCCCTAGGGGAAGGATGGGGGAGAGGCGTAGGGAAGAGGTCAAAGTTAGCCAGGAAAAGCTTTTTAGACACACTGGGATGGGAATATGGAGAGGGGTTGGGAGTGGGGGAAGAGGTAGTGGTTGTAGGAGGTGTACCTCTGCTGAGTTTGGGTGAAGGTGCATGGGCTGGAGGCTGTTGTGAGGTGGATGGCTGTTGAGTGGGTGTTTGCCTGTGTTTGTGTACTTTGGGAGGAGGGCTCACAGACACAGTGGGAGATGACACAGGAGACATGTGCATGGTTGTGGGGTGGTGACTGCTCGTGAGGGGTGTGTAGTGATGGGCGTGCTGGTGATGGAGGTAGTGGATGAGGATGTAGTGCATGCAGGTGTGAGTGGAGACGATACTGGGATGGAGGTGGAAGAAGAGGAGGAGGGGGACACGGTGGAGGCAGTGGATGTTGCTGTGTCTGCATGGGCATGGTGCTTGTGTGAGTACCTGTGAGATGAGGTGTGGTGCTTATGTTTGCCTGAGCCACTTTTGTGTGTTGATTTGGGTGACTGCTGGCCTGAAGGTGTGCTTGGGATAGGTTAGGGTTGAGGGGATTGGGACTGGGTAGAGGAAGTTGAAGGGGGGAGGCAAGACACAGGGACAATGGCTGCAATCAGTGTTGAGGCCAGAGCCTGAAATGCTCTCTGTTGGGCTGCCACGCCAGAGTGAATGCCCTCCAGGTATGCATTTGTTTGTTGCAAATGCCTCTCGACACAGTGGATGGCATTCAGAATGGTTGACTGCCCAACAGTGAGGGATCTCAGAAGGTCAATAGCCTCCTCACTGAGGGCAGCAGGGCTGACTGGGGCAGGGCTGTAGGTGCCTGGGGTGAAGGAGATGCCCACCCTCCTGGGTGAGCGGGCACGGGAAACACACTGAGGGGATACTGGGAGGGCATTGCTGTTAGGGGGGGCTGTGGCTGTACTTGTTGTTGTACTGGGCACAGAGGTGTCCGCCACCACCAGGGAGCTTCGACCGGAGGAGGAATCGCTGTCACTGGTATCCCCTGCTGTCCCCGTCGTGGAGCTCCCCTCGCCCTCCATCCCACTGGTGCCTTCACCTTGAGTGGATTCGCCCTCATGGGCCATGTGGGATGCAGCTCCCTCCGTCATCAGTGCCTCTTCTCCTCCGCCAGATGATGCTAATGCACACAAGGACAGGATGACAAAACAAAAAGGGGGGGGGAGACAGAGGATACCCTTGGTCAATGCCAGCAACACCACTACCGTTGGCGGACACAACACACACTGAGCTGCCCTCTGCACTAGGCCATGCCCAACCAGTCACTAAGGTAGTCACCAGCCCTTGGGGCACAATGCCTAACGCCAGCATCTGCATACCTGACACCCATAGGACCCTGCCCAGTAGTAGTTGGCCACTTGGACCATTTGGGTCGGAGTGCTTCAGAGCCTGCACACAAGGGACCTACCCTGCCATGATCGCCCTGGCCTGGGGCACTGTGAGAAAACAGGGCTGATTGCAGAGGCCCCATAACTTTTTGCCCCCATTTTCCACTATTTGCTGGTGTTTTCCTGACTTTGAAGGTGCCCTGGGTACTGCTAACCAGTCCCAGGGCCTGTGCTCTGTGTGAAATGGATATGCAAATTAGGCTAATTATAATTGGCTAAGTTAACCTACCTATAAGTCCCTAGTATATGGTAGGGCATGTAGGTTTAGGGACCACAGCATAGGTGGTGCACACCTAGGTGCATTGCTGAGGTGCCCAGTGTCATTTTAAAAGCAAGCCTGCCTTGCTGGCTGCTTTTAAATTAAAGTTATATGCAAATTCGACTTTGGAAGTAAAGGTACTTCCAAAGTCTTAAACTACCTTATTTTTACATATAAGTCACCCCTAAGGTGTGCCCTATGTGCCCCTAGGGCTGGGTGCCATGTACCTATAAGCAGGGACTTTATAAAAATAGATTTATAAGCCCTGGTGAGGTAAAAACAGCCAAATTCGTTTTTCCCTCATGGAAGTAAATGGCCTTCATAGGCTAGAATGGGCAGACTTTATTTTAAATTTTAAAGTCTCCTTAAATGTTACATACCAAGAATTTGGTATCAAATTGATTGTTGTAATAAATCCCACAACTTCCAGTTGTGGGATTTAATATAACTAGTTCAGGTAAAAAGTTTAGACTTTACCTAAAAAGTTGCCAATTTCAGCTCTGCATTGTTTTTGCTGCTGTGCTCTGATTGGCCAGCCTGCAGCAGCTTCTGCCAGGCTGCCTTGATTAGGTGTGAAGTGGCCTGGCTTCACACAAAGGAATGTGCTTGGGGGAGAGAATCTCCCCTCAGCAGATGGTGAGGCAGGAAGGGGGAGGGCTGCCAAACTGGTCTTCAAAGGCAGAGAAGGACATTTGCAGCACCCAGCAACACCCCCACATCCTGCAACCCCAGACAGCTAGGTGCCCCCTTGATTAGATTAGGAGAGGGCAGGAGAGGGGTGTGTTTATGATTTTTAGCCACACCAGTGGGTGGGCTCAGCCAGATGTAACCTCCAAAAATCAGATTCATCCATGTTGGATTTTTAGAGACTGTTGCCTTCTGGGATGGATTTTTGCCACACTTCCCAGGAAGTGGTCATCACAGGGGGGCGACCCTGTCCCTGATTGGAGAACCAGGGCCCCCCTGCTTTTCACCCAGGAGCAAGGATAAAACTGGCAGACCTGCACCCACACCTCAGATCCCCTCCAGAAATCAACAAGAAAGGAACTAAAGAAGAAGAAGGACTGCCCTGCTGGACCCCTGGCCTGCACCTGGACCCTGCACTCAGAAGGACTGCACCAGCTGCACACTTGGGCTTCACCACAAGAAGGACTTTGCCTGGCTTCAACTGGTTCAAGGAGGGACTCCCTGTTTGCTACAGGTGAAAAATTGCTAAACCAGAGTCCCCTGCACCAACTCCTGAAGAAAGCGACCAGCTGACCACTGTCCAGTGGCCAAAAAGGAGTTTGCGCCAGGTGCATTCTGGGAGTTGAAGTCTGCACCCCCCAAGGACCATCACAGAACTTCTGGACCCTTGGGGTGAGCTGTGGACCCCAAAAGAACCTTAAAAGAACATCTGGGTGAAGCCCCAGAAGTTTGGAAAAGATTTGAGAATTTTTGGAAAAAAGCTCCAGAGAGGGACCGACCTGCCGCGGAAATTCTAGCCGGCTTGCCTCAACCGCGACCCGGCCTGACTTCGTGGTTCATCCCGGTAAAGAAAAACATCCAAAAAAGAGACTAAGTCCGAATGTAAAAAGTTGACCGGGACCTCCCAGCCATCGTATCCGAGAAGGGCTCCATGGACGTCGGATCAAGATCCAGGTTTACCCCGGTCGAAGGATTTTCATCTCGAAAAAAACTACTAAGTCCGAAGGTAAAAGTCTCCACCGAGGAAACCCACATCGCGTATCCGGACAAGGGCTCCAGGAGGTCGGATTCAACTGGCAGGTTCGTCCCGGTGAAGAAAAACTTCAAAATAAAGACTAAGTCAGAAGGTAACTTTTTAACCGAGGCCTCCCGCGACCTGTAGCCGAGCAGGGCTCCATCGCGGTCGGCCTGAAAGTTTGACTTTGCCCCGGTCGAGGTGCAACCAGATGACCCGATTGGCGCTTTTTGTTTCTAAGCGCTAGAAAAGTAATAATTCTTTAAAAATTCATATCTCCGGTTCCCCTGAACCGATTTTAATCGTTTTTGTGTCATTTTAAAGATAAAAATATAAACTATTTTTATAAATTGGTTTTGGATTTTTAAACTGTTTCCTGTGTTTTATTTAATTACTGTTTTGTGATATTTGAATGCTTTACACTTTGTCTCCTAAGTTAAGCCTTGACGCTCGTTGCCAAGCTACCAAGGGTTGAGCTGGGATTAATTTACTGAGACCTAACTGTACCTAGGTGGAGGTTAGTGGCTTGTTGCTAGGTGTAGGTACCTACCTGCCCTACCAATAACCCATTTTCCAACAGGCACCCACAGCCCACACACCCCACCCAGCTAGTGCCTAAAGCATGCAAAGTCAGGAATCAGAATCTGTACTCACCCCCTTACAGCTGCTATGATGCCCTCAAGCACTCATGCAACTCCAGATAGACCACCGCCAGGATGCGAAACATCAGGGGGGTCATGGTGCGACAGGCACACCTTCCATGTTGGGAGACCAGCCCCAGCTGGGCCGCCGTCTTCTTCTTGGTCTAACTCTGCAGGTCCTCCCATCCCTTGAAGCAGTGGGTGCTCTGCCTGTGCTAGACCCCCAGGGTTCGCACCTCCTTGGCAATGGCACGCCAAATACCCTTTTTCTGGTGGCCGCTGACCTAGAGGGAAAAGACAGCGGAAAATGTAATTGCCCACCCGTCCGGACCGTCATACTCATTGCCCACCAGTTCACACCCATGCCCTAATGCACATACACTGACCACCTCTCATGCTGCATTCAGGTCAGGATGCCTTAGCATCCTCCAACATGTGCCTTACATTCACACCACTCCAAACAGGCATTGTCCACACATCATGCTCACAGTGTACTCACCTGTTTGTCTGGAGGACCGTAGAGTAATGTGTACTGGGGAGGACCCCATCCACCAGTTTCTCCAACTCCTCCACAGTGAAGGCAGGGGCCCTTTCCCCATTCTAGCCATTGTCGCTTCCAGACTCAGGTCACAGCAGCACTTGCAGTGTAGGTCCTCTCCTGTTGATGGTCAGGTAGCAAGTCAGTGAATAGCTAGAGAATGGCAGTGGATACCGTCACCGCTGGCGTACATCGGCATTGGCTCTTGGGACCCATAGGGCCCAATGATAACCAATGCGGAGTTGCATGGTGGTCACCTACCGAGTCGCAGCACAACGCCAGTGCAGTTACCTCATTTCCCCTTGTCCCTCCCCACAGGTCAGGCAGCCGCCATTTCAGGGGGGCACATGGCATGGCACCTAGCCGTGTCACAGCACATATTGGCACATCTACTGACTCTCGAATTCACACACTGCTTCTGTGACATTAATTCAAAAACAGGTGTGCCATCTCTGTGGAACATGATCTTCTGCTCACCGTTCTCCTCTATAGACTACAATCGCTGAGGCAGATGATGAGATGGCAGCATCCTCTGGTGTACAGACCCCGGTGGACCTGTTGACAATGGAGGACAGACACATTATCCTAACATATAGACTTGATTGTGCCACAATCCAAGAACTGTGTGCCCAATTGGAGCCAGACCTGATGTCAGCTATCCACCAGCCCACAGGAATCCCCCCTCTAGTGCAGGTCCTGTCAGTGCTCCATTTCCCGGCAAGTGGTTCCTTTCAAACAACAGTGACCCTAGCATCAGGGATGTCTCAGCCAATGTTCTCCAATGTGTTGACCAGAGTGTTGTCTGCCCTGCTGAAACACATGCACAGCTACATCGTGTTGCCCCAGGGGGAGGATTTAGCCACAGTGAAAGCTGACTTTTATGCCCTGGGTCATATCCCCAACATCATTGGTGCCATTGATGGTATACATGTGGCATTCTGCCCCCCGCAGAAACGAACAGGTGTACAGGAATAGAAAAAGTTATCATTTGATGAATGTGCAAATGGTGTGTTTGGCAGACCAGTACATCTCCCATGTGAATGCCAAATATCCTAGGTCAGTGCATGACGCCTATGTCTTGAGGAACAGCAGCATTCCCTATGTGATGGGGCAACTCCAGAGGCACCGGGTGTGGCTATTAGGTGATGCCAAGGTCCCCACACAGTATAAGTTGGGGTCTGAGTATGGGGTTGTCCCTAAGGGTTAGTGTGTGTCTAACAGTTGTCCATCGATATTTACAGGTGATTCTGATTACCTCAATCTCTCATGGCTAATGACCCCAGTGAGGAATCCCAGGACAAGGGCAAAGGAACGCTACAATGAGGCACATGGGCGAACAAGGAGGATTATTTAGAGGACCTTCGGCCACCTGATGGCCAGGCTCCGGTGCCTCCATCTGACTGGTGGATCCCTGTACTACTCACCCAAGAAGGTGTGCCAGATCATCGTGGCATGCTGTATGTTGGACAACCTGCCCTTGAGATGCCAGGTACCTTTTCTGTTGAAGGACGAGCCTGGTGATGGTCTTGTGGCAGTGGTGGGGCCTGTGGACAGTGAGGAAGAGGAGGCAGATGAAGAAGATGTGGACAACAGAACAAACATTATACAGCAGTACTTCCAGTGACACACAGGTAAGAGACTGTAACTCAGCTTCACATTTCAGTATACTTTTGGACATTGTACATGGCTGCCTCTTATCCTCTGTCTATGGACACTGACTGTTCCCTTTGGATTCCCTTTTTTCAGATCTGTGTACCCCATTCTGGCTCCTGCTATATGTGCTGCTGCCCACAAACTGTCATCCTGTGGTATAATTATTTCAATATAGACGATGCAATGCTTTGAGAATGTTGTAAGAATACATCTTTCCAATCATTACACTGGCTCCAGTATGGTATATATTTCAAGGGTGTTTATTTTTTGTGCTAAATAGTATATGGGTAAGTGCAAGGGGCTAGGGTGATGGTGGCGAAAGGTCCAGGGTAGAGTCCAGTCTCAAGTAGAGCAATGGCAGTTCAAGTTGGACAGGGTGACAGAGTGGGGCAGAAGGGTGACAATCAGGAGAGTGCTATTTCCTTGGGGGGGGTCTTGGCAATGTTCTCTGTCTTCTGCCTGGATCGCAGGGACCGTTTGTGGGGTGGTTCTCCTTCTGCAGGGGGTGAGGTGCTAGTGGCCTGTTGGTCCTGTGGCGGGGCCTCCTGTCCACTAGGGCCGGAGGAGGTGGAAGGCTGTTCCTCGGTTTTTGATAGTGTCAGGGGCCCTTTGTTGTGCCACTGCCTCCCTCATGGTCTTGCCCATGTCACCATCCTGGTCACCTGCTATGGTGACCAAGATGGTGTAGATTTTTGTGAGTCCTCCCTGATCTCTAGGTACTGTCCCTCCTGCAGCCGCTGGGTCTCCTGTAACTTGGCCAGTACTGTGCCCATGATCTCCTGGGAATGGTGGTATGCGCCCATGATGTTTGAGAGTGCCTTGTGGAGGGTCGGTTCCCTGGGCCTGTCCTCCCCCTGTCGCACAGCAGTCCTCCCAGCTTCCCTGTTATCCTGTGCCTCTGTCCCCTGAACCGTGTGCCCACTGCCACTGACCCCAGGTCCCTGATCTTCCTGTGTTTCTGGGGTTGCCTGGGGTCCCTATAGTGGTGGACACACAGCTGATTGACATGTCCTGGGAACAGAGGTATGGACCCGCTAGGTGGGTGCTGTGGTGGTGTTTCCTGAGGGGGAGGCTCTGTGGTGGGTTGGGACTGTGGCAAGGTAACCGACTGTCCAGAGGTCCCTGATGGGCCAGGTTGGTTATCGTGATCCAGGCGTGCAGAGCTGCTGTCATCACTGTGGGCTTCTTCGGGAGTAGCTGGATGTTGGTGGCACCTCCTCTCCGGTGACGTTGGGTAGGGGTCCTGTTGGGATGCAAATGCATTGTTATTGTATCTGTGTGTGCCATCTTGTGCAATGGGTGCGTTCCCTGTATAATTGTGCTTTCCCTATCGCCTTGTGTGAGTGGTGATTATGTGGGCTGGGTGAGTCTCTCTACTGGGCATGCTGTGGTGATGTGTGTCCATGCATGTCTGTGATGGTTGTCCATGCATTGTTGTTGCATGCAGGGCTTGGTAATGTGATGGGTGGGTTGTGATAGTGGAATATATGTGAGTTGGTGGAGTGATGTGAGTGAGGGAAACGGTGGGGGTATGTCATGGCATACAGGTAGGGTGGGGGGGCTAAAGTAGTTAAGCCTTGACTTACCAGAATCCAGTCCTCCTGCTACTCCTGCGAGGCCCTCAGGATGCATGATCGCCAAGACTTGCTCCTCCAATGTTGTTAGTTGTGGGGGAGGAGGTGGGGGTACACCGCCAGTCCTCTGTACAGCAATCTGATGTCTTCAAACCACGGAACACACCTTCCCCCGTAGGTCATTCCACCTCTTCCTGATGTCATCCCTTGTTCTTGGGTGCTGTCCCACGGCGTTGACCCTGTCGACGATTCTCCGCCATAGTTCCATCTTCCTTGCAATGGATGTCTGCTGCACCTGTGATCCGAATAGCTGTGGCTCTACCCAGATAATTTCCTCCACCATGACCCTTAGCTCCTCCTCGGAAAACCTGGGGTGTCTTTGGGGTGCCATGGATGTGGTGTGAGTGATATGTGTGTGGATGTGTGAGGTGATGTGTGGGGTGATGTGTTGGGGTGTATACTGTGATGTGCGTGGATGGTGTATGGGTGATGGTGTCCTGTGCCTCTGACTGAGTGTGTGGTCTTTGCTTGTCTCTCTGTGCTTGGTCTCTTTTTTCATTGTAAGGGGTTGTGGGTAATGTGGGTGTGTGTTTTATAGTGATATGAGTGTTAGGGTGTGGTGTGTGTATATGTGTCAGTTGTGTGTATTTTGAATTGTCCAATGTGGTGTGGTTTTGTATATGTGTGTGTATTTTGAGCGCAGCGGTGTGTACCGCAATGGTTTACCACGGTTGAAAGACCCTGTTGATTTGTGGGTCGTGATACTGTGGTCGTATTCCTGTTGGCATGACGGTGTGGGTTTTGCTATTGCCAATTTATCACTGACCTTTGGTGTGGCGGACTTCTGTGGGTGTCTGTATAGTGGCGGTATTCTCTGTGGGGTCATAATACCTGTGGCGGATTACCGCCACGGTCACGGTATCTTGGCAGCCGTCGGCATGCTGGTAAGCGGCATTTACCGCCAAGGTTGTAATGAAGGCCTAAATGTACAAAGTGTAAGCCAAAGACCTACTTTTATAGAATCGGGACCTAGGATGGTTAATTCATAGGATTTGCAAATCTGCCCATTGCAGGTAGAAATTATTAACCCTTGGTGCCCTTTATGGTGTTTGTGGCTTTTATCTAGGGTGGCAAAAATGAACAACAGACTACTTGGTAAAGATTTTGTTAGGGCTTGTTGTAGCCCATGGCTAAACAGGACACAAAATACGTGGGGAGTACAGGAAGCGGAGTACCTTACCTGAAAGTAGAATGTGTTTAGCAGGGCACATTTTTGGAGCTGAGCAGTACACGGCAGGGCGTTTCAAGACATGGGCAAAGTTGGCTCTGGCCCAGGGCCCCAGCCATTTAGGGGGTCCTCTATTAAAGTCAGGTCTTTCCTTCACAGTCTTGCCTTTATGGCCTTTAATAATTCTTAAACAGATTGTTTTAAATGCCATTTTCCTCTAATTTATTTCAATGTGTGAGAGTCTATTTGCAGAGTTATGTTGTGTTTGTTTCATGAAACATCCATAAAAAAGTTTCTTCTAGATCAAAGCAGGACCTCACACATGAGAAATTGGAGGGTGCAGGAGATTATTTGCAGTAATATTAGTGAGCTGCTGCTGTTTTACAATTTTGAAAACACACATCACTACCCCATAACATTAGATGTAAACACATTTAGAATGTGACGAGCGTGCCAGGGCACCGTCAGTGACCCGCCCTAAGAGGGCATGAAAGACCTGACGTTGGATCATAAATTCAAAGCTGTTCCAAACAGGAGCCCCCAAAGTACATTTGGCCCAGAGCCTTCAAAATCATTAAACAAAGTTCAACACAGTGAGGAGGAGGTACAGAAGTATTCTTAGCTGAGGGAGCAGGGCAGCTTGACACACAATGTAGGACAATGCAGAGAAAGGACGAAAGCTTACCTATTAACTGAGAGAAGAATGTACACAAGACCAGGAACCATGTAAAGATCACAGTGATAATGCATTGACTTCATATGGTCCTATTTTAATCTGTTCCTAACGCATGTGCTAGGGCCAGCCACACAAGTGGGGTACATTTTTTTAAAAATGAAGTGTGGATACAATGAGTGGTAGGAAGTTTATGGATCCCCACAAATTCTGAGACTTTCTCTAACAGAAATGTGAGGAAAATGCATGATTTGAGCCAAAGTTTGACATTTGTAGGGCATTCTGCATAATAAATCATTGTGGGATACACACAAGCCACACCACCCTGAATTGAATTCAACTCTGTCTCTAGTTTTTAGAAATGTCCACTTTTCACATGAGTTTCCTGCTTACTTGCTGACCTTAAGTACAAACAATGCTACTATTTACCATGGCATGGGTGAAGAACTTGTGACTTACCCCCTCTCTAACCGCCCATAGCGCAAAACTGACTCCCAATGCACACTCATCCACCTTCTGAGACAGATCCAAATCACAGATGAAACACTGAAAAGGATAGCATCCTTTCTCTCGGGCGCACTCAGAGAATCTGGCTCTCTCCCTTCACATCGCAATCCAAACACAGAATCTGTGATACTTCAAGGTTCCTCCCTCAGTCCCACTCTCTTCAATGTGTACATGACTCCACTCACGGACATCGTCCGAACCCATAACTACAACATAATCTCCTTTGCTGATGACACCCAGCTCATCCTCCTGCTCTTAGCGGACCCCACCACGACAAAGACCAACTTCCAAAACTGCATGAAGAGCATGTCAGCTTGGATGAAACACCACTGCTTGCAGCTCAACATAGACAAAACTGAAGTACTGATCTTTGGCAAACATACCTCCCACTGTAATGGTGGCCATCAGAACTGGGACCCAACTCCACTTCAAAAGACCAAGCCTGCAATCTCAGCATCATTTTGGACAGGGAATTCTCCATGAAATGCTAGGTCAATGCAGTCACATCATTCTGCTTCCACACCCACCGCCAGCTCCACAAAATCTTTAGTGGCTCCCAGACAACATCAGGAAAATGGTGAGACAAGCTCTCATCACAGGCATAGTGGACTACGGCAATGCACTCTGTGCATTCACCACCACCGAACTCATGAGAAGACTCCAGAAATCAGCAGTCACACTGATCCTTAACCTGCCAAAGAGAATCCATATCACCTCACATCAGACGCTGCCGCACCGGAGGATGCTCCTTCTCCTACCTCGCCTCCAAGTCCTGGAACGCCCTCTACCTTCGCACTTCACACTCACTGTCCCAATTCAGGAAGGGGCTCAAAACTTGCCTTTTTGACTGATCTAGCAGCACAGCACCTGGGTACTTACTTGGGTAACAAGCAGCGCTCTATAACTAGTTTGCTTGATTGATTGATTGAATACAAAAGAATCCAAATTCTTCTTGCTTGCCGCAGGGATGTCCTAGGCCCCTTGGGGGTAAAAAGACTGTTGGGATGTAGGAGTAGTGAATATGGCTAGGACATACCCCACTTTAAAAAAAATAAAAATTCAGGGGGTCATTTTGACCCCGGCCGGCGGCGGAAGCCGCCGGCCTGGCTGGAACTGCCAGAATACCGCTGCGCGGTCAAAAGACCGCTGCGGGTATTCTGGGTTTCCTGCTGGGCTGACGGGCGACCGCCAGAAGGCCACCCGCCAGCCCAGCGGGAAACACCCTTCCATGAGGATGCCGGCTCCGAATGGAGCCGGCGGAGTGGAAGGGGTGCGACGGGTGCAGTTGCACTCGTCACGATTTTCAGTGTCTGCCTGGCAGACACTGAAAATCTTGGTGGGGCCCTGTTACGGGGGCCCCTGCAGTGCCCATGCCCAGGGGCCCCACGACACCCAATACCGCCATCCTGTGCCTGGCGGCCAAACACGTTTTTTTCCAAAGCAGTTAGCGTCTATATGTAAGTCCAGAGCAACTGGTATGTTCTGAGTCGGAGCACAGCAATCCAATAATAAATCCAGTCTTGCATCCGTTTTCAATTGAAAAAGTCGTGTTTTTCATACCAGACTATCTTATGCTACAAATTGGTTTGCTTTTGCACTGTCGTGTTCTAAATGCCTTGAGAAAGCCCCGGCTTATGCGCCACTTGGGGCGAAACACGTGTTGGCTGATCTTTTCTTTGTGCTGTTGCTCTGGACTTACATATAGACGCTAACTGCTTTGGAAATAACCATGTTTCACCTACAAAAAATCAAAAAAATCATTAAATATAATAAATAAGGAACCTATGGATCAACCTTCGATGTTATCACAGTTTGTCCTACCTTCCTCTAATCTTTAAGTATTTGGATCCTTTGGTAAAGATTTTTTTGAGGGACTTTCCCACTACCAGTCTTCATATACGTGTTTTCCTGACTACTGCTTATGTTGCAGAATACTGAGTAACCTGTGTGTTATGTGTGACTTCTGCTAGGTTGCAGAGTAACTAATGTGTAACGTTCTGACAACTGGTAAGGTAGCAGGATAGTACTAATATGTGATGTTTGGTCTGATAATTGCCTTGTGTACAATACAGTATATTTTCATATAATCTGGTGTTGTGTTTCCTTTGTGGTGGGGATATTGCGTCACGTGTTGTGCAAACGCTTTACACATTGCCTCCGGGTTAAGCCTGACTGCTCGTGCCAAGCTACCAAGGGGGTGAGCAGGGGTTATCTTGGACGTGTAACTCCCTTGCCCTGACTAGAGTGGGTGGGTTCTGCCTGGCTGAGGTGCATACCCTAGCCAACCAGAAACCCCATTTCTAACAGTAACATTGAGAACAGTTGCCACTACCACCTCCGCTGTGTGTGCTGGTCAAGTAGCCAATGGCAGTAACGTCCCCATGGATCATACACACCCAAATTAGAGGGTTTAAGGTGACAACGTTAACAATCACCTGAAACAAGACAAATTTTCCAGTCCTGTCAAATGTGAATGCCCATAGTTGCCGCAAACATCAGCCAATGTCATCAACATCAGTAGGTACACAGCACTAAGGTCACACCCATGCTGCATGCGTCAGGGTCCATCCTGTGCTTGGGTCACAATGCAGCATACCAAATGTCATACTGCTCAGACAGCAGCATTGAGGGGGAGGACACATGTAACTGGTCACTGAAATACACCTGCACAGTCAGAGGAGGAAATAGGACACTGCTACGACTATCAGGGCAATCCAACGTACCACACATTCCCCAACATCAGCTGTACACATTACCAGTGCTGACATCGATATCGTGCCATAACAATGCTATGCATAGTGTATGCTACATTTCAACTATATATAGGTGGATGTGAAATATCAGAGACTGGGCAGGTCCAGATTGTTAAGTGTGCTGCTAGTGCCATCAGAGCACCCACAGCCAGGAAACGTTCTCACCATGAGAATGGAAGTAGGGTGAGGGTTGAGTAGGACAAGAAGGTGGCAATTCACTACTTGGCCAAAACCAACACCTAGAGGATTTGATGCTGACAAGTCCACTAACTGACCACAATACATGTGACATGCAGGTGGGGCATAGGCCTGGGAGAATGTCCATCTGAAAGACTGGATCAATGAACAGGAACCAATATCACAATGTGAAAATCATCACAAGGCAGGCATGTCACATCACAAATGCCACAACACAGAGACACTAATTGTACCATATTTCATTGCAGAGGACGATGGTTCTCCTGCGGATATGCCTGTCCAGGACTACCCTGATGACATGGATGACGAGCTGAGAAACATCAGCCACCAGACTCTCCAAGAGGTCCTCTGAACCCTCCAGACTCCATCTTCAGTCACAAGGAGGAGCACAGAACAAGCAGCCATCGCAGAGGATCCACCAACCACCCCAATTGCACAACCTGCCAGCTCCAATACAGCTGGGGACTCTGACGACACTGGCACCAGCTTTTAGAGAACTGTAGTGGGAGTACAGCAGGAGCTGGCCAAGGAGGAGCAGGTGGAGTTGCAAACTATGGCAGCCAGCCTAGAGGGGGTGCGTTTGTGCATGATGTCAACTGAAGAACAGGCAGCAGCTATGCAAGGGCGAACAACTATCTTGCAGGAAGTCAAAAAAAGGCTGATGGAAATCAGCACAGCTGTAATACAGTTGACCCAACACCTAAAACAGCAATCCTGTCAACGTGTGCACGAATGCAACATTGAACCCCTCAGGGCCGCCCTGGCTGCCTACCATTGTGATGTGGCTGCTATTCTTAAGAACCAGCAGATCCTCCTTGCAGCAGTACTGCCCTTAAGACCCCCACAAGTAGCAGCTACCGGGATGTCTGACTCCATGTCTACACACACTGAGGTGTGTGTTGCCCCTTCACAACCACCACCACCAACGGTGGAGGAGGCAACACACACATCAGAAGATGAAGACCAGGAACAGATCACCTTCACACGGAGAAGTACCCGAAGCACTAGTCCCTGCCACATGGCCACCTATTACCAAGGTCCTGCGCTTTGTAACATGCCAGACTTGCAACGATTGTACTCAGGCACTGTTCTGCAACCCACTGTCTATCTTGTCAGCCTGCCCAGTGATTGTCTCTCACTAACTCATTGACAAGTCCTGTCCCTCTGCACTGTCTGACACTTCACCCCAGCATGTCCAATGACATGTCCTTTTGCACTTGTGTAGGATCACAATGGAAGATGTCACTATAATGGACGTACAATCATGGACAATGTACACATAGCACTACAGCACTTTTCAATAAATAACACTTACACAACCACTTTGTCTCTGTGTAATGTGACACATCAACTGTGTAGTAGATCACTGAATTTTGCCTCCTGTCAAATATCATAGATTGTCAATACAACTGTCTGAAATAATGTGGGCTGATAACTATGCATAGTGGCCTGGATTCTACCATACTCTGCCCTTCCTGAGGGTAATATCTGAGGAAAAGAGAAACTATACACCATAATGCCGTGTTGGACAGATCAACGCTTCCTCAAGGGATATCTAAACCATAAAAAAGTGCCTTCAAAATGTTGCTTCAATACAAAACTAACATATGCAACATTGCCCACAAATATAAGCTAACACTCACCAAACTGCATGAATGGAGGTGTATGAGTTTACATCCAAATAAGTAATCATGGTGAACAGTGTAACAAATGATCTATATGAGTTATGTACAATATACTAGAAGAGAGCTTACTGCCACTCACCTTATAAGGGTTTCCTTGGACATGAGACTGCAGTCAGACATAAAACAGTGTCCCCAATACTAAATCTGGAAGCACTGTATGTGACATTGAAAACATACGTTACGAAAAAAACACACTTTGGGATCCATAGTAACTGTGATTGGTGGTTGCAATGAATGGCCAAATCTTTGCAAGGTGGCTTTGGGGTAGCTGCCAAAGTTACAGCTCAGTTGTGATTTGTTAGCAGCATAGGACACAAAATGTAAACAAAAGAAACACTGTACACTTATGCCAAGGCCCTGATCTACAAGCATGTCACACATACTGTAAAGGGTTACCTACATATTTATTAAACAGTAAAATCAGAAATGAAAAGTCGGGGAAAAGCCTTAACTACCCTAATCTACTCTAACTACTCATTACCCACAACTGTCCCTAACTAACCTAAGCTAAACTTACTTATCACATTTAACGAAACATTCTAAACATCAACCCTCCACCCCCCTTATGAGACGGGACACATGGAGGACAACAGGTACTAACCTAAACACATACTATCCTATACTAAACAAATATATAAATATATATATATATATATATATATATATATATATATATATATATATATATATATATAAAAATATATATATATATTTTTTTTTAATTATTAATATATTTTTTTTCTTTTTTTTGTAAACACACAAGAACCCCAACATTGCCCCCCACTCACACACTTAAAAATAAACAGTAGACATATTTAGGACCCCCCACCCACTAACATTAACTAAACTAACATCCTATACTAACCTAACACTAAGCACCTTAAACCACCAAAGTATAAGAATCAGGAAAGAGGAGGGAGGGGAGGGAATCATGTCCATCTATTCAGCTACAGGTTGGCCCCCGGAGGGTCCTCTTGATTGAACGCACCCGCCGGTTGACCTGTCGCACCTCCTGCCGCAGTCGACTCATATTCTGAAGGACACTGTCCAATTTTCACTGTATTTGTCCAAAAGCAGCAGGGTCAATGGCTGCAGCTGGGGTGGTCTGGGTGCCAGCCGAGGAAGTATGGGGCCGTGTAGTGTCCATGGCTGTGTGCTGCCCTGCGGGTGGTGCTGTGCTTGGGCCTGGAGCAATTGCTGAGGATGTTCCTGCAACGGTCCCAGCTGCTGGTGGTGCCACCTGGGTGGTAGTGGTGGTGGTGGTGGTGCTGGTGGTGGTTGTGGTGAGCAAAGAAGGTCCGCCTTGTGGAAATGCCCTCCAAGCTCCGGGGGCTCGTTCATGCCGATATCTGCGGGCCATTTTTCGATACCCACACTTGATTTGTGGTATGTGTTGGTACCTCATTGCCCGCCGTTGAAACTCCCTGACCTGGATGGGTGTCATATTTGCAGCTGTTCAGACAAATGGAAAATCTAACATTAGGTACTGCATTGTGTGAAATGGCACAATAAGAAAATCAGACAATACATCTATTGTACTTGTAACAGCTCATATCATCATGCAGATCATTGATTGTCCCGGAGTAAGTACATGACAAGCCAGTCTACAAAGGTCCTATCACACATAGAACATCCAAACCCTACAAGATGGGTAACACAGCCACGATTTTGGCATCTATGTTCTGTCAGTTGTCAGCTAACAACCATGCTGCATATCTACCACCACTGCCAGGGCTACAAATGTCATTGTACGGGATGGAAATCTAGGGCCATATGATCTGCGAGTTGTAAATGGACTTGCCAGTATAGTACTCATGTGCGATACTAGGTTCAGACAAGTGATTAACTGATTTACATGTCTGTGTACCAAACTTCTATCATCAGTCCTAGACTGTGTTTGAGGGTGGGGGGGTGGATTAACAACTAATAATTTCTAACAACAAGGATACCCGGGAAGCTTAGGAAAGCTGGACATGTGTTTGGCTCAGCACACACACTACAGGTAAGGAGGATCTCCAAATAGGAGACAGCAAACCCTTGACCAATCCCAGCGCCACTCATGTTTGGAAATGCAGACCTTCGTCCACATCATTTACTACCAGTAAGCCATGACTTACAACAGACACAGAGATGAAAGAACCCCCCTGGCCATGAGTTGCATGCACACCTAGGCCATTGCACTCAAGTGCCACATACTTGTAGCACTACATGTGGAGATACATGCTGCTAGGAAGTTTAACCTACAGCTTAATAAGTAAATTAGTAAATTGGGAAGCAGAAGTCTGTGGGTGAGCATTTGGCAGCCCCATTCTGGGAGAATTTGGGTCTAACTGGCTGACTAAATCACAAATTTGGTCCAGTGCGACTCTTTCAAGTTTTATCCACATGACTCATTCCTATTCACATTGCGGTGCCTACAGGACTGACCTAGAATACCTAAATAAGACAATAGGATAAGGATTGGCCAACTCAAAGATGGTGATAAAATGATATTCCACTCAAAGAACAAAACAAATGATTGGCAAGCGCATCGCACCTTCCTATGTGTCCAACACACAGGAGTCCATCACACATCATCAGCAAACACAGCATATAACACACACATCAACACTTACTGGAGTCGTCTGGGTCCTCGAATTGAGCCACCTCGCCAACAGGGTAGGGTGCCGGTCCACCTGTAAGGCATGGAAGGGAGAAATGTGCTCAATGTCTGTGCAGTGTACAACAAATCCAAAGACCAATTCAATGTGTAACATTACATCAGCAAGTAAACCCTCTCAGACATGATGATACTGCATCCTATATAGCACGGCTAACATGTACATACCATGGGTCTCCAGTGAGTGTTACACACATATCTGCACACATGCAGTGGCCCTAACTATCATGTGGTCATAAACATGCTCCTTCATTAGTGAGCAGACATAATAATGAAGTGTATTCGTCTCATCATGTGTATCTAAGAGAGACATCCAAAGCCACTTTCCGTGAGGACTGCATTACCAGTCAACCAGCCATTGTGACCATGACAAATTCATGACACACAGGTACAATGTAGAGAGAGGCAGGGACAGTTGTTAGCCCTCATGTTGTTACAGTTTCTTCATTTGATGTGGCACAGCTATGATGAGTTGCACCAACCATAGAGTTATGAAACCATGTGTATACCTTTGGCCAACCATCCCTAATCGAAATGTGCTCAACTAACTCCAAATACCAGTCTAAGATGTTAGCTGAGCGCAGCTAGAACTTGTTCCCTATGTGTTCAAATCCAGATCAGACATGTATCCGAAATGAAGGAGGGACACAATAATCCCTAAGATTTTTGGAATTTCCATGATCGGTTTCCTTACACACTCACCAGACACACATGAGACATATGTTCGGGCCACATTGCTATCATCAATTGACGTGAAGCATGCACTCATTTTCAGTCTCATGTAATGTTTCAAAAGTCAGTCTAGCTGTTGGGTCAACAAATGATGGTAAATATTTGGAAATTTCTATACCTCACAGGCAACTGTGGCCTATATCTATACCTAATTGGCTCCTGATTTGTGTTGCTGTTTAACACAAGGGCGGCACTAACTTACATAATGCAAATGTATTCCATAAGTTTGCAGAGCTCTTGCTTCCTAACAGCTAGCAATTGTGGTCCTTAACAAAGTAGATATATGACCCTGTATGTTTCAGTAGCATTCCACACACTCAACAACATTGCCGGCAGACATTGTAAAAATCAGCTGATGTCACTACAGAGCATTTAAACGTGCACATTTACATGATTTGTACTCACCAACAGGGCCACCAATCACAGTCCCCAGGTGGTCCAGCAGATTTTGCTCCCTGGAGATAAGGTCAGCCCAGCGGTGCTTCAGCTGGTGGTCGTTTCTTGGTGTCCTATAAATCCGTTGCAGATGATACAACACCTTTGCCCACCTGAGCCTCCGTGCCTCAGTGTGATACCCCTGTATCACCCGCCCACCTGCCTCAGTCATTAGGGGTAGGAAATGGCACACCAGCCATATAAATCCACCCTGCTCCTCCTCTCCCATCTTGCCAAGACGAGGCCTACCCAACATCTTAGCAGCAACAGAGAAATAGGGGATAAAGGGGAACAAAGGAGAATAGGGGGAAAGTAGAACAGGAAAAACTTCAAATAAACAACTAACACAGCCCAGCTATACCCAAACTAACACTACCCACAACAGACTCCCAACAAAACAGAGACAATATTTTACAACACAAATGAGCACAAAAAACACTCAAACAGGATACTACAACAGGTTTTTATTCACAAAAAGACAACAAGAAGAAAACACAGGAGACAAAAGCACAAATTGAACGGACAAAACTCAGAACATAGTCACACAGTCAGGAAATATCACAGACTGCAAAGTGAAAGTGAAAGTACACCCACTGTACATAATCTGTAAACAGGATATCCTTTTACTTCACTTCCTGCCTAAAATGGCGGGCGTTTTTATCGTTTTGACGCATACAGTCTGCATGTCATTTTTTTGGACGCACAGGAGTAGATTTGGGCCCGCATCCATATGTTTTGGAAATAATTTTACACTTAACCAATTTTCTGAGGTACAGTGTGGAAGATACAGCTCAGGGGCAATGGTTATTTCAGGGCATTATGCATCGTTTTTCGGCCATAAGCGTCATTTTTTGACGCACATGCGGCAACATTTCAGGCATTAACTGGGTTTGGGTCATTTTACCATTTTAATGTTATATTACAGTTGTGACAATACTGAGATAGGTTGATTGCACCGACTTTGGTCATGACGGTGTATGGGCACATGTGACACAACATACTACTGCGGACCATTATCCGCTACTTCATGTACATGATTTTCACTCTTGACTGACGCACTAGATGGCCAAACATGTGGCCTACATATCTGTATTGCACAAATTGGGCATGTTTGGCATCAGGAGAGGATAGCAAGGTGACGCACATAAGTACAATACCTCAATGCCTATGGCTCAATGTGTGTGCATTGGCTACTAATATTGTTGTTGACCCACTGTGTGAGCATTACAAGATGCATTATTGCAATTATGCTTGTATGAATGTGGAGTCAATGTGTCCAACCCTCAGATGCAAGTCAGTGTGGAAAGGAGAGAGGACAAGTGTTAGTCATACATGTAGCAACATCTTCTGTGTGCACTTTCTAGTTTTTGGGTAACGTAAACACCACAAATGACAAAGCATGCACCGTATAGATAGCAGACGGTTGTTCATGTCAATGGTCCAAAACTTGCCCATCACATGTCCTGGAAATTTGGATACTGCTTCCTATCCACTTGTTGGTGAACCCACCATGAGTCAGGCACATGTACAGACTAAGTGGGTACTGTGCTATTGACACGGAAAGCCAAAGGTGAATCACAATTGTAATATCACGCCACAGTTGTGGTCACATGACTGAGCCACAACTCTCCTGTGGCAGTGGTGGACCAGCAGACCAAGTAGCACGTGGCCACATATTTCCAGTTATCAATTGCACAGAGGTGTCTGGTTCATGTGTGTGGTCCAATGTTGATCCTGTATATTTTTAGGGGTCTATGTTGTCACAGTTGCGTCCAGGTCTAGTCATGAGTCAGTGGCGGCTATTCCTGTATCTACTGAGTAGCCTTCTGAGATCAATGGAAGTAAAGCCAATGAGGATATAAGAACCTACATGGGGATGGTCCAACCCTGTCACTGCCGACATGTTATGAGACTGCCAACAGGGCAACCTTGGTGTGCTGAGTAAGATCATATCTCAGGAGTCTTGTACCGGCAGGTGTCATTACAACATTTGTACACAGGTTGGCCTGTAAAGTTCCCACTGCGTCTGGGAACATCATAGCCTCTGTGTTGATTATTCTTGCAGCTAATCACCATGCACAGCCCATCAATATGTTGTGAGCAATGTGATTCAGCGTGTGAACTGTCAGGGTCATAACATGTGTGGACTTTTCATGCACATTATCTGACGCTGATGGTTCTGCTGGAGGCACCATACCCAATCCCTGCATATGGCCATGGTACACTGTCACACTTTGTCGCTCATGCATACATGAGACCCAGACAAGGGATAGGCCATGATTTGGGTATTTGGAGACAAGTTCACAATTATGGTATGATAAGTAAGCAGATTATGCGAAGTTACTTATTTGAGTATGCATTGAAGAACCACCTGACAACATATCCCCGGAGGAATGTGAGGGTTGGGAAACCATGTATGATACATATGTAGCCACAAGGAACCTTTAGGGTAACGCACAGACAGGTGCCAATCAGGCTGACAGGATGCTGGGTAAATCAGGATCCAATAATTTCACACGGTACATACTCAGTGGTCTGAATAAGACTGGTCGGAGGA
Organism: Pleurodeles waltl; assembly: GCF_031143425.1. NCBI lineage: Eukaryota > Metazoa > Chordata > Amphibia > Caudata > Salamandridae > Pleurodeles > Pleurodeles waltl. Next base: position 776,661,558 of record NC_090445.1, read on the forward strand.
AGAACAAGACAGTTGACATGGAAAACTGTGCTTGTCCTTTGTTTTGGAAGGTGACACATAAACCCAAGGGCAGGGTAGAACAGCTTATTTTTCTAACAATGCATAACAGTGTAATCGACAAATTAGCAGCTTCCATGCTGTTCCAAGCATCTGCAAGGGCAGTGCATGTTCAAATGGCTGGTATGCATGGAGGTGCTCACAGGTGTGTGCTGCATCAGTTTCTCACAGTCCTGTGGATGAGATTTGAGTTCAAATGGCCAACAGTACCTTTCACATGGGAAGCAAACTACAGGTGATAACAGGGCTTAGAGACTACAAGCCAGTGCATTATTTAACCTGACGTCCATGCAGACAGATATCTGGGTACACATATTACCATTCCAGAGACCTCTTAAGTCAAGTGGTGTGAGACCAGGAACATGGGTGTGTCAGGACTTAGGACATGGGCTGGCATGTACATGGAATGTCATGTGCGCAATGCTTGTCATAGGTGTGTCACTTTTGCTCTCTATGGTCTGCTTATATGGAATTCTAGTCACAGATAGTCCTTGCAAAGATAGGTGCTGTACGACTTACTGCTGTCAAGGGTATGGTCATACATTCCTGTTGCTAATGCAATAGCACATCCACTGTCCCATGTATGAGGCATTTTTTTCCCTTATTGACTGATGGTGTCTTAGTTGTGTGCCATATGCTCCGATGAACCATGTTGCCAACATGTGTGTGTGAAATAGGTGTGGTCCTCTGCTATTGCCCTTCAAAGGTGAAATGTACAGGATATATGTCATTTACAGTGTGTGTGAATGTGACTGTTGAATTATACGCATCACAATTGCTTTGGAAATTTATGTGTCCTGATCGGTATATCAGCAATGCTCCATGAGGCTACACTCTTATTCTGATAGTTAGAGATAAAGGTGAGCAAAAATGATTACCCAAACCATGATATGGTGATTATTACAGGTGTTTATTTACATATGTTGATACAGTGGTGATGGTGAGTTGTTTCAAAAGAAATTGTTGACAATATGTTGGCGCCTACGCAATCCAGCAGCTGTGTTTGGTTGGTCCCCCTTATGTTGCAGGCCAGCATCCTCCTCTTCCTCCTCTTCAGGCATTTGTGGCTCTGGTTCTAATAGGGGAATGTTCCTTCATACACAAATGTTGTGCAGGATGGCACATGTTAAGATGATCTTGCAGACCATTTCTGGTGAGTATAGGAGGCTGCTACCAGTGATGTTGAGGCACCTGAATCTCCACTTCAGGATGCCAATGGTCCTCTCAACTATGGTGCGTGTCCTCCTATGTGCCTCATTGTAGGCACGCTCTGCTGCAGTGCTTGGGTTGCCAAATGGTGTCAAATGTATGGCTGGATCCCATACCCCTGATCAGCTGAAAGAGAAAATGAATGAGATCATGTATGTAGCTTGCCCCATTAATATGACCTTGCATGGCAGTAGTTGTCTTGTGTTGTCTGTCCCTCTTTTGTGTTATTGTGTTGATTCCTAGGCTTCTAGGACGTACCATCAGCATTGTGTTGTTTCCTTGGCTGAACAAGTGTTTGCGTGCTGACCGGTTGTCAGCAGTATGTTTTGGGAGTTGCAGTACACTGTGTACTCCCTAGCATTGTGACTTGTGATACAGGTGTTCCTGTGTCTTCACTGGGGGTGAGATGATAGTTCCATACACAGATTCAATTTGACAGTGGTGGTAACACGTTAGCATCTATGTACCCTGGACATCCCATACCTTTAGACATATGCAATGGATTAATTTAAACATCAGTGAGACGCTTACATTTTGCAAGGTGACAATTAGCCAAACCTCTCCATACGTTGTGATCATTGACGTCTTAACATTTGACTGTTCACTAATTTCACATGTGTCACAGGTTCACTGCAGACCTATCAAACATGCCTAGCGGTGTCACAACCTCAGTGTGTTCCTGTTCACATGTCGCTGTCGTGGTGTATGTGTTGTTTGTTCTAGATGGTTGCTGTGCAGTGTATATATGAGTAGGTTTCTGTACTTACCAACAAGTAGTCCATTTCCATATTGTCAATCCTGGAAGTGTTGATTGATGGTACAGTGTCGGAAGATGAATGAATCATGTACACTCCCAGGATACTTTGCCACAATGTTGGTGATCAATCCCTGGTGATCCACAATGGCCTGCACATTGATGGAGTGTGTGTGCTTCATGTTGCGGTATAGATGTTCAGTTGCAGCAGATGGCACAAGGCGTACATGTGTGCAGTCAATGGCACCAAGGACGTGTGGAAATCCATTAATGAGGTAAAACTCCTGTTTTGTCTCCTGCTGCTTCTGCTGTGTGTTTGGGAAGCAGATGTGGCAGGGTGTGAGTCTGATGATGCCATTCAGTACCTTGAGCAGGAAGGCGGAGAATGGTGGCTGTGATATCCCAGCAACCAGGGCGCCAGTGGTTTCAAATGAGCCACTTGCCAACATGTGTAGTACAGCTAGCAGCTTGGTTTCTGTTGGGATGGTGCGGGGTGTCTGCAAGCTGGGTGCCAACTGTGGCTCAATGTTGCGCAGCAGGTGCTGAATGGCTTGCCAGTTCAACCTGTACCTCTGGATGATGTCATGTTCCCTGAGGCCATGAAGGGTTGTCCTGGTGCAGAATATCCTCTCCTGCCTTCTGCTTTGCCTTTGGGGTCCCTGCTGGTGTTGTGGAAACTGCTGTTGTTGTTGCTGTACTCTGCGTCTGCGTGCACGCTGGATGAGAAGCACCTCCATGTCTTCCTTTTGCTGCTCTGCTGTTGCTTCTGTGTGTTTTGATTAAATACAGGTGTGTTTGCCCCATTTTAATGCCTGCCCTGACCCAGGCGTTAATTTTTTTATTCTAATCGGGCTGTGCGTCATTTTCCGCATCCCGGCAGTGCGGGATTTTTGCACGGTAGCATAAATACAACGCACGGGTGTTTTTGTCATTTTTTGGACGGGAACGCCTACCTTGCATATCATTAAGGCAAGGCGGTTTCCTGCATCCAGAAAATGCCGCACACAGCGGGATTTTGACTTCCGCGTACTCGGGTGTCGAAGTTTAAATATGGGGCAAGGTTTGCGCCGAATGTGCGTCCAAATTTTGGACGCACATTCGGCGCAGACGGAGTATAAATATGCCCCCATATGTCAAAGCAACAAAAGCTACCTGCCAATGTCACAACTCTGAAATGCCCACATGAGGATGGCATGATGAAGAGCTTTGGATAGAACACAACACAAGGTGTTTAGGCTGGAAATATACATATGACCCAAACCTCATATCAAACTTCAATAGATCCACTCACATTACAATGAGACTGACACAAACAAAGCAGATCATCAAAGTAGTATCATTTACAAGTCTTACTTAGTAAGCAAACCTTGGCTATATACTACATATTATGAGATCCCCTGCCTATTGAAAAACATACCCTACTCAACACATCCTGACCCCTACAGTTCCTCATAGAGTCACAGTAATCACATAACATTACATACTTGCACTCAAGTGAAGTAGTGATGGATGAGATCTGCCCGCAAGTCTTCACCTTCCTCTTCATCACTGGCATCCTCACTTGGCATTTCAGGATTCTCACCCGGTGGCACTCCCCCACATCTGGAACATATGGGATAACTCTCCTCAGGGCAATGTTGTGGAGCATGAAGCAGGCCCCAATTATCTTACATAATTTTTCTGGTGACTAGAGGAGTGTTCCACCTGCCTTGTCTAGATTCCCAAATCTGGCTTTCGGGAGCCCAAAAGCCTTCTCTACGTTATGCTGTGTTTTTCCATGGGTATTGCTGAAGCGGACTTCCCCTGGCAAAGTTGGGTTCCTCACCGGTGTTAAAAACCATGGATGGTTTGTGTATGGAGAGTCCCTGTAGTGGAATGAGACATATGTGCAACTATGAGTCTCTCTCATCAGAACATTTGCAGCAGACATTGCACACAAACAAACATGACATATGTAACTTACCAACCAGCCAGACCCTCTCTGGACACAGTCATGACATCAGCTGTGGAATTGCACTGTTCTGCATGATGAAGGCATCATGGACTGAACTCGGATAACAGGCACAGACCTGTGAAACGTAGATGTCCGCCAAAAAAACAACTTGGACATTGATATAATGATGTTCCTTCTGTTCCTATAAGCTTGTTCATTGCCACGCAGCGGAACCAAGGCAACATGTGTACCATCAATGGACCCCCCCAACATGTGGGATGTGTGCCAAACCATAGAAGTCATCCCTCACATGGGCGAAATCCTCATGTTGAGGAAACCAGATGTAGTTGTCCAGGTATTTTAACATTGCTTCGAGTACATCCTTCAAAACTAGGATGAACATAGGCTGGGACATCCCAGCAAATAGGGCCACTGCATTTTGGAAGGACCCTGTAGACAGGTAGTGCACCACTGCTATGACTTGTGTAATAGGTTTTATGCTATTTGAATGACTAATGGCAACTGACAATAGAGATCCAGGATTGTTTGCCTATTCAGACAGTAGATCTGGATAATATGTCTTTCTTCCATGGCCTGAAGGTCTGGCAGTGCACGGTAGACTAGAGGATGTCTGATCCTTCCCCTCCCTGGTTACTTATGTAGGATAAGTAATGAGTTTAGCCATCATTCAATTTGTTACTTGCAACATACATAATGCATCTCAATGACAACCTGTGACAAGGCATGTCGTAAGTTGAGGACATGATACACAGTACACATCAACAATGTCAATTACACAGAATTAACATGTTTCTCCCTTGCTTTGCCACAAATGTGTACACATCATCTATCCAGACAACAACAATTTGTGCATGAAACTTGTCACTTGGACTGTGACTTGATGTCTCAAGACTTAAAATGACCTTTGGTGAGGGGAGGGAGGATGTGCCCCAAAGCAAGTTGCCATATGTGCTAGCAATGTAAAAAAATGGTGTCAAAGTCTAAGGGCCTACATGACAGGCCAAGACAAGCACTTATCATTGGTATAAACAACATTTTTCGGAGTTGTGACACATTTTTCTTAGGCTTATACTGCATATGATACCTCTAAATTGGCAGGTGCATGACCTACTCCACTGGACATTAGGAACCGCCCCAACGGCCTGCGGACGTTGCCATGGCGGTAAGCGGTTGCAACCGCGACGGACAAAGCCATAGGTTAACATTGCTGCCAGTGGCAGGCTAATGGCTGTGTCCACCAGCAGTGACAGCTGCGGATGTGGCGGACGTGACTGCCATGTTCTGCAAAATCCCTCACTTGACTTCTAACACTTCTGCCAGCAAGACTTCCATGACATGAGCTGCTGTGCACCAACTCAGGGAGCAATCATGCCACATCCAAGAGGTGACAGGGCCTCTGCCTTCTCCCCTGAGGAGCTGGAGAGGCTAGTGGAGGAGGTCCTACCCCTGTATGAACAGCTTTTTGGTGCATCAGAGGAGCAGGTAAGTGCCTCATGTCCGCTATTTTTCACTGTACTTCACCATATTTTCTATCCTCACGGGCTAGATTGTGCCCATGTGTGCCAGAATGTAAAGTCAAGGCAATGGAGGAGCAATTGTTGTGGCACCAATGGGAGAGTAAATGTGCATGTAACTGTGTTCAGTGCCAGATGTTGAGTCCTTAGACTTTGGTGTGTTCATGTGTTTTGAGTGTACCCTTCTGTACCTTATGTTGGATGCACACAACTAGGTGAGGTGACATCACAGCCATCACCATACATCACTTGACACATGGATGTTGTCAGTGTGAGACCACGTGTATTTGCATGACAGCATGAGCTGTATATGCATATTGTATGTTTCAGGTGTGTGTAAAGTGAGCTATGTGAATGTTGCTACTGGGAATTCAAACAACATCTGACCTTACTAAACTATTATTCTGAAGGCATATCCTGACTTACTCTGCCCTTCTCTGACAAACCACATATCAAATTGCTGTTGGTTTCATGATGTACTGTCATGCATGCAAGTGATGGGAATGGAGTTTCATGTAGGTTCTCTCTATGCAGCCAGCACAGACCAGGGCCTGACAAATGTATTTCCCAATATGGATCCAAGTCTAGGCAGGTGTTGAGTCATTTTGACTATGCAACTGTGACACTGTGCCCACTCGCTGTATCCCAGTATATCCAGTTATGCAAACCAATCTAGGATCTGTGCTGAAATGCAGCTTATTGAGGTTGTTTTCCTGATGAGTATGTAAATGGTTTTAGTAGTGAGTCAATGATCTGTAATTAATGAGCACTTGGCATCACCGTCAATGTGTGTAACTGATCCCTGACAGGTCCCTTACTCCCACAGCCCTGTTGTCACCATCACACAGGTTGAAATTGTCCTATGCAGGCTCATTGCAGAAATGCTAGTCCCACAGTGAAAATGGACAATGCACGCCTTTGTTTGTTGGACGCTATCTCTGTAAGATGGACACATATGTCCAGAAGCATGTTCAGTGGCACAGGTACATAATACAGAATCCCACTCCCTGAGGTGGCATGAGTATGCATTTGTTAGTCCACATGTCAATGCCTGGACAGGTTAGACCTTCTGTACCCACCATGCCAATCCCTTCATTGTTACCCATGTGTGGTGTCTGATTTTGTGCCCTGACAGTAGCCTGTAGTAAATGTTAGGAGAGAACCATCCTCACAGGGTGTGAGTGATTTCATACAGTAATTCCTATGGAGCGTACCTTTCAGAAGCCACAGAGTTGTGATGTGTCCTATAGTTCTTCAGATTTTGCCAGATTGCTAGAACATGTCCCACAAGATGTCAGTTGCCATATCTAGTCAGTGGAAGGCCTGAGCAGGGTGGTGGGTTGGTCTGCATACTGGAAAGTGTTTGTAGCTATGTCCCTGTACTCAGTGGATTGTGTGTGGCACACTTTGGCATTTTGGGCAAAAAATAATGATCATAGCTTTGTTTACTGACATGTATGTGACTCAGCCATTTTGGATGGGACTTGTGGACTCAATTTCTCGTCTTTTGCATCAATGAAGGCCAACTCCCACCAGAAGAAAGGGATTTGGAGAGCCTTTGTCAAGTATGTGTGGGCCCTGGGGGTTCACAGCCAGCGGAGCACCCACTGCAGAAAGAGGTGGGAGTTCCTGAGCCGCTGGGCCAGGAAGATCGCGAGGCCCAGCTTGGGCTGTCTTCCCAACATGGGCGGGGTGCCCATCAGACCATGACCTCCTAATGGCCCACAATCTGGTGGTTGCCTACTCGGATCTGGATGAGTGTTTGAGGGCAGCACAGCAGCCACAAGTAGACATCAATGTCCTGCCTATTCCATTGCCAGGTGATTGAGTGAGGTACTGACTGCTCCCCCTGACAATTAGGGATGAGCCATGGGTCACACAGTGGATGGGAGATTGTTTGTATTACCATGTCATGTGTGTCAAACCGGCACACCTTGCCTTCTGATTCTGGGACCTGGTACACATCTGAGGGAAATCCTCAAACAACCTTCTCTGCAGGGACCACAATGGCTGTGTACAGTGATCATTAATGTATTTTTGCTGTTGTAGTGGGTGTACTTTCTGTCAAACAGATCACTTTCCATGAAAGTCACAGAAAAAAGGTAAGTAGGTTAATGTTCTCTCCTCTGCCATGTGTCTGGGCATTAGTGTATGTAGACAGATATCTTCAGTGTATGATGGGTGCTAGTGACTCACTGCAGTCTGTGATGTGTTTTTTCCCAGCATTGATGTGACATGCCCCACATGGCTAATGGTTTGCAGATGTAGCAAACTACTTTCCCTTGGTAAGTGGGGAACGTCCATTGAGTAGAATTATGTCCCATGACTGTAGCCAACATTCCTTGTGCCTATATATCAGCAGGTGTCCTTTTCTCTTTAGGAAACATCCTTAATCTGCAATTTCATACATGTACTACTTTTGTTGATGGGATGATGTCCATATTCCCTCACATATATGTGCATGGAAAACTGTTAGTGGTATAGTACATTTACCATAGTGGTCCATTTCATGTTGTTTATTATCTGACATATATCTTCATTTATCATAGTATGTCATTGGGCATGTAGAACTGCAATAACATGGCATACAGGCCCAGATTGTGGACCCGCTCTGGGTTTATCTATTCCCTTGATGTGGCATCATGTGGAAAAGTGCAATGCACATGATTATTGAGCATTTTTCCCTGACTGTTGTCATACACCAAGAAATGATTTGCAGTGATGTTGGCATTGCGTGTGTTTGAGTTCAGGCACTTATCCACAGATAAATGCCACAGTTGGCATGTCTAAGATGTGGATAGTGATGTTGCTTCTCATTGGACAACAGGTTGTGGTCCTTCTAGTAGTCCTTGCAAGGTCTGTGTCTCTCTAACATGCAAGGTACAGATGTTTACTACTGACACACTCAGATGATGTCACTGTAATGGGTGTCAAACTTTAGTGGTAACTATCCAGGGGCTTAGTGATTCACTGTTGTGTGTATTCTGGAGACATCTCTCCCTGACATATTGGATCTGACATCAACGTTGTTCCTTTAAATGACATATGTGAGGCCTATCTGAGTGACATTGATACTACCTCCTCTATTTGGACATGTGTCAAGTTTTGAGCTGTAAATTCTTGACATGTGTCTATTGTAACATGGGTATTTCCATCTGTACATCATATAAGTTCAAAATAGATGTGTGCATAAACTTGTGTGTGAAATATGGCAAGACACTTTACAAAAGGATAGTATTGTTGGCTACATAGTATATGGGGTCTGCTGCATGTTGCACAGCTGTGAGGATGGAGAGGTCACCTACTTGTTGTATGGTAATCGTGGTTGCAAGACTTCAGCCATGCAATTGTAGTTGTCTGAGATCCTGATTAGCCTGTGGGTAACATCGGTAAGTCCAGATGGCATGCATGCCTATGTTATGGCACATGAATGTGCCACTTAGGTGACAGTGTTTGATGGAGCCTACTTGATATGATGATATTGTTTGTCAATCAGAGTTGTGATAGAAGTGTTATCATGTACATGTTATGACCCTATTTCTCATTCTTTTCAAAGCATCAGAAGAGGCAGACAAAGGAGACGGGGCACAGCCGAGTGGGAAAGCATCTGCTCATTGGACCTCGCATCAAGATACCACCGAAAGAGAGGGATCCAGTGGCCTGGAGGGCAAGGGAAGTGCCATGGGGAGACAGGATCCACATACTCATCATTGGATTCCTCCTCCATTGTCCACTCTGACCCATCGGGGACCTCCACAGTGCCATCCTTGTCTGCTACCCACGTTCTATCATGTCCCTGTTGCTCCCCGCCTACTTGGCCATGCCCGCTCACCCAATAGGGTGGGCATCTCCTTTGTTGCAGGACAGTCTACCACAGCCCCTGTTACCCCTGCTGCCCTCAGTGAGAAGGCTATTGACCTCCTGAGAAGTACCTCTGTGGGTCAGACAGTAAATTGTAAATGCCATCCAGGGATTGGCAGGTCAACTCCAACAGACTAATGCGTTCCTGGAAGGCATTAATGGTACAATGTCTGTCCTACAGAGGTCTGTTCAGGCTCTGGCCTCTACCTTCCATCCCCCTTCAGTTTCCTCCTCTCAGTCCAAATCCCCCCTTCCACTACATACCCAAAGCACACAAACGGACCCTCATGCATCCACCTCAACAGACAAATGTAGCACACAGAAACACAAGCAGAAGACACACTGGCCTGCACATTAACAACATCTCCCACAGACGCAGCAACAGTCACAACTTCTCCTGACACCTGTATTACCCCCAGCATGACACACATTACATCAAGCATACCTACAGACACCACCACAACAGTAACTGGGACAGCACCACACCCATCCTACCCATGGACACCACCCCAGCAGACCCTCAGACATACACCCCAAGAACCACACCTGGAGACACCAAACCTACAGACACACCTACATCCACCACATCCACCATACCTGCAGTTACCACCCCAACAGATGCACACCCACCCACCAAGGCATCCACCAGCCCCTACACCCACTCTTAGGCCAAGACACATAAACACCCTCACTCACCCACCCAACAGCCAACTACCACACAAAAGCATACCCCCATAAGCATGCACCCAACACATCCAAACCTACACAGCCTACAACCACTCCCTCATCCTCCAAATTCTGTCCATCTTCTGATGACCATCCCCATGTATCCAATAAATATTTCTTATATAACTTTAACCTTTGTCCTGATCACCCACCCCATCCCAGACCCAGAAGGACCCCATCCAGCTCCCAATCCGTCCCTTCCACATCCAAGGCCTCCCCTTCCCCCTCTGCACGTAGCCATTCCTCTTCTCCCCAAGAAAAAACCCACCCCTTCTAAAAAGAAGCCCACCCCTCCCAAGGAGAAGACTACCCCTCCCAAACTCCACTCCCATATCTGTCCACCTCATAGAAAGTCCTTGAGGTGCCTGTCTGCCCCCTTGATGACCCTTCCTATGGAGGTTACATGGCACTTAAGAGTCAAGTTTAGGGACAACAATGTGCAATTAATGTACTTATTCATGGATTGGATAATAGCCTTTGGACATTCATAGTTGTTCAAGTTAATACATTCATCAGTTATTTCGTTTGGGGTACACCTTTGCCCTGCAGTTCCTTGTCTAGCCTTCTTTTGTTCCTGAGTGACTTTGGTTGTGTGCCTCTAGTTGTGTGTGTTTGAGCCTGCGTGCTGCTCAAGTTGCTGTTCTTAGCAGTATGTGAGTTTGTGTGCAGTGCTGTTGTCCCCCAGAAGAAGGGTATATGCTGTGTTTATAGGTATGTATGTGTGTGTAAATGCAATGGTTGTGTCATGGCACTGTGCACTGTTTGGTATGGTAAATATTTATTTTGTGATAAACTCAATGTGAGCATGTTTGGTGTTAGACCTGTCCCCCTTATCTGACTTGTGGATACATATGATGTGTTTCAGCTTGTATGAAATGTGTACCTACTGCCTGTGGCGTACCCCCCCCCCTTTGATGTGTTTGCTGGCTCTACAAGCTGTTTTAAAGGTTAATGATACAGGTAGGTGTGTGTGTACTTATGGCTGATGGTATCCACATCAACTTTGATTCTGTTGTCTTTCAATGAGCAGCAGCGGCATGATGTTTGTGAATGGCTCAATGGCAGCCCGGACGTGTACAGCTGCCTGCAGGTGAGTGTCTCCCTTTATACTGTCAATTCCCAACAACTTGTATATGGTGGTTGGACTGTCAGGATCATACTGGCAGTCTGCAACCTCATAATGGGTCCTGCAGAAACACTGTCGCTGCCTGCCTGTTTGTACTTCCTTGTTACAGTGGTGGTCTGTGCTGCCTGGCAATGCCGGCGGCCCGCTGGCAGTCTTCTGTTTGTAAGACTGTCAAGCTTGTAATACAGTGGTCCGTTCCCCCAGACCATTGGCGGTCAGACCGCCACCCCCAACATGGCGCTCACGGGACCCCCAAACTTGTAATCAGGCCCTTTATATCTCACTAGATAGTGGATTTTGAGTCTTCCAATTACGGTTAGCATTTTTATGATGTTATGTTTTGATTTTTTGTCTCCTTTTATTATTGTGTTTTACTTTCCATGTTATCTTACGTATTATTAGGCCATGTTATGCCTGACTTGAATGACTGTGTGGATTATGCTGTGTTGCTGGTGCAATCCCTTCTGGAATGGACTGTAAGGATGGACAGCAGGCCCTATTATGAGTTTGACTGACGGGAAAGCCGCCAGCCTAACTCCTGACAAGGTGGCCACCCTGTCAGGATCAAGGCTGTGCGTGGTCCAGGTTCCACCCGAAGGTCCGTTGCGCGGATTTGCGGCACTTTATGCGCACCACTGGTCATCCCCGCTTGTTCCAAGAATGGCCAACTTTGTTTGCCCTGTGGTAAAGCTCACATAGCTGCAGGTTTAGGCCATTGGTGGTCAAGAGGCACTTATCAGTGCTATTCTATGAAGGGACTACATTTCCCATGTTTTTAGAGGCAGCAGCCATCTTGGGGTGTGGCTGGCCTATAAAGCCCAGCCACACCCAAGTTCGTGGCTCACTATTTTGAAGACTTCGATGCAGTCAGACCTCAACGGACCTTCCTCTGGATCAAAGCAGAATTTCTTCAAAGGCAGCTTGGCAGAAACTCAAAGGTTCCTGTTATTCCATTTGGAATTCAAACATGAGTAGGTCGTACTCGTAGGCAGTAAGGTTGCGAAGAGCCCAAGTCAGAAGGGAGTTGTTTCTCACTAACTTTCAGCATTCCCCTAGCCTAACGAGTATGGTGTTTTAGGCCATTTGATTTTAGTCCTTCAGTGCACGGCCACCATGCACTCAGTAAAGCGCTTCAGTTCAAGGCAGGCGCACGATCAGTAAAGCGCTTCAGTTCATGGCAGCCACGCACTCAGTAAAGCGCTTCAGTTCACGGCAGCAATGCGCTCAGTAAAGCGCTTCAGTTCACGGCAGCAACGCGCTATTAATAAAGCGATTCAGTTCACAATAATAACGCGCATTGACATAGCGCTCCAATCAAAAGGAATAAACGCGCATTGGCATAGCACTTCAGTTCCAGAGGAGAAAAAAGGTGCTTCGGCCACAATATTTGAAAGCACTTCAGTTCACAGAAAGTAAAGTGCCCTTGGCTCCATACTTAAAGCGCTTTTCATGTACAGGAGAACATTTATCAAAAAAGGGTTTCAAAGATAAAGAAATCACAGTTTCATTGTTTTAGGATGCATGATATGTGAAATACATATTAAGGTGTTTTATGAGTCTTCTAAAACTGAGATCTAATGTTTAGAGTTTTATCAATGCATAAGTGGTTCTATGATTGATATTATCAATGCACAAGTGGTTCTATGATTGATGTTTAAGAGAGTGTCCATGGTCTAAAACTCTGGTCTTCTTGGGATTTGGAGGTCTCAGTTCATTCTGGTGTTGTGATTTACAGAAGGGGCTAATGCCCAATCACAAAGAGTTTCAATCTGGTGTTATGGAGATGCATGTACGCTAAGGCTCTAATGGTGAATTAGATTGTCTTTAATGAGTATATGCATGTTTGTTCTAACCTTTTCCTTTTCAGATCTCTCTCCCAGCTGTTCCCTACCCTAATACCCTTCCCCCCGCCTGGCTTCATCATAACTCTGTGCTAATAAAGCTTTCTGGGTTGGTGACGCCTGGAGGTGGGCATTCTTGTTCAGCAGCGTGCAGATCCAGAGGAAAAGACACAGTGACACACCCCCTATGCAGAGACTTCCCTGCCAGAGGTATTAAGAGTCTCCTGCTAGGTCGGCGGGCAGAAACCTCATTTTCTGCCCGCTGACCTAGCAGGAAACAGAGTACAGCATTGTCTCTGGCTTGTAATTGAGCCATCGGCAATGCTGTAGCCTGCAGGATGCACCAGCACCCTCACAATGTTCACTGCATGCAAAGCGGACAGTGAACATTGCAATGGTGCTGCCTAGGAGGGCCCCTGAACTGCCCACGCCAAGTGCATGGGCTGTGCGACAGCTTTCCTGGGCCCCCTGCACCTATTCTCTGCCAGCCTTTCCATGGCGGTGGTACCGCCACCATCCTCCAGATTGCTGGGTGGACCCTGCACTGTCCATGACATTGTCATCTCAGGCCGGCTTAGCAGACAGTGTGCACTCTGAGGGTGCTAGGGGGGCACCTGTGCAATGGCATTGGACTCAGCGCCATGTGGAGCCAAGTCCAGTGCCTCAGCACATTTTCCACTGGGCTGACCGGCAGATCAGCCCAGTGGAAAACTCATATTGGGGCCAGTGGGGAGCCCACCGGCATCATGGCAAGCTCCTCATCTGCTAAGCCAGCATGAGATGACAATGTCATGGACACTGCAGGAGCCCCCCTGTGGCCCCCATCACTTGTACTCCGACAGCCTTTTCATGGCAGTTGCCGATTACAACCACAACCATCCTGTGGGGATCATAAATCCTGGTGAAGACAGCAGTCTTTTGGTGGTCTGACCACCAGGGTCGTAATGTGGCTGTCAGACTGCTACAGCTGCGGCGGTCCGATCTCCACAGCGAATCTGGCTGCCTTCAGACTGCCAGACTCATAATAAGGCCCATAAAACCTACGTTCATGCAGCTGTCTGGGAGGGAAGACTCAGAGTTTCCAAGAGGGTTGGAACTGCTGCCTTTTCTTCAGCCAGTGATGAAAGACAGCAGTCCCTTACTCATCACAGAATGGGAAAGAGTCAGTGAAACTGCTGACTGAACCGCACTCTGTGATGAGGTGTCACTGATTGACAATCATCCCTGGGCACTTCAGGGCTTAAAACTGAAGTACTGAGGTCCGAGGCAATCAGTGATGCTCTCTCACATCAGAAAGAGAAGAGCCTCAAGGAACTTTTCACAGACTGAGGAGATCATGTTCACAGGCTGTGAAATCCTCAGCCTGGCATAGTACAGCTCAGGCAGCCTGGAGCCTGCACATTTATTGCATCTAGCTTCTGGCTGCCTGACCTGAACAAGAAGAGTGTCTGTCAGACTGCCCTTTGTCCAACCTGACAGACATTCTCCTTGTACCTTAAATGAGGAGGGCATAGCCCCATAGCCGATATGGGCCGGCCACAGCTGATTCCCAGGAGTGCTTTTTTCTGGCAGAGACATGGAGGGTTCCAACCACCTCCCACTAAGCTCCCCCATAATATGGGGCACCTTATCTAGTGCAGATGCTTGTGCTAACTTAGAAAATGAGGACATGTATAGGACGAATTGGCAATGATTATGACATTGGTGGTAAATCCCGCTTTCAGCCATGCCGACTGCCGCCAACATAATGCTGCCGCCACGGATGACCGCCAAGCATATTATGACACACACATACCAATCAGTCACTATACATCCACACACACAAGTCCACCAGCCCAAAGGCCAGTGATAAACTGGTGGTATCCAAACCCACACCGTTACGCCAACAGAAGTATGCCCACAGCATTATGACCCACAAATCACCGCGGCAGACATTCAATGGTGGTAAACCATTGGTGGTACTTACCGACGCGCTCAAAATACACACACTCAAACAAAACTACACCACATTGGACAATTCAAACTACACACAACTGACACCCATACACACACCACACCCACACCACTATAAAACACACGCCCACATTACCCACAACCCTTTGCAACTAGAAATAATTGATACCAGAGAGAGACAGCAAGAGCACCCACACAACCAGAGCCACATAACATCATCACATATACACCATCCACGCACTTTACATCACACACCCCAACACATCACCACACACACCCTCACCCTTACCACTCACACTACATCCATGGCACCACAATGACACCCCAGATTCTCTGAGGAGTAGCTGAGGGTCATGATGGAGAAAATCATCCGGGTAGAGCCACAGCTATTTTGAGCACAGGTGCAGCAGACATCCATTGCTAGTAAGATGGAGCTATGGTGGAGAATCATGGACAGGGTCAACACCATAGGAAAGCTCCCAAGAACAAGGTATGACATCAGGAATAGGTGTAATGACCTACGGGGGAAGGTACTTTCCACAGCAGCAAGACACCAACTAGCTGTGCAAAGGACTGGCGGTGGACCCCCACCACCTCCCCCACAACTAACAACATGGGAGGATCAAGTCTTGGCAATCATGCATCCTGAGGGCCTGGCAGGAGTAGGAGGAGGATTTAACTCTGGTAAGTCAAATCTCTATTACTATCACCCCAACTACATGCATGCCATCCCAAACCACCACCCTCACTCCCATCACATCACCATCTCCCACATACACAACCATCACAACCCACTCATCCCAATACCAAGCCGTGCATGTAACACCAAAGCATGGATACCCCTCACAGACCTGCCTGGACACCTACCACCACTGCATGCACACTGGAGAGAATCACCTAGGCCACAAAATAGCAACTCGCACAAATGCAAATCTGCCAGGACAACAACAACCATAGAGGGCAACACACCCATGCACATGATGTCACACGCAGAAACAATAACACTGCATTTACATCCCCACAGGTCCCCCAGCAAATGTCACCGGAGAAGAGGTTCCAGCAACATCCAGTCCCCCCCCCAGAAGAGGCCCACAGTGATAACAGCAGCTCTGCTCGCCTGGATCTGGATGACCAACCTGGCCCATCAGGGATCTCTGGACAGTCGGTTACCCAGGCACACACACCACCACAAAGTCTCCCCCTTCAGGAAACACCACTATAGCACCCACCCAGCAGGCCCATACCTCTGTCCCCAGAACACATCAATCAACAGTGTGTCTACCACTACAGGGACCTCAGGCCACCCCACAAACACAGGACGATCGGGGACCTGGGGTCAGTGTCGATGGACACACGGTTCATGGGACAGAGGCACAGGACAACAGGAAAGCTGGGAGGACTGCTGTGCAAAAGAAGGAGGACAGGCCCTGGGAACCGACTCTGCAGGAGGCACTCACCTTGATCCTGGGAGCATACCACCATTCCCAGGAGACGATGGGCCACATACTGGACAAGTTGCAGGAGAACATGCGGCTGCAGGAGGGACAGTACCTGGGGATCAGGGAGGACTTGAAGAACATTAACACCACCCTGGTCTCCATTGCAGGGGTTCTGGCAGACATGTCCAACATGATGAGGGAGGCAATGGTGCCCCACCGGGCCTCTGCCACTAGCCAAACTGATGAACAGCCCTCCACCTCCGCTGCCGCTAGTGGACAGGAGGCCGTGCCACAGGAACAACAGGCCACTGGCACCCCTCCCCTGCAGGAGAACCACCCCGCAAACGTTCCCTGCGATCCAGACAGAAGCCAGAGACTATTGCCAAGACCACGCCAGGAAATAAGACTCTCCTGATTGTCACCCTTGTGTCCCACTCTGTCACCCTGTCCACCTTGAACTGCCATTGCTCCCCTTCTTATGCCCCCTTGGACAATGCACCTGTGATACAAATAGACTGGAACTATAACACACAGAAGGACCATGCAGCACGCTCATAGACAATGCACAAAATCCCTAGGAGTTCCCGAATGTCACAGTATGACGTAAAGGAGTGATTATTTAAAAAAGGTGTGCAACTCCACCAAGGCCCCTGCTGCATAGAAAGCCTTAGATGCAAAAAGAGCCCCAAAGATAAACTCAAACAGGCGGTGCACCACTAGAGAAGCAAATAGTTAAATACAGTAAGAAGACAGTCCAATACGCCAGTAGCAGAGACGAAGCAAATCTTCCATTTGGATTCTTTTTAATTCCAATGATAGGTATTCACACAGTTCTCATGTTCTTATTGCGACACATAGTACAGAAAATTGACTGCCAGCGCGTTTTGCCCATCAACAAAGGGGCTTCTTCAGGGCTGTAATGTGACATAGAGCAAAAGTGTACACAATATAAGAAAGATGATAATTGCATAGTACCAAAACTAATGATAAACTACATACCAACACAGAATAGATCACTGTTAGCAACACTGTGAATGCACAAAACGTGCATAATCGTGCATTAGTGATATCATAGCTGTAAAAAAAGTGTCTTAGAGAACTCAAGCAGAAAAGGCGGAAAATCTGACAGAAAAAATATATGTGGAGGAGAATTGAAGGAAATGCATAAATGCTATGAGGGCAAAAAGACCAAATTTCCACCCAGTGCAAAATCAATCTGATAATGTGATAAGATAAATGCACGAGCCACAGAAAGATATATATATATAGGAAGGCAAATTTTCACCAAGTGCAAAAAACCAAATGTCAAAATCAACAAGTTCAGCATACCAAGATGAAATCCAGTCAGTCACAGTAATCGGCAATGATAAAGCAAGATTTGAGCTGGCTAGCGGGGGAAAAAAGATGATGATAATGAAGATTGTATAGAAAATATATATTGGAGTAAATGAAAAAAAGCCAGCCGGCAATTTAGAATACATAGACATACACATGTCAGTAAATGTGAAAAAGGGGAAAAAGAGAGGCAATGTTAAAACAGAAAAGCAACTAGCCCCATTAATTAACAATAATAGTAATCAGAACCGAGGATCAAAAAAGAAAAAATAACCACAAAAAATTGGTTCGCGAAATGCCCATTGTACGGTAAGAAAAATAGTGATTTAGACGAAAAAGACTGATTGTGAAGGACAAACGGTGGTATTACGCTGTGTCAGTACAGCTGTGGCACATGGTCGATGCGCCCTAAGTGTAGAGGAAACCATGGATCAGACCACCATCCCGCGGTAATAAAAAAGTAAAAGGGAAAAATGTCTTACCGAGAAAATATGAGCAGTACATTTCAAACAAAGCCCATAATGAGACACACGGTTCGAGCGACCGTTACTGTCATTGCAGGGTTGGGCCGGTGGAAGTGAGACACCGGTCCCGATACATGAAGACAAGGGGAAGCCCCCGCTGGGAGCAACGTAGAAATAGTGGATAAAAACCGTAAATCCGGGTAGTATCAGTTAGAAATCAAAGATGGACAAAAGAGCGGCTGCCATCTTAAGAGTATTAAAAATGAGGATGTTTAACAAGTGAATAGGAATGCCCGCAAACGGTGTTCCATAGGTGCAACGAAAAAAATATATGTCGAAAAGGTGGGAAAGACAGAAATAAAAGTCCGTTTAGAAACAGAAATTGGCAAGCGAACCATGAACCATGAGTACAAAATTGAAATATTGTAAAAAAGGGGAGAAAAAGAAGGACTAAATTAAAAGTCCATCTTGAAAGTAGTTATGACAAAAGGATGATGGACTGGATGTCATCACATACTTGAAAGAGTAAATTATTAAACCAAACACAAAAAAGTAGAAGGAAAAAAGAAGAACCCTCAAGGCCCAAAAACGATAATGTGCTAGAAATGCCAAAATAATTAGCAAAAACAAACCAATTACATGTTTCATTTTCATTTACTCCAATATATATTTTCTATACAATCTTCATTATCGTCATCTCAGGGCAGTCAAAACCCAGGCAAGCACCTCAGCCACCTGGTCCACGGGCACAGTAGTGTGCATAGCTACTCCAGGTGGGAGAGGATCCCGGGAACCAGGCAGCCACACTGAAAAGGTGCCTGCACCAAGTGCTGCAAGGAAGGGCATGGAGGCACCCCCAGCTGCTAAAAGGAAGGGGGAGGAGGCACCTCCAGCTGTTGAAAGGAAAAGGCAAGGAGGCACCCCCCAGCTGATAAAAGGAAGGGCAAGGAGCAATCCCTGGCTGCTGAAAGGAAGGGCAAGGAGCCTACACCAGCAGGCAGAAAGGACAAAATGCCTGGTGCTGGGACTCAGTCAGAGCCCCCACATCCAACCATGGTGGTTCCGCCGTCCGAGGCTGCAGGGGAAGGGCTGGAGCCTCTTCCCACCACTGCCAGCACCGCCACCAGCGCTGCCACCAGCACCACTGCCAGCAGCAGCGGCCCCAGTGGGCAGCCGTCCAAGGCTGCAGGGAAAGGGCTGGAGCCTCCCCCCACCACTGCCAGCACCGCCACCAGCGCTGCCACCAGCACTGCCACCAGCACCACTGCCAGCAGCAGCAGCCCCAGTGGGCAGCTGTCTGAGGCTGCAGGGGAAGGGCTGGAGCCTCCCCCCACCACTGCCAGCACCGCCACCAGCACCCCCACCAGCACCACTGAGAGCAGCAGCAGTCCCAGTGGGCAGCCGTCCGTGGCTGCAGGGGAAGGGGCCTGCACCAGCAGGCAGAAAGGACAAGAGGCCTGGTGCTGGGACTCAGTCGGAGCCCCCATCTCCAACCATGGTGGTTCAGCCTTCTGAGGCTGCAGGGGAAGGGCTGGAGCCTCCCCCCACCACTGCCTGCACCGCCACCAGCACCATTGCCAGTAGCAGCAGCCCCAGTGGGCAGCCGTCCGAGGCTGCAGGGGAAGGGCTGGAGCCTCCTCCCACCACTGCCAGCAACGCCACCAGCACCACTGCCAGCAGCAGCAGCCCCAGTGGGCAGCCGTCCGAGGCTGCAGGGGAAGGGCTGGAGCCCCCCCACCACTGCCAGCACCGCCACCAGCACCACCACCAGCACTGCCACTGGCACCACTGGGAGCTGCAGCAGCCCCATTGGGCAGCCTTCCGAGGCTGCAGGGGAAGGGCTGGAGCCTCCCCCCACCACTGCCAGCACCGCCACCAGCACCGCCACCAGCACCGCCACAAGCGCTGCCACCAGCACTGCCACCAGCACCACTGCCAGCAGCAACAGCCCCAGTGGGCAGCTGTCTAAGGCTGCAGGGGAAGGGCTGGAGCCTCCTCCGCACCACTGCCAGCACCAGTACCGCCACCAGCGCCACCACCAGCACCGCCACCAGCACCACTGCCAGCAGCAGCAGCCCCAGTGGGCAGCCGTCCGAGGCTGCAGGGGAAGGGCTGGAGCCTCCCCCACCACTGGCAGCTTCACCAGCAGCACCACCACTACCACCACTGAGCAGACGTCACCGCCGGCGGACAATGTGTAGTCCTGCCTACATGACCTGTTGTGCGGCCTGGCCCCAGCAAATTCTGTGGGTCTGACACCCAGGTGAGAGACTGTGACCTTGCACTCCCCAAGATCTGCATCACTGGGGACAATGCCCCCTCCTGATCCAGTGGAAGAAGCCATCCACCCACTCCATCCTCCCCAGGATGAAGCTCTCTTGGCACAATGCCCCTTCCAAAACCAGTGGAAGAAGCCATCCACTCACCCCTTCCTCCCCAGGATGAAGCTCACTGGGCACAATTCCCCCTCCAGAACCAGTAGCGAAGCCATCCACTCAACCCATCCTCCCCAGGATGAAGCTCACTGGGCACAATGCCCCCTCCAGAACCATTGGAGAAGCCATCCACTCACCACATCCCACCCAGGATGAAGCTCACTGGGCACAATGCCCCCTCCAGAACCAGTGGAAGTAGTCATCCACTTGAGAGACTGTAGCCTTGCACTCCCCAGGACAGAGTAATGGCCATGTTGCCCCCTCCAGGACCATTGGCATTGTACCATCTTCCGGCTGAGGTGCCCCCCATTCCCCTGCCCCTTGAGGTGCCTGTCTATTTTTGACCTGATGCCCCTGCAGTGTTCTCTCCATGTTATTGCAGAAGTAAGGTGGGGCCTTGAACTATGTGATGTGGCCCTATGGCCCTGTGGCATTGAGGACCTGCAGTGTCCCCGTATTTGTAAATATGTATATACTTTTTTATTTGGATGCACATATTTATACTATTTTGTCTTATTACACTCACTTTAATCAATTCCTTTTGCCCTTGCATTATTCCTGAGGGGTACTGGGGAACATGTAATGTTACTGCATCTCGTTATGTGTATGGTGTTGGGGGTGGGGGTGGAGGTGTTGCGGGTGTGTGTCACTCTCTTTTTCCTCCCTCTTCCCCTGTGCTAGGCGGCCGTACCCACCGTGGTCATCTTCAGCGGTGTTCGTAATGGAGCAGAAGGTAGAAGATCAAGGGGAACACATGCAACTCGGGCTCCATGGTGGCGTGGTTCTTCCCTGAGTCTCCAGAGGTGAGTCGTTTCCCTTCTGTGCAGTGTGTCGGCCAGGCTTTTGATGTCGTTGGTACCCCCCAGAAAAGGTGGCGATTTCCTGTGTCTTAATACAGTGGGCGGGACATTGTCTTTCACCTGGCTGTAGGCAGTTACCACTGTGGTGCATGTTGGTTTCGCCCTGGCGGTCGGTGTGTTAAAGTGGCTGTCTGTCTGAGCTGTTACCGCCATGGTCATAATTTCATATTTGTTACCGCTGGCCTGCTGGCGGTATTACCGCCGCTTTATCACCAACTGCCAGGGTCGTAATGAGGGCCTATGTATGTCTTGAGGTTTTTGAGCTTAGGATTGTTGGACTTCATCTAGGTGGCAAACTTGGTCATGCAGGCAGTCAACTTGTTTTTTGTGTTTGGGTATTGTCCAAGAGAGACAGTATGAATTATGTCTCATCGGCATATGAGAGGATATTGATATTGTGGGAACATATTAAATTGGCTAGTGGGGTCATACATGTTTTGAGGAGGCAAGGGCTGAAGGATGAACTTTAAGTCACTAAACGGATGGGTTTAAAGGCTTGTGAGGTGTATGGTGTTAGGCCATCAAAAATTAGCAGATCCCCACTGGAGAGGTGGTCCTTAAATGCTGATCTTGTGCGTGCATCTGATGAGGGTGGGGTGCACTGTGTCAGATAAAGACTTATTTTTATAATAATGTTCTTTAAAAGAAAGGGAATGAATCTTAATGTACATTTGTGTGAAATAAGTCATTTAATGCCAACCATGGCAGGGAAAAATGCATTAAAGTACTGACAACAATAACATTCACATTGTAATCATTATCATTTACACCATTTCTATTAAATTTCTCTAAGAGTTCCATATTCTCATCCAGTTTCTATACTCTGCTCTTTTGAACCCTATAGATAGTTATTCTTAATTAAACTTCAGTTTGCTAATATTCTCCATTTGCAATAGGTGGTGGGCTCCGACTTGCTCCAAGTGAAAGATAAAAAAGCCTTGCAATTGAATTTAAAACAAACATAACATCCTGCCTTCATACTAATCATGCAACCTATTTATTGATAATATTCATTGTTCTAATTATTTACTCTTATTGGTACTTCACATCAAGCCATCATGCCCCCTTGCATCATGCAAACAATCATTTAAACTGGTGATGTATCACAGTCACGATGTGTTTGATATTTTTCACTTTACTGTAATCAGGTTACTTGTTTCAAGACCAGCAGTTGACAAGCATTCACTGGGAATTGTACCCTTTTTAAGGATTAAGGGGCTAAATATAACATTGGCGGTTCCACCACTGGAGAGCCAATGCCACGGAAAAAATGCTGCCATCAAGCATGCTGGGTCTACCCCCCCTCACATTACAATGTTCCCGCCACCCACCAGTGGGACCAGTGCTACTGTATTAGTCTTGGCTCACTTATGGGAGCCAAGGCCAATACCATAGCACACCAGGATCCTCAAAATACACACTGTCTGCAAAGCAGACAGTGCGCATTCTGAGTGTGCTGAGAGGGGACCTCCTGCATTGCCCATGCCATGAAATAGAGCAGTGCAGGCCCCCCGTAGGATCTGGCACTGGCTCTCTGCCAGCCTTTACATGGTGAGGTGACAACCATGGAAAGGCTGGTCCTAAAGCTGAGTTGTAATCATCAAGGTGGCCTGACTTCAGTGCCACCATGGCTGACCACAACTCAGACCACCCTCTAATCATCGGGAACCATGTTCCTGGTGGAGATGACAGTCTTCAGGTGGTCCCGCCTGCCTGAGTTGTAATGTGGCAGTCGGACCACCTGTAGTGTGGAGGTCAGACTGTTAACATGAGGCTGGAGGCCTAAAGATCGTCAGCCTCTTATTGAGGCCCAAAGTCTTCTTAGCAATAGGTGTTAGGGAAAAAAAAAACGTGACCGTGTTCCTATCTGTAATTTACAGCAGGGGTGCAGCCATCTAGCCCTGCTTCGACCTGTGACTTGGGTATTGATTCTCAGTTATAAGAAGGGCCATTTGTGAGCAGTGTCACATGCTGATGTGATAGTTTAGCTGCTCCTTGTGCCTAGATGGAGCAGGTAGGGAAAGGTCTCTTTTTGCCTCATTAGCCTCAGGTTTTTAGACTGGTGGAGCTGTTTTTTTGCAATGGGGCTCTGCTAACCAGGCCCGAGTGCATGTGCTATGAACCATAAAACATGTCAAATAGGGCATATTTAGCTTACCTATAAGTCCCTAGTATATGGTACAAACTGTACACATGCCCTGTATAGTTGAATGTCATTAGAAGATAGCAGCACCAATTGTGCCACCCACTACAGTAAAATGACTGCATGCCTATCTATGTAGCCTCTCTGTGTAATTTAAAAACTGGAAATTCATCTAGTCAAAATAACACATTTTGACAAGTCTAGTCTAGATTTTGCAGCTCAGCAATGCAGAAAATATGTCTTGGTAGGATGCATACTTGGAGAAAATCCAACACACACACATAAAGTTAAAAAGTGAATTGAGATAGCAAAGTCCTATATATTTATGGTAATATTCAGTTTACCAATCAATGGAATAAGGCTGTTCAGCTGGTATCATGAAAAAGTTTATTATTATTTGATGGCATACCCCCCAGGGTTGTCACAAATAAATGGGCTAATGTGTTAAACATTGACATCCGATAAAGATTTGATATCCTTACTTAAACTGAGCAAGTCAAAGACAAATATATTTTAAATTACATTTCAGAGAGATGTCAGCATTAAGTGCTGTTTGGCTCTTTTGAGATTTCTCTACTACCACATTTGTGGAATTGTATGCAGCTTATTTACAAGCCCCTTGCACCACTGTTGCATCATTTGTTTGATGCAGCTGTGGTGCAAAGCAGATCCCCACAGTGCGCCACATTCACAAACTGGTGCAACAGGACTATTGCACCAGTTTGTAAAGTCTTGCACTACATTATACATGCACCAGGTATAATGTATGCAAGCTAGACATTCCCCCAATGTAAGCCATGCAGAACTGGCAAGTTGTCAAACATCTTTTCCCCCATTTCTATTTTCTATTCTCTGCTATAAATCATTAAATCATCAATGAAAAAGGAATTCATGATAGACAAATCAATCACTATAAGTGAGAAAAATGAACATAAACATGAGGTGGATACAAGGCATTCATGGCATGATCCTTGCTGCATCCTAGGCAGTTTTGCTGAACACCTGTGACACATGACCCCTCAGAGTCTGATAAAATAATCCAATTAACTCTAGAAATTTGTTAAGGATCACAGACACTGTTATATTAACCATACAAAGTTCTCAGCTTCCACAAAACTGTGCATATTTTCCATCAACAATACAACCACGAGTTTGTAAATCAACATATGCTTAATTCAATGACATGTTAGAGTGTTCTGTAAGTATGGCAGCACTTTTTTAACAACTAAAACAGTGTATATGTGCAGATGTCCAAGTATTTTTGTTTCTTACAGATAATTGAAACTTGCAGATACGTTTGTGAATCTTTTAGTTTTAAAAAAGTTTGGTGAACTATTTAAACATTGTCTTTGCCAGTAAAAAATATTTATACTATTGTGTCATGACCTTTTTTCCTCTAAGAGGTTTGTATAATAATTCATGAAATATAGATTTATAGATGGGCAGCTATGAATAAAACTAAGGACCTGATGAGGAGTCTGGACCGCCAGTCCTCTAATTTGGCAGTGGGGAGGCGGCTGCCAAGTCGGCGACCTCCCCACCATTGTATTATGATTTCCCCATTGGGCAGTAGTATAGACTTGTTATTTTAAGTAATCTTGTAAGTCTTAGTACAAAGACTAGTCCCTCAAACCGCTAACTCATAAATTGCTTGCAGCCAACATGGGTTTTATCTCTACTTGACTTTTTCAAGACTGCAAATTCCAGAAGATCAAATGTATAAAAAATCTTCATATTAATTTAGAAGAACATTGATATTGTTTCAGGTGAGAGCACAGTAGCAGTTATCATGCTCAAAGGAAGTCAGAGTGAATACACCCATGTGCTTGTATACAGAAAAGGTTATAAGCATCCACAAGATTAAAGAAGATATGAACTGAGCAATAAACATATGACTGACAGAAACATCACTCCAAGTGGTGCAACCCATAAGTAGCCAGAAAATGAATATACCAAATGTCAATAATAAAAGTTATAAAGTCACACAACATAAGGCCAATACAATAATTCCAAATGCAGTATCAGGCAAACCGAAAAGAAACCAAAAGTGTGAAACGAAACCCTTACACAAATCTTTTTATATTCAGGAAAAGAAATACCTCTGGAACTATCCAGTATGCAAAATCTAGGCAGGAGGAAAATCCCACCTCCTATGGATCTGGGACCTCAGTTCGTCAGTAGGGGCTAGTGTGATATCATTAATGTCCATTCTGTAGGGGAAAATGTATAAAAATCACAATAAGGTCACTGCTAAAGTCAAGGCAGGTGGGCAGCCCCCCTCCCCGAGCCTCTAGAGGCCCAGGAGAGCCCACCCTGGGGCCAAAATTACTTTTTATGTCAAGGGGGGCTGCTCGGACACCATCCTGAGCCTCCAGAAGCCCCTCTGAGCCCACCCGAGACCAAAAGTTCTTTAGATGGGGAGGCCCCCCTCCATGAGCCTCCAAAGGCCCTAGGGAACTCACCCCCAGGGACAACACTTTACAACACATTCTCAAACCCCAAAAGGTCCCAGGGAGCCCACCACAGGGTGAAATTTAACAAAAAGTCCAGAGGGTTGCACTTCCCTCTTCGTAGCCTTTAAAGGCCCAAGGGAGCCCACACAAGGGGCCAATTACTTTTTGTGAGGGAGGCCACACAGCCCCCTCCCTGAGTCATTAATGGTCCCAGGGACCCCATCTCCCAGAGCCAGCCCACAAGCTATGTCCAGGTGATCCCATTTTCAAAACACCTGCCATGAGGGACCAACACTAAGTCCTATCCCAGCAGATGGGAGCTTCAAAAATGCTCCAGCCTGCTGGGAGTGGACGTTTTATTTTTTCCCTGCTAGCATCAGATCAAAATATTGCTTCTGCCTGGAGTGAGAAGCATTAGGAGCTTCACCCTGTGGGCTTCCGCTATATGTGGGGAGCTGCCTTGGGCCTTGGGCCGTGGGACATGAAAATTACCCTAGGCCCTGTGGTCCTCCAGGGTTGAAATCAGCCCGATGAGGGAGGGCAGCCTGTCCCCCTTTATTTAAAAGAGTGGCCATGGATGTGGTTCCCAGGAGCTAATACGGCTTGGAAATTGGAGCCTTGAGGCCCCCCTCCCCTTTATTTAAATAAGTGGCCCCAGGAGATGTGGTCCCCGGGGTTGATAACAGCTTGGGGAGGGATAACTGTAGCCTGCTCCTCCTAAATAAATACACAGCCCTGGAGATGGGGTCCCTAGGGCCTAAAGAGGCTCTGGGAGGGGTCCATGCAGCACCCTCCCCTTTATTTAAATAAGTGGCACTGGGGGAGGACCTACCCATTAGTTTCAGAAATGGCCCTGGGGGACTTTAGGGTCTAACAAGGTTTGGGAAAGGGGGGTCATATGGTCCTCCTCTCCTTTTAACATATATGTACGACCCTTGGGGATGGGGTCACCAGGGCCTAAAGAGGATTGAGCAGGTGGGCTATGCTACCCCCTCCCCTTTAACAAAACAAATGTCCTGGGGATATGGCCAACCCCCCCACTGAGCACATCCAAAGGCATGCACAGCTTAGGTTTGGCTTAATGAGGAAGGTTGCATTTGCATATGGTAATTAGGTTTTAATTTACACTAAAAAATCCCTAGGAATTCACTGGAAAAAAACAAAGGTTAAGGTAAGGTTATAGTTAGGTGTGATAAAAATATGTTTTTTTAAAAAAAGTCTTTGAAACTCACTGAAAAAAAGGTAAAAGTGAAGTTATAGTTAGGTGAAGTTATCAATGACAACTTAGGGTCAAAGTTGCACATAACATATGCTTGCTGCACCCATTAATGATCCTTCATGTTATTCTGAGTTATGTTGTACTTACTTTCAGACCTGTAATGCCATACTAGTTTACAAAGTAGTATGTGCAAAAGAAGCTTGGATGATGTCATCAGCAATGTCATCACTGATGTCATCACTGATGCCATTTGAGATGTTATCAGTGATATCATAAATGATGTCGTAGAACATGTTATGGGTAATGTGTATCATAAGCAGTGCGTGCGGGGGCACAAGTTATAGTTAATGCTGTTAGCTATAATGGCAAATGTATGTATTTTCTTTCAGTTTAAATGTAAATGTTGTTATTGATATATTCACCTACGTATAACCTTACAATAATCAGGCCATCACCAGTAGGGAGTTAGACCTAGAACCTAGTTTCCATAGGAAAATCATTTTTTGTTTTGCCAATAACTTTAGTGCTGTTTGACAAATCTTCACAACATTTTTAAAACTAGTATTCCACTCACTTCAGGTGCTGCCTTGAAAGTTTCAGGGTAATCTGTCAAGTGGAGGTGAAGAAAAACTCTTTTCCCCCTTGCAATTTCCACAGTATTTCTAGATACAAATTCAGCCCGAACCACCGGAAGGAATTACACAAAATTTGGCAGAAAGCTAGCTCTTGGTCCAGAAGGTATGTTTTTCTGATATGGTGTAAATCCATTCAGTACTTTTAGATTAAATAAATTCAAAACAAAATATCTATATAGGGATGCAGATCTTCCGCAGATATGACAATCTCAGTCCTGACTGGCTGCCAACACTTCAACCAGGAAGTATTGGCAGATATTTTAGAACTCAAACTCAGTCGATTCTCAAAGTAAATGTAAAAATAAAGAAAAGGGGTAGGGTAAGAATACTTTGATCCTCCAGACCTGGTGCTGTGGTCCCCCAGGGACACCAATCGGGCCTAAAAACCATTTTTTTTAATTTTCATAGCGAAATTCATGAAAGATCAATAAATCTCTGTGAAAATATAAAAAAAGTGTGATTTGACACACTTTTTTCTACTTTAGCTCCTGAGTGGCCAAGGTCCGGGGGCATATTTCAATGTAAAAAAGGGGAGGGAGTGCTTAGTAAGTATATATATATTACAACGTTATAAACGCTCACTCAGGTGGTACGGTTGTAAGGATTTTATTACAAAGATTACGCGTTCCGGCCAACTGCGCTGCATTGATCACATGATTTCTACACTTCACCCTTTGTGATCTAAATACTTCATAGACACAAAAAATGGATCAAAAACACCGTGTTAAAAGGGGTCACCTTGACAAAATGGTATACTCTTCACACCATGATTTATGTTGTACTATTACTCCATGCAAAACAATCTAACACACAAGTGCTTTCACAATTCATTTATAAATCCCCAGACAACAGTAAGCCCTTTTCAACAGACTGAGCTACAAACCTACCGAAGTCTTTTATATGTATTCAAATTTATGTAAGTGTTTTACGTGTGAATAGATGTTTTCATTACTGGCCAAATAGATGGTGGCAATGCTCTCCTCCCAAAATTAAAAACAATAACAGATATACTTGTAATGACAAGAATGGGCATAATTTTGCATAAATTTCACATACATTAATCATCTCACTAAGAATTCATTTCCAAGAGTTAGTTTTCACACTCCAGCCAAGTGGGCCATTCGGGCATCATATTATACACAAAATAATAAAGTTAGATCTAATTGCACCCATATTCCACTTTAATCAATCAAATCCTTTAAAATTAATTGCACGAGTCTGTGTTCACAGTCCAGCCCAAGTGGGCCAGTCATGCACCATATTATACAAGTATATATTTTTGTACTACCAAGGAGAATAATTCAAGCTGTGACAAAATATGGGCGTAGCAACAGTTGATTCGTGTACGTATTTATTTTTGGTTAGTACAGAAAAGTTTACATGTACAATATGGTGCATGACTGGCCCACTTGGACTTGTACAGTTAATTTTAAAGGAATTGATTGATTTAAGTTGAAATTGAATAAGGGACAAATAAAGAATCAAGGTGTGTAGATCATGACAATGCATCAGGGAATAAATAAATTGCACACCATCTTCCTCTCTTAATAGCCTTCTTTATAATTGTTTCAAAAAGGAACTGACATCATAGGAAAATAGTCTATTGCATCTTAGATTAAGAACTTTAGACATCCTCCCATGGACAGACCCTCATCTTAGAAAAAGCTTCTTATGAAGTTTGACACGGCTCTTTTAGAAAAACTCCCAGTGTTCATTGAATAAATATAGACGTGCCGTATGTTTTGTGTCCTTCTGTGCCTGCTGGCTACCAAACTCCTACTGCAACTCTGCTCATGGAAGACCCTTCTGGGTAATGCAAGTGAGGAGACACCTCAAGAATACAGATGGTGAGGACACCCATCTCTTAGCTGAGCATGGATTATATAAAGGTGCTGATGGACATCACATGAAGTGCTGCTTTTACTTCTGAGTGCAATCAGTTTATCTAAGCTTTTAATGCTTTCCTCATTAGAGGTCTCAGCATAGATGTAACTGTCAGCAATTTTGTAAGAATAAAACAATGATACACTATGGACAATAGCATTTCAAGGTGGCCACAAGGGATGCAGCACACTGCAGATGAAATTGGGGTTGGTAGCTTTGTAGAATAGCCCCACCAGCTCTGGCAATAAAGAACACTCATTTTCAGGTGGATATGCACATGTGATTAGGCAAAATGCTGTCATTCATGGGTTAATATAGTTGATCGTTGAAAAGGATACTTAAACAGACGAGTGGAAGAAGAGTGCTGACATAAAAATCATCTATGCATATGTATGTATGTATGTATGCATTAGGTATGAATTTATTTGATTACAAGACCATATCAGACTACTAAACTCTCCAGACCCTTCAAAGAGGGGTTAGCCAGGATTACCACAATGCATGTTTTTCGTACTCAGGGTTTGTAAAACCAACAATAAAATAATGGGTAACTTGTGAGATTCCATGTAACCATATACCTGGCTACAGGCTTTAATACAGAGTAATACAAACCCACCCTTTAAGGCCAATTGGCTTTAGCATACACTTTTTACAATAAATAAGACCTATTACATTTGTCATAATTGTTCACAATAAATAGATTAGACCAATGGTAGCTGATATATCGTTTTTCAGTGATCCAATGATGCTTATAGCCTTTATTATTGGTTTGTTACCATAAACAACTCAGGATGGCTACATTTAACAATGACTGTCAGCAAGGCACCCATGTGGCACACAATCATTTACAATTGTAAAAAGTCTATATTAAAGTCAATAGGCATACAATCATGAAAATTATAAGTATGCACAAATATACAGTAGGCAAACAATATATAATCTATCTTCTGGGAGCAGAATGAGGATTCTAACAATACAAAGTTTTTAACCACAGAGTTTGTCAGAATGGGTAAGGAACACCCAAACCCTTGCCTTCTACAGTTATCTTATTTAATTTAACAAAGTACCTGCCTACATGGTTTAACGCATTGTAATAACAATCCACCCGTAAAGGCCTATTGACTTTAACATAGATTTTTACATTAAGGGCCATATTTATACTTTTTGACGCAAAACTGCGGTAAAGCAGTTTTGCGTCAAAAAAATTAGCGCCGGCTAACGCCATTCTGAAGCACCGTGCGGGCGCCATATTTATTCAATGACGTTAGCCGGCGTTAGCCGCCGGCGCTGCCTGGTGTGCGTGAAAAAAAATGACGTACACCAGGCAGCGCCGACGTAGGGGAATATGGAGCTTGGGCGCCAAAAAATGGGGCAAGTCAGGCTGAGGCAAATTTTTCGCCTCAACCCGATTTGCGCCATTTTTTTCGACTCCCAACCCCCATTGAAATGACTCCTGTCTTAGCAAAGACAGGGGTCATGCCCCCTTGCCCAATGGCCATGCCCAGGGGACTTCTGTCCACTGGGCATTGTCATTGGGCATAGTGGCATGTAGGGGGGCACAAATCAGGCCCCCCTATGCCACAAAAAAAAAAAAAATATTACTTACCTGAACTTACCTTAAGTTCCCTGGGATGGGTCCCTCCATCCTTAGGCGTCCTCCTGGGGTGGGCAAGGGTGACGGGGGGGTCCCTGGGGGCATGTGAGGGCACCTCTGGGCTCCTTCCGAGCCCACAGGTCCCTTAACGCCTGCCCTGACCAGGCGCTAAAAAACGACGCAAAAGCGGCTGGGCGTCATTTTTTTTGACCCGCCCACTCCCGGGCGTGAGTTTTGCCCGGGAGTGTAAATACGGCGCACATGCCTCGGAGTCAATTTTTTAGATGGGAACGCCTACCTTGCATATCATTAACGCAAAGTAGGTGTCCACGCTAAAAAATGACGCAAACTCCATGGACTTTGGCGCTAGACGCGTCTAACGCCAAAGTATAAATATGGAGTTAGATTTGCATCGGAATTGCGTCAAAAAAAATGACGCAATTCCGGCGCAAACAGAGTATAAATATGCCCCTAAATTCGTAATACTTATAACAAAACAGATTAGACCTATGTCCTCTGACATAACATTTCCCAATGAGGCAATCAAGTCTATAACCTTTACCATTGACTATTATCACCTTAGCCTTCTTAGGCCTACTGTGTCAGTGAAGCTCTCCCATCAGACATTTATCAGGCGCAGAGTGTAATAAATAAAAAATCAACACAACATAATAGGCAACCCGTTCTTACAG
Source organism: Pleurodeles waltl (assembly GCF_031143425.1). Lineage (NCBI taxonomy): Eukaryota > Metazoa > Chordata > Amphibia > Caudata > Salamandridae > Pleurodeles > Pleurodeles waltl. The sequence continues at coordinate 776,693,706 of NC_090445.1, forward strand.
TGCCTACAAGGATCATCAGATTGTAAGTCTTCACAGTTTGTTTGAGGGCGTCATCAACAACACACCTCTTGCCTAATGCAGTAGTTTTGGTGATTCCATGTAACAAAATTCCTATCAACATGCTTTACTACAGAGTAATACCAACCCACCCTTAACGGCCTTTTGGCTTTAAAATACGCTTTTCACTTGGTCAAAACTGTTGACAATAAACACACTAGACACATAGCATCTGACACTGCAATTCCCAATGAAGCAAACAAGCATATAACTTTTATCGCTGGTTTTTCACCATGACCAATTCAGGCCTACTGCATTAAGTGTAAGCTTCCTCACAAGACAACCATCAGGCATACATTTATAGAAGTATATACGTAATTACAATGGCAAGCCAATATATAACCCACTCTAAAGAGCGTAGCAAGGATTATCATAGAGCAAATATTCTACTCGCAGGGTTTGCAAGCAAGGGTAACCGACACCAAACCTCTTGCCTACCAATGTAATCCTTGAGAGTCCATGCAACTAAATACCTGCGGACTTTAACACAGCGTAATAACATTCCGCCGTGAACATGTGAGTGGAGACAAGCCCCTCTCTCAGTAACATCTCTTAACCCCTTAGCTGCTGGGCCTTTTCCCCCCCAGTGCTGAGCCCTTTTTTGGCTATTTGGGGTAGTTCGCGCTTAGGGCTTCATAACTTTTTGTCCACATAAGCTAACCACGCCAAATTTGCGTCCTTTTTTTCCAACATCCTAGGGATTCTAATGGTACCCAGAGTTTGTGGTTTACCCTGGAGGAGACCAAGAAAATAGCCAAAATACAGTGAAAATTTAGTTTTTTCCAAAAAAATGGGAAAAAAGGGCCGCCGAAGAAGGCTTGTGGTTTTTTCCCTGAAAATGCCATCAACAAAGGGTTTCTGGTGCTGAAATCACTATCTTCCCACCTTTCAGGAACGGGCAGACTTGAATCAGAAAACCACATTTTCCAACACAAATTTGGCATTTTACTGGGACATACCCCATTTTTACTATTTTTGGTGCTTTCAACCTCCTTCCAGTTAGTGACAGGAATGGGTGTGAAACCAATGCTGGATCCCGGAAAGCTAAACATTTCTGAAAACTAGACAAAATTCTGAATTCAGCAAGGGGTCATTTGTGTAGATCCTACAAGATTTTCCTACAGAAAATAACAGCTGAAATAAACAAATATTGAAATTGAGCTGAAAACAACAGCCATTTTTCTTTATGTTTTACTCTGTAACTTTTTCCTGCGATGTCAGATTTCTGAAAGCAATATACCGTTTTGTCTGCTGGACTCTTCTGGTTGCGGGGATATAAAGGGCTTATAAGTTCATCAAGAACCCTAGGTACCCAGAGCCAATAAATGAGGTGCACCCTGCAGTTGGTTTTCATTCTATACTGGGTATACAGCAATTCATTTGCTGAAATATGAGGAGTGAAAAAGAGGTATCAAGAAAACCTTTGCATTTCCAAAATGGGATCAAGATAAGGTTTTGAGGAGCAGTGGTTATTTGCACATCTTTGAATTCCGAGGTGCCCATACTAGCATGTGAATTGCAGGGCATTTCTCAAATAGACGTCTTTTTTACACACTCTCTTATATTTGGAAGGAAAAAATGTAGAGAAAGATAAGGGGCAATAACACTTGTTTTGCTATTCTATGTTCCCCCAAGTCTCCCGAAAAAAATGATACCTCACTTGTGTGGGTAGGCCTAGCGCCCGCGACAGGAAATGCCCCAAAACACAACGTGGACACATCCCATTTTTTCACAAAATACAGAGCTGTTTTTTTGCAAAGTGCCTACCTGTGGATTATGGCCTCTAGCTCAGCCGGCACATAGGGAAACCTACCAAACCTGTACATTTTTGAAAACTAGAGACCTAGGGGAATCCAAGATGGGGTGACTCGCGGGGCTCTGACCAGGTTCTGTTACCCAGAATCCTTTGCAAACCTCAAAAAGTGGCTAAAAAAACAAGTTTTCCTCACATTTCGGTGACAGAAAGTTCTGGAATCTGGGAGGAGCCTCAAATTTCCTTCCACCCAGCGTCCCCCCAAGTCTCCCGATAAAAATGATACCTCACTTGTGTGGGTAGGCCTAGCGCCCGCGACAGGAAATGCCCCAAAACACAACGTGGACACATCACAGAAAACAGAGCTGTTTTTTGCAAAGTGCCTACCTGTAGATTTTGGCCTCTAGCTCAGCCGGCACCTAGGGAAACCTACCAAACCTGTACATTTTTGAAAACTAGAGACCTAGGGGAATCCAAGATGGGGTGACTCGCGGGGCTCTGATCAGGTTCTGTTACCCAGAATCCTTTGCAAACCTCAAAAAGTGGCTAAAAAAACAAGTTTTCCTCACATTTCGGTGACAGAAAGTTCTGGAATCGGAGAGGAGCCTCAAATTTCCTTCCACCCAGCGTCCCCCCAAGTCTCCCGATAAAAATGATACCTCACTTGTGTGGGTAGGCCTAGCGCCCGGGACAGGAAATGCCCCAAAACACAACGTGGACACATCACAGAAAACAGAGCTGTTTTTTGCAAAGTGCCTACCTGTAGATTTTGGCCTCTAGCTCAGCCGGCACCTAGGGAAACCTACCAAACCTGTACATTTTTGAAAACTAGAGACCTAGGGGAATCCAAGATGGGGTGACTCGCGGGGCTCTGACCAGGTTCTGTTACCCAGAATCCTTTGCAAACCTCAAAAAGTGGCTAAAAAAACAAGTTTTCCTCACATTTCGGTGACAGAAAGTTCTGGAATTGGAGAGGAGCCTCAAATTTCCTTCCACCCAGCGTCCCCCCAAGTCTCCCGATAAAAATGATACCTCACTTGTGTGGGTAGGCCTAGCGCCCGCGACAGGAAATGCCCCAAAACACAACGTGGACACATCACAGAAAACAGAGCTGTTTTTTGCAAAGTGCCTACCTGTAGATTTTGGCCTCTAGCTCAGCCGGCACCTAGGGAAACCTACCAAACCTGTACATTTTTTAAAACTAGAGACCTAGGGGAATCTATGATGGGGTGACTCGCGGGGCTCTGACCAGGTTCTGTTACCCAGAATCCTTTGCAAACCTCAAAAAGTGGCTAAAAAAACAAGTTTTCCTCACATTTCGGTGACAGAAAGTTCTGGAATCGGAGAGGAGCCTCAAATTTCCTTCCACCCAGCGTCCCCCCAAGTCTCCCGATAAAAATGATACCTCAATTGTGTGGGTAGGCCTAGCGCCCGCGACAGGAAATGCCCCAAAACACAACGTGGACACATCACAGAAAACAGAGCTGTTTTTTGCAAAGTGCCTACCTGTAGATTTTGGCCTCTAGCTCAGCCGGCACCTAGGGAAACCTACCAAACCTGTACATTTCTGAAAACTAGAGACCTAGGGGAATCCAAGATGGGGTGACTCGCGGGGCTCGGACCAGGTTCTGTTACCCAGAATCCTTTGCAAACCTCAAAAAGTGGCTAAAAAAACAAGTTTTCCTCACATTTCGGTGACAGAAAGTTCTGGAATCTGAGAGGAGCCACAAATTTCCTTCCACCCAGCGTTCCCCCAAGCCTCCCAATAAAAATGATACCTCACTTGTGTGGTTAGGCCTGGTGCCTGCGACAGGAATAGATCACACAACGGTCAATGTTGGTCCTTACGTGAGGCAGCTGTTGACCCTGGGGTGATCCATTCCTGACACAGACACTAGGTGTAGGCACTCAAGTGGGGTAGTGTTTTTATCAGGACAGGTGAGGAGTCACTGGGTGGTAGGAATATTGTGGATCCCAGCATATTCCTGTAGTTTGTGTGACAGAAATGCAAGAAAAATTGAGTTTTTTTTCAACATTTCAGCTTTGCAGGGTATTCTGGGTAAGAAAACTTTGGGGAAGCCACACAAGTCAAACCTCTGTGGACTCACCCGAATGTCTAGTTTCCAGAAATGTTTGGGTTTAGTGTGTTTCTCTATATGGCCGCCGAATCCAGGACCAAAAACACAGGTGCCTGCCTTACAAAACCAGTTTGTTTTGCCATGGATAATTTTGATGTCTCCACAATATGATTTGGGTGGTGGAATTTGGGGCTGAACTAAATTGGGGAGCTCCCAAGAGAGCACTCTCTCTCTGCTTGCCGCCGCATTCACCTGCTCTCTGGGTTGACCTAACCCACTATTACCCAGTTGCACAAACAGCTTGCGAAGGGACAGCAGGACTGTCCTCATCACCTCCCTCATAATGTACTGGAAGAGGAGTTATCAAATGGGACTCCTCTGACTGAAAAATCACTCCCAGAGTCTGCGCCATTGTCCTATCCCTCAGATGCTGTCTCAGTATCTGATGTCTCAGTCTCTGATCCTATGTCAGAGCGGTCCTCTATAACCCGAGTGTAGGCAGCAGTCATCCATCAAGATGCCATCTCTGCTATTGGCTAAACTGTTGCTCTAAAACACTAGCCTACGTAGACAGTCACAAAATCGATGGTGTGTGAGATACGTGCAACAGTAGAGGCCACCTTACCTGCGCTTCTTCCCTCAATCAGCACGTACTTTCAAGACACTCAAAAAACACCTTGTCACATACCATTCGTCACAGTCTTTAGCACCTCCTGCGCCCAGTCCAACAATCATTATTGGTGCTCCCACTCCCTCCTCCTCGGATTCCCTCATTACCACCCAGCAAAAGTGCCCTTCATCTCTCCATAGACTTTGCTAATGTACTCAGCTATTTACATAAAATACAGATTTGCTCTTTGCAGTAGGCATATAAACCTTCTGCGCTTCTTTATGGCACTAAAACTGCCACTAGACAAGTCGGACCCTTTTCCCCCCAGGGAAACCACACACATATTGACAAAAGTGATATATATATGACAGCCAATCACCTGAAACTCAACTCAAGCAAAACCGAAATAATCCTCTTTGGCCCACACAATAACACCTGGGACCCCTCATGGTGGCCCACCACGCTAGGCCCTGCACCCACCCCCGCCAACCACGCACGCAACCTCAGCATCATCCTAGACTCCTCCCTCTCGATGACCCAACAAATCAACGCTCTCACCTCCTCATGCTTCAACACACTCCGTATACTGAAAAACATTCAAATGGATCCCCACAGAGACCAGAAAAACTGTCAGTCACGCACACATCAGCAGCAGGCTTGATTACGGAAACGCCCTCTACGCCGGCACCACTCTAAAACTCAAGCGCAAACTACACGCATCTAGAACTCAGCAGCACGACTCATCCTCGACCTCCGCCGACACGAACACATCTCTCCATACCTCAAATCCCTCCACTGGCTCCCCATTGACAAAAGGATCACCTTCAAGATCCTCATCCTCGCACACAAATCACTCCACAACACAGGCCCTGCCTACCTCAACGAGAGTCACCTTCCACACCCCCACACGAAACGTCCGCTCAGCTGACCTCTCTCTCGCCTCTGTCCCCCGCATCAAACACACCACCACCGGGGGCAGATCCTTCTCCTACCTTGCACCCAAAACCTGGAACGCCCTCACAACCCACCTTCGCAAGACCCAAAACCTACTTCTTTTCAGGAAGGGCCTCAAAACCTGGCTTTTCGAACAGTGAACCTCCCAGCCCCTTTCCCTCCCCCCGCCCCCCCCAAGCGCCTTGAGACCCTCACAGGTGAGTAGCACACTTTATAAATCTCTTTGGTATATATAGATCTACCTCTATATATATATATATATCTATGTACATAGATATATCTATAGATATATCCATGTACATAGATATATCTATCTACATAGATATATAAATATAGATCTATATATAGATCTATTTTTTTTAGTTGTTGTATGGTTTCCTTGGGGGCCAAAATGGCCCCCAGGGAAACCCTACAACATCTAACAAAAAATTGCCCCCACAGGGGGTCACCCTGCCCACGGGCGACCCCCTGTCATTTTTTTTTTTTTTTATTATTTAAAAAAAAAAAAAAAAAACCCCGGGGGGGGCACCTACTTTTTTTTATTTTTATTAATTATGCCCCCGGGGGGGGCGGCCCGTTTTCCGAGGGGGCCGCCCCCCCAAAGTGAAATCCCTGGCGTCTAGTGGTGTTTCCTGCGACCGGGGGGCCAGGAAACACTTTCAGGAAGGCCTCGTAAGAAAGGGGAGACACTCCCCTTTCTTACGAGGCCTTCCCGAACGTGAGAAAGGCCGTTTTCCCCATCAAAGCAGGAAGCGGCCGCAAGGCTGCTTCCTGCTTTGATGGGGAAAACACCTTTGCAACGTCAGCGCGCGGCGAGGCGCGCTGACGTCACAAAGGGGCGGGTGGGGGGGGCGGGGGGAGACACGGAAGCTTCCGAGTCTCCCGGGTGGGGTTTTAAAAAAAAAAAAAATCCTCGGGTGCGACGCACCCGAGGATTTATTGATACCCTTCCTGGTGTCGGCCACTGGTCGTGACCCGCACCAGGGAGGGTGTGTGGGCGTCGGCCAGTGGCCGACGCCCGCACCTAAGCGGTTAAAGCTCCATTTCCGTCATCACCTAAAATTGGTTACAGCTGCACTGACATGGCAGACCTAAAAAGGAAAATATCTAAACATTGTATATGCTGACCTGCAGGTTTATGGTGCACAGTGATGGAGTTCACACGCACCAGGCTAAGAAAACATCTAATACATGTGCTGCATACTTTGCAATATGGATACTTTAGGGATATAGAGGATCAGAAAGTATGTAAAAAAGTTTGGTAAATTATAGCCACGTGCACCAACTGCAAATGTCATGGCTTATTTATTTACTTCCACCCTTGTAAAATAACGCAGCTGTTTTAAAAGTGTTTCAAAAGTACTTTGGGCCAGATGTAGGTAGGCTTTTGCACCTCGCAAACGGCGCAAAAAGCCGTTTGCGAGGTGCAAAAGCCCTCAAGCGATGCAGAAACACATTTTGCAAGTCGGAACCGACTCGCAAAATGTGTTTCCGACTCGCAAATAGGAAGGGGTGTTCCCTTCCTATTTGCGACTCGCACCGCGATTTAAGTTGATTTGTGACCGCGAAAGCGGTCGCAAATCAACTCGCAGTTACCATCCACTTGAAGTGGATGGTAACTCATTCGCAAAGGGGAAGGGGTCCCCAGGGGACCCCTTCCCCTTTGTGAATGCTCACAAAATAATTTTTCAGAGCAGGCAGTGGTCCTATGGACCACTGCCTACTCTGAAAAAAACTGAAACAAAAGGTTTCGGTATTTTTTTCTATTTGCAGCTTGTTTTCCTTTAAGGAAAACGGGCTGCAAAGAGAAAAAAATAAACTGCTTTATTTAAAAGCAGTCACGGAGATGGTGGTCTGATGTCTCCAGCATGGCCACCATCCCCGTGAGTGCCTAGACTCGCTATGGGGTCGCAAACTGCGACCCACCTCATAAATATTTATGAGGTGGGTCTTTGCGACCCCATAGCGAGTTGCAGAAGGTTTCTGAGACACCTTTCTGCATTCCAAATTGCGACTTGCAATTTGCGAGTCGCAGGGACTCGCAAATTGCAAATCGCAATTTGGAATCTTTCTACATCTGGCCCTAAGTTTCTAGTCAATCATATATTCATTTTCGTTACGAATATCAGCCCAGTTTGGAAAAAAAGAAGCCCTAATTTTGGAGTCTAGAAAAAAGAACGTGATGACCTCTGTGTTTAACAAAGGCTCTACATTGGTGAATCTGACAGACATGTTACCCCCGGGCTGTCCAAGGTTTCACTTCATATTATTCTTCACGTTATGAGTGACCTTCCTAATTCCCTTCTCAGTCCATCAACAATGCCCGTCAGACGCTGGAGTGAAACTAGCAGCTGAGGTGATTTGTGCTTGTCGCAGCTGAACTGATCATCCTCCCTAATTGTCGCATAGAGCAGGCAACCATCATCATAAATGGTGTGTCACCTGAGGGAAGAATATTTTCAAATAGGTTTCCACAGTGCATGCTCATCGCCACATATAACTGACTGCGATGACACCGGGTGAGCAGATGTCATGGTCTGGCAAAGCAGGCTGACTGAGGAATAGCTTCAGCATCGGGTGTCAAAAGTCTCTAGAGACAGTAGGACTGCGATCCTGATGTGTGTAGACTGAATTCAAACACGTTTCTAGCGCATAAATGCATAATGCCTCATCGATCCACCACCTTCTTTTCCTGGTCCTATGCTTGTTAAATCACTTTCAATGACGCTCCAATGGCACTGCGCCATTTTCCAGATTTACAAGGTGGCGTTAAGCCATTTTGCGTGGCTTAACGCCCCCTTGTAAATATGGGCCCCTCTGATGCAGTTTTCCGTGACAGAGGGGCGTGCAATGGATGTTGATGTGGGATTTCCACTGCAACATCCATTGCATTTTGACGCTCCCCCAGATTTATGAGGATTAGTAACCTAAGGCAGCGATAAATAATAACACCAACCAAGGGTTGGTGTTAGCATGGTGCTACGAAGAGAAATACTTTTATTTCTCCTCGTTTTTGCTTTTCCTGTGCATGCTGCATTCCACAGCACACATAGGAAGAGCAAAACGCCCTTAATGATTGCTTATGTGTAGGAAGGTGTCCCTTCCTGCACATAAACAATCACTAAATAATGAAGATTTGCTTCTTCTATGTCTGCTGCATTGTGAAGCACACAGAGGACTTGCCATGGCCACTACTAATTGCTTATGTGCAGGAAGGTGTACAATTCTTGCCTGATTAAGGCCAAAGGTATGTGGGCTGAATTTCAATGGGCACAAATGCTGACAGCTCTGGGAAAGCATGATTATCAATCATTCTGGATGATAGTTGCAGATGGAAAGGGTTCTGGTACTTCTACAGCTGATGTCTTCTTCAAACCAGAGAACTGGGTCCAACACTTCAAAGCTCTAAATAGCAAACATGAAGGTGGCTGTTTAGCTGTTTCTTCATTAAAGGGACTTACTTTGACCTCCTCATCAGTTAGATGGGATCTAAATCACACCATGGTGTTATCCTATAGACTTCACCATGAACGTAGATCTCCCCTGCTACATATGAAGAAAGAGAAAGTCCCTGGGGCAGACACTATTATTGCAGACCTGTTCAGGTCAGAGCCTAAGTTTTGGATCCCCTATTTTAATTTACCATCAAATACAATTGCTTGAAGGGTGGTGAGGGGTCCCTGAAACATGGCACGGGGCTAACATTGTTCCAATTCACAAAAAAGAGGCTAAAGATATTCCTGATAATTATAGGCCTATTAATCAATTGATAGCTCCCAGAAAATATTTTGTTGACAAATATTAGTCCGGATCCAAGAGTGGTTGATTGAAATAAATCCTCTCACATTTCCAGGTAGGTTTTAGGGAGAAGACGGTGTATCAGATGTTTCATTTTATGGCTATATGTTGCAAGTAGTACCATTGGGAAAGAGCACTTGTGTGTGGCCTTTATGGACATGTGGCAGCTTTCAATCTTGTGCCGAGACAGACACTTTGGGAGGTGCTGGATTGGATTAGGCTACCTCATGACCTTTTGCATTTCTTGATACATACAGAGATGTGTGCCCAGGTGAGGTGGAGTGACCAGGGTGGCCTTACCCCTCAGATGCTTATTGAACAGGGTTACAACAAGGTTGCGTACTGGCTTCCATTCTTTTTTTATTATTTATAAATGGTGTATTAGATACGCTATCTAATTGCCAGCATGATGCACCAAAGATAGCAGGTGTTCGTGGACCAGTTCTGCTTTTGCAGATGATATCCTGCTGATTTCACATACCCCTCAGGGATTGCAACATTTGCTGGATCACTTTGCTGCTTTTAGTAAGCATAGGGGGGTTAAACTTAATGCAGGGAAGTCTAAACTAATACAAATAAATCCTCACTGCTCATTTAGAAACAATTTGACTGCCCAGGTGAAGAGTTTTGATTACATAGGGGTTAGACTCTCAGAGAAACTCACCTGGGAGTTACAGTTACAAAAAAATAATTCTCTATTGTCACACAGGTCGGTGGCAATTGCCAGGAAACACAGAGCATCATTTAATAGCGCTGTTTCCCTGGCTATTGAAGTGTACTATGCTGTAGCCTTAGTTAGAGCACTTTATGGGGCAGAAATACGGGGCATGGAAGACACATCAAGACTTACCCTTTTCATACCTTTGAGGTGGGATCTAAAGATGAGAAGAATTGACCATTTTGCCTGACCTAAAGTACTGACTTATTAGATTAGACTTTGGCAAACTCTAGATCTGACCCCTTATAGAGTAGCCTTGCAGGAACTAATCTCCTTAGACAAGAATTGTATTATTCATTGGTTGAGAACTGTAAGATCCCAAGTCTATGGGAAGATCCAATGGCAAAGGACAAAAGTATAGCTGCTTCAATTGAGGGTCTGTATTGGGAACATGTACTTCAAAGAGCATGGTGTGCATCAAGGTCTGAAGGCCGAGTGTATATGTTCCTGAACCACAAACCTCTGGCACACTTTGAGGATTATCTTGATAGGGTTGCTCCAGCAGAGGAAAAATATCTATGCATTTGTTTCCACTTTAGCACATTACTGTTATGATCTTACACTGTGAAATGGGAAGATGGTGACCTTGGGTCAGAAGCCTGCCCATTTTGCCTTAATGTTGCTGAAACGGATGTACGTTTTTTATTCTTCTGCCAAAGGTATAAGGACTCTAGAGCTAAATGGATTCTTCCTCTTTGACGTAACTTGGGTGTGAATCAATGTGGGATAGCCCTGTGCATTGTGAAAACAGACACTGCTGAAGTTATTGTATTTGCTATACCAAGATAACTTACGTGGTCCAGGTCTCTTCATATAGCTGCTCTGAAGGCTGGGCAGTGAGTTAGGTCTATCAAATGGTAAACATCTCTAGTCTTGCTTCTTCTCTTCAAGCAGAAACCTTTTGCATCGTAGCCAAGGAGACCTTGGTCTACTAACTCAAAACTTACCTTTAATGTTTGCGTTATACATTTTAGCTTGTCTGGTTTGACTTTAGCTTTCTTTTCCCTATTGAAATTTTCAAATGTTGTTAATTTAACTTACTTTTTATCAATTTTATCTGTGAAATGTTATTGTTCTTTTATCTTTAATGACGGTTTTTTTGTGATGATGTATTGTACTTTTATGGTCTGCATGACTGAAATAAAGTAAATATGATGATGATGGCGATGATTGGATGATGCAGGAAGGATGTATGACTACTTTTGTCCAAACACCTTGTTTTCATCAGTAGGAATGTACATTAATGGAAGCTTCTGTGAGTTAAAGTCAGATTTATCACACCCACATTTACTAGTTACAATGACAATCCCACTGTCAATACTGATGTAGCTGAAATGTTTTTGCTACCTTTGATGTCACAGTAATCATTTATATGTGACAGAGTTCACATTTTGTTATTTGAAGTCCAAACAAATTAACTGTAAAGTGGTGCACTAAAAGCCTATATTAATGTACATTAACTGTAGAATGGTGATTTTAATTGATGTGGTATAGCCCTAAATCTTTAAGTATAAACATTTGTTTTGATTTCATGTATTTCTTTTTTAAACAAATTTATTTATTGAGTTTGCAAAGCATAACAAATTATAACATTACACATTGCCAGTCGATACTGAACAGTTCAACATCGTATGAGACATTGCACTTATAGTGAATAATCAGCATAATACACAGCAGTAAAATAGTATGTTAAAGTTAGTAGGACTTAACCATAGTTGGTTCTGGGTGGGGGAAATGGGGGCCATCTGGCATGGGATTAGTGCTATCATAAGAGATATCCACAGAGGTAAGATCTACCAGTATTTGCTAGGGATGGGGCATATTGGGGAAGAGGAAGAGACATAGGAGGAAAGAAAGGGAAGGAGTGTGGTAAAATTCTGATGTATCTGTTTCAAGATTCTGGGGGTCATTACGACCCTGGCGGTCTGAGACCACCAGGGCTAAAGTGGCGTCCGTACCGCCAACAGGCTGGCGGTACGGAGACCCGTATTTCGACCGCCGGGGCCGGCGGTTTCCCGCCGTTTTAGCCCTGGCGGTGATAATCCGCCAGGGCAGTGCTGCAAGCAGCGCTGCCCTGGGGATTGTGACTTCCCTACCGCCAGCCTGTTTCTGGCGGTTTGCACCGCCAGGAAGAGGCTGGCGGTAAGGGGAGTCCTGGGGCCCCTGCACTGCCCATGCTACTGGCATGGGCAGTGCAGGGGCCCCCTAACAGGGCCCCGTGCAGCTTTTCACTGTCTGCTATGCTATGCAGAAAGTAAAAAGCGCGACGGGTGCAACTGCACCCGTCGCACGGCCGCAACACCGCTGGCTCCATTAGGAGCCGGCTCCTATGTTGCGGCCGCATCCCGGCTGGGCCGGCGGGCGTAAACTAGGTTTGCGCCAGCGGGGATGTTGTGATGGGCATGTTGTAATGACCCCCTCTGTGTTTCTGTGTGATCTTATTTAATAATTTTCACTAAAACAATAATTAATTTCTAAAAAAAAGAACTGTTTTAAATGTTAAATGAAAATGTTGTAATGTGGTTCTACGTTATGGCCCTCATTACGATTTTGGTGGTCTTCCATGAAGGGGGGGTGAGGCTGGGGGAAGGGATCACTGTAGATGAAGGGTGGGAGAGTGGTGTGGGGCACTGTGGCTGGATGGGGGATTAGTGTTTGCTGGGGGGTGGGGAAGCTGTCTACCAGTGTCAGGGAAGGAATACCCTGTCACTGGTAGTCTTTCCGCCATGGTTTTCGTTGTGGTATGGAAACCATGGCAAAAGCCGGCTCCTAATACCACCGGTGGTCTTCTGTGGACAGCCAGGTCGGAGATGATCATCTCCGGCCAGGCCCTTACTACTACCATGGTGGTATGAGTGGAGATGTGGCGGGTTGGCAGAGAACAGCCCGCCACACTCATAATGTGGCGGTCTGCACCGCCATCCTGTTGATGGCGGGACTGCCACATTTCAAAATGAGGCCCTATATCTTTTGAAATGTATTAACAGAGTTAGTTTGTTTTAATCTACTGTAACATGAACACTGACAAAGAGTATTAATGATGAATATATAATTCTGAGTGTTATATGTGTCTTAGTTTACATAAATGAATGTGACATTTTTATTTGCTTTAGTCAGCCTATGTGAGCCTGTGAGGCACCGTTGAATAAAACATATAGAAAATGTTTAGCCATTCTTGCTAATGTCATGTTTCTTTCAGATTTTGTTTCCATAGAATGTTAGCTTGGAAATAGATGTCCCATTGTTTTACCCATAATGTGTCTGAGAAAGTAATCTTGAACCCAGTACATTCATGACCTGTGGAAATGGACTATATAAAATTGTTTTAAACCGTACAAATAAGCTAATATGGATGCCTTTCTCATGTCGGTAACGGGAATCTTTCCTGATGTTTCAAATGATTGTCATACGTGAACGTTGATTGGACAGTGACGTTTTTGATTGATGTCATGCAGCTGATGGACAAACCATCAGTCACTTTGGACTTCAACATACCAGCATTCTTCTTGTCCTTCCCTTTTAGGAGAACTTGCTTGGACTTTGAAAGGTACAGATCTCACTACCCTTACCGTTCATTTTCAGTGCTTTGCTGAGCCTTGACCCAAGAAGAAGACTCTTGACCGAGCTTCTGAAATGCTGACGCCTTCCCTTTTTACCTAATTTTTTCCAACTTGGGTTAGTCACATTTTGCCCCAGATGTTGTTTTACCAAATTCTTTTTGCCCTTTTTCTCATTACTTTTTGTCGTTATGTGTTTTAGCCCAGCACATGCAAACTTGATAATTTGTAGGGTTTTTTCTTTGCTCTAGCTAGCTAAACCTAGATGTCTCTTAAATTGTCTTCATGCTTAAAGGAACTGGACAGTATTTGTTTTCAGATCATCAGATAATTCTGTTTATGTTTTCTCTTGCTATAGGTGAATGCTTAGTCCTTTCAATGTTAGCTCGTCTTAACTTCATTTGACTCCTGGGACAACCCATGGTGATTCTGTATCTTTATAGTCTTGTTCTGAAAATGATTTACATAAATTTGAGCATGAGTCTGTAATAAAATACTCAACTTTATTCCCTACTGGAGTTTTCCTTGTGTGGCCAAATGAGTCATACTATAATTTTCAATTGTCATTTGAATTTTGATGTCTAATATTTTTAACCCTTTATGCTGGGTGAAAAGAACAAATCGCCTTGTTAAAGCATACAGGAGAAATTATTTAGCTAATCAGGGAGCAGTATGATGGTTTCTCTCACAGGGGCTTGGGGGGATAATTAGGCATAGTGCTAGGGGTTTTTGTCATGAGAATTGCCCACCCCGAACATTTTTGTCCCATTGTTCGTTCTGAAGATCGTTGGAGTTCCAGCATTGTTCCTTTGCAGTGGATGTGTGAGTATCGATAAGGTTTGTGCCTGTGTTGCTTTGGTTAAAGATTGCGGTGAAGTGTGATGCTATAAAGTGTTTTGTGGAGTTTTCTATTTTTTTGTGTGAATGTATTACTTTCAGCTAAGTAATTGTTTTGGTTAATAGGTCTGTGGTGGCCTAATATCCCAGGATAATGCACAAGAATAGGAGACAGTTTTAAGGTGCTTGTCATGAGACGTTGTCGACAGTGCCAATAGTATGCCTAGTGTGAGTGTAGATGGTTGCTATTAAGTGAATTCTGAGCGCACTTGGAGAAACCTTATCAACAAGAGTGGGTTTAGCTGGTCAAGATTCATTTGTTGTGTAGTTGGTAAAGCATATTCGGAAAGTGTATCCCCATACTGCTTTGAAGTGTTCTGCTACTATATACTCTAGTGAGCAGGCAGGTTGTTAGCTTTTGCTCACAATATTTTGCATTAGGTTTGTGTGAAGAGAAATTGTTAGAGAAATTGTAAAGGAGGGTGAGCTCTTGCGAGGAGTAAGCCTGACCTCATCATGTGTTGCGCTGGGGTAGGTCAGTTGGTGTGAATTTGAGCTGGAATTGGTGGACTATGTCACAGAGTGTTGTGCTGCTATTGGTTGAGAACATCGAAAAGATAATTGTCAGAACAGAGTTACTTCCCGATTGCCAACAAAAAGTAAATTGTGAATATTGAAATTGATTGAAAATGAAGTTCTTCAAATATTGAAAAGTCTGGTGAAAGGCGATATATTTATTTCGGTTAGAGAGGGAATAGAGACGCCACCGAAAGGTTCTCCAGGCCATCATGTTTTGTTCGAAGTAGGTCTTCATGCATGTTTGTGGCTTGAGCAATGGCATAAAATTGCAGAGAAAGAAGGTGCATTTGTGTTTCCTCGCTATGGAATTTTTGTTTCTGAATGAGAACCCGAGGTGAGTACTGTATGAGATAAAATCGCCTTCAAGACCGACACAATTTGAAGCACTTGATATTTGGGAACACATAGCTCATCAGAAACAGAGAGACAAGTACAAGACTAGAGTAAATAAAACAATAATGACATTTGCAGAGGGAAGATGTAATATTCAGCAAAAATCTTGGAGAGCAGACATCATTGAGGGAGCTAGGTTGTATTCAGGGATTACCAATGAAGAAAGAGAAAACACTAAATCCAAGAGTAAGAAAAGACAGAAAAAAACAGAAAAGTCAACAGATACTGAAAAGAAAGCTCACATTTATGAGAGTAATTTGGATGATGATTTTATCAACCAGCTATTGTTAAATCATACGCTTCCATACAATTCTGAGCAGAGAAGGAGTGACAGGTGATGTATCAAGAAATGTGAACTTTGATGTGCCTACTGCACTAGTTGTTCAGACCTCTAATTCGATATTGCCAGATTCAAAGGTGAGTTCAGTAGGATAGACTTCAAATACAAATCAATTAGCTCAGAGCTTTACAACAAATCAGTCAGTGTTTTAATTCAAATCAGCCTGTGCAGAATTGTACCCTGAATCAAACAAGCCTTAAAATACCACTTTGACAGGACAGAGTTTATGAATGGGTGTTCCACAGAATCCAATGAATTACATGATCCCAGATGCGTTGACAGTGCCAGTGACAATAGGTCCAGTGGTTCCTTTGCATGCTCCAGCCATGACTGGGAATAATCCATGCGCATTCAATGTCCCAAATTTTCAGAATGCTTCAAATGTCTCAAATACTGCAGTTGTTTCAAATGGTTTTGCATTAAACCTTACACAGGGATTTGTGAGTCTAAGTGCTTCAGAAATTTAGAGAATTAATTCTCTTAAGAGACCATTGACTCCTACGTGTGTTTCAAATCTGACCTCAATGACATGTTGGACAGGATTTACCAGAACAGAACCCGAATATTAGTTGCAGTACCCCGAATAGGAGGTTGCCCTTAAACATTCCAGAAGACATGTCTATTGCAAATACCCCAGATCAAGCAATTGCAGGTTGTTCAAGAACAGAAGCAATGTTGAATACTCAAATAGGTTTATGAGGTTTTACCTCTCAGCAATTAATTGATTGGCTAGATAATTTGAGTCCTGCAGGTGCAACAGGAGTCAGGAGTTGCAGTGCAAGAGCAGAATACACCCCTGAGAGAGAGAGAGACCATTGAATATACCCATATTGAAATTAGAATTAAATGAGATGATTTTAGGAAATGTAGCTACAACCCAATTAGATATTTACACTGAAGATGAACTGCAGTTTTTGTGCAAAGACTTTACAAATCAGGCAGGACAAGTCTATGACAAACTAGCTGAATTAGCTCAGAGATAGAATGTTGATTTGGAGAAATTAAAACCCTTGAAGAGAAATTACGGATTAGACTTCAGTGACAAGGATATATTGAAGGATATATTAATACCTCCTGGAATGAGACTGCAAATTAGGGAATTACTTTGTTACATTCAGAAATGGGGAGCTGGACGGGGAAAGAAGATGGTCAACAAAAAGAGATCAGAAGAAAGCAAAAACAAATTTGCCTATGGCAAAAGCAAGTGAAGTTGAGGGAAATGTGAAAGGGCTTCCCATGAGAGAAATTCCTGGTGGAGTATATGTCCATGTACTTTGGAGTAGTAGTGATATTCTGTCCTCCACAAATGATTACCCAAAATTGAGAGAGAAACCAGTGGAGTGGTATAAGCAGGCAGAACAATTTGTGAAACTTTAAAAATGCCTGTGGGAAGATTTGAATACATTGTCTGACATTGTGGCTCTAAGTTATTTATGGAGGGAGTATAAGGTTGCTGTCGATTGTCCTGACCGGTGAACCTCTAAGTGATCCAGTGACAAATGCGCAGTCTGAAGAGGTGTTAAAAAAGTATCAGAAAGTGATTAGCTTTTTGAAAGACAAGGTGTGCCTTACGGATATTGATTGGCTGAGGATTGACAATACAACTCAGGAATTTAAGGAGTCAACACATTCCTATTATGAGAGATTATTGCAGGCTTTCAAGCATTTCAATGGTACTGAGACCACAGAGGCTAAAGTTAGGGGTCATTT
Organism: Pleurodeles waltl; assembly: GCF_031143425.1. Classification (NCBI taxonomy): domain Eukaryota; kingdom Metazoa; phylum Chordata; class Amphibia; order Caudata; family Salamandridae; genus Pleurodeles; species Pleurodeles waltl. Next base: position 776,711,090 of record NC_090445.1, read on the forward strand.
TGTGTACAGATTTGAACAGGGATGGAATGAATAACATGCAGCAGTATTTGATTCATGACAGAAAAAAGCTGGTTGTTGAGATCCAGTGGTATGCAAAATACTGCAGCACTGAATTGTAATTAAAGCACAAAAAGTTGAAGGAGAAGCTAATGGCGATGCAATTGAAAGCTGCACAAAAAGGTAGTCAGAATCAACAGTTTGCAGTGAATACTGGTGGTAAATAAAGACAACAGGGAAGTAGTGACTTCCAACAGCAAGGTAGAGGATGTAGTGTTCTTTCAGATCACAGTGGAGTTGTGGATGTGCCGACTTTAATGAGCACTAATTTGTGGCACAAGTGGGGCAGGTTGGCCCTTTGGAAAAGGGAGAGTCCCCTTAATGCAGATAATAATCAGATACGGAGTGATGGAATGATACAAGCTCAAGGCAATAATCAGGTTTACATGCAGAGACTTCACAGTCCCTGAATGCAAAATTCGGATCTGTCCCAGAGACAGCAGATACAAGTTCCACAAGCTCTGGTGTAACAACAACAATCAAAAGTTTTTTCACAAAATTTAAACCAGGTTACAAAAGTAGATATGAATCATTTGACAGCACAGTTTCCTTTGATTGATCTAATTGATGATTCTTCAGACATCTTTCAGTTAAGATGCTTCAAATAAGAACAGGAATGCATGCTAGGTGCATCCTTAGATATAACTCATCATGAGCCATATGTGGATCATCATGTGAATGTTCACCATGTTTCATTTCTAGTCAATATAGGAGCTACCTGCTCTACTGTAAGGACAACAGTAGCACCTAACCTATCCCTTTCAGGCAAGAGAATTCCAGTTATAAGAGTTGCAAATAAACAATTGTCCAGCCCAGTAACAGATGCCTTCCCCATAAAAACTGGTTCCTTTGAGAATGAGCATCAATTTGTGGTTTGTTACTCAAGCCCTATAGGTCTGCTTGAATGCAACTTGTAATGCAAGTTGAACTGTTCCAACAGTTGTACCCCACGTGGTATTGAGATACAAATGAATGATGAAGATGTAGCATTTAAAATAGGGAATCATAGTGGCTCAATTACAAGCTCCTTGCACCACATGAGCATCACTTTTTGTGATGCTCTGGTGGTGCTGTGCCCTGCTCCATATTTACAAGGCAACATTAAGTCATGAAAAGTGCCTTAAAGCTGCCATGTAAATATGGAGCAGGGCACAGTACCACTGGAACATTGCAAAAGGTGATAGTCCGGTGGCACAAGGGGATTGCAAATATGCCACTTAATACACACATGTGTATGTAGATGTGAATAGTGCAATTTGCTCATGTTCCCCCATCCATGATCTCCCATCAGGAGACACACTACCAGTTTGCCACGGGATATGCTATCTGCACCTGGCACCACATTTGACATGCAGCGGCCAGTCAACACTCCCTTGCCGTATTAGCGATTCACTCTTGCATGTACCACACACATGACTAGTGTTTGTCAACTCAGCAATGTTGCTGCTAGTGATGTTACATTTTGTGGTAGTCCCCATCTTCCACATACTCGTCATCCAGCTATTCCTGCTCCTTATGGTCATTGGGCCATGAGAGGTTATGGGCTGCACATGTGTTTGGCAATATGCAGCACAGTAGTATTGGTTTTTTGGCTTTTGGTGGGTTATAACGTAAATGCTCCCAATACCTATCATGACTTCAGGTGTAATACTGGGGTACGCTGGGAGTCCCCTCCACAATGTAGCAGGTCCTGGTTAGGCCATGATTTGGAATCTGCTCTGCTTCCATGTGGGTGTGTTTGTGATAAGTAGTCACCCACAGCTACAGACTCTATCCTGCACTGTGAGTAGAGGGTATTTGGGGTAATGGTCTTTACAGCTGATGTTCCCTCATACATTCTGTTTGGCAGTTGTGTTTTGGTAGGTGCTGAGTCCCTCAAGGGTATACTGAGGGCCCGTCCATCTTCAACCGGATCTTGAAAAGGAATCTGCAGTCAATTAAAATGCCTTACCCTTCAGTTTCACTTCAGTATATTAATGACCTACTAGTGGTGTCAAATAATCAGGAAGCTTGCACAAGAGCTATGTTAGAAATGGGGTCTCAAGTTGACAGTCAGTTTACACCTTGTCCAAGTAGGGACCCTTACTCTAGTCTGGGTAAGGGAGATCTAAAGCTCGGATAATCCCTGCTTACCTCCTTGGTAGCTTTGCACAAGTAGTCAGGCTTACCTCAGAGGCAATATGTAAAGTATTTGAACAAACACACACAGTAACACAGTGAAAACACCACAGAATTACGCCACACCAATTTAGAAAAATAGATAATATGTATCTAAATCAAACAAGACCAAAAAAAAAAATCCAACAGACGCAAGCACAGATATCAATTTATAAAGTAAAAATCAATGGAAGTACCTGGTAAGCTTAAAAAATAAAATCACACAGGCGAGCGTGCATCAGATAAAACAATCAATGCATTGATTTCTTACTCGCAAGTGAGGCAGTTTGTCTATTCTTTCACTGCCAGATAAGTGATGTGTTGATTTTCAGACAAGCAGCCTTGGGTCCATGCTATGATGTTGAAAATTTGAGTCACCAAAACCAGATGCATGGCAGTATTGGAAACACGCTGAGCTGGCGATGCATTGATTTCACCAGGCATTGTGTTGATTATTCAGCCGCTGCACAGGCGCTGCATCAATTTTTCTGCCCTTCGGCTCCGGTGCATGGATTTCCATTCTGGTTCTGCCAGCTTCTCCTTTCAAGGACCAGGGACTGGATGTGGCACCACTCAGCAAGAGATCCCATGAGCTGGCAGATGAAGTCTTTGATGTTCTTGAGACTTTTTAACAAGAGGCAAACTCAGTTCACGCCCTTGGAGAATCTTCAGAAGCAGGCTACACAGAAAAGTCCAGTCTTTGTCCTCTCTAAGGTTGAAGCAGCAACTGCAGGCCAACCCAGCAAAGGACACACAGCAAAGGGGCAGTAGTCCTCCTCACAGCTCTTCAGCTCTTCAGCTCTTCTCCTTGGAAGAGGTACTGCTTGATCCAGAAGTGTTCTGAAGTTGTGGGGTCAGCAGCCCAATACTTATGCTAATTTCTGCTTTGAAGTAGGTAAGCTTCAAAGGAAAGTCTTTGTAGTGCACAAAACCCTGCCTTTTCCTTGCCCTGCCCCACACACACACTCTAGAGGTTTGGAGTTTGTATTGTGTGAGCCCTTTTGAGGAAAAGCCCTTTCAAGTGCAGGTGTCAGCTCCTCCTCCCACTCTAGCCAAGGAAGACTCATCAGGATATGCAGGGCACACCTATGCTCCCTTTGAGTCACTATCTAGAGAAAATTCACAAATAGCCCAACTGTCAATCTGACCCAGACGTATATTCAGTAGCCAAGCAGAGGCACAGAATGGTTAGACACAGAAAATGTTTGTGTTCTGAAAGAGGCATTTTCAAACTGAGAATCTAAAAACCAACTTTACCAAAAGATGTATTTTTAAACTGTGAGGTCAGGGAGCCCATACTCTATCTATCAGCTTTCAATGGAAACTCCACTTAAAAATTATTTAAAGCCAATCCCGATGTTAACCTGTAGGAGAGATAGGCCCTGCAATATTGAAAAAACAAATTTGGCAGGATTTCACTATCAGGACATGTAAAACACATCAGTGCATGTCCTACCTTTTAAATACACTGCACCCTCCCCACAGGGCTACCAAGGGCCTTCCATAGGGATGACTTACATGTTGCTAAAGGGAAGGCTTGGGCCAGGCAAGTGGGTTCACTTGCCTGGTCAAATTGGCAGTGCAAAACTATACACACAAACACTACAGAGGCAGCAGTTAGACATGTTTACAGAGAAACTCAGGTGGGTGGCACAATCAGTGCTGCAGGGCCATTAGCAGCATTTGATTTACAGGCCCTCGGCATCTCTAGTGCACTTTACTAGGGACTTACTAATAAAGCAAATATGCCATATAGAGATAATTAATCATAATCACAATATATACAGGGAGCACTTGCACTTTAGCACTTGTCAGAAGTGGTTAAGTGCCCAGAGTACCACAAAACAGCAAAAACAAAGTCCAGCACACAGTTAAAAATACTGGAAAGAGCAGCAAAAAGACAGGGGAATCCACGCCAAGGATGCAAGGTCTAACAATATACAATTGCCTTGTTGAATTACTTAACCAAGAATTCTAACCAACTAAATTGCAGTACTGTATGAAAGAAGTCTTGTACTTAAGACAGGGAAAGTGTCACAAGAAAGAATGCCAGCATTCTGAAAATGAATCCCCAAAAGAGACAGAAAAAAGTCAGGAGGATTTGGGAAACGTTGGTGCTTGTCACCAGGGGATACCAAACTTTTTTTCTTTTCACCAAGTCTTTACATAGACTGATACACAATCAATCAATCAATCAAAACAATTTTATTAAGCGCACTACTCACCCAATAGGGTCTCAAGGCGCTGTGGGAGGGGTAGAGGGTTGCTGTTTACTGCTCAAAAAGCCATGTCTTGAGGTGCTTTCTGAAAGTTAGGAGGTCCTGGGTCTTGCGAAGGTTGGTGGGGAGGGAGTTCCAGGTCTTGGAGGTGAGGTGGGAGAAGGATCTGCCACCGGAGGTGGTGCATTGGATGCGGGGGACTGTGGCAAGGGAGAGGTCAGCGGAGCGGAGAAGTCGAGTAGGTGCATGGAAGTTTACTCGTTCATTGAGGTAGGCTGGTCTAGTGTTGTGGAGGGATTTGTGAGCGTGGATAAGGACTTTGAAGATGATCCTTTTGCTGATGGGCAGCCAGTGAAGGGATCTGAGGTGAGCGGAGATGTGTTTGTGGCATGGGAGGTTGAGGATGAGACGTGCAGCTGTGTTCTAGATTCGCTGGAGTTTTTGCTGAAGCTTGGCTGTGGTACCAGTGTAGAAGGCGTTGCTGTAGTCCAATCTGCTGCCGATGAGTGCATGGGTGACTGTTTTTCTGGTTTCTAAGGGAATCCATTTGAAGGTCTTCCGTAGCATGCGAAGGGTATTGAAACAGGAGGATGATATGGTGTTGATTTGCTGGGCCATGGAGACAGATGAGTCTAAGATGAAGCTGAGGTTGCGTGCGTGGGTGGAGGGTGTTGGGGTGGTCCTAGGGCGGTGGGCCACCAGGAGTCATCCCATACTGTCTTGTTGGGGCCTAAGATGATGATTTTGGTTTTGTTGGAGTTGAGTTTGAGGTAGCTTGCTGTCATCCATTTGGCGATGTCGAGGAGTCCGGCATAGAGGTCTGTCTTGGGGTGGAAGGGTGTCGTCTGCGTACTAGATGATGGTGATTCCGTGGGGGCGGATGATGTTGGCAAGCGGGGCCATGTAAATGTTGAAGAGGGTAGAGCTGAGGGGGGATCGTTGGGGGACCCCGCAGATGATCTTGGATGCTAGGGACTGGAATGGAGGGAGGCAGACTTTTTGGGTTCTTTCGGCGAGGAAGGAGGTGAGCCAGTATAGGGCCTTGTGTCAGATTCCTGCATCAAAAAGGCGTGCGCAGAGGATTTGGTGGCATACAGTGTCGAAAGCTACGGAGAGGTCCAGCAGGATGAGGGCGACGGTCTCGCCCTTGTCCACTCTGGTTCTGATGTCGTCTGTGCAGGTGATGAGGGCGGTCTCAGTGCTGTGGTTCTTGCAGAATCCAGACTGGGAGGCATCAAGTGCGCTGTTTTCCTCTAGGAAGTGAGACAGTCGGGCGTTCACTATCTTCTCAGCAACCTTGGCGGGGAAGGGAAGAAGAGAGATGGGGCGGTAGTTCCTGAGGTCTTCCGCGTCTGCTTTGGGTTTTTTGAGGAGCGCATTGACTTTGGCGTGCTTCCAGGTGTCTGGGAAGGTTGCAGCGTTGAAGGAGCTGTTGATTACGGTGTGGAACTGGGAAACGATGATTGGGCTGGCCTTGTTGAAAATGTGGTGGGGGCAGGGGTCTTTGGGGGAGCTTGAGTGGATGGAGTTCATTTCTTTTTGGTTTCTTCATCGTCGGTTGGGGTCCAGGTGTGTAGTTGGTTGGTGTGGGGGAGCCGTTGTGCTGTTGGTCATGTCGGTGGTGGTGACGGTGGGTGTGGATAATGTGTAACTGTTGTGTATGTCTAAGAGTTTGAGGTGAAAGTAGTTGGAGGGGGAGTTGCAAAGGTTTCGGGTGTGCGGGGGTCGATGGTGCTGGATTTGGGTTTGGTGAGCTCTTTGACGATGGTAAAGAGTTCCTTGCTGTTGTGTGAGGTACTATCTATGCGTTCTTTGTAGTAAGACCGTTTGGTGTCCGGATGAGTTGGTGGTGTTTGCGTATGGTTGTTTTGAGGGTGGAGAAGTTGCTCGTTGAGGGCTCTTGGCTCCATGCTTTCTCAATTTTTGTGGCATTCACGATTGGAGGCTTGGAGTTCAGTGGTGAACCAGGGGGCGGTCTTGACGGTGCGGGAGTTGTTGTTACTTTTTAGTGGGGCGAGGGAGACTGCACAGGTTGTTAACCATTGTGTGAGGTTGTGGGCAGCAATGTTGGGGTCATTGGTGATGGGGGTGGAGCTTGTGTGAGTTTGACGTTCAGGTGTTCTATGGGGATCTTGTGCAACATTCGGTAGGGTGTTGTGTGTTGTCGGTGGTGGGTGGGGGGTTTCAGGAAGGAGAAGTGGACGCAGTGGTGGTCAGTCCAGTGGAGTTCGGTGGTGTGGGTGAAAGTGACATGGTTGCTGGAGGTGACAATTGTGTCAAGCGTGTGTCCTGCTGAGTGAGTGGGTGAGGTATCCAGTTGCTTGAGTCCTAGGTTCGTGAGGTTGTCTAGCAGGGTTGTGGAGTTGCGGTCGTGGGTGCTTTCCAGGTGAAAGTTGAGGTCACCAAGGAGTGTATAGTCTATGGAGGTCAGGGCATGGGAGCTGATAGTATCAGCGATGGCATCGCAGAAAGGGGGGCGGGGTCCTGGTGGTCTGTATATGAGGGTTCCTCTAAGGGTGGTGTTGGCGTATATGTGAATTAAGAAGTGTTGGTGTTCTGCACTGTCTAGGGTGTCGTGGGTGTTGGTGGAGATATTTATGGTGCTTTTGTGTATGATCGGGATACCTCCTCCTGGTTTGTTTATGCGATCTCTGCGGGAGATTTTGTAGCCTTCTGGGATGGCTATGGATTTGTTGGGTTCTGATGAGGAGTTCATCCATGTTTCCGTGAGGAAGGCGATGTCAGGGGAGTGTGTTGTGATCAGGTCCCAGAGCTCGATGGCGTGCTTGTGGACAGAGCGGGTGTTTAGGAGTATGCAGTTAAGGTGGTTGCGGGGGCTGTTGTTGTTGTGGTGTGTGTTGGTGTTGTTGTGGTGCGTGTTGGTATTGTTGTGGTGCGTGTTAGTGTTGTTGTGGTGCGTGTTAGTGTTGTTGTGGTGCGTGTTGGTGTTGTTCTTGTTGTGCGTGTTGGTGTTGTTGGTGTTTGTGGGAGTGCAGGAGTAGCGGCATGAGTGACATATGAAAGGTCCGTATGTGTGCTTGGGGTTGGCCTGTGCAAAGGCGGGGTGCTGTCCTGGGTTGAGGGCGTGGAGTTTGGTGGAGTAGTAATGCTGCCTCGGTGTCTGATGTGTCTGATCGGTGTCTGATGTGTCTGATCCGGTACTTTTGGATGGCAACTGCAAACGTGCCTTTACAGAGCTTAGAGAAATTACTCAGCTTTCCTCATAAATTAGGCCCTAAGTATCACAACACTTGCCTGCCCCAGAAACTGTAATCCCCCCATCACTTGCTTGATAGCCTGCTATCTGCACTTTGGGATGCATCACATATTGTCTGACGTCTGCACTGTCCTAAATGTTGGCATGAGGGCCACATTCCATGGTGAGTCCATGGCATCCCTTGGGGTAAACTAAGCAATGGCGTAACCCTCTGAAGGTGTTGTGTCCATGATTCATAGATGTGCCCTATACGTTGTCTGATCCCTGCAATGCATGTACTTTTACTCATGTACAGTTTCTATGCATAGATTGGACACATAGAAAAATAGGAGTGTGTGAAACACAACTATTCACAGGATACACAACAATCCACATGACTGTAAAAATGACTTGCACATGACACCATGATTATATACACATATTAAAGTCATTACGTCAAAAAAATAGATGCATTGTTCCAATGCTTTTTTAAAAAAAAAACATTGAATCTGCAAAAATTGGTGCATTCCATGCGATGTGTCAGAGCTTCCTCATGGTGCATCCTCATGCACCAATAAAAGTTTATGCAGTGGCGCATAGCATAAAAAAAAACAATGCATCAGCTTAAAACATGCTACATCAGCATAGGAAGTGATATAATGGATCAGCCATGCTGCAAACCAGAAAGTGCAAAGTTACTTTCACCTTATCTTACAGGCACAGTCTTTTTGTCTGTGGGTGACAGAGGTTGTGTGTTGTTCGAGCTGTGTTGAGGAGTGCTGGTGGAGGAGTCTTTTGTGCTATCTTCCATCTCTGTAGCCATGTCCAAGTAAATGAGGCCCTATGTACCTGAGAAATATATGTACGGTCCGAACACATATCTGTATATATCATCCTGGCCTACCAATGTATGACATGAAGACTGGACCAATGGCTCATTTGAGTTGTCACAACCATAAAGCCATGATGTTCTTTTGCAAATCATGTGTAATGTGCAATATGTGACCTCAGTGTTCAAGGTTCAACATTCACAGTGCTATGTCTCATGTTATGTCTTGCAGGTGGACCTGGGCCTTACACGACAGGAGAGGTGGAGAGTTTCCGTGACACTGATGCTACCAGTGAGTGTCATCCTTAATGTGAAATGACTAGTGTAAGGAATGTGTGTGATGTTGTACGCTGTATGCAATGCCATGTACAAAGTGCATGTATCCAGAGTGATACTCCATAGGCTATATATATGTATGGACAGTAAGGTAGAGGTAGGGTCCAGGAAGTGCCTTTGCATCTGGCAAATGTCAAGGTTGTTACAATTAATATAGCTGAAGGCACACAAATATGCTGGTATGACCAAAGGATAATGACCACAATGACAGGAGGTGTGAACATATGTAGTAGTGGAATGACAACTGAACATGAGAGGGCACTATGTAACATAGTAACGATTTTTATATCACAGATGAGCTGTTGTTACTCACGGTGCAATCTATGACTGATGTGTCTGGCTAGCCCAAACATGGTATATGAGTAACAACACCATATTGACAAAAATAACATGTGTCAGGAGTACAGGATCCTACAAATCCATGCAGAGTGACAATATGTGGTTCACATGACATATTCCTACTGTGTATGCCAGAGGAACATCACAGTTAATCATGTGCTGCCAGGGCTGAGGCCCATGTGAAGAGGGCCCTAAGATAGGCAGGCCAATGGTGAACATACCACACTTGGATTTTCAGTTGATTTGCCCACTCCTGTGGTGAGATGCCCTATACTGTAAGTTGTGTATGACAACATTGCTATCCCCTGTCATCTTCAGAGATCTAAAAATGTGTGTTAGACTAGAGACATGCCCATACAACAGTGTCATATGACATGCCAATACCAAATGAAGTTTCAGATAGTGCTGACCATGATAGTGTACAGGATGCAATGCGAAGCGGCACATATAATGATCAGCATTAGCCATTGCTGTTTCAAGATCCCTTTGAAGATGAGATGTAGGACATGCATGCACACACCTATGGAACGGATATGCTGCATGCTGGTGGGCAGCTAGGTGACATGAATTGTGCACCCATATGCACAGGCAATGACCTGTATAGTGAGATACATTTAGTTATTCGTGGAGTATGCTAGGAATCATGGCAAGGCACACCATGTATGTACATGGATGGATATGGAAGTAGTTTCATGTATCTCTGTGTGATGTGAGTGAGCTCTCCACACTCCATTTTCTCATCTAATATCTGGCACATATATTTTCCTTATAGGAATGTGTCTGTAACAGGAGAATGGGTGTGACAAACCAACTTCTTGGGTAGCTTTTCTTAGAATTGGTTTTATTTTTATAGAATGATTTAATATTAGATAGTTTCTGTGGACGATTATCTAAGTAAGGATATCCTATCTTCTTTCTTGTCACAGTCCTCTGGCTCCTAAATGACAGTCAATAGCAAAGGCACTCCGGACTCTGGCAACATACCCTCAGGGAGAGAATAATGGGTTTTTAGGCAAATGCTCTGTCTTCAGCCAGTCTCCCACATCACCTTGGTGTTTATTACTATTTTATTATCTATCAACTGGCTTTTTTCCGTGTGAGATTTTTATTTATGGTTATCTTGCTTCGTGCTCTCAACCATTCACCCCCTGTGCACCAAAGTGAAAACACTCAGTGAGAATACTTGTTTGTTTACTGTACACTTTGTGCCTTGTGCAGACTCCCCCCTTTTAGGTGTCACAGTGCTGCTAGGTTTTGGTTTTACAGACCCCACAAACCCTAGCATACTACTAACCACCTCTGCAGCATTCCACAACTCCAGTGAGGTACTTGCTTTTGACCACGGCTCTGAGAACGAGCTGTGGCATTCCTGTCTAGACCACCTCTCCCCCTGGGTCCCTTCCTCGCTCTCTTGTTTCCCTGGTGAAGTGATCTCCACTTCACCACCTCAGCTGCTTCCTTCTCCTCCAAAGTAAGGATATCCTATCTTCTTTCTTGTCACAGTCCTGTGGCTCCTAAATGACAGTCAATAGCAAAGGCACTCTGGACTCTGGCAACATACCCTCAGGGAGAGAAGAATGGGTTTTTAGGCAAATGCTCTGTCTTCAGCCAGTCTCCCACATCACCTTGGTGTTTATTATAATTTTTTATCTATCAACTGGCTTTTTTCTGTGTGAGATTTTTATTTATGGTTATCTTGCTTCGTGCTCTCAACCATTCAACCCCTGCGCACCAAAGTGAAAACACTCAGTGAGAATACTTGTTTGTTTACTGTACACTTTGTGCCTTTTGCAGACTCCCCCCTTTTAGGTGTCACAGTGCTGCCAGGTTTTGGTTTTACAGTTCCCAACAAACCCTACCATACTACTGACCACCACGCAGCATTTCACAACCCCAGTGAGGTACTTGCTTTGGACCACGGCTCTGAGGACGAGCTGTGGCATTCCTGTCTAGACCGCCTCTCCCCCTGGGTCCCTTCCTTGCTCTCTTGTTTCCCTGGTGAAGTGATCTCCACTTCACCACCTCAGCTGCTTCCTTCTCCTCCAATGTTGCACTCACTCCTGGTCCACCGCACTCTTGTCTCTTCGTCCAGGTCATGCAACACCTCCTACTGCTGTTGTCGCGCTTCTGGTTCCTCGTCCCACCGTGGTCCATCTCTCTGCCCTCCGACTCCTTGTAGCACATCTTCTCCCCCACTTAGCCAATTGGTGCCTGTGCCGTGAACAACTAGAAGGGTGGCATGGCTGTCCAGTGTGCCCCCACGATCCCGTTCAGTCCTTGGAGTCGCGGTTTCCTCACAGTGTCCTTGCAAGTTCAGGTACACAATATAGTGTGACATGCCATCTAACTTACGTACCTTGCTCAGATGACTTTGCTAAATACCAATGGACCCAAGGGCAATGGAGTATGCATAAGGAATATTAGCATGTGAATTACAGGGCATTTCTCAAATAGATGTCTGTTTTACACACTGTCTTGTGTTTGGAAGGAAAAACTGTAGAGAAAGACAATGGGAAATAACACTCATTCTACTAATCTGTGTTCCCCCAAGTCTCCCGATACAAATGGTACCTCACTTGCGTGGGTAGGCCTAATGCCCGCGACAGGAAACGCAACATGTACACATCACATTTTTACATTGAAATCTGATGTGTTTTTTGGAAAGTGCCTTGCAGTGGATTTTGGCCTCTAGCTCAGCCGGCAGGTAGGGCAACCTACCAAACCTGTGCATGTTTAAAAACTAGACACCTAGGGGAATCCAGGATGGGGTGACCTGGGTGGCTCCCACCAGGTTCCGTTACCCAGAATCCTTTGCAAACCTCACAATTTGTCCAAAAAAGCACTTTTCCCTCAGATTTCGGTGCTGCAAAGTTCTGGGATCTGAGAGGAGCCACAAAGTTCCTTCCACCCTGCATTTCCACAAGTCTCCCAATAAAAATGGTATCTCACATGTGTGGATAGGCCTAGTGCCCGTGTCAGGAATAGATCACATAACTGTAAATTTTGGTCCTTACATGAGGGCAACTGTTGACCCTGGGGTGATCCATTTCTGACGCAGACACTAGGTACAGGCACTTAAGTGGGGTAGCATGTTTATCATGGCAGGTGGGGAAATATTGGGTGATGGGAATTTTGTGGATCCCAGCATATTCTTGTAGTTTGTGTGCCAGAAATGAAAGAAATAATTGAGTTTGTATTTAACATTTCAAACTTTGAGGAATCCACACAAGTCACACCTCTGTGGACTCCCCTGGGTGTCTAATTTCCAGAAATGTCTGGGTTTGGTAGGTTCCCCTATATGGCGGCCGAGCCCAGGACCAAAAACGCATGTTGTTTTGTGATAGATAATTTTGATATGTCCACAATATGATTCGGGCGGTGGAATTTGGGGCTGAACTAAATTAGAGATCTCTCAAGAGAGCACCCTCTCTGTGCTTGCCACCGCATGCACCTGCTCTCTGGTTTGGGCTAACCCGCTATTTTTTTTTTTTGGGATCCTCATTTACCTTCCAAATTTCCCTCACATGACCGGGGAGGGGAGCAGCGAAGGCTCTCACACAACTGCTCAACACCCATCTCTGACCTTGTCGCCCCTGTCTGGGACAAACTTTCCACCCAAGCTCCAGTGCGAAAAGCAGAGGAAAGAGTATAATCATAGGATCACATCCTACCTATTCATACCTCACCCCTCCCCAACCATTGCTTCAGCGGATTCCAAAATCTGATCCTCTTACAAACCTTATCACAGTCTAACTTAAGATGGTAAATTAGAGAGTTTTTCCATTCAACAAAAGTAGGGGGAACAGGGCTGATCCATTTCCTACAGATCTCCCTTCTTGCCACAAGCATCATATAAAACAACAGTTTAGCTCCATCTCTACCCATCTTCAGCACCTCATATGAACAGCCAAACATCACTATCTGAGATCTTACCTTCGGGCTTGTGCGAAGAATCTCCTTAATTGCATCACCCACCTCTTGCCAAAACTTACGGAGTATAGGGAAATCAATAAACATATGTAGATCGTCGGCTGATGCAGAACCACACTTCTTACACCTCACCACGTTATCCTGTCTCAGCCTAGATTATTTTTTAGGAGTCCAAAAGGCTCTGTGAATAGAAAATAGATGATTTCTCCTTAACGCAGCAGGTGTAACAGTATTATACAGAAGTGTAGTGGATACTTGCCAAAGGTCTTTAAGCTGCGGCTCCGGCAGGCACTCCCTCCAGATTTCTTCCGGCAGGGTGAATTCACCATCCACAATGTCCATCATCAGCCAATACCATCTAGCCACTTCTTTCTTCATCGGAGTATCCAGCTGCATCTGGTCCACAAGTCCGTTAGTACTTCCCACTTCCTCTGTCACATTCCCAACCCAAGTCTTCATCTGAAGGTATTTAAACTTAGACAGCCTTCTTCCTACCTCCATATTAAGGTTATCAAACTCCCTAAGTTCACCATTATAACAGAGATGTCTCCATTGCACAAAACCTGCTTCTTTCAGAGGAATAGCCAGGGCGTCTTTAGTCCACTCCGGGAAGCCAGGAGAATCCCAAATCGGCGCATACTCATTATAATATGACAACCTCGTGATCTTCCTTTCCTCATACCACAACACTGCCCAATCATGGTATATCTTAAATCAATTTTTTTTAAAGAACTTCGGATCCCCATACTTATACAAAAAACTTCTCTGGACCGCCTGACCTTCCCTCATAGCAATTAACACCTGCCCCAGCTCTTAATGATCTAATGCATTAAAACTCTGTCTTACATTTTTTAACAGATAAGCCCATGCGTAGTACTGCATATCAGGAGCCGCCAGACCACCTTTTTCTTTCTTCCTCCTGAGCTTTTTCCATGATATACGAACACCTCTAGATGCCCAAATAAAACTGCTAATTTTCCCTTGCAATTTCTTTAAAGAAGCCTTGTTAAACACTAATGGCAATGCATTGAAAATAAAAGTTAATTTGGGACCAATCACCATTTTTACAACATTAATCCGACCTATTATAGTTAGTGGAAGATTAAGCCATTTTCTCAGTAAAAGGTCCACCTCCCTCATAACCCGAGCAAGATTTGTTTCCGCCATTTTACATATATCATGTGTTACAGTGATCCCCAAATATTTAACTTCTTTCTTTACCTTCACTGCATCGTATAGTTCCATATTCCATGCCATCATTTCGGTCTTTTGATTAGTAACAGCATAACCAGAAATTCCCCCAAAATCCTCCATTAACTCTTGTAAAACTGGTTTGGCCTGACTTAAATTCGCTGTATAGATTATTAAATCATCCAGATATAAAGAAACCTTCCTGACCAGATCTCCACACTGGAAAGAAAGTATTCTCTTATCTCTCCTAATTCTACAAGCTAATGGTTCAATATAAAGGTCAAATAATAGTGGAGATAATGGGCACCCCTGTCTCGTCCCTTTTTCTATTTTTACCGGAGGAGTGAGCATACCATTAACCAAAATTCTTGCACTTGGGTCATGATAGATTTTTTGCAATGTTCTAATAAACTGTCCTCCAATTTTATATGATTCACATACCATAATCAAATAACTCCAATTAATCCTGTTGAATGCTTTTGTTGCATCCACCATTACCACCGCCAAAGGCATATGCAACGAAGTGGCTAAATCAATCGACCCTACCAATCCCTGTGTCAATTCATGCATATGTCTACCCTTCAAAAACCCTTTCTGGTCTTTGTGTATGAGTTTCCCCATAACCATCCCGAGTCTATCGGCCAGGAGTTTAGCAAAGATTTTATCATCACAATTTAACAGCGATATTGGGAGGTATGAATCACACTTCCTGGGGTCTTTGCCAGGTTTTAAAATTAACGTAATAATCACCTCTTTCCAAGAAGGAGGAAGATTCTCATCCACCCCCATAATATTATCACATAATTGTTTAAAAACTTTAGAAGTACTACTACCCAGAACTCGATAAACCTCCATGGGTAACCCATCTGGTCCTGATGCCTTCCCCAGTTTGCCAGCTAAAATGACCCGTTCTACCTCGCTCTGCTGAAACGGATCATTAACCGCACTTCTCTCCTCTTCATTCAGAGTAGGTAAATCTAATTCCCCAAGCCACCCCATCAACACCTTCAAAGGTGGCTTCAAATCTTCTGTATATAAGTCCTTAAAGAAATTGAAAAAACCTTCTTCCACCTGCTCGCCACCTTTTCTAATCTCACTGAGTCTTCATCTCGAATTTCTGTCACTCGATTCCTAACGCTATCTGATTTTAACTTCCAAGCCAACAATTTACTGCTGTTCTCACTGTCCTCAAAATGTATCACCCTATTAGCTTCACATCTCTATCTAATCCTACGGTCCAAAAGCTGCCAACTCCAAACTAGCTGTCTGACGTTACTTATATAAATCATCAAATTCTTCACCCTCCTCCTTATTTAACATTCCCCGCTCAAATTCTCGTATTTGACTCTCCAACCTAAACTGACCGCCGAGTGATTAGATAAATGGGCCCCAATATGTACTACTGACTCAACAAAGTCCCTCCAAACAGTATCCAAAAGGAAGTAATCAATTCTGGACTGATGCCGATACTTCTTATAATTATAAGAATAACCTCTCTCTGACCCCCTCTTATCCCTCCAAACATCATATAACCCCCATTGGGACATCATAACTCGAATCTGACCCTGCATTTTCTCATTTATTTTGGACCTACTACCCGCTGATCTATCTAATTCGTAGTTCAATATAACATTAAAATCACGTGCCCATATTTTTGGATCTAAATATTGCAAAAGAAAAACTGAAAGTTCCCTTAATGGTCCTACATCATCCCTATTAGGACCATAGTATCCTACCAAGGTAAAGACATATTCAAAAGCAGAGATCTTCCCCAACACCCACCCCCCTGAGTTATCTATGGGACCTTCCAGAAAAGTACTATTGGCATGATTCTTAATTAGAACAGCCACCCCTTTACTACCACTCAAACAATTTGAGCTAGCTATCTGCTGAACCCACCCGCATGACTTAAAAACTTCATAACATTCCTCCCTAGAAAGATAGGTCCCTTGTAAGATCAAAACATCAAACGGGCATCCTTCAAATATTGCACCAACCTTTTCTGCCTACCCTTCACCCTAAGACCATTTACATTCCAAGACAGGAGTCTCAAAATCTTTACTGCCATTTTCCGACATCAAAACCACCTACCTTCTTCCACCCCCCAAACCACCACTCCCCCGTCCCCCAGGTCTACCTACCACAATGAGGATCTTTTTTTTCCCTATTATGCTCCCCACCCACTGCTCCCCACCACCATCCCTCATCCACCCTCCTCCCCAGGGAAGCCACCCAATCATTAACCTGACCAAAGTCAGAGGAGGGTCACCGTACCTAACTTGGGACATCGCAAAAAAATAAAATAATAATAATAATAATCTCCTTACTGGGAAAAACAATAGAAGCTTAGGTCAGACCTTTCTCATTCCCGCTCCCTTTCTCAGTTTTCCTGATCAACTCGTCCACCTCCTTCCAGTCCGTAAAATTATACATTTTGTTATTCACCATAACCATTAATGAAGCAGGGAATTTTAGCTGAGCTGTTGCAACCAGTTTTTTCAACATGTCTATTCTTTTACCCAGCTCCCACTGTTTATTTAAAGTCACAGATGCTAGGTCTGACCTAATTTCAAATGGGGATCCGTTTACTGACAATGATTTATTTTTTAACGCCAGAGCCAGAATAGTTTCCTTCAGTCAGTATATTTGAAAATAAACTAACATTTTCCTTGGACTATCCCTGTTGGGAGGCATTTTTGCTGGGACCCGGTGCACCCTCTGAATATCTTTAGCAATGTCCTCCTCTGATTCTTCCACATTCACCTCCTGCTTTATCAATCGGACCACGAAGCCTTTTAAATCACCTTCTTCCAAATCTTCCGGGACCCTGAGAAACCTCAGGTTGTTCCTCCTCTGATTATTTTCTAGGGATTCCATTTTTGCCATTACCCTTGCTTCGCCTTCTTTTAAATATCTTATTTGCTCTTTATTTTCTTCCACCACCATCCTTAACTCGCCCACCTCCTCCTCCAAAGCAGCTGTCCGGCCCGCCAGGTCGTCAATTTTCTTCCCTAAGTCTTCACAGAGACCCCTAATCTCCACCTGGTTGGCATTAGAAGTCTCAAAGCCTCCCTTCAGTTCCATAGATAATGCTTTCAACATATCCACAATTGAGTGCCCCTGATCCTCTCCGACGGATTGAAAATCTTGTACTGCATTTAGGGCCAGATGTAGGTAGTAAAAAAATAGCGACTCGGAAATAGCGACTCCATGCAAATCACTATTTCCGACTCGCAAAACCAAATGCCAGAAAGACTCGCCATTCCAAATAGCGAGTCACAGAAGTGTCCCACTGCATTTTGCGATCTCCATTTATAGCGAGGTCGCAATTTGCGAGCTCGCTAAAAGCGAGGTCGCAAATTGCACGAAGGGTGTGGTCCTGTGTCGCAAATTGCCTGCAGGTGGAACGAAACAGTTGGAATACCCACTTCCTGGCTCTCGGTGATGACATCAGAACCAGGAAGTAACCAAATAGAACTGAGAGGAGGGAGGAGCACACCCAGCCCAAACTGCAGAGCCACACCCAGGTGAGAGGAGCTGCAGCAAAAATGGAGAAGGAGACACCCAGTGCTGGCAGGAAGAGAAAAATCAAGTTCTCTGACAAGGAGTTGGAGGTACTAACTGAGGAGTGCTGCCTGCACCATGACCAACTCTTTGGCAAGGCAGCAATGAGTGTCCCTGACACCCAAAAAAAAAAAAAATATGGCAAGACATCAAGGACAAAATAAATGCCATTGGGGTAAGCGACCGCACCCTGGATGAAATTAGGAAAAGGTGGTATGACCTTCGCTCCAGGACCAAGGAGAGGGTTGCGGAGTGCATGAGGGAGATGCAGGGCACTGGAGGAGGCCCATCCACTGTTCCACCACCGATAGCAATTGAAACCATGGTGGAGACAACACTGGAGCTGGAGGCTGTACTGAGCATAGGAGATGTGGACAGTTCGGCACCTGGAACATCAAAAAGTAAGTACCAAAATATATGCTTTGACACCCACAAATGTACTATACACACATTCCCAGTACACAGCAGCAGGCACCTCCAGACTGGCTCCATTCCAGTCTAGCAACCTCTAGAATAGTTCATTATGGGCAATGTAGTACAGTAGTCCAATTATAGGCAAATGTTTATTATAAGGCAAAAAACAGATGTGCGAGACTGACAGTGTATCCCCTATATCCCACAGGTCGCCCACAAGGCCCCCCAATCAGCGCAAACGTGCAGGGAGAGGAAGATGGGCCAGACCCACAGGAGGAGGCTGCCACTGACACAGAGGTGGACTGCAGGACAACACCACCCATCGAATTGCCACTGTAGTCCATGGACGATCCTGCGCAGGATATGGAGGCAGCAGTGGTAGCACCAGGGCCAATGCCTACAGAGAGGCACACACAGCCATCAGCAGGCGCAGTGCGCAGCTGCCGCCGCAGAGTGTACTCTGTGCACAGTGAGGATGTCACAGATGTTGAGTTTGCTGAACTTGAGGCATCCTTAGTAAAGGGTCAGCACCTGCAAAATAGACAGGTGAGGTCAATTAACCGGAACCTAACAAGACTGCAGACCACTGTGACCCATGGGCTGGCTAATGTGGACAATCAGTTCCAAACAATGAACACGCATCTGGGGAACCTGACACAATCTATCAACTTATTGGCCAGGGAACTGGTGGCTAACCGGGCACAGGCACGGCGCAGGGAGCGCAACACTGCAGCCCGTTGGACAGACTTGCAGCATCCAATGAGCGCCTGGCAACGAACACAACCTGCCTGTCAAGGCGCACTGTCAGCCTACTGATAGAACTGGGTCATTTTGATGGTGATGTGGCACGGGGACTTGGCCGCATCAGCCATGCGGTTGATATCATGGAGACCAGACAGGCTGCAAGGGGCACAGGGGAAACCCCGCAGGACAGTGAGGAGAGCTCAACAATAAGCAGTGTGGAGTGAGCCATGGTGGCTGCAGTCAGAGGCGTACTGAGGCACATGAAAATAATGTGTCTGATTTGACTTTTTCCAATACCAGACTGTTGCATACTGCACATTTCTAACAACATTATAGTTTATCAATAAAAAGGTTTTGTTTGTTGGACAACACAACTGGGCTATGTGTGTCTGACATTAGTGAGTGTGGTCACGGTTGCCACATACCTGCAAAAGTATTGGGTTGCAATGTGGTTCCGTCTCTGTCTGCCCTCATTTGCGATGCTTCTATCCCCAGGCTGGTGGTGTGGTAACTCTTGCTCCTCATTGTCTGTGTCTGTGTCTTCAGGGGTGAGATGTAGCCCACGTCTGGTGGCAATGTTGTGTAGGATGGCACAGGTGGCAACTATCTTGCATGCTGTTTCTGGGGCATACTGGAGTGCTCCTCCACTTTTGTGGAGGCATCGGAATCTTGACTTTAACAAGCCGAAGGTCCTCTCTACTACAGTTTAGGTCCGCCGATGTGCAATGTTGTATCGCCTCTCGTTCTGATTGCCAGGTGTTAGGTGAGTATACATGGTCTCATGGCATATGCACTGTCACCTGTTTGACAAAAGAGGCAAATTTATTAGGGCATCACAGGGTTACACAGTGACCTGTATGTAAGGCTTCAGAGTGTAGTGACCAATACCTAATAGATATCCTTCTCCAAACTCCTCACGTTCTAGGCGTTGGTGTATCCTACTGTGCCTGAATATGTATGAGTCATGTGTACTCCCTGGATTTTTAGCTACAATGTCAGTAATGACATTATGGGAGTCACATACCACCTGGATGTTTAGTGAGTGGGTACATTTCCTATTGCGGAACACATATTCCAGATTTGCAGGTGGGCAAATTTGTATATGTGTTCCATCCACACACCCTATTACATGGGGGAAGTTGGCAATTCTGTCGAAGTCCAACTTGGTGCAGTTCATTTCTGCCTCATTCCTGGGAAGGTGTATATATCTGGGCATGTGTGCGAGTATGGCATCTAGGAAACATCTGAAGAATTGTGAGAGGGCACTTTGGGATACCCCACCTGCCACTGCTATCACCCCCTGATAGCTACCCGAAGCCAAGAGGTGCAGTGAGCATAGCACTTGCACATGTGTGTGGATGGCGCTGTCGCGCATTGTCTGTCATTCAAGCTGAGGTTTCAGTAGTTCAATAATCTCTAAGATAACAGCACTGCTCAGTCTATATTTGTCATAAATCTCCTCCTCAGTTTGTTAAAATAGTGTCTATCTGGTTCAGTATATCCTCTCCTGTCTCTGCCTCCTCCTCCTCTGCTGGGCAGCTTGGACTCTCTTCCTCCTTGCAATCACGAACAGTTCAGCCATTTTGAGTAGTCCTGATGCCTTCTGGGTCTCCTTTTATGCTTTGGTTCTGGTTACCACCTGCTCTGAATCAGTGGTAATCTGGGTGTGCAAAACAAGCTTTTTGCGACTAGTCGCAAATTGCGAGTGGCTTTTCCATAAGGTTTGCGACTCGCAATTTGCGACTTCCTGATTGCGGGTCGCAAAATCAGGTCGCAAATTTTGCAAGTCAGTGCTGGGTTGCATCGCTATTTGGTGATCGGAAATGGGATTTTTGCATTCCATTTCGGATTTTGCGGGGTCGCAAATAGCGATGCAAGCCATTTGCGACTCGCAAAACTTTGCTACATCTGGCCCTTACCTCCTCTTGCCTCTCTACAGATCTCACAGAAAAGGAATACTGGGAAACACCTCTCCCATCCACCCAGAGGTCTGGGCTAATGCCCTCTGAACTAGCAGCAGACTCTCACTTGTCCGATTTATCCAGCTCTTGCATACTCGCACCTACATTCTAGGTGATCCTGGCAATACTCAAAAATAAGTCCTTACTGATGGGGTAACCCGGACTTTTCTGTAGTTCAAACCTCCAAAACTCTTCAAATCCAGTCTCTTTGTAACAGAACTATTATCGTATTCCACCTTACTTCTCGCTGTAGGGGGTTTCTGGAGGGAGACCAGACTTTCAACTTCCACTCTTTTCTTACTTTTTTAGTGCTGCGCAGGGAATACGCTACTTGTCCCGAACTATTTTTAGATGTCACCTTCCCCCCTTCCTTTCTGGTCCCCACTAGCCCCTTTACCCTGTCCACCATATGGTCTGAATGAATTTCTACAGTGCTTATACCAAAAGAAGCATGTCCCTGGTGCACAAAACCTTCAAACCCTTTAAATCTTGTTTTTTCCCCATCAGTACCTGAAATCACCAAGTCCTCGATGTACTGAGGAATCCTCAAAATCCTGCTCTTCTTTCCTGAAGGATCCGGCCCTGTGCTGGCCCTGCCCTGGTTCCCCGGTAGGGAACACGAGCTGCCGCCTCCCTGAACTGAAAGAGCTCCAGGGAGGCTCTCAACAACGACACCACCAGTGCTCCGAAGTGTCCCGTGCTCCCGCCAGCTCCTTTGCCTCCCTTGCACCACCGTAAAACCAAAAAAAGCAAAGCGGACCCCCGCTGCCAACCCGTCAAACCTTCACGTTTCCCCAGTAAGGCATAATTATTTCACTGCGTCATTCGTCATTCATGGAATGGAGCCCTCTGCGACCGGCTCCTTTAAACGGCCACCATGTTCCCTGAACAACTTCACCCCCACATGCACTCTTGAACTAATAAAGTAAAAAATACAGCTGAGACTTCACCGCTGTTGCTGAAATGTGATCATACACTCTAGTACACTCCTTAAGGAATTCCCACCTTCGCAGCAATGTCTAGGGTTGCCACGTGACAGGTTTTCTCCTGGCACCACCAGTATTTTAATGTCCTGGTCGATACAAAGATAAGGAGGATTATCTAAAGCTGCTATTTTTAGCCTTTACCTGTACATACTTTAACAAAACATATAAGCAACCGAGGTGGCGAGAAGAGGTGGTTTGACCTTCTTCATAAGATAAAGTGTGCCTTCCAAGGAGCTGCAGAGATTCTTTTGATATTTTTCATAATGCTGATTCTAGCTCAGGAGATCCATGCTGGAAGTGGCCTGCAGACTGCGCACAGTGAATTGTGTGCGACAAGTAACTAGTGGTCTGGCTTGGGGAGCTGAGCAGGTGGAGAACAGCTGCTTGCAAGCGTGACCAGTGCACAGGAGAGGGGATGCTGGTAAGATTGTCTTACTGATCTCCGATCTGAGAGCAGAGTGCACAGTGCAGGGGGGCAAACATAAGGATACAAAAGGATCTTTGTGACATGTTCATGCCGAGTTCTGGATACGCTGTCTGCACTGTGTCAGAGTGAGTGAAGACACAACTCTCTTCCGCGGCTGAGCCGAACAACTTGCTCTGAGTTCTTTGTCGTTAATTTGTGACAGGTCGCTCTCTATACCGTCAATGAAATAAACGTAATTAATAATCAACTCGAGTCTTTACTCAGAGCTCCAGATCCTCCTTCAAAGCAAAGTTCACCACACGCGCCACTCGAACAATGTTTAATTAGTGTTGCCAGCCTCCTGCGAGCCGGAGGAGTGCGCGCGTCACCTAACGGAGTGGATGTTGTTTGCTCACGTGCCAATGTAGCCCCTGTAGGAGTGCAGGGGGATCGCTGCAGGATCGCCAGGGGAGCTGGACAGCTCTGGGAGCGCCTCTGACCGCTGGGCATGGGGGGCTTAGTGTTCAGTGACATGCGGCTGTCCTATGCACACAAGACTGCCAACCAGTGAGGAAGGTGGGTTCTGTGATCGATTTGCTGTCTTTTTGCCACTTGTAAGAGTGGTGGGTGGCTGCAGCGTGCAAAGACACAGAGAAGCTCTGGGAAATCGTGGGAGAAGGCATGATAGTTGGCCTTGGAACGGAAGCGGAACGGAAGCGGAAGCCAAGTGGTGACAAGCAGGGCTTGAAGCACAGTGACGGTGGAGTGAAGAGAAGTTCTGCTGCATCGACATTTTGCAGATTCGGGCTGAGCTCACTAGGGAGGAAGAGAAGAAACCATTGCTCTGTTTTGCTGGTATTTTTGGATGGTGGGACAGGTGGAAGTTTAAAAGTGGGCTAACCCGCTATTGTCCCGCTGCAAAGACTGTTCTTGACAATGGACAATCATTATTGGTGCTCCCAACCCCATCAACTGCTCCTCCTCCGATTCCCTCACTACCACCCACAAAAGTGTCCTTCACCTCTCCATAGCCCCCCTTGCACATACCTTTCATATGTATTATAGTGCAGGTAATGGCTGGCTTTATTAATCTACTCAGCTATTTAAATAAAATACAGATTTGATCTTTTGTCAGGATACTTCAATTCGATTTCCTCAGAAGCAGAAGATAACTCCTCAGTCCCGACCCGAGCTACTCACATCGAATATTAACCCTTCATGCTGAGTACCCCGGAGGGGGAAAGGGGAATGGGATGGTAGAGAGACTGCCACAGAGATGATGAACGCCAGTACTCAGTCTGCCTCTTCACATCAAAGATTGGATACAGCACCTGCAAGAGTCACAGTCGCAATTACTAGGGACATACAACATCAGTTTTTCACTTTCTACTATCAACACTTAATTCTCTTTAATTCTATTATTTCTTCACTCACCCTGAGTTCTCTGTAGCCTTGCTTCTCTCTATAAATGATAGTTCTTCTTAAAAAATGCTTATTACTGATTCTGGAAGAACTTCTCAACCTTTGTTAGAGATTGGTTTTATGTTGCTATATATATATATATAGTTGGTGATAATGCGTTCTTCAAATCAGCTGATGTTATTTAATTTCTCCTGTCTTATTGTGACTTCTGTCCATACTTGAATTTGTAAATGCTTGTTTATTAAAGTTTGTTTCTCCTTTCTTACTTTGACATTTGTTGATAACTTGTATTTGTAAATGCTTGTTTATTACAGTTAGTTTCTCCTTCCTTACTTCGACATCTGTCGATAACTTGTAGTTGTAAATGCTTGTTTATTTAAGTTTGTTTTTCTTTTAAACTCTATTTTGGTTTATTACCATTGTATTTGTAAATGCTTATTTGTTAACAGTTCGTTTCTCCTTTAAACTTGGCCTTTGTTTATAACCTTGACATTTGCAGATACTTGCTCTTTTAAAGTTTGTTTTTTCTTTGACTTTAATATCTTAAACAAGAACCTTGTAAACATAAGGTTAATTCATACATTAACTCTGTAGCCTTGCCGACTTCCACGGGAACGGTCTACTATCAAACTCTTCGAATAAACCTTGACAATATTTATCAGTTTTCTGTAATATAATCTTCAAATGTAATTTTACCTCACAGGAGTTTCTGTTCTGAAGCGGGCTCTCTCCACACAGCTGATTCCTGTCAGACCTCAGTTGAAGTGCAAGGCTTCCAGCTGGAGAGCTCGTAACCTAGCAACCAACCGATTGCAAGACTAGAACTGTAACTAACCTTCAGGACTCACAGCGGCCATCTTGGATCTTCTCTTCTTGATTCTTCCTTTGAAATAAGCGTAAGATTACTCTGCAAACCTTCTTCCAGTTTGCGCTTTGCTGTCTCCACTGAGGATATCACTTTGCTTTTCTCATGCACTTCTTTGATTTGACTTGGCAAGTTTGTGTGGTCATGACAGTACTCCCCCTCAAGGAACAGTTCTCCAATTTAGGTTTGCTTGGGTAGGTTCTATGAAAGTTTCTCACTAATCTTGAAGCATGTACATACTCGTGCGGCTCCCAGGATCGTTCCTCTGGACCATAACCTTTCCAATCAATTAGATAATAAAGCTGCCATTACGGATTTTGGAATCTAAGATTTGATTGACCTCATACTCTTCTGCAGAGCTAATCTGGATAGGAATTGGAGGGGAGTTTTGACGTAAATTTGGAGGACTGTTCTTTAACAAGGAGACATGGAAAACAGGATGTATCTTTAGATGAGCTGGCAACTGCAATTTAACTGCCACTGGATTGATCATCTTGTCAACTTTGAATGGGCCTATAAATCGTGGCTGAAATTTGCGATTTCCTTTGAGACGTAAATGACGAGTGGATAACCAAACTTTGTCTCCTTTCGAATAAATGGGGCTCTCTCTTCTTTTTCTATCAGCCTGAGTCTTATATGAGTCTTTTGCTTGAATTATGTTTTTTCTAGCCCTAACTAACGTGGTCTGCAAATCCCTCACCATCTCTTCTACTGCAGGCACTGAATCATCTTCTTTACCCAATATTACATTAGGATGTCTACCATGGTTCAGATAAAAGGGGGTGAACCCAGTGGTGGAAAGAACAGCATTATTGTAAGCAAATTCAGCTGCCCACATCAACTCGGGCCATTCCTTCTCTTTATCGAATAAATTGAGTCTTAAATACTGTTCTAACTCTTGATTCACTCTCTCTGTTTGCCCATCGGTTTCAGGATGGTAACTGGTAGAGTAACGAGAATCAATTCCTAATCTTTTACTAAAGGCCTTCCAAAAGCGAGAAACAAATTGGGACCCCCTGTCTGAAACTAGAATTTTTGGGATACCATGGGCGCGTACTATGTGTTGTGTAAACAACTGTGCAACCTGTGGGGCTCGAGGGATTTCTTTCAAAGGAATGAAATGCGCTATTTTAGTGAAAGTGTCTACAAAAACTAGGATAGTGTTAAAACCTTGGCTACTAGGGAGGTCCACTATAAGATCCATAGTAACAGTATGCCAGGCATGGGGGGCAGTGGGCAAAGGTCTTAACAGACCTTGTGAAGCTGTTCTATTTGATTTCCCTCTTTGACATTTGTCACAAGTTGACACATATTGTCTTATCTGAGTTTTCATTTTTGGCCACCAAAATTCTTGTTGTATTAGATTTTTAGTCTTTTGAATTCCTTTGTGTCCAGCCAATTGATCGTCATGATAAGCCTGAAGAATTTTTTCTTGCAGCTCCACAGTTGGAACATACAGTGCACCTTTAAAGTATGGCAAACCTTTTTTGATTTCTCTTCCTTGGCCTTCTTTGGACCACTTCAGCATTCCTTCGAATGTTAAGTTTTCTTGAATTTCTTTGGTTAAATTTTCATACACTGTGGCAGATATGAACTTCTCTTGTGGAATAATCAATTCTTTTTCTGGAGGCTCAATTCGAGATAGAGCATCTGCCTTCCCATTTACTTTTCCAGGTCTGAAAGTGATAACAAAATCAAAGTCTGCAAAATATAGGGACCAACGCAGTTGTCTAGCTGTTAGAGTTCGAGCTGATTTTAAAAACTGTAAATTTCGGTGGTCCGTGTAAACGGTCACTTTATGCTTAGCTGCCAAAATGTAATGCCTCCACTCACGAAAAGTTTCTTTGACTGCCAATAGCTCCTTATCCGCAATTGAATAATTTATCTCTGGTGGTGTTAATTTTCGAGAGAAATAGGCCACTGGATGTAATTGACCTGTATCTTTATGACGCTGGGAAAGGATACCTCCTAAGGCAACATCTGAAGCATCTGCCTCCACATAATATGGCTCATCTGGATTGGGGTGGAGCAAGATTGGAGCTGAGACGAAGGAATTCTTCAAAAAATTAAAAGCATTTTCAGCTTCTTTTGTCCACTCAAACTTCACTCCTTTCTTCAACAATCGAGTAATGGGTGTAACTGTTTGAGAAAAATTGGATATGAATCTTCGATAAAAATTAGCGAACCCCAAGAAACTCTGGATCTCTTTGACATTGCAAGGAGAAGGCCAATGTTGCACTGTCTTTATCTTGGCAGGATCCATACTAACTCCTTCTGGTGACAAAATGAATCCTAAGAACTCAACTCGTTCCACATGAAATGCACACTTCTCCAATTTTACATAGAGATGGTTTTCTTGCAACCTTGTGAGGATGGATTGAACATGGGAAATGTGCTCCTGTAGATTGTCGGAAAAGATTAAAATGTCATCTATATAAACCACGGCAATCCGGTCGAGGAATTCTCGTAATATATCATTAACGAAATGCTGGAAGGCAGCAGGAGCATTGCATAACCCATAAGGCATCACTTGATATTCAAATAATCCGTATCGAGTCCGAAAAGCGGTTTTCCATTCATCTCCTGAAGCCACTCGAATCAAATGAAATGATATGCTCCTCGCAGGTCCAATTTGGTGTAGATTCTAGCATTCTTTACTTGATCTAATAAAACTGACACTAAAGGCAGTGGGTATCGATTCTTGATGGTAACCTGATTGAGGGCTCGATAATCAATGCAAGTTCGAAGACTCCCATCCTTCTTTGGTATGAAAAATAGTGGGGATGACACTGGAGATTCAGAAGGACGAATAAAACCATGAGCAAGATATTGATCCAAATACTCCTTCAAATGTTGATTCTCTGCTTCGGTCAATGCGTATATTCTGCTACATGGCAATATCGCACCTGGCTCCAGTTCAATTTTGCAGTCGTAGGGTCGATGAGGTGGCAATTTCTCAGCCTCCTTTTCATCAAAAACGGCGACTAAATACTCATATTCTTTTGGGATTTCTGCTGTCTTTAGTGCACAGATCATTGAAGAGTGTGATGATAAACAGGCCGCTTGGGACTTGGTGGACACTTCCACTCCATCATGAAAGCAATTCTCTTTGCAGTAAGAGGAATTCATCGTGATTGTTCTTTTGCTCCAATCAATTTGTGGATTATGTTCTGTAAACCAGGGCAGACCCAAGATGAGTTGAAATTGTGGAGCATCTATCAAATTAAAGATTATCTGCTCCTGATGTCCACCAAAACCTTGCATCTGAATTGGTTCGGTCTCATGGGAAATGGGTACTGAAGAAAGATTGGTTCCATCCACAGCTCTTACTACTTCCAAAGTAGATTTCTTGATAAATTGAATACCCATTTTACGAGCGTATTTGATATCACAGAAGTTGCCCGTAGCTCCAGAGTCTATCATAACTGAGATCCCTTGAATTTCCTTCTCAAGGGTCTTAACTGATACTGTTTGTACCAAATGTGGCGCTGCGGTTTGTAAGGTATTCGCCACTCGTTGATCTAAAGGAGTTGTCTTGGGTTCTGCTTTCATCAGGGCAACTCCCTCTACTGATGAAGCTGGCCTTTTCCCGACTGAAGAGCTTTGGGTTTCTTGGGACAGTTTTTAACAAAATGCCCAGATGCACCGCAATATAAACATAGTTGATTCACTCTTCTTTTCTCTTTTTCTTCCTTAGATAAAGGACCTCGGATGGAATCAATTTGCATTGGTTCTTCTATCGTTATCCCTTCTCCGGCTCTCGTATGATAATTTCTTACACGATCAATTCTCAGGGGAAATGGTCGATACTCTCTTCTCTTTTCTGCTCTTCGTTCAGTTAACCGGTGGTCAATCTGTAAAACAAGATCAATTAACTCCGAAATTTCGGTGGGTCTATTTGGAACTTGTGCTAAGGCATCTTTCAATTCATCTCTCAGTCCACGATAAAATATGGCGTCTCTTTTTGTCTCCGGCCAGGCAGTCTCTACAATGAGTTTATTGAAATGAGCCAGATAGGCTACTAGATCTTTATTACCTTGCCTGATTTCCAGTAGTTCATTGTCAGTGGCTTGAGCTGCAGTTCGCCGATCAAATATTCTTAAGAACTCTTCCTTGAAATTTTGGAAATTATATAAAACAGGATCATTTCTGGAAATTATTGGCATGGACCATGCGGCCGCATCTCCTGTCAGATAAGACAATATAAATGCCACTTTGGACTGGTCTTCGGAAAAAATGACTGGTCTACATAAAAAATGCAATGAGCATTGGGTCAGAAAAATCTGCGCCTTACTTGGATCCCCACCGAAGCGCTCGGGTTGAGCCAAAGGAATAATAGGGGAAACCGCATGAATTACTTGAGTGGATATACCTGCAGACGGTGAAGGGCTAGGGATTTGTGAAAACACAGATTCATTTGATTTAGCGGTGTTCCCTAACTTATTTATTTGCTGTTTTATTTGGACTGTTTCTTCTATGGTGTTATTTAATTGTTTCTGTAACCCTTCCAAAACGGTGGCTAATGCTTTTATATCAATTCCTTCTGCCATTCTGCTCAGGAGGAAATCTGTTTTTCCCTAAAATTAGGGTGATGGCACTTCAATCTGTCAGGATACTTCAATTCGATTTCCTCAGAAGCAGAAGATAACTCCTCAGTCCCGACCCGAGCTACTCACAACGAATATTAATCCTTCGTGCTGAGTACCCCGGAGGGGGAAAGGGGAATGGGATGGTAGAGAGACTGCCACAGAGATGATGAACGCCAGTACTCAGTCTGCCTCTTCACATCAAAGATTGGATACAGCACCTGCAAGAGTCACAGTCGCAATTACTAGGGACATACAACATCAGTTTTTCACTTTCTACTCTCAATACTTAGGCCCGTATTTATACTTTTTTTGCGCCTCATTTGAGTCGTTTTTTTGACGCAAAAACGGCGCAAACTTGCAAAATGCCATTGTATTTTGTAGGTTTGCGCCGTTTTGCGCCAAAAAGCGGCGCAAATGCGGCGCTAAAAAAAGTATAAATACGGGCCTTAATTCTCTTTAATTCTATTATTTTTTAACTCACCCTGAGTTCTCTGTAGCCTTGCTTCTCTCTATAAATGATAGCTCTTCTTAAAAAATGCTTATTACTGATTCTGGAAGAACTTTTCAACCTCTGTTAGAGATTGGTTTTATGTTGCTATATATATATATATATAGTTGGTGATAATGCGTTCTTCAAATCAGCTGATGTTATTTCATTTCTCCTGTCTTATTGTGACTTCTGTCAATACTTGTATTTGTAAATGCTTGTTTATTAAAGTTCGTTTCTCCTTTCTTACTTTGACATTTGTTGATAACTTGTATTTGTAAATGCTTGTTTATTACAGTTAGTTTCTCCTTCCTTACTTCGACATCTGTCGATAACTTGTAGTTGTAAATGCTTGTTTATTGAAGTTCGTTTTTCTTATAAACTCTATTTTGGTTTATTACCATTGAATTTGTAAATGCTTATTTGTTAACAGTTCGTTTCTCCTTTAAACTTGGCCTTTGTTTATAACCTTGACATTTGTAGATACTTGCTCTTTCAAAGTTCGTTTTTTCTTTGACTTTAATATCTTAAACAAGAACCTTGTAAACATAAGGTTAATTCATACATTAACTCTGTAGCCTTGCCGACTTCCACGGGAACGGTCTACTATCAAACTCTTCGAATAAACCTTGACAATATTTATCCGTTTTCTGTAATATAATCTTAAAATGTAATTTTACCTCACAGGAGTTTCTGTTCTGAAGCGCGCTCTTTCTCCACACAGCTGATTCCTGTCAGACCTCAGTTGAAGTGCAAGGCTTCCAGCTGGAGAGCTCGTAACCTAGTAACCAACCGATTGCAAGACTAGAACTGTAACTAACCTTCAGGACTCACAGCGGCCATCTTGGATCTTCTCTTCTTGATTCTTCCATTGAAATAAGCGCAAGATTACTCTGCAAACCTTCTTCCAGTTTGGGCTTTGCTGTCTCCACTGAGGATATCTCTTTGCTTTTCTCATGCACTTCTTTGATTTGACTTGGCAAGTTTGTGTGGTCATGACATCTTTGCAGTAGGCATATAAACCTTCTGCGCTACATTTTGGCATCAAAACTGCCACTAGAAAAAAGTTAAATCCTTTGGTAGAAGAAACAGAATCACAAGACATGACTTTTTATTGCTCCCTAAAAGTTACAGTTGAAACATGTCAGTTAAAGTATGTGCATTGCTTTGAAGAAGCAAGCTGCAACTGCAAGAGAACTGGTGGCGAATATATGAGCAAACCATCTTGTACTACCTGAGGAAGGCGGAAGCTGAAACGTTTGTAGTAGAAATATATGTTTGTTCTTTGGTGAGATCATCTGTTTGAGTCACTTCTTTCTTGGATATATATATATATATATACATACATACATGTATATATAAATATAAAAGAGATCACTTTTATATGTGGGTGTGGTTTTCCTGGGGGACGAAACAGCCCCCAGGGAAACTGTATATCTGTATATAGACATCAATTTAATTTACTTTTCAATTTTTTATTATTGTTTTAATTTTTTAAAGCTCTGGGGGCGCAAACAGACATGCTTGCGTGCTCGTGCCCCCTCAGACGTAAACCTACCTTTTTATAAAAAATTGCCCTCCCCAGTGAAATCCCTGGTGTCTAGTGGAGTTTCCAGGCCCTCAATTGCAGCTGCGATCGAGGGCCAGGAAACCAGTTCAGGAAGGCCTTGTTTGAAAAGGGAGAATATCCTCTTTCAAACGAGCCCTTACCGAATGCTGTGGAGACCCGTTTGGGCCCATTTTCTCCATCTGAGCAGTAAGCGGCCGCATGGCCACTTCCTGCTGTGGTGGGGAAAACAGATAGTGATGTCAGGGGTGGGCGGGGGCAGGGGTTGACACAGAAGATCTTCTGTGTCTCCCAGGGGTTTTCTAAATACAAAAAAATCCTTCAGTGCAACTCACTGGAGGAATTTTTAACCACCTCCCTGGTGTCGGCCACTGGTCGTGACCAGGGAGGTAGTGTGGGTGTTGGCCAATGGCCGACGCCCGCACCCAAGAGGTTAAAAGCATTCCGAAACATCAATTTGTTTTCATGTTCTAATCTTGAGTTGACAAGGACTTTTAATTAAGATTTAAATATCTCAGACCTTCAGTTATTCAGATCTGTGCCCTGTTTCTTAAATCTGACTCCAACATTGCTCTTTATCAGTCCCTGCTATCTGCAGCCTGAAGATAATAATGTAAAATAAACACAGGCTTCCCTTAACTTTAAAAAGAAAATGTGAACCTGTGCTTGCCTAAATATAAACTCAAGGCCCTGAGCTACTCTGAGGGTATCTGCGAGCTACTGGGAGCTCGAGATCTACTGGTTGGGGATACCTGAACTAGCAACATTTGGTGGTCACATCAATGTGAGATTATTGCTACTGTCTGTGTTTAGACCAGCCATCTGTGGTATGAGTTACATCAGCTGTCACAATGAATGCATAATACCTGTTACATTACATGCTTAGGAGCCCAAAGGAAGTTTTTTCTTCAGCGTACATCTCACATCCTCCAAGTATGTTCACTCAGTCTGTGTTACTTTGTCTCTGATTCGCAATCCACAGATATCCCTTCGGTGAGCAGGCAGTGTATTAGCTTCTCACAATTTAACATGTTCATGTTGTTCCTCCTTCAGACACACATACAACACTAAGGTTGTAGGAAGTGTTTTTATGTACATGTGTTAATTTACATACACTACTGTTGTTCATTCCATTCAGACGAAACCACAGCACCGAGACCGCCCTCCTCGCCGCCACAGACGACATCAGACACCAACTCGACAACGGCAAAACATCTGCCCTTATCCTTCTGGACCTGTCAGCCACCTTCGACACGGTCTGCCACTGCACTCTGAAAACACGCCTCCATGAAGCCGGTATCTAAGAAAAGGCCCTCGACTGGACCACATCCTTCCTCTCCGGCAGAACCCAGAGATTCCGCCTCCCCCCCACTACCGTTCCGAAGCCACCAACATCACCTGCGGCGTACTCCAGGGCTCTTCCCTGGAGTTCCGCTGTTCAATATCTACATGGCCCCCCACACACAAGTGGCCCGCCAACACAACCTCAACATCATCTCCTACGCCGACGACACCCAACTCATCCTCTCCCTAACCAAGGACCCGCACACCGCCAAATCTAACCTCCATGAGGGAATGAAGGCCGTTGCCGACTGGATGAAAAGCAGCCGTCTGAAACTGAACTCAGACAAGACGGAGGTCCTCATCCTTGGACCCACCCCCTCTGCCTGGGACGACTCATGGTGGCCAACCTTGCTGGGAACCCCAGCGACACGATCTACAAGTGGATCCCGACTGAAACAAAAATAACAGTGACACAGGCCCTTGTTAGCAGCAGGCTAGACTACGGCAAGGCACTCTACGCAGGCATCCTGGCCAAGCACCTGCAACGCCTACAACGCATCCAAAACGCCTCCGCCCGACTAATCCTCAACAGGCCCCTCCGCAGCCACATCACCCCCCATCTGAGAGACCTTCACTGGCTCCCCGTCGACAAGAGGATCACCTTCAAGCTCCTCACCCACGCAGACACAAAGCACTCCACAACCCCAAACCAGCCTACCTGAACAACAGACTCAGCTTCTACACCCCCACCCGACAGCTCCGCTCCGCAAAACTCGCCCTCGCTGTTGTTCCCCGCATCCAACGTAAGACCTCCGGTGGCAGATCCTTATCCTACCTCGCCGCCAAGACCTGGACCACCCCCCCGACCAGCCGACGTCAAACCCAAGACCTGCTCACCTTCAGAAGACGCCTCAAGACCTGGCTCTTTGAGCAATAGCAGCATCCCCCCCAGGGCCTTGAGACCCTTGTGGGTAAGTATAGCGCTTTATAAATACAATGATTGATTGATTGAGACAACAATCCCAACAGATGTATTTAACCATTGGATCTCCAGACAGAGTCCATGGGGGTGAACATGTCATGGGACGTGTAGGAAAGGAGTGCTTTAGTGAGGAGGAGGACAATGTTCTCATTAGGGAAAATTGGTCACAATGACAATTTATATATGTGAGAGGTCAACAGTGGGAGATTCCAATTGAGCACGGTGTGAGATGTTTTGACACTGGCATTATCTTTAGCACAGAGCAAAGGAGAAAGGGGCAATGTGCCACAGAGTAAAGCAACCGGGCAGTTTTCAGGTGGAAGATGTTCCTTCCACAACTTCATGCTCTGATGTATGTGGTGTCTCGGTGACAGGGAAGTTGTAGATACTGAAGTATAGGGAGGGACACACACATCAGGGGCTGAAAATGTGAATGCTGTGTCAACTGCAGCTCTCATCTGTGGAAACATATAAGGCAGCATAGCAGCAAGGAGAACCTGCAGGGTTGGCAACAAAAGAGCAAGGTCACATTGAATGGCACCCAAGGTGCCAATGAGGGAATCCTGCTTCCGCTCCATGGACTCCAGGACATGTTGTACTGCCCTCAGCCTGTTGGTAAGCTCGCTGGTGGAACTTTGGCTGGGCATTTGCTCATGCCTCATGACACGAGTGATGTCAGCCAGTGACTTCAGGAGGCACAGGAAGCAGAGAGTTGATGTTTCACATGGATGACAAGATGTCCTCATTTATACGGAGTCACCTTAGGACTTCCTCTAGGATATCCCCCACACTCTCCATACCCACCTACATTATATCTGCCAGCTCCCACTTTACTCCTATTGCTGTTTTTTTTTAATACAAGTGCTTGGTACTGGGAGTCCAGGGCTATGGTTGAGCTAGCACGTTTGAATGTTGGATGTTTCCTATTTCAATGTTTACTGCATTATGCAGCACATATGGAAAGCAAAAGAAAACATGCATGATTGTTCAAATTCAAGAAAGTGTCACTTTCAGCAAATGAGTACTGATCCCTGCTACACAGACACCACTACACCATGGTGCAAGGGTGCCTGTGTTGGTGATAGGAAGCAGTGAGTAGAACATAACGGAGAAAAGTACAGGTATGTGCTACTTGTTGGTAAATATATCACATCCCTGCACTTTTAAAATGGTACAGCGCAGCATGGGAAGCTGGGGCGCCACACCACGTTGTATCTTTTCCTCATACAAGGTGGCCTGCGTTACACATTGATGTGTAGTAGACCTGTTGGGCATGGGTTTTGATCCACAGTTTATAAAACATTACATTGCTAATGGATTCTTGTCACTGTGTGCCTGCTTTGAGGGCATTGGCTTTTGTCCTACTGTGTAGTTTGGCTCACTTACATTCCCCCCATTACATCCTGAAGAGAGCTGTCTATCCGCAGAGTGTCACACATCATATGACTCAGGCCCATGTCATTGTATGTGTTCAGATAATTTGATTTAGGCAGCAATTGTTGGGATCTCACCCCACATTGTAGTGGTGTTGTGATTAGTGGCAAGTCCCTACATCTGAATCCCACCTCAGTGGACCCAGCCACTTTAATCTGAATTCCTCCACGGGTCCCATGATTTATGGTGGTTATGTGTTTCTTGATCTCCCTTTGTCAATTAACTGTTTGACATCCTCCAAACTGTACATCTGTAAATGTGGCACTATGATACATTGTTGTATCATACTCCATCGAGGCATGTGCCACATGATACCCCTGGTCTACATGACATATAGGTTGTAGTCCCTCAAAGGACTTTTCTCTGCCATTCCTTTTCAGGTGTGCCACAAGAGCTGCCCAGTCAGTTCCAGTGGCACATGTGTATTTGTGTACATGTCCATTCCCACCTCACCAGTATGCACAGACAGATGTTCAAACCAAATGTCATTGTGTTATGAAGGGTCAACACCTATCATGCAGAGCAGTAGCAGTGTCCCACCATGCCCACACATAATCAATGGTTTGTACACACATGGTCTAGTGTTGTGAAGTTCTCACGTCATCCCCCTCCAATTGATCATTTCTGCTGAGTTCTTGGGGTACCTTCCATGGCAGATAACACCTGTTTGCACTCCCCTGCTTGTCATGTCAGCTGGGTGTGATTTAGTTTCATGCAAGGTGCAATAGGCATGTCACTTGCCATGTCCCTATGTGTGTATGCCTCCCATCACCCATACCTGGTCCCCCTCTCAGATGAGTTGTTTGTCCTGGGACACAGCCATTTCATTTTGGGGATTAACGTCCTAGATTAATGTGTATGGGCCAGAGTGAGACCGAGTAGTTATAGGAAAGTACAGGGGTGCATTGAATTTCAGTGAATGCAATGCATCTCTGCGCTCTCTAAATGACACAGAGCAGGTTGTTGCGGGTAAAATACAGGGAAGCCTTGGAGCGAAGAAAGAAAGAGCTAAGGGAAGAGGCATGGACAAATCTAGCATTGGCAATGGACACAAATAATACTATATTGTTTTGGGAAACAGTGAACGCCCCTTTCTTGACTAACTGGACACCTTCTGAACTGGGTACTAGTGTATCCTGTGCAGCATGGGTGGACCACTTTTCAGAGATCTTGAGAAAAAGGAGCGGGCCAGTAGACATACCTAGGCAATTGGAGTTGGGATACCCCAATCATTTACATATCACCATAGATGAGGTTTGTTCAGCTATTTCAGTTAATGTCGAGGATAAGGCCCCAGGCCAAGATGGGGTATCAGTAGATGTTTTTGAATTTCAAATTTATCTTTGGGCACCTATTCTGACTAGGCTTTTTAATATAGTCATGACCAGGGAAATCCCGACCTCTTGGACTACGTCTATTATTATAGCTATATATAAGAAAGGTGATGAAGCTGATCCTAAAAACTATTGCTCAATTTCATTGCTGGACTCCTCCATGAAATGTTTTGTAGGGTAATTTTGGCAAGACTTAACGACTGGGCACTGGATAATAATATCCTTTCACCTGCCCAATTTGGATTTAGGTCAGGACTGGGCACTATAGAGCAATGCCTTACCTTAGATCTGATTATAGGGATATACACAAAGGCCAAAAAAAGGCCCCTTTACCTCTTTTTGCTGATCTTATTAGTGCCTTTGATCTAGTCGAGCATGCCCTTCTTTGGACCACGTTACTTGACATGGGAGCCCAAAGGTATATCATAAATTGTATTGCCCACCTCTATGCAGATTTAATATGGAAAGTCAGTTTTGGTAAATTGGGAAATAAAATTCAAAAAACTACACTGTGTCCGGTCTAATTATAGCAGCATTGTTGTTCAAAGAGCCGTGAAGTGCTTTCACTTAAACCCTACTATTTCACTCGGTTCTACCACACTTTACATATTTCAACCTAATCAACACAGTCGATGTATTCCAGTGTACAAGTAATTATATGATTTATTGCTCACCTGCGCCTCAGAGCCAAACTTATATAAGAAAATAATCAAGGAAAGTCAATCTCCAGGCCCCAGATTCAGGGCCCTGAATCTGGAATAATTGCTATAATTAGACCGGACGCAGTGTAGTTGTTTGAACTTGTTTCAATCACAACGTGAAGTTATTCTGAAAATTCAGTTGGATTACAATCACTCAAGGCTTGTGATCATTGTGATCATTGTGACTATGTTTACGAGTGGATGTTCTAGGACACTGGCATAAGTATTTTGCAGGAAGAACCAAGTGATTTAATCAGGGTTTATGTATATTGCTGCACGTTCATTTTCACGATCATGTTACCATGCGGACTTTGGCGATATTAACTTTGCAAATATACATAATTCAAACGTGAAATTACCCTGGTGACTTTTCTTTTCATGTAAATCACTCACATGAGTCAAATAAAAAGTTAATGGCAGAGTAACAGTAATCCCCTTGTAAGAGCTTCAGCTGCAGCCAAAGTGAGAACTATAAGTACCAGCATGCCGCCTGTTACTCTTGATGGCAGAAACCACTTGAAAATGATGGATGTCGAAACGCGTTGTGGTGCCAAAATGCTTTATTGATTGGAATAAATATTCAGCTGATTTATATACATATTTCCAAATGTAGGGACACTGCCCAGTCCTCAATGTCCGTGGGCCACAGGACCACATCACATAGGCCAAGGCCCCACCTCACTCCTGCAACAACACAGAGAGAACACTGCAGGGGCATCAGGTCGAAAATACACAGGCACCTCAAGGGGACGGGGAATGGAGGGAACCTCAGCCGGAAGATGGTACAACGCCACTGGTCCTGGAGGGCCCTACATGCCCTGAGCGATGTCCTGGGGAGTGCAAGGCCTCAGCCTCTCAAGTGGGTGACTTGCCCACTGGTTCTGGAGGGGGCAACATACCCTGTGCTTGGTCCTGGGGAGTGCAAGGCCGCAGTCTCTCAAGTGGGTGACTTGCCCACATGCTCTGGAGGAGGCAACATGCTCTGTGCTTGGTCCTGGGGAGTGCAAAGCCACAGTCTCCCAAGTGGATGGTTTACCCACTGCTTGGTCCTGGGGAGTGCAAGGCCATAGTCTCTCAAGTGGGTGGTTTGCCCACTGCTTGGTCCTGGGGAGTTCAAGGCCACAGTCTCTCAAGTGGGTGGTTTGCCCACTGCTTGGTCCTGGGGAGTGCAAGCGCACAGTCTCTCTAGTGGATGGCTTCTTCCACTGGTTCTGGAGGGGGCATTGTGCCCAGTGTGCTCCATCCTGGAAAGGATGCAGTGAATGGATGGCTTCTTCCAATGGTTCTGGAGGGGGCATTGAGCCCAGTGTGCTTCATCCTGGGGAGGATGCGGTGACTGGCTGGCTTCTTCCACAGGTTCTGTAGGGGGCATTGTGCCCAGTGTGCTTCATCATGGGATGGATGCGGTGAGTGGATGGCTTCTTCCACTGGTTCTTGAGGGGGCATTGTGACCTGTGATGCAGATCCTGGGGAGTGCAAGGTCACAGTCTCTCACCTGGGTGTAACACCTACAGGATTTGCAGGGTCCAGGATGCACTACAGCTCTTGGAGGCAGGACTACACACTGCCCGCCGGTGGTGACGGATGCTCAGTGATGGCAGTGGTGGAGCTGGTGTCGGGGCCGGCAGTGGTAGTGGTAGGCTCTAGCCCTTCCCCTGGCAGCCTTGGATGGCTGCCCATTGGAGCTGCTGCTGCTGGCAGTGGTGTTGGTGGCGGTACTGGTGGCGGTGCTGGCAGTAATGATGGAATGCTCCAGCCCTTCCCCTGCAGCCTCGGATGGCTGCCCACTGGGGCTGCTGCTGCTGGCAGTGGTGTTGGTGGTGGTACTGGTATCGGTGCTGGTGGCGGTGCTGGCAGTGGTGGTGGTAGGCTCCAGCCCTTCCCCTGCAGCCTCAGACGGCTGCCCACTGAGGCTGCTGGGAGTGGTGCTGGTGTCGGTACTGGTGGCGGTGCTGGTGGCGGTGCTGGCAGTGGTGGTGGTAGGCTCCAGCCCTGCCCCTGCAGCCGCAGACGGCTGCCTACTGGGGCTGCTGCTGCTGGTAGTGGAACTGGTGGCAGTGCTGGTGGCGGTGCTGGAAGTGGTGGGGGTAGGCTCCAGCCCTTCCCCTGCAGCCTCGGACGGCTGAACTGCCATGGTTGGTGGTGGGGGCTCCGAATGAGTCCCAGCACCAGGCCTCCTGTCCTTCCTGCCTGCAGGTGCAGGTCCCTTGCCCTTCCCTTTCGCAGCTGGAGGTGCCTCCTTGCCCTTCCCTTTCGCTGCTGGTGGCGTCTCCTTGCCCTTCCTTGATGCACCTGGTGCAGGCACACTTGCAGTGCTGCTGGCTGGTTCCCGGGATCCTCTCCCACTTGCAGTAGTTGTCAACACCACTGTGGGCCTGGACTGGGTGGCTGAGGTGCTCGCCTGTGTTCTGACCACCCTAGCCTGATTTGAAGGACTGGGGGAGGTATAGGGAAGAGATCAATGGTGGAGAGGAAAAGCTTCTTAGGGACATTGGGGTGGAAGAGGGTGAAGGATGGGAGTGCAGGAAGAGGAACTGGTTGTAGGAGGTGTCAGTCTGCTGTGTTTGGGTGCAGGTGCATGGGCTGGATGCTGTTGTGAGGTAGATGGCTGTTGGGTGTCTAAGTGCTTGTGTTTGTGTACTTTGGGAGGAGGGGGCACAGACACAGTGGGAGAGGACACAGGGGACATGTGCATGGATGTAGGGGTGGTGACTGGCAGTGAGGGGTGTGTTGTGATAGGCATGCTGGTGATGGAGGTAGTGGATGAGGATGTAGTGTATGCAGGTGTGAGTGTAGAAGCTACTGGGAGGGAGGTGGATGAGGAGGAGGAGGGGGACACAGTGGGGAATGAAGGCCGTTGCCGACTGGATGAGAAGCAGCCGTCTGAAACTGAACTCAGACAAGACGGAGGTCCTCATCCTTGGACCCACCCCCTCCGCCTGGGACGACTCATGGTGGCCAACCTTGCTGGGAACCCCACCGACCAACCACACACGCAACCTCGGATTCGTCCTCTACTCCTCCCTTTCCATGTCTAAACAGGTCAACGCTATCTCCTCCTCCTGCTACAACACCCTCTGCATGCTCCGCAGGATCTACAAGTGGATCCCGACTGAAACAAAAATAACAGTGACACAGGCCCTTGTGAGCAGCAGGCTAGACTACGGTAACGCACTCTACGCAGGCATCCTGGCCAAGCACCTGCAACGCCTACAACGCATCCAAAACGCCTCCGCCCGACTAATCCTCAACAGGCCCCTCCGCAGCCACATCACCCCCCATCTGAGAGACCTTCACTGGCTCCCTGTCGACAAGAGGATCACCTTCAAGCTCCTCACCCACGCACACACAAAGCACTCCACAACCCCAAACCAGCCTACCTGAACAACAGACTCAGCTTCTACACCCCCACCCGACAGCTCCGCTCCGCAAAACTCGCCCTCGCTGTTGTTCCCCGCATCCAACGTAAGACCTCCGGTGGTAGATCCTTCTCCTACCTCGCCACCAAGACCTGGAACACCCTCCCGACCAGCCGACGTCAAACCCAAGACCTGCTCACCTTCAGAAGACGCCTCAAGACCTGGCTCTTTGAGCAATAGCAGCACCCCCCCCCCCCTCAGGGCCTTGAGACCCTCGTGGGTAAGTAGAGCGCTTTATAAATACAATGATTGATTGATTGATTGAGACAACAATCCCAACAGATGTATTGGATCTCCAGACAGAGTCCATGGGGGTGAACATGTCATGGGACGTGTAGGAAAGGAGTGCTTTAGTGAGGAGGAGGACAATGTTCTCATTAGGGAAAATTGGTCACAATGACAATTTATATATGTGAGAGGTCAACAGTGGGAGATTCCAATTGAGCACGGTGTGAGATGTTTTGACACTGGCATGATCTTTAGCACAGAGCAAAGGAGAAAGGGGCAATGTGCCACAGAGTAAAGCAACCGGGCAGTTTTCAGGTGGAAGATGTTCCTTCCACAACTTCATGCTCTGATGTATGTGGTGTCTCGGTGACAGGGAAGTTGTAGGTACTGAAGTATAGGGAGGGACACACACATCAGGGGCTGAAAATGTGAATGCTGTGTCCACTGCAGGTCTCATCTGTGGAAACATATAAGGCAGCATAGCAGCAAGGAGAACCTGCAGGGTTGGCAACAAAAGAGCAAGGTCACATTGAATGGCACCCAAGGTGCCAATGAGGGAATCCTGCTTCCGCTCCATGGACTCCAGGACATGTTGTACTGCCCTCAGCCTGTTGGTAAGCTCGCTGGTGGAACTTTGGCTGGGCATTTGCTCATGCCTCATGACACGAGTGATGTCAGCCAGTGACTTCAGGAGGCACAGGAAGCAGAGAGTTGATGTTTCGCATGGATGACAAGATGTCCTCATTTATAATGAGTCACCTTAGGACTTCCTCTAGGATATCCCCCACACTCTCCATACCCACCTACATTATATCTGCCAGCTCCCACTTTACTCCTATTGCTGTTTTTTTTTAATGCAAGTGCTTGGTACTGGGAGTCCAGGGCTATGGTTGAGCTAGCACGTTTGAATGTTGGATGTTTCCTATTTCAATGTTTACTGCATTATGCAGCACATATGGAAAGCAAAAGAAAACATTCATGATTGTTCAAATTCAAGAAAGTGTCACTTTCAGCAAATGAGTACTGATCCCTGCTACACAGACACCACTACACCATGGTGCAAGGGTGCCTGTGTTGGTGATAGGAAGCAGTGAGTAGAACATAACGGAGAAAAGTACAGGTATGTGCTACTTGTTGGTAAATATATCACATCCCTGCACTTTTAAAATGGTACAGCGCAGCATGGGAAGCTGGGGCGCCACACCACGTTGTATCTTTTCCTCATACAAGGTGGCCTGAGTTACACATTGATGTGTAGTAGACCTGTTGGGCATGGGTTTTGATCCACAGTTTATAAAACATTACATTGCTAATGGATTCTTGTCACTGTGTGCCTGCTTTGAGGGCATTGGCTTTTGTCCTACTGTGTAGTTTGGCTCACTTACATTCCCCCATTACATCCTGAAGAGAGCTGTCTATCCGCAGAGTGTCACACATCATATGTCTCAGGCCCATGTCATTGTATGTGTTCAGATAATTTGATTTAGGCAGCAATTGTTGGGATCTCACCCCACATTGTAGTGGTGTTGTGATTGGTGGCAAGTCCCTACATCTGAATCCCACCTCAGTGGACCCAGCCACTTTAATCTGAATTCCTCCACGGGTCCCATGATTTATGGTGGTTATGTGTTTCTTGGTCTCCCTTTTTAAATTAACTGTTTGACATCCTCCAAACTGTACATCTGTAAATATGGCACTATGATACATTGTTGTATCATACTCCATTGAGGCATGTGCCACATGATACCCCTGGTCTACATGACATATAGGTTGTAGTCCCTCAAAGGATTTTTCTCTGCCATTCCTTTTCAGGTGTGCTACAAGAGCTGCCCAGTCAGTTCCAGTGGCACATGTGTATTTGTGTACATGTCCATTCCCACCTCACCAGTATGCACAGACTCCATGTTCAAACCAAATGTCATTGTGTCATGAAGGGTCAACACCTATCATGCAGAGCAGTAGCAGTGTCCCACCATGCCCACACATAATCAATGGTTTGTACACACATGGTCTAGTGTTGTGAAGTTCTCACGTCATCCCCCTCCAATTGATCATTTCTGCTGAGTTCTTGGGGTACCTTACATGGCAGCTAACACCTGTTTGCACTCCCCGGCTTGTCATGTCAGCTGGGTGTGATTTAGTTTCATGCAAGGTGCAATAGGCATGTCACTTGCCATGTCCCTATGTGTGTATGCCTCCCATCACCCATACCTGGTCCCCCTCTCAGATGAGTTGTTTGTCCTGTGACACAGCCATTTCATTTTGGGGATTAACGTCCTAGATTAATGTGTATGGGCCAGAGTGAGACCGAGTAGCTATAGGAAAGTACAGGGGTGCATTGAATTTCAAGGAATGCAATGCATCTCTGCGCTCTCTAAATGACACAGAGCAGGTTGTTGCGGGTAAAATACAGGGAAGCCTTGGAGCGAAGAAAGAAAGAGCTAAGGGAAGAGGCATGGACAAATCTAGCATTGGCAACGGACACAAATAATACTATATTGTTTTGGGAAACAGTGAACGCCCCTTTCTTGACTAACTGGACACCTTCTGAACTGGGTACTAGTGTATCCTGTGCAGCATGGGTGGACCACTTTTCAGAGATCTTGAGAAAAAGGAGCGGGCCAGTAGACATACCTAGGCAATTGGAGTTGGGATACCCCAATCATTTACATATCACCATAGATGAGGTTTGTTCAGCTATTTCAGTTAATGTCGAGGATAAGGCCCCAGGCCAAGATGGGGTATCAGTAGATGTTTTTGAATTTCAAATTTATCTTTGGGCACCTATTCTGACTAGGCGTTTTAATATAGTCATGACCAGGGAAATCCCGACCTCTTGGACTACGTCTATTATTATAGCTATATCTAAGAAAGGTGATGAAGCTGATCCTAAAAACTATTGCTCAATTTCATTGCTGGACTCCTCCATGAAATGTTTTGTAGGGTAATTTTGGCAAGACTTAACGACTGGGCACTGGATAATAATATCCTTTCACCTGCCCAATTTGGATTTAGGTCAGGACTGGGCACTATAGAGCAATGCCTTAACTTAGATCTGATTATAGGGATATACACAAAGGCCAAAAAAGGGCCCTTTACCTCTTTTTGCTGATCTTATTAGTGCCTTTGATCTAGTCGAGCATACCCTTCTTTGGACCACATTACTTGACATGGGAGCCCAAAGGTATATCATAAATTGTATTGCCCACCTCTATGCAGATTTAATATGGAAAGTCAGTTTTGGTAAATTGGGAAATAAAATTCAAAAAACTACACTGCGTCCGGTCTAATTATAGCAGCATTGTTGTTCAAAGAGCCGTGAAGTGCTTTCACTTAAACCCTACTATTTCACTCGGTTCTACCAAACTTTACATATTTCAACCTAATCAGCACAGTCGATGTATTCCAGTGTACAAGTAATTATATGATTTATTGCTCACCTGCGCCTCAGAGCCAAACTTATATAAGAAAATAATCAAGGAAAGTCAATCTCCAGGCCCCAGATTCAGGGCCCTGAATGTGGAATAATTGCTATAATTAGACCGGACGCAGTGTAGTTGTTTGAACTTGTTTCAATCACAACGTGAAGTTATTCTGAAAATTCAGTTGGATTACAATCACTCAAGGCTTGTGATCATTGTGAACATTGTGACTATGTTTATGAGTGGATGTTCTAGGACACGGGCATAAGTATTTTGCAGGAAGAACCAAGTGATTTAATCAGGGTTTATGTATATTGCTGCACGTTCATTTTCACGATCATGTTACCATGCGGACTTTGGCGATATTAACTTTGCAAATATACATAATTCAAACGTGAAATTACCCTGGTGACTTTTCTTTTCATGTAAATCACTCACATGAGTCAAATAAAAAGTTAATGGCAGAGTAACAGTAATCCCCTTGTAAGAGCTTCAGCTGCAGCCAAAGTGAGAACTATAAGTACCAGCAT
This sequence comes from Pleurodeles waltl, assembly GCF_031143425.1. NCBI lineage: Eukaryota > Metazoa > Chordata > Amphibia > Caudata > Salamandridae > Pleurodeles > Pleurodeles waltl. The sequence continues at coordinate 776,755,683 of NC_090445.1, forward strand.
GCCGCCTGTTACTCTTGATGGCAGAAACCACTTGAAAATGATGGATGTCGAAACGCGTTGTGGTGCCAAAATGCTTTATTGATTGGAATAAATATTCAGCTGATTTATATACATATTTCCAAATGTAGGGACACTGCCCAGTCCTCAATGTCCGTGGGCCACAGGACCACATCACATAGGCCAAGGCCCCACCTCACTCCTGCAACAACACAGAGAGAACACTGCAGGGGCATCAGGTCGAAAATACACAGGCACCTCAAGGGGACGGGGAATGGAGGGAACCTCAGCCGGAAGATGGTACAACGCCACTGGTCCTGTAGGGCCCTACATGCCCTGAGCGATGTCCTGGGGAGTGCAAGGCCTCAGCCTCTCAAGTGGGTGACTTGCCCACTGGTTCTGGAGGGGGCAACATGCCCTGTGCTTGGTCCTGGGGAGTGCAAGGCCGCAGTCTCTCAAGTGGGTGACTTGCCCACATGCTCTGGAGGAGGCAACATGCTCTGTGCTTGGTCCTGGGGAGTGCAAAGCCACAGTCTCCCAAGTGGATGGTTTACCCACTGCTTGGTCCTGGGGAGTGCAAGGCCATAGTCTCTCAAGTGGGTGGTTTGCCCACTGCTTGGTCCTGGGGAGTTCAAGGCCACAGTCTCTCAAGTGGGTGGTTTGCCCACTGCTTGGTCCTGGGGAGTGCAAGCGCACAGTCTCTCTAGTGGATGGCTTCTTCCACTGGTTCTGGAGGGGGCATTGTGCCCAGTGTGCTCCATCCTGGAAAGGATGCAGTGAATGGATGGCTTCTTCCAATGGTTCTGGAGGGGGCATTGAGCCCAGTGTGCTTCATCCTGGGGAGGATGCGGTGACTGGCTGGCTTCTTCCACAGGTTCTGTAGGGGGCATTGTGCCCAGTGTGCTTCATCATGGGATGGATGCGGTGAGTGGATGGCTTCTTCCACTGGTTCTTGAGGGGGCATTGTGACCTGTGATGCAGATCCTGGGGAGTGCAAGGTCACAGTCTCTCACCTGGGTGTAACACCTACAGGATTTGCAGGGTCCAGGATGCACTACAGCTCATGGAGGCAGGACTACACACTGCCCGCCGGTGGTGACGGATGCTCAGTGATGGCAGTGGTGGAGCTGGTGTCGGGGCCGGCAGTGGTAGTGGTAGGCTCTAGCCCTTCCCCTGGCAGCCTTGGATGGCTGCCCATTGGAGCTGCTGCTGCTGGCAGTGGTGTTGGTGGCGGTACTGGTGGCAGTGCTGGCAGTAATGATGGAATGCTCCAGCCCTTCCCCTGCAGCCTCGGATGGCTGCCCACTGGGGCTGCTGCTGCTGGCAGTGGTGTTGGTGGTGGTACTGGTATCGGTGCTGGTGGCGGTGCTGGCAGTGGTGGTGGTAGGCTCCAGCCCTTCCCCTGCAGCCTCAGACGGCTGCCCACTGAGGCTGCTGGGAGTGGTGCTGGTGTCGGTACTGGTGGCGGTGCTGGTGGCGGTGCTGGCAGTGGTGGTGGTAGGCTCCAGCCCTGCCCCTGCAGCCGCAGACGGCTGCCTACTGGGGCTGCTGCTGCTGGTAGTGGAACTGGTGGCAGTGCTGGTGGCGGTGCTGGAAGTGGTGGGGGTAGGCTCCAGCCCTTCCCCTGCAGCCTCGGACGGCTGAACTGCCATGGTTGGTGGTGGGGGCTCCGAATGAGTCCCAGCACCAGGCCTCCTGTCCTTCCTGCCTGCAGGTGCAGGTCCCTTGCCCTTCCCTTTCGCAGCTGGAGGTGCCTCCTTGCCCTTCCCTTTCACTGCTGGTGGCGTCTCCTTGCCCTTCCTTGATGCACCTGGTGCAGGCACACTTGCAGTGCTGCTGGCTGGTTCCCGGGATCCTCTCCCACTTGCAGTAGTTGTCAACACCACTGTGGGCCTGGACTGGGTGGCTGAGGTGCTCGCCTGTGTTCTGACCACCCTAGCCTGATTTGAAGGACTGGGGGAGGTATAGGGAAGAGATCAATGGTGGAGAGGAAAAGCTTCTTAGGGACATTGGGGTGGAAGAGGGTGAAGGATGGGAGTGCAGGAAGAGGAACTGGTTGTAGGAGGTGTCAGTCTGCTGTGTTTGGGTGCAGGTGCATGGGCTGGATGCTGTTGTGAGGTAGATGGCTGTTGGGTGTCTAAGTGCTTGTGTTTGTGTACTTTGGGAGGAGGGGGCACAGACACAGTGGGAGAGGACACAGGGGACATGTGCATGGATGTAGGGGTGGTGACTGGCAGTGAGGGGTGTGTTGTGATAGGCATGCTGGTGATGGAGGTAGTGGATGAGGATGTAGTGTATGCAGGTGTGAGTGTAGAAGCTACTGGGAGGGAGGTGGATGAGGAGGAGGAGGGGGACACAGTGGGGAATGAAGGCCGTTGCCGACTGGATGAGAAGCAGCCGTCTGAAACTGAACTCAGACAAGACGGAGGTCCTCATCCTTGGACCCACCCCCTCCGCCTGGGACGACTCATGGTGGCCAACCTTGCTGGGAACCCCACCGACACCGACCAACCACACACGCAACCTCGGATTCGTCCTCTACTCCTCCCTTTCCATGTCTAAACAGGTCAACGCTATCTCCTCCTCCTGCTACAACACCCTCTGCATGCTCCGCAGGATCTACAAGTGGATCCCGACTGAAACAAAAATAACAGTGACACAGGCCCTTGTGAGCAGCAGGCTAGACTACGGTAACGCACTCTACGCAGGCATCCTGGCCAAGCACCTGCAACGCCTACAACGCATCCAAAACGCCTCCGCCCGACTAATCCTCAACAGGCCCCTCCGCAGCCACATCACCCCCCATCTGAGAGACCTTCACTGGCTCCCTGTCGACAAGAGGATCACCTTCAAGCTCCTCACCCACGCACACACAAAGCACTCCACAACCCCAAACCAGCCTACCTGAACAACAGACTCAGCTTCTACACCCCCACCCGACAGCTCCGCTCCGCAAAACTCGCCCTCGCTGTTGTTCCCCGCATCCAACGTAAGACCTCCGGTGGCAGATCCTTCTCCTACCTCGCCACCAAGACCTGGAACACCCTCCCGACCAGCCGACGTCAAACCCAAGACCTGCTCACCTTCAGAAGACGCCTCAAGACCTGGCTCTTTGAGCAATAGCAGCACCCCCCCCCCCTCAGGGCCTTGAGACCCTCGTGGGTAAGTAGAGCGCTTTATAAATACAATGATTGATTGATTGATTGAGACAACAATCCCAACAGATGTATTTAACCATTGGATCTCCAGACAGAGTCCATGGGGGTGAACATGTCATGGGACGTGTAGGAAAGGAGTGCTTTAGTGAGGAGGAGGACAATGTTCTCATTAGGGAAAATTGGTCACAATGACAATTTATATATGTGAGAGGTCAACAGTGGGAGATTCCAATTGAGCACGGTGTGAGATGTTTTGACACTGGCATGATCTTTAGCACAGAGCAAAGGAGAAAGGGGCAATGTGCCACAGAGTAAAGCAACCGGGCAGTTTTCAGGTGGAAGATGTTCCTTCCACAACTTCATGCTCTGATGTATGTGGTGTCTCGGTGACAGGGAAGTTGTAGGTACTGAAGTATAGGGAGGGACACACACATCAGGGGCTGAAAATGTGAATGCTGTGTCCACTGCAGGTCTCATCTGTGGAAACATATAAGGCAGCATAGCAGCAAGGAGAACCTGCAGGGTTGGCAACAAAAGAGCAAGGTCACATTGAATGGCACCCAAGGTGCCAATGAGGGAATCCTGCTTCCGCTCCATGGACTCCAGGACATGTTGTACTGCCCTCAGCCTGTTGGTAAGCTCGCTGGTGGAACTTTGGCTGGGCATTTGCTCATGCCTCATGACACGAGTGATGTCAGCCAGTGACTTCAGGAGGCACAGGAAGCAGAGAGTTGATGTTTCGCATGGATGACAAGATGTCCTCATTTATACTGAGTCACCTTAGGACTTCCTCTAGGATATCCCCCACACTCTCCATACCCACCTACATTATATCTGCCAGCTCCCACTTTACTCCTATTGCTGTTTTTTTTTAATGCAAGTGCTTGGTACTGGGAGTCCAGGGCTATGGTTGAGCTAGCACGTTTGAATGTTGGATGTTTCCTATTTCAATGTTTACTGCATTATGCAGCACATATGGAAAGCAAAAGAAAACATTCATGATTGTTCAAATTCAAGAAAGTGTCACTTTCAGCAAATGAGTACTGATCCCTGCTACACAGACACCACTACACCATGGTGCAAGGGTGCCTGTGTTGGTGATAGGAAGCAGTGAGTAGAACATAACGGAGAAAAGTACAGGTATGTGCTACTTGTTGGTAAATATATCACATCCCTGCACTTTTAAAATGGTACAGCGCAGCATGGGAAGCTGGGGCGCCACACCACGTTGTATCTTTTCCTCATACAAGGTGGCCTGAGTTACACATTGATGTGTAGTAGACCTGTTGGGCATGGGTTTTGATCCACAGTTTATAAAACATTACATTGCTAATGGATTCTTGTCACTGTGTGCCTGCTTTGAGGGCATTGGCTTTTGTCCTACTGTGTAGTTTGGCTCACTTACATTCCCCCATTACATCCTGAAGAGAGCTGTCTATCCGCAGAGTGTCACACATCATATGTCTCAGGCCCATGTCATTGTATGTGTTCAGATAATTTGATTTAGGCAGCAATTGTTGGGATCTCACCCCACATTGTAGTGGTGTTGTGATTGGTGGCAAGTCCCTACATCTGAATCCCACCTCAGTGGACCCAGCCACTTTAATCTGAATTCCTCCACGGGTCCCATGATTTATGGTGGTTATGTGTTTCTTGGTCTCCCTTTTTCAATTAACTGTTTGACATCCTCCAAACTGTACATCTGTAAATATGGCACTATGATACATTGTTGTATCATACTCCATTGAGGCATGTGCCACATGATACCCCTGGTCTACATGACATATAGGTTGTAGTCCCTCAAAGGACTTTTCTCTGCCATTCCTTTTCAGGTGTGCTACAAGAGCTGCCCAGTCAGTTCCAGTGGCACATGTGTATTTGTGTACATGTCCATTCCCACCTCACCAGTATGCACAGACTCCATGTTCAAACCAAATGTCATTGTGTCATGAAGGGTCAACACCTATCATGCAGAGCAGTAGCAGTGTCCCACCATGCCCACACATAATCAATGGTTTGTACACACATGGTCTAGTGTTGTGAAGTTCTCACGTCATCCCCCTCCAATTGATCATTTCTGCTGAGTTCTTGGGGTACCTTACATGGCAGCTAACACCTGTTTGCACTCCCCGGCTTGTCATGTCAGCTGGGTGTGATTTAGTTTCATGCAAGGTGCAATAGGCATGTCACTTGCCATGTCCCTATTTGTGTATGCCTCCCATCACCCATACCTGGTCCCCCTCTCAGATGAGTTGTTTGTCCTGTGACACAGCCATTTCATTTTGGGGATTAACGTCCTAGATTAATGTGTATGGGCCAGAGTGAGACCGAGTAGCTATAGGAAAGTACAGGGGTGCATTGAATTTCAAGGAATGCAATGCATCTCTGCGCTCTCTAAATGACACAGAGCAGGTTGTTGCGGGTAAAATACAGGGAAGCCTTGGAGCGAAGAAAGAAAGAGCTAAGGGAAGAGGCATGGACAAATCTAGCATTGGCAACGGACACAAATAATACTATATTGTTTTGGGAAACAGTGAACGCCCCTTTCTTGACTAACTGGACACCTTCTGAACTGGGTACTAGTGTATCCTGTGCAGCATGGGTGGACCACTTTTCAGAGATCTTGAGAAAAAGGAGCGGGCCAGTAGACATACCTAGGCAATTGGAGTTGGGATACCCCAATCATTTACATATCACCATAGATGAGGTTTGTTCAGCTATTTCAGTTAATGTCGAGGATAAGGCCCCAGGCCAAGATGGGGTATCAGTAGATGTTTTTGAATTTCAAATTTATCTTTGGGCACCTATTCTGACTAGGCGTTTTAATATAGTCATGACCAGGGAAATCCCGACCTCTTGGACTACGTCTATTATTATAGCTATATCTAAGAAAGGTGATGAAGCTGATCCTAAAAACTATTGCTCAATTTCATTGCTGGACTCCTCCATGAAATGTTTTGTAGGGTAATTTTGGCAAGACTTAACGACTGGGCACTGGATAATAATATCCTTTCACCTGCCCAATTTGGATTTAGGTCAGGACTGGGCACTATAGAGCAATGCCTTAACTTAGATCTGATTATAGGGATATACACAAAGGCCAAAAAAGGGCCCTTTACCTCTTTTTGCTGATCTTATTAGTGCCTTTGATCTAGTCGAGCATACCCTTCTTTGGACCACATTACTTGACATGGGAGCCCAAAGGTATATCATAAATTGTATTGCCCACCTCTATGCAGATTTAATATGGAAAGTCAGTTTTGGTAAATTGGGAAATAAAATTCAAAAAACTACACTGCGTCCGGTCTAATTATAGCAGCATTGTTGTTCAAAGAGCCGTGAAGTGCTTTCACTTAAACCCTACTATTTCACTCGGTTCTACCAAACTTTACATATTTCAACCTAATCAGCACAGTCGATGTATTCCAGTGTACAAGTAATTATATGATTTATTGCTCACCTGCGCCTCAGAGCCAAACTTATATAAGAAAATAATCAAGGAAAGTCAATCTCCAGGCCCCAGATTCAGGGCCCTGAATGTGGAATAATTGCTATAATTAGACCGGACGCAGTGTAGTTGTTTGAACTTGTTTCAATCACAACGTGAAGTTATTCTGAAAATTCAGTTGGATTACAATCACTCAAGGCTTGTGATCATTGTGAACATTGTGACTATGTTTATGAGTGGATGTTCTAGGACACTGGCATAAGTATTTTGCAGGAAGAACCAAGTGATTTAATCAGGGTTTATGTATATTGCTGCACGTTCATTTTCACGATCATGTTACCATGCGGACTTTGGCGATATTAACTTTGCAAATATACATAATTCAAACGTGAAATTACCCTGGTGACTTTTCTTTTCATGTAAATCACTCACATGAGTCAAATAAAAAGTTAATGGCAGAGTAACAGTAATCCCCTTGTAAGAGCTTCAGCTGCAGCCAAAGTGAGAACTATAAGTACCAGCATGCCGCCTGTTACTCTTGATGGCAGAAACCACTTGAAAGGTACGGATGTCGAAACGCGTTGTGGTGCCAAAATGCTTTATTGATTGGAATAAATATTCAGCTGATTTATATACATATTTCCAAATGTAGGGACACTGCCCAGTCCTCAATGTCCGTGGGCCACAGGACCACATCACATAGGCCAAGGCCCCACCTCACTCCTGCAACAACACAGAGAGAACACTGCAGGGTCATCAGGTCGAAAATACACAGGCACCTCAAGGGGACGGGGAATGGAGGGAACCTCAGCCGGAAGATGGTACAACGCCACTGGTCCTGGAGGGCCCTACATGCCCTGTGCGATGTCCTGGGGAGTGCAAGGCCTCAGCCTCTCAAGTGGGTGACTTGCCCACTGGTTCTGGAGGGGGCAACATGCCCTGTGCTTGGTCCTGGGGAGTGCAAGGCCGCAGTCTCTCAAGTGGGTGACTTGCCCACATGCTCTGGAGGAGGCAACATGCTCTGTGCTTGGTCCTGGGGAGTGCAAAGCCACAGTCTCCCAAGTGGATGGTTTACCCACTGCTTGGTCCTGGGGAGTGCAAGGCCATAGTCTCTCAAGTGGGTGGTTTGCCCACTGCTTGGTCCTGGGGAGTTCAAGGCCACAGTCTCTCAAGTGGGTGGTTTGCCCACTGCTTGGTCCTGGGGAGTGCAAGCACACAGTCTCTCTAGTGGATGGCTTCTTCCACTGGTTCTGGAGGGGGCATTGTGCCCAGTGTGCTCCATCCTGGAAAGGATGCAGTGAATGGATGGCTTCTTCCAATGGTTTTGGAGGGGGCATTGAGCCCAGTGTGCTTCATCCTGGGGAGGATGCGGTGACTGGCTGGCTTCTTCCACAGGTTCTGGAGGGGGCATTGTGCCCAGTGGGCTTCATCATGGGATGGATGCGGTGAGTGGATGGCTTCTTCCACTGGTTCTTGAGGGGGCATTGTGACCTGTGATGCAGATCCTGGGGAGTGCAAGGTCACAGTCTCTCACCTGGGTGTAACACCTACAGGATTTGCAGGGTCCAGGATGCACTACAGCTCATGGAGGCAGGTCTACACACTGCCCGCTGGTGGTGACGGATGCTCAGTGATGGCAGTGGGGGAGCTGGTGTCGGGGCCGGCAGTGGTAGTGGTAGGCTCTAGCCCTTCCCCTGGCAGCCTTGGATGGCTGCCCATTGGAGCTGCTGCTGCTGGCAGTGGTGTTGGTGGCGGTACTGGTGGCGGTGCTGGCAGTAATGATGGAATGCTCCAGCCCTTCCCCTGCAGCCTCGGATGGCTGCCCACTGGGGCTGCTGCTGCTGGCAGTGGTGTTGGTGGTGGTACTGGTATCGGTGCTGGTGGCGGTGCTGGCAGTGGTGGTGGTAGGCTCCAGCCCTTCCCCTGCAGCCTCAGACGGCTGTCCACTGAGGCTGCTGGGAGTGGTGCTGGTGGCGGTACTGGTGGCGGTGCTGGTGGCGGTGCTGGCAGTGGTAGGCTCCAGCCCTGCCCCTGCAGCCGTAGACAGCTGCCTACTGGGGCTGCTGCTGCTGGTAGTGGAACTGGTGGCAGTGCTGGTGGCGGTGCTGGAAGTGGGGGGGGTAGGCTCCAGCCCTTCCCCTGCAGCCTCGGACGGCTGAACTGCCATGGTTGGTGGTGGGGGCTCCGAATGAGTCCCAGCACCAGGCCCCCCTTTCCTTCCTGCCTGCAGGTGTAGGCCCCTTGCCCTTCCCTTTCGCAGCTGGAGGTGCCTCCTTGCCCTTCCCTTTCGCTGCTGGTGGCGTCTCCTTGCCCTTCCTTGATGCACCTGGTGCAGGCACACTTTCAGTGCTGCTGGCTGGTTCCCGGGATCCTCTCCCACTTGCAGTAGTTGTCAACACCACTGTGGGCCTGGACTGGGTGGCTGAGGTGCTCGCCTGTGTTCTGACCACCCTAGCCTGATTTGAAGGACTGGGGGAGGGATAGGGAAGAGATCAATGGTGGAGAGGAAAAGCTTCTTAGGGACATTGGGGTGGAAGAGGGTGAAGGATGGGAGTGCAGGAAGAGGAACTGGTTGTAGGAGGTGTCAGTCTGCTGTGTTTGGGTGCAGGTGCATGGGCTGGATGCTGTTGTGAGGTAGATGGCTGTTGGGTGTCTAAGTGCTTGTGTTTGTGTACTTTGGGAGGAGGGGGCACAGACACAGTGGGAGAGGACACAGGGCACATGTGCATGGATGTAGGGGTGGTGACTGGCAGTGAGGGGTGTGTTGTGATAGGCATGCTGGTGATGGAGGTAGTGGATGAGGATGTAGGGTATGCAGGTGTGAGTGTAGAAGCTACTGGGAGGGAGGTGGACGAGGAGGAGGAGGGGGACACAGTGGGGGCAGTGGATGTTGGTATGTCTGCATCTGGATGGTGTTTGTGTGAGTGCCTGTGGGATGTTGTGTGGTGCTTGTGTTTGCCTGAACTACTCTTGTGTGTTGTCCTGTGGGCATGCAGGTTTGCCTGTGTACTTGGGGTAGGTTGGGGCTGAGGGAAATGGGATTGGGTAGAGGAAGTTGGAGGGGGGAGGCTAGAAACAGGGACAATGGCTGCCATCAGAGAGGAAGCCAGAGCCTGGATTGATCTCTGTTGGACCGCCATGCCAGAGTGAATGCCCTCCAGGAATGCATTTGTTTGTTGCAAATAGACTGCCAGCCCCTGGATAGCATTCACTATGGTTGACTGCCCAACAGAGATGGATCACAGGAGGTCCATAGCCTCCTCACTCAGGGCAGCAGGTCTAATTTTGGCAGGGCCTTAGGTTCCTGGGGTGAAGGAGATGCCCACCCTCCTGGGTGAGTGGCACGGGAAACACGCTGAGGGGCTGCTGTGAGGGCGGTGCTTGTATGGGGGTGGCAGTTGTACCTGTAGTTGGGGTGGCCACAGAGGTGTCCAACACCACCATGGAGCTTCCATCGGAGGAGGTATCACTGTCAGAACTATCCCCTCCTGTCTCCGCCGTGGTGCTCTCCTTGCCCTCCGTCCCACTGGTGCCCTCACTGTCGGTGGATTTGGCATCCTGAGCCATGTGGGATGCAGCTCCCTCCGTCTCCCGTGCCTCTGTTCCTCTGTCAGATGATGCTTAAGCAGAGAAATACAGGGTGGCAAAACAAAAAGGGGGGGAGAGACGAAGGATACACTTGGTCAATGGCTGCAACAACACCACAGTTGGCATTCACAACACACGCACACACGCAGGGAACAGCCCTACGCATTAGGCAATGCTTTACCAGTCACAATGCTAGTCACCAGGCCATGGACAGTAATACCTAACGCCGATAACAGCATACCTGAGTCCCACAGATCCCTGACCAGTAGTGGATACTTACTAGCTTGGTTGGAGGTAGTTCACATCATACCCTGCCCAACATGGGACCTACCATGCAATGTCCCGCCTGGCCTGGGGCCACCTACAGGCCCACATCCCCCACCCAGAGACCACCCCACCACACGCAAGTAGTATATTGGAAAACTGTACTCACTCCCTTGTGGCTGCTGTGATGTCCTCAAGCGCCCATCCACCTCCAGATAGGCCACCACCAGTATGTGGGCCATCAGGGGAGTCGGGGTTCGATGGGCACCCCTTCTGGGCCTCTGTCGTCTTCCTTGCCCAGCGTTTCAGGTCCTCCCACCGTTTGTGACAGTGGGTGCTCCGCCTGCCAGAGACCCCCAGGGTCCGCACGTCCTTGGCGATGGCACACCGTAAACCCTTTTTCTGATGGGCGCTGACCTTCAGAAATGTACACATAGCAGAAGTTATCAGTCAGACTGTCTGGCCTGTTACACTGATGTCCCACCATAGCCCTCCTATCCCCTTACTTACAGACATTGCCCACCATACATGCAGCACGCAGCCCAGAGCCTTCCACCAACCCCCCCACACTGGGACCTCACACACAGCACTCCATGCATTCGTGCCCCATGCATCATGCTCACAGTGTACTCACCTGTTGGTCTGGAGGCCCATACAGCATTCGGTACTGGGGTAGGACCCCATCCACCAGTCTCTCCAACTCCGCAGCGGTGAAGGCAGGGGCCCTTTCCCCAGTGACAAGAGCCATGGTCGATTCCAGACACAGGTCACAGCAGCACTTGAGGTGTAGGTCCTCTCCGGTTGAAGGCCAGGTAGCAAGTGAGTGAACAGATAGAAAATGGCAGACACATCCACGGTGGTTTGTACCGTCTCCGCTGGTGTACATCAGCAATGGCCACTGTAACCCATAGGGCCCAATGGGATCCAATGAGGAGTTGCACGTCGGTTTTCGACCGCCTCCCGCAATGGCGCACAACGTCAGCGGAATAACCTCATTTACACCTGTCCCCCCATACAGGACAGACGCCATTTCAGGGGGGGCAGGCCATGGCACCTAACTGCATCACAGTACACATAGGCACCATTTGGGCCTATACAACAATATTGTGTTACAGTCACAACATGCAATGCAGTGTAGTGTTTTGAAATATGGAATACTGACCATCTACTCAACGTTTGCCCCCTAGATTGCAACCGCTGCAGGTGAATAGGAGATGGAGACATCCCCCAGTGTACAGGCCCCTGGTGGACTTGGCAACAATGGAGGACAGGCACATTATCCTCACATATAGACTGGACAAGGCCACAATCACAGAGCTGTGTGCCCAATTGGAACCTGACCTGATATCTGCTATCCGTTAGCCCACCGGGATCCCCCCTCTTGTGCAAGTCCTATCTGTGCTCCATTTCCTGGCAAATGACTCTTTCCAAGTGACATTGGCTTGGCAGCAGGAAGTCTCAGCCAATGTTCTCAATAGTGCTGACCAGAGTATTGTCTGCCCTGATTAAACACATGCGCAGCCACAGCATTTCCCTCCCGGTGGAGGATTAGGCCACAGTGAAAGCTGATTTCTGTGCTATGAGACATATCTCCGCCATTATTGGGCCTATTGATGGTACACATATACCATTTGCCTCCCCCCCCGGAGAAATTAACAGGTGTTCAGAAATCAAAAGAGCTTTCACTCCATGAATGTGCAGATGAGTGCCTGGCGGACCAGTACATCTCCCATGTCAATGCAAAGTATCCCGGGTCTGTGCATGATGCTTTTTTCCTAAGGAATACCAGCATTCCATATGTGCAGGCTCAACTCCAGAGGCACTGGGTGTAGTTAATAGTTGAGCCTGGTTCCCACACAGTAGGTGTTGGTGTATGGTGTGGGCCCTAATGGTTAGTGTGTGTCTAACAGTTGTCCTTCAAGATTTGCAGGTGACTCTGGTTACACCAACCTCTCATGGCTACTGACCCCTGTGAGGAATCCCAGGAGAAGGGCAGAGGAATGTTACAATGAGGCACATGGGCGAACACGAAGAATAATAGAAAGGACATTTGGCCTCCTGAAGGCCAGGTTTTGTTTCCTCCATCTAACAGGTGGATCCCTGTACTACACACCCAAAAAGGTATGCCAGATCATCATGGCATGCTGTATGTTGCACAACCTTGCCTTACGTCGCCAGGTGCCTTTTCTGTTGGAGGATGAGGCTGGAGATGGGAGTATGGCAGCAGTGGCCGTGTGGACAGTGAAGATGAGGAGGATGAGGATGAGGATAACAGAAGTGCTATTGTAAGACAGTACTTACAATGAAACAGAGGTAAGACACTGTAATTACACTTTACATTTACAGTTTTGTATTTGACATTGTCACTGACAGGCTGATTTTCCAACTTCTATGGCCACTTACTGTACTGTTTGGCATTTCTATTTTGGGATATTTGTGTCCCACTATCGCTCCTGGTGTGTTGACTGCAGCCAACTACAAGTCATTCCCAAGTATACAATGCTGTACAGTTATATTGCAGTGTTTAAAGCTTGTTAAACAAATACATTGTTAAATGATTTGACAGACTCCATACTTGTATTCAAATGGTGTTTATTTAAGTGCTAATGACTAAAGGGGAATGTGCAATGGACTGGGGTGATGATGGAGGAAAGTCCAGGATAGAATCCAGTCTATTGGTTTCACAGGTGCATTGTCCAAGGGGGCATATGTAGTGCAGCAATGGCAGTTCAAGGTGGACAGGGTGACAGAGTGGGAAACAAGGGTGACATTCAGGAGAGTCTTATTTCCTGGTGGGGGTCTTGGCAATGTTCTCTGGCTTCTGCCTGGATCACAACCACTGTTTGCGGGTTGATTTTCCTTCTGCAGGGGGTGGAGTGCTAGTGGCCTGTTGTTACTGTGGCAGGGCCTCCAGTCCACTAGCGGCAGTGGAGGTGGAAAGCTGTTCATCATTTTGGCTAGTGTCAGGGGCCCGGTGGTGTGACACTGCCTCCCTCATGGTGTTGGACATATCTGCCAGCACCTCTGCAATGGTGACCAGGGTGGTGTGGATGTCCTTTAAGTCCTCCTTGATTCCCAGGTACTGTCCCTCCTGCAGCTGTTGGGTCTCCTGCAACTTGTCCAGTATGTGGCCCATCGTCTCCTGGGAATGGTGGTATGCTCCCAGGATGTTGGTGAGTGCCTCCTGGAGAGTCGGTTCCCTAGGCCTGTCCTCCTCCTGTCGCACAGCAGTCCTCCCAGCTTCCCTGTTGTCCTGTGCCTCTGTCCCCTGAACCGTGTGCCCACCGCAACTGACCCCAGGTCGTTGATCATCCTGTGTTTGTAGGGTGGCCTGGGGTCCCTGTAATGGTGGACACACTGCAGATTGATGTGTCCGGTAGACAGAGGTATGGGCCCGTTGGGTGGGTACTGTGGTGGTGTTTCCTGAGGTGGGAGGCTCTGTGGTGGTATGCGACTGTGCCTGGGTAACCGACTGTCCAGAGATCCCTGATGGGCCAGGTTGGTCATCCAGATCCAGGCATCCAGAGCTACTGTCATCACTGTGGGCCTCTTCTGGGGGTGGACTAGAAGTTGCTGGCACCTCCTCTCCTGTGACGTTGGGTGGGGGACCTGCTGGGATGTAAATGCAGTGTTATTGTTTGTATGTGTGTCATCTTGTGCATGGGTGTATTGCCCTGTATGGTTGTTATTGCCCTGCCAGCTTCGCCTTGTGTGAGTAGTGATTTTGTGGGCCGTGTGATTCTCCCTAATGTGCATGCTTTAGTGATGGGTGTCAATGCAGGTCTGTGATGGGGGCCCGTGCAATGGTGTTACATGCAGGGCTTGGTACTGGGAGGGGTGGGTTGTGATGGTGGGGTGTGTGGGAAGTGGTGGAGGGATAGGAGTGAGGGCAACGGTAGGGGTATGTGATGGCATGCAGGTATGGTGGGTGATAGTAATAGAGATTTGACTTACCAGAGTCCAGTCCTGAGCCTACTCCTGCCAGGCCCTCCGGTTGCGTGATTGCAAAGACTTGCTCCTCCCATGTTGTTAGTTGTGGGGGAGGAGGTGGGAGTCCACCACCTGTCCTCTGTACAGCTATTTTGTTTCTTGCTGCTGTTGAACGCACCTTCCCTCGCATGTCGTTCCACCTCTTCCTGATGTCAACCCTTGTTCTGGGGTGCTGTCCCATGGCATTGAGCCTGTCCACGATTCTCCGCCATAGCTCCATCTTCCTTGCAATGGACATCTGCTGCACCTGTGATCCGAATAGTTGTGGCTCTACCCGGATGATTTCCTCCACCATGACCCTTAGCTCCTCCTAAGAGAACCTGGGGTGTCGTTGGGGTGCCATGGGTGTATTGTGGGTGGTATGGGTAAAGGTGTGTGGGGTGCTGTGTTGGGGTGTGTGATGTAAGGTGCGTGGATGGTGTATAGGTGATGGTGGTGTGTGTCTGTGGTCTTGTCTGTGGTCTTGCTGTCTCTCTTGTGGCACTTGTTTGTAATGGTAATGGGTTGTGGGTATTGTGTTTGAGTGTTTTTTAGTGGCGTGTAGGTGTTGATATGGTGTGTGTATGTGTGTCAGGTGTGTGCTATTCAAATTGTCCATTGTAGTCTTGTTTTGTTGGTGTGTGTGTATTTTGAGCGCAGCGGTATCTACCTCCAATGGTTTAGTGCCATTGAATGTCTGTGATTCGTGGGTCATAATGCTGTGGGCGTAGGTCTATTGGCGTAGCAGTGTGGGTTTTACTGCTGCCAGTTTATCACTGACCTTTGGGCTAGCGGAATTGTGTGTGTGGCTGTATAGTGACGGATTGCTATGTGTTGGTCATAATATGGGTGGCGGTAATCTGCTGCGGCAGTGGTATGTTGGCTACAGTCAGCATGGCGCTAAGAGGGATTTACCACCAATGTCATAATGAGGGCCATAGTGTATTGGCCTAGAGTGCTGTGGCATACAATACAGTGTTGCCGTGTGGCCTAGACTGGAGTGGAGTGGTGTAGTGTGCAAAGGTGCAGAGCACAGTGGTGTATAGTGGCTTAGAGTGCTTTAGTATAGAGTAGAGAAGAGAGGCAAAGCATAAAGTGACATAACATGGAGCGGTTTAGAGTGGAGTAGAGTGAAGTGTCCCAGAGGGCAGTGGCATGGAGTGGTGTAAAGTGGAGAGGCGCAGAGTAGGGTGCAGAAGTGTGGAGTGATGCAGAGTAGAATAGAGTAGAGTATGCATGATGTAGTAGCGCACTGCCATTACAGACAACATGTTTTTTATTGAAATGACCATTACATTGACACAGGCATACAGTTTTACTAATAAAACTTTACTGTTCACAGACAATGATGTGTGGAAATTGCATCACCTAGTGTAATGGTTTGTTTTAATGATATTAGGGTATTTGTTTCCAGCACAGTTCAGAATTAACAAAAATGTGATTCATTTATATTGCTAATTCTGATATATTCTGAAATCCTTGCATAGTTCATTTAAATGTTGTCATGTGATAGAAATAACTCTTTCCTACCCTGAGAATCTTGTAAGATTGTTACATTAATCCTCTCACTTTGAAGTCAGAGAAAGAAAAGTAAACACCAAGATCCCACCGAAGTCACAGTCAGACATTTGACCGTGTCCTTTGAATGCACAGCAAATGTGACAAGGTAAGAATACGATTTACAGGCCTTTTTTTACAGAAAGGGTGCACTGGGAAGGATACTGTAAAGAAGGATTGGACGGGGAAGTGATCAAGCTGGACAGCCTAAAACATATAGGTGGTCATTACAACCTCAGCGGTCTTTTAAGAAGACTGCCGAGGGACCGCCGTGCGGAAGGCCGTCTGTAGTGGCGGTTTGCCGCTCGGCGTATTATGACCGTTGGCTGCCCTCAGTCGTTTTTCCGACGGAGAGCCGCCAACAGCCATACTTGCGGGCGGCGGGGAAGTGGAGGTTGCTCCACCTCCACCGCCACGCCAACAGAACACCGCCGAGCTAATCACGTCCTGTGATTCTGCGCAGCGGTGTTCTGTTGGCGGTGTGGTGTTGGCAGAGCTGCCCCCATGGCTCCTGTCCCCTCCCGGAGGATTGACGGAACAGGTAAGTCAATCGTCCATTAGGGGAAGGGGGTGGGGGGGTGTTGTGTGGGTGCATGGGGGTGTGCGTCTGTGTATGTAGGGGGGGTGTGTGAGTGCATGTGTGCTTGCGGGGGTGTTGCATGTTTCGGAAATGTGTGCGTGTCTGTCTGTATATATGTCTGTATGGATGTGTGCGTGAATGTGTGAATGTGTGAATGTGGGTGTACGTGTCTGAGTGTGTGTGTGGATGTTGGCATGTATGTCGGTGTGTGTGCGTGTATGTGTGTTGGTGGTGCCTGCGTGCGTGTCGGGTGTGTATGTGTAAGGTAATGTCGGGGGTCGGGATGGGGAGGGGGGCCCTGCCACCTTTGGGGGGTGGCAGGGGTGGTTGGGGGTGTAGGGGAGGGAGTCGGGTTGGGGGTGGGGGGTGGGGGAGACCCCTATCAGTGCCAGGCAAGGGATTTCCTGGCACTGATAGTGCTTACCACCATGGATTTCATGGCGGTTCCCACCGCTGGAAATCCACGGCGGTAAGCCGGGTCACAATACCGGCGGCGGTATTGTCATGGCTGCCGGGCTGGAGACCCAGGTCTCCAGCCCAGCTGTCATCTCCGCCCTGGCGGGCGGAACGGGGAAGCGGCGGATGACCATGGCGGTAACCGCCATGGTCATAATACTAAAAAAAAAAACGCCAGCCTGTTGGCGGTCTTACCGCCGCTTTCACACCGTCCGCCAGGGTTGTAATGACCCCCATAATGCCAGCGATTTGAAAGCAACAAATGTGAGTTACAAACCACAAAGCCAATGGCAAGCTACTGACGGAATGCATTCCCAGGGAAGCTCTCTGAATGTACTTAAAGTGGTAGCTGGAGGATAATTTGTGGGGAGAGTCCAGTATTTTAGCCCACTCTGTATCATTCAGAGGTTTGGCCACATCTGCCTCCCAGGTAGTATGTATGTTGAGAAGCCCTGCAGTGGGCTCCATGTTGCAGGGAAGCTCTGTACACCCATCTTATCAGTTTGCCACCAGTCCCTATGGTGTAGAACTTCTGACATACCTCGTGGGCGGCTAGTGATAGGTGGCGGACATGAAATAGGGCATTTAATGATTGTTTAAGGTGTTTGTAAGTAAGGAGTTGACCCGGGTGGAGATGATAGTCTGCCACAAGGGTTTGGAAATCTAGCAGCTCGCCGTCCACAAACAAATTCCCCAATTGTAAGACACCTGCAGCATGCACTGGTGAAGTTGCCCCACGCGCAGCCATCGTTGGTGAGTGAGAAGGACTAGCAGAGGTGGAGTAGGAGCATAGTGTTTCTTTGTGTCAGTGAATTTATAGGTTCTAGCAATGAAAGAGAAAGCTGGACAGGATAACCCCAGATGGTGTTCCATAGAATGGTCTGTAGGAAACCATGAGTAGTGCAGTAAGCTCTCCTTAAAGTCTTTACGGCTAAAACCCATCTCAATCAGGGGGTGGCAGGACAGTCAGCGAGCCACCCATTGGAAGTGTGCAGCTAAATAGTAGAATTATATGTTCAGAATGCGTAATCCAAAGAAAGAGCTAGCCGATGGCACCCTAGTGACCTAATCTGATGTGTGGCATGGCTGAAGCAGGAATGAGGGATGAGCAGGGGAACATTTCAAGAATAATACAGTACTCGGGTAGCACACCATCCTCATTAGTGCCACATGGTCCATTACTGAAAGCGGAAGAGACGGCCAAATGGCAAACTGGGCTGAGAGGGACCATGTCACTCAACCCAGATTTCCACTGTGTGGATCAGTGGGGAAATGGTAGATACTAATCCCTATGTATCAAAAGGTATCTGGTTCCCAGTTCAATCTGAGGTCTAATTGTATATAAAGGGAAAAACAATACCATATGTTAAAAAACACTAATTACATTTTGAAACCTTTATAATATTCTTAGAATGTATTTGTACAATTTACATCCCAAATATTTTGAAGATTCCCTGTGTACTTTGACACTTAGGGATGTGTAGATCACTTTTTAGCTTTTGTCCAATTGCAAGACCATTTTAAGGCATGGACAGAGTGGGCAATTGCCTTGCACAACCATGTAAGGGACCACGAACAGTAGATCATTGTACCAGATGATTTTAACAGGGTGGGTGGGTGCTGCTTGTTCAACCTCTTGACAGTGCGCCTTCTGTTTCTCTCCTCTCTGTTAAGACAACTCCCCAGGGATGTAATACCTTCCGATACTCTTGGTGGACCCATCTTGTCTAATTTTAGGAATTGCCCTACCTTGTTCTTCTCTTCCTTATTTATCCAGTTCTTAGCAACAACCCTTTGAAATTTGCTTTAGATCACCCATCTGATCTCAATTTCATCCCCCTCTTTTAATCTCTTTGATTGGTAGTCTGGGCTCCCAGTTCTGAGATAATTGTAGAGTCCTGGACGTACACTCTAGTGCTGTGAGACTACAGACAAGTTGTGGGTACCTCACATCATGACATTATGGCCCGTATTTATACTTTTTTAGCGCCACATTTGCGTCATTGTTTGACACAAAAGCGGCGCAAACTTATAAAATACTATTATATTTTGTAAGGTTACGCTGCTTTTGCGTCAAAAAATAATGCAAATGTGGAGCTAAAAAGGTATAAATACTGCCACCCACATCGCCGGACACACACTCGACCCTATCTTCTCCGCCAGCAAACACGTCTTCTTCAGCCACGCCTCCGCCCTTCATTGGACCGACCACAGCTGCGTCCACTTCACATTCCGACGCGAGACCCGCCACCTCCGCACTCAACCCATCCCTCGCCGACAGTGGAACAAGATCCCTGAAGAGCAACTCTTCGCCGCACTCGCCGCCAACCAACCCACCCTCACCACCGACCCCAACGTCGCAGCCCTCAACCTCACAAACTGGATCTCCAACTGCGCAGACAACCTTGCTCCCCTCAAACGCTCGCAGCGACAGAACAACACCAAGAAACCCCTCTGGTTCTCTGACACCCTCAAAGAATCAAAGAAAACTTGTCGCGCACTTGAGAAAGCCTGGCGCAAGGACCGCACCGCTGACAACATGACCGCCCTCAAGAACGCTACCCGCAAACACCACCACCTGATCCGCACTGCCAAAAGGAATTTTTTCACCGACAGACTGGACAAAAACAGCCACAACAGCAGAGAACTCTTCAGCATCGTCAAGGAGTTCTCCAACCCCAGCGCCAACGCCAACGCCGTCACGCCGTCACAGGATCTATGCGAATCCCTCGCCACTTTCTTCCATCGCAAGATCAGCGACCTCCACGACAGCTTCGGACACCAGACCCAACCTAACACAACCGAACCCACATCCCCGACCATCACCCTCAACAACTGGATCCACATCAGCACGGAAGAAACCAAATCCATCATGAACTCTATCCACTCCGGCGCCCCTTCGGACCCCTGCCCGCACTTCATCTTTAACAAAGCCGACAACATCATCGCCCCGCACCTCCAGACCGTCATCAACTCTTCTTTTTCTTCTGCTACCTTCCCCGAATGCTGGAAACACGCCGAAGTCAACGCCCTACTAAAGAAACCTACGGCTGACCCGAGCGACCTGAAAAACTTCCGCCCCATCTCCCTTCTGCCTTTCCCAGCCAAAGTAATAGAGAAGACCGTCAACAAACAGCTGACCACCTTCCTGGAAGACAACAACCTGCTCGACCCCTCACAGACCGGATTCCGAACCAACCACAGCACTGAAACCGCCCTCATCTCAGTCACAGACGACATCAGAACCCTGATGGACAACGGTGAAACAGTCGCCCTCATTCTTCTCGACCTCTCGGCTGCCTTTGACACCGTCTGTCACCGCACCCTAATCACCCGCCTCCGCTCCACCGGGATCCAAGACCAGGCCCTGGACTGGATCGCCTCCTTCCTCGTAAACCGCTCCCAAAGAGTCTACCTCCCTCCGTTTCGCTCAGAACCCACTGAGATCATCTGCGGCATTCCTCAAGGCTCATCACTCAGCCCGACACTCTTCAATGTCTACATGAGCCCCCTCGCTAACATCATACGCAAGCACGACATCATCATCACCTCCTACGCCGACGACACCCAACTTATACTCTCCCTCACCAAGGACCCCGCCAGCGCCAAGACCAACCTACAAGAGGGTATGAAGGACGTCGCAGATTGGATGAGGCTCAGCCGCCTAAAGCTGAACTCTGAAAAAACTGAAGTCCTCATCCTCGGCAACACCCCGTCCGCCTGGGACGACTCCTGGTGGCCCACGGCCCTCGGCACCGCACCGACCCCCGCAGACCACGCCCGCAACCTCGGCTTCATCTTGGACCCCCTTCTCACCATGACCAAGCAAGTCAACGCCGTGTCCTCCGCCTGCTTCCTCACCCTCCGCATGCTCCGCAAGATCTTCCGCTGGATCCCCGCCGACACCAGAAAAACCGTGACTCACGCCCTCGTCACGAGCCGCCTGGACTACGGCAACACCCTCTACGCTGGGACCACCGCCAAACTCCAAAATCGCCTGCAACGCATTCAAAACGCCTCAGCCCGCCTCATCCTCGACGTACCCCGCAACAGCCACATCTCCACACACCTGAGACACCTGCATTGGCTCCCATTCAGCAAAAGGATCACCTTCCGACTTCTCACCCACGCACACAAAGCCCTCCACGACAAGGGACCGGAATACCTCAACAGACGCCTCAACTTCTAGGTCCCCACCCGCCCCCTGCGCTCCTCTGGCCTCGCACTCGCCGCCGTCCCTCGCATCCGACGCTCCACGGCGGGTGGGAGATCTTTCTCCTTCCTGGCGGCCAAGACCTGGAACTCCCTCCCCACCAGCCTCAGGACCACCCAGGACCACTCTGCTTTCCAGAGACTCCTTAAGACCTGGCTGTTCGAGCAGCGATAACCACCCCCTTTGTCCCTAGCGCCTTGAGACCCGCACGGGTGAGTAGCGCGCTTTATAAATGCTAATGATTTGATTTGATTTGATTTATGTGTGAGACTGTGGCTCACACCATCTGCTCTGCCTAATTATTTTTTTTAAGTTTAAAGTCAGCTGTTGGCTGAGTTGAGAAAGATGTTTTTGTTCAAGTTGTTTGAACGAGCATAAGTTTACTTACCTTAATGTTTGCCAGGAGTTTTAAAAAGTTTAGGAACATAATCAGATTTTTGCTGTTGCTTTCTCCTCAAGAAAGATTAGGTAGATTTGGGTAGGGGAGATGTCCTTGACACCGTGCTGAAGGCCATTTATTTACTACTGAACAAGGACTCTGAGCCCAAAGCATCACTTTAATGAGTCAGGGGAAAGGTTCAGGCCAAGATTAAAAAATAACCAGAGTGTCAGTGGGAATAATGTCCCACTATACTCTACAGAGGAAGAAAGGTAGTGTACCTAATCCTGTCAAATTGTGGTCAACATGTTTCGCGTCTTTTAACAGTCAATGAATAATCCCATGACCCTTCATCAGGACCTAGAATACTACTTCTCCTATTCAAAAAATTGTTGTATACTAAAAAGTGCTGGAGTGTCACTTACAAACTGAAGACAAGTCGTCAATGTCAGTTTGTCAATTGGTCACCCTGCATACAGGTGAAAGAGGAATAAAATATAAATATTAGTGCAAAGGTGCAAAAAAACGCATACTGCAGTGCAATCACGGCAAACACAACCCCAGTGTCCCATAGACAAAAATAGTAGAAAGGCTTACCATCCCATATTCGAGAATGAGCTTCCTAGGACCGCACTAGCCTCAACCAAGGAGGAATTACTAGGCATGAAGACAATATGGTAACAAACAATTGCGCATAAATGTATGTTACATAACAAATTACGGAGGAAGCGTCAAGTACATCATAATATACTCAGTCATATCACTTATGGGAAAACTCAACTAATAGTTGAAAAACAGGCCTCAATAAAAGGACTGGTAATTCTTACGAGTTCAATCCTAAAATACAGCGTTATGGGCCTTAAATCCAAATTCTAGGTCCCTGTGCATACGAGAGAATTTGTTCCTCCCTAACTGTAAATAATAGTACAACGTAATCATTTAAAAGGTTAAAGCAAAACCAGAGTCTGTCGGGGCAAGCGTGAGCAGGAAGGTATAAATGTGTAGTTTCTGCTATCTGTATCTGATCTCGTATACTTTTATAAACAGGCATGAAACGAGTCTGAACAACGACCTTTCAAAAGCAGGGAGCTAATGTTAAAAGCCCTGTTTTTTAAAAATACACTTACATTGTCGTCTCCTTCTTCCTACGGGAAAACCTACCCTCGGCCGCGCGCCTGAAGACACTCGTGTGGCGCGAGAGGATGGTTTAAATATGCCCTGTGTAGTTGCCTCCGATCGCGTCTAGATCCGGAAACAACCGGCCGGTTGTCACGGATCATAAAAATAGAAGACGGACCAATTCTCTGTGTCCGGTGGCCATCTTAGAGTTGTAAATCAAATCAGTGGCATAAAAAACTCAATAAATAAAACAACAAAGAAAGGAGAATTACTGTTAAGCCCAGTTCGCATACATCAAAGTTATGTCAATGCGCGGGATTCTGTTAAATAAGGGCAGTAAAGGTATCTAGTCGCTCCGCAGGGGAGTCTCTCATTGTGACTAGATTGGAATAAAAAATAATCGAAATAAAAGACGGACAGTCAGTGTAATAAGAGTAAGCCATCTTGCTAGGGGTAGTATGCCCTCAAACAGAGAAATTTGTCATATCAAGAAAATCTTGAAAATCAGGTACATATGGTTGGAGTTCAAAAAGCCTGCCAAGCGAGGTGACTCACAACTACATTCCTAAAACTGGATATAAGGATCACCTCCAGTTTAGGTGAATCAGAATCCAGACATTAGCATATTTCAAAGACTTAGGGAAAACAGCCCCCACTTGATATAAAAACTCAGGTATTCAAAAGGGACAAGGACATTCATGGGTCAGAAAGAAACCATGATTTGGATCAAGGGAAAGAAAAAGGAACTACTGTTGTTTAGACATAAATCACATACTATGGTGTCAAAGAATTCCAAGGTATATCGTCATTTAGACCTTCACTATAAGTCTTGAGTCTAAACACCCATCGTTGTTCAGTTCTAAATAAATAATCGGGATCGTTGCTATTGTATCTTGGTACCTGTAACACAATCCACCACATATCATCAGGGCCATGGCTGGCTTCTAAAAAATGTGAACTTAGTTTAGTTGTAATGCGCGAGCATCTAATATTACTCTGGTGTTCATTAATTCTCTGTTTTACCGGACGGGTTGTCATCCCAAAATACTGCAAGTAGCATGGACAGGAAATCAAGTAGATACACTGACGTGTGTTGCAATTAGTATGTTTATTTAAATGCCAAGTACCAAAATGATTCAAGTCCAATCGGTCGATGCGTTTGGTGAGTGGGCAAACGTTGCAGGAGCCACATGGATAATGCCCAATGACCGGGGGTAAATTCCATAAAGTAGACTGTTTAAGTGTGTCGGGTTGTGAGCGAGGACGGGTATGGACAATTAAGTCTTTATGTTGGGAGATCTCTTGAAAGCAAACAAGGGCCTAGGGAGCTGAATGCCGCCACTCTGTAAGATACTCCAACGTTTATTGATGAGTTTATTTACAGAGTTGGACATGGGGCTGTATGTGGAAACACACGTCAGTCGATTTTCCGATTCCCTAAGTACGGGTGTCAGTAAAGCATCTCTATGATTATTACGTGCCCTTTTGTAAGGAGGATTGATAATCTTTTTAGAGTAACGTCGATTAGTTAGTTTCTGTTAGAGATCAAGGGCCTGAATATCAAAAGCTTGAACCGAACTACAATTGCGACGTAACCTGAGGAATTGGCCAACAGGTAAGTTGTCACGTAAGGCCTTGGGGTGATGACTGTCATACAAAAGTAAGCTGTTGCGGTCAGTACTTTTGTGGAAAGTGTCAGATGTCAGTTTGCCGTTGTCTATCTTAATCACAAGATCCAGAAAGGAAACTTGTGTAGATAAAGAATGGACAGTGAATTTAAAAAAAGGGTCCAGGGTGTTAACCCAGTGAGTGAAGTTATCTATATTCTCATGGGACCCCTGCCAAATGATAAGAATATCATCTATATACCTACGCCACAGCATGATATTGTCGTGAAATGGATTAGATGTTGGTAAGATAAACATTCTCTCAAAATTGTACATGTACAAACAGGCCAAACTTGGTGCAAATGTGCTGCCCATAGATGTCCCTCGGATCTGATGGAACAGAGAGTCTTCGAATTGAAAAAAGTTCTCTTTCATAGCTAATGTCGCACATTGCATCACAAAATGGACCGGGGTAGGAGATGTCCATGGACTCGCAAGGAGAGCTGACTCCACCACTTGTAATGTAGCTTCTTGAGGGATGTTGGTATACAAGGCCTCTACATCTAAAGTGATGAGGGCTTGAACTTCGGTGTTGGAGTTAATGTCTTCAATCAAATTCAAGACATGTGTTGTGTCCTTAAGAAAAGTGCTTGAATCTTTCACCAAAGGTTGGAGAAAAAAATCACAGAAGACAGACAGGGGTTCCAACACTGAACCAATGCCTGATACAACAGGGCAGCCTGGAGGGGGAAATGTCCCTTTATGTATCTTGGGCAGGCAATAGAAATACGGAGTACGTGGATGTGTTGTATCGAGGAACTCTGCTTCCTTAGGGGAGATCCACGAATTGCTCCGAGCCTCTTCAATCATGCTCCTGATTCGAGTTTGAAGATCATTAGTGGGATCACAGGCAAGAGGAGCATAGTGTGTCGTGTCACTCAGGAGACGGAGGCACTCATGCCTATAGTCTGAGGTATTCATAATTACAATTGCACCTCCCTTGTCCGCTGGTTTTATCACTATGGATTTGTCTAAAGATAACTCTTTTAGAGCCTTCCTCTCTGTGGACGGTAAATTCACAAATGGCCTCTTCGGGCGGACTAAATCCAGGTCCACCATAACAGCTTTTTCAAAGGCCAGGACCTCGACCGGGAGAGAGTGTGATGGAGGAGTAAAAGTGGATGGTTTTCTCAAACCGGTATCATCACTCCCAGGGGCCAAAGTACGATCCAAAAAGAAAACATTGAGTCGTATTTTCCTAAAGAACTGGGAAAGTTCACAGTTCAAACGGAAAGGATCCTCAGAGGGTATAGGGACAAAACCTAAGCCTCTATTCAAGGCTTCTGATTCATGTGTTGAAAGTAGTCTGTCGGATAGGTTAACCACTAGGTCCTCGGAGGGGGGTTCTTGCCCTGACTATTTGTGGTTCTTCTCTGCTCCAATGGACCTTCTGCCTCTTCCTCTGCCCTGGCCGCGGCCTAAAAATGGCACATAAGGTAACATTGGGCGAAGTTGAAAGAATGGATATGGAGGTTGCCAGAAAAAAGGTTGATTAGGAGGGTATTGCGGCTGATTATAAAGAGGTTTTTGCATACTATCGTCAGTGCTCCATCCATCCGATGAAGAACTGCTGCTGTAATTGCGGGTTTTTTTGTTGGACACTGTAGATTCATCTGATGAACGAGATTGGGTATCAGCATCATACTCTTCCTTGATATAAGGATACACTTTTTCTCGATCAAACCTCCTGATATCTTTTTGTAATTTAGAGATTTTCTGTTGAGTCAGAAATTCTTTTGTCTCGTTGAGTTCTGAATGGATTTCTAGGAGGCGACTCTTGAATGATGCTAACGTGACTGTTGTTTCTATGGTACTCTCAATACAATTAATTTGCACCGTAATAGATTCGGCTAGACGTTTTGAGGTGTTAATGATCAGAACTAGCCAATCCCTGGTGCATTTCCATGCGATCTGGGCCCAATCTTTTCTGAACGCCAGATCGTGTAGGAAAATCCTAGGCATATTGGAAACCAGAAGACCATTAGGAGCAATATTTGCTCTAAGGTATTCTGTCATTATAGTGCCATGCATTATGGTCTTAATCAGTTCACGTTTTAAAGAGGAGAGTTTATCCCAATCCTCTTTGACACTTCCCATAGGGTTAGAGCCTTCATTGTTAAGGATCGAGGGAGCTTGTAAGATTGCGGATACTATCTTGTCATTGTAAATGAGACCTTGGAAACTCTCCATGATCAATGGTCAATGGGGATAGGAATGAAAAAATGGAAGGATGAAGGAAGGTTCCCAGTATGCGTTTTTTTGCACCTTTGCACTAATATTTATATTTTATTCCTCTTTCACCTGTATGCAGGGCGACCAATTGACCAACTGACATTGACAACTTGTCTTCAGTTTGTAAGTGACACTCCAGCACTTTTTAGTATACAACAATTTTTTTAATAGGAGAAGTAGTATTCTAGGTCCTAATGAAGCGTCATGGGATCATTCATTGACTGTTAAAAGATGCGAAACATGTTGACCACAATTTGACAGGATTAGGTACACTACCTTTCTTCCTCTGTAGAGTATAGTGGGACATTATTCCCACTGACACTCTGGTTATTTTTTAATCTTGGCCTGAACCTTTCCCCTGACTCATTAAAGTGATGCTTTGGGCTCAGAGCCAATTTTAATCTCTTCACACTTTCCTACACTTATACACTTTTTTCTATCCTCTTAGTCAGTATTCGTTTCAGACCCGTACCTGGCAAATTGCCTTCGGTTCAGTGCCATCCCAGTTTCTGGGATGGTCCGCCAGACATTGCAGCACCGGTCTGACAAGGAGTTAGCTCAATGATGAAGCTTGTCACCCGACTGGGTGCTTGAGGGCTCTCCTGATATTAATGATATCTCCGACTCCCTTCGCCCTTGCATTCCTATTTCTTTACCACTTTAGTATGTCTGGTAATAGGGCCTCATGATAACATAGTACCACCTACTGCCCTAACCACCTGAGGTTTGTCTTAGTCTAGAGTGGATAACTTTAATAGTAAAATATATTTATAACCTATACAAATCCCTGTGGCACCATAATCAGACATGATCTCTACCAGCTATGTTTCTTGCTCTCTAGTTTCTATGTTAGCTTTAAGGATTAAATGTGGTACAGCGCTTTGTAAAATATTGACCAAACTTCGTTCAATAGACCCATTCCATAATCCTGCAACATAACCTGATTTTGCAGCAGGATAGCTAGCTTCCTGAACATTTACCTTTGTTTGATTTAGGTCTAGTGGAACACTCTCTTATAAAAATGGCTTTTCTTTCCACAGTATAAACATATCCTATTCTTACAGGGGGTTTCTCTTTCTTCTTTGGATAAAGACCCACACACCCCACCAGTTTCCATTGGTTGAGTATTGTCTACCACTGGACTAGGTGTGGTTCAATAAAATGTTTTAGTTTTAAACCTCTTCTTTTCTTCCTTACGTTATGTCAGTCGAAGGTCTAAGAGTAACGTCAGATTATTGAGATCAGAAGAGTTATTTGACTGGGGTTCTACTTGTGCTAGAATGTCTTTCTTTTCCTCCTTCAAACCTCTACAATATAGTGCTGCTCTCTCCTCTTCAGGCTATCCTGTTTCAGCCACTAAATGACTAAAGTGTGTTAAATAAGTCACCATATTTTTGTTGCCTTCTCTCAAATAATAGTTGTTGATAAGCTGACTGACAAACACCTTTTAAAATGCTGCCTTAAAACAGGGCCAATGATATAACAACATGTTATCCTCATTGACTAAAGATGTAGCTTATGCCGCTGCATCCCCTCCTAAATATGATATCAAAAATGCCACTTAGGATTGAGTGTCTGGAAAAGATTGAGGTCTAATATGAACCTGCTTGAGGAACACCTGTACTTTATCAGAATCTTCAAAAAACTCTCAGATGGAGCCAAGGCAACAGTAGTGGGAATGGTTATGTCCACAGCAGGTGGGGTTGTATTACTTGTATTTCCTATATCTCTAATATGTGGGGGTGCTGGAACAGAAAAAGCATCTAATTTGTTTTGTAATTCATCTACCCGGGCCACTAATGCAGAAGTTTCTGCTCCTGATGCAGTGATTTCTCCCTTCAATTCTGCTAATATGAAACATACATCATTTAGGGGGTGATTCTAACCCTGGCGGTCGGTGTTAAAGCGGCGGCCAACCCGCCAACAGGCTGGCGGTAAAAAATATGGAATTCTGACCCTGGCGGGAACCGCCAACACAGACAGCCACTTTAACACTCCGCCCGCCACGGCGGTACAAACAAACAGCGCGGCGGTCACCGCCAACAGCCAGGCGGCAGACAATGTACCGCCCACCCTATCACAACTCACCAATCCGCCACCTTTTCCGGGGCGGGAGCACCGCCGATAAAAACACGGCGGAAACAGACTACAAACGGGAAAACGCTCACCACTACGCACTCCAGGAGGAAGGAGGACAGCATGGAACCCGAATTAAACATCCTACCTACTCTCGTCTACCTTCTCATCTACCACGAGTACGAAGTCCGGCGCAGACGACAACGGTGAGTACTGCACCTACGACACATGGGAGGGGGGAGGACGAAAGGTTACGGGCACACACATATGCGACCCCCCCCCCCCCAACTATGTACACACCAATGCAGAGCAACAAGTCACAGTGACACCACCCAAACACCCCAGAAAAATGCTAGGACATAATCAAATTTGGAATAAATATTTATGTACCAAAAAGGTCCTGAAAAATATCGTACAACCATGAAAGATATTCACAAGAAAACAAATGACATACACATCAGTGTATAACTGAAGTAACAAGTCCTGCACATCCTACGAATTCATCATGTCCGTGGGCCAAAGTTTTGAGAAACAAGGGCAAAGCCCACACAGGAGACCTGAGTCCTTTGGAGAGAACACTGCAGGGGCATCAGATGTAAAAACTACAGGCACCTCAGGGGGAAGGGAAGGGGGGGCACCACAGCCACATGAGTCCACAACGCCAGATCCACGAGGAGCCACCATGCCCACTGTACCATCCTGGGGAGTGCAAAGCCACAGTCTCTCAATGTCTCTACAGTGGGTGGGCTGCCCACTGGACCATCCTGGGGAGTGCAAAGCCACAGTCTCTCAATGTCTCTACAGTGGGTGGGCTGCCCACTGGACCATCCTGGGGAGTGCAAAGCCACAGTCCATCAGGTGGATGACAGTCTCCACTGGTCAAGGAGGAGGCATGGTGGGCACAGTGAACCATAAACAGTGATTGAGACGGCGGTGCCCAGCGGAGCGGTGCTTGAGAGGAAGGGCCCAGCGGAGCGGTGCTTGAGAAGAAGGGCCCAGCGGAGCGGTGTTTGAGACGGCGGTGCCCAGCGGAGCGGTGCTTGAGAGGAAGGGCCCAGCGGAGCGGTGCTTGAGACGGCAGTGCCCAGCGGAGCGGTGCTTGAGAAGAAGGGCCCAGCGGAGCGGTGCTTGAGAAGAAGGGCCCAGCGGAGAGGTGCTTGAGAAGAATGGCCCAGCGGAGCGGTGCTTGAGAGGAAGGGCCCAGCGGAGCGGTGCTTGAGAAGAAGGGCCCAGCGGAGCGGTGCTTGAGACGGCGGTGCCCAGCGGAGCGGTGCTTGAGATGAAGGGCCCAGCGGAGCGGTGCTTGAGAAGAAGGGCCCAGCGGAGCGGTGCTTGAGAAGAAGGGCCCAGCGGAGCGGTGCTTGAGAGGAAGGGCCCAGCGGAGCGGTGCTTGAGAAGAAGGGCCCAGCGGAGCGGTGCTTGAGAAGAAGGGCCCAGCGGAGCGGTGCTTGAGATGGCGGTGCCCAGCGGAGCGGTGCTTGAGAGGAAGGGCCCAGCGGAGCGGTGCTTGAGACGGCGGTGCCCAGCGGAGCGGTGCTTGAGAAGAAGGGCCCAGCGGAGCGGTGCTTGAGACGGCGGTGCCCAGCGGAGCGGTGCTTGAGAGGAAGGGCCCAGCGGAGCGGTCCTTGAGATGGCGGTGCCCAGCGGAGCGGTGCTTGAGAAGAAGGGCCCAGCGGAGCAGTGCTTGAGAGGAAGGGCCCAGCGGAGCGGTGCTTGAGAAGAAGGGCCCTGTTCAGCGGTGCTCTTCTCCACGGCGGGCCCTGTTCAGCGGTGCTCTTCTCCACGGCGGGCCCTGTTCAGCGGTGCTCTTCTCCACGGCGGGCCCTGTTCATCGGTGCTCTTCTCCACGGCGGACCCTGTTCAGCGGTGCTCTTCTCCACGGCGGACCCTGTTCAGCGGTGCTCTTCTTCACCGCGGGCCCTGTTCAGCGGTGCTCTTCTCCACGGCGGGCCCTGTTCAGCGGTGCTCTTCTCCACCGCGGGCCCTGTTCAGCGGTGCTCTTCTCCACGGCGGGCCCTGTTCAGCGGTGCTCTTCTTCACCGCGGGCCCTGTTCAGCGGTGCTCTTCTCCACGGCGGGCCCTGTTCAGCGGTGCTCTTCTTCACCGCGGGCCCTGTTCAGTGGTGCTCTTCTCCACGGCGGGCCCTGTTCAGCGGTGCTCTTCTCCGCGGCGGGCCCTGTTCAGCGGTGCTCTTCTTCACCGCGAGCCCTGTTCAGCGGTGCTCTTCTCCACGGCGGGCCCTGTTCAGCGGTGCTCTTCTTCACCACGGGCCCTGTTCAGCGGTGATCTTCTCCACGGCGGGCCCTGTTCAGCGGTGCTCTTCTCCACGGCGGGCCCTGTTCAGCGGTGCTCTTCTTCACCGCGGGCCCTGTTCAGCGGTGCTCTTCTCCACGGCGGGCCCTGTTCAGCGGTGCTCTTCTTCACCGCGGGCCCTGTTCAGCGGTGCTCTTCTTCCCCGCGGGCCCTGTTCAGCGGTGCTCATCCAGCAGGTCAAGGGAGCCAGACCTGGCCTGGACTCCCTGCTCAGTCGCCCTCGGACCGTGAGGTTTCTGGACCCTTCGGGGACGGACTCCTGGCCTCCTTAGTGTCCTCCTTCCCAGCTGGGATGTGGCATGTGGGGTCCACCTTCTCCGCGCTCCTGCTGCCCTTCCGCTCCTTTGATGGGGCTCTCGGGCCCTTGCCTCCCCTAGATGGTGTGGGTGGTGAAGTGGCCGCACATTGCTCCTTGGGGGCAGCCCTGTCGGTCCTCGCACGGCGGCCCTTGTTTTTGCGGGTCCTCTTGCCGGGGGGGGTGGGGGGGGCTGGACGTGTCCTTGCTGCTGATCGATGTGTCACTGCTGGCAAAGGGTGGGCTCCAGAACCCATGCACAACAGTGACACCCGAAGCTGGGTTGGTGGTGGCTGCGGTGCTCTTGGGACTCTTTGAAGATGGATGGGGGAGCTCATCGGGGGGAAAGAGGTCAAGGTTAGCCATGAAAAGTTTCTTAGGGCCAAGGTAAAGGGTAGGAGAAGTGGAGATGGAAGTGGAGGTAGAGGAGGTGGTTGTAGGAGAGTCAGGTGTGCTGTCATTGGGTGAAGGTGCTGGTGCTGTAGGCTGTTGTGAGGTGGATGGCTGTTGGGTGGGTGGCTGCCTGCGTTTGTGTGTTTTGGAAGAGGGGGTGACAGACACAGTGGGAGAGGACACAGGGGACGTGTAAATGGCAGTGGGGGTGGTGACTGCACGAGTGTGGACTGTACTGGAGGGTGAGGTGGTGATGGAAGCACTGGCTGATGTTGGGGTGCATGCAGGTGTGAGTGTAGACGTCACAGGGAGGAGGGAGACGAGGAGGAGGGGGACACAGGGGTGGCAGTGGCTGTTGGCATGTCTGCATCTGGGTGTTGCTTGGGTGAGTGTTTGTGGGATCTGTGGTGCTTGTGTTTGGAAGAGCTGCTCTTGGGTGTTGAGGTGTGTGCAGGCTGGTCTGATGGTGTGGATGGGATAGGCTGAGGGACAGGAGACAGAGAAAGGCTGGAGGCAGTAAGAAGAGGGAGGCTGGAAACAGGGACAATGGCTGCCGTCAGTGCTGAGGCCAGAGCAGTGAACGCTCGTTGATGGGCAGCCTGACCCGAATGAATGCCCTCCAGGTACGCATTGCTCTGTTGCACCTCCCTTTGCACACCCTGGATGGCATTCAAAAGGGTCGTCTGCCCAACAATGAGCGTCCTTACCAGGTCAATGAGCTCCGCACTGAGGGCAGCAGGGGCAACAGGGGCAGGGGCTGAGGTGCCTGGGGCGAAGGAGACGCGCGCCTTCCTGGGCGAACGGGCACGGAGCGAAGACTGAGGGGCTGCTGGGAGGGCGGGGCTGGTGCGCTGGGTGGCGGCTGTACCTGTAGAGGCGGGGGGCACGGATGTTGCCGCCACCCCTAGGGAGCTCCCATCCGAGGACGAGTCGCTTTCGCTGCTCTCACCAGCGGTCCCCGTCGTGGTGCTCCCCTCGCCCTCCGGATCACTGGTGCCCTCGGTGTCTGTTCCTGGGCCCACCGGGGCCTTGTGTCCTGCAGCTCCCTCGTGCTCCGATGCCAAATCTCCTCCGCCTGATGATGCTAATGCACACATGCACAAGAAGATGAAGAGAAAGGGTGGGGGGAGAAAAAAGAAGACCAGGTTGAGTGCATGCAATGTCAACACCGTTGGCGGAGAGGACAGACACAGGTGCCTAATGCACTAAGCCGTGCATTCGGGGTACACTACTCAGTACTACTGACTAAGACAACAGGCCAAGAGACGTCAAACGTGCACATGGGAGATGCTGGACCTTCAATGGCTGTACTTGTCACCCTACCGAGGTGGGGGCCGGGGGCACAGGGCCATGCCTAAGGGAGAGGACTACACTACAGAAAGCACCCTGGCCTAATGTCACCCACAGCCCTCCTCCCCCACCCATATGCCTCCACTGCGCAGAAAGATAGGAGAATGTGCTGATACTCACCCCCTTGTGTCTGCTGTGATGTCTTAAAGCGCCCATCCAATTCAGGGTAGGCCACCGCCAGGATCCGGGACATCAGGGGGGTCATGGTGCGACTGGCACACCTCCTAGGTTGGGAGGCCATCCCCAGCAGTGTTTTTGCGGTCTTCCTTGTTCCGCGGCGGATGTCCTCCCACCTCTTGCGGCAGTGGGTGCCCCGTCTGTTGTGGACCCCCAAGTTCCGGACTTCCTTGGCGATGGCACGCCAAATCTCGATCTTCTGATGGGCGCTGACCTATTTGACATGTACAGGGTGGAAAGGAGGAAATCATCAATGACCTGCATGTTAGATGTGATTGCCCCCCCCCTCCAACTTTGCCATATGGCACATGCTCTCATCTGTCGGGCGTTGCACTCCTCATTCGCCCCCCACCCCACCAACTTACATCCACCCCAATCCACACAGGCATAGCCCATTCCATGTGCACCCGGTGTACTCACTTGTTGGTCTGGAGGACCGTAGAGTAGCGCATACTGGGGGAAGACCCCATCCACGAGCTTCTCCAACTCTTCAGACGTGAAGGCAGGGGCCCTTTCCCCAGTCGCAGCAGCCATTGTATCTTCCAGACCGAGGTCACAGCAGCACTTGCAGTATAGGTCCACTCCTGTGGATGATCAGGTCTCGAGTGATTGAGCAGATAGAAAATGGCGGTCACGCCCGCGGCGGTGCGTACCGCGGCGGTGCGTACCGCGACCGCCGGCGCACTTCGTCATTGGCTCCTGAAACCCATAGGCTTCAATGTTAACCAATGCGGCTTTGAGCCGCGGTCTTCGACCGCCTACCGCCACGGTGTGCCCCGCCAGCGCATTGACCTCACATCCCATTGTCCCACTTCACAGGTCAGGCAGCCGCCATTTCAAGGGCCTACATGGCTTAATTTTGACTGCGACACACAGGCCTAGGCCTTGCATTGCCACACATACACGCCTTTCAACCCATTGCCATTCTTTAACTGTGCAAGCTGTCTGTACGTACCTGTGGTTTGGCTGACTCTGTGCTCCATGTTGTCCTTCCTAGGCACCGTCCGCTGGGACTTGGGATGAGAAGGAGGAATCCTCGCGTGTACCGACCGCTGGTGGACCTGTCGATAATGGAAGAACGCCATATAATACTTCGATACAGACTTGACCGGGCCACTATCCATGAACTGTGTGCCCAGCTGGAGCCAGACCTGATGTCCCCCATCCGCCAACCCACAGGGATTCCCCCTCTGGTGCAGGTTTTGTCAGTCCTCCATTTTTTGGCAAGTGGGTCATTCCAGACTACAGTGGCCATGTCATCTGGAATGTCTCAGCCTATGTTTTCTAAGATTTTGAGCAGAGTGTTGTCTGCCCTGATGAAACTCATGCGGAGCTACATCATTTTCCCAGAGGAGGGTGACTTGCCTACAGTGAAGGGTGATTTCTATGCCCTTGGACATATCCCCAACATCATTGGTGCCATTGATGGGACCCATGTGGCTTTGGTACCCCCAAAAGACGATGAGCAGGTGTACCGAAACAGAAAAAGTTATCATTCGATTAATGTCCAGGTGGTCTGTTTGGCTGACCAGTACATCTCCCATGTAAATGCCAAGTTCCCAGGGTCAGTGCATGACGCGTATGTGATGCGAAATAGCAGCATCCCCTATGTGATGGAGCAGCTACAGAGACAACGTGTGTGGCTAATAGGTGACTCTGGTTACTCCAACCTGCCGTGGCTACTGACCCCAGTGAGGAATCCCCGGACAAGGGCAGAGGAATGCTACAATGAGGCCCATGGGCGTACTAGGAGGGTGATTGAGCGAACCTTTGGCCTCCTGAAGGTCAGGTTTAGGTGCCTGCATATGACCGGTGGATCCCTAATGTACTCACCAAAGAAGGTGTGCCATATCATCGTGGCGTGCTGTATGCTTCACAACCTGGCTTTGCGACGCCAGGTGCCTTTCCTGCAGGAGGATGGTCCAGATGGTGGTGTTGTAGAAGCCGTGGAGCCTGTGGAGAGTGAAGAGGAGGAAGACTCAGAGGACGACACAGACAATAGGGACAGAGTGATACAACAGTATTTCCAGTAACACCCAGGTAAGAATCACCCACGCCATTTCACAATTGCTTATAGCCTCCTGCATCTGTACTTTCTGTAGTTCCCACCAGATCTTTTTGGGTAATTTTTGTTTTTCCCTTCCCTTCTCAGTGCTGTATGACTCAGTGCCTGACTTCTGCTTGGTTTGCCCATGAACTACAGCGTATTGACATTGGTATGTTGTCATCACTAATTGACAGAACAGATATTGAACAGTAATATGTAATACATTTGCTAATAATACAGCATGACTCCAAACTGATTTGTGTGCAATATGTGATTTATTTACAGTGCTAGATATTGGTACATGTGATTATAAGGGTGATGGGTGGGGGGTGGAGTAATGTCCATGGCAGAGTCCAGTTCTCAGTCTCACAGGTGCATTGTCCTTTTGCCTGTGGAAGGATGGAGCAGAGGCAGTTCATGGTTGGACAGGGTGGCAATGTGGGACAGTGGGAAGAGTTCAGGGGGTATGTCCTGCTGGCGGGGGTCTTGACATCCTACTCTGTCTTTTTTTTGGATCTCAGGCTCCTCTTACGGGGTGGTTGTTCTTCAGCAGGAGGTGGGGTTCTGGTGGCCTGTCGTGGTGTTGGGGCCTCCTGTCCACTTGCGCCGGCGGAGGTGGTAGGCTGTTCCTGGTCCGGGCTAGTGACAGGGGCCCTGTGTGGTGCCACATGGTCCCGCAACGCGTCTTCTATCCTGTTGAGGGCCAGGACGATGGTCCCCATTGCGGTCCTGATGATTCTCAGCTCCTCCCTGAACCCCATGTTGCGTTCCTCCTGCTGTGCCTGGATCTCCGTGAACCTGGCCAGTACCGTCGCCATTGTCTCTTGGGAGTGGTGGTAGGCCCCCATGATGGTGGTGAGGGCCTCTTGGAGAGTGGGTTCCCTGGGCCTCTCCTCCCCCCCCTGTCGCACAGCAGCCCTCCGAGCTGCCCGGTTTCCCCCGGCCTCTGTCTCCTGGACGGTGTGCCCGCTCCCACTGCCCCCAGGTCCCTGTTGTTGTTGGGGTGTTGGGTTAGCCTGGGTGCCCTGTAGTGGCAGACACACCGCTGATTGACGTGTCCTAGAGACAGAGGCATGGGCCCGCTGGGTGGGAGCTGTGCTGGTGTTGGCAGAGGGGGTCGGGTCTGGTGTGGCCTGTGGCTGCCTGAGGGGAACCGACTGCCCAGAGGTCCCCGATGGTCCGGGCTGGTCATCAGGTTCAGTGTCGACAGAGCTGCTGTCCTCTCTGTGGGCCTGTTCCGGGGGTGGGATGGACATTTCTGGACCCTCCTGGCTGGTGTGTTGGCGTTCGGGTCCTGCATGGGGTAAGAGAGTTTGGTTATTGTTTCTGTGTGTGCAATGGTGTGCGTGTTATGGGTGCCCTCGTCCCCCAGTGCAGGCATTCCCTTGAGGGAGGTGTTGTGAGGGTAGTTAGTGGGGGGGGGTAAGTGCAGTGGTCATGCTTGGGTGATGGGTGTCCATGGATTGTGTTGGCATGCAGGAGTTGGTGTTGGGATGGGTGGGTTGTGCTGGTGAGACATTGTCAGGGAGGATGTGTGCTGGGGGTGAGGGTGGGGGTGTGGGTTGGCATGCTGGTGGGGTGGGGGGGATATAGTAGTTGAGATTGGACTTACCAGAGTCCATTCCTCCGGCTACTCCTGCGAGGCCCTGAGGATGCAGGATGTTGAAGACCTCTTGCTCCCATGATGTAAATTCGGGAGGGGTGGGTGGGGGTCCGCCGCCAGTCTTCTGGACCGCGATGTTGTGCCTGGAGACCATCGATCGGACCTTCCCCCGTAGGTCGTTCCATCGTTTGCGGATGTCCTCCCTATTCCTGGGATGCTGTCCCACCGCGTTGACCCTGTCCACGATCCGCTGCCATAGCTCCGCCTTCCTAGCTATACTGGTGTGCTGCACCTGTGAGCCGAAGAGCTGGGGTTCCACTCTTAGGATTTCCTCCACCATCACCCGGAGTTCTTGGTCCGAAAAGCGTGGGTGCCTTTGGGGTGCCATGGGGTGGTGTGGGTGAGGTGTGGGGTGGTGTATGTGATGATGAGTATGTTGGTGTGTGGTGCTTTGTGCTACTATGTGGTGTGTGTGATGGTGTAGTGTGCCTCAGTGTGTATTGCTATGGATTGTCTGCTGTGTCTCTCTCTCCTTCTCTCAGTAATTGTGGTCGTAGGGGTTTGTGGGTGATGTGGGGGTGTGTTTTATAGTTGATTGATTGTGTGGGAGTGGGTTGTGTATGTGTATCAGGTGTGTGTATTTGTAATTGTCCAATGTGCCTGTGTTTTGGTGCTGTGTGTGTATTTTGACCGCGGCGGTGTGTACCGCCAATGGAATACCGCGTTGGAAAGCCCGCCGCGTTGATTCGTGGGTCGAAATGGCATGGGCGTATTTCTGTTGGCGTGACGGTGGAGGTTTGGTCATCTCCAGTTTATCGCTGCCCGCTGATGTGGCGGCCTGCAGTGGAGGTCGGATTTTTGGAGGTTTGGCCGTTGTGGGTCAGAATGACCGTGGCGGCTTTCCGCGGCCGCGGCGGTGTTATGGCGGTCTTCTGACCGGCGGTAAGCGCCTTTTACCGCTGAGGTCAGAATGACCCCCTTAGTGTGGCCATCCTCATAGACATTGCTCAGGAGGATCATATATTCATGGGTCTACTATTCTGTCAGACCTGGAGATCCTTGGGAACAATACTCCCCCAGTGGCCCACCTTCAAGCAGCTCCAACTCTGGTAACATAGTGACAGAGGATCAGGGTGACTAGACGGGGGGAAGGGTATTAGGGAAGGCATGCCTGGGAGGGAGACCTAAAAGACAAAAGAACAAACAACCAGAGCGCCAATGATAATAATTTCAAGCTACACAGTACAGCGTATAAGAACTAAAAGAAATGAGTGTGGCTTTAAAGCAAATGCACAACAGCCTCTCATTCGAATAATGATGATAGAATAGCAATATGAACCCAACATCCAACTATTGATGCCCCAGCTTATTAGAGAAAAAAGAAATAAGGCATTTGGCTGAGAGCAGCTCCTTATATCATGTTTGTAAACATAGCCTAAAGTTTCAGGTGATATCATGTTTGTAAACACTGCTCACAAGGTCATGTGAATGAGTAAATTAACTCTTTTGCTTAGCCCCAGACACGTTGAATATTGTAGGAAAGTTCAGCCCACACATGCTGCACACATTAAATAAAGATTATATCATAATAGATGCTATGACAAATCCCTCAAGACTGAGTTTCCATAGAGATGACCAAGCGAGCACAGACTTTTGACTCAACAGCCTGCACCTAATCCACACTCCAGCAATAGTGCAGTTTGATCAGAAACATGAATATGAACACGGTTCCATGAAATGTACTGAAGTACTCCTAATCAGTCATCAATGAAACAGAAAAAGCCCCATTGCATGCCACTCTCCAAACCGTAACTCCCCTTTACATGAGTGCAAGGACAAGAGTGAAATGCAGACTTTTCTAGCCACATGTGAAGCCTCAGACAAGATTCCAAACACAGACCCAAAATGGTCAGAATAGAAAACGTTCACCGACTCCTTTGAACCAGTGAACTTTCGTGTTCCATTGATTGTCTAGTAAAGGTAGTGGCCACTCTCAGTCCCGATATGACCAGTTATACGAAACATCTCCCCCATTTATGACCCATTGCCATATGTGTTTTTCCACATTTTATTCTCACTTTCAGAGTCCATGGAAGTACGGAATGCGCACAACTACCTTAGACCCTGACAGTTTTCCACATAATGATACAGCAGGTCCCTTCTTGTTAATTCACACGGAAGTGGTTGCCGAAAGATTAATCGATTTTTAAAATTGACTTGCCGTTGAAGTCCATTTTGCAAAAGAGGGCAAAGTTTGCAAGAGGTTGCAGATTCAACAATGCTGTACCTACATACCTGACAACAATAAGCAGCTGACAAGTACATTGTGAATATGACAAACTTGAAAAAAGATTTGAAGGAGTTAGAGATGGCAGGTGTCCGGGAACCAATGTGGAATGTTTTTTCTGCAGTTGGAAAGTGCCTTGGAGGTTTAAGGAGAGGGAGTGTTTGCAGTGCTATTCTCACTTTAGCCTGTGCATCAGTATATAAAGTTTTGGATTTTGGAGAAGTGACATTTACTATTCCTATTCCAGTCACTGCAACATGGAGAAAAGCATTGGATTTCGGATGGTTAAGATTTACTGTTGCCACTCCAAACAGAGAAACAGTATGGAAAGTGTTGAGCTAAGAAAATGTTAATTCTGTTATTCCTAATGCAGTCTAATACTTCACTGCAAACACAATACATATCTGAGTAACCCCATAAATGTAGAAAGGATATCAGACGCTAAATAAAATAACCCATTTATATATATATATTCACTTAAAAAAGCAAAGGTTACTGGGATGTTACAGTTAGGCTAAAATTATAAACATATAAAACCATTAAAATTCACCTATTATAGTTAGAGTTACCTCAAGTAACTATAACTTGTGCCCCGCCATGCACAGTTTTTCATAAAAAATGTTTAATGCAAATATTACATTGATATTATCAAAAATGTCATGACTGTCTTAATTTGTGTGTTAATTAGCATTGCATGGTGAGGGAGCTAGTTGTAGTTCCCTTAGGGCACTCGTTATAACTACATGAGATAGCTCTAACTATAACTGGTGAATTTCTATGGTTTTGAACATCAAAAATGTGAGTCTACCTATAACCATTGATTTTTTAAGTGAGTTTCTATTTTTTTTAAATTCTATTTCCTAACTATAACGTCCCTGTAGCCTTGTTTTTTTCAGTGAATTTCTATGTTTATTTACAGTATTAATCCAACCACTGCTTTGCGGTGGACTTTGGCCAATCCCCTATCGGCAGCCTACATTGCACCAGACACAGCCTTCACCTATGGGCAGCGGAGGTTGCTCGCAAGACCTAGCATGTGGACAGACCCTGCCACTGACCACTCATACCACCAAACCCAATGCGTGCAGGAAAACAGATAAAAACTCAGCTTTTTGACAGTGGAACCTGTTTTGACAGGTCTCACTGTTAGAAACTGGAGTGGTCGCTGTGGCTTGGCTGCAGCTTCAAAGCAACAAAAGCCACAGCAAACAACTATGTCCTGGGGGTGGGCACCCTGGCATGCAGGGCTGCCCTGCTGATTATGGGGGTTATTACAACTTTGGAGGAGGTGTTAATCCGTCCCAAAAGTGACGGTAAAGTGACGGATATACCACCAGCCGTATTACGAGTCCATTATATCCTATGGAACTCGTAATACGGCTGGTGGTATATCCGTCACTTTACCGTCACTTTTGGGACGGATTAACACCTCCTCCAAAGTTGTAATAACCCCCTATGTCTTGATTCTCTTCCAGCCTTTTCATGGTGGTTTCACTGCTATGAAAAGGCTGGCAGAGAACAGAGGCAGGGACCACAGGGGGTGTCCTGCACTGCCCATGCACTTGGCACGGGTCTTGCAGGGGTCACCCTGCCACACACCCTCATAATGCTGTCTGCTGTGCAGATAGTGAGCATTGTAAGGGTGCTGGTGTTCCCTGTGGGCCACAGCACTGCACCAGCTTAATTACAAGCCGGCGACAATGCTGCTGCCACTTTCGCGCTGGGATGAAGGGCCGAACCATGGTTTCCGCTCATCAGCCACGTGGGAAGTCGTAATGGACCCAGAAGGGAGGTAGCCAGTAAGGCAGAAACCTCCCTATCAAAAGTTCGCTGGATGGCTCTTCCCACCCACCGAACTCATAATCAGGCCCTAGGTACTAACTATAACTTCCTAATGGCGACAGTCAGTAGGTAATATATATAGAGAGAGGAGAGGCGTGGGATTGATATATATATATTACCTACTGACGGTCGCCACTAGGAAGATATATCAATCCAACGCCTCTCCTCTCGGGAAATGCTCAATATCACCAATCCTCAAAAAAAAAGGAAAAAATGCCAAGGCCACAGACTAAGCCAAAAGATACTTTAATGATGTAGCAACACTCAATGTGCTTTGGAAAGCTCTGTTTTATTGTTCCTGAATAAACACAATCCATACCTTATTTAAATATACCAGTGCTTCCGTGAGCGATATAACAACATAGACAAAGGACTACTCTGACTTAATACATTTTCAAAATAGCGTCGACCATCTTAAAACATGTTCACATCAATTACATCAATCTCTGCAATAATAGCCACCTAAAACAGCAGCATTACAGTACATTCTTTCATAATTATTCTTTCATAATTATTCATCTAATATCTGTACCCAAGTGGGTTTACAAAATCCAATCCCAGTTCATGACATAAAACACCACTTTTAACTTATAGGTCATCACCGCCGGCGGGTACCATTC
This sequence comes from Pleurodeles waltl, assembly GCF_031143425.1. NCBI lineage: Eukaryota > Metazoa > Chordata > Amphibia > Caudata > Salamandridae > Pleurodeles > Pleurodeles waltl. The sequence goes on from NC_090445.1 coordinate 776,797,313, forward strand.
CTTCTGTTATATTTTTAAGAAAATTGCGCCTATATTACAATGCCCTTAGACCTACCCTCTCAATGATTCAACCAATAACATTAGTCAGAACTTCTTTTTTAATTTTTTTTATTTTTTGTTATTCACATTAAGGCATATTTTGTACATTTTTTTAATCGCACACATGGGCATTAAAGGGGTACAAAAATTTAATAATATCATCCCACCTACAGTCGTTAATTATGATGATATTATTTTCTTTTCAATCAAACCATATTTCATATTTCATTGATGTTCATATATCCCCTGTCTTTATCTACCTCCTAAATGGATATTTGAAACGATACATAGGTGCATTTACTCATGCAGTCCAACGGAACAAAATTAAGTCCGTCATATCGTCCCCCGTCTGTCATTATACAAAATATAACCCACCTGTGAATAAAAGCATTAATTATAAAGTTATAAAAGCATTAAAAAAATCTATTTAAGATTCAAAAACAACATGATTATCAAACATTATAAGAAACAGCTAGCATTTTAGCAGATGTGTTGCCAATTATTCGTCACTATTCAATCCAACCGGATGTAAAGTATTCAGACGAGTAATCAAGTGAGACTCAAGCACCAAAAATAAATCAACACAGGCGCTAGTAATGTTAGGGCGTTATAAAAGTGGCAAGTTTCATTGTGGGAATCTTTGCTTCTCTGTTGTCGCAATGTATTGGGATTGGAAGAATGCCCTGTTGGATTCATGAGGTATGAGCTTATCCATTACACTTTGGTGGTCATTACAACCCTGGCAGACGGTGTTAAAGCGGCGGTAAGACCACCAACAGGCCGGTGGTAAAAAAATTGCAATTATGACCGTGGCGGAAACCGCCAACAAAGACAGCCACTTTAACACTCCGACCGCCACGGCGGTACAAACAAACAGCGTGGCGGACACCGCCAACAGACAGGCGGGAGACAATGTACCGCCCACACTATTATGACAGGCCAAACCGCCACCTTTTCCGGGGCGGATTCACCGTGGATAAAAACACGGCGGAAACAGGAATTTTGAAGGGAAAACGCTCACCTCCACACACTCCACGAGAAATCCGGACGCCATGGAACTGGAACTCCAAATCCTACCTGCGATAGTCTTCCTGCTCCTCTACCAGGAACACGAACGCCGGCGGCGAAGACCACGGTGAGTACTGCACCTATGACACAGGGGAGGGGGGAGGGAAAAAACAGGGACACACACACGCAACACCCCCACCCTCACCCACTACAACACACACAGTAATGCATATCAATACATCACAATTACACCCACCAAACCCTCCCGGAAGAATGCAAAGACCAAAGAAAATGAGTGTAACCATCGGAATATATTAAAGTAGGCAGAAATATATATATATTCACAATGTACAAAATAAATACCAGGCATAGTAGTCCAGGTACTGCACAAAGAAAGTCCGTGGAACACTGGGACCACACGGTATGGGCGAGGCCCACACAAGATCCCCGACCATGACGGAGAGAACACTGCAGGGGCATCAGACAGCAACAAAACAGGCACCTCAGGGGGAGGGAAAGGGGGGGCACCTCAGACGCTTGAGTGCACGACACCAAATCCACGAGGGGGCCTCATGCCCACCGTTCAATCCTGGGGAGTGCAAAGCCACAGTCTCTCAAGTCCCTACAGTGGGTGGCTTGCCCACTGTTCAATCCTGGAGAGTGCAAAGCCACAGTCTCTCAAGTCCCTACAGTGGGTGGCTTGCCCAATGTTCAATCCTGGGGAGTGCAAAGCCACAGTCTCTCAACTCTCTACAGTGGGTGGCTTGCCCACTGTTCAATCCTGGAGAGTGCAAAGCCACAGTCTCTCAAGTCCCTACAGTGGGTGGCTTGCCCACTGTTCAATCCTGGGGAGTGCAAAGCCAAAGTCTCTCAAGTCCCTACAGTGGGTGGCTTGCCCACTATTCAATCCTGGGGAGTGCAAAGCCACAGTCTCTCAAGTGGATAACAGTCTCCACGGGTTCTGGAGGGGGCATTGTGCCCAGAGTGCTTCATCCTGTGAAGGACAGAGGTAGTGGATGGATGTCTCCACTGGTTCTGGAGGGGGACTGGTGCCCAGAGTGCTTCATCCTGTGAAGGACAGAGGTAGTGGATGGATGTCTCCACTGGTTCTGGAGGGGGACTGGTGCCCAGAGTGCTTCATCCTGTGAAGGACAGAGGTAGTGGATGGATTTCTCCACTGGTTCTGGAGGGGGACTGGTACCCAGAGTGCATCACTCACCCAGCGACGGACCCAGTTGCGTCAGTGCCCCTGCCGCTCATGGGCTAGCTGTGCTTGAGTTAGCGGTGCTCTGTTCAGCGGTGCTTGAGTTGGCGGTGCCCTGTTCAGCGGTGCTTGAGTTGGCGGTGCCCTGTTCAGCGGTGCTTGAGTTGGTGGTACTTCATGGCCCAACGGGGCTTTTGCTGGCAGCCCTTCATGGCCCAGCGGGGCTTTTGCTGGCGGTCCTTTATGGCCCAGCGGGGCTTTTGCTGGCGGTCCTTCATGGCCCAGCGGACTGGTGCTGCTGGCGGGGGCCACCTGGGCAGCGGGGCTGGGGCTGGCGGTGGCCTCCTGGGCAGCTGGGCTGGGGCTGACGGTGGCCTCCTGGGTAGCTGGGCTGGGGCTGGCGGTGGCCTCCTGGGCAGCGGGGCTGGCGGTGGCCTCCTGGGCAGCTAGGCTGGGGCTGGCGGTGGCCTCCTGGGCAGCTGGGCTGGGGCTGGCGGGCTGGGGCTGGGGGTGGCCTCCTGGGCAGCTGGGCTGGGGCTGGCCTCTTGGGCAGCTGGGCTGGGGCTGGCAGTGGCCTCCTGGGCAGCGGGACTGGGGCTGGTGGTGGCCTACTGGGCAGCGGGATAATGGCGGTCTTCTCCGCCGTGCAGCTCTTCCCAGACTTGCCGGGTTTCTTCTGGCCCTTCCCCCCCTTGGAAGGTGTCACAGCTGACTCCACACTCCCAACGGGATCCCTGGGAGCGGCTTTGGTGGCTGGAGTCTTCCCCCTCTCCCGCCGGGCACTGGCCAACTTCTGATGCTTCACAGGTGGGGGACTGTTTGTGCTGTGGCTCCGTGCCACACTGGCTGTCCTGGTGGCCGGTGCACTCCACATACCGGTGACTACAGGCACCACTGTTCCCGGAGATGTTTTGGCTGAGGTGCTACTTCGGGACCTATGAGATGGACGGGGTGGGGGAGGTGTGGGAAAAAGGTCAAGGGTGGACAGGAAAAGTTTTTTGGACACACAGGGACGGGTAGCTGGAGGGGGTTTGGGAGTGGAGGAAGAGGTGGTGGTTGTAGGAGGTGTTTGTTTGCTGACTTTGGGTGAAGGTGCATGCGCTGGAGGCTGTCGTGAGGTGGATAGCTGTTGGGTGGGTGGGTGCCTGCGTTTGTGTATCTTGGGACTGGGCGTCACAAACACACTGGGAGAGGACACAGGGGACGTGTGAATGGTAGTGGGGGTGGTGACTGCACGTGAGCGGGGTGTGGTGGTGGGTGTGCTGGAGAGGGATGTAGTGGCTGTAAAGGTAGTGCATGCAGGTGTGAGTGTAGACTAAACTGGGAGGGAGGAGGGAGACGAGGAGGGGGGACACAGTGGAGGCAGTGGATGTTGGTGTGTCTGCATGTGTGTGTTGCTTGCGTGAGTGCCTGTGGGATGTGTGGTGCTTATGTTTGCCTGAGCTTCCCTTGTTTGTTGAGGTGTGTGCAGGCTGGTCTGATGGTGTGCTTGGGATAGGCAGAGGTACAGGGGATTGGGTCTGGGTGGAGGAAGTTGGAGGGGGAGGCTAGAGACGGGGACAATGGCTGCCATCAGTGCTGAGGCCAGAGTTTGAAAAGCTCGGTGAAGGGCCGCCTGATCAGAATGAATGCCCTCCCGGAATGCATTGGTTTGGTGCAACTGCCTTTCTACACCCTGGATGGCATTCAAAATGGTAGACTGCCCAACAGTGAGGGACCTGAGGAGGTCAATGGCCTCCTCACTGAGGGCAGCAGGGGTGACTGGGGCAGGGCCTGAGGTGCCTGGGGCAAAGGTGATGCCCACCCTCCTGGGTGAGCGGTTACGGGGCGAAGGCTGAGGGGCTGCTGGGAGGGCGGTGCTGGTAGGGGTGGTGGCGGCTGTACCTGTAGATGCGGGGGGCACAGATGTTGCTGCCACCACAAGGGAGCTCCCATCAGAGGACGAGTCCGTGTCGCTGGTGTCAGCTCCTGTCCCCGCTGTGGAGCTCCCATCACCCTCTGCCCCACTGGTGAATTCCGAGTCCGTAGTCTCGCCCTCCAGGCCCATGTGGGATGCAGCTCCCTTGTGCTACGGTGCCACTGCTCCTCCGCCTGATGATACTAATGCACACAAGAACAGGGAGACCACAAAAAGGGGGGGATCGACAGAAGAAAGACATGTTGAGTGCATGCATTACCGCTACCGTTGGCGGACACGACAGACACAGAAGCACCCTGCACTACGCCGTGCTCTTGGGCTCCACTGTTCATTTCCTGGGAAATGGCCTACAAGGCTATGGACGACATCTGCACACATAGATGACACAGGGGCATGAATAGCTATACTTGTCACTCTACAGAGGTGGGCTGGGGTGCCACATGGCCTGCCTTACGGAGGGGCCTTGCCTACGGAACTCGCCCTTGCCTAGGGAAACCCACAGCCCTCCTCCCCCACCCAGACACCTCCACTGCGCGCAAAGTCAGCAGAATGAGAGTGTACTCACCCCCTTGTGTCTGCTCTGATGCCCTCAAGCGCCCATCCAACTCCGGGTAGGCCACCGCCAGGATCCTGAACATCAGGGGGGTCATGGTGCGACGGGCACCCCTCCCATGTTGGGAGGCCATCCCCAGCTGAGCCTCCGCCGTCTTCTTGCTCCAGCGGCGAATGTCCTCCCATCTTTTCCGGCAGTGGGTGCTCCGTCTGTGGTAGACCCCCAGGGTCCGGACGTCCTTGGCGATGGCACGCCAAATATCTTTCTTCTGGTGGGCGCTGACCTACATGAAATGTACAGGGGAAGAAGAGAAGTCATTACCAACTGCACCGTCAAAGTGATTGGCCCCCATCCCTACCCTTGCCATGTGGCACATGCATTCACCGTCTTTCATGCACGCTGTACTCTGCTCCCTTCTGTCAGAGTCACCAGATCCTCGGGGTCTGTGCACGTTCCCAACACGTCCACCACTTAACAGCTCCAAGACTCTGATAGATAAATCACAGAGACTGAGAGAGTTCAAGAGGGGAAGAGGGGATTAGGAAGGGAACAGCTGGGAAGGAGACCTGTAGTAAGAAAAAGGTTAGAACACACAATATGAAAATTCTATCTCCTGAAATCAATATTAGACTATGATTCTAAGCCTAGTCACTCTAAAAACATGAACAATCTAAGAGTTAAGTTTAAAATGACTAAGTTTCAAGATATCCGGATACCTGTAGGGGAATCAAGATGAATTAAATGAAAACTTTCTTATTTAAGTACTTTCCTTTACATGAGAATCAGAAAAACATTCTGACTAAATTTTAAACCAGTCATATAAATCCTGTTTTGATAATGTATACTAGGACCATACAATATTGTATCTAGAAACTCTGGCCTTCTGTGTACTCTTAAAATGTTTCAACAGAAATTGCGCATATTGCAGATATATATATATATATATATATATATATATATATATATATATATATATATATTAAACACCATGAAAGGATTGTGCACCATGAATAAAACAATATGGATTCAGGAAACAAATCACATAACTTGTCATCTCGAATATTACATAATAAATATCTTAGAATAGTGGCATACAATAGAGACAACGGTGAGTACTGCACCTACGACATATGGGAGGGGGGAGGCAAAAGTCAGGGGGACACACATGCAACACCCCCACCCCACCCCACCCCACCCCACCCTTGCATATTACAACACACACACCAATGCATTAACAAACATCACAGTAACAACCCACATCCCCCCCGGAAGAATGCAAAGACAAAACAAAATCAGTTCAAACATTGTAATGTTTCAATATACATGTCTCAAATATATACAGATATATCATAAAATCATTCAAAAGGATATACATTACGAGAAGTAGTGCAGATATGCACATATCAATGTCCGTGCACCACTAGTCCAAAAATGCATGGGCGAGGCCCACACAAGATACCTGTCCACAAACGGAGAGAACACTGCCGGGGCATCAGAGAGAAATACAACAGGCACCTCAGGGGGAAGGGAAGGGAGGGCACCTCTGCCAGATGAGTGCAAAGCCAGATCCACGACAGGGCTCCATGCCCATTGATCAATCCTGGGGAGTGCAAAGCCACAGTCTCTCAAGTCTCTACAGTGGGTGGGTTGCCCACTGTACCATCCTGGGGAGTGCAAAGCCACAGTCTCTCAAGTCTCTACAGTGGGTGGGTTGCCCACTGTACCATCCTGGGGAGTGCAAAGCCACAGTCCCTCAAGTCTCTACAGTGGGTGGTTTGCCCACTGCTGCATCCTGGGGAGTGCAAAGCCACAGTCTCTCAAGTAGATAACAGCCACCACTGGTTCTGGAGGGGGACTGGTGCCCAGACTGGATTAGTCTCCCCGTGACAGTTCCTGTCCCATCACTGTCCCAGCTGCACATGGGATAACGATGCTTGATGTGGCGGTCTTTTCCTTCTTCAGCGGTGCATGCCCTGTTCAGCGGTGCTTTGCCATGGCGGTCCTGGACTATTCAGCGGTGCTTTGCCATGGCGGTCCTGGACTGTTCAGCGGTGCTTTGCCATGGCGGTCCTGGACTGTTCAGCGGTGCTTTACCATGGCGGTCCTGGACTGTTCAGCAGTGCTTTGCCATGGCGGTCCTGGACTGTTCAGAGGTGCTTTGCCATGGCGGTCCTGGACTGTTCAGCGGTGCTTTGCCATGGCGGTCCTGGACTGTTCAGAGGTGCTTTGCCATGGCGGTCCTGGACTGTTCAGCGGTGCTTTGCCATGGCGGTTCTGGACTGTTCAGCGGTGCTTTGCCATGGCGGTCATGGACTGTTCAGCGGTGCTTTGCCATGGCGGTCTCTGGACTGTTCTGCGGTGCTTTGCCATGGCGGTCCTGGACTGTTCAGCGGTGCTTTGCCATGGCGGTCCTGGACTGTTCAGCGGTGCTTTGCCATGGCGGTTCAGGACTGTTCAGCGGTGCTTTGCCATGGCGGTTCTGGACTGTTCAGCGGTGCTTTGCCATGGCGGTTCTGGACTGTTCAGCGGTGCTTTGCAATGGCGGTCCTGGACTGTTCAGCGGTGCTTTGCCATGGCGGTCCTGGACTGTTCGGCGGTGCTTTGCCATGGCGGTCCTGGACTGTTCAGCGGTGCTTAGCCATGGCGGTTCTGGACTGTTCAGCGGTGCTTTGCCATGGCGGTCCTGGACTGTTCAGCAGTGCTTTGCCATGGCGGTCCTGGACTGTTCAGCAGTGCTTTGCCATGGCGGTCCTGGACTGTTCAGCGGTGCTTAGCCATGGCGATCTCTGGACTGGGCATTGGTGTGTGGCATGACATTCTCTGGACTAGGCATTGGTGTGTGGCATGACGTTCTCTGGACTAGGCATTGGTGTGTGGCATGACGTTCTCTGGACTGGGCATTGGTGTGTGGCATGACGGTCCCTCATTGCCCAGCGGGCTGTGGCTGCCGGGGCCCTCCTGGGCAATGACTCCGGCGGTGGTCTCCTGACCAGTGACGATACTTGGGCCCTCCTGGGCACTGACTCCGGCAGTGGCGGTGGTGTCCTGACCAGTGACAATACTTAGGCCCTCCTGGGCACTGACTCTGGCGGTGGTCTCTTGACCAGTGACGATACTTTGGCCCTCCTGGGCACTGACTCCGGCGGTGGTCTCCTGACCAGTGACGATACTTGGGCCCTCCTGGGCACTGACTCTGGCGGTGGTCTCCTGACCAGTGACGATACTTTGGCCCTCCTGGGCAATGACTCCGGCGGTGGTCTCTTTACCAGTGACGATACTTTGGCCCTCCTGGGCAATGACTCTGGCTGTGGTCTCAGGACCAGTGACGACGGTGCTGGCGGTGGCGGCCCGGCCGCCGAGAAGGATGCCGCCCTGCTCCACTGTGATGCTCACACCAGGCTGTGCAGACTTCTCCTGGCCCTTCCCCACCTTTGGAGGAGTCACAGCTGACTCTGCAATCCCCCTGGGACCCTTGTGAGTTGTTTTGCCTCCAGGAGTCTTCACACGGTTCTGTCTGCCACTTTCCAACTTCAGAGCCTTTACAGGGGGTGGACTGGCAGTGCCTTGGCTCTGTGTCACACTGCCTGCCCTGGTGGCCGGTGCACTCCACACACCTTGAACACGCACCACTGGTACTGGAGGCTTTTTGGCTGAGGCGCTACAACGGGACTGAATTGGAGGGGGGGTGGGCAAAAAGGTCAACTTTGCAGAGGGACAGTTTCTGACGAACACTGGGATGGGTAGTTGGAGGGGGTCTGGGAGTGGAGGAAGAGGAGGTGGTTGTAGGAGGTGTCACCTTAGGTGTTTTGGGTGCAGGTGCAGGTACTGGAGGCTGTCGTGAGGTGGATGGATGTTGGGTGTGTGGGTGCCCGCGTTTGTGTACTTTGGGAGGGTGCGTCACAGACACACTGGGAGAGGACACAGGGGATGTGTAAATGGGAGTAGAGGTGGTGAGTGCAGGTGAGCTGGGTGTGGTGCTGGGTGTTCTGGTGCGAGTCCTGGTGCCTGTAGATGTAGTGCATGCAGGTGAGAGTGTAGACGACACTGGGAGGGAGGAGGGAGACGATGAGGAGGGGGACACAGGGGAGGCAGTGGATGTTGCTGTGTCTGCATGTGGGTGATGCTTGTGTGTGTGCTTGTGGGTTGTGTGGTGCCTATGTTTGCCTGAGCTACTTTTGTGTGTTGAGGTGTGTGCATGCTGGTCTGATGGTGTGCTTGGGATGAGGTGGGGTACAGGGGATTGGGTCTGGGTGGAGGAGGTTGGAGGGGGAGGCTAGACACAGGGACAATGGCTGCCATCAGTGCTGAGGCCAGAGATTGCAGGGTTCGCTGAAGGACAGCCTGACCAGAATGAATGACCTCCCGGAATGCATTACCGTGTTGCAACTCCCTTTCTACACCCTGGATGGCATTCACAATGGTAGACTGCCCAACAGTGAGTGACCTGAGGAGGTCAATGGCCTCCTCACTGAGGGTAGCAGGGGTGACTGGGTCAGGGCCTGAGGTGCCTGGGGCGAAGGTGATGCCCACCCTCCTGGGTGAGCGTGCACGTCGCGAACGCTGAGGGGCTGCTGGGAGGGCGGTGCTGGTAGGGGAGGTGGAGGCTGTACCTGTAGAAGTGGGGCGCACAGATGGTGCTGCCACCATAAGGGGGCTCCCATCGGCGGACGAGTCAGTGTCGCTGGTTGGTGATCCGGTGGCCGACGTGAAGCTCCCCTCGCCCTCCGTCCCACTGGTGCATTCTGAGTCCGTGGTGTGGCCCTCCATGGCCATGTGGGATACAGCTCCCTCGTGCTCCGGTGCCACTGTACCTCCGCCTGATGATGCTGATGCACAAAAGAACAGGGAGACCAGAAAAAAGGGAGGGGAGACAGAAGAAAGACAGGTTGAGTGCATGGCATACCGCTACCGTTGGCAGACAATACAGACACAGCAGCCCCCTGCACTACGCTGTGCTCCTGGCCTCTACAGATGCAATTAATGGGATCTGGCCTACATGCCTATGGTGGACTTCTGCACACATAGATGCCACAGGGGTATGTATACCTGTACTTGGCACTCTACTGCGGTGGGGTAGAGTGCCACATGGCCTGCATTACGGAGGGGCCTAGCCTACGTATTTCTGCCAGGCCTAGGTACACCCACAGGCCTCCTCCCCCACCCAGACCCCTCCAGTGCCCACAAAGTCAGCAGAATGAGAGTGTACTCACCCCCTTGTGTCTGCTCTGATGCCCTCAAGCGCCCATCCAACTCAGGGTACGCCACCGCCAGGATCCGGAACATCAGGGGGGTCATGGTGCGACGGGCACCCCTCCCACGTTGGGAGGCCATCCCCAGCTGAGCCTTTGCCGTCTTCTTGCTCCAGCGGCGAATGTCCTCCCATCTTTTCTGGCAGTGGGTCCCCCGTCTCTGGTGGACCCCCAGGGTCCGGACGTCCTTGGTGATGGCACGCCAAATGTCCTTCTTCTGGTGGGCGCTGACCTACATGACATGCACAACGGAAGAAGAGAAGTCATTACCAACTGCACCGTCGATGTGAGTGTACCCCCTCCCTACCCTAGCCATGTGGCACATTCATTCACATGCATTAATGTTCCCTGAACTCTGCCCCCTTCCCTCTTACAACCAGCCCTTTTCACCCAGGCCTAGCCCATACAACGTGCTACCTTGTGTACTAACCTGTTGGTCTGGAGGACCGTAGAGTAGCATGTACTGGGGGAGGACCCCGTCTACTAGTTTCTCCAACTCCTGAGCAGTGAAGGCAGGGGCCCTTTCCCCAGATGCAGCAGCCATCGTCGCTTCCAGACCGAGGTCACAGCAGCACTTGCAGTGTAGGTCCTCTCCTGTCGAAGATCAGGTATCTAATGATTGAACAGATAGAAAATGGCGGTGACGTCCACGGCGGTGCGTATCATCACCGGCGCCGCACTTGTTCATTGGCTCCTGGTACCCATAGGGTCCAATGTTAACCAATGCAGCATTGCGCCGCGGTCTACGACCGCCTACCACGACGGTGTGCAACGGCAACGCAGTTACCCCACAATCCCATTGTCCCAGTTTAGAGGTCAGGCAGCCGCCATTTCAGGGGCCCACATGGCTTCATTTACTTCTGCGTCACACATAGCTAGGCCTACACTCAACACACATACAGGAAGGGTTTTGTGTTTGGTGTCGTGTTCTGTGTAACTGTGGGTACATACCTGGAAAAAAGTTGACTCTGTGGTCGCTGTTGTCCTTCCTAGGCACCGTCATTTGGGACAATTGAGAAGATGGTGGAATCCTCCGGTGTACCGACCGCTGGTGGACCTGTTGACAATGGAGGAGCAACATTTAATCGTCACCTACAGGTTTGACCGTGCCACTATCCAGGAACTATGTACCCAGTTGGAGCAAGACCTGATGTCACCAATCCGCCATCCCACAGGTATCCCCCCTCAAGTGCAGGTGCTGTCAGTGCTCCATTTCCTTGCAAGTAGCTCTTTTCAGACAACAGTAGCCATGGCATCAGGGATGTCCCAGCCCATGTTTTCCAACGTGCTGTCCAGAGTGTTGTCTGCCCTGCTGAAACACGTAAGGAGATACATCATTTTCCCTGAGGTGGAAGATTTGGCTTCAGTGAAAGGTGACTTCTATGCCCTTGAACATATCCCCAGCATCATAGGTGCTATTGATAGGACCCATGTAGCTCTGTTCCCCCCCCACAGGAGTGAACAGGTGTACAGGAACCGGAAGAGTTATCATTCGATGAATGTACAGATGGTATGTTTGGCAGACCAGTACATCTCCCAGGTGAATGCTATGTTCCCTGGCTCAGTGCATGACGCCTACATCCTGCGGAATAGCAGCATCCCTGATATGATGGGTCAACTCCAGAGGCACCCTGAGTGGCTATTAGGAGACTCTGGTTACCCCAACCTGTCCTGGCTATTGACCCCAGTGAGGAATCCCAGGACCAGGGCAGAGGAAGACTACAATGAGGCCCATGGGTGAACTAGGAGGGTGATCGAACGCACCTTCGGCCTCCTGAAGGCCAGGTTCAGGTGCCTCCATATGACAGGTGGTTCCCTATTCTACTCACCAAGGAAGGTGTGCCAGATCATCATCGCCTGCTCGATGCTTCACAATCTTGCTTTGCGACGCCAGGTGCCTTTTATGCAGGAGGATGGTCCAGATGACGGTGTTGTGGCAGCTGTGGAGCCTGTGGACAGTGATGAGGAGGAAGCTGAGGAAGAAGACAACGACAACAGGGAGTCAGTCATACAGCAATATGTCCAGTGACACACAGGTGAGAACATTTTCATTTTACCATTACATTCACTGTCACACGTCTTCCTCTATCCTGTGTGTAATTTCATAGGATTAGTTGGTAACTGCGTTGTTCCTTTACATTACGGTTTCACAGGTGTGCCTACCAACGTGTGTCATCTGCATGCATCCTTCAAGGACTTGTGATGTGTGACATAGGTATGTTGCCTTTACAACTAGAAACGCATTTTGACACTGTCATTGATAATACATTTTTCCAAATCATAGACTGACTCAACATTGTTTTGTGGTTCGAGGGTGTTTATTTAAGTGCTCAAAAATGGAGGGGGGTTGTAAAATGGTGAGGGGTGATGGTGGAGGAATGTCCATGGCAGAGTCCAGTCTATTAGTCTCACAGGTGCACTGCCCATATGGGCATAGGAAGTGGAGCTGGGGCAGTTTAAGTATGGACAGGGTAACAAAGTGGGACAGTGGGGTGACAATCAGGGTGGTCTCATTTCCTGGCGAGGGTCTTGCCATCTTGCTCTGTCCTGTTCTGGGATCTCAGGGACCGCTTGCGTGGTGGTTGTCCGTCTGCAGGGGGTGGGGTGCTGATGTGGTGGTCCTGTGGCGGGGCGTCCTGTCCACTAGCGCCGGCGGAGGTGGTGGGCAGTTAATCGTCCATGGTAGTGTCAGGGGCCCCTTGGAGTGCCACGGTGTCCCTCATGGTCTGCTGTATGCCCTTCAGCACCCCTACGATGGTGCCCAAGGCGGAGCTGATGGTCCTGAGCTCCTCCCTGAAGCCCAAATACTGTTCCTCCTGCAGGCGCTGGGTCTCCTGAAACTTGACCAGGACCGTCGCCATCGTCTCCTGGGAGTGGTGGTATGCTCCCATGATGGAGGAGAGGGCCTCGTGGAGAGTGGGTTCCCTTGGCCTGTCCGTCCCCTGTCACACAGCAGCCCTCCCAGTTCCCCTGTGTTCCTGTGCCTCCGTCCCCTGGACCGTGTGCCCACTACCACTGCCCCCAGGTCCCTGTTGTTGTTGGGGTGGTGGGTTATCCTGGGTTCCCTGTAGTGGTGGACACACTGCTGATTGACCTGTCCTGGGTAGGGAGGTTTGGGCCCGCTGGGTTTGTGCTGTGCTGGTGTTACCAGAGGGTGGAAGGTCAGTGTTGGGCTGTGCCTGTGCAAGGGGAACCGACTGTCCCGAGGCCCACGATGGTCCGGGCTGGTCATCAGGATCCAGTAGGGCAGAGCTGCTATCGTCACTGTGGGCCTCTTCTGTGGGTGAAGTGGAGTTGTCTGGACCCTCCGGTGTGGTGACGGTCCTTCGTGATCCTGCAGGGGCATAAGAGCATGATTATTGCATGTGTGTGTGTCATAGTGTGCAATGGGTGGGTGTGCGTGTACCCCAGTGCAAGCATTCCTGTGTGGGGGCTTGTGTGATGATGGTTAGGGGTTGTTCTGGGTATGTGCAGTGAGCATGCTTTCGTGATGGGTGTCCATGCTTAGTTGTGTCATGCAGGGCTTGTTGTTGGGATGTGTGGTTTGTGTTCTTAGTACCATAGTGAGGAGTTTGGGTGATAGGGGAGGGTGTGAGGGTGGGGGTGTGTGATAGCATGCAGGTAGGGTGGGGGATCTGATAGTTAAGATTTGACTTACCAGTGTCCATCCCTCCACCGACTCCTCCGAGGCCCTCAGGATGCATGATGGTCAAGACTTGCTCCTCCCATGTTGTAAGTTGTGGGGGAGGAGGTGGGGGTCCGCCGCCAGTCCGCTGAACCGCGATGTTGTGCCTAGAGACCACTGAACGCACCTTCCCCCGTAGGTCGTTCCACCTCTTCCTGATGTCCTCCCGATTTCTTGGATGCTGTCCCACAGCGTTGACCCTGTCGACTATTCTGCGCCATAGCTCCATCTTCCTGGATATGGATGTGTGCTGCACCTGTGAGCCAAATAGCTTTGGCTCTACCCGTAGGATTTCCTCCACCATGACCCAGAGCTCCTCCTCGGAAAAGCAGGGGTGTCTTTGAAGTGACATGGGGTGGTGTGTGTGATGTGTGGGGCGGTGTGAGTGTTGATGTGTGTGGTGATGTGTAGTGGTGTGTGGTGTTTTGTGCGTGGATGTTGTGTGGGTGATGGTATTGTGTGCCTCTGTGTGGTGGGATTGTCTATTCTGTGCTATCTCTCTGGCCTTCGTGACAAATTTTTGGTCATAGGGGGTTGTGGGTGATGTGGGTGTGTGTTTTATATTGTGTTGGGTGTGTGGGTGTGGTGTTTGTATGTGTATCAGGTGTGTGTATTTGGAATTGTCCAATGTGGTGGTGTTTTGGAGATGTGTGTGTATTTTGAGCGCGGCGGTGTGTACCGCCAATGGAATACCGCGGTTGAAAGACCGCCGCGTGGATTCGTGGGTCGTAATAGCATGGGCGTGTTTCTGTTGGCGTGGAGGTGGAGGTTTTTAGTTTTCGCCAGTTTAACACTGACCTTTGGTGTGGCGGACTTGTGTGGGTGTGTGGATTTCGGCAGATTCCGAGATGTGGGTCATAATAGCTGTGGCGGAATTCCGCGGCAGTGTTTTGGCGGTCTTCTGCACAGCGGTAAGCGGCTTTTACTGCCAATGTTGTAATGACCCCCTATATGTTTTGTGGAAAGCCACACTTTGTCACCTGGTTGATATAGCGGTCCCTCACAATGTTTCTTGTCATAACGCCTTTTTTATTTGGCTTTTTCTAAATGCTGTTGAATCAGTTTCTGGGTTTGATGTAAATGCTGAATGGTTTCTGACACAGCTGGAGTAAGAGAACTTTCTTGAGGAATTGTGATGGGCAAGGTGTCAGGATGATAGCCAACTAAACCAAAAAAGGGTGTAACGCCAATAGAAGTGTGGAATGAGTTATTGTAAGCTAACTCAGCTAACCAGAGCATAGATGTCCAAGAATGAAGTGCCTTTTCAGCATAGGCACGTCGGTATTGTTTCAAAGTCTGATTTAGTCTCTCCGTTTGACCATCTGTTTGAGGATGGTGACTAGTAGATAGCGTAGATGTCACTTGGAGTGTTTTACACCATGTCTTCCAGAAATTGGAGGAAAATTGTGACCCCTGATCGGAGAGGATAACCTTTGGCAGTCCATGATAACAAACCACTCTGTTCAGTAAAATAGTTGCCAATTCACTAGAAGTGGGCAATTTTTTACAGGCGATGAAATGTCCATATTTCGTGAGACTATCTACTACCACCAGAATTACTGAATGCTGTTGAACCACTGGCATACCGGTAATAAAGTCTAAAGAAATGTGCTCCCATGGACGACTTGGTGTTGGATGTGGATGTAACAACCCTTTTGGTTTTGAATGACTTGTTTTAATGCGAGCACAAACTTCACAGTTGTTTACCATTGCTTTTACATCTTTTGTTAGGGTAGGCCACCAAAAATAGTGTTGGATCAGTTCAAGAGTTTTAGGAGTACCTGGGTGACCTGCCATAGGTATTACATGCAACCAATGGAACACTATCTTGCGAAGTTTGTGTAGTGGGTACGAACAAACGAGCGTCATGAAAGGGTAAACCTTGCTTGATTGACCTTTTGGGATCTGCTTGGGCCCATGTTTGCCATTTTTCAACAGTGAAAGAGTTGCAAATTTCTTCAAAGAAATCTTCAGTTTTTATGATACATAGAACCTTGTCAGGAGCAATGATAGCTCTGGAGGCTTGAAATGCAGGCAACGTGGTAGACTCTTGATGGGACAAGGCGTCAGCCTTGTGATTATCTTTATAAGGCCGGAAGGTTACTACAAAATCAAACTCAGCAAAAAAAAGCATCCAGCGTAATTGCCGAGGGGTCAAAAGTCTGGCAGAACTCATGAATTGAAGAATACGATGATCAGTATATATTGTGACAGTGTGTCAACAGAGCTTTATTCGATCAGTGATCATTAAAGCAATACATAATCAATATTACCATAAATAAATAAAAAATATAAAATACAATTCCATTCCAAGAGCATAATACCACATGGTGACACCACTTAAGAGAATAAAATACAAATCTATCCTAAAATCGTAATTCTAAGTTAAAAGAGATCACCTCCTCTGGCCTTGTTAAACAGGAAGAGCTTATTCCTCTAATCTTTTACTGATGTAAGAATTCCTTATGCGCCATGCTGATAATAAATATTTACTAACAGAAATTATTAACATTTTGGTGGAATCACTTTTTAAAATTCTCAGTGCTAATGCGCATTCCCTGATTCCCATTTCTCGACATAGGTCACGTATCCACTTGGACCTAGGAACCATATATGCAGGACAAAAGAACATAAAGTGCACCACTGATTCAGAATTAGTACCACACACAGGACAAGTATCATTAGTCACATTTGGATCCCATCTACACACCACGGTCTTCAATGGTAAGGTCCCAAAGCGAAATCTAGCATATAGGCTTTTGCCTAAAAAATCAGGTATAACGTCTAGATAGGGTTCGAACCTCGGGTACCATTTGGTGTCAATAAATGAATTGATTAGGCGGCCACATGATTTGTGAATAATGACATTGTTCCTCAAATAAGACCAGTAGACACGCTTCAATGCTATGAGATTGGCTTTCTTGAGTTTGTGAGGGTTCTCCCAGTAGTCTCCTAGCCCCAATGTCTTAAACCAAGTGGATACGTGCTTGACCCACAGAATAGAAGCTGAATTAGTAGATGTTAGCAGATCTAGGAGTGCAGCTTTATAGATGTCTAGTTCGGGGACGGTCCATAGCCTGACCCAGTACATCAAAGGTCTTAAATTTATCAGGTCGGCTATCCGTTTTATACCCAGGTCCAAGAACAAGGGGATCAGTGGGGTACTGGGAGGACAAGCACAAAGGGCCCTTGCAAAACTATCCTCCCCAAGGGTGAGCCTGTTGGTGTCAGAAAAGCCCCATACTTCAGCACCATACACAGCGGCTCCCTTTGCCTTTGCTGCATAGATCTTAATAGCCGGGGAGACCGTTTTTGTAGTAGTGCTCCTATAGAAGCGCAAGATGGATGCTGCATTGTGCTGGAGAAGGCCAGTGCTTTTATTAATCTGTTCTTCCCAACGTAATTTGTCAGTTATCCTTACTCCTAGGTAATCTATGAAGCTGACCTTATCCAGAGGATCACCATCAAGAGAGATGGTACACTTCTTCCGTTTCCCAGACCGCAACACCATTAGCTTCGTTTTCTTAGGATTTAGCTCTAGTCCATAATCCTGGCAGAATACACTAAATCTGTCAATGAGGATTTGCAAACCTATAGGATTCTTTGAAATTAGAAGCGAGTCATCAGCAAAGAGAAGTATGGGGATTTTTTGGGTCCCTAAGGTGGGGGCATCGCTCTGGCAGGTCATCATAACTTGCACCACCTCGTTAATGAAGAAAGAAAACAAGAGCGGTGCCAACACACATCCCTGGCGAACACCCCTATTTATGGGGATTTTATCAGTCAGTTCGCCTAGGTTGCCCCAGCGAACTTGCGCGTAAGTTTCCTCATGCAGACACTTTAGTAAGGAGACTAAATTGCTGGGGACCCCTATTCTGGATAAAACTACCCACAGTTTCTCCCTTGGGACCAGGTCGAAGGCAGATTTCAAATCAACGAATGCAACATATAGTGGCTGGTTGGCAAGGGTAGTGTGATTCCAATATAACACAGCCAGCCTGAAGACCTGGTCCACTGTGCTAATTTTAGGTCGGAAACCTGCCTGGAGGGGGGATAATACCTTGTATTCCTTGGCCCATTGCATTAATCTACGAAGAAGTTGTTTGGCAAAAATATTTTGTAGATTGTCTATAAGACTGATCGGCCTATAGTTTGCTGGTAGATTGGCATTACCCTTTTTGTAGATAGGTATGATCTCAGCACCCTTCCAGGTTGAAGGGATCTGCCCCCCTTCGGAAATTTTATTGGAAAGTACATTAATGTACCAGGCCCATATAGAGGGTTCCGATCTATAAAGATCCACTGGAATCCCATCGGGTCCTGGAGCCTTCCGGATTTTTAGCAAACGAATTGCAACAGATGTTTCTTCTATGGAGAAGCGAATAGGGACCTCGATATCTAGGCGACCCCTTCCCAATTGAACAGGTGGGGGTACAGTGTCTTGGAGGATGCCAAGATCTTCTCTCGTGCCATGGTTAGTGGGAACCTCTAGGGTGTCAATTTTGCCATAGAGGGAAGAGCAATGATCCACCCAACTTTCTGGTTGGATGTGATTCATAATGGTGATTCTACCCCATGCTCTCTTTTGGCTAAAAGTTCCCAAAATAAGCCATTGTTGTTAGATTCAGTTGCTTTTAACAGCTCCTGCCAAATTGAGTCCTCCCAGGTTTTTTTAGCTCGTGAAATGGACTCCTTATATATACGTCTTGTCAGCTGAATATCCCCTATGGACCCTTTCATAATAGCGCTCTTTATCCCTGACTTGGCCCTAGAGCATGATTCATCGAACCAAGAGTTGTTAATCAGGGTCCCTCCTTGCGACCTTACCCTACTCTTCCTGTAGAAGATATCTTGTAGTTTACCAACCACATTTCCATGGACATGGAGAATAGGGATGTCTAGGGGGTCATGGTCTTGGTAAGGTGCCAAATTGTCTAAGAAAGATGAATAGATTGCATGCAACAGATAAGGATTTGACACCACCTTTGGCCATCTGACTTTCATGAATAAGTTCTTCACAGTAGGAGTAGGAACCATAGTAACTAAGTTATTAGCAGATCGACAAAATACATCCCCAGAGATGGACAATAGCAGCGGATAATGGTCACTCTCACTCCTAAGATCTACCTTCATATCTCTAAGCTGTGGCCACAGTCTTACGTCGACTAAAAAATAGTCGATTACACTTGTACAAGTGCCTCGTTTGAAGGTGGGGGCAATATCCAGGTCAGAGGGCGTGCGGCCATTGCAGGCCCTGAGACCATGATTCAAGCAAAGTGTGGCCAATTGAACTGCTACTCGGGTACAGAGACAGTAGCGATCAGAATTCAATTGCGCAATCCCCCATATTAGATCCTCCTCCATGGTTAGGCCACTTAATAGTGTCGATGGTTCAAATGTACAGTTTACGTCCCCAGCTATAATCAAATGACATGAAGATTGAATAGTATCTAAAAACTCGAGGAGCTGGATTAGGGTCTGAGATTCTACTCCGCGTGAAAATGATCGAGCATAAACATTAATGAGGGTTATAATAAAGTTCTCATGAAATGTTATTTGCAACCCCATCAAATCGACACAATCAAATTGTAAGATCTTATAGTCACATTGTAATCTTTTGTTCAAGAGAATTAGCAGCCCCCCTTTTGCGCGACCTGGCCCTTTTTCTGAAGGTTGGGCAGGGACATTAAAGGAAAGAAACCCATCGATAGTAATCATGTCCTCGGCCCAGGTTTCCTGAAAGAGGCAAATATCTTGGGCTTTTATATATGAACACCAGTCTCCCAATACCAGCTAGGTTCCAAGACAGTAATGATAATCCACCAGTAACATCAGGTATGATGCTAATTAACTGTGGGACAGCCTGTGCTATGGGCTCGATGATAAGACTCAAGAAAGGCTCCTCAATTTTATCCCCACTAGGAGCTTCTTGGCATATAGGCAGTCATACAGGCTTGGGCAAGGTGGTATCAGCATACCCACATAGAGTAGTGTTATTGGTCGTTTGCACATTAGTTTGAACCTGTAGTGCGTCGGCTTTCCCAAACTCTAAGTTGATACCTCCCCTTTTCCCATTAAGCCAAGATGAGCGAGTGCGAATAGCAAAAGCAGTGAGATGATCAATCAGGGAGTTGTCATAGAACTCAATAGAAAGGATATCGTGGTTAGACTCCGGGGGGCTCAGCCGTTTGGCATTTGAGATGTCCGAGCGTACGACCGATAAACAGCCCCGTTGGTTCCGAAACCAATAGATGGCTTTGTTTATCCTGGACTCGTGGTCCTCTTTCACTCCTTGCGACAACCTGGGAACATTGGTCATAAAAAATGTATTGGGCCCATGTTTATTTTTTTGGCTTTTTATCAACAAGCTGGGGGCAGTAAGGGCTCCCTGGGGAGGAAGAGGGTAAATGGATTCAGAGATAGATGCAAGTGGCCCTCTTAGATACGAGGGAGAACA
Organism: Pleurodeles waltl; assembly: GCF_031143425.1. Lineage (NCBI taxonomy): Eukaryota > Metazoa > Chordata > Amphibia > Caudata > Salamandridae > Pleurodeles > Pleurodeles waltl. The sequence goes on from NC_090445.1 coordinate 776,817,426, forward strand.
CCCCCCTACATATCTGGGGTTACCAAGTTCTTAGCGCCTTCCAGTCCCTGCAAGCTTGAAGGAGAAAAGGGGCAACTGGTAGGGGCAGCACAGTTTGTCATAGCGGCCTTCTCAGAGAGAAGCTGTATGTTGCCCGGCTGAGTGTAAGTAGATTTGTCTACAGTATCAGTTCTGGTTTCCCCTTCCTTTAAATGAGGATTAACTTGTGATCCAGACACTATCTTTGGTTGCGAACTCCAATCAGTTTTAGTGAGTCAACCTCTCCCCCTTTCCTCACTTAAACAACACTTGCATCCAGACAAATTTACCGGTCTTTCCTGAACAAATCGTATCAATCGCTGCACCATACCCTTAAGTTTGTCTACTCTCTGCAAAATGAGAGACATATTAGATTCAACGGACAGTTGGACCAGTGGGGGTTCGGTATTTAGAGTGGGTGGGGGTTTGGAGGTCCTGGAGTCTGGAGCTTCTATCAAAGAGACGTGCATCCTAGGTGTAATTACCTCCTCGAATAGTGGCTGAAACCAGTTATTGCAAGGGATGTTTGGGAGCACATTAATCACAGGACTTAGCGGAATGGGAACAATGAGCAAACTAGTTCCCTCTTCTGTTTGAAATAGGCTTTGATTAAAAGTGCAGTCCTCAATTGCGTCCTTTGCTTCGCAAAGTGGAGGAGGGGTTGAAGTGTGCACATTAGATGAAACCCTTATTCCATTAGGTGGAGAATTAAGTTCTGAAGCTGAATCCTTGTTCTTCTTATAAAAAAAATCTTGGATCCTCCTGGGTTGTACCGGGACCTTCTTGGTACCTACAGTGCAGTTTAAAATTGCCTCCACCTCCTCAAACAAATGATCTATCTCCTCAAATGGCTTAAGCCCACCGCTTTTAGGCTTACTAGCAGGCTTAATCGGGCGTTTTTTTTGTTTTTTACATTCGAGCCGGGATTCCGGCAAATCGACAGCCTTCCTTTTCCCCATGGGGGCTCGAATAAATAGATTACCCAAATAATAAAATGGTTTAGACACTTACTCAGGCACTGAGTGAAGAAGTAAGGGGACGGGGCCCAGCCCAGCCTCAGTCGGTCGAAGACGGGTGTAGACGGGCCCGGTCTTGGCCCGGGCACGCCCACGCGCGTCCCACGAGGCGGGAGCGCTTGGTCAAATTAAAAGGGCTCCTGCCCTGTGTTGTAAGGTGTCTGTGTCCTCCTCTGGCCCCCGGTGCAGCTGTAGCGCGTCCCGTGAGGCGGGAGCGCTTGGTCGAATTTAAAGGGCTCCTACCCTTTGTTGCAAGGTGTCTGTGTCCTCCTCTGGCCCCCGGTGCAGCTGTAGCACGTCCCGCGAGGCGGGAGCGCTTGGTCGAATTTAAAGGGCTCCTGCCCTTTGTTGTAAGGTGTCTGTGTCCTCCTCTGGCCCCCGGTGCAGCTGTAGCGCGTATTTGGTGACAGTGTATTTGGCACCCAACAAATGATGTCTCCATTCTTCAAAGGCGTCACGAATCGCCAGAAGCTCTTTTTCAGCAATGACATAGTTCTGTTCGGCTTCGTTCAACTTCCGAGACATATAAGCTACAGGATGAAGTTAACCAGTGTCTTTATTTCGTTGTGATAAGACGGCTCCTATTGCTACATCTGAAGCATCAGCTTCCACTATGAAAGGTTGATTTGCATCAGGATGAGTCAAGACTTGGGCAATGGAGAAAGCTTCCTTCAAAGTCGAGAAGGCTTGATCAGCTTCTGGGGACCATACAAACTTTTCATTCTTTCTTAGTAACTTAGTGATTGGAGCCACTGTCTGGGAGAAATGATTTATGAACCTCTGGTAAAATTTGCAAACCCTAGGAAACATTGTACATCACGAACAGTCCTTGGGGTGGGCCAATCAGATACAGCTTTTACTTTCTTTTCTGCCATCACCATACCTTGAGGGGTAAGAATAACCCCTAAAAACTCAACTGTGGTAACATGAAACTCACACTTGGTTAGTTTGCAATATAAATGGTGTTTTCGAAAGGCTGCAAGAATTTTCTTGACATGTTGGACATGTTCGTTTTCATTGTCTGAGTAGATCAAAATGTCATCGATGTAGACTATGGCAAATTTGTCGAGGTACTCTCTAAGAATGTAATTCAAGAAAAATTTAAATGCTGCTGGAGCATTACAGAGACCAAAAGGCATGACGGTGTATTCAAAAAGACCATATCTTGTCTTGAACGCTGTTTTCCATTCGTCACCCTCTCTCATTCTGACCAAATGATAAGCACCTCGAAGGTCAAGCTTCATGTAGATTTTTGCTCTCTTTACTTGTTCCAATAAGACCGGAATTAGGGGTAAAGGATATTTATTCTTGATGGTGACTTTGTTCAAACCCCTATAGTCGATGCAAGTTCGAAGTTCTCCATTAGCTTTTGGAACAAAAAACAAAGGTGAAGCTGCAGGAGACTTAGGTGGTCATTACAACCCTGGCGGACGGTGTTAAAGCTGCAGTAATACCGCAAACAGGCCGGCGGAACAAAAATGGGAATTATGACCATGACGGAAACCGCCAACATAGACAGCCACTTTTACACTCCGACCGCCACAGCGGTACAGACAAGCAGCGCGGCAGTCACCGCCAACAGACAGGCGGAAGACAAAGTACCGCCCACAGTATCACAACCCGCCAATCCGCCACCTTTTCCGGGGCGGATTCACCGTGGATAAAAACACGGCGGAAACAGCTTGTAGCAGCGCCAAACAGTACAGACACTCAGTAGAGGCAGCTGGAGTTGTTCAGGTAAGTATTTATTTGTTGTTTCGAATAAGTGATGTATATGGTTCGGTACAGTGAGTTGAGGATTAGTTCTTCATTGAGTGAAGTTCGTTTTCCTAACGTGTTTCTCTCCCTCTTCTCCTTTTACGTGGTGTTTGACATCTCCTCACAGGCTCCCGGGTTGCATATAGGGGAAAGAAAAGGATATATATCGATGGTGAGTGGGATGACAGCCGTTACATACGTCCTTCGCTTAGCTGTAATACTGGGGAATGGGTTCGGGAAGGGGGGTGCGCCAGTGAGGACGGTGGGCTGTGTCTTTGTTTCCTTATCTCCTAAATGTGTTTACTTTTGGTCGTGCTCGTTACGTGCTCCCTTTTGGTGCCCTCTGACTCCCTCCCTGTCCTCCCCTCACCCTGCCTCCCTTCCTTCCCCAGCTCGTTCCCCTTTAAGGTGCCCCTCTGCTCGTCCACAAGGACCGTACCTTCCAGAGCCACGACCCTCCGGGGCCGTGGCTGGCTCTATGGTGGTCCCCTCGTTGCTCTCTGGTCCCCTCGGGCTCCGGCGCCACTCCGCTTCCCCTGGCTTCGTCGTCACAAGTTCCTGGACCGCGGGACCGCCCTCCGTCCTCGGGGTTGTCCTTCGGATTGCGTGGCTCTCCTCCCCCGCCGTTGCCGCCGCCTTTCTCCTCGCTCGTTGTTCCTCCGTTTTCGTCCGCCGCACCTTCCGCCTCGTTCGCCGCCTCTTCTTTCGCCGTCTCCTCCTTCGCCGTTTTCTCCGTCGCCGTCTCCTCGTTCGCCCCCGCCTCCTGGGGAATCCACGGTCTTTGACCTCCCGCCGGCCAATCCGCTTTGGCCCCGTCATCGGTGGTTGTCAAGGCAACCTCCGAATGCCGTCCTCGTGGTGAACGCGTTCCCATGGCAACATGGGAACGCAACAACACTTGCTCTGCCGGTGCCGTGCCTCCGATCGGGCTGACCCGGTCACACACCCTTCCCCAGGAACTGTCCTGCTCTAGGACAGTGGTAGACAGGGGAAAACGAGACAGATAATCCGCGGGGGCTTGGTGAGACCTGGGTACGTGTCGCACCTGAAAAGAGAAGGGTTGGAGTTCAAGGAACCAGCGGAGTATTCTGGAGTTCGAGTCCTTATGTGCAGCTAACCATGTCAGGGGAGCGTGATCCGTGAATAAAGTAAAAGGTCGGCCCAGGAGATAGTATTGTAGACAGTCTATGGCCCATTTGATAGCCAAACATTCCCTCTCAATAATCGGGTAATTACGCTCCCGAGGACATAACTTCCTGCTGATGTAGACTACGGGGAGGTCAAGGCCTTCCGCATCAGGTTGCGCTAGAACACCTCCAAGCCCAACATCCGAGGCATCGGTGTAAAGGTGGAAGGGTTTCGTAAAATCCGGGCAGCGTAGTATGGGGTTGGAGGTTAAGGAGGCCCTAAGTTGTTCAAAACTCGCATTCTGTGTCTTCGAAAAAGGCAAAAGCCGATTGGGATGGTGTTTAGCGAGAAGGTCCGTGAGGGGGGCTGCTATGGAGGAATAGTGTGGAATGAAACGTCGGTAATAGCCCACTAATCCTAAAAATTAACGTAACTCTTTTTTAGTGTGTGGAAGAGGGGCATGCAGGATAGCCTCCACTTTTGGATTCTGAGGTTGTAGAGTACCCTGATTAATCCGATAACCTAGGTATGAGATGTCTGTCTTACCTATGATACACTTCTTGGGATTGGCTGTTAAGCCGGCTGATTTGAGGGCATGGAATATCTTCTGTAGGTGTACCAAATGTTCTTCCCACGATTCGCTAAAAACGACTACATCGTCAAGGTATGCGGCAGAAAATGTAGGAAAGGGTTTTAAAATCCTATCCATCAACCTCTGAAAGGTTGCGGGTGCCCCGTGAAGTCCAAAAGGCAGTACAGTGAACTGATATAACCCTGATTGGGTGGAAAAAGCTGTTTTCTCCTTGTCCTGAGCGGCTAGGGGAATCTGCCAGTATCCTTTGGTTAAGTCGATAGTGGACATGTATTTTGCTCTCCCTAGTTTTTCGAGAACGTCATCTACTCGCGGGATGGGGTAAGTGTCAAAGAGGGAGTTTGTGTTAAGTTTGCGGAAATCGATACAAAACCGGATGCTACCGTCAGGTTTTGGTACTAGAACTACCGGTGAACACCAGGGACTCTTGGAGGGTTCGATGACTCCTAAGAATAACATCTTTTTGATTTCTTCTTCAATTATTTGTTTTCTAGCTTCTGGAATGCGATATGGACGCTCTCTAGTGATTGTACCGGGATTTGTTCGTATGTTGTGGTAGATTAGGGAAGTTTTTCCTGGCTTCTCGGAAAACAGCGGTTGCCACTGTTTCAACATTGTATGTGCCTGTTGTTTTTGCCCTCCAGATAAGTTATCGTTCACCGAGGGTAAACTAACCTCTGGGGATGGGGTGGTGGGGTAGAACTCGATATCTAATCTCTTGTTGGGACATATGAAGTGACCCATTTCTATGGTTTGGTTAGGCTGTTCGGGTGTTTCCCATTTTTTTAGTAAGTTTACATGATATATTTGTGTTTTCCTCGGATGGGAGGATATTTCAATAAGGTAAGTGACGGGGGAAACCGCTTTGATAATGCGATATGGCCCTTGCCATTTGGCGAGGAGTTTGTGTTCGGAGGTGGGCCTCATTATTAGGACTGGGTCTTCGGGTTGGAAAACCCGTAGTTTGCTTCCTTTGTCATATTGGAGTTTCTGAGTTCGTTGGGCCTCTTCCATGTTGGCATGCACGTCCGCCCATAAACTGTGTAGGTGTTTTCTCAATTTTTTTGCATATTCTAATAATGGAGTTCCCTCTTCCTCCGCCTCAGCCTCCCAGGCTTCTACCGCCATGTCTAGTAGGGAGCGAGGTTGGCGTCCAAAAAACAACTCAAATGGGCTATGCCCCATGGATGCTTGTTCGTGGGTTCGTAGGGCGTACAGAACCAGTGGGAGCTTTTGGTCCCAATCTTTCCCTGTCTCATTGATGATTTTTTTAAGTAACGTTTTAATGGTTCTGTTATATCGTTCTACCAGTCCATCTGTTTGAGGATGGTAAACGGATGTTCTGATCTGAGCTATTCCCAACGTTTTGCACACTTGTTTCATTAGGGTGGACATAAAGGGGGTACCCTGGTCTGTAAGGATTTCATGGGGAAAACCAAGTCGAGCGAATATATTAATCATGGCTTGGGCAACTGTTTTGGTTGTCATACTCGTCAGGGGAATAGCCTCTGGGTATCGGGTGGCGTAGTCTACAATGACCAGGATGTAGGTGTGTCCTTTTGATGAAGGAATTAAAGGCCCGACCAACTCCATCCCTATTCGTTTAAAGGGAATATCTATAATGGGAAGGGGCAACAGAGGTGCCTTCCTGGGCCTACCCGGTTCGGTTAACTGACATCGGGGACATTGGGTGCAATACCTTCGTATATGAGCATATACCCCAGGCCAGTAAAATTTTCTGAGTAAATACTCTTCGGTTTTCTCTCTTCCCAAGTGTCCCCCCCCTGGATGACTATGTGCTAGTGCAAGAACATGATCACGATAATCGGTAGGTACTAGAAGTTGGTGTTTACGTATACCCAACCGAGTGCTAGTTACTCGATACAATAAGTTATTTTTCACTACAAAGTAGGGACCCACCTCCTCAGTCTCTTCTGATACGGCGGACCTCCAAGCGTGGGTAAGGGAGGGGTCCTCTCTCTGCTGTTGGCTAAAACTACTAGGGGCTTCTTGAAGTTCTGCCACTATTCCCCCACACGATTTTTCCCCTGCAGTCTTCCGATATTCCTCCCTCTCATGTCGTTTTTCCTTTCGTGATAATCTTCTACGATCAGCTGGACACTCAATACAACTCTCTGCGAAAGGAGCCTCTCTCCACCAATCTGTGACCACCTTGTTATCTCTAACGTGATCCAACAACTCTTGGAAGTGGATATAATCTGTCCCAATGATACACTCCTCGATTAATTGGGGCATTAGTCCTACGGTTAGGAAATCCTGATAGGGTCCCCACACGATTGGAAGCACCTTTATAGGATACTGGACCTTGTCTCCGTGTATACAACATATGGTTACCCATTCTTTCTCCTCGGTGTCGTCCTGTGTCAAGTCTTTTCTAATCACCGATTGGCTACAACCAGAATCAACCAGGGCGTATACTCTTTTCCCGTTAACGGTTATCATTAGTTTAAATTTGAGGGCACCCTTTCCTGTACATAGTACCCTCCTCCTTGTCATTCCTATCTCCATTGGTTTCCCAGTATCCTGTTTTTGCGGACACATACGTGCGATGTGTCCCCATTCGCCACAATTATAACATTGGGGTCCCATTGTAGGTGGACCTTCCGGAAATCTTCGTGGTACTAGGTGGTCGGGTGGGCTTTTTACCAAGGTCTTTGGGCTCGGAAGAATTGGTTTAAGGATGTTTCGTGTCGGAGGGTTCCTAACATCAGTAGACCGGTGGAAAGCACAGGCGAGATCAATGGCCGTTTCAGTGTCCACTTTTGGGTGTTGCCTGATCCAGTGTTTTGTAGACGGTGGCAGACCGTCTAGGTATTGTTCTAGTATGATGGTCTTGAGAACCTCCTCTCGACTATTTCCTACATGGCCTAACCACTTCAATGCCAGATCTTTCACTCGAAAATAAAAGGTTCTAGGATCTTCATTGACTCCCCATTTGATTTTACGAAATTTAACTCGGTAATATTCTGCATCATGGCCCACCCTTTCCAGTATACTAGTTTTTATGTCTTGATAAGGGGTGTCACCACCCGGGTTGGCGGCTTGATATGCTGACTGTAGGATACCTGTGAGTAAGGGAGCAACGTACTGTCCCCACTTATCTTCCGGCCACAGGGCGGAGGAAGCCACTCTTTCAAAATTGGTAAAAAAGGACTCTGGATCCTCTCCCTCCTGGTATTTCTGTAGTACTGAACTAGGTACGTTCGGATGTACCTTGCTAGCGGCAATAGTCTCAGTTAGTTTTTTCATGGCGCTTTCATGGACTAACTGATTATTAGCCAATATGGTCGCCTGACTCTTCAGAGCAGATTGTAGGGCCTCCCGATCCTCTTTAGCTTCCCGCTGTTGGGCTTCCCAGACCAGCTGCAAATGCCGTTGCCCCTCCGCTAGCTGTTTGACCATGGTCTCTAAGGACGGACTTTCGCTCATAGTGTATACTGTTTGGACTGCCCGGGGGGGGGGGTTGATCCCACTTCTGACACCACTGTAGCAGCGCCAAACAGTACAGACACTCAGTAGAGGCAGCTGGGGTTGTTCAGGTAAGTATTTATTTGTTGTTTCGAATAAGTGATGTATATGGTTCGGTACAGTGAGTTGAGGATTAGTTCTTCATTGAGTGAAGTTCGTTTTCCTAACGTGTTTCTCTCCCTCTTCTCCTTTTACGTGGTGTTTGACATCTCCTCACAGGCTCCCGGGTTGCATATAGGGGAAAGAAAAGGATATATATCGATGGTGAGTGGGATGACAGCCGTTACATACGTCCTTCGCTTAGCTGTAATACTGGGGAATGGGTTCGGGAAGGGGGGTGCGCCAGTGAGGACGGTGGGCTGTGTCTTTGTTTCCTTATCTCCTAAATGTGTTTACTTTTGGTCGTGCTCGTTACGTGCTCCCTTTTGGTGCCCTCTGACTCCCTCCCTGTCCTCCCCTCACCCTGCCTCCCTCCCTTCCCCGGCTCGTTCCCCTTTAAGGTGCCCCTCTGCTCGTCCACAAGGACCGTACCTTCCAGAGCCACGACCCTCCGGGGCCGTGGCTGGCTCTATGGTGGTCCCCTCGTTGCTCTCTGGTCCCCTCGGGCTCCGGCGCCACTCCGCTTCCCCTGGCTTCGTCGTCACAAGTTCCTGGACCGCGGGGCCGCCCTCCGTCCTCGGGGTTGTCCTTCGGATTGCGTGGCTCTCCTCCCCCGCCGTTGCCGCCGCCTTTCTCCTCGCTCGTTGTTCCTCCGTTTTCGTCCGCCGCACCTTCCGCCTCGTTCGCCGCCTCTTCTTTCGCCGTCTCCTCCTTCGCCGTTTTCTCCGTCGCCGTCTCCTCGTTCGCCCCCACCCCCTGGGGAATCCACGGTCTTTGACCTCCCGCCGGCCAATCCGCTTTGGCCCCGTCATCGGTGGTTGTCAAGGCAACCTCCGAATGCCGTCCTCGTGGTGAACGCGTTCCCATGGCAACATGGGAACGCAACAACACTTGCTCTGCCGGTGCCGTGCCTCCGATCGGGCTGACCCGGTCACACAGCTTTTGCAGTGGGAAAACGCTCACCATAACACACTCCACGAAGAAGGAGGCCACCATGGAGCCCAAACTACAAATACTCCCTGCGCTTGTCTACCTGCTACTCTACGTTCACCATCTACATAGGCGCCGAAGACAACGGTGAGTACAGCACCTACGACATAGGGGTGGGGGAGGCAAAAGTCAGGGACACACACATGCAACACCCCCACCCCCAACCCGACCCTCACCCACTACAACACACACTCCAATGCATTTCCAAACAGCACAGTAACAACCCCCAACCCCCCCGGAAGAATGCAAAGACAAAAGGAAATCAGGGAAAACATTGTAATGTATCAAAATACAGTAAGCTAATATATACAGATATATTTACACATTCCAGAATTGATACATGACGATTAGTAGTGCAGGTATGCACATATCAATGTCCGTGCACCACTGGGCCCAAAATGCATGGGCGAGGCCCACACTAGATACCTGTCCACAAACGGAGAGAACACTGCAGGGGCATCAGATAGAAATACAACAGGCACCTCAGGGGGAAGAGAAGGGGGGGCACCTCAGCCGGATTACAGCACCACGCCAGATCCACGACGGGGCTCCATGCCCATTGATGTATCCTGGGGAGTGCAAAGCCACAGTCTCTCAAGTCTCTACAGTGGTGGGTTGCCTACTAAACCATCCTGGGGAGTGCAAAGCCACAGTCTCTCAAGTCTCTACAGTGGGTGGGTTGCCCACTGCCATATCCTGGGGAGTGCAAAGCCACAGTCTCTCAAGTCTCTACAGTGGGTGGGTTGCCCACTATACCATCCTGGTGAGTGCAAAGCCACAGTCTCTCAAGTCTCTACAGTGGGTGGGTTGCCCACTGCCATATCCTGGGGAGTGCAAAGCCACAGTCTCTCAAGTCTCTACAGTGGGTGGGTTGCCCACTGCCATATCCTGGGGAGTGCAAAGCCACAGTCTCTCAAGTCTCTACAGTGGGTGGTTTGCCCACTGTACCATCCTGGGGAGTGCAAAGCCACAGTCTCTCAAGTGGATATCAGTCTCCACTGGTTCTGGAGGGGGACTGGTGCCCAGACTGCATCAGGCTCCCCGTGACGGTTCCTGTTCCGTCACTGTCCCAGCTGCACATGGGCTAACGATGCTTGATTTGGCGGTCTTTTCCCTGTTCAGCGGTGCTTGACTTTGCAGTGTCTGACCGGTTCAGCAGTGCTTTGCCCTGTTCAGCGGTCTTCACCATGGCGGTCTTTTCCCTGTTCAGCAGTGCTTTGTCATGGCGGTCTGTGCCCTGTTCAGCAGTGCTTGACTTTGCAGTTTCTGATCTGTTCAGCGGTGGTTTGCCCTGTTCAGCGGTCTTCACCATGGCGGTCTTTTCCCTGTTCAGCGGTGCTTTGCTATGGCCGTCTGTGCCCTGTTCAGCGGTGCTTGACTTTGCAGTGTCTGACCTGTTCAGCGGTGCTTTGCCCTGTTCAGCGGTCTTCACCATGGCGGTCTTTTCCCTGTTCAGCGGTGCTTGACTTTGCAGTTTCTGACCTGTTCAGCTGTGCTTTGCCCTGTTCAGCGGTCTTCACCATGGCGGTCTTTTCCCTGTTCAGCGGTGCTTTGCCATGGTGGTCTGTGCCCTGTTCAGCGGTGCTTGACTTTGCAGTTTCTGACCTGTTCAGCGGTGCTTTGCCCTGTTCAGCGGTCTTCACCATGGCGGTCTTTTCCCTCTTCAGCGGTGCTTTGCCATGGCGGTCTGTGCCCTGTTCAGCGGTGCTTGACTTTGCTGTCTGACCTGTGCATTGGTGTGTGGCATGACGGTCCCTCATTGCCCAGCGGGGCTGTGGCTGCCGGGGCCCTCCTGGGCAATGACTCTGGCGGTGGTCTCCGGACCAGTGACGATAGTGCTGCCCTCCTGGGCAATGACTCCGGCGGTGGTCTCCTGACCAGTGACGATTGTGCTGCCCTCCTGGGCAATGACTCCGGTGGTGGTCTCCTGACCAGTGACGATTGTGCTGCCCTCCTGGGCACTGACTCTGGTGGTGGTCTCCTGACCAGTGACGATAGTGCTGCCCTCCTGGGCACTGACTCTGGCTGTGGTCTCCTGACCAGTGACGATAGTGCTGCCCTGCTGGGCCCTGACTCTGGCGGTGGTCTCCTGACCAGTGACGATAGTGCTAGCGGTGGCGTCCCGGCCGCCGGGGAGGATGGCGCCCTTCTCCGCTGTGCTGCTCTTCCCAGACTGTGCAGACGTCTTCTGGCCCTTGACCACCTTTGGAGGAGTCACAGCTGACTCGGCACTCCCCCTGGGACCCTTGTGAGCAGTTTTACCGCCAGGAGTCTTCATCCTGTCCCGTCGGCCACTTTCCAACCTAAGGTGCTTTACAGGGGGTGGACTGGCAGTGCTTTGGCTCTGTGTCACACTGACTGCTCCACACACCTTTAACACGCACCACTGGTACCGGACTTTTTTTGGCTGAGGTGCTACTACAGGACCTATGAATTAGAGGGGTGGGGGTGGTGGCAAAGAGGTCAACGTTGCTGAGGAAGAGTTGCTGACGAAGACTGGGATGGGTAGCTGGAGGGGGTCTGGGAGTGGAGGAAGAGGAGGTGGTTGTAGGAGGTGTAACTTTAGGTGATTTGGGTGCAGGTGCAGGTACTGGAGGCTGTCGTGAGGTGGATGGATGTTGGGTGTGTGGGTGCCCGCGTTTGTGTACTTTGGGAGGGTGCGTCACAGACACACTGGGAGAGGACACAGGGGATGTGTAAATGGGAGTAGAGGTGGTAAGTGCAGGTGAGCGGGGTGTGGTGCTGGGTGTTCTGGTGCGAGTCCTGGTACCTGTAGATGTAGTGCATGCAGGTGAGAGTGTAGACGACACTGGGAGGGAGGAGGGAGACGACGACGAGGGGGACACAGTGGAGGCAGTGGATGTTGTTGTGTCTGTATGTGGGTAATGCTTGTTTGAATGCATGTGGGTTGTGTGTTGATTATGTTTGCCTGAGCTACTTTTGTGTGTTGAGGTGTATGCATGCTTGTCTGATGGTGTGCTTGGGATAGGCTGAGGTACAGGGGACTGGGTCTGGGTGGAGGAAGTTGGAGGGGGGAGGCTATACACAGGGACAATGGCTGCCATCAGTGCTGAGGCCAGAGATTGCAGGGTTCGATGAAGAGCAGCCTGACCAGAATGAATGCCCTCCAGGAATGCATTACCGTGTTGCAACTCCCTTTCTACACCCTGGTTGGCATTCACAATGGTAGACTGCCCAACAGTGAGTGACCTGAGGAGGTCAATGGCCTCCTCACTGAGGGCAGCAGGGGTGACTGGGGCAGGGGCTGAGGTGCCTGGGGCGAAGGTGATGCCCACCCTCCTGGGTGAGCGGGCACGGGGCAAAGGCTGAGGGGCTGCTGGGAGGGCGGTGCTGGTAGGGGAGGTGGCGGCTGTACCTGTAGAAGTGGGGGGCACAGATGGTGCCGCCACCATAAGGGAGCTCCCATCGGCGGACGAGTCCGTGTCGCTGTTTGGTGATCCGGTGACCGACGTGAAGCTCCCCTCGCCCTCCGTCCCACTGGTGTACTCAGAGTCTGTGGTTTGGCCCTTCATGGCCATGTGGGATGCAGCTCCCTCGTGCTCCGGTGCCACTGTACCTCTGCCTGATGATGCTGATGCACACAAGAACAGGGAGAGCACAAAAAGGGGGGGGGGACAGAAGAAAGACAGGTTGAGTGCATGGCTTACTGCTACAGTTGGCAGACAATACAGACACAGCAGCCCCCTGCACTACGCTGTGCTCTTGGCCTCTACAGATGCAATTCCTGGGATGTGGCCTACTTGGCTATGGTGGTCATCTGCACACATAGACGACACAGGGGCATGGAAACCTGTACTTGGCACTCTACAGAGGTGGGGTGGAGTGGCACATGGCCTGCATCACGGAGGGGCCTAGCCTACGGAAGTCGCCCTGGCCTATTGAAACCCACAGCCCTCCTCCCCCACCCAGACCCCTCCACTGCACGCAAAGTCCACAGAATGAGAGTGTACTCACCCCCTTGTGTCTGCTCTGATGCCCTCAAGCGCCCATCCAACTCAGGGTAGGCCACCGCCAGGATCCTGAACATCAGGGGGGTCATGGTGCGACGGGCACCCCTCCCACATTGGGAGGCCATCCCCAGCTGAGCCTCCGCCGTCTTCTTGCTCCAGCGGCGAATGTCCTCCCATCTTTTCTGGCAGTGGGTGCCCCGTCTCTGGTGGACCCCCAGGGTCCAGACGTCCTTGGCGATGGCACGCCAAATGTCCTTCTTCTGGTGGGCGCTGACCTACATGACATGTACAGGGGAAGAAGAGAAGTCATTAACAACAGCACCGTCGAAGTGGGTGGCCCCCATCCCTACCCTTGCCATGTGGCACATGCATTCACAGTCCTTCATGTTCCCTGAACTCTGCCCCTTCCTACTGACATCCAGCCCTCTCCACCCAGGCATAGGCCATACAACGTGCTCCCTGTGTACTTACCTGTTGGTCTGGAGGACCGTAGAGTAGCGTGTACTGCGGGAGGACCCCGTCCACGAGCTTCTCCAACTCCTGAGCAGTGAAGGCAGGGGCCCTTTCCCCAGACGCAGCAGCCATTGTCTCTTCCAGACCGAGGTCACAGCAGCACTTGCAGTGTAGGTCCTCTCCTGTCGAAGATCAGGTATAGAGTGATTCAACAGATAGAAAATGGCGGTGACGTCCGCGGCGGTGACGTCCGCGGTGGTGCGTATCATCACCGCCGGCGCACTTCATTATTGGCTCCTGGGACCCATAGGGTCCAATGTTAACCAATGCAGCATAGCGGCGCGGTCTACGACCACCTACCGCAACGGTGTACAATGCCAGCGCAGATACCTCACATCCCATTATCCCATTTTAGAGGTCAGGCAGCCGCTATTTCAGGGGCCCACATGGCTTCATTTACTACTGCGTCACACATACCTAGGCCCACACTCAACACATATACAGGAAGAGTTTTGTATTTGGTGTCGTGTTCTGTGTAGCTGTGGGTACATACCTGGGAATTTGTTGACTCTGTGGTCGCTGTTGTCCTTCCTAGGCACCGTCAGCTGGGACATGTGAGGAGATGGCGGAATCCTCCGGTGTACCGACCGCTGGTGGAACTGTTGACAATGGAGGAGCGACATTTAATCATCACCTACAGGTTTGACCGTGCCACAATCCAGGAACTGTGTACCCAGTTGGAGCCAGACCTGATGTCACCAATCTGCCATCCCACAGGAATCCCCCCTGAAGTGCAGGTGCTATCAGTGCTCCATTTCCTTGCAAGTGGCTCTTTTCAAACAACAGTGGCCATAGCATCAGGGATATCCCAGCCTATGTTTTCCAACGTGTTGTCCAGAGTGTTGTCTGCCCTGCTGAAACACATGCGGAGCTACATCGTTTTCCCTCATGTGGAGGATTTGACTACAGTGAAAGGTGACTTCTATGCCCTTGGACATATCCCCAACATCATAGGTGCTATTGATGGGACCCATGTAGCTCTAGTCCCCCCAGCAGGAGTGAACAGGTGTACAGGAACCGGAAGAGTTATCATTCCATGAATGTACAGATGGTATGTTCGGCAGACCAGTACATCTCCCAGGTTAATGCTATGTTCCCTGGCTCAGTGCATGACGCCTACATCCTGCGGAATAGCAGCATCCCGTATGTGATGGGTCAACTCCAGAGACACTGTGTGTGGCTATTAGGGGACTCTGGTTACACCAACCTGTCCTGGCTATTGACCCCAGTGAGGAATCCCAGGACCAGGGCAGAGGAACGCTACAATGAGGCCCATGGGTGGACTAGGAGGGTGATCGAACGCACCTTCGGACTCCTGAAGGCCAGGTTCAGGTGCCTCACCATGACAGGTGGTCCCCATTCTACTCACCAAAGAAGGTGTGCCAGATCATCATCGCCTGCTCGATGCTTCACAATCTTGCTTTGCGACGCCAGGTGCCTTTTCTGCAGGAGGATGGTCCAGATGGCGGTGTTGTGGCAGCTGTGGAGCCTGTGGAGCCTGTGGACAGTGATGAGGAGGAAGCTGAGGAAGAAGACATAGACAACAGGGAGTCAGTCATACAGCAATATTTCCAGTGACATACAGGTGAGAATATTTTGTTTTACTATTACATTCACTTTCACACTTCTACCTCTATCCTGTCTGTCATTTAGTAGTAGTATATGGTAACTGAGTTGTACCTTTTCATTACGGTTTCACAGGTGTGGTTACCAACGTGTGTCATCTGCTTGCGTCCTTCATGGACTTGTGATGTGTGACATAGGTATGTTGACATTACAATTGAAAATGCATTTTGACACTGTCATTGATAATACAAATTTACCAAATCACAGACTGACTCCAGATTGTTTTGTGCTTCAAGGGTGTTTATTTAAGTGCTACAAAATGGAGGGGGGTTGTAAAATGGTGATGGGTGATGGTGGAGGAATGTCCATGGCAGAGTCCAGTCTATTCGTCTCACAGGTGCTTTGCCCATATGGGCATAGGAAGTGGAGCTGGGGCAGTTCCAATATGGACAGGGTTAAAAAGTGGGACAGTGGGAGGACAATCAGGGTGGTCTCATTTCCTGGCGGGGGTCTTGTCATCTTGCTCTGTCCTGTTCCTGGATCTCAGGGACCGCTTGTGGGGTGGTTGTCCGTCTGCAGGGGGTGGGGTGCTGGTGTGGTGGGCCTGTGGCGGGGCGTCCTGTCCACTAGCGCCGGCGGAGGTGGTGGGCAGTTCATCGCCCATGCTAGTGTCAGGGGCCCCTTGGAGTGCCACGGTGTCCCTCATGGTCTTTTGTATGTCCTTCAGCACCCCTACGATGGTGCCCAGGGCGGAGCTGATGGTTCTGAGCTCCTCCCTGAACCCCAAATACTGGTCCTCCTGCGGGCGCTGGGTCTCCTGAAACTTGGCCAGGACCGTCGCCATCGTCTCCTGGGAGTGGTGGTATGCTCCCATGATGGAGGAGAGGGCCTCGTGGAGAGTGGGTTCCCTTGGCCTGTCCGCCCCCTGTCACACAGCAGCCCTCCCAGTTCCCCTGTGTTCCTGGGCCTCCGTCCCCTGGACAGTGTGCCCATTACCACTGCCCCCAGGTCCCTGTTGTTGTTGGGGTGCTGGGTTATCCTGGGTTCCCTTTAGTGGTGGACACACAGCTGATTGACGTGTCCTGGGGACGGAGGTATGGGCCCGCTGGGTGGGTGCTGTGCTGGTGTTTCCAGAGGGGGGAAGGTCTGTGGTGGCCTGTGCCTGTGTGAGGGGAACCGACTGTCCTGAGGTCCCCGATAGGCCGGGCTGGTCAATTAGATCCAGTTGGACAGAACTGCTGTCATCACTGTGGGCCTCTTCTGTTGGTGGTGTGGACATGTGTGGACCCTCCTGTCTGGTGACGTTGGGTATGGGTCCTGCAGGGGTATAAAAGGATGTTTATTAAATCTGTGTGTGCCATGGTGTGAAATGGGTGGTTGACCGTGTACCCCAGTGCTAGCATTCCTGTGTGGGAGCTTGTGTGATGATGGTTTAGGGGGGTGTATGGGTATGTGCAGTGGGCATGCTTTGATGTTGCATGCAGGGCTTGGTGTTGGGATTGGTGGTTTGTGATGTTGGGACATATGTGAGGAGTTGGGGTGCTGGGGGTGAGGGTGAGGGTGGGGGTATGTGATAGCATGCAGGTAGGGTGGGGGATGTAATAGTAAAGCTTGGTCTTACCAGAGTCCCTTCCTCCAGCTACTCCTGTGAGGCCCTCAGGATGCAGAATCGCCAAGACCTGCTCCTCCGAAGTTGTTAGTTCTGGTCCGCCGCCAGTCCACTGAACCGCCAGGTGGTGTCTTGAGACCACGGAATGCACCTTCCCCCGTAGGTCGTTCCACCTCTTCCTGATGTCCCCTCGATTTCTTGGGTGTTGTCCCACTGCGTTGACCCTGTCCACTATTCTTCACCATAGCTCCATCTTCCTAGCTATGGAAGTGTGCTGCACCTGTGCTCCGAATAGCTGTGGCTCTACCTGGACGATTTCCTCCACCATGACCCTGAGCTCCTCCTCCGAGAACCTGGGGTGTCTTTGCCGTGCCATGGGGTGGTGGTGTAGGTGATGTGTGGGGTGGAGTGTGTGGTGATAAGTGTGGTGATATGTAGTGGTGTGTTGTGTGAGGTGCGTGGAAGTTGTGTGGGTGATGGTGTTGTGTGCCTGTAGATGCTGTTGTTCTTGCTGGTGGTGTCTCTCTCTGGCCTCTTTTGGAATTTTTTGTTGTAGGGATTTGTGGGTGATGTGGGTGTGTGTTTTATATTGTATTGTGTGTGTGGGTGCGTTGTGTGTATGTGTATCAGGTGTGTGTATTTTGAATTGGCCAATGTGGCGGTGTTTTGTATGTGTGTGTGTATTTTGAGTGCAGCGGTGTGTACCGCCAATGGAATACCGCGGTTGAAAGACCGCCGCGTGGATTCGTGTGTCGTGATGGTGTGGGCGTATTTCTGTTGGCGTGACAGTGGAGGATTTGTTTTCGCCAGTTTATCACTGACCTTTGGTGTGGCGGACTTGTGTGGGTGTCTAACTTTTGGCGGATTCCGAGATGTGGGTCATAATAGCTGTGGCGGAATTCCACGGCCGCGGCGGTGTGTTGGCGTCTTCTGCACAGCGGTAAGCGCCTTTTACCGGCAATGTTGTAATGACCGCCTTCATCTTTGAGAATGATAACTCTTACAATAGTTTGCTTGTGTTTAAACAAATAGAGCTTTTCAACAACTTTATATCAAATGCAGTATGTGTGAAATCCTATACGAGATAAATGTAACATGTATGTATCGATATGCCTATAAAAAATTGGTTTTAATTATTAGGGTCATAGTGTGATAAAGGTTTGGTCGAGAATGTTGATATGATGGGGTATTTGCCCATAAATATTTTCACGATTAGATAGAGCCTCTTATGACAGTCAATCCGCCTCTGGGTTAGAATTGCACACGGTAAATATCAAATAGGTGAGATTGTTTAGTTATTTGAACTGCCACACATATATGGATGATTTCTAATGCATATAGATTAAATAAATTACTAGACGACAGGAGAATTAGTTAAATATTAGATCTATTGAAGGTATAATTTTGAAAGGTAATATTTTTAAAGGTCTAATGTAAATATTTTTTAAGATTTGTCATTTAAATTTATTTTTTATATCAAACTATTGATTATTCATATTTGTATATTCTTTTAGCCCTAAAGAAGTCCTTTCGGACGAAACGCGTTGGCTATGATCTTTTCATTGTATATGATGTTACATATGTATAATCACCAAATGAATCAATAAAAACTCAATTAAAACAATGAAGGACGTGGCCGATGGAATGTTATTTTCATAGGATGTGATATAAGGATTTAAAGACAATTAAGGAAACTCCTCCTTCTTCTATAATTTGATATATATCTGTGCTGAGTCTTACTTTGTAAATATTGCGTCCTTGAGATGGTGATTGAGGACTAGGGAGTTGGTCCTCTGGACTTGTGCACTTTATCCTGTATACTTGATTTATTCTATCACAGGAAGTTGTGCAGCATCTTCTGCCTCGATCCCAGTACAACATATATATATATATATATATATATATATATATTTATATATATATATATATATATATATATATATATATGTTCAACAAAAAGCGCTGCACTCCTGGAGGTTTCTCTTAGTAATTTTCATGCGGAGCGCAAATGAGAAGATAATGAGTCACAGGAGAATAATAAGCCCCAGCTGGATTACATATGAGAAACTGCAAATCCCAGAATGCACTAATATAATGAACATGTCCCAGAATGCTCTGTATATATAAAAAAGCTTTGATTGTGAAAACAATGTGAATACAGACTACATACCACTTGAAAAAGACGTCAGTCGAAACGCGTTGTGGGGTCTGGTTTCATGCTGCTTTGATGAATAAATGAAAATTACTAAGAGAAACCTCCAGGAGTGCAGCGCTTCTTGTTGAACTTATTTACCATGGGTGGTGGTCTTCACCCTTCACGTTTGCACCAGCAGTCAGAGTGCCCTGTTTTGAAGACCCTTTGTTGTGGAATTGAATTCTACGGAGGCACCCGGTATTTTTAAACATCAGAAACTGTGGAAAGAGGAGGGGAGGGGATAAGATGCCTCTGCATTTGTACTAAACAATGGAAGACTTGGGACTAAAGTTGTCGGAACTTCTAATGCGCCTTGACCCACTCTGCCACTTAAGGGATAATCTCATCAAGACATAAGGTGAGCAGATGTCCCTTTATTTATGACAAATACCGATGCGGCCCATTATTTGGAGGGCTTGGAGGTGAGGTTAAATAAACTAAGCAGGGGTTATTCTCAAGGAATATGGGCTGAAATTGGAAAATGTAATTAGCTCTGTGACATGGCACTGCGTAAACACAGAAGCATGGCTTGTTAATATTATTGGAGAGATCGGCATGAAAGATAAATGTGCAGTTGCACGGAAAAAATGAAAATGAAATACTTGATGGATTTATGGAAGCCTCATTTAATGTTGAAATGTATGGAGCCGCTGAAACGCTTGAAGTTCAGCTCTCGCCCACTCTGCGACAGCTATTCTCCAGATTTTTAGAGGGGGGGCTTTCAGAAGATTTCCATCTAATGCCAATCTGTCTTTTAAATAGTACCAGAGCCAGGTCCAAGAATCTTGTTTTTACAGATCCAGCCGCTGCTCCGGCATACAGTCCCATCAGGCATGCTGATGGGGACTGATCTAGTTCCCTTTCCAGCAGCGACCCCAGCTTGTCTAGCACCGCTCCCCAGGCATGCCGGATCTCGGAGCACTGCCACAGCATATGGTCCAGGTCCGCATCTAGTTCCCCACACCTGGGGCATGCTCTAGTTTCGCCTCCGTAAATGATGTTTAGTCTATGTGGGGTGAAGTACGTCCTGTGTAGGTAGTTGTATTGGATATAGCGCATTCGTGTGTTTCGTGATACCATCTTGGGGTAGGACAGGTAATGAAGGATCTTATGAACCTAGAGTTCCGCGTTGACAGTGTCCCAGAGTGATTTTATGCAGTGTGTTAGGTATTGATACGACAGGAACCTCCCTCCTGGGACATTATTTTTATCAGTCATGTCTGTGAAAGTTCTCATTATCCCGTCCTGGAAGAAATCTCCAACTGTCTGCACCCCAGCCCGTGCCCAGACTCCCAGCCCATGGCTGATTAGTGGTTTATCTGGTGAGGTTTGTACCAGCACTGTTAACGGAAGGGCTGGTGAATAAGCTACTCCCACCCCTACTCGTCGCAAGCAGCGTTTCCAACAGGTTGTCGCAACCTTCATTAGGGCGCTTTCCTCCCCACGTGCACCACCCCGAGCAATCATATGTGCTAGTATCTTACCTATATCCTGCACTCCCATGTCGGTGCATCTGTCTAGTTGAAACTCTTCCCCTTAGCCATCCGGCTGTCCACTGGAGTTGACAGGCCAGGTAGTATAGCTCAAAGTCCGGTACTCCCAGACCCCCCATGAGTACTGGCCTAGTCAGGGCCGGTAGCGATGTGCGCCTCTGGCCTCCATCCCACACCAGATCCCTGAGAAGTGTATTTAATTCATGAAACTATGTCGAAGGCACGAGCACCGGGAGGTTGGCAAAGATAGTAGAGAAGGCGTGGGAGCATGATCATCTTAGAAAGGGACACCAAAGCTGATATGGTTAGTCTGAGTGATCTCCAGAATCTCACGAGGACCGGAGCGAACGTAATGCCTAGCCCAAATTACCCTCGCGGCGGTCTTTTAAGTCGTGAAACACCTGTAATCCGAGGTACTCAAAGGTGTGCGGAGCCCACACTACATCCCCGGGGCAAGAGGAGGGTCGCTCTCTGCCCTCTACCATGGGAAAGACAAAGGTCTTACCACGATTAAGATGGAGTCCAGAGACAGCACCAAAGTAATCTAATATTCTCAATGCCCTTGGTAAACCAGTCTCGCCATTTCTCAGCTAAATTAATACATAATCCTGCATAGAGTGAAATGATGTGTTCAGTTTGTACCCACTCCACTCCGTGCTCCCTTCCCTCCATCCGGAACCGGGCCGCTAGTGGTTCGATTGCCAGGGCAAACAACAAAGGGGATAATGGGCATCCTTGTCTTGTTCCCCTGTGTACAGGGTGAGTCTCAGAAATCATTTGACCCGTTCTCACTCGCGCCAGGGGAGTCGTGTATAGCAGATCCACCCAAGCCACCCAGCCCTCACCCATCCCCATCTGGAGCATCACTGAGCTCAGAAAATCCCATTGTATCGGGTCAAAGGCTTTTTCAAAATCTATTGCCAACAGAGTCGACCCATCGGGTTTTGCAGCTTGTGGCATATGTATACATATATATATTGATAATTATATTTATCTATCACTTAAAAGAACAAAGGATACAGGGACGTTATAGTTAGGTTATGAATTTACTCATACAAAACAATAGAAATGTAGCTGTTAAAGTTACAGTTCTTTTAAGTAACTATAACTCACATCCCTGAGGTAACTATAACTGGCATCTTCTCCACGCACAGTTAATTTCTCCACAAATTATAGCATTGATAAGTTCTTGTATGGCATCTTTGATATTATCACTGCAACATTTCCAATAAAATTGTTGATAAGAAAACTGTGCATGGTTTTGTCGAGTAAATTCAGAACCTAATTATAGCATTCCTGTAACCTTTGTTTTTTTCAGTGAACTTCTATTTTTTTTATGTATAGTAATTTTGATTGCTATGCATGAACCCAACCACCGCCGAAGATTGTTAGCGATGGTAGTTGGCCACAGGGCCTGGCCGAGGCCAACCCCCTATAAGCACCCCACCAGGCACTGCCTTCTCTAGTGTGCAGTAGGGGTTGTCCGCAAGGGCTGGCCTGCAGCCAGTCCCTGCGTCCAACTACACTAACTTACCAACCCTAAGTTGTGCACTGCCCTTTGGACATGCATGGCAGAAGCCAGCTGCGGCCTCTGTGGGTGTGAAAATAGGTGTGAGAGGCTCACTTTGGGGGAAAGAGTGACTGTCGGTGTGAGAGTGTCTAAATCAGTGTTTTAGTGGGTGTGTCAGTATGTGTGCGGGTCTGTGAGTGGATGCATCATAGTGGCATTGGGTGTGTGAGCGGGTGTGTGATGGTCTGAGAGGGTGTTTGAGTGAGTGCATAACTGTCTGAGTGGGTGCATAAGGGGGTGACTGGGGCTGTGAGTGAGTATATGAGTGTCTGAGTGGGTGTGTGAGTGGGAGAATTGATTGAGAGACAGAGAAAGAAAGTAAGAGGGAGAGAGATAGCGATAGAGTTTTTAAGGCTATGTTGTATGATATAGTTAGAATTAGTTATTTGTCTCCAGTTTAAAAGAAAGAAAAGTATTTGTTCCCCCCCCCAAAAAAGTGGAAATGAGTCCAGTTGGACTCAAACCCCTATAGCTAAATTATGAATGCCTTCGGGACCTGGCCCACCCTGGGGCCTATAAAAAAACAAGCACAGGAGCCTGCCATTTTTTTTTATTTTTTTTTTTGGTATGAATCACGCAAACTTGCGACAAAAAATTATTTAAAAAAATGTCGTTTTGCTCTCAGGGGGTCTCAGAGGTTCCAGTGCTAAGGGGTCAGGGTGTCCATAGTCCGAGCTCTTTTATTTTATTTTTACTCTTTTCCTGGGACTTGGATCTGGCCGAATGCCAAGATGGCTGCCAACACTTCCTTGTTTGAAGTGTGGGCTGCCAATCCAGAGCGGTGCATTTCCCTGCACAGGCTTGTCTTTATTCATGAATACTTCACGGCCAGAGATGTCAAATTTCAATTTCCCTAAATTTTTCAAAAACTACTGAATAGATTTACTCCAAATAAGTTGAACAAAAGCATGATGTGCATACCGGCAGCTAACTTTGTGCCAAATTTGGTGTACCTCTGTCCAGTGGTTTGGCCTGTAGTCATGTCTAAAGAATCCTATGGAAATTAACATGGGAAACACAATGTTTTTTTAGCCCCTTTCTGTCAGCCCCCGCTTTACGATTCACACTGAAACTTTCCATGTGGAACAAGAATCACTGCAATATTTTTTTAGGAACATTTTGTGAAAATTCTTCAAACAGTGCCAAAGGTATAGCCAAGTCAAAGAATGATTTTCCTATGAAACATGGTCCTACCAATAAATACTTATTGGTGAC
The DNA here is from genome assembly GCF_031143425.1 of Pleurodeles waltl. Lineage (NCBI taxonomy): Eukaryota > Metazoa > Chordata > Amphibia > Caudata > Salamandridae > Pleurodeles > Pleurodeles waltl. The sequence continues at coordinate 776,840,647 of NC_090445.1, forward strand.
CACCAGCCTATTAATATATATATATATATATATATATTATTAATCAAAAATTAGCAGTGCACTCCATTAGGGGTGATAATTCTCACGTTTATTTCAAGTTCAAGCTGGAAAAATAAAACGAACGACGCGTTTCGACCGTCTGGTCTTTTTCGAGTTCAAAGAATCTCATTACTCTTGCAGCTTCTATTTATAGAAACGAGCAGTGCTTTACAGTGCATGTTGGGACTCGTGGTTCCAAACCACTTGACCCTACGACAAATATAACAAACAAAAGTAATGTGTGTAAATATTGTTACATTTCAAAAAGAGGACATGGGTCAATTTATTTAAACACTAATGTTTTGAATTAAAAAAACTGTAGTACCACCATATATTGATAATTGATTATGCATGTAGTCAAAAATAAATTGTTGAAAATGTATCAATTTAATTCTCAAATAAATTCTTTGATTTTTGTAACCATTATTGTCGTACTACCAGAATTATATGTTATACAGGTGATAAGAGCAAATGTTATTGTGGTAGAATTTATAACTCCACATTAACATTAATTATTCTTTTTAATTTAAGGCTAGAACTACAAATGAACAAATAATTCTTCATCATTGTTCATCCCAAAAGGGACCTTAGTTTTCATCTGTATTATAAATCTTGATTCAAATATAAATATTAAATCTAATAAATAATCTGGGGATAAATAAGTAGATCAATAAGTCTACAGGTTGGAAACTCCTAAAACACCAGTGCTATACATATTGCCCAAACACACATGTTAATTACTAACCCCAAACATGCCAACAATGGAATACAACTCTAAAATTATATACATTTGTTAGTTAGTTCATCTTAGGTAATATAAAAAATCAGGACATGAATTAAATTTTCTCTCAAGTTTACAGCTAACTCCTCACTCAGGTTTAGTCCTTGTGGAGCAAGGGTCTCGAAATCAATAATATATTTTGACTCAAGAATCCTCAATTTTACAACTCTGTCCCCTCTACGTGGATCCCTTTTCACCTGATCAATCACTAAAAATGTTAGCTTGTTCACATCTCCATTATGCATAATCTGAAAATGTCTTGCCACCGGATACTTTTGGTCATTGTGTTTGATGCCTCTCATATGTTTGAGAACCCTCTTTTTTGCTTGGTGAATTGTACTGCCAATGTACACCTTATCACAAGGGCAGATTAGGCAGTAGATACAATAATCAGTATTACAATTAAAGAAACCTCTACTTTTAAAATGTCTATCTCCTGTCCTGAGAATATTAGAATTCTCACTCTTACTGCATGCTTTGCAATTCAAGCAACACACAAAGCCTATACTTTTGTTGCCGTTGTCATAAGTATTAGATGTAATCATGTTATGACTCAGATTATCTCGCAAGGACTTAGGGGGTCATTCTGACCTCGGCGGTAAAAGGCGCTTACCGCCGGTCAGAAGACCGCCATAACACCGATGCGGTCGCGGTAAACCGCCACGGTCATTCTGACCCGCAACTGGCAAACCGCCAAAAACCCGACAACAACAAAAGTCCGCCACACCAACGGCCAGCGAAAAACTGGCGATGACCAAACTTCCACCATCACGCCAACAGAAATACGCCCATGCCATTCCGACCCACAAATCCCCGCAGCGGTCTTTCAACCGCGGTATTCCATTGGCGGTACACACCGCCGCGCTCAAAATACACACCTTTACAAAACACAGCCACATTGGACAATTCAAAATGCACACACCTGATACACATACACACACCACTCCCACACACCCATTACAATATAAAACACACACCCACATCACCCACAAACCCTTATGACCACAATTGCGACTGAAGGCCAGAGAGAGACAGCACAGAATAGAGTACACCATCACACAGAGGCAAATCCCAACATCACCCACACAATATCCACACACAAAACACCACACACCACCACACTCACCTCACTCTACAACACATACACCACCCCACACCTCATCCACACCACCCCATGGCACCCCAAAGACACCCCAGGTTTTCTGACGCAGAACTCAGGGTCATGGTGGAGGAAATAGTCCGGGTAGAGCCCCAGCTCTTCGGGACACAGGTGCAGCACACCACCATTGCCAGGAAGATGGAGCTATGGCAAAGAATAGTGGACAGGGTCAACGCTGTGGGACAGCATCCACGAAATCGGGACGATATCAGGAATCGGTGGAACGACCTACGGGGGAAGGTGCGTTCCATGGTATCAAGGCACAACATCACGGTGCAGAAGACTGGCGGCGGACCCCCACCTACTCCCCCAGAATCTACAGCATGGGAGGAGCAAGTCTTGCACATCCTCCATCCTGAGGGCCTCGCAGGAGTAGCTGGAGGAATGGACTCTGGTAAGTCAAATCTTCACTACTTCATTCACCCCACCCCACCTGCATGCCAAATCATACCCCCACCCCCATCACACCAACTCCTTGCAAATGGCTCACCATCGCAACCCACCCATCCCAACACCTAGCCCTGCATGCGTCCACAAAGCATGGACACCCATCACCAAAGCATGCCCACTGCACATACCCATCTCCCCCACAAGCCACAGTCACAACAGCCCCCACAAGGGAATGCCAGCACTGGGGTACACGGCCACCCACCCATTGCACACTATGGCACACACAGAAGCAATAACCATACTCTTATACCCCTGCAGGACCCGAACGCCACCACACCGCCCAGGAGGGTCCAGAAATGCCCATCCCACCCCCAGAAGAGGCCCCCAGTGATGATAGCAGCTCTGTCTCCCTGGATCCAGATGACCAGCCCGGCCCATCGGGGACCTCGGGACAGTCGGTTCCCCTCACACAGCCACAGGCCACAGCAGACCTACCCCCCTCTGGGAACACCAGCACAGCTCCCACCCAGCGGGCCCATGCCTCTGTCTCCAGGACACGTCAATCAGCGGTGTGTCCACCACTACAGGGCACCCAGGTTGACCCACCACCCCAACAACAGCAGGGACCTGGGGGCAGTGGTAGTGGGCACACAGTCCAGGGGACAGAGGCCCAGGGAAACAGGGGAACTGGGAGGGCTGCTGTGTGATAGGGGGGGGACAGGCCCAGGGAACCCACTCTCCACGAGGCCCTCTCCTCCATCATGGGAGCATACCACCACTCCCAGGAGACGATGGCTACGGTTCCTGTATAGTGGCTCGGTCAAGTCTGTATGTCAGTATGACATGTCTTTCTTCCATTGTCGACAGGTCCACCAGCGGTCTGTACACGGGGACATTCCTCCATCTCCTCGCAAGTCCCAGCGGATGGTGCCTAGGAAGGACAACATGGAGCACAGAGTCAAGCAAACCACAGGTACGTTCCCACAGCTTGCACAGTACATGATTCGCTATGCATTGAATGGCTTGTATGAGTGGCAATGCAAGGCCTAGGCCTGTGTGACGCAGTAGAAATTAAGCCATGTGGGCCCTTGAAATGGCGGCTGCCTGACCTGTGAAGTGTGACAATGGGATGTGAGGTCAATGCGCTGGCGTGGCACACCGTGGCGGTAGGCGGTAGAAGACCGCGGTGCAAAGCCGCATTGGTTAATATAGAACCCTATGGGTTTCAGGAGCCAATGACGAAGTGCGCCGGCGGTCGCGGTACGCACCGCCGCGGGCGTGACCGCCATTTTCTATCAGCTTAATCACTCGAGACCTGATCATCCACAGGAGAGGACCTATTCTGCAAGTGCTGCTGTGACCTCAGTCTGGAAGAGACAATGGCTGCTGCGACTGGGGAAAGGGCCCCTGCCTTCACTTCTGAAGAATTGGAGAAACTCGTGGATGGGCTCCTCCCCCAGTATGCGCTACTCTACGGTGCTCCAGACCAACAGGTTAGTACACTGGGACCATGCTTTGTGGGCAATGCCTGGGTTGAGTGGGGTGAATGAACAATGGTGCGGAGGGGAGCGTATGAGGCATGCATCAAACGACAGATGAGAGCATGTGCCACATGGCAAGGGTGGGGATGGGGGGACACTCACATCGAGCATGCAGAAAATTATGATATTTTGTCTCTCCCTGTACGTGTCACATAGGTCAGCGCCCATCAGAAAGTTGACATTTGGTGTGCCATCGCCAAGGACATCCGGACCCTGGGGGTCTACAACAGACGGGGCACCCACTGCCGCAAGAGGTGGGAGGGCATCCGCCGCGGGAGCAGAAAGACTGCAGAGGCTCTGCTGGGGATGGCCTCCCAACGTAGGAGGGGTGCCACTCGTCAATTGACCCCCCTGATGTCTCGGATCCTGGCGGTGGCCTACCCAGATTTGGATGGGCGCGTGAGGACATCACAGCAGACACAAGGGGGTGAGTACAAGCACATTCTGCTATCTTAGCGCGCAGTGGAGGTGTCTGGGTGGGGGAGGAGGGATGTGGGTATCCCTAGGCCAGGGCGATTTCTGTAGGCTAGTCCCCTCCGTAAGGCATGGCCCTGAGCCCCCGCCCTCCACCTCTGTAGGGTGCCAAGTACAGCTATCCATGGCCTTGTGTCACCTATGTGTGCAGATGTCGTCCATTGGCTTGTAGGCCAAGTCTCACTGATTGAGTAGTGTACCCCAAGTGCGCGGCGTAGTGCAGGGGGCTTCTGTGTCTGTCCTCTCCGCCAACTGTGTTGCCAATGCATGCACTCAACATGTCTTTATTTCTCCCCCCCCCCTTTTTATGTCTGCTCTTCCTGTTCATGTGTGCATTAGCATCATCTGGCAGAGGAGAAGTGGCATTGGAGCACGAGGGAGCTGCATCTCACATGGCCCCGGAGGGCCATGCAACGGACTCTGATTTCACCAGTGAGACGGAGGGCGAGGGGGGCTCCACAACAGGGACACGTGGAGACATCAGCGACACCGACACGTCCTCGGAAGGGAGCTCCCTTGTGGTGGCAGCAACATCCGTGCCCACTGCAACAACAGGTACAGCCGCCACCCAGCGCACCAGCTCCGCCCTCCAAGCAGCCCCTCAGCGTTCGCCCCGTGCCCGCTCGCACACCAAGGCGGGCATCTCCTTCGCCCCAGGCACCTCAGGCCCTGCCCCAGTTACCCCTGCTGCCCTCAGTGAGGAGGTCATTGACCTCCTTCGGACGCTCATTGTTGGGCAGTCTACCCTTTTGAATGCCATCCAGGGGGTGGAAAGGGAGGTGCATCGGAGCAATGCATACCTGGAGGGCATTCATTCGGGTCAGGCTGCCCATCAGCGATCGTTCAACGCTCTGGCCTCAGCACTGACGGCAGCCATTGTCCCTGTCTCCTGCCTCCCTCCTCCAACTCCCTCCACCCAGTCCCACTCCCCTGTTCCTCTGCCTATCCCAGACACACCTACAGACCAGCCTGCACACACCTCAACACCCAAGGTCAGCTCATCCAAACATAAGCACCATACATCCCACAAGCATTCACACAAGCAACATCCACATGCAGACATGCCAACAGCCACTGCCTCCTCTGTGTCCCCCTCCTCCTCGTCTCCCTCCTCCCTTCCTGTGACGTCTCCACTCACACTTGCATGCACCACTTCATCAGCCACTACGTCCATCACTAGCACACCCACCAGAACACTCCGCACACGTGCAGTCACCACCCCCACTGCCATTTACACGTCCCCTGTGTCCTCTCCCAGTGTCTCTGTCACCCCCTCTTCCAAACCACACAAACGCAGGCAGCCACCCACCCAACAGCCATCCACCTCACGACAGCCTCCGTCACAAGCACCTGCACCCAAAGACAGCACACTTGACTCTCCTACAACCACATCCTCTTCCTCCACTCCCATACCCACTGCACCTACCCTTCCCATTGCTCCTAAAAAGTTTTTCCTCTCCAAAAATAACCTCTTTCCATCACCTGACCCACCCCCTCCATCTCGTAAAAGTCCAATCAGCACCTCAGCCACCACAACCCCTGGACCTACAAGGACCATAGTCCAGGGATATTGGAGTCCACCACCTTCGAGGGCAGCTACATCGGCCAGCAGCAAAGGGACAGCCAGCCAACCCCCTGGGAAAAAATCCAAAAAAGGCAAGGGCCGGCGCGAGAGGACAGAGACGGCAGCCTCCACAGGCACCACCCTGGCACCGTCAGGAAGTGGGGTGCCACCTGGCACATCTCCAAAGGGAGGCAAGGGCCACAGAGGATCAGGCAAGGATGGCAAAGGCAGCACGGCCGACAAGTCCGGCAGCAGGCGAACTGCCCAGGAGGGCCCCACCAGCCCCATTCCGGGGGTGAAGGAGTACACCCACGGGCACGGGACACCAGCACAGGAGGGCCCCGCAAGCGAGAAGTCGGATGGCGAGTGAACACCATATATTGGCCGGATCTGGTGCCCTGGAGACACATGTGAAGAACCGCTGAACAGGGCCCTTCAAGACAGGCACCACTGAACAGGGCACCGCCGTCTCAAGAACCGCTGAACAGGGCCCTTCAAGACAAGCACCGCTGAACAGGGCACCGCCGTCTCAAGAACCGCTGAACAGGGCCCTTCAAGACAAGCACCGCTGAACAGGGCCCTTCAAGACAAGCACCGCTGAACAGGGCACCGCCGTCTCAAGAACCGCTGAACAGGGCCCTCAAGACAAGCACCGCTGAACAGGGCACCGCCGTCTTAAGAACCGTTGAACAGGGCCCTTCAAGACAAGCACCACTGAACAGGGCCCTTCAAGACAAGCACAGCTGAACAGGGCACCGCCGTCTCAAGAACCGTAGAACAGGGCCCTTCAAGACAAGCACCGCTGAACAGGGCCCTTCAAGACAAGCACCGCTGAACAGGGCACCGATGTCTCAAGAACCGCTGAACAGGGCCCTTCAAGACAGGCAGCGCTGAACAGGGCACTGCCGTCTCAAGAACCGCTGAACAGGGCCCTTCAAGACAGGCAGCGCTGAACAGGGCACCGCCGTCTCAAGAACCGCTGAACAGGGCCCTTCAAGACAGGCACCGCTCCGCTGGGCCCTTCAACTCAAGCACCGCTCTGCTGGGCACCGCCGTCTCTGCACCGCTCCGCTGAGGCCTTCCTCTCAAGCACCGCTCCGCTGGGCCCTTCCTCTCAAGCACCGCTCCGCTGGGCCCTTCAACTCAAGCACCGCTCCGCTGGGCACCGCCGTCTCTGCACCGCTCCGCTGGGCCCTTCCTCTCAAGCACCGCTCCGTTGGGCCCTTCAACTCAAGCACCGCTCCGCTGGTCACCGCCGTCTCTGCACCGCTCCGCTGGGCCCTTCCTCTCAAGCACCGCTCCGCTGGGCCCCTCAACTCAAGCACCGCTCCGCTGGGCACCGCCATCTCTGCACCGCTCCGCTGGGCCCTTCCTCTCAAGCACCGCTCCGCTGGGCCCTTCCTCTCAAGCACCGCTCCGCTGGGCCCTTCCTCTCAAGCACGCTCCGCTGGGCCCTTCAACTCAAGCACCGCTCCGCTGGGCACCACCGTCTCTGCACCGCTCCGCTGGGCCCTTCCTCTCAAGCACCGCTCTGCTGGGCCCTTCAACTCAAGCACCGCTCTGCTGTGCACCGCCGTCTCTGCACCGCTCCGCTGGGCCCTTCAACTCAAGCACCGCTGGCACATTGGCAGAAGGGGCAGGCCCGGATCAGTGTCGTACAGGGCTGCACGATACACTCTGGGCACCAAGACTCCTCCGGTACTGCTGGAGTCTGTCATCCACTTGAGAGACTGTGGCTTTGCACTCCCCAGGATGGCACAGTGGGCAAGCCACCCACTGTAGAGACTTGTGAGACTGTGGCTTTGCACTCCCCAGGATGGCACAGTGGGCAAGCCACCCACTGTAGGGACTTGTGAGACTGTGGTTTGCACTCCCCAGGATGGCACAGTGGGCAAGCCACCCACTGTCTGGACTTGAGAGACTGTGGCTTTGAACTCCCCAGGATTGAACAGTGGCCATGGAGGCCCCTCGTGGATCTGGCGTCGTGGACTCATGTGGCTGAGGTGCCCCCCCTTCCCTTCCCCCTGAGGTGCCTGTAGTTTTCCTATCTGATGCCCCTGCAGTGTTCTCTCCAATCGATTCAGGTCTCATGTGTGGGCTTTGCCCATGTGTTGAGGACCATTGGCCCACGTACAATGACAGAAAGCCAATTTTGACAGGACAATTTACATATGTGTATATAGTTATGGGATGTTTGACTTACTTATTTACTTAGCCTTACAATATATTTGAATTCCAATAACATATTATTTTGTCTTTGCATTCTTCCGGGGGGTTTGGGGGGTGTCACTCTGAGTTGTTGCTCTGCATTGGTGTGTAGGTAGTTGGGTGGGGGGTGGGGATGTCACGTATGTGTGTGCCCGTATTCTTTTCTCCTCCCCCCTCCCCTGTGTCGTAGGTGCAGTACTCACCGTTGTCTTCTGCGCCGGCGTTCGTGCTCCTGGTAGAGGAGCAGGTAGACAATTGCTGGTAGGATGTGTAGTTCTGGTTCCATGCTGTCCAGATTCCTCGTGGAGTGTGTAGGGTGAGCGTTTTCCCGTTCGTAGTCTGTTTCCGCCGTGTTTTTATCGGCGGGACTCCCGCCCCGGAAAAGGTGGCGGATTGGTGAGTTGTGATAGGGTGGGCGGTACATTGTCTCCCGCCTGTCTGTTGGCGGTGACCGCCGCGCTGTTTGTTTGTCCCTCCGTGGCGGTCAGAGTGTTAAAGTGGCGGTCTGTGTTGGCGGTTCCCGCCAGGGTCAGAATTCCATTTTTTTGGCCGCCTGCCTGTTTGCGGGTTGGCCGCCGCTTTAACACCGACCGCCAGGGTTGGAATGACCCCCTTACTCTTTCTAAAAGTGATATGCGGTGTCTCATGTACATATTGTGTCAATACAGAATCTGTATGTAAAATATGCCAACTTCTACTTAGTACAGACCTAACCTTCTTCGATTGTTTGGAGAAAGTGGTGATAAATCTTATACTTTCTTCCTCAATGGCTTTGGTGTTGTGGGTATCAAAGAGCAGACTTTCTCTTGTGATTCTACTGACCTTATCCATTGCCTGGGCAACCAGATGTTCACTATACCCCCGTTCTTTAAATCTTGTACACATATTTCTCTGTTCAAGTTCAAAGTCTAGGGCAGTACTGCATATTCGTTTTGCTCGCAGAAGTTCCCCATAGGGGATACTGCGTATAAGACTACCCGGGTGTGCACTCTGTGCACTAAGGAGACTGTTCCCTGCTGTTTTTTTCCTATACAGTTTTGTGGTAAGTCTTTCTGCCTCTACAGTAATCATTACATCTAAAAATTCAATGCCACTGTTGCTGATTGTTCCACTGAAAGCCAAATTACAATTATTCACATTCAATTTCGATATGAAATCATTCGCTGACATCGTGTCACCTCTCCAAATGACAAATACATCGTCGATATATCTACACCATAAAATTACATGTTTCTCAAACTCAGGTAAACTGACGGACATCCGCTCCTCCCACCAGCCCATGAACAAGTTTGCGTAGCTGGGGGCAAAGCAAGTGCCCATTGCAGTCCCCTGTAGTTGTCTATATACATTGTTGTCAAACAGAAAGAAGTTATTCTTTAGACAGAAGTCAATCATATCTATTATCATTTCAGTATGTAGCAAGTATGAAATCGGTCTTGCCCTCATGTGATGTCTGGTAGCGGCCAACCCCACATCATGTTTAATACACGTATACAGGCTAGCCATGTCTAATGTCATTAATAGAAAGTCTTGTTCCCAGTGTATTCCATCTATGATCTTAAGAAAATGTGCTGTGTCTTTTATATAGGAGGGTAATCCCTCCACAAAAGTACGAATAAAAAAGTCAATATATTTAGATGTATTTTCCAACATTGATCCTAGAGCAGACACAATTGGTCTTCCAGGGGGATTGATCTTATCTTTGTGCAACTTCGGTAGTAAGTATAGAACTGGAATTTTGGGATGTTCACATACAAGGAAACAATATTCATCCCATTCTAGAAGTCCTTGCTCTCTCCAATTTCGTAATTTATCTCTGAAAGAGTTATCGGACTGTTTTACCAGCTCGTAATTTGCTCTTATATAGCAATTGGAGTCCCCCAATTGTCTTAAACCTTCCTTGATGTACCAATTCTTATCCATGACAACGACATTGCCTCCTTTATCGGACTGTCTAATTACAATGTTGTTGTCCTTTTTCAATTTCTGCAGTGCTTGAAACTCTACTATACTCAAATTATTCTTCCTATTGTCACCTTGTTTGTCCTTCAGCTGTCTCAATTGTTTAATAACATCCTTTTCAAAGACTTCTATTGAATCGCACTGAACTGTAGGTAAGAATCGAGATTTGGCTTTGAAAGGCCCAGGGCATGATCTATCTACTTCTACCCCCAAAACATCAAAGTTAATTAGAGAGTCTTGATGAGCTGATGTATCATCATCTAGCTCAGCCAAAGTGTGTAAGATTTCAACATCACTGATGCATAGATTACTAGGTTTGAAAGTACTCTCAGGCTTACTTAATCGAGTTGTATTACTAAACCATTTTTTCAATTTTAATTTCCTAACAAATTTGAATAAATCTATTCTTGTCTGCGTATAGTAAAAATTCCTCGAGGGACAGAAAGAGAGACCTAGAGAGAGAAGTTTATGCTCAATAACAGTTAGTGCCCTTTTAGACACATTAACTACATTCATGATATTGTCTTTTTGGCTCTGGTTGTCATCCCCATCGGCTTTTGTTCTTCTTTTCTTGCGTCTCGCCTTTGCTTGTCTGTTCCTCTCCCTCTTCCTCTCATTCCTCTCCCCCTTCCTCTTTGTGAGGGCTGAAACCCTCGTTGTTCTGTCCTGCCTTTGTGTAATACTTGGAATTGTTTTAAAAAATTAGATTTATCTGTGTGTTGTCCTCCTTGATTGATAGCGGATAACGTAGTTTCGGAAAAATCTGATAGATTGCTATCAGAAACATCACTTTCACTAGTATCGTGTGAGACCCCAACTTTCTGTCCCACTTGTATTTCTCTCTGTAGGTTGGACTCTTCATTGTACATATGGTCAAATTTCTGATGGAAAGTCAAAATTCTTCCTGAGTTATAGTCTTTGAAATCACGTATACATTTCCGTTGTTTCTTCATGGTGATTTTTCTTCTAATTTTGCCAATCTGATCTAAATTTTCTTCATAAACTCTTCATATGCTTCTTTTGATACTGTAGCTACTAATTCTGCTGTTAATTTTTCAATCTCATCCAAGATTTTTTCTCTGTCTTTAATGGTATATTTGATCAGAATTTTCATCATGTTTAGTGAGCAGCAATTCAAATTGCTTGCCCACTCTTCTAACATCATCGGATCTGGTTCATCATAAGTTGGTATAGTGAAGATCCTGAGGCCCCTTGGAACTCTCTCAACATCACAGTATCTTTGTAAGGATTCTGCTTCCCACCATTTAGTGAGTTCTTTTATATGTAATTTTTCCAACTTTTCACATAATAATTGTGATTTCATGCCCAAATTGATACTACCATTATCCATGTTGTTTGTATTCTCATTGTTGGCAGCGGAGAAAAAAAGTTTATTAGACTTTTCCTTTCTTCGTACCTCCAAAGCAGACGCCATGTCTTGCCACTGAAATTCCAACAGTATTGTAAAGTACTGGCCAAGGTGAGTATAATCACGAAAAAACTATGTCCTTTACTCACTCTTAACTGTAACAGCCCATATTAATCTCTAGAAAAAGCACATAATCCACAGGGAGTATGTTCCTTAGGTCAGGTTTAATCCTTTGTAAAATGTCACCTTGATTATTCCCTAAAAGATGGATATTCACTATATGTGCTCATAACTCAATGTTAGTCGACACTGTGACCCAAGTTGTTCTTAATAAACTGGCCATTCTGGATTTTTGTATTGCCGTATTCCTTCTAATACACGAGACCGAAAATGTCAAACAAAGCCATACAGCTTTAATTCATGCCCACAATCACCAAAGAATTCTCCTAATGGTTTGCCAAGCCTCCATATTAAATCCAACCTGCTTCGCTTTCAAACCGAAGAATTCCCTCAACCATGCAAGCAAGTTTTCTATTTATGCATGTCATCCCAAGTGAACACGCCGTCTTTGTTGGCTGCCGCGCTAATGGAATCGATGCCGTGAACGCGCATGTATAGCAGACTTACTTCGCTTTTAAGCGGACGATCGGATTCCTTCAGACGAGGAACCACCGTCCTTCGCTGTTACCGTTACCGTACTGCAGTCTTCTCTTTTCAGTTCTCGTGAATGGGGCCGTGTATATGTGCGGTGGCGTCAACGCAGAAATTAAATTCATGTCCTGATTTTTGATATTACCTAAGATGAACTAACTAACAAATGTATATAATTTTAGAGTTGTATTCCATTGTTGGGATGTTTGGGGTTAGTAATTAACATGTGTGTTGGGGCAATATGTATAGCACTGGTGTTTTAGGAGTTTCCAACCTGTAGACTTATTGATTTACTTATTTATCCCCAGATTATTTAATATATTTAATATTTATATTTATTTAAATAAAGGTATTCATGCATTGTTATTTATAAACAGTTTGGATATTATATCAGTATTAGCTGTTAAAATGTGATGTTTAAATAACGGAAGAATAAGATGACAAGATGGATAATATCAAGCCACAGAGGTTGGGTTTTTTATATTTTATATTTTTACATTTATTCATGGGTTATATTTAAATTATTTATTTTTCTAACACTGGTAATTGGTTTTAGAAGTGAGCAAAAACACACTATAAAATACTGTAGATAAGAGCAGATGATTAGCGACTTAATGAGAAGACAGCAATTTAGGTGAGTCAACTTGGTAAAACAGACATAGTGGATAAGCTGACGTTCAGCTATTAATGGAATAAGAGAACTAGAATAGTTTCAACTGAAGATTGTCAAAGAAATCTAGCCTATATCATTGTCTATAATTATTAAAGGTTGATAAATTGAAGGTAATATTAATAGATTTCGTCACTTTAGGAGGAACTGTAGTAAATACTATGTCGTTTTTGGCATTTTATTATGTGAAAAGATATAGTCCAAAATGGCTGCCAGTTTTTCTTTCCTGAGGAACCTGTCTTCGAAATTAGTTCTTTTTTCATGTTTTGTAATTCAGGTTTATATGTGACTAGAATGAACTGGAGGAGTATTGTGAGCAAGGCTACGGCCGAAACGCGTCAATAAATGTAAAATTGCATGGCCATGGTGTCCGGTTATCCTTTTCTGGACTGTGAAATTGCTGTATGTGATATATATATATATATATATATATATATATATATATATATGTGCATGCACCAAAAATGTTCAGTCCACTGTAGTTGGATTCTAGAGCATTTGAGAGCTATTAAAAATTATGATCAGTTACCCAGTTGTGAGACATTGGCAAGAAGTACATTCCCAAAATCCTTATACGCTTTCTTTCTTTGGTATTAACAGAGTGACAGCAACTATGCGAGGAGGCGACAGGGAAAGAAAATGCGGGATATTGGAGTCAGAGTACACTGTATGTCTCAACAGCAAGGCCCCAGTAGGAATAAATTCTGATGAGGAACTTTCCATACACATTGGCTGAAACCCATTGGCTTTGCTAAAGAAAAAGTACTTGGAGGTTTTCTTACTCCATCTCTTCATGTATATTATGATGGAATCTAATTTGTAATATGAACTGATATTTTCTTGTGCACTGTGTTCCACTCATTATGTAGCATTGTGAGTGTACTGAGTGTTGACAATTTGGTGTTGGGTTGTTCAGTTGATTATTTATTTTATGTCTGCATTTAGCAAGGAGGACTATACGGCCACTGGGCCATAATAATTGTGAAGTTTTTTTTTCATTTTAAATATATACCAGTTTGGATGCAGAATATCGTATATTTATATGCTCTGATTGAGTTTTTCAATCAAGACACAGAAGTTATAATTGAGCCGGCTTTTGACGATGTTTAATGAGTATACTTGAGTCAAGCTGGTCCTTATATTCTTGATGTACCATTTGAAGGATACATTGAATCTATGCAGGAGGTGTTATAATTTTTGTATAATATTTTGTTTTGTTTGATGCAAAATGTAATTCCTATTTTTATGGAATGTAGACTTTCTTTTAGGAAAATGGGAAGAGTCTTTCTACTACCTCTATTGTGATATATTCCATTAGTCTTTAAAGGTGGTGGTGCACTCATTTGTTTTACTGGCTGTGAAGAAGGTCTCAGTTGAGATCGAAATGCGTTGCCAATAAATTATGCTTCATGGTTAACAAGCCTTGGAGTGCGTGTTTTTGGTGCATGGGAAACGAGGCACCCTTCTTTTGTAAATATATATATTTATATATATATTCCAAAAAAATGATGAGAAAAACTAATCGAACCAGCTGCACCATATTGTAGTATAAGATCAATCCATGTCTGCAAAATAAGGAAACAAAATCTTTCCTGTAGAATCCACTGCTTTATTTTATGCGTTTATAAATGAAAACGCTATCTCCCATAAAACAACATGTCAACGCATTTCGGCAAACGCCTTCAACCGGACATGTTTTCCCCACACATATCATCATTATAAAGGTACCGCCCGTGCACCATCATCTATTTCCATTGTACCATCCAATTTCTAAATGCGGCCGCCATCTTTAAAAGGAAACATCACTTAGTCTAAACCATATAATTTACCCGAATAAATAAATAGATAGCCCTAAAAATATATAACAAGTTCACATGCAGTTCTATTTTATAAAACAGAATGATTCTAAAATCAAAATATTATACAGTTATACTACAGCATATTTTCATATAACGTACAATTATTTTAGACACTCATCTTCTCCAAACGTAATTTCATGAACATTTTACATATAAAGACATAGGGGGTCATTACAACCCTGGCGGTACAGGACCGCCAGGGCTGAAATGACGGAAGCACCGCCAACAGGCTGGCAGTGCTCCCCTGGTCATTACGACGGCGGCGGAAGTGCCGCAGTCACACGGCAGGGGCCGGCGGTTTCCCGCCACAATGGCCCCTGCGGTAGTAATCCGCCAGGGCACCGGATCACGAGTCCCCCTACCGCCAGCCTTTTTCTGGCGGTTTGAACCGCCAGGAAAAGGCTGGCGGTATGGGGAGTCGCGGGGCCACTGTGGGCCCCTGCACTGCCCATGCCACTGGCATGGGCAGTGCAGGGGCCCCCTGACAGGGCCCCATGAGGCTTTTCACTGTCTGCTCTGCAGACAGTGAAAAGCGCGACGGGTGCAACTGCACCCGTCGCACGGCTGCAACACCGCCGGCTCCATTTGGAGCCGGCTCCCATGTTGCGGCCTACATCCCCGCTAGGCGAGCGGGCGGAAACTCTGTTTCCACCCACTGGCCCAGCGGGGATGTCATAATGGGCACCGCTGGAGTGCGGCTGCATTGGCGGCCGCACGGCGGTTACAACTTGGCGGGCGGCGGTTGCCGCCCGCCAATGTTGTAATGACCCCCATAATGTTTTTAAAAATTCTATGTATACCACTGTGAGAAATGTCAATATAAATTGATATAAAATCATTCCATATAGTGTCACATCAAAAGCTGCAGTAAACAGAACGGATTAATTAACAATAAGAAGGGGTGTCTCAATTGGTCATCACAGCTCAATTTTACATCCAGATTGTTTACTTATCATGGACTAAATCACCCCATAGTGTCTCCTATGGTTATACTATACGATGAGGGTCGCTCTAGAATTCTAAATGGACACACGGGCCTATACCCTGAGTTCAACGTGCAATAAAAGTGCAAATGTGTGATGAATGAAGTCACTAGTGCACAAAAGTGAAAGAAAGTGCATTCACAGAGACAGATAGTATATACACATTGAATCCATATATCATTGTAGTTCAAAACTAAATTGGTGGGCTATACCATCCAAATATAAATGTTGAGACTTGAATAGATGTAATACTGCTTCTAAGGTGAAGAACAACAGAGATCAAAAATCAAAGATCAAAAATGAATTGATAAATTACGGGCAATCATAAATGTACATGGAGTTCAGCATCAAGGTAATGACCCCATGAAATCTCCGAGCCTAATAAAAGGATCATCCTTGATTCTGTTTGTCTTAATTCCGATAGTCTATTACCTGCTCTTGGACCCAATTTAATCGATTTGATGCCATAAACACCTAGTGTACTACAATCACCTCCATGTATCTCCCAAAAATGTTTAGCCAGCGGATATGTTCTGTCTTGATTCTTGATAGCTCTCAAGTGTTGAAGAAATGTTATTTTAGGTTTATGGATGGTACTGACAACATATTTCTTATTACAACCACATTCGATGACATGTACAACATACTGGGTATTACTTGTGATTCTTTCCTTAATGTCACATTTTCTACCATCAAGTGTTAAATAGTTTTTTGTATTTCGTGCATAGTTACAGGCCTTTTTGAAAAAACCTAGACTTTTCTTAGACAACCATGACCCATTGTCTTTTGAAACAAAAAGACTTTTCATTAAATGATCTCTCAAAGAATTGGTTTTACAAAAAGTAATCTCGGGATGTTGACCAATCTTGTTCTTTATCTCAGGGTCTTGTTGTAAAATGTGCCAATTATATTGTAAAATACCTCTTAAGGTATTGTGTTGTCGATTGAATTCTAGAAACAATCTTGGGGACGATAACTGATCTGCATCAGAGCTTTATTCTTTAAAAGTAACTCATCTCTACTTTTAATTCTAACCCTGTTGCAGGCATCGTGAGGATTTTGTGGGGATAACCGCTCCTTAAAAATCTCTGGAACATATCATCCGTGACTATTTCAAAACCCTCATCATTAGAGCATATCCTACTGTTGGTTATGCTCCACTTAAGAGCTTTTTGATGGCCACTATTACCATGCAGTATAGAATTGCAGGCTGTCGGTTTGCGATAAACCATAGTCATCAATGTATCATTTTTAATAAATATTTGGACATCCAAAAACGCGATGGACTCTCTACTGCAGACTGCTTCAAGATTAATATTAAGCTGATTGTTATTGAGCAAATGAATATATTACAATAACAATTCTTCTTCACCATCCCAAATCAAGAACAGGTCGTCAGTGTAAGGTACCCATAGTATTACCTTATTCATGAACCTATTGTGTGCCTCTGACCACGCTATCTCCTTCTCCCACCATCCCATGTAGAGATTAGCATATGTCAGAGCAAAGGAGGCACCTATGGCTGTGCCCTGTTTTTGGAGATAGAATTCGTTATTGAATATAAAAACGTTATGTGTCAGGCAAAACGATAACATGGATATCAACATCTCACTATGCTGTAAAAATTCTAGGGGACGTGTTTTAAGAAAGTATCTGCATGCCTCAATACTAAACTCATGCTTTATCAATGTGTAAAGCAAGGCAACATCCATCGTGACCATTAGATAACTCTTCTGCCACGGAATGTTATGAATTTTGGGTAAAAAGTCATTAGTGTCACATAAGTAAGATGGTAATTCGGTGACAAATGGACATAAAAATAAGTCCAGATGTCTTGAAGTATTTTCCAATAGAGACAAATTCATGCTTACTATAGGGCGCCCTGGGGGATGGTGTGCATTTTTATCAATTTTTGGCAAAAAGTAAAAACAGGTTTTTTTTGGAAAATCAGTTTCTAGATACAAATATTCATTTTGATCAATTAAATTTTCACCACGCCATTGTTCGAGCAATTCATAATATATCTTCTGATATTGTCCAGTAGAGTTCATGCCCAATTTTTCATAGTGACATTCATTGTTGAATTGTCGTTGAGCTTCCTGTATATAATCATCCATTTCCATAATGACAATGTTTCCACCTTTATCGGAAGGTTTGATGATTATGGAGTTGTTAGCTTTAAGGGAATTCAAATCTTTCCAATCGCTCACAGTGTAATTGCTGGAAATATTTCTTTTAGATTTAATATTATTGAATTTTACGGTTCATACGAAATTTGTCTATACCACCCACTGTGAGTTCATTAAATAAATCAATTAAATTGCCACTTGGGAACAGTGGGTTAAATCTACTAGACAGTCTCATCATGCTATTCTCAGTGCTATTGGTGATGAAACCCATGGTTTGTAAAATTTCTCCATCATCACGCTCAATGTTATGAGTAGTAAAATTGTCCATGGTTTCCTCAGCTAAATCATTAATAGAAATTAATGCTGAAGTATCTTCAATAGTGAAGCCTGAGGGTCCCGAGTTGACAGATTGCACATTAAACCCAAACACAGTGGGGCACATTTATACTCTGTTTGCGCCGAATGTGCGTCAAAAATTTTCACGCACAATCGGCGCAAACCCTGCCGCATATTTATACTTTGACGCCCGACCCCGCGGGCGTCAAAATTCCACTATGTGCATCATTTTATGGAAGGGGGAGCCAGCCTTGCGTTAATTATATGCAAGGTAGGCGTTCCCTTCCAAAAAATGACTTTAAGGCCTGTGCCCCTTATTTATACTCTGGCGTCATTTTGACGCACATGAGGGGGTGGGCCTTAAAGAATGGCGCACAGCCTGATGTGCGCCTTTTTTTAACGCCTGGGTCAGGGCAGGCATTAAGGGACCTGTGGGCTCGGAAGGAGCCCAGAGGTGCCCTCCCCTGCCCCCAGGGACACCCCCCTGCCACCCTTGCCCACCCCAGGAGGACACCCAAGGATGGAGGGACCCATCCCAGGGAAGTAAAGGTAAGTTCGGGTAAGTATTTTTTTCCGATTTTTTTTGTGGCATAGGGGGGCCTGATTTGGGCCCCCCTACATGCCACTATGCCCAATGACCATGCCCAGGGGACACAAGTCCCCTGGGCATGGCCATTGGGCAAGGGGGCATGACTCCTGTCTTTGCTAAGACAGGAGTCATGTCAATGGAGGTTGGGCGTAAAAAAAAATGGCGCAAATCCGGTTTGAGGCCTGAATTTTGCCTCAGACCTGACTTGCACCATTTTTTGACGCACAACCCCCATTTTCCCATACGCCGGCGCTGCCTGGTGTGAGTCATTTTTTTTTACGCACACCAGTCCGCAGCGCCGGCTAACGTAATTCCATTAATAAGGCACCCGCATGGCGCGTTGGAATGGCGTTAGCCGGGGGTAAAAAAATTTACGCACAGCTGCGTTGGCGCAGTTGTGCGTCAAAAAGTATAAAAATGGGCCAGTGTGTTTAGAAAAATGTTTCATAAGACGTAGTTTGCGAACAAATTTATATAGTTCAATCCGTGTTTTCACATAGTCCCACTCTATGCTGGGACAGAAGCTTAATCCTAAATTTAATATATGTTGCTGTTTAGATATAAGAATAGTTTTTGAGATATTCATGATGATATTGATTTTTCCGAAATATGATTTGCTGAACTTGACGAGTTTATTTTTTATGTTAATTGCTTTTTCCTATGGCTCCGCTTTGTCTTGTTCCTCCTCGCCATCTCCTCTGTTTTTGCTTGGATGTGTCGTAGCCATTTGCATCAATCACATCTCCCCTTGAAAATTCCAATTTATTAAGTGGTGCTTCATCAGCTGAAGAACTGGGATCTGAACTCACATCTGTAAGCTGGACATTCGCATTCTCTCTAATCTCCATTTTGTCCTGTGTTCTCAAGGTGTCGTATTTCCATGCAAAAGTATAGATTTTACCATGTTCATAATCTAATTT
This sequence comes from Pleurodeles waltl, assembly GCF_031143425.1. Lineage (NCBI taxonomy): Eukaryota > Metazoa > Chordata > Amphibia > Caudata > Salamandridae > Pleurodeles > Pleurodeles waltl. The sequence continues at coordinate 776,860,271 of NC_090445.1, forward strand.
GTCTCTGTGAAATTTGTGAGCTTTGCGTGTCTTTGTTTTATCTTCCTTCCTTTTAATACGTTCTTCCATTTTTTCCAGTAGTGCTGGAACTCCCTGCTGATTAGGGATGCCCTCAAGTTCTTTAAGTAAGGTTTCTATGATACCCAATTGTGCCTCCATTCGTCTTTTTTGCTTGTGTAATGGGAGTGCCCATTAGTTTGTGGGAACAGGCAGCAATATGGGCTCTCCATTCTTCTAATAAATCTGGATCCATGTCACCTAAATTAGGTATTATCAAAATACTTAATCCTCTGGGTACCCTGTCGTTTTCCATATATTTGGTGAGTGATGTCATTTCCCACCATTTTTTCAATTCTGAAATACGCGCTTTTTCCAAATCTTTAATAATGTTACTGCTTGTCCGTGATCTTGTAGTCCCTAATTTTGTAATATCTGGGTCACGGATATTATCCCTGAACAGTTCTGCTGCCGCCTGCTCCCATAATAGCCTACGTTCAGCCATAATTCATGTTAAGAAAGTATATGCAGAACAATCACGCTCTTTCCGCAACTCTCTGTCCAAACCAAAGACAAGTAGGTAAAGGAAGGAAGGGGAGGAGGTAGCGTATATCTTCACTCGATCCTTCGTAACGTAAAGCAAACGTCAATCAACACAGTCAACGATAGCGTAAAGGTTGATATATAGATAATTTGTGTTAATCAATATGCCGGGCTAAAGCCATCAAAGGAACAGATCCTGCCCGGACTGGCATCACGTGGCTGAAGGGAAAAGACTCCTGTGACTGCGGAAGGGTGTCTCGCAAACTGTGGGCGCCACAGACGCCCCAGGAAACAAAACAACTCCTACCGTAAGTCTGGCGTCTTCAAATCTTTCTTCACAATCTGATGCAGTGCTGCGTATTCCAACACAATTTGATTCCACCCGTCAGGTACATACATGCGCACTCTTATCGGTGTGCCAGCTGAAACACGTACAGGTGAAACGCGATTAATATATTCCAAAAAAAGATGAGAAAAACTATATACATATTTCAAAAAATAAAAACAATCAATTAACGTAATTACTGTGCAATAAAAATACGTATTAGTTAATAAATAATTGCTATTCAGTTATTAGGTAATTAACTATACAGGGGTGCAAAGAACAGACCGCAGCTCTTTATGATGCTGAATTTTCGGGTGCAGGGAAGATTAGTGGCTTGACAATCAAAGAAAAAAGTCTTATAAAATCTCTGTTCAGTTTTCTCAAATGTAAGCTGGCAGTCCCTCTCTTTTTTGACACAGAGCTTAACAGGGTTGGTGACTTAGGGCCTGATTTTAACTTTGGAGGACGGTGTTAAACCGTCCCAAAAGTGGCGGATATACCACCTACCGTATTACGAGCCCATTATATCCTATGGAACTCGTAATACGGTAGGTGGTATATCCGCCACTTTTGGGACGGTTTAACACCGTCCTCCAAAGTTAGAATCAGGCCCTTAGTCCTGTTAAAACCCTTCCTCTTCTAGGTAAGACTGGTCTACCCCAGAACTTCCCACTTATAGGTCTCAAATGGAGGAGGTATTGAGCAAAGTGAAAGGTAATGCCATCCTCTGGGTTTCACATGAGCAATTTAGGTCTGGCCATGTATTAGATTAATCCCTCCTGCATAAACAACAACACCAATGTAGTTTTTGAAGAGGCATTTTGGACAAGTATGACAGATACTAATTCTAAATCACTTAAAATCAGAAGCTATATTTAAAACAATTAATGACAATATAAACAATAGTAACACATACAATTATTATCTGACCTAAACATATTAAAATAACTTTAAAAATAATTTATAATCACAATATTAGTGAAAATGATATTTAAAACACTGATATTACTTACAATGATATTACTTACCTCACAAAACGTTATTTTTGTCAAAATTATTTTTACATCTCAATTTCTGTGTGCCACAATATTTATTTTCCAATATTTTTGTCTCCTGCTCGATATTTTGTACAAACACCACTGTTAATTAACGAAAACATAAACTTGAAAACAAACCCCAGATGTACAAGGGTTCCAGCTTTTTATTTTGAATAAAAAGCCTTCCTGGCCTTTTATTTCTTGCTCTCTTTTCAGAATGAAGGACTAATGTTCAGTCACAGAAGCAGTCAGCACTAAATAAAGATGCTGGACTAAATATCTTTGACCTCAAGGATTGTTCTGGCAATCTCTCTTTAATTGCATGCCTTGTATTCAGCCTGTCAAGCCATTGTGTGTTTTGATATTTGTCACATTTTTTACTATATTTCGTACTAGCCTATGACAAAATAGAAAGTGGTGAATGAAGTGTCAGGCATTTGTAATACCCAGTGTTTCGGACTTCTGTTTATGCCCGTGTTTTACTAGAGATAAGAGAGTGCCAGATCTAGACTACGCCTGTATGTGTTCATAGCCTCTCAAACATCCTGCCACGTGATCAGCGTGAGTCATGGCATATCGTTGTACAGTTATGTTATGTTATGTTATGTTATAACAGCTTATATAGCGCCTAAATACTGCCCGGAGGCCTCGTAGCGCTTTACTTACATAACGGCAAGGTGTCATCATCTTACGATCAAATGGAGATTAGATTTTAAATAGCCAGGTTTTTAAGGCCTTCCTAAATAGGGTCTCTTGGGGTGTCGATCTAATACTAAAAGGAAGGCTATTCCAGAGAGTGGCACCTTGATAGGCTAAGGATCTTCCTCCCCATCTCACTTTCTTTATTTTAGGTACTGTAGCCAGCATCGCTGAAGACGATCTGAGTGGTCTGGTCGGAATATATATCGATGCCAGGGTTTTAAGCATTTCCGGGCCATGATTAAATATAGATCTATGAAAATGGCATAATGTCTTAAACTGAATTCTTTTATCTACTGGCAGCCAATGTAGGGATGAAATTGCAGCCCGAATAGAGTGATGTTTAGCGGTATTTAAAAGAAGATGAGCGGCTGCATTTTGCACCCTCTGCAGCCTGTGGATGACATATTTTGGTGCTCCTACAAACAGAGCATTCCCGTAGTCGAGACGAGAGCCTATCAGTGCCTGAATCACCAGTCTCCTAGCAAGTAGAGGAAGTATTGTTATAACCTTCCTCAAGGTTCTAAGAAGAGCAAAGGAGGTTCCAGCTATTCTATTGACATGTTGTGACATGGAGAGTTGAGGATCTAACCATACTCCAAGACTCTTAATAATAGATTTAGGGGGGGGGGAGATTGAGATCTCCAATCAATGAGCTTGGATTGATGGAGGAGGCTTTTTGTGATCCAAAAAACATGACTTCTGTCTTGTCATCATTGAGTTTTAGTTTACTTCCTGACATCCAAGTCACAATTGCTTTTAAGCACGGACCCACTGCTGTATCCATGTCTGGATAGGAATTAGAGAAGGAGACAATTAGTTGAGTGTCATCTGCGTAAGACACCAACTTAAGTCCATATGATTAGATGATTTCTGCTAAAGGTTGCATATAAACATTAAAAAGTAGTGGGCTCAAAGCCGAGCCCTGTGGAACTCCACAACTACTGAAAGTACGCCTAGAAGTACATGATCTGTCAAGAACCTCGAAAGATCTTCCATGGAGGAATGAAAGAATCCACTCCAGTGCTAATCACAAAATGCCACATCGTTGTAATCTATCTTTAAGGATGTTCAAATCAACAGTATCGAACGCTGCACTTAAGTCTAAAAGAATGATGGCAGTTTCCATTCCTTTATCTATCCTCATTTTAGAGGATGTCAAAGACTGATTACTCTACAGTGAATAGCGCAAACCCTAATGAGACATCTTGTCAATCCTGAGATGTCTTGAAAATATTTGCATATCCTTGTGTACTTTAAACTGCAGATTTGTGACTATTAATAGTAACTAGTTTAATCAGTATAATCTTGCCATTTTGTTTCTCTGTGCACATTGTTTACAGGTTACCTCTTACTTTGGTCTCTGTATCTCGGGTATGGACTACTGAGAAACATCACTGAATGTTGTGTTACTTTCCCTAAAGAAGACCTTCTTTCCTGGTTACTTGTTGTGCGAGAATGACATTAAACCATCCTTGACTTTCCTATCCTCAGTATCAGTTCCTAAACTATCTTTCTATAAAAACAGAGAACCCTGAGACAGGGAGTCAGTGGAACTGTGGCCCCAAAATCTGTAACGTTTTGCCTCATTCCATGAGAGAAGCACCTAGGGACATATGTTCAGTTTAATGGTCGCAAAATAATGGTCGCAATTTATGACTGCTATTTTTGCGACCTATACAAAATTTTAATAAGTGGCCTATCTCCTCATAAGTTGGTTTTAAAACTCACGAATCGTAGTAAGTCAAAATCTCTCCTACCTCATAAATATTAATGAGATAGGTCACAAATTGCAACTAACTACGATTCAAAGCAATCACACTGAAATGGTGGCCTGCTGGAGTGCATTTCAAACTGAAAGTTTACTTTTTATGGTTTGTTTAAGAGTTGGCAGTGGGTTTTTTACATTCACAAAGGGAAAGGGTGTCAATTTTGGGTCCCCCTTCTCTTTTGTGAGTGCATTATCACCTGTTGTGAGGTTTAATAAAATATCACGTTTTTGCTACTGAATCGTTACTGATCCAGCACCCGTTCACCATATGGTTTCTTGGTGCAATAATTAATAAGACAAAGCTGAATACCACTTTGCATATTACGATAAAAGGCAAACTTGCCTGAATACTAGGTTTTGAATTCTTTCCGGAACCTCACTGTATCATCCTTCCCAGCCTGGGTACCCGCCAATGACTATGCAACATACGCAGCTGAGTTTTACATGTTTTTATTCTTCCTTGTGTAATGTGAACTCAACATTCTAAACCAAGCGTTCATTGCATTCTGCTTTAACTACATCACACTGCTAGAGACTTTGTTCTCAGCCAAAAGGGTTCCGTCATAAAATATGCAAGACACTACATCACTCCCTCTATTAAACAATGTTTTTTTTTTTTTACAAAATCTGTATAATATATATATGCATGTACAACTATATCTCTTCAAACAATCTCCTTGGTGATTTGATCAGTTGGCCTGATCTGGTTACTGGAAGCTGTCATCTTCAATGTCAGAGATGTTTAATGATGGTGAAGACGTAACAGCAGTCACTGAGTCCTCAGGTTCAGTCTTTCCTTCACCATCTTGATCTGAAGACAGATGCATCAAAGGCTTACAGAGAAAAGAGTATCTGGTAACAGATTTCCCAGGGCGGATGGGGGTCACCATGTGTCCCTTGGTAGACACCACATGGAACGGTTCAGCATCATATGTAGCATTACATTTCCTTATTTGCATCTGTCAGGCAATCACAATATCTCCTCTCTTAAAAATGATATTCTTTGCATGTTGCCTCTTGTCCGCATAGGTTTTCATTTTCTGCATGGTAACCAAGTCCCTTGTACGAATCATGTTCTCACTGCTTTCTCTCTTGTTGGTCCATTGAGGCAACATTGTGGTCATTACTCTCTCAAAGTTCAAAGTCGCAGGACTTTCAACTCTGGTTGAGTGAGGTGTTGAAAGATAAGCTTATAGGGTAGAATTTAATACAGTCTTCAAATTGAGCTTCTCAAGCATATTCATAAAATGCTCAACAAGTCAGCTAGCCTGTGGCCACAAAGATATTCTCTTTTAGTACTTTATATTCATATGCTACAGGAATTCTTTGAAATCTCAGCTGTTAAAAGGCAGGCCATTATCAGACTTCAAAATGGCCCATGTTGCAAAGATGCCATGTTGTCTCTCAATGACTCGTCCATGAGTTATAAATGAGAGTTCTTTGACTAATGAAAAACATGAGTATTCATCCACAATTAGAATCAGGTCATGTCCATTGTCGACTGGACTGAAGATGTTGATGGCTATTCTCTCCCATGCATGCTTCTGACATATTAAGAGAATGTTGAGTAACATATGTAGAAAAACTGTTACATGGATGGAAGGCGATGAATTCCTTTTCAACCCTTTCATCTAAATAAGGAAACTAAACTTGGTTTCGGAGAGCAAGGACACCACAAAGTCCTGTATGAGCCACGTCAACTACTTTTTGTCACAGACTTTCAGGAATCAGGATTCTTGAACCTCGCAGTAAAACTCCCTCCTGAGTTATAGACAGTTCATCTTTGACATTTTTGTATTTTTAAAATTAACTTTCATTGGTGAGAGCTTGAGTGTGTTGATTCCATGACTGATGTGAGCCTTTTTACTTCAGCATGTCACTATGTTGGCACATGGCAGTGTTGTTCTGGGCTACACAGATAGCATTCTAGTTTACAATGAACTTAACTTAGGCTTCAGCTGTCTTGGATGTAGTACTGCAACCATGTATAGGCAATCTGGAAAAGTAGTCATCAAAGTTTTGATCCTTTCCTGGATGATGCACAATGGTCATACTTGTGCAATCAAAGTCCCATTGTTCAATGCGAGAAGGCATTTTGGCATTGGGATTGCCAAAGATAGTCAGTAAAGCTTGATGATCAGTTACCCGTGTAAAAAGCTTTACATACAGGCATACATGGAAATGTTCACAAGCTCATACCCTGGCCAAATTTTCTTTCTCAGTTTGCAAGTAAGGACATTCTGTTTGAGACAAACCTCTAGTAGCATATGCCACAATATGTTTGCAAGTATTTGGGTGTCCACAGTGCTGTGCAAGGATAGCTCTTAACCCGACTGGGCTAGTATCAACAATTTCTGTGTGAAGCTTTGGATTTAAGCAGCATTTTCCACTACATATTTGATTCTCTTGAAACATCTCTCACATTCTTGTTTCTATTGTGATGAAACATTTTTTTTGTCAGCTCTTGTAATGGAGCACTTAATTGCGACAACATTTTGTATGTATCTTGAGCAGTAACTGGCCATGCAAAGAAATGAATAGACCATATAAACATCTCGTGGGTGAGCAGCATATGACAGTGCTTGTACTTTCACAGGATCGGGTGTCACACCCCCGACAGAAAACATATGGTCAATTTTTTTTAGCTTTGTCTTGTGGAACTTAGACTTATCTGCATTCAAAGTCAAACCAGCGTAAGCAAGTAGACAACATACTTGTGTGAGAGCTCTATCGTGCTCCTTCTGTGTAGCTCTGAAAATTAATATGTCATCAATATAATTAAACGCATACACACCAGGCTTTATGATACATCAAATGACATCTTTGAAAAGTTCTAAAGCAGACAACACACCAAAATTAAGGCTTGATTTGGTATTAGCAGTGTTATTACCAAGCTGAGTCGGCTTTACATGTTACAGTACTGCAGGCAATGGACTGGCGATGGATTGCTGATAGTGGGAGACGGCAGCAGGACCCAATGGACTTCACACAAGGGCAGTGGCAATGGAATAGAGGTAAGTGAGACACATGCACAATCCTCTATATATATGTGTCCCCCTGCACTACACACTACGCAACATACCACATGCACACCGTCATCCACTACAATTCCAACACAATATAACCCCTACATGCCGAAAACACATATTGACAAACAAACATGACACGACATACACACACCATTGACACTGCACACACACACACACCACATAACCACAACTTTCACAACTATACATCCATCTACATAAACAAACTCATGCACAAGCACAACTACACACATCACAACAACATCTTCCAAACACTCACTTGAATGTGTCACACAGCAACACAACATACACAACAACATTGATCTAAGATGTGAGTGACACACATACAGACACAGCCACACCACTCACTCTAGCTCCCGTCACCTCAACCAACCAACCCACTCACACATATATAACTACACATACTGACTCACATACTCAACATATGTCACAAACCTACCAGTACAGGTCTCCCTGCAATGCGGAATCATAGACATGGTTGACAAGTGTGAATGTACCGTCATTGTGGTGCCAGCAGTCATTTGACATTTAATAATGAATACTGACACCACAATGACATGTGCATATGGGTGCGATATGCGTGCTGTTCGCAGCCATGTGTGACACATTTGTCTCCCTGAAATATGCATGTCACAGAGAATAATATAAGATACTGTGTCATGCATATGCCTGCAGTGGTCCCGATCTCCTGTGCAGTGACCATCCAATGTACCCTGACAATGCAGCATCCCTATCTTTGAGTCTGGCAACGGGGGTCATGTTTTTTCTGTGGGTTGGTGGCAGCACCAACGGCAGGTGTCCAGTTGGATCCATTCAAAAAAGGAAGTGGAATCAAGAAAGAAGGTAAGTCTTCAACCCAGTCTGCAAAATCATAAGTGGAGGTCGGACCGCCACTTTTTGCTTTGCAGTAAGGCACATCTAAATCTGCACCGCAGAAAGGGTGGTTGAGGTCTGACCAGCATCCACTTTTCCTTCTTTCTCCGTTGATGAGGGCAGTGTATCTTGGCACAGATGGCAGTTTGATTGTAAGCTATTGGCCATGGGACCGTCAACACATAAATATGGTGGGGGTGGGTTTCCAGTTGAAAACTCGATGGCGGGACTGTTACTGCCAACATCTAAATCAGGACCTAAGTCCTTTGTATTGAAACAGACAACATGTGTAGAAAACGTTGTAATGTACCTGCAATTTTCCAGCTGATGATAACATTTATTTGAATCAAGGTGACAGAAGAAGTTTGCGCCTTTGAATTGCATTATCTTGTCAGCAATATCATTTGATTGCATTATCATGTCAGCAATGTTTGGACCTGGATGTCTTTCTCATTCCATTGCCTTGTTAACCTGATGCATGTCAGCGCATATGGGTACCACCCTTTCACTTAACGTTTTGGGCACTACCACTATGGGAGAAACCCGTGGTGTTGGACCAGTAGAATAGCATGCTTGAGTAACGATTCAAGTTCCTTTTTAACAGCTTCTTAAAAATGAAAAGCAATTTGTCTATGCCTCTGAGAAAAAGGAGAGGCATCCTCATTACTATGAAAGATGTACTTTCATGGTCTTAAGCTTTCCTAAACCGTGAAACAATGAAGGGAATTGACTTACTATTTCATGATGAGCAGTCATGTTGTAATTCACAGAAATAATTTCCATATTAGCAGCTGTGCTGAAACTGAGTAGAAAGGCACTTGACCCTGTACATTGAAGCACATGGATGGGTCCTTGCACCTTTTTTATTTGTGTTTCATTGTCGCTTCAAGTGAACCTTGACTTTTTATGGGCGTTGATGCAGCCCATGTATACACTTTGGCTTTTGATTGCATAAGCCGCGGTAATGGAGATAGTTCATTGCACATCTCTTCAGTCATTATGTTTATCGATGCACCACTGTCAATAAAAAATGTACTGAACAACCATTTATTTTTAATGCATTCTTGGAACAGTGTTTGTATGATTTTGGTGCTTTGGCATTTCAACTTTTTGTTTTACTAAAATTGTTCTTCACATGCGACAGTCCAACATGCACACGTTTTTCAGAGGTGAATTTCGACATGACATAACCATCTCCCTCACTTTCACTTGATACTAAGGTACAAGAATTGTTTGACGAGGATTTATATGATGATCAACTTCATTCAGTGTCAATTTGCTTCAATTGATTTCGTTGCATGGTCTTGTGGGTGTGCACTGAGTGTTGGTTCTAGTAAGTTCTGGTGCCATTTTGTCTTCACACCGTGATGCACTTATTTTTTCCTTTGCTTTACAAATCATCACAAAATAGTTTGCTTTTCCACAGCCTTTATATCTCTGTCCAATGGCAGAACATTTACCTTTTTGTGAACATGAAAATCCAGATCTAGATCATATCTTCTTTTTATGTGTAGACTCCACGTTATGTCCCTCAGTCTTTTGCTTTGGCTCACTTTTCATACTTATGATGACTCACTCTGGGCACCTCCAGTCTCCATGCCAGCAACTTGTTTTTCAGCATCCTCTTCAGCTCTGGCAGTCATTAACACATTGGCAGTACTGTGCCACTTCTAAAACAAAGGGATGCACCATAATTACTAGAATACAACGCATCCTGTGCCAGCACTAAATTAGCTGCCGAGCACCAACACAATCACCCTTGCACCATGGTGGAAGGATGGCTGCATTGCGGGGTAGATTGTTTTTGTGCAGGAAGGGGTACCTTCCTGCATGAAAACAGTCTTTAATGCAATTTGCTCTTTCTATGTGTGCTGAAGAATGCTATGTTATCAGTCTCTTCAGGTGCATCAAATAAATCATCAAATGCCTCTATCCAAGCAGTCCATTTATCACCAATATTTTGCTTTTTGGTTGTATCAAAAGGTGGTGGTGGTTTCAGGAGGTGGCAGCATGGTAACTAGTTATGGGAGTTGCTGACATTGATGGTGGAGTTCTTTCAGATGCTGTCTGCTGTCCATTAGAACCTGCTTTAGCACTGAGGCCTTGTGGTGGATCAGCATCTGGGTCATCCTGGATAGTCTTTGGGACTGTGACCTTCTTCTTGGTCTTCAACAGAGCCTTTTCACTTTTTGAGACCTCTGGAGTGGGTTTGAGCCGCCACCTGGTAGCTTTGGTGGAATTATACTTCAAGTAATGGATAGCTTAGTAAGCACAACACCTGTGCATCTTCTTGGGTTTCCCCGACGGGTTCTGAGGTTGTAACGGTCCTCTTATCAAGACTGGTAAGTGCCATAAAAGTATGCTTCCTTCTTACTTGTTCTGCTAGCCAGTGCTTCTATATATTTTGTTGGTATTTGACTACAGCAACTTCTTTTAGTGCTTCGTGTCAGTATCTGTACATAATCAGATTTCGCAGTAGTGCTCCATATGATGCACAATTTTATCGTGTTTGGCAGCGCAGTAGCTACATTTATTGCCTGACCAGCAGGTTTTTGGCCAACAATGTGTAGATTCTTTGCAATGCCTTTGTTGTCTTCAACTGCTTCACAGTGGCTGGAGCTGCACTTTGACTCCACATGCATGAAATGCTGATTCTGCACTTTGACAGGGACACACGTGGCATTCACGTGCAATTTGCTTGGACCGTGACAAACTCTCAAAGAGAGCATAATTGTTCTTTGGGGTACATATCATCTTTCTCGCCACCAGTTGTACTATCCTCCTCTACCTGGGTAACCACCAACGTCTGCAGAACACATGGAGCTGAATATTACACCTCTTCATTCTTCTGTGTGTGAACTCAACATTCTAAACCAAGCACTCATTGTTTTCCACTCTAACAACTATGTCACACTGCTACGGAGTCCTTTGGAACCAAAAAGATTCTGTCATAAAACTCACCAGACACTATACTCACAATGTTATTCTGGAGGCTTTGTGGCAGAGAATTTTAGATTGTAAGGGCAAGTAGAGAAAACCTGACACCCGCGACACCACCCATCCTTTTCTTGTTAAATTTAGGAATAGTCATTTGGTTGGATGAGAAGAAACATAATACTAGGAGTATGTTTCTCAATTCGGGTTTGTAAAAGGTGAGAATCCAAGCCATAAAAACCCTTAAAGATAATGCAACATGTTTTAAATATGGTCCTCTATTCCAGAAGGAGCCAATGAGGTTCACTTAATAGGAGAGTAATATGACAATTCCTGTTGATTAAAAATAAGTGTGGCTGCCTGGTTCTAAATAATCTGAAGTCTGCACAATTGATTTTTAGGCAGGTAGGGTATTAAATCTATAATTATAGTTATTAGGGCATTGTGACAGGACGAACAGTATAAAGGCAACGGAGAGAAATGGTGATGCTCAGGTAAGTGGTTTATTTAAATAATAGTAGGCAAAATATCTCTATTTTGATGTTTACTGAATTCTGTATTGGTCTCAAGGTGTTGTCTTTTCTTCCTTTCAATGGGGTTTTCCTCCTTCTTTCTTTGCTCTCTTTTTGGTTGGCGTTCTGGTGGTCTCTCGAGTGGTTCCAGTGTTGAGGTACCGGGAAAAAGGAAAAACGCGACGGTAAGTAGGATATTAGGTAGGTTTGTCTGTAAGAACTACGACAGTGTGGGGAAGAGGTAAAAGGGTGGGGTTGTGCCAGTGAAGAGTTTAGGGTAAAAAGTGACTAATTACTTCATAGTGCACTTTTAGGTGGTTCACACGTGTTCACCCCTGTGCCCTCCAAGCCCCCTCCCAGTCCACCCCTCACCCCTTCACAACTCCCTTCCCCAGTCCCCTTAACTGTGTTGCTCCCTCTGTTGGTCCACAAAGACCGTACCTTAGCAAGCCACGACCCTCCAGGGTCGTGGCTGCCGCTTGGGTGTGTTGTCCGTGGCTGACCCTCGACAACGCTGTCCGTCTCCAGCCCCTCGTCGTGGGTGTGGTCGGGCCTTCCTGGATCTTTCGTCTGGTTTCCTCCGTTCGTCACTTTTCCCGCGTCTCCTCCGTTCGTCGCCTCTCCGGTTTCTCCTCCACTCTCCCCGCTGTCTCCGTCGCTCTGTCCGTCTTCTCCTCCCGACTCCTTCTCCCTGTCGCTGGAGTTACCCCGCCTCTTAGGTCCCGCGGGCCGGAAACCCTCCCGGGTTACCGCGGCAACGCCGGGACGCCAGCCTCCATGTAGAAACGTTCCCACGGCAACGTGGGAGCGCGGACATGACGTATCGGAATCATCCGATACGTCAGCTGAGGCACTTCCCGAGGGGTTGATCGGGGATACCCGTTCACAGGCATCTTGTGCAAGAAACTAGGATACCTTTTTAATGTTCCTAAGTGTAAGGACACAGTTTAACATTTCTGATCCAATCTTGTATTTCAAAGAAAGTTCATTATATGATAGCTCAGGCTTTTAGCAGATTGTTTTGGAGAGGGGGGAACATCCAGTTCTGAAGCCCAGGCAGAAGGATTCCATAAGTCAATTTTATTATTCAAAATTACAATTTCAGTTTTTTAGCATTAAGTTCCAAAAGGTTGCTACCAATGTAGTCCCAGTTAAAGTGCCCAGTAGATTGAAGATTTCTCTGGGAGGAAATGGAGCTGAGAATCATCAGCATGGTTATAAATTCTGCAAGTCCTATCATACATGGCCTGGATGAGGGGTCTAATGTAGGTATTAAACAAATGTGGAGATAGCGAGTAGCCCTGGAGGACCTACACTCCAGCTGGGCCCACTTAGGGCCAGATGTAGGTAGCTGAAAAATTGCGAGTCGGAAATAGCGATTCAATGCGAATCGCAATTTCCGACTCGCAAAATGGAATCAAAGAAAAATGTGTGACACCAATTTGCGACTCGCATATGTATCGGACCGCAATTTGCGAGTTCGCTTTTAGCGAGGTCGCAATTTGCGACCTCGCTAAAAGCGAGGTTGCAAATTGCGAGAAGGGTGTCGCAAATTGTGACTGACTCGCAAATTGCCTGCAGGTGCTGCACAACAGTTTGGAAATTCACTTCTGGCTTTTGGTGATGACATCAGAACTAGGAAGTCATCAAATACACCTGGGAGAAGGGAGGACCACACCCTTTCCAAACTGCTGTGCAACACCCAGGAGAGAGGACCTGCTGCTACAATGGAGAAGACAGGCAGTGTTGGAAGGAGAAGGAAGCTCAAATTTTCAGACAAAGAACTGGAGGTGCTTACAGAGGAATGCTGCCTGCACCACGACAAACTATTTGGGAAGGCAGCCATGAGTGTCCCAGACACTGAAAAGAAAATGATTTGGCAGCAAATCCAGGAAAGGATTAATGCCATAGGTTTGAGCCACCGCACCCTTGAGGAAATCAGGAAAAGGTGGTATGACCTACGCTCTAGGACAAAGGAGAGGGCAGCAGAGCACCTGAGAGAGATGAGGGGCACTGGAGGAGGCCCATCCACTGTCCCACCACCAACAGCCATGGTAGCAATGATCGAGCAAACCCTGGAGCCTGAGGCCGTAATTGGAATGGGAGAAGTGGACAGTTCTGCGGCAGGGACATCCAAAAGTAAGTACCATGAGATACACATTCTCACCCACAAATGCAGTATACACACTCTCCCAGTACACAGCAGCAGGCACCACCAGACTAGCTCCATTCCAGTCTAGCAACCTCTAGAATAGTGCATTATGGGAAATGTAGTACAGTAGTCAGAATATAGGCAAATGTTTATTATGAGGCATAAAACAGATGTGAGAGACTGACAGTGTATTCCCTATGTCCCACAGGTCTCCCACTAGACACCCCCAGCAGCAACACCAGGCAGGGAGGAGAGCATGGGCCATAGACAGTGCAGGAGGCTGCTGCTGAAATTCCTGGGCCCAGCAGGACACCACCAGAGTCCTATCAGGAACCTGAACATGAAATGGGGGCAGCTAATACAACCCCAGGGCCCAGCCCCACAGCAAGTCGATCTGAGCCAGCAGCAGGACCAAGGCACACATGCCGAAACAGAGTTCTGGCAGTGCCCCAGGAGGAGGTAGGGGAAGCAGGCTTTGCAGGAATGGAGGCATCCCTCATCAATGGTCAGCGACTGCAAAATAGACAACTTAAGTCAATCTCAAGAACCTTAAACAGGATGCAGAGCGGCATGACCACTGGGCTGGCAGAAGTGAACACGCAGTTCACTAGAATGAACGAACATATGGGGGATCTCACCCAGGCCATCCGCCAACTTGTGACAGAACTGGTGGCAGACAGACAGTATGCAAGGCGACAGAAGAGCCTCACTGTGGCACGATTCAACCGCATGGCTGCTTCCATTGGGCGTCTTGCAACCAATACAACTGGCCTGTCTAGACAGACAGTAAGCCAACAGGTTGAACTTGGGCACTTTGCGGGCGATGTGGGGCATGGACTTGGCCGCATGAGCCATGCTGTGGACTTGATGGAAGCTAGGCAGGTGGCAAAGGGCACAGGTGAGACCCCTCAGGACAATGAGGAGGGGTCTACAATAAGTAGTGTGTCTGCCAGTGAGTCCCGTGTGCTAAGGAGTGGAAGTGCACGGCAGGGGTCAGGTGACCCACCAGGGATGAGCCATGCTGGGCACACAAGGAGGAGGGTGTGAGCCACCAGACAGCATGGTTCATGAGGCACATGACGTTAATGTGTCCTCATCACATTTGTACAAGTACAGACTTTAACGGACAGCACTTTTCTTTCACCATATAGTTTACAAATAAAAAGGTTTTGATTGTTCCACTACACAACTGGGCTCTGTGGGTCTGACATCAGTGAGTGTGGTGACAGTTGTCACGTACCTGCCAAAATATTGGGTTGCAATGTGGTTCCGTCTCTGTCTGCCTTGATTTGCAATGCTTCTATCCCCAGGCTGTCGGTGTGGTAGCTGTTGCTCCTCATCCTCCGAATATGTGTCTTCAGAGGTGAGATGTAGCCCACGTCTTGTGGCAATGTTGTGTAGGATTGCATAGGCGGCGACAATCTTGAATGCTGTTTCTGGGGCATACTGGAGTGCACCTCCACTTTTGTGGAGGCATCTGAATCTTGCCTTTAACAATCCAATGGTCCTCTCGATGACAGTTCTGGTCCACCGATGGGCACTGTTATAACACCTCTCGTTCTCATTGCCAGGTGTTAGGTACGGGGTAAGTATCCAAGGTCTTAGAGCATATGCACTGTCACCTGTTTGACAAAAATAAGCAATGTTAGCAGGGCATGGATGGTTTCCACAGTGACCTGTATGTAAGGCTTCAGGGTGTATTCAGCAATACCTAATAGATATCCATCTCCAAACTCCCCACGTTCTAGGCGTTGGTGTATCCCACTGTGCCTGAATATGTATGAGTCATGTGTACTCCCTGGAAATTTATCTACAATGTCAGTAATGACATTATGGGCATCACATACCACCTGGATGTTTAGCGAGTGGGTACATTTCCTATTGCGGAACACATATTCCAGATTTGCAGGAGGGCAGATTTGTATATGTGTCCCATCCACACACCCTATTACATGGGGGAAGCTAGCAATTCTGTAGAAGTCCAACTTGGTGCTGTTAATTTCTGCCTCATTCCTGGGTAGGTATATGTATTTGGACATGTGTGTGAGTATGGCATCTAGGAAACATCTGAAGAATTGTGAGAGTGCACTTTGGGATACCCCACCTGCCACGGCAATCACCCCCTGATAGCTTCCCGAGGCCAAGAGGTGCAGTGAGCATAGCACTTGCACATGTGTAGGGATGGCGCTGCCGCGCATTGTCTGTCGTTCAAGCTGCGGATTGAGTAGTTCAATTAATTCTAAAATTGCTGCACTGCTCAGTCTATATTTGTCATAAATCTCCTCCTCAGTTTGTTGGAATAGTGTCTGCCTGGTTCGGTATATCCTCTCCTGTCTCTGAGCCCTCTGCCTCCTCTGCTGGGCAGCGTGGATTCTCCTCCTCCATGCTATCACATACAGTTCAGCCATTTTGAGTAACCCAGATGCCTTCTGGGTCTCCTTTTGTACTTTCGTTCTGGTTACCACCTGCTCTGAATCAGTGGTAATATGGATGTGCAAAATGAGCTTTTTGCGACTAGTCGCGTATTGCGACTAGCTTTTTCATATGGTTTGCGACTCGCAAATTGCGACTTCCTATTTGCGGGTCGCAATATCAGGTCGCACATTTTGCGAGTCGGTAGTGGCTCGCACCGCTATTTGCACTTCGGAAATGGGATTTTTGCATCCCATTTCGGATTTTGCGAGGTCGCAAATAGCGATTCGGGACATTAGCGACTCGCAAAACTTTGCTACATCTGCCCGTTGGTCCTTAAGGAAGTGATCCAATACTGAAAACATTACAGACTCATTACAATGTGGTGAGCGAAACCCAACTTGATACTTGTTTAAAAAGTGGGAATTTTCAAGACAGGTGAACATGGCCTGTGCCACATGAGCTTCTATGAGTTTAGCAGGGAAAAGCAACAAAGAGATCTGTCAGTAGTTTTTCAAAAGTAGGGTATTTTCCTCTTGTTTTATTGAAAGAAGAATAACATTTTATGATGATGTACCTTTAAGTATAACTGTTTTCCTATGTAGTACATTCTGATTCTGTGGAATGTTGTGATGTGACTCTTGCAAGTTGATTCCTGGTATGCGGCCTGGGGCTTAGGGGGAATAAAGTCTTTATATCACATTTGACCTGATCAATGGTGATTGGGGGTTTCTACGATTTGGTGACAATCTTCTCATCACCTTAGCCCCTCTGAAAACACCAATTGTGCAAATCCTACAGTGAGAACTGCTGTTTGGAGTTTGTATTTACCCTGCACAGGATTTGGAACATTTGGTCTGGTGTTCTGTTTGAGGTACTCTTTATCATTTCACGTTTGCAAGAAAAAGAAACAAAGAGATATTGTTGAGTGACTTTAATCTTCAGTGTTGGCAAGGGATGTTTGCTCACTGTAATTGTTGCATTCTTGCACACCTCTGGCACGTGGAAAACTCTTTGATCCCCCACCCCTCTGGCATCCTGGTCTAGATGAAGCTGCAAAAGATGCTTTGATGACTAACAACAAAGAACAAGTGTCTTTCTTTTTTAGCACTTGTAAATTCTATGTGAAGTTTATCATAGATTTTTCCACCAAAACTGAGAATTTAAGAGCTTTATGAAAGAAAAAAAATGAGTTATTTCATGGGATGAGAAATGTCAAACAGAATTCATGACATTTTAAAAAGGGATGCATAATTAATATAGATGCTAGCAGTAATGATTTGGGTGTAACATTATTCCAAGACAATAAAGATGGTGACAGAGCAGTGTGATTTATGTCTAGAGCATCCCATCACAAGAAATAATGTTTCCACTTATTGTAAAATAACTGTTAGCATGCTGTTGGCTGGTTGAGTGTTTCAAATGTTTTGTGTGGGGTGGAGATTCATTATTATGACAGATCAAATATCACTAGTGAATATATGGGTGGTTCGGTTGTCAGGGATCATACTTCTAGGATTGCTAGGTCGAGATCAAAATTCTTGCAACACAGCTTTATATTCAACATATTCCTGATGGTAGGAATTTAGAAACTGATTATATGTTACGTACTATGTTTTCATGTTAATCTACTGATCAGGATGAGGAGGATTACCAAGAATATTTAAGTTCTTCTGTTGATGTTTTTAGTAAGAGTGGTTTCACTGAGGAAGAATGGTTTGATCTGTTTGAATTTTAATGGATATTTGGTGTTGGTTCAGAAACGTGTTACAGAGGGTTGGTAAAAAGAAAAATCTTTACATGCCAATTTACAACAGTTTCTTAAAGTCACTGATGAATTATCTATAGAGAAACATTATATGTTAATGAGAGGATATATCTTTGTACTTTGTAGAGGAAAGATCATTCATGCAGGGAATGAAAGTCATTTGGGCCAAGCCATCATAAAAAGGAAAATCTAATATTTTTATTGGTGGCCTAATATGGATAATGACATTGTTCACACTGTCAGGACGTGTTATTTGTTCCACCTGTAACAAGTGCCTAAAAACTGATGAATGATGAAAAATGAAAGCATTTCTCTTCCCATCGGGGGTGGGGCAAGCAGAGAGGCATTAAAGGAAAGGAAAGGAAAGGCCTTTCCTTTCTTTGATGTCTCTTTGAGTATTTCTGCAGTCCGATTGTGAATCGATCAGGCTGCAGAAATGCCCACTAGACACCAGGGAGTTTGTTTTTGTTTTTAATAAAGGGGAGCGACTACTTTGACAAGGGTTGCTCCCCTGGGGGGCAATTTCAAATTAGGCCTTTTCTCCCCCCCTCCCCGGGGGTCAGATCTGTCTATTTTCATTAGGACGATCTGCCCCAGAGGGGGCAGAACCCACTAGACACCAGAGATTTTTTTTTTTTGCGACAATATCTCAAAAGGGGAGCGACCCCTTAGGCAAGGGTCCCCACCCTGGGGGCATATTTAGTTTAGGCCATTTCTTCCCTCCCTTGGGGGCAGATCGGAGTCTTTTAATTAGGCTGCTCTGTCCCCAAGGGGAGCAGAAACCACTAGGCACTAGGGATTTTTTTTTTTACATTTTTTTACAGATGTGGAGCGACCCCTTAGGCAAGAGTGGCTCCCCTGGGGGGAAAATTTATGTTAGCCCATTTCTGCCCCCTTTGGGGGCAGATTGACCTATTTCTATTAGACTGATCTGCCCCTACGGAGGAAGAAACTACTTAAGCACAAGGGATTGGTGTGTGTATGAGTGTGTTTTGTTTGGGGGGCAGCCCCTTGGGCAAGGGTCATTCCCAATGGAGGCACATTACTGTTGGCCATTTCTGCCCCACTTGGGGGCAGATCAGCCTATTTTTGAAGGCCCATCTGCCTCTAAGGGGACAGAAAACCCAGCAGAGACGAGGGAAGATTTATTTTTAAAGAGGGTGGGGGTATTGCCCTAACCCCACCCCAAATAAATGGAGACAAAGTTGTTCTGCCCACCTTAGGCAAGGGTCCCGACCCTGGGGGGCAAATTTAGTTTAGGCCATTTCCTCCCTCCCTTGGGGGCAGATCGGAGTCTTTTAATTAGGCTGCTCTGTCTCCAAGGGGAGCAGAAACCACTAGGCACTAGGGATTATTTTCTAACATTTTCTTTTACAGATGTGGAGTGACCCCTTAGGCAAGGGTGGCTCCCCTGGGGGACAAATTTATGTTAGCCTATTTGTGCCCCCTTTGGGGGCAGATTGACCTATTTCTATTAGACTGATCTGCCCTTATGGGGGCAGAAACTACTTAAGCACAAGGGATTGGTGTGTGTGAGTGTGTTTTGTTTGGGGGCAGCCCCTTGGGCAAGGGTCGCTCCCAATGGAGGCACATTACTGTTCGCCATTTCTGCCCCACTTGGGGGCAGATCAGCCTATTTTTGGAACACCCATCTGCCCCTAAGGGGACTGAAAACCCAGCAGAGACATGGGAAGATTTTTTTTTTTTTTTTTTTTAAAGAGGGTGGGGTATTGCCATACCCCCAACCCAAATAAATGGCGACAAAGTTGTTCTGCCAAACCGGGCAAATACCCCTGATCCACTCCTGGGGGGGGCAGAAACCCTACTAGATGCTATTGAATAAAAACAAAATAGTGGGGTGGTGGCTACCAACCAATATGGGCATGGCTATGCCCCCACCCCAACTAAAAGGGATATCAATCTTTCAGCTCTCCCCCTGCACACTAAAAGATCTTATCCCAACGGCAAGCAAGAGCACATTTGATTATTTTGGGTTTTGGTTTTAAATATTGGGCAATGAGAGCTTGTCTAACTCTCAAAATCATCCTACTTGGAATGGTGAGGGCTACACTTTTTGGACTTTGGGACGCTGCCATGTGGAAAAATTTACGAGACCTAGACACATCTGAAAACTAAACATCTGAGTGAGTCCAGTGTGGTGTATTTCACAGGCACCCTGCACCATTTTCCTACCCACAATACCCTGCTAACCTCCAACTTTGCTTGAAATCACACATTTTCCCCACATTTCTGTGATAGAACCTTCCTACCACCCAGAATTGTCGGATCTATACCAATAAAAATTATGCCCCAATTGTCAGCCCAAAAATGTTGTTTTCAAACTGCCCTTTTGGACCCGATTTGGTTCCCCCTAAATGTCAACATGTTTTGAGGCATTTTCTGTTGTGGTCACTAGGCCTACCCACACTAGTGAGGTACCATTTTCATCGGGAGACCTGGAAGAATGCTGGGTAGAAGGAAGTTTGTGACTTCCCTCAGATTCCAGAACTTTGCAGTACCGAAATGTGAGGAAAAAGTGTTATTTTTGCCACATTTTGAGGCTTGCTAGACATTCTGGATAACAGAACCTAGTGAGAGAGCCACAAGTTACCCCATTGTGGGTTCCCCTTCATGTTTAGTTTTCAGAAATGTCCCGGTTTACTAGGTTTTCATAATGCCGGATGAGCTAGAGGCAAAAATCCACAGCTAGGCACTTTGCAAACAACAGGTCAGTTTTCTTCAGGAAAATATGATGTGTCCAAGTTGTGTTTTGGGACATTTCCTGTCACGGGCACAAGGCCTACCCATACAAGTGAGGTACCATTTTTATCGGGATACTTGGGTGAATGCTGGGTGGAAGGAACTTTGTGGCTCCTCTTAGATTTCGGAACTTTGTATCGCCAAAATGTGAAGAAAAAGTGTTTGCCAAATTATGAGGTTTGCAAAGGATTCTCAGTAACAGAACCTGGTGAGAGCAGAACAAGTTAACCCATCCTGGGTTCCCCTTCATGCCTAGTTAAAAAAAAATCATAGATTTGGTAGGTTTTCCTAGGTGCCGGCTGCGCTAGAGACCAAAATCCACATTGAGGCACTTTCCAAAAAACATATCTGTTGTCAATGTTAAAGTGTAATGTGTCCATGTTGCATTTTGGGGCATTTCTTGTCGTGGGCACTAGGCCTACCAACACAAGTGAGGTACCATTTTTATCAAGAGACTTAGGGGAAGGCTGGATGGAAGGAAGTTTGTGGCTCCCCTCATATTCCAGATTCTTGCAGCACTGAAATGTGAGGAAAAAGTGTTTTTTGCCTAATTAAGAGGTTTGCAAAGGATTCTGGGTAACAGAACCTGGTGGGAGCCCCACAAGACACCCCATCCTGGATTCTCCTAGGTGTCTAGTTTTCAAAAATGCATAGGTTTGGTAGGTTTCCCTAGGTGCCGGCTGAGCTTGAGGCCAACATCCACAGCTAGGCACTTTCCAAGAAACACGTCGGAAAGTAAAAATGTGATGTGACATGTTGCATTTCCTGTTGCAGGAATTACGCCTAACAACACAAGTGAGGTAACAGTTTTATTGGGAGACTTATGGGAATACAGAATAACAGAAAAAGTGGTATTGCCCCTTGTCTTTCTATACATTTTGTCATTCCAAATGTAAGACAGTGTGAAAAAAAAACATCTGTTTGAGAAATGCCCTGTAATTCACATGCGAGCATGGGGACCTAGGAATTCAGGAATGTGCAAATAACCACTGCTTCTCAACACCTTATCCTGTGCTCATTCTGAAAATAAAAAGGTTTCCTTGATACCTATTTTTCACTCTTTATATTTTACCAAATGAATTATGGTATACCTGGTTTACAATGAAACCCATCACAAGGTGCAGCTCCTTTATTGGCTCTAGGTACCCAGGGTTCTTGATGAACCATTATGCCCTATATATCCCTGCAACCAGAAGAGTCCAGCAGATGTAAAAATATTTTGCTTTAAAAAATCTGCCACAGATGGAAACAGTTACAGAAGAAAACATGGACAGAAATGGCTCTTTTTTACCTCAATTTCAATATTTGTTTTTATTTTAGCTGTTACTTTCTGTAGGATAACCTTGAAGGATCTACACAAATGACCACTTGCTGAATTCAGAATTTTGTCTACGTTTCAGAAATGTTTAGCTGTTTATGATCCAGCATTGGTTTCACACCCATTTCTGTCACTAACTGGAAGGAGGCTGAAACCACAACAAATAGTAAAAATGGGGTATGTCCCAGTAAAATGCCAAAATTCTATTAAAAAATTAGGTTTTCTGATTCAAGTCTGCCTGCTCCTGAATGCTGGGAATATGGCTATTTTAGAACCATAAACCCTTTGTTGATGCCAGTTTCTGTGAAAAAACCACAAGCTTTCATCTGCAGCCCTTTTTCCCATTTTCCTTTCAAAAACAAACTTTTTGCGATATTTTGGCTAATTCCTTGGTCTCCTCCGGGGGTACCCACATGCTCTGGGTACCTCTAGAATTCCTAGGATGTTGGAAAAAATGACACAAATTTGGCGTGGGTAGCTTATGTCGATAAAAGGTTATAAGGGCCTAAGTGAGAACTTCCTGAAATTGCTGAAAAAAAGGCCTGGCACCTGAGCGGGAAAAGACCTGACAGCGAAGGGGTTAAAGAACGTTTTCTTAGTAAATTAGTGTCTGACAATGGGGTGTAATATCTGCACAAGGAAATTAGAATTTGTTTGTGAAAATGCAGCATTACTCACAAAGGAATTGCACTTAATCACCCTCAGGCAAATGGTGTGGTAAATAGGTTGGTTGAGAAAATGAATCAAACTTTGATTGAGTGTATACAGTAGTCTATAAAGAACAAATAATGTACCCCAACCAGTTGATAATGCGCTGTGGTCTGATTGCACAATCCTAGTAGTGTGTTTAGTTAAGTCTCCATTTGAGGTTATAAGGGGTTGTATCCCTGCATTCAAAATGATTCTGGCCTGGTTAAAGAAATGACAGAGCATGAATAGGCTATAGACAAGTGTATCCGATTCAAAGATGAGAATTATCAATTAAGATGAAGCAGAGTTTTGCTGAAAAGCATGGAGTCAGAGAGGGTAGAGATAAGGTAGTAGTTGGGGATCAGTTTGGATTAAAAAACCTATTCATTTGTTTAAAGGAATGTCAAAGTTTAAAAAAACAGTTAAAGTTAAGGTGATGAGTGAAAATCCTTTAGAGTCAATGGTCATG
Source organism: Pleurodeles waltl (assembly GCF_031143425.1). Classification (NCBI taxonomy): domain Eukaryota; kingdom Metazoa; phylum Chordata; class Amphibia; order Caudata; family Salamandridae; genus Pleurodeles; species Pleurodeles waltl. Next base: position 776,883,578 of record NC_090445.1, read on the forward strand.
AAAGGTTACATTCAAGTAGAGTTGTCAAATTGAACAATTAATCTGAAAGGCATGCATGGTATGGTAGGAAACCAGACTATGCACGGGGTAAATCTCAGGAGGTTTTCGACAAATGATGTGAGTCTAAAGTGTACCATTTGAGGTCAGAAGCAAAAGGGTGATGAGAAAACCAGAAAGGTTTCATGATTAGTATCTCTGAGTAAGACATTTTTGTGCCAATTTTCAGCTGTGCAGTTGACTATGTTTATAAAAAATGTTATTTTGTTTTTTTTATTTGTTTTAGGAAGGAAGGAGGGAGTTGTGGTAATGTACTGTTAGGCATATCTGTTTTCTTTGCTCTATATCCTGATTCTTTAGAAAATTCTGATGTGATTGTTAGCCGTTGGTTCCTTGTACTGCTTGGAGTGAACAAAATCTTCTTCTTGTGGCTTCTATACAATTGCTGCTTATGAGATTGAAGTAAACTCTCTTGAGATGAAGAAGTTAGGTCATTAATGTTCCCAGGATTACAGAAACAAACGTTTTAATAAACCTAGGGGGATAAGGATCATTTTGAAAGCCAGATTTCACTCTGGAAATAAGTTCAAATAAATGCTGTTTGTTAAGGGCTGGGAAACCAGAAGCAATAAAGGGTTCCTGTCTGATGAAGGTGACAACTCCCTATTACCAGGAGGAGGTACCGTCTTTAAATTGATTTTATTTTATCTATGAAAAAAGTATTTAAAATTTTTCAACAATTCCCGTGTGGGGTGTTTCCCAGGGATAACGTCTTTGGCTTAGAAAGTTCAATCACAATTTTGAATATATTCTTCAAAATATCCTTCCCATACTAAAAGAGTGTGTTATTAAAAAAGATAGTCTTAGTATGTGACACTAATGCTTTATAATCATTCAAACCTTTTTTGAGAAAGGTTTTGTTGTCTATGGAACAGTATCTACACTATTTCTGCTCCAATTGGTGGCGTTTCAGTTTGGCAGGTCTTAATTTCTCAGAAGACTACTGGGAGGGTTCAGTCCATTTGGCAGGTGTAGATGTACACATAGGAGAATGTTAATCACTGCCACTCATTGAACAATGTCTTTATCCATTAAGTGAACGTCACTGCTCAGAGACGGTTTGAAATGAAGAAGAGTTGCACAAAAGCTGTCCTTGTCCACAAAAGACCAATAATGAAAACATTTATTAATTCCTGATTTAATATTATGTTTTTGAAGGCAATCAATATTGGATTTTTTAATGGAATTATCGGACCATATACTATGCGATACTTCCAACTTCTTTAGTAAGACATTCAGCCCCTCATTTATGGTGGCCGGCACTGCCACTTTTTCACCAGCCGTCAACCTGACGGTGCCAGCGTTCTTAATCCACCATGGCAGTGCTGCCCTGGGGAATATGACTCCCCTCTCCACCAGTTTTAACATGGCAGTTGCACCACTAGTTGGCAGAGATGGGGGGAGCGTGCACTTGGCATGGGCAGTGCTTGGGCCCCCATGGGCAGCCCGGTCAAGCTTTTCACTGTCTGTTTGGCAGACAGTGAAAAGCACAATGGATGCTGCTGCACCTGATGCACCACAATATTGCTGCCGGATCTATTATGAACCGGCATCAATGTTGTTGACTGTGTCCCGGTGGGTTGGCGGGAAACTCTTAAAAGCCCTCGCGGTCAGGTCACCGCACTGGTGGTTTTCTGACTGCATGGCTTCGACTGACAGGCGTTTCCGTCCACCAAAGTCGTAATGGGGGCCTCACTGTGCAAACTTGGTAAAAAACCTGACCTTTAACATGGCTGGGAAGGGATATCTTCTGTTCTCAGTTAACACTTTTTAAAAATTCCAGGAAGTCACACGACTTTTTTCACATGTTATCAACATTACTCCAATAACTGAAGTCTCCCACAATATTAAGCTTTGAGTGGTCAACTACAAATGGTGAAATTGTTTCAAAAAGAGCTGAGGAAAGGTGGATATATGATTAGGAGGCTGATATCCAACTATGCAAATAAAAGACTGATTTATCAACTCAAATTTTATAACTAAAAGCTCTGTTTCAGGAATATTATGGCATAAAAGTAAGACCGATTTAAATTTCTGAGAAAATACAGCAGCCACACCCCTACCAATTTTACCTGATTGTCTATTAGATTGATGAATTCAAAAATGATCTGGTAAGGCTGCTAGGATGTCCGGGGTGGACTCCTCTGTTAACCAAATTTCCAAAAGAAACAAGATATCAGGGTTTTCTGTATCAAGTAGATCGAAAATCTCTAGTTTGTGCTTATCCAAGGAACAAGTGAGATGAATAACTGATAGAGTACTAGAATTACTCATCAAGTTGTTATTGATATTATGTTTCACACTCAGGCCTGGTTCAATATGAGTACGCTTATTCTCAGCATGCAGGGAAGTGTAGCAAAAAGAGGATAGGAGCCAATTTTTTTAAAAATAATAAATACCTGTAGGTTAATGGAGCAACTTGCCGAGTGGAGAGCTATAAGCTAATTCCTGCTATAAGAATTTTCTCCTGTACAATAGCTGATCCTTGGCAACAGTTAGGCATGGATGGGCACAGACGGGCTTGCCTTTGATTTGTTCTTGGTGCACCAGCGGCATGCACGCTGCACATATCCACTCTACAGCCCCAATTAAATAGGGCGGGCTGGCAAGCAAAGAACGAGAAGACTGCAAAATAGCCGGCTCAAAAAAGTGTAAGTCCTGGATGTGGAAAATGGCCTTCAAGCTCCCTCAGTGAGTGGAAGGCAAGAACGCTAAAACACCTATAAGAAAATGAATACGAGACTCAGTGGATGGGGAAAATCACTAAAACCACTTCATTACACACAATTAATTAAAAACAGTTTCACGTAAAATGTTATCAAATCACAATAGAATTAAGAACTGTATTAGGAGCAGTGTATCAGAATAAGCAGTAAAAGCATCTAATACATAAGATACCAATTCAGTATTTGGAAGGAATGCATTCAAAATGCCACTTCCAGATACTGAATTGGTATCCATTAAGAATCCCACTCTAGGTGTCTGAAAAACCAGACATGTTTGCACTGTTAAAAGGCTTAGTTCATCTGAGTATTGCTCTCAGAATTTTGAAATCTGAACTAAGATGTCCTTTCCAAAGATTGGGTCATACAAAAGGAAAATCTACCTGTATTAGCTAAACCCTATCTCTAAGTCAACCTACCCACATGACTGGAGTAAAACTATGGTTTTCTACCCTTTCTTTTCTTTACTTGCTTTACTAGACCTGCATTTAGTTGTGCCAGGGTGCCTCACTAGGAAAATGGTGTTTCTAAATTTACAAAACTCATTTTGCAATAGAATAGCATGCTACCAAATAAAAAAATGGACTTCGAAAGGCATAACAAATCGCTATTTGAAAGGTCCATGCATAGGTCATCCCTTCCAAATAGCGATTCATTATGTTATGTATCAACGCTTGAGATCATAATCCTGGCACAAAACTTTGAAGTTAGCACCCCGTAGTTGGGGTGGTAGCACATTCACAAAGGAAAAGGTGTCCTTAGAGCACTTCCCTTTTGTTAATATATATAAAAAAGATTTATTAGGGTCCAGCACTGTCATCTCTCAAAATACTGTCAAAAAAAGAAATGCTCTTTTTTTAATGCAGATCTGTTTCCTTTAAGGAAAATGAAGTGCATTTTGAAAAAATAATTGATTTATATGTGATCACAGACAAGGCGTTCTGGTGTCCCCAGCGAGCCACCATCTCTATAATGATTAAGTCATAGAGAATCACAATTTTTCACCCTCTTCATGCATATTGAAGCAGTAGTTTGGATTGCACCCCTTTCAAATAGGAATTTTGTTAACTGACCTCTTAGTACATAGATTACCTTGCACATTTCTTTTCCATCATAAATTCAGCCCACAATTTTCAGCCACTTCTTCCAAATGGTAATTTCATACATCAAGCCCTTAGATCATGACTGCAGTATCTGAACATGATGCAAACTACAGGCCACACACTCTTTAACCCAATGTCCCATCTTCTGTTTTCATCTGGTGTTTAGTCACCGATTTCAATTAAGTTGACTCACCACCTTATGTGTACTATGGAATGCTGTATTTTGTACTTTGTACAGTTTCTTAGATCACATGCTGTAGCTGTTCATATCATATATTTTTTCAGTTTTGTAACTATGTTTATTTAAGTTTACAATAAACCATATAAATTGATATAAAAGGCATTATTTAAAATGCTAATTTATAACAATAAATAATTAATCATGCATGATACACTATCTAAACGTACCACAATAGCCTTACAAATCTGTTTAGTTCTAATTTTATGAAAAAGAAAATCAATGCATTCTCTCCGACACTTCAGATATTTAGGAAAATGTACTGAGTTTTAGAGCAAAGCAGCGCAATAACCAAAGTTGCTGCACTGTGGTGCACCCAAGGATAAGGGAAACGTCTCTGACAAAAACCCAGCACAATTTGTTAGTAAAACTGTGCCATGATCATGAGTATTTACATTCCTTTGCATTCAAACCAAACAAGAACAGTAGTATTTACTTAGTGACCACAAACAACACAGTTGTTTGACCCTTTGGAATTGTAGTCATCTGGCCATAGGCACTAACATTGGAAAATATTAAATATCATCTTTATAGACTGAGGCCCTCATTATGAGTTTGGTGGTCCGAGGACTGCCGCGGTGGAGGTGGTGTTTATACCACCGTGGGCCTGTGGTGTTCTGACCGGAACACAGCCAAGTCACTGCCAGTACCGCCAGTATGGGTGAGCTACCGCTGGTGGTAGGCATCTCCAGGCAGGTGGGGAGCATATTACAGCTGACCATATTACGAGGTTGCACACCCCCAGAATATCCGCCACAGTTGCCCCGCCACTAAATGCCTTGCGGAAATGAATAAGGTAAAAGGGGACACCCGCCTTCAAAAACACAGGCACAGCCACCATGGAACTCGAACTGGAAGTCTTCCTAATGCTCCTTTTTGCCATACTCCTCCACAACCAGCGACGAAGACACCAATGTAAGTACGCCCACCTAGCATACACTGGAGGGAAGACCATTAGTACACACCCACACACAACACAAACACCCGTCACGGCTAGCGGACACCATGCACATATGCAAACAAACACCTGCACCAACAAACACATATGCACACTCACACACAAATCACACACAACAAATCGTACATATGTAACACATAGATGTGGAAGGAAAGCCAGGACAGATATGTAACCCTCAACACCAAGGGGTGCCTAGTGCAGATATATTAAAGTGAAATCTCAATAAATGTGGCAACTATGAACAACAGAGGCCTACAGGCCAGTCCAACTGAGACATTTACCCCAGGCACACAGGGCAATGTCTATTGTCCCAACTTGACTCCTGACTGCAAAGTGGCCTTCACATGGCAGGGGCATCAATGGGGCATGCAGGCACCTCAGGGGTGATCGGGAGGCAGTTTGAGGGCTTGGGTTTTGAGGGGGGGGTCCTTAGGTTTGTGTTTGGAGTGAGGTTCCTTTGGTTTGGGTTGGGGGTTTAGGTTTGGACTTTGATTTTGGGGAGGGGGCTTGGATTTTGCTTTGGGAGGGGTGACCTTGGGCTTGGTGGGGGTAGACGTCTTCGGTGGGGGAGGAGCAAGGTTAGTACTAGGCGGACCATGGGAGGACTGGGAGGTGGAAAGCATGGGTTTGGGGAGGTAAACAGGGCACTTGGGGGAGAACAGGGACTGGGTCAGTGGGAGGGAACAGGAAAAACTCATGCAGGAAATGTTTTTTAGGGTCAGAAGGTTGGTCATGGGAGAGACGTTTGGGAGTGGAGGGAGAGGGAGTAGTTGTGAGGTATTTACGGTCAGGTGACTTGGATGCAGGTGCGAGTGTGGATGCCATGTGTGTACTGTGTGACTGTTAGGTGTGTGAGTGTGGGTGTTTAGGTGCAGTGGGAGGAGGAAGGGAGGTGATGCATGGAGATGGCAGGGTGGATGTATGTTGTTGTGGTGTCTGTAGGTAGGGTAGATGTGCTGCATGTGGGGAGGTTGGCAGTTGTGCTGAGTGTGCATATCTGCTATTGTGGTGACGGTGGGAATGAGGGCACTTGTGGCAGGATCTGGGAGTGATGATGTGGTGACTGCAGGAATGAGTGGTGTGGTGTCTGTGAGTGGGGAGGTGCTGGGGGAGTCAGTGTAGAGAGTGGATGTTGTTGTGTCTGCATGTGTCTGTGTGTGTGTGCATGGCAGTGGTGTCTTTTGTGGTGCTTGTGTTTGTCCTTGCGATCCATGACTGTTGATGCAGTGCATGTTGGTAAGAAGGTGTGCCTTGGATAGGTGAGGGGAGGGGGCTGTGGGATTGGGAACAGGTAGTTGGAGGGGGGAGGGAAGAAGAAGGGACACTGGCTGCCGTCAATTAGGAGGCTAGAGTTTGAAACGATCTCTGCTGGGCAGCCAGGGCACCGTGAATGCCTTCAAGGTAGGCATTGGACTGCTGCATCTGTGATGCCAGTCCCTGGATGGCATTCACAATGGTTGACTGCCCCACAGAGGTGCATCCCAGTGAAGGAGATGCCCATCCTCCTGGTTAAGCGGGCGCGGACAACTGGGTGGGGATTTACATGGAGGGCAGTGCTTGTAATGGGGCTGGCAGACAAGGCTGGTGCTGGTATGATCCCAGATGGGTCTACTATCGCCAGGGAGTGTCCATCTAAGGAGGAATCTGAGGATGTTGTCATCAATTCTGCGTCCCCTGTGGCACTCCCCTCTGTCCCACTGGTCCCCGCCCCTCCACTGGTATCAGCCTCCTGGGTTCCGTGGACTGCAGCTTCCCCACTCGCCAGTGCCCCTTCTCCTTCACCTGCTGATGCCCTATGCACACAAAGACAGATGTAGAGAAGGAGGGAGGGTAGCAGAGAAAGACAGGGTGCATTGGGCTATTACCAACCGTATATACACACAAAGTAGCAACATTATCATCTGCTGCTATGCCATGGCAGGGCATGTACTCACCTACACATGCTACAACAGTAGGACACCATGGGGGAAACTACAGCAATGCTGAAGTAAACTGCTAATGAGGGTCATCCTAGTCACACATGGCCAGTGCCTGGCACATCGTCATGGTCATGTATGGAGACATTCCTGTACTCCTTACTCAACAGAATCCTGCATGGGTAGGTAGCATGCCCACTAATCCAATGACATATAGCACAGTGACATATGGGGTCACTGTGCCTATCTACACATGCAGTAAATGGCAGCTGAATGAGGACTAACTAATTATCTCTTTCACAGTAGTAGGCTGATACTAATAGCAATGCCTTGACAACTTTTTTTGTACTGATGGGGATGGTAGGAGCTGGGCTCTTAAACCTTGTTGCGGGTCACCACACAAATCCCAACTTTGAATGAAATGCCCTCATAAGTCACTGTCTGCATGGTATGGGCACACATCTTTGACCGATCCTGGCGGGGTGGCTGATACTGATACTCGGAGTGTAACTGACAATGACCTATGCTACATCTTTACACTAGTGGTTAACCCAAAGCCATACAGGCATAACATTATAGAGGTGTCAGTGTGTGCTTACCACCTTGTGGCTGCTGTGCTGCCCTTAAGCACATATCCACCTCAGGGTAGGCTACTGCCAAAATGAAGACCATTAGGGGGGTCAGGATCCAACTGTCCCCCCTCCCTCATTGGGAGGATGTCCCCAGTTGGGTCTCTGAGGTCTTCTCGGCCCACCGTCTCAGGTCCTCCTATCTCTTTCTGTAGTGGGTGCTCTGCCGGGCATGGACCCCCAGGGTCCACACTTGCTTGATGATGGCACACCAAATCTAGTTTTTATGATGATCGCTGACCTGCATGGGAGACACAGACAGAAGGACAAAGTCATGTAGAGTGGCATTACAGGGTCAGCAGTGGATCATCAGACACATTTCATGACCGCACTCACATGTCATCATTCCACCAACGCTCATACTCCTCAACCATCCCCATGGATCCACTCCATCTGCCTCATCCCAACGCCTTTCATCCTCACACAAATCACAATCACACAAGGTAGTGACATGAAAATCACCTACTGCTCTGGTGCCCCATACAACTATCCATACAGGGGTTGGACCCGGTACACAAGCTTGTCCAGCTCATCCTGTGTGAAGGCTGTGGCCCTATCTCCTGCAGCTCATTGATATGTGTCCAATAGTATGTGTGCCCCTGTAATCTCACCTCTATTCACAATGTGCCCTGTGTCCCTACCGGTATTGAGATGAGTCCTACCTTTGTGCACACAGGTGACTCTGGGTACCTTAACCTTCCCTGGGTGCTGACACCTGTCAGATATCCAACAACAGATGGTGAAAACCATTTCACTGAGGCACACGGTAGGATGAGGCACGTCATTGAAAGGAGCTTTGGCCTATTGAAGACCCGATTCTGCTGCCTACATGTCTCCAAAGGTGCCCTACTCTACAATTAAAGTCTGCCAGATCATTGTTGCCTGCTGCATGCTACACAATCTGGCCCTGAGGATTCACATCCCATTGCTGGCTGTAGAGGAGATGGCAGCTGGACCAGTGGCTGATGAAGGGGACATAGTGAGTGATGAGGAGAAAGATGATGAGGATGCAGCTGACTCTAGAACAGAGTTAATTCAACAATACTTCCCATGAGAAACAGGTATGTGTCAGGTTGTCTGTATGTGACCTGTCCTCCTGTGTGCCTTGTGAGATAGCTCTTCCTGATGTCTGTCATCAGTGGAGGTGTTGAGTGCAGCTCTTCCTTTGGGTGGCTTTGGGAGGGTACATTTTCCCCATTAGATGAGATGCTACTGTTCAAATGTGAGTGCTATTGTCACTCTGCTGTTGTGTAGCATCACTGATACAATTTAATGTCCATGTACTATGTTCTCTGTACTGCTTTGTCAAATGCAATTTTAGTGGCAAAGATAGTGGTGTCATCAGTATTGCTATTAATTCTCACAGTCCACAATGGGAGAATGTGTGACCGAATTGTTACTGACTGTGGAACATTCCTTTAGCTGGGTTTTATCAGCTGTGAGGGGAAGTACCATTGGGTTTGGATGTCTTGGAAATGTAGATCTGACAAGGGCATATGGTTTGTGATTCCACCTGCCAAATCACACTACAGATTGTGACATTGTAGAGCATGTGTGATTAGTGGCCTACACTGACTCCTGTAGCTGTCCCTGTCTCGGTCTATTTGCAGGACATTCGTGTGGTGCAAATCTGGTACCTGTGTTTCCTGGTGGCTCCCTTGACACATGTATCTAGAATATGTTTGCTCTACCATCAACCTTGCTGCATGTTGCTGCCACTTCTGTCTATTTCACATACATTTGCAGGACAATGGTTTGATTATAATGACATGTTATACATGAGAAGATCTTTCTTGTTACAATAAATACACATAGACAGTAGCTGTGCTTAAAGGTATTTAATGTTATTCACAAGTGCAATGGGTGATGAGCGAAGTTATGGTGGGTGTAATCATCAGAGTAGTTGTCACAGCTGTAGGCAGTCGAGGTCCAGTATCCAAGGGTCCATAGGAAAATGAAGACAAGACAGTGGACAGTCAACAGGGTGTTTCAGGGGAGTATGTTCAGGAGAGGGTCACTTCCTGGCTGTGGTTTTCGTCTTGACATCAGGTTCTGCAGGATGTCTGAATGGATGTCATTGCTTGTACGTGGGTTCCTCAGCTACAGGAGGAGGGGTGCTGGTGGCATATGAGTCCTCTGGCAGGGCCTCCATTCCACTAGCTGCCGCAGAAGCGGAGGGCTCTGTTGGAATGTGGCTAGTGGAAGGGGCCTGCTGGTGGGTGGAGGATGCACACAGGATGGTGGTCAGTTTCTTCAGAACCCATGCAATGGAGGCCATGCTGGCATTGAGGGTCTGCCAATGCTGCATCGCCTCCTGGTGGTCTCCCCTCTGCAGCTTCTGGTTCTCTTGGGACACAAGTTTGGGGGTTAATGGCTGTCTGTGCTGTGGTAGCCACACTGGTGGGGGACTTTGATGTGTCCAGGGTAGGGCTTGTGGTGGTAGACTAACCAGTTGTCCCAGAGGGGCCAGGCAAGTCGAGAATTCCCAGACATCCACTGGGGCCTTCATCCTGAGGAGGACTGTCTGTGTCTGGCATCGGCTGCTGGGTGGCAGCGGGACCTGTGGATGGAAAGGGAGGGTGTTACATTGGGGTAGCCTGACTTGCTTCCCAGTGATTGCAATGACAGCTGCAGCACTGCAGACATTGCTTGTGTGTGACATATTGTGGCATTGTATCCATTTTCCATTCTGGGTTGTGGATTGGGGATAACATTTCTGTCATTGCCGTGTGTTGGTACGCAGGGCAAGCATCCAGTTGGTGTGGCATATGCTATGGGTTTTGGTGCAGGTGTTCCACTGTGAAGTGGGACTTTGATTTTTTGATGTGTAGGGAGTGATGCATTGTGAGAGTTGTGGTGCTTGGCATTGTGATTGTTATCCGTGCATGCGGGAGGGACTATGTGGGGATAGTGGCAGTGGGGTGGGGTGGAATGCAGGGGAATGGGGTGGGTGAAGGGGGGGTGCAGAAGTGTGAGATGGGGTGGATTAGGGAGTGATGGGTAATGAGGACGCATGCAGTCCAGGAGTAGTTGGTGCCTGGGGAGTGTTTTTGGCTTACCAGAGTTGATTCCTCCGATTTTTCCAGTCAGGCCCTCAGGGTGCATGATGTCCAAGGCCTTCTCCTCCCACAATGTGAACTCTTGGGGAGGAGAAGGGGGCCCACCGCCAATCTTGTTGATGGCAATCTGGTGCTGGATGCCATGGAACGTACCTCCTCCTGTAGGTCGTTCCACCTTTTCCTGATGTCCTCCCATGTGTGTGGATGGGTGCCCACTGAGTTGGCCTTGTCAATGAGTCTCTGCCACAACTCATTTTTTTTGGTTATTGAGGTTTGCTGGACTTGAACTCCGAACTGTTGTGGCTCTACCCTGACGATTTCATCTACCATGACCCTCAACTCATCATCTGTGAAAGTGTCTCTGTTTCTGATGGGACATAGTGATTGTGTTGTGGGTGGGGGGTGTTGTGTGTGTAGTTTGCAGTGTAGGGTGGTTAGTGGGGTGGGGGAGTTTTGTTGTGTGTCCCGGTGTTATCTGGTGTATGTGTGTAGTAGTGATGTATGAATTGTGTTGCTGGTGCAGTTGTGTGTTGTGTGATGGTTGGAAAGTGTGTTGGTGCTTATAATTGTCTGTTGGTAGTTGTGGTTGCAAAGGATGGTGGGAGTGTGTGAGAGTGTGTTATATAGTACAGTGTGTGGTGTGTGTCAGGTGTGTGGTATTTAGACTGCACAATGTGGTGTCAGGTTCTTTTGGAGGTGATTTTTTGACTGAGGCAATTTCGAACCACCAATGTTTTTTTTGCCTTGCACTGACCGCCGTGCTGATTTGTGGGTCGTAATACTGATCGTGGGGCGTACGTCGGCATGGCAGGGCTGGTGCTGGGACTGTCTTTCTTCCACCCTCGGCCAGCTTGGCGGTTTGGGATTTGTGGCTGTATTTTGGCGGTCTTCAGTTTGTGACTTATAATACAGCGGTCACCGTCCTGTCATCACTGGCAGTCTTTTGGTGGGCACCAGCGTGGCAGTCTTGTCAAAATTTCGCCAAATTTGTAATGAGGACCTGAGTGTATTTTAGATGAAAGAAAAATGTCCACCATCATTTTAAGTGGATATATTATGTAGATTGGTGACCAGGTGTTGTATTACGTGTTGATACCTATTGTAATGATTGCAAGGTTAATTGAAAATAATAACCATAATCACTTTTAAACTACATAATGTGTCAGCGACTAAAGGACTTTGGTTCTGGAAGTTTATTAGCATATCGTCTTGGAGCAGGATTTGGTTTATAACAGATATCTGGAAAATCAAATATCTAATTCCATTTGGTTCATGAGTCCTCAAGTCTTGTAAAGTCCTGCCAATGTTTTTGAACTTGCTTGAAGCATTGTTTTACACATAGCGTGATTAAATGAAGAAATGAAGGATATGTGAAAGTTGCATATTCTAGCAATATACCACTCAATGACGACAAGCCAGTACTGGGCATACAAAATTATCCAGGGTTAGCAATACGTGCACAACCATCACAGTATTTATTGATTGCATGAGCTGGAATACCATCATTCACCAGTTCAATGACTGCTGTAATTAACAATTCCTATGGTATGCAAAGGAGTTTTGTAAGCCTAAATGGACCTTGATACACTGAGGCCCTCACATTATGACTGTGGCGAAAGCGACACAGTCTGGACCCCTGAAACCGTCACTTTTAGGCCAGCCGACGGCCTGTCGGTGCCGACAGTCTTAATCCACCAGGGTCCCACTGATGGCCCTGGGGACGACCAGCCCCAGGGCCGGCTCCTGATATGTCCTGGGGTGCCGACCCTCAGTACATAGCTGTTTGCTGTGGCTTGGCTCCAACTTTGACAGTTGCAGCCAAGTCACAGCAAACGGGTCCTGCTGCCAGAAAGCAGAGTTTTCATCTGTTTTCCTTGCACACAGATAATGCGAACAGGGACGACAGATGAAAGAATTGCTCTGCAAGCAGGGAGCTGCTATGAAAAGCAGCTCTTTGCTTGCTGGAGCAATGGGACGGCGGGGAAGGCTTTGAGGCCTGGGGCTATATCAAGGCACACAGGCATGATCTGTGTTTGCCTGTGATAACAAAAAATCGGTATTAGTGATCTAGACAACAACCAAGTTAGACAATCAAGGCCGGGGTACACGTCTTCAATCATAGAGGGGATAATTCCACCCCAATAGTCCCTCCCAGACCAGTACACCCTGAACCAACTCCTAACCTGGAAAGGTTGGGTGGTCAGATCGGTAAAACAGGCACAAATGGCTGTTAGTATACCTGTGTCTCAAACCGGCTCTATGCTCCACTAAAATGTCTAAGGTCTAACCACTTCAAAGAAATAGACCATCTCAACAACCTGGGATTCTCTACCATCATAGCCATAAATCATTTCTTTGGTTTATGATGTGTTTGCATTACAAACCTAGTGCCAAATAAATATGGGTGAAACTTACAAGTTATGGCTAAGTAGTCCTCCTCACAGTTATGCTCTCTGGATAGTAATGCACTACTAATAAAGGCTACTGGATGATCTCCACTCTCCTCAACCAGTTGGGCTAACTCCTTTATCAGAGGCATATATCTGTACAGTGAAAGGCTCACTGTTGGTAGGTGATTTCAGTACTGGTGCAGTGCATAATGTTTTCTTCACTTCCTCAAATGCCTTTTGACACTCTACATTTCCTATTACTTTCCTGTGCTGCTTCCTAGAGGCCAATGCAGTCAATAGTGCAACTATGATTTCATAGTTTGCCACAAAGTTGCTGTATTATCCAGGGAGTCCTAAAAAGGCCCTCACTTCAGTCTGGGTAGTAAGTACCTCCCACCCCATTATGGATTAAATCTTGGCATCCAATATGTGAATCATCCTGTTACAGACCTTATGCTCAAAGTAGGTTAGAGAGGACTGCCCCACCTGGCCCTTAGTTGCCTTGATAGTCAGTTTTGCTACCTCTATCCTAGCTAACACCTGTTACAGGTACCTCAGGTGGTCCTTTAATGAATTGCTGAAAATAGCAATGTCATCCAAGTGAGCCACACAGAAGTCTTCCAACCCTGCAAGAACATGGTTCAGCAGGCACTGAAAAGTGGTAGGAGCATTCTTTAACCCAAAGGGCATCATCTTAAACTTATACAGCTCCTCTGGAGTAGAAAATGCAGTCTTCTTCTTAGCATTTAATGTCAAAGCGATACGCCAAAATCCACTGGTCAGATTGAAGGTGCACAAGTACATTGCAACTACTAAAAGATTCACAAGCTCATCATCTCCAGGGATTGGATGGGCATTCATTACCTCACTGAGGGCTTGGTAATCCACAGACAACTGAAAGTCAGTAGACCCTTGCTTTCGTACTAAAACCACATATCTAAAGACTTTGAGATCACTCAATGGCGGCTAAGTCCAACATTTTGGCAACGTATGCATCCCTGAACCCAGTCAGACATTCTATACATTCTGCTCTTCACTGGCGGAGAGTCATCCATGTCTATATCTGCACACAGACAGGTGCCATCCCTCGAGTCAGCAAGAAGAGGTTGGTAAACCATCATGACACCTCTCTGCCTCTCAAGGATTACATCAGTGGATAATTGCACCCCTCCACAGTGATATCCTTCATGCAGCAAGTTAGTAAGAGGCTCACTGTCATCCTCATCTTTCTCTGCCATAGCAATGACATTTATTGTGTAGCTATTCCGGAGGTTACAATTTCAGCCCGTTCACATGGAACACCTTCTTGGGTTCCCTTGTGGCACCTGTATCCAAAAAGTGGTTTACCCCAGACACTTTCTGCACTACTTTCTATGGCCAACACTATTTATCCTCCAAAGCCCTGGGACAAATAGGCTTTAGCACCAACACTTCATGCCCTTTTTGATACCCAGACAGCATAGCTTTCTGGTCATACCATTCCTTCATCAATATTAAGCTAGCCTTAAGGTTTTCCTTTTCCTGTCTCAAGTATTGCATCATCAACGCTTTGAGGCCAGTCACATAGTCCACCACATATTTCAGCCAACTTCTTGAGGCCAGTCACATAGTCCACCACATATTTCTGATGTGATTCTACGATTTATTTTCGCCTCTCTCTTACTAAGATGAGTGGACCCCATACCAGGTTTCCATACAGAAGTTCAAAAGGACTGAACCGTACTCCTTTATGTAGAATCTCTCAGTAAGTTTTAAAGTTTTAAAGGGACTGAATCCTACTCCCGTGTGTTCAATCTCTTGGCAGGCAAACAAGAAGAATAGTTCAGTTCCTCATGAGGTTCTCTGGTAGACTTTGCATCTTGCTGTTCATTGTTTTATTAAACTGCTCAAGCAAACCATATGTTTGAGGGTGGTATGCCATTGAGAAGTGTATTCCATACCAGCTTGCGCCCACATCTCTCTCGTATAAGCAGAGATGAAGTTGATTCCACTGTTGGAAATTACTGTCCTTAGAAATCCAACCCTAGAAAAAATCCTTAGAAGTACTCTTGCTACCAACTTTTCAGTTATGCTATTCAGAGGTACAGCTTCAGGGTACATGGTGGTGTGACCCACCACAGCCAATATATACTTGTTGCCTGACTGTGAAGTGGGTCAAAAGGAGCAACAATATCTATTCCTACCCTCTCAAATGGAACACCCACAAATGGCAGAGGCACTAATGGTGTGTTAACCTTCCCTCATGCCTTAACACTACACTGGCAATCTAGACAAGTCCTACAGAACTGCTCTGTGTCTCTGCACACTCTGGGCCAGTAGATCAGAGGGTCCAACCTATCCTGGGTTTTTCTAATCCCTAAGTGTCCTCCCACGGGCACTTCATGGACCTGTTACAGCAGGAAGTTCCTGTCACTAGTCTCTTCCTAGTTCCTGTTCAGTATAATGTAGGCTATCTTCCCAGCCAACAAACAGTTTTTTGACCATTCCTTTGCTGAGCTGATCTGATCCTGGGCTTTAGAAGACCCACGAGCAAAGAGATCTCTTCCTGTGCCTTGCAGAAATCATCCCGTTTAAGTGCTCCAGCAGCTTCCAAACCCTGCAGCTCTGGAAGCACTCCAGACTCCAGAAAATGGTCTGCTTTGGGAGCCTCATCCTCCCCCCTGGAGCACAAGTGATGCCTTCCACATGCACTTCCATCCCAGAGTCTAACCTTTCTTGTAAACTACCTTGGTGTGGTCCTTGCAAATTTCTGATCACAACCTCGCTCTGACGTGCAACTTGTGCTCTGGTGATGCTTTCCAAGCCATAAATGCCTGGGCTTCCTGAAATGGAACCCATGGTCCTTCATGCAATGTGCCCATGGAGGCTCCTTTACTCAGTGTACATTAACAGCACACTTACAGTCCAGTACTGTTAGCTCCATGAATTGTGCCATTATCGTCACACATACATTTTACACATACATTCAGTCTGCACTCACTGTTCAAAACTGGAGCTTTTCTGTATTGTGCCAGTTTGTGCAATTTAGAAACACACACATTGCTAGCACACACTCATCATGTGTGTGCTGCACAATTCATGTATGGTACTTCATGCAAGCACATATACACCCAGCATGCTTTCCCTGCGTACGCACTGCCCAGCACTACATCTCTCATATAATGTATTCCCAGCAGGCATGCATACATTCAGTACATGCACTAACCACACATATTCTGCACTACGCTGCTCTGTCTCTGTACTATACCCTTCCCAGCCACACATACATCCAGCACAGTCACTACTTTTGTGCTGTGCTGTTCACCACTCCAGATCTACCTAATGTAGGCCAAGGATGAGTTAAGCACACTACAGCGGAACCTTTACAATAGTTAGTGAGTCTGTAGGCCTCACTTCAACAACACAGGGTAAAAAGAACCTGTTCACTACCACTGATCACTACACAGTATGCTGCTACAACTGCGCTCATGCTGCTTAACTCTTGGTGAAGGTGGTAGCCTTCCATCACTATGGGGATAGTGCTTTGCCACCACTCCTGGTCTAACAACATGGAAATCTGTGGGACAGGCCTATGTCAAAGCACACACGCAAGATCATTGTTTGCCTATGACACAAAATCAACATTAGGTATCCAGACAACAGTACAGATGGGCAGGGGTACACGTCTTCACCCATCCAGAGGACGTTTCTGTCCTAACAATCGTGAATGGCACTTTGCGCTTTCATGAGCTATACTTACCTGAAATCTTCAAAAATGCATTTCTCTGATTCTACAGGTTTTGTCATTTTAGTTTCAAATAATTTATAAAAATTTACTTTATTTTTCTAAATTGATAAGGATTTTTTGTGTTGTGCTTTTTAACATTATTACTGTTGAAGTGCTGCATAACTACTTTACACATTGTCTCAAAGTTAAATCTGGCTGTTTTGTGGCAAGGTACCACAGGGTTAAGTACAGGTTAATTTAGTGACTTTTTGTGGATACCTCTGACAGGGATCATGGTTGTTGCTTGAGTAGGGCTCACACACCCTACAACCAACAACCCAATTTCTCACAATGGACATGATGGAAAATCATGGAAAATCTTGGCTTGACAAGTACAGAGTTATATCTTTTTTCCGACTGTGCTTAGAGTGGTGATGTTATGTACGTGTGGGTATAGAAAACTGCATGTAGTTATGTTTAGTGTTAACTATTTTGTTCCATAAAATAGGCCCTACACACGTCTCTCACTGCTGCTTCCCGTGGTGTTTTTTAACTGAGTTTGATGCTCATTTAGAGACTTGCAAAAGTGGTTAAAATGTCCTAATGCACGTTTTACTTCTTGGGCACATTTATAATGTAGTAGAAAATCCCATTATGTGAATTGTGGTTTTACTGATAAAGCTGCATTATGGCTGTCAGAACCCATTTACTATTACCAGCAGCAAAAAAACAACAGAGAGAGCACAGCAAAAAAGCATATTAGTAATGTTGTCATCATGTGTTATGCATCATTTACTATGAGTAAAATCTCTTTGTTTTATCTATGTGTGGACAGTTGTTTTTAACACTTTGACCCTTAATTTAAATGAGGTCTGGCAATACACCCCAAAACCCAACTTTTCTTGACCTGCAGAAATATATACATACACTTAATTTTTCAGACAAATTGCCCCATCTTGTGTAAAGTATGGAGAATTACAGTTCCATTTTCTGCCATCTGTGACTGTAGTGGTTGCTATTGTAGAGATAGTGGCAGAAAGGGTTTCCATTATGGGTTGTACAAGAATTCATGATCACTATGCTTCACATTGATTTCTTAATTCCACAGAATGCCCCAAATTTCAAGCTATTTAGTATTTCTATTATACCTGGATCACATGTGGCCCCTGACAATATCTATGAAGTTACCAATATTTTCCTGCTCATTTAAACATTTTATGTGAGCAGTCCTCTGTGCAGTCCCATTGCTCACCAATGCTCATAGCTTTTCTTGCTCTCTGATGACTGTGTTAAAGATGGTTACTTAGATTACCTGAATGTTGACCCCTTGCGCTAGATACAACCATGTTGCTGTCATGTCCATTTGGGTAGTGGTGTAACACGAAATGATGTGCACCTCCATCCCACTGCCCACCCAAGGAATGTGACAAAGGAGTCCTGAGTCTCAGATATCTTACAGATATTATTTAGTCACGGGCTGAATTGGGGCCCCTGGAGAGCTGGTTTGTCATTGTGGTATTGGGGGAGGGGCCTGCATTGTGGGGCATTCTAGGAGGCAATGTAGAAGCACCAATATTTTCTTAGACATAGGGGACTAAACCAAATATTATTTTTCCTCGAATCAGCACAAAACTGAAGCATATCCCTAAAATGGCAGAAATGTCAAGAGGGCCCATGCAACATATGCATTGTGTTTTTACTACTAGGTGTCAGTGATTCAGTTTCTATACATAAACCATTTTCAGCTCAGTCTACCTAGTCATATATTCACTTATGATGTCAGGAGATTCAAGAACTGTTCAAGCCTGTTCACAGCAGTTCATTTACACATGAGTAAATGTACATGTGGTCATTCATTCTTAGAGTAAATTTACTACTTTTGAGTATTCATCATTTTAGATTGGAACTGCACTCAGAAGTGTGTACATATATGTCTCCACCCACTTTAACCAATGGGTTCAGCCAAATTTATGAGCATAAAGTTGCTTCTTGTAACTTTTCCAATATAGGTGGTTATTGCCACCACATTGGTGGTGAACTCTGCCTTTGGCGTGGAACTGTCACTTTCGTAAAGAATAGGGGAAATGATTGAAGTTTATTAATTTAAAAATGTATATTTTGTTTATTTTATTGTGAAATGTAATATTTTACTGTAAAATTAATAAAATAAAATATTAGAGCACATCTCTTTAAAAGAAATATTCATTAAACAATTTTTAAAAAGTAATCATTTTTACATATTAACATTTAAACAAAAAAGTAAAACCACTCTATCAAGCAATTTATATTTTTATTTTATATTTAGTAAAAGTAATTAATAGTTGTGCTTAAAATAAAGTACATTTACTGTGTTAATAAATGTTTACAATTTCATTTAATTATACAATAAACATTTATAACGTAGCACAATATTTAATTATTCATTTTGCATAATTTCTTAAACTATAAAATATAAGTATACACACTTTGAAAAGTTTAAATAATGTAATTATTTTGAGATAATTTCCTAAGTGTTGGTATTAAACTCCCTACTTCTATCATTTTCAACAGGACTATGTTATGCCGGACCTGTGAGTGGCCTTGTGTGGTTGTAGGCTTACTCCAAGGCTGGAATGGAGTACATTTACTACAATTTGGCATAGGGCATAGCTGACATTCGAAGTGTAGTTTGTGAATAGCAGTGGTCATACCCTTTTGTGGCTGGGTGTTTCTGTTAGCATGCCCCTTCCTGAACTATTCCTCACTGCTCACCTAAACCCATCCTTATCTTTACCTAAGCTCCTCCCATCTAGTAGTAGCTCTTCCCATTCTCACACAACTCCCCTAGTCCCACTCACATTCACTTTTAAGTCTTAAACTTACATGTGCAAAGATCTCCCCATAGAAAATGCAGGAGAGGTGGAGGTGGATATTTGTGGATTGCAATTTTCAGTAAGTAGCACTACTTTAGTAGTACTGTGAGTGGCCTTGTGTGGTTGTAGGCTTACTCCAAGGCTGGAATGGAGTACATTTATTACAATTTGTCACAGGGCATTGCTCACATTCGAAGTGTAGTTTGTGAATAGCAGTGGTCATACTATTTTGTGGCTGGGTGTTTCTGTTAGCATGCCCCTTCTGAAACTATTCCTCACTGCTCACCTCAGCCCATCCTTATCTTTACCTAAGCTCTTCCCATTTAGTAGTAGATGTTTCCCATTCTCACACAACTCCCCTAGTCCCACTCACATGTATTTTTAAGTCTTAAACTTACATGTGCAAAGATCTCCCCATAGAAAATGCAGGAGAGGTGGAGGTGGATATTTGTGGATTGCAATTTTCAGTAGGTAGCACTACTTTAGTAGTACTGTGAGTGGCCTTGTGTGGATGGAGACTTACTCCAAGGCTGGAATAGAGTACATTTATTACAGTTTGTCACAGGGCATTCCTGACATTCGAAGTGTAGTTTGTGAATAGCAGTGGTCATACTCTTTTGTGGCTGGGTGTTTCTGTTAGCATGCCCCTTCTGAAACTATTCCTTACTGCTCACCTAAACCCATCCTTATCTTTACCTAAGCTCCTCCCGTTTAGTAGTAGATGTTTCCCATTCTCACACAACTCCCCTAGTCCCACTCACATTCACTTTTAAGTCTTAAACTTACATGTGCAAAGATCTCCCCATAGAAAATGCAGGAGAGGTGGAGGTGGATATTTGTGGATTGCAATTTTCAGTAAGTAGCACTACTTTAGTAGTACTGTGAGTGGCCTTGTGTGGTTGTAGGCTTACTCCAAGGCTGGAATGGAGTACATTTATTACAATTTGTCACAGGGCATTGCTCACATTCGAAGTGTAGTTTGTGAATAGCAGTGGTCATACTATTTTGTGGCTGGGTGTTTCTGTTAGCATGCCCCTTCTGAAACTATTCCTCACTGCTCACCTCAGCCCATCCTTATCTTTACCTAAGCTCTTCCCATTTAGTAGTAGATGTTTCCCATTCTCACACAACTCCCCTAGTCCCACTCACATGTATTTTTAAGTCTTAAACTTACATGTGCAAAGATCTCCCCATAGAAAATGCAGGAGAGGTGGAGGTGGATATTTGTGGCTTGCAATTTTCAGTAGGTAGCACTACTTTAGTAGTACTGTGAGTGGCCTTGTGTGGATGGAGACTTACTCCAAGGCTGGAATAGAGTACATTTATTACAATTTGTCACAGGGCATTGCTGACATTCGAAGTGTAGTTTGTGAATAGCAGTGGTCATACTCTTTTGTGGCTGGGTGTTTCTGTTAGCATGCCCCTTCTGAAACTATTCCTTAATGCTCACCTAAACCCATCCTTATCTTTACCTAAGCTCCTCCCATTTAGTAGTAGATGTTTCCCATTCTCACACAACTCCCTAGTCCCACTCACATTCACTTTTAAGTCTTAAACTTACATGTGCAAAGATCTCCCCATAGAAAATGCAGGAGAGGTGGAGGTGGATATTTGTGGATTGCAAATTTCAGTAAGTAGCACTACTTTAGTAGTACTGTGAGTGGCCTTGTGTGGTTGTAGACTTACTCCAAGGCTGGAATGGAGTACATTTATTACAATTTGTCACAGGGCATTGCTGACATTCGAAATGTAGTTTGTGAATATCATTGGTCATACTCTTTTGTGGCTGGGTGTTTCTGTTAGCATGCCCCTTCCGAAACTATTCCTTACTGCTCACCTAAACCCATCCTTATCTTTAACTAAGCTCCTCCCATTTAGTAGTAGATGTTGCCAATTCTCACACAACTCCCCTAGTCCCACTCACATTTACTTTTAAGTCTTAGACTTACATGTGCAAAGATCTCCCCATAGAAAATGCAGGAGCGGTGGAGGTGGATATTTGTGGATTCCAATTTTCAGTAGGTAGCACTACTTTAGTAGTACTTTGTTTCCTAAAAAATGCAGCTTTAGAAACCTGACTTGGCAAGCTTTTACTTACTTTTTGCCTCAACCAGCTTTGCACTTTCATTTTTTAAGAGTAGGCTCTTAAAAAAATATTATGATTTACATTCTCAAAGGGAAAGAGGTCCCTTCGAGACCCCTTCCCGTTTGCGAATGGTTTACCACCAGTTTGAAACTGGTGGTAAAGTATTATTGTTTTGTGACCGGAATTCGGTCACAAAACAGTAATACATACCATACCAATTCAGTATTTGTAAATAATACCCTAAACATGCCCATTCCAAATACCGAATTGCGAAAGCAAATGTGATTCACGAGAAAAATACTGAATCGCCTTTTGCTTTTTGCACATTGGAGAATAATTTTTTCTGGTCCCAAAAATCTTTGTACATCTGACCCTAATATCCTGTTCCCAAGTTCTAAAACATCTCCTTAGTAAACGAAATATCCAAGGTCCATTGAATAATATTTGTCTTCAAATAACAGTTAACGTCCAAAGCAACGCATATGCATTTCCAGTGAACGATACAAAATGCGATATCCTTAGCTGTGTGAAGAACCTTCTACACTCAGATTGTTGCAATGTTATTTTATTATTTTAATAACTACATATGCCATCTCTGAACCATAAAGTAATAACTTATCCAGCTTTTCTGAGATATATATATATATATATATGTATATATATATATATATATATATATATATAAAACACAATATTTGCCTTGATTTGGCAGCGTTTAGCTACATTATGTGCTTAATACCAGATGAAAGATGCATCAACATTTTTAAGAATAATGGATTTGCGTAATAATATCAATAGTGGTTCAGTGCATCCAGTGTAAACATGGCCATATATGTAGACCATACCATTAAATAATGTGAACTTTGAATTAATATCGAACTCTCAAAAATGAGAAGCAGTATTTAAAACAAGGAGGGACAAACGTAAAGCATTTATCAATGATGACAATGGATTTTTGAAAGGCAAGCCCATGAATTAGTGATAGTGATGCGCGTGCGGTAGGCATGGTCAAATGTGAATTTGGTGGCAATTAATGATAAGGCTTCATTTTACTTCAGTTTATAAACTAGAGCACAGATGTGATTACTCTGCTCCTCAGATAAACCAACGTTATTAACCACAATTATCATATATCCAGTATACTTTTTCTTTTAGTCTCTGGATGAAAAGAGTGTCAGGTGTTAGATGCGAAAATTAACATTTTTTATTGTGCTTCGGAAACTATATAGGATATTTGAAAATTTCAGGAGTAATGAATTGCCAGGCCGTCGCTGGTTGACGGGTTTGTTTACATCATATCTTGTATTTCTTGCTAGATTTCAAAATGTACTTCAAATAAACAATCAGTAAGTATACAGACTGGGCCGATGCTAGTAAACAAGAACCCTTATTCTGAAAATGATGCAGATCACTCAAGATGTCTTTTAAACAATTTCTTAGATGTATCTTCTCGCGTCCGTGCTTCAAGAAAACACCAACCATAGTTATACTTTTTTAGAGCCGCATTTGCGCCGCTTTTTGACGCATAAACGGCGCAAACTTACAAAGTACTATTGTATTTTGTAAGTTTGCGCCACTTTTGCATCAAGAAATGACGCAAATGCGGGGCTAAAAAAGTATAAATATGGGCCTAATTATAAACATTTCTCTGTTAGAAGCAAGTGTGCAAGCTTTTGAGAATTGAAAGCGATATAAACTATGCTGTTGAACACGTATTGACGATGCACTAACCTAAATGTCATGACACAAAAATCTGTAAACACACACATATTTTTAATGTACTTCAACTAAAACAATAAAGTGCTATAATATATTAAATACTTTGCAAGTTTCATATGAAGGGAGTGCCATTTCAATCATTTTAGGTCTTGAGCCTTAAGCATAGTCCTGAAAGTATTGGAAATAGATGCAGAGAAATATTGGAAACCGTATATAAAGATCAGCTGCAGATCCGGTTCAATATTAATGAAATGATGAAAGCCCATTGGTTGAACTACATATACATTTGCAATCTAACATTTTCTTATATTTACGAAGCATAAACGTTAGACCACGCTTTCCTCCATTGTATATTTTATCCAAATCAATATGTCATCGTAAACTACATATATCGATCACCACAGACCCATGGACCACTGACGGCGTTAGGATGCAGTGAAATGTAAATGTTTCATATCAAACTTCAGTAATAATGCATGCTCTTTAGAAGCCACTCTCCTTTTGGAGGTGAGCAATACTCTAAAAAATTAGACTCATCTCCTACACTAATCTGTAAACAGATGCTGCAAAAATGCCCTAACATTTACAACATTTGTACTAGTCATCTGTTTTTTTGCCCAGTGCCCCATGGTTGTTGAACATAAGGGGATGAACACGTTTCAAAACGTTTCGAGCCTATTTTGTATGCATAAATAACTCAGCACAATTGTTCACAAAGTCAATACCACTAGCTGGAGGATGAGTGTAACTGCACAGGTAAAACAGAGGTTGGCAAAGTTTGAGCTTTGTTTCTAGTGAGCCATTGTACTAAAATGAAAATTGAATTGTATGATAGCTGTAATACGTCATTAAATAGCGTTTTATGGATTTCCTTTTAGGTATCTCGATTTTCGTAATAGGTAATACAATCGTAATGTTCTTGATGTATTTCTGTAGTGGACTTGTTTCAAATGTATCGTATAATTAAATGTGCTTCTTTGGTTCTAATGTTGCCGAAATACAGAAAATAATGATGGTGAGTTGTTTTCCATTTCATTTCTGGCGTTTGTGTCCAAATGACCCTCCAGCTTGCTTTTTTTTTAGCTCTGTTAGCACTTTTATTGATCTACTTACTTATAGAGAAGAAAAAACACCTCTAAGGCACAGTTGGCTCACCATTTATAAGTGTGTCCAAACCCAAGAATTAAACAACACTATAATAATCCAACTGAGATAAACTAGATAACCATCAAATCAGAACATAGAATGTAATTCTTAGAATGAACGTTTATCACAAGGGGCCATTAAAGTCTATTGCTGTGGCACAATGTCCAGAAAAATTTGCTTGAATCAAGTCGCTAGCAGGGTTATGCTCTAAAAGTGAGTTTTCAACTTTTACCGAATTCCAGGTCCTTCGAATTACCCATGAACACTGACCTTACTCTCAAGGAACTAAGGGCCAGATGTAGGAAAATCCAATTTTGCCACTTGCAAATTGCGAGTCTGACCGACTCGCAATTTGCAAGCCGCAAAATTGGAAGCAGAATGGTGTCTCAGACACCTTCTGCGACTCGCTATGGGGTCGCAAAGACCCACCTCATCAATATTCATGAGGTGGGTCGCATTTTGAAAAAAAGCTAAAGACTCATCTCTTAAAAGAGCACTGACTTATGAAACAACAACTGCCCACTTCGACTTTCAGAACCCTGCTACCCCTTCAATCATTTGTTGATTGTACCTTTACCTTTGACCCTGTAGAAAGGGCTGTTGTGTTTTACATAGCTTTGTGCAATACAAATATGTACAAAATGTGCCATGTGGGAAGGACACCTAGCACTAGTTAGGTAGAGGATGGTCCCAAGAGTATATATTATCAGTATATGTGTTAATTTGTTCAGAGAAAAGTTTTCTCTTAAATCAGCTGGTGGAACAAGCAGTCCACAAGCTTTCCAATGGCTTCATGTTGGCATTTCATAGTTCAGAAGCTTGAATGGAGTGAAAGGCAGACATGGCAAAGAGACCTATCAGCTCCAGCTTTCCAGTTGCAGCATGCACCTTCTTCAGAGTTCTTTCAAGCAAGATTATGTCAGTAGGCTAATCAGTTACGGATTCATTTTGCATGCTTTGTGTGCACTCTGCAGTTTCACACCTACAAATTACAATTGAGACTGCTGCACCAACTGCAGACTTTTAACTAGTGCTACAGCGCTTCAAACATGACCTTCAAGTTTATCATTAAATACTCACCTTTTCCATACAAACTGCCAGTTGTCAACCTGATATGAAGACTTGTATTTTGCTATTGTATCAACTCTAACACCCTCAGTTTCCCTTCCAATCCATGAAACACAAATTGGATTGCAGAACCTTTCTTTAAGAGTGTGAACTAGCATATGAGAATGTTTTATTTTTTAAATATTATTTCAGTATTAACATGAGCACACTTGTGTTAATCGTGCTTGATTTAAATTCACAGCACAAAATAATATTCATGACAATTACTCTTGTGTACCATGCTTTACAGTTGCGATGTGACAAGTCTCTTTAGCAAGTATGTAGCCAGATAGTGAATTCCTAGAATGGACAAGTAAGTATAAGTTGGTCCTTAATATAATTGTGATTGCTGTTTAACTTGTTGCCTTTTCCACTACAGATATTTTTTAGAAGGTGGTTAATTAGTAGGTGCAGTCAAGTCTCAATAAATTAATCCTTGGTCAAACCTTGGTAGCTTGGCTGACGAGCAGTCAGGCTTAATTTGGCAGACAGTTGTGTAAAGCATTCAATATCACCCAAAACAGTATTTACGTAAGACACAACACACAATAAAAATGCAACATCAATTTATAAAAATAGATAATATTTTCATCTTTAACATAACACCAAAACAAAAAAAATCCTATTTAGGGAACTACAGATACAAATTTTAAAGATTAAATATAAAAACATGCTTTCTAGTGCCAAAAAGCAAAAAGTGCCAACCGCAGCTAGCTGGTTGCACTAGATCGGGACCAAGTCAAAGTCTTAGGTTGACTGCAATGGAGTGCTTGCTGCTGGTCAAACTGTTACTTTTGCACTTAGTTTCTTTTGTGCAGCTTTTTCTCCCGGCATTAAGCATGTCGCATCAGCAGGTCGGTAGCAGTTCGACTATGGTGGCTTGCTTCAGTGTGAGGCCTCAGTGATTCCTAGAGATCTTGGTTCTCATCATCAACATCAAACAACTCCGGAGCTTCAGCATGCAAACCTGGATTTCAGGCTGAGTCACAGTTTGATGTTGCTGAATTGACTCTTGATGACAGGTCAGTAGACCTATGGAGCTTTTTCTCCAAATAATTCCAAACTTCTGGATCTTCTTCCAGAAGGTTCTTTTGGGGTCTTGAAGGGTCCGCAACACCCGCCAAGGTACCAGAAGCTGTGAGTTACTCTTTGGAGAGTTGGGACTACAATTCCTACAGTGCACTTGGGTAAATTCTCAAAAGTTCAGTTGAGCTGGTCAGCTGGGCTTGTCTTTGCATGAGTTGCAGACATTCTTCTTCAGATTTCTTCCAGGAGGGATTTGAGTTGCTTGGCAGCTCACCCATATTTATTCCAGTTTCTGGACTGGCAACAGGGGAGGGCATCCCTCACCAATGGGGTGAAGGGTGCCATCCTCTGTGATGATAACGTTCTTAGAAGTGTGGCATATTTTCTCCCAGAAAGCACTTCTCAACAAAAATCAAATTGGAGAAAATCCATCCTGGAGGTGCAGCTCTGGCTAACTCAAACCACAGGTGTGACTACTGTTTCCCTACACTCCCTTTTCAGCCCTTCTCATAATCTAGTTAAAGAGTCTCCAATCTGGCTGGGGGGTGCAGGAAGTGGACGTGAGCCTGGGTCTTGCACTGTCTGTCACTCTCCCTTCTCTAAAGCAGCAGATCTCTTCCACCCAAACGGTCCCTTTGTTTCAGCTCAGGCCACTTTACACCTCATCAGAGCAGCTTGGCTCAACTTGCCTAAGGCTGATCAATCTGAAGAGGCTGCTACAGGGCTGTCTTATGCACCTTCAGGGAAGCAAGTTTTAAAACTACTTCCCTGCAACAGGTATAATGAAACCTACCTTGACAAGTTTTTGAATTTATTATAGCTATTATTTTGAGACTTTGATTGATGGTTTTAGCTTTTTCCTGTCAGAAGTTAAACTTTATTAAAGTTTAATAAAGTTTTCTCATTTTAGCTTATAGAGCTAGCAGTGCTACACTGGAATAACGAAAGGAACTGCTTTTCCCTCACCAGGGCACATACAACACATTTTATAATGGCCCTGATTTTAATTACAAGTCACCCTACCAATGGGGCACCTTGGACAGATCTAAGGGGTGACATATGTAATTAAATAGTAGTTCCAGACTTTGGAAGCACTTTCAATCCCAAAGTCACACTTGGATATAGTATTAATTATAAAAGCAGCATGCAAGGCAGGGCTAACTAAATGATAGCAGACACCACAGCAGTGCACCCTGAAGTGCCTTAAATCCACTGGGGACTCTAAACCTACATGTCCTGCCATATACTAGGGACTTACAAGTAGGTTGTCAGAGCCAATTGTAGTTATGCTTAATTACCATATACCTTTTAAAAAGAGCTCTGGCCCTGGGCCTGGTTACCAGAGCCCAGGGCACAATCAGAGTAAGTAATCACCAGTATCAATCAAAAAAATTGGGTTGATAAGGGCAAAAAGTATGACTTTCTCACGATTGCACATCTAATACATCACAACCAGCATACAGGTTTTGACAAGACTGTATATGCAATCCACCATTAGGAGTGTGAATCAAGAGAGGGATTATTTTCAATCTCTCCCATTCCAGTTTTCCCCGCTCTCATATGGTGCTTATTTCATGATATTTCATGGTGGTAGTTGTAAGTGAGTGAGGGAATGAATGGTGGATCCACATCAATCCTGGCAGAGCAATGATAACTATATAAATTAGTGTAAGTGATCATTTGCCAATCAGATGTTGACGCTAGTTCTTTTCTGAGAAATGAAAATGATCGAGCAGTTCTCACCTGTCACAAGGAGTGAGGAGTTTGATGAAAAAGCAGCACCCTAAACTTGGTTCTTCGGTGTGTACTCGCACTGTATGTGCACAGCTCTGAGAGTGTTCTTTTCCACACTTGGACTTTAATAAATAAAGTTTGTCAGAAAGCTAATGGGTTGTGTTGTACGATAGCACCATTGGCACCAGTTACAGAGGGATAGCAAGATGGCTAAATGTTTGCCATAAATATTTATGAGACCTAGATTTTTTCAAAGTCATTTCTTCCGGACTGCTAAGCCATCTCTCCACCATAAAATAATACCTGACTCCACTACTCAGAAGTACATGTAGATTCTTCTTTTCATTAACAAAAACATTACTTTGATTGGTTCTTTTGGCAGGGTTTAGTCCAAATATTTTCATAATGTCGGAGTATTTGATAATGTTTGAAAATTGGAGATTTGGCTTTTAATATCTTTTATTATTCATTGAATCCAGTGCAAAACAGGCGATACTGGTAAAGAATTTCATTGAATATGAATACCTTTGAATGAAGAGAGAACTATCAAAATATCAGACTTCCTAATTAAAAATCAAGTTTGGGAAAGCAAT
Organism: Pleurodeles waltl; assembly: GCF_031143425.1. Lineage (NCBI taxonomy): Eukaryota > Metazoa > Chordata > Amphibia > Caudata > Salamandridae > Pleurodeles > Pleurodeles waltl. The sequence continues at coordinate 776,912,620 of NC_090445.1, forward strand.
TATAACTACTTTCGAACATAGTTTTGTGGCAATTACGTTTTATCACAATAGGCCTGCATTGTCATTCAAATTACAAATTACAATGCACATGTGCTCGCCCTGCTTCCCAGGATAAGCACAATAATTTAGCAGTTTAAACAGAGTCGTAAGTGTGCCATGGAGATTCATGGGTTGTTATCATCACGTAGCCAACAGACTTGTTTTTTTGTCTTCAAACAAAGAAAATGGAGGACCACGTCGCTATAATATGAAAATGAATCAGTTGATGTTTCTTTAAGAAACAATAGGATATTTGAAAATTCCCAAAGTATTATTTAGGGGTCTTCTTCCAGCATATCTTGAACGTTTTTTCGATACTTAACAATGCAGTAAATATATGCATATACAATCTGTATAGAACAGGTTGCACCAATCAAAATAAAGTTGATGCAATAATCTGAAAGTGGTGTAAATTCGCTAACATTTTCCTTTAAACAACTGCTTAGATAGTAACTCAGACCCATAGCTTAATAAAATGCTGTCTGTCAATTGAATGAGATATCCACTGTCACCCTCACAAATATTGGCTATGCAGTAATCAAACTGACATGAAAGAAAATCTATCTGTTAGGAATTGGTCGAAGGGTACTGAAATTCGATGTAGTAGCATACTGGAGTATTTGTATAATGGAAAGTTACCAATGTGATGCAATTTTATTGAAATCATTATACCCGATTCGAAGAAATGTCTATAAAATTGCAACATTCTCATTATTCAGAGGAAGTTAAATCCACACTTTATTAAGTCAGGTATTTCATCCAAATCAATATATCATAACTAATTGACTATTTATGGATCATCACAAACACATGGATTAGGGAAGTGTATTGCAGCATCACTTGTATGGAGGTGCAGCATTATGCAAATATTTAAAATCAAAATACAATACGAATATATGTTGTTAAGCATATGCTCCTGCTGCTGTTGAGCTACCGTTTGCACCTCCGAGGAAAACAGAGTGGGCTTGCTTTCTTTAAGCGTTCATTCTAATTAATTATGCTGAACAACACCAGGCACCTTCTTGCACACACATCTGTCACTCTAACAGTCTTAATTTAAATGTCATCATTTACAAAGAACATTTTTTTTTTTTAATTTTAGGTCCTAGGTGCCAGACTGCATACCTCTTTAGCTGTTGAGACATCATTACGCCATTGCAACTACTAAATGACGATGCATTGTATTGTTTAACGATTTAATATTTTGGAACATCTCACATTTGAAAACAAACATTCTGCACAACAGCAATATAATTGTCGATGTTTTTTCAGTTTCAAGAAAAGGTTACAATGTTTTTTTTACCAAATTTTATTACGTTTTTTTCTTTTTGCTTCCACGTACAAGAACGTTTTTGGCATGGGCAGAGTGGGCTTTGGCCCCCTCATTATACTTTCAGAAAAGTCCCACAATGTCTGGGTCTATAACATAACCAGTTTGCTTACTTGTGTTCTGTTTTTTGAACCAGTCATGGGTGTCCGGCGTGTCCGGCCCCTGCCTCAGAGATAGAAAAGTTAAAGAAAATACTTGTTTTATTCTGGTTTGATTCAGCAAGCATTCCAAACTTTCAAATGTGTAGGCACAGCCTTCCTGGACTTGCTTTTGTATTTATTCAGCATGTGACACTTTCTGAAGCCCTGCCAAGTGCCATGCATTTCAGTGATTGCTCTCACATTACTGCATAGAAAGACATAGGCCGTCATTATGGACATGGCTGGAAAGACCGCCGACCGCCGTGGCAGCGGTGAACAGAATCCCGCCGGCGGCGGCGAATGGAAACCCGCCATATAATGATTGAAAAACCCAACCCCGCCAAAAATTCCCAGACCACCACTCCCCGGCAGGATCCTGTCAGCGGGAATCCCGGCCCACCCCACCCCGCCACCGCCAAGCACACCCACATCCCGCCCTCCTAATAAGGATGCTCAAATCACCTCGGTGGACAGTGGAGGCCGGACGACCATTGGCGGCTGCAACCGCCACGGGCAGCAAGTGGGCCCAACAGCAACCAGTGCACACATTGGCTAGGCCTAGCACCCACACACCTGACACACATCCAAAACACCATAAAACACCCCCAGACACACCCCACAATCCCTTTCAACAAAACCAGAACCAGAAGACGGAGAGCACCAGAGCCAGACAGAGAACGCCAGCACACAGGACACGCATAGCGACCCACAGAGGAGCCCCCAAACCCCGTCCCCAGTCCAGACGCCATCCACCACCCTCACAATGTCCCCGCCAAAAATCCTCGCTTCACTGAAAGGGAGCTAAGGACCATGGTGGACGAGATCCTAAAAGTGGAGCCTCAAATATTCGGGTCCGAGGTGCAGCACACACCCATCGCATGGAAAATGGAGCTGTGGCAGACCATTGTGAACAGGGTGAATGCAGTGGGACACCATCCACGCATCAGGGACGACATCTGCAAGAGATGGAACGACCTGCGGGGGAAGGTCCGGGCCGTGGCATCCAGGCACCACACCGCAGTGCAGAAGACTGGGGGAGGACCGCCACCAACACCACCCGACTACACAGACTGGGAGAAGAAGGTACTCGCTATCCTGCACCCAGAGCGACTCACTGGACTCACTGGAGGAATGGACTCGGGTAAGTCATCTACAATTACCCCATATACACCATACCTGTAATGCATGCACCACCCCACCCACACCCACCTAGATTCACACCCCACCCAGACTTTACCCACCACATCCACCACCCTGCATCACCCACAACTCACTACCAGGCCCACATCACTCCCGCTGTGCACAGCCACCCACTCCTGCACGTACCCACAATGGAATAATAACCCCCACCACAATGTAACCCCACTACTGCCACTAAATGCAATGACAACCTCACAAAGGCACCCTGGAAGGCCACTAAAAGGCACACCAGCACAAAATTGCACCATTCAGTACACCTCAAACCCTCATGCATATCTAACATACATTTCTATGTCCACCAACAGGCACCACCACCCATGCAACCCTAATGGAGGGAACAAGGAGTGCCATAGCACTCCAGGGAGACAGAGGCACATCACAGGACACTGGTGTAGGATCCCTGGACACTGATGAGCAGGTAGGCCCCTCACACAGCCCTGGATGCTCACCATGCAGCAACCCCACCCAGGACAACACTGTCACCCCTAACCCCCAGTCAAGACCAGCAGGCCAGGGGAGGGGCACCCACACCAGTGGACCCAGGGCACAAACAGGTGGAACACAGCTATAGAGGCCACAGTCTCCCACCCCCAACAAGCAGGAATACGAGGGCTCCAGTACAAGTGGCACGTCAAGACCTGCGCAGGGGACACAGGCACAGGGGGCCAGGGCAAGGTCAAGTGCCCCAGTGGGTCAGGGGGTAGGGCACTGGATAGATGCAGCAGCCCAGGATGTCATTGCAAAGGTATTGGGGGCCTACCAACATACCCAAGACAGGTTGGCACAGATTGTATCCACCCTTGAGCAAAGTCAGAGGATGCAGCTGGAACAACACCAACAGGCCATGGACCAGTGGAAAGAACAAAATGCCACTATGGCCACCAGTGCTGGAGCACTGCTGCAGTTGGTCAACAAACAATCAGACACCCACACCGGACAAGAGCCCCCCACAACAGCCCTGGACAACCAGCAACAGATAACCCAAGCAGCTGAAACAGCACAAGAAATACCCTCCCAGGAATCACAAGGCCCAACCATGCCACCCCAAGAGGCTCCATAGCAGGCGCCCAAACGTAGTCTCAGGCCAAGATATGGCACTGGAAACCCAGCTAAGAACAAGCCCCACTCCAACAATTGACACTGCTACTACTGCCAAGCAACCATCCCACCCATTCACCAACTACACTTAGCTGAGGGCTAAATAAAGTACTAAACTACAAATAGGACACACCTATGACATCATCAGGCCTGCCACCATGTCGGTTTTGAGGACACCCATCCATTATGACTTCCATCACTGTAGATAGCACATTTCACTGTATTCCACCAATAAACCACATAGCTCACCTGTAACATTGTCCCCTGTCTTCAATGTTGAACAAAGTGGATTATGGATGCAACTGGCAGGGAACAACTTTATTGTCAATTTGGGCATGGTGGTGGTAATATGTGTTTCAAATTAGGCAAGGAGGGAATGGCTATATTGTCTGTCAGTACCATGCTGAAGAGGTCCATGCCTCGCCTATCATGACAAATCCCCCCAGATGACATGGCACACTTACAGTATCAGTCACTAACCACATTTACAGGCTTAAGTCCCACACAGTCATTGGAAGTAGAGTTGTATCAGTTGGTTCCTGGAATTGACATCTTCCCCTTCCTCATCCTCACCATCCCTCTCCTCACCTCTCTGAGGTAACTGATCAGGACCTATAGCACCCTCTACCGCCAAAAGGGGGATTGAAAGTCTCACTGCCACGTTGTGCAGCATGCAGCAGGCCACCACTATTCTACACACCTTATCAGGCCCATAGTCCAGGGAACCCCCCATAGATATGTAGGCACCGGAATCTAGCCTTCAGGAGACCTATAGTACACTCTATCACCCTCCTAGTACGTCCATGGGCCTCATTGGATTTCCTCTCTGCATCCGTCCTGGGATTCCTCACTGGTGTCAGGAGCCAACGCAAGTTTTGGATAGCCAGAATCACCTAGAGAAATGGTGCAATACAGAGTCATCATTGTTATGACCCTTAGTCCGACAGGCTGGTTCTCAGCAATGTGTCAGTTAGTGACAGGCAAACTTACCTATGATCCACCCTCTGTCCTCTTGTAGTTGTTCCATCTTCTGTGGCACACTACTGTTCCTCAAAACAAATGAATTATGGACAGAACCCGGAAACATGGCATTCACATGGGGTATGTACTGGTCTGCAGTGCATACCAATTGGATGTTCATGGAGTGAAAGTTCTTCCTGTTTCTGTACACCTGTTCACAAACTCTTGGGGGGATGATAGCTATGTGGGTGCCATCGATGGCACCTATGACATGGGGAATGTTTGCAAAGGCATAGAAGTCAGACTTAATGGCAGGGAGGTCAGCACTTTGGGGGAATCGCACATAGGATTGCAGATGTACAAATGCATTCAGAAATCTTGTCAGTACCTGGCTGAACATTGGCTGTGAGAAACCAGCACCCATGCCCACTGTCACTTGAAATGAGCCTGTGGCCAGGAAATGGAGTGCAGAGAGCACCTGCATCTCAGTTGGAATGGCATGCTGATTACGATTTCCGGGAGTCAGTGCAGGATCCAGTAATGCACATAGGTCCTGAATAGTTGCACATGTGAGTCTGTAGGTCATTATGATCTGACGCTCCACCATGGTCCCCAAATCCACAAGTGGTCTGTACACTGATGGTGCCCTTCCACGCCACAAGGGTCGGTACCTATGAGGGGTAAGAAAAAGGAGTGATGTGCACACATAAACTGGCATATTTGCTACATACATGCACTGCATTCTTCATAGTAGTGTCTGTACAATAACTGCAACCTGACAGATGTACATGTACATCACTAGGAGGGAACGTAGTAAATCATGTGTGATTATATACTCAATGGATAGAGGCCTAGGTGCTTCTTATGGCTAGTAGGCCCAGCATTGTGAGTAATATGAATTTTTAGATGAATTTTTAGATGCATAGGAGATGGCAAAATGTCTGCCCACTGTAGTTCTGCCCCTTCGTTGTGGAAGTGACCTAATACCACTAGCGGTTGACATCACAGCGTACGGCGGTGTTGACCGCTGTTCGTACCCTCATTAGCTAACATGGATGCCAATGGAGAATCCTGGCGTATCATGATCGCCGCCGGTGGTGACGGTGCATACAGCCGCGGAACGTGCGCACGTTCGTCATCGTATGATCACTTGACTCCCTGATCCTGTGCGGACAAGTACTCCACTCTGTGTACTAATGTGGCCTGCCTCTGGTTATGGATGTTCCACGTGGTGCAGGGGAAAGGGCCCTGGCATTCACCCAGGAAGAACTGGAGAAACTGGTGGAAGGGGTCCTGCCCCTATACGGAAGACTCTACGGACGGCCAGAGGTACAGGTGAGTCCGGGTTTTGGGGGCACTGTGTGAGTGATGGATGGAGTAGATTGCACAGAGGTGTGCTTCTGTGAGCCAGGATGAGGCTTGGTGCATGGAATGCTGCGTGCCACTGTCCTGCATGTCTGGGAGTACTGTCTGTCCAATGTCTGACAATCTGCCAGCTGTTGCCATAGTGCAGGTGCCTGACCTCTGTGTTCCATTTCTATGTCCATTTCTATGCTCCAAAGTCTTCTAGGTCAGCGCCCACCAGAAGAGGACACATAGGCATGCCATCGCCAAGGAGGTACGGACCCTGAAGGTTTACAACCGGCGGAGTACCCACTGTCGAAAGAGGTGGGAGGACCTACGGCGCTGGGCACGGAAGATCACTGAGGTCCAGCTGGGGAAGTCCTCCCAACATGGAAGTGTGCCCATCGGGCACTGACCCCCCTCATGCGAAGGATCCTGGCGGTGGCGTACCCAGACCTGGATGGGCGCTTGAAGGCTGCACAGTAGTCACAAGGGGGTGAGTACTCACAGTCCATACTTCAGCCTGGAAGGATGAGTGTGTGTGTGATATCGCTCATGGTGCTTAGATCAGGGATTTTGACTGGTTTTCAGCTACTGCCTGTTCCCCAAAGGGTGTGGGGGTGTCCCTGTCAGGTTTCACCTACCTCAGCTCCAAAACAAATTCAGGATCTGGGTGTAGGTCAGTATACAGCTCAGTAGTCAGGGCCATGGCCATGGGCCTAGTGCACGGTGCTGCCTGTTGGGTGTGTCTGCTGGGTAGGTGTATGTCTGGCCATTGTGTATCAGTATTCAGCTACTTACAAGTGTCTCTCCCAAAAAACTTTTCCTCTCCCGTGCAGACCTGTTTGAACCCACTAGCCCACCTCATCTTGTCCCGAAACATGCCTACCTCCTTGCCCCTTCTGCTCCTTCCACATCGCAGCCCACCCCGGTCCAACCGTCCCATTCCCCTGCCCCTTCTCCGGTGAAGAAGAAGGCCCGCTTGGAACCTAAGCCATCCAGCTCCACCCGAGCCAAACAGCCCCCACCCCCTTCAAAGGAGAAGCCCACCCCCCATCAACCTCCTCACGCAAGTCAAAGTCCCACCCCGTTGTAAATCCCCACCCCCCTTCCATGAGGTGCCTGGATCCCCATATGGTGCCCCGTTCAGTGGAGTACCCAGCACTCGTGGGAGTCAGGTGTGGCCAGTTGTGGCCAAGGACAAGTGATTTTTGAAGGACTGGCCATTGGCCCTGTTGGCACCATTTCGCTCACTGAGCTACATAATAAAGTTTCTGTGTGGCCTGTGTTTGGGCTGCACGCAGTTCCACCCTGGTGTTTGTTTACATTATTTATGAGTATGGGGCGATTGTATGTACTCTGGCCAAGTTGCAGTGGCCTTCAGTCGGGTATGTCCCTCTTGGTGTGGGGTGTCTGACTTGTGCTGCTGGGAAGGGTTGGGGGGCGTTGCGGGGTGGGTGGAGTGGGTGGGTATGTAACTTTGCCCTTTCCTCCCTTGTGTCATAGGTTGCAGTACTTACCGTCGTCGTCTTCGTCGGCGTTCTCGGTTGTGTAGCTATATGGCAAGGAGCAAGGCTGGCATGATCTGCAGCTCTCTGTCCATGGCTGCCGCTGCACATTTTGATGACCTCCGGTGAGTGTTTCCTTCTTTTTGTTTCTTTTCCGTCTGGCTTTGTGTGGCGGTGGTTCCTGCCCCGGAACTGGAGGCGGAATGGTGGTTCATAATTTGATGGGCGGGTTGGGCCTTTCCAACGGCCTGTGGGCGGACTCTGCCATCGTCAGCGGGACTCCTTTCCTGGCGGTGGGTGGTGCGCGGGATGCATGTTTCTCATTTGGTTCATCATTTGGTGGTCCTGGACGCTCCTCTGTTGGCAGTTTCTACTGCCGGTGGTGCGGAACGGACCGCCATGTTCATAATGTTCATAATGAGGTCCAAAGTCATACGATTAGTACTGTGTACCTTTCTATTAATATTGATTGAGGCGCTCAGCATTCTACAGATACTGTCTGTACTAACTGTCAGTCTGCTGCTACCAGTTGCCCAGGCAAAGTCTGGGGTGTAGCAGAGATGGGGCTGCTATGAATACATCAATAGCTTAAAATCTTGGCTAATGTATCATAAGGGCAAGAGGAGCTTCACTGTGCAGGTTGGTGTAGAGAAGATTGCAGCAATTGCCTGGAAGCCAAGATTGTCTTCGGCCACCATGCTGCTCACTGACATCCTCCTAGTAGTAAGGTCTGTGACTTGAGCAGTATAAGTGAATTGGCAAGTACATCCTGCATCCAAACAGAAAGTCAGGTTTAGCCGAATGCATTTGTACGCTTAACAAGCTATGGTGCAGCTTCTTAGTTAGTGTGAAGAATACTAATCCTGACAATCCATATATGACACACCTTTTTTTTCAAATTATTGGGGCAAATTATTTGTTTCTCTACTAAATGAATCAATATATAGGGCCTCATTTTGAGTTTGCTGGTGCCAGGACCGTAAGTTGGTTGTGGCAGTCGCACCGCCAAGAGGCTGGTGGAGAAGACCGCCATATTATGACCATGGTAGTATTCCCAACAGAATACATCCAAAACACTGCCTGCACCGCAGGTGCAGTCTAGCCACCACGGAAGATGGTAGTCACCTGCAGGCCGGCAGACACCATGTTTCTGTTGGACAAATTATGAGGTTGCACACCGCCAAGGTTTCCCTGGTCGCACCACCATGGAAACACAGGTGGAAACCAACTGTATAAAAGGTGACAGTCACCTTCAGGAAGCCATACTTGTCCGGAGCTGTCATGGAACCAGATCTACACGTCTTCCCGCTGCTACTGCTCACCCAACAACTATGGAATTTGCAATGACGACAGCAACGGTAAGTACTCACTCTTACCTGTCATTGTTGTATTTTGACAATTTTCATACACACACACACAAGGGCACTCACACGTAACTGGACAACAACACGCACACTCACAGACAGCCACAAAACACACTCACATATACACAACAAACATGCCACTGTCACCACAAATACACACACACACACACACACACAACTGTCACAAACACACACAGGTATGCACGGAAACATCTCACCAGCTCACACACTCACACACTCACACACTACCACACAACACCATAAGACGCCACAAAAACAACACACCCTCAACCACTACAATCACTTGGCAGGGACACACAGGGGACACTACCAAGGGGCACATCACACAGAGTTCACAACGTAATACCAACAAGCAAAGCACACATACAAATACACAATCAAACTACTTACCAATAGACCTAAAAATAACTCTTTGCCCACAATTTCATGCACATAATGCTCGCAAACTCAATGCACACAAAGCCATACAAAACACCAACAGCACACCAAGAATTTAGGTTTAGGGGAGAGCGGGCTTTAGGTGGAGGGGTAGACTTCTTGGCAGAGGGAGGGGGTTGGGAACTTGCAGGTGGGGCAAGGGAGGTCTTGGAGGTGGAAGGGCCAGACTTGGGGTGGGACACTGAACATTTAGAGGTATCAAGGGGTGGGAAAGGAGTGGGGAAAAGGGTAAACTCTGAAAGGAAAGCTTTCTTAGACTCACCGGGACAATCATAGCAAAAGGGTTTGGATGTGGATGGAGAGGGAATGGTTGTAAGAGGTGTTGGTGTGGATGTCTTGGGTGCATGTTTGTGTTAGGTATGCTTGTGGGTGCTGGGTGTCTGTGGTGTGGGTGAGTGTGGGCATTTATGTGTCTTGGGAGGAGGGAGGGTGGAGGTGCTGGGAGATGCCGTGGTGGGTGGGTGAGTGTCTGTTGGGGTGGTGACTGCAGGTATGGTGGATGTGCTGGATATAGGCATGTCTGTGATTGTGGTGTCTGCAGATTTTGTGACTAGGGTGGATGTCTGAGGGTCTGCTGTCATGCTGTCTGTGGGTACGATAGGTGTAGCGGCTGGATATGTGAATGTTCGTGTGGTGTCTTCAGGTGTGTCAGGTGTTGTGTCTGTGATGCTGGGGGAGGTGGGAGTGTCAAGGCAGGTTGTGACTGTTGATGTGTGTGCAAGTGTATGTTGCTTGTGTGCATGCTGGTGGTGTGTATTGTGGTGCTTGTGTTTGTCTGAGCTACCCTTGTATGTTGAGGTGGATGCATGCTTGTCTGTCTGTGTGCTTTGGCTGGGTCAGGGAAGTGGTTTGGGATTGGGAAGAGAAAGGGGGGGGAGACAAAGGGCCACTGGATGCAATCAGTGTGGAGGCCTGAGCCTGAAAGGATCTCTGTGGCCAGCCAGTGCACCATGAATGCCCTCCAGGAACGGATTGCTCTGTTGTAGCTGAGTTGCTAGTCCCTGGATGGCATTCAGGATGGTCGACTTACCCACAGAGATCAACCTCAGGATGTCAATAGCCTCCTCACTGAGGGTAGCAGGGCTGACAGGGGCAGAGGTGCCTGTGGCAAGGGAGACCCCTACCCTCTGGGCTGAGTGGGCATGGCCATCTGGGTGGGGAGCCACAGAGAGGGAGGTGGTGGAAAGGGGGTTGGTGGACAGAGATGGTGATGGGGTGGTCCCAAATAGGTCTGCCACTGCCAGGGAGGGTCCACTGGAGGAGGATTTTGGTGATGAAGATGTGTCTCCCCCATGACACTCCCCTTGCTCTCCAGACCACTGGGTCCCTCAGTTTTGGGAGTCTAAGCACTCCAGATCCCGTGGCCAGCAGCTTCCTCACTCAGCTGTGCCCCATCTCCTTTGCCTGCCGATGCTGATGCACAGAAAGAGAGAGAGAGAGGGTCATCACATTCTTCACACACACACATTACAACATGCACAACAGTAACAACACGTCAATGTCAAATAAAGCCCAAGTTAGAAACCTTTCAGAGCGTACATCATGTCATAACAAGATACTTCCAACATTCCTATATAACACAGTCTCATTCACAACATAAGCCAACCATCTGACTGCTACGTCACCACCCCATCAATTCAGCTGCAACTCAAAAGCATCATGCACAAGATGGATTGGCTACATCTAAAATCAATTCAGGTACAGATCATCACTGTCAATCAACAAATGAGTCTAAGGAATTGCAGTTGACTCACAACACAATATCATGCCTCCCCCTACTCCACAGCTACCTACGTTCCATGAAAGTAAACTCATCTCACTTCAAGTATGACACAGCATGTTGCTTTCCTATCACATGCCTAACTTACAATTCTGTACACAGCTCATACACTGGCAGACACCTCAGATGAAGAAATTATACATGGCAGAACCATAAAGTGTGCATAACAAAATGTCATAGAATGTAACTGAAACATCTGTCTAAATACTAGGAAAAGATTAATTAGGAGTATCTGGACCCACTCATCTAACTAATTGACACATAGACAACAATTCTCTGAACTGCAATAGGGGCCTACATAGCACACAGGATACAGCCACAGACAACCAGAGGGAGCATTGTGATACCCACAATACAATGGACACCAAACAATGTGCATAAAGGGCTCATAGTATTCCATCATATATGCTGATTAGAAACCTCTACATGGCAACATCTGTGATCATGTGATTCCCATTATCTTAATCCAGAACTAACACCTACACAACTGGTTACTAATGTAACCATGAATGACACATACACCTAGAGTCAAGCAAATTGAATGACAACATACCCCATAACAACAACATGCAAATGTGAAATGGAACATCTGCTTGCACCATTAAGTCAGGCAGCAGTGCCATTACCGAAACTGTCCAAACTGCCTCAGATTAGCAAACATAAGTCTGGCAAAGAAAAGTTTCAACATAACATTAGCCATAAAGTATCAATTGACACATAATATAGGCAAGAAATAGCATTTGTTGCACTCATATAGGTATGGTATTGCCCTATGTAGCATGGGCAATATGCATGGGCTAAGGGATCTGCAGCCTAGCCACTTACCTTCTCAACTCCAAATACATTAGGATAAAAGGTATTTGTACAAGTCAGTGTAATGTCATGATATGTCAATGTATTATTGTCACCATGAATTTCACAATATTGGATGTGCAACCTGATCAAATTTCACGTTTCCCAATGTATGAATCTGACATGACAATGGAGACACCTCCTCAAACCTCATAGGGAGTGTAGTAAGTTGGCCATACCAAAAGCCTGATTGGGATGACATGAAGTGTCCATCTATTTCCAGACCCAAGATTACTTGGCCCTGTTACTCATCTTTCAGACCCTATGACGCACATAGAGCTAAATTCATTGGAATAGGAGTGGTCAGAGACCAGTGAGCTACACAACTTACCATTTGGGTAAATGGAGGTGGGAACAATTGGTGGGAAGGATGACACATCAGGTTTAAATGTGTATGGCTGAGTAGAGTCACACATATGACACAGTCACATGTTCATCTCCACATGCAGTTATAGCATTTCGTTGACAAAGGTGATGAACATGTTCCCATACACAATACAATGGCCATCACTGTGTTTGTATGTTGGCAACTGTAGTACCATGTCTTCCTAGTAGTCACCATACCTGTAGCACTTACCACATCATCACAGCTGCAATACTTAGACATCATACACTAAACCTTTAGAGGCAAGTACATGGGTTCTGTCAGTAATTACCCCCTTGTGGCTGCTGGGTTGCCCTCAAATGCCCATCCACCTCAGGTTAGGCCACTGACAAAATGCGGGCCATTAGAGGGATCAAGGTCTGATGGGTACCCCTCCCTCTTTGGGCAGACATCCTCAGCTGGGCCTCTGCAGTTTTCCAGGGCCAGCATCTTAGATCCTCTAACCGCTTCCTACAGTGGGTGCTCCTCCAGCGGTGGACCTCCAGGGTCCGCACTTGCTTGGTGATGGCACGCCAAATTCTCTTCTTCTGATGGGCATTGACCTGAATGGATGACACAAACAAAAGGAAAAAGTCATGTCCGCATATACCATACCAATAGTAGTGGACAGTACACTTCAGTGACAGCAAGTAGGCAAACATTCCCACACTCATTTCTGTATTATCAACTGCATGTATCAAAACCTTCACAACTTTACATTTCAGGTACACCATCATACACCCCACCTATCACACATTGGTATTGCATTGGACTCATCTGCTCCTCTGTTGCACCATATAGCTATTCATACTGGGGTAGGACCTCCTCCATAAGCCTATCCAGCTCTCACTGCAGGACATGGCATGATACCTCCCAGAGGCAGTACACAGCAGCTCAGGTAGTGGAGGTCTTGCTGGCAGCAGTGCCAGGTCTCCAGTGAGCAATACTGCAGAAGATGGTGATCACATCCGTGACCCTCACCGCTGAGGGACATCGTCAATGGCCCAAGTACGCCAATGGCAGCAATGTCTTCCGATGGCAATTTCCACCAAGGTTGTGACTGCCTACCGCTATGACGAAGTCGGCTGGTGAACTTAGGTCACTTCCATATGTCCAGTAGCGTAGGTCAGGTGGCTGCCATTTTAAGCACATTTCATATATGGATAAGTTTTATAATCTGCATCATAAACTATACCCCATATTGTGCAGTACATCTGTAAGTACTGCCTTAATGTTTAGTTGTCAGTTTTTGCATCTGTGCAGTAAATGCTGTGTTACTGGAGGACATGTGGTAATAGCAATGTACACCTACTTGGAGGTTGCTATGTGCTCCAAAAATGTAGATAATGTGCAACAATATGTGTAAGACATGTCAAATCAGTTGGACTTACAACCATGTACAGCAAAAGATGAATCTGTATGTGAAATTCAATAGTTATTTGGGAGAATGTGCACCAAGGAGGGTGTAATGGGGTGCTTAGCTATGTGCTGTACTGTAGATATCTGAGTTTGTAACCAACCTCAAAAGCAGATATGTGTGAGTTGTTTCTCTGACTGTACAAGATGTCTGTATGCTGCATGTCAAGCATCATGTTGACATTTTTTCACATAGTTATCCTGCCGAGAGGAGAGAACGACAACCACCAGTTTACCTTCCACTAGTAGACCTGCACATCATGGAGGAGGGACATTGTATCCAGACATATCGGCTCAATCTTCATACTTTCATGGATCTTTGTGATCAATTGGAACCAGATCTGTTGCCCACCATTCACAATCACTACAGTATACATCCCATCATTCAAGTCTTGTCAGTGCTACACTTCCTGGCCACTGGGTCCTTTCCGAATACAGTGACCCTAACTGCAGGAATGTATCAGCCCATGTTAAGTCTCGTTTTGAGGGATGTACTGTGTGTATTGCTGAATACCTGGACAACTACATCAGGTTTCCCCAACGTGCAGATTTGACCTATGTGAAGGCAGAGTTTTAAGCCATGGGACACATTCCACATGTGGTTGGAGCCATAGATGGCACCCATGTAGCCTTGGTTCCGCCCAGTGCCAATGAACAGGTGTATAGGAACAAGAAAAACTACCACTCTATAAATGTTTAAGTGGTGTGTCTGGCAGACCAGTACATTTCACAAGTCAGTGCTAACTATCCAGAATCAGTCCATGATTCCTTCATGATGTGGAACTGAAATGTCCCACTGTTGATGACAGGAGTCCACACAGTGAGGGCCTTGCTGATTGGTAAGTTACAACTGAAATGCATGTTTGCAATGTATGTCTCTTGCCATCACAATGTTGCAAGTCCCACATATATGTGTGTGTTGTTCTACCAATTTGTTCACAGGTGACTAGCTATCCAAACCCTCCTTGGTTGTTGACACCAGTGAGGTACCAATCACGCCAGGGTAAGTCCGATACAATGCGGCCCCTACAATGAGGGGAGTCAGCAGATCCTGTGGGTGGAAATGCAGATTTGCCAAGTGATGAAGAGCCAGAAGAAGATGACATAGGAGACTGTAGGGCAGATATCATCAATTAGTGCTTTAACTGACTAAAAGGTATGTGAAGTAGGCATAATGTTGTGGTTCAAATTTGCAACCTGAAGTAGATGGGTAACATGTCACCTCGTTTCTTGCATCATCTGTGGGGTTGTACATAGCTCCAATGCCTATGAGTGAGTTGTGCATGCAAACTGAAAATATGTATTGTGTACAGAATAGAGTGGTCTACAGTATCATGCATTGATATAGCAGATGCAAAGTTACATTTGTGGACATGACTTCTCTGATTTGAGGAGTGTATCCTACTATGTCCCATTCTTCTTCTCTTTCAATCACAGATTTGCCTACTTCCTGTTTAGCTCATCAACCTTGGCAGACAGTGTCAGAAGCAGATGGGAATCGCAGACAGACATGAGAAATGAACATGGCTGAAACCAGGTACTATAAGTCTTGATTATGTGGAGTGTGACTAACATTGTTAGACTGCCAGGACACTGGGTGGAAAAGTGTTTTCCCATTACGTTCACCTGTAGGGTGGAGGAGGTTGTCAGATCCTATCATTTGTGTCTGGATATGTGTCTGGCTCATGTATAAATAAAGGACCATAGTGTCTCCCATAAGTATGATTACAGTTGTATGTAATCTACCTTGAACCTATCTGTCAGTGTGTTCCTCCTTTGCATACCAATGTGCATGTCACTGTGGACTGACATAAGAGAGTGACACACCTACAGGTATGTGACCAATGTAAGTGAAAGGTTCCAGGACTGGGTAGATCAGTACTTATCTCTGTCTATACTATGGAGTATGTATATTTGGGAGCTATGGTTTTGGTATTTGATAAGGCTTTACCAGGTGATACAGAGAACCAATCTGTGTGCCTCCTGCCTTGTTGGTAGAGTTGCATGACCCTAACTTCTGTATCATGTAGTTTAGCATTGTGTTACACCTTAGGAAAACATCATGATGCTGCTCACAGTCATGCTCTTTGCACTGTTAGCATATCAATCACTGATATTGTCTAGTTGTAGTCTACAACTTTTTTGGAATCTGTCCGGTTACAATCCTATTGTAATGAATCTCCTGCTGATATAGGCCCTCATTCTGACCTTGGCGGGCGGCGGAGGCCGCCCGCCAAAGTCCCGCCGTCAGGTTACCGTTCCGCGGTCGAAAGACCGCGGCGGTAATTCTGACATTCCCGCTGGGCTGGCGGGCGGCCGCCTTCAGGCCGCCCGCCAGCCCAGCGGGAAAGAGGCTTCCACGATGAAGCCGGCTCGGAATCGAGCCGGCGGAGTGAAAGCTGTGCGACGGGTGCAGTTGCACCCGTCGCGTATTTCACTGTCTGCACAGCAGACAGTGAAATACTTGTAGGGGCCCTCTTACGGGGGCCCCTGCAGTGCCCATGCCAGTGGCATGGGCACTGCAGGGGCCCCCAGGGGCCCCGCGACCCCCCCTACCGCCATCCGGTTCCCGGCGGTCGGACCACCGGGATCTAGATGGAGGTAGGGGGGGTCGGAATCCCCTCGGCGGCGCAGCAAGCTGCGCCGCCTTGGAGGATTCAATGGGGCGGCGGGACACTGGCGGGAGACCGCCAGTGTTGCCGGTCCGACCGCGGCTTTACCGCCGCGGTCGGAATCCCCATTGGAGCACCGCCGGCCTGTCGGCGGTGCTCCCGCGGTCCTCCGCCCTGGCGGTCTTTGACCGCCAGGGTCAGAATGACCGCCATAGTCATAAACAATGGGTGTACAATACAGAGGGACATGACCAGGCTAGAGTTGGTATTCATAACTTTTGTACATGGATGATAAATGAGACATACACAAGACCTGTGTTGAAGTGTGATTTATTGTGAGATATGTGACCATTAATGTAAAACACACACACAAAATAGTGATAGGTTCAGTAATGGTGGATGAAATCATCTGGGTATCTGCTGCACTATTTGGAAACACAAGTCCAGTGTCCTTGCACCATAGGGAAATGGAGATTGGTTACAGAACAATCAACAGGGGGTATCTGTAACACACAAGGGGAACAAATCAGGAGAGGTTTACTTCCTGGCAGTGGGTTTGGTCTTGGCATCTGCTCCTGCTGGATGTCTGGGTGGACGTCCACATTTGTGGGGGGTTCTTCAGCTACAGAGGGTGGAGTGTCTGAGGCATGTCCTTCCCCTGGCAGGGCCTCCATTCCACTAGCAGCCACAGATGTAGAAGGGCCTGGTGTATCATTGCTAGTGGAGGGGGCCAGATGTTGGGTACAAAACCTACTTAGTGTGGTAGTCATGTCTCTAAGCATCCCTGCAATAGAACTCAAGTGGGCATTTTGTGTCTGCCACTGCTGCATGACTTCCTGTTGGTTGTCCCTCTGCAGCTTTGGATATACCCCAACATGGTGATAACTTGGCCCATCATACCTTGGGAACTTTGGTAGGCTCCTAAGACTTGGGAGATGGTTTCCTGGTCATTAGTGTCCCTTTAAGACTCCATTCTCTGGCTCACAGCATCCCTCCCACACACCCTGCCCCCACATGCCTGTGCCCCGGCATAGTGTGCCCACTCCCAGTGGTGGCAGGACCATCATTGTCAGGAGTGGAAAGGTGAGCCTCAGGTACCTGTACTGTGGGGCACACAATGGATGAAACAGTCCCTGACACACAGGTTGGGGGGCAAATGATTGCCTGTGATATAGATGCAACAGGGCTGGGAGGGGTTGATGGAGTTAGGGTAAGGCTGAAAATTGTTGACTGGCCAGGTGCCCCAGATGGGCAGGTTCTTAATCAGTGTCCAGCCATCCAGGAGTGTTGATCTCACTGGGGCCATCATCCAGAGGGGCAATGACAGTCTCTGGAATCGTCTCCATGGTGGCAATGGCAAGGTTACCTGTGGAGGGAGTGAAACACAGAGTTCTGGTTAAAATGGGGGTATTGTAGCAGTTGTGTGAGATGCAGACAGTGCCTTAACATGATCCCCAGCAATGATAATGATAGCTACTGCACAATCCAACTTAGTACCACATGAAACTCTGTAACTTCGATTCTATACATGATGTTTTATGCTGTAAAACTATGTTAGTAGTGATTGTACTGCTGATGGCATCTGAAATTGTCTAATTATTGACATGGCTGTTCAACTCTGTTACCTAGTGAACTGTCTGACATGATAGATGACACAAGTAGGAGCTGTACAATGCATATTTGTGTCCTTCTAGGAACACATTATATGAGTTAACAATAAACATTAACCTGTATCTGGATGTACTGCATGTGCATCCACTCAGCCATCTGACTTTCCAAACCAGGTGGGTATATTTCTAGCTTGGGATCTTTAATCTGTGGACATTATATATGGGCACTCAGCTATAGCTCTGTTTTGCTTGGAATGCTAGTGTGAATGAGCCATTGCATTGCTGTTATTACCATATTTTGTTCCACACTAGAACAACCAAGATGGGTTAGGTAAAATATTGGTTTAACCTGCATGACAAGTAATATTTGGTGCAGTGTACTGGTGTTTAAAATGTTGGAATATTGCATCCTGGGAGTTGAAGTTCTATGATTAATTCTTCGCATCCTTTCCAAGGGCTTTGTGGCCGGATGAATTTAGTGGGCATGTGGCATGCAAAGGAGGCATATTAGATGATTAAGAGAGAGTTGTAGTGGGTGGTGTGTAAATTGGGGTGGGTATAGGTGGTTGAGGAAGCATGCAGGACAAAACAATTGTGTGGCTTGAATGTTGTTGGTACGTATCAGACTCCACTCCCCCAGGTATTCCTGTCAGGCCCTCAGGATACAAGATGTTCAAGACCTTCTCCTCCCACAATGTGAACGTAGGGGGGAGGAGGTGGGGCCCACTGCATCTTCAGTACTGCTAGCTGGTGCCTGGATGCCGTGGACCGTACCTTCCCCCTGTGGTCATTCCTCTTCTTCCTGATCTCCTCCTTTGTGCATGGATAACTGCCTACACAATTGACCCTCTTGACAATCCTCTGCCACAACTCCATTTTCCTGGCAATAGATGTTTATTGGACCTGTGCACCAAACAGGTGTGGCGCTACCCTTCCAATTTCATCCACCATGACCCTCAACTCCTCATCAGTGAAACATGGGTGTTTTTGTGGGGACATGGTAGTGGTTGTGAGGAATGGTGTGGTAGGTGCTGTAATGTGAGTGGGTGACTGGTGTTGTGGATTGTGTGTGGTACTAATGTGTTTGTTTTGCATGCTGGCAGGTGTGTGATGTGTGCATAGTGAAATGTAAATTGGTGCCAATTCTTGCTAATTTAAGCTCTCTGGGATATTGGTTGTCTGTGGTTGTGTGTGGCGCTTTCATTGCAAACAATTGTGGGTTGTGTTGGGGTATGTTATATAGTGCAGTGAGTGGGTGTATCAGGTGTGGGGTATTCAAACTATCAAATGTGGTATGGTGTTCTGACTGAAGTGATTTGAGACGATGGTGGTTTGCACCGCCAATAGTTTTCCACCATGGAAGAACCGCTGTTGTGATTTGTGCATTGTAATCTGATCGGAGGATTTTTGTCGGGCTGGGGGTGCTGGTGGTGGGACTGCTTCTTTTCTGTCCTCCAGTGTCCTGCTGTTTTCAGAAATGTGGCTGATTTTTGACAGACTCCACTGTGTAACTATTAATACGGCGGTTAGATTGCTGCGAACATGGCAGTCTTTTGGCGCCTGCCACAGTGGCGGTCTTGCCAAAAGACCGCCAAACTCGCAATGAGGCCCATATTGTCCATATGAGTGACTTAGTGGCCAAAATGAATTTATTCCTCATGTGAAATGTCAACAAGGACAAAGGAGGAAGAAGCGAAATTAGAAAGAGGGACACAAGAGGAAAATTGGCAAGAGAGGGAATAGAAAAAAGTAGAAGGTCAAAATGATAGGAAGAAAGAGAATGAGAATGTCAAGATAGAATAGGGGGTTGAGGGTGAGACCATGAGATAGAAGAGAGGGTTGAGGGTGAGACCAATTGATGTAAGAGTAGTAAAAAGAAGAGAGAGTGTAAGTGAGATGAGAGAAGACAAGAGGAGAATTGAGGAGAGAGACATAAAGCAAACACAGATCCAAAGAGGGCACTTTTTTTTAAATTAGAGAAACTCGAGCCATGAGGTAACTATAACTCACACCCTCACCATGAACGGCTAATTATTCCACAAATTTGGTGAAAAAACTGTTCATAGTGGGGATGCGAGTTATAGTTACCCTAGGGCACGAGTTATAGTTACTTGAGGTAACTCTAACTTTAACTGCTGAATTTCTATCGTTCTGTACGCTTGAAATGTGAGCCTAGCTATAACGTCCCTCTAACCTTTGTTTTTTTCAGTGAATTTCTGTAAGTTTTTTTTTATTCCTTTTCCTAACTATAATGTCACAGTAACTTTTGTTTTTTTCAGTGAATATATGTATATATATGGTACTCAGAATGATCTTTTGCTTATTTGGTGTAAATCCATTTAGTAGTTTTTGAGAAATTTAGGGAAATCCAAATTTGTATATCTCTGACAGCTGCGACTTTCCGAATTATTTCAAGAATAATTAGTGAAAATTTGTGAATTTTCACAAATACATGTGCGAAAAGAAGCACTATAATTGGCTGACAACACCCTGACCAGAAAGTTGTGGCAGCCATTTTATTTCATGGGACAGGGTCCCCGGGGATGAAATTCCAAATTGAAAGTCGCATAAAGTCAAGGTGAAGGTACCCTGATATTAGGGGTGTGATGTAGGTGTGTTTTATAACACCACTTGCGATATTTGTGAAAATTTGTGAATTTTCGCAAATTTTGTGAAATATTTGCAAATATGATAAAAATTTGAAAGAAAACCCACAAACTCATTCCTACACTAATTCATTCACTCATACATGCACTCAGAGACTCAGGCACCCATTCACACACCCACTCAGACACTCATGCACCCACTCAGACCCACTCATAGACTCACACACACATTTTCAGACCCACTCAGACACTCACGAACCCACTCTCAGATCCACTGAGAGAGACAGGCCCTTTGGCCAACCTGCATTGACGTGCTTGGCGCATGGTTGGGTGGTTATAAGGGCTTGGTTGCAGAGACTGGCTAAAGGCCAGGGCTTTGGCTGTGCACAGCGAGGGTTGGACAATGTATAGTAATTAAAATGACTTTACATTAAAAAAATCATAGAAATTCACTGAAAAAAAACAAATGTTACAGGGAGGTTATGTTTAGGTTCTGAATTTACTCATACAAAACCATAGTAATTCAGCAGTTATAGTTAGAGATCTTTTAAGTAACTATAACTCGCCCCCTTAGGTAAGTATAACTTGCACCTTCACCATGCACAGCTAATTACTACACATATTATATCACTGATGATATCTTGTATGGATTCTTTGATATTATCACTGCAACACTTCCTATTAAATTATTGATAAGAAAACTGTGCATGCCAAGGGCTTGAGTTATAATTACCATAGGGGGGCGACACTTCTGGAACTCCCCAATGAAAAGCTTCAAACAGTACATCTTTGCCATTGAGCCCATATGGAAAGACTTCCTAGTCAGAGCAAAATCATATTAATCTGACAAAACACCTGTGGGGCGGGGGCTATAGAGTGTGGAGCAAAATGCGTGAGGCAAGATATTATTACTCAGAGCTTACCTAGAAGTTGGTAGCATGCAGTGCCAAGTGAATGCACTCAAAGTGCAGGAGACGCCAGTGAGCACAGATGAATAAAAGAAATTCATAATGATAAACAGAGTACTAAAATTCCTCAAGAACCACCTTAAGGGTGGAAGGCAAATACGGGCATCATCTTGGAATGTGCATTGTCATGTAAAAATCCCATTACATACATATTCATTCTATTCGTGAGATTCATTATTTGTGTAGACAGCTGTCTATGGCATACAGATTATATAATTCTCGTCTATTTAAAAAGAAAATTCAAATGTAGCAAAATGCTTTTACAGAAATAAAAATAGGACTAAACATTAGTGAGCCAGAACAACATGATGGAAAAAGGAAGGACTGAATTCACTAAAACGATGCACATTGTGAGATAAGGGAAAATGGAGACATCATCCTAAGAATTAATTGCGGCCATTGGTATCAGTGCTGTTATTAAGAAATACCTAAAGATGAGTTCTACCATAATGGCAGCAGGGGGAGGCGGAGTTGTGCACACAGTAAGTGCGCATGTTGGCTTGGCCAGCTGGCCAAGCCCGGGCAAACCAACAAGTACATTTACATCTCTCAGACCGGCTGAGCTGTAACAGCTGGGTGGAGAAGAGGCACAAGCTCCCAGTCACTGACCGAGAGCTAAACCAGCCCGCTCAGGCCAATCACAGTGCGGCTTTCATGCTGGTAAACAGTATTAAAAGCAATGCCTGGGACCACAGAGGGGCCCCTGCACTGCCCATGGCCATAGCATGGGCAGTGTATGGGCCCCCTGCCCAGCACTATTGGAATGTGCACTGTCTGCATTGCAGACAATGCACATTCCGAGGGTGCTGTGTGCTATCGGTCTCGGCTCCCTTAAGGGAGCTGAGACCAATACTGTAGCACTGTTCCCGTCGTACAGCCCGGTGGGAATGGTGTAGTACAATGTTCCCGCCAGTCACCCCGTATGCTTGGGGGGGGGATCGCCATTGCAGTAGCATCCTCCCCGTGAGTTTGGCGGTAGGCTTGTTCGACTGTAAAACTCATAATCAGGCCCTAAGACTGTTGTCAATTAAGTGTGTCAAGATGTCAATGGTTCTTAGAACTTACAGAAACATAAGCCAGAATTACAGTGACGCATGTGATGTCTTCAGCCTTCACTCAGTGTTGTTTGTGTTGCAGGCTCTGTATTTTGGTGTTTCATGACAACATATTGTGAAAGTGGCACTCCATGATTTCCAAAAAGTAGTACCGCAAGCAGAGCATTCCTTAAACGTCTGCCTCATCTGGGTTTACCACTGTACTTGGCTCAATTTATGCTGATGCTAACCTGCATAAAGAAATCACCATGTCCCACTTACTCAACCATTTCCTGCATGCAGTCTTCTGTGCAGCCAACACTCTTCCAAGGGCCAGAGCACTTGCCTGATGACTGTGTTTTCTATTATCACTTGTCTCCTGAGTTATACACTTCTCAGAATGAAAATTCTCATAAAGCTCTCATGTACATGGTGGATGAGGTAGCAACAGACTGTCCTCACAGAATGGCATCTCTGACACAATACTGCAACATACTGTTAAGAGGGCCTGTGTCTTCATATTCCGCCAGTTCTACCTACGAGCGTGTACGCGATTCTGTTTTCTACCTAAAATATTTTTTCTGTTGTGTCTCGCTCCCAAGTCGTACATCCCTAGCTGATGTCAAATATGTAAAGGAGCATATCTTCTAATCACACAGGATAAGCGATGAAAGCGAATAACAAAAGTTTAAGCAATGTGACCAGCACCCGCACCTCTTTCAAGGGTGTATTCTTGTTTCTGAAATAGTTATTATTGTATATGTTTGGTCCTGTGGTTGTGATTTCATTAAAAATTAAGCAAGTTCAGATGATTGAGCAGAGTTCAAGTCAGCACGTTCCTACCTCTGCAAGTTCTTAGTTACTACTTTCCCAAGGTGCTGCTGCTATGTTTTGTAACACCTGCCTGTGTGTGAAAGCAACTAAGGGCCGTATTTATACTTTTTGGCGCACAACTGCGCCAACGCAGTTGTGCGTCAAAAAATGTAACGCCGGCTAACGCCATTCCAAAGCGCCATGCGGGTGCCTTATTTATGGAATGACGTTAGCCGGCGGAGCTGCCTGGTGTGCGTAAAAAAAAATGACGTACACCAGGCAGCGCCGGCGTAGGGGAAAATGGAGCTTGGGTGCCAAAAAATGGGGCACGTCAGGCTGAGGCAAAATTTTCACCTCAACCCGATTTGCGCCATTGTTTTTTACTCCCAACCCCCATTGAAATGACTCCTGTCTTAGCAAAGACAGGAGTCATGCCCCCTTGCCCAATGGCCATGCCCAGGGGACTTATGTGCCCTGGGCATGGTCATTGGGCATAGTGGCATGTAGGGGGGCACAAATCAGGCCCCCCTATGCCACAAAAAAATTTAAATAAAAATACTTACCTGAACTTACCTTAAGTTCCCTGGGATGGGTCCCTCCATCCTTGGGTGTCCCCCTGGGGTGGGCAAGGGTGGCAGGGGGTGTCCCTGGGGGCATGGGAGGGCACCTCTGGGCTCCTTCTGAGCCCACAGGTCCCTTAACGCCTGCCCTGACCAGGCGTTAAAAAATGACGCTAAAACGGCTGGCCGTCATTTTTTTTTACCCACCCACTCCCGGGCGTCATTTTTGCCCGGGAGTGTAAATACGGCGCACATGCCTCGGAGTCATTTTTTAGACGGGAACGCCTACCTTGCATATCATTAACGCAAGGTAGGTGTCCACGCTAAAAAATGACGCAAACTCCAAGATCTTTGGCGCTAGCCGGGTCTAACGCCAAAGTATAAATATGGAGTTAGTTTTGCGTCGGAATTGCGTAAAAAAAAAACGACGCAATTCCGGCACAAACAGAGTATAAATATGCCCCTAAGATCCCACACCATAGTTCTGTAACAACTCAGCAGCAAACAAAATATTCAAGGACTTTTGACTACTGATTGTCTTTGGATAAAACTACGAGTCCAAAGTAGCTATTTAGAAAACTCTTACCCGTGTCATGTGATTCATGGGATAAAATGAGTGGATAAGCATTTGACTACGGTAATAACGTCAATACTCAGATTTCTGCAAAGGTATTACTCAAGCCACCTCTCCATCGTAAAATAACCTAACCTGCTATTCTGGGATAAACATGAAACTTTATTTTCTTACTGGAGATACTCCTTCTCTTGGTTTGGAAGAGTGGAGCCCTGATATGAGATTAATTTCAGACCCTAGCTTGCATCATAAGGTTTGATAACTGTGGATTTATTCAATAATATAGCTTGCAGTTCACCTCATTCACTACAAAAAGGGAATACTAGTAAATACCAAGAGAACATGGATATCCATGCCGTTAAAATGTGCAAATGAATATTTTAAATGTATTTCAAGAATAGTCTGGGCTACTTGGAGCTTCCAAGAGAATGAATTACCTGGCAGTAGCTAATTGATGATTGATGGTCTGCTTACATTATGTGTTATAGTTTTTCTATACTCTACAATGAAAAGCAAATAACCATTCAGTAAGTGTAGGCTGAACCAATATTTGCAGACTAAGGGGGTCATTCTGACCTCGGCGGTAAAAGGCCCTTACCTCCAGTCAGAAGTCCGCCATTCTACCGCTGCGGCCGCGGTAAACCGCCACGGTCATTCTGACCACCAACTGTGAATCCGCCAAAAACCCGACATCCAAGGAAGGCCGCCTCATCAGCGGGCCGCGGAAAACTGGAGATGACCAAACCTCCACCGCCACGCCAACACAAACACGCCCATGCCATTCTGACCCACGAATCCACGCAGCGGTCTTTCAACTGCGGTATTCCATTGGCGGTACACACCGCCGCGCTCAAAATACACACACAGCTCCAAAACACAGCCACATTGGACAATTTGAAATACACACACCTGACACACATACAAACAACACTCCCACACATCCAATCAACTATAAAACACACACCCACATCACCAACAAACCCCTACGACTGAAGATCAGAGACGAAGGAGGGAGAGACACATCACAGAATAGAGAGCTACATCACACAGAGGCACACTACACCATCACACACACCACATAGAAGCACAAAGCACCACACACCAACACACTCTTCACCATATACACCACCCCACACCTCATCCACACCACCCCATGGCACCCCAAAGGCACCCGCACTTTTCGGACCAAGAACTCCGGGTCATGGTGGAGGAAATCATAAGAGTCGAACCCCAGCTCTTCGGCTCACAGGTGCAGCACACCACTATAGCCAGAAAGGCGGAGCTATGGCAGCGGATCGTGGACAGGGTCAACGCGGTAGGACAGCATCCCAGAAATCGAGACGACATCTGCAAACGCTGGAACGACTTACGGGGAAAGGTGCGCTCGATGGTCTCGCGACACAACATCGCAGTGCAGAAGACTGGCGGGGGACCCCCACCCACTCCACCCGAATTCACAGCATGGGAGCAAGAGGTACTAAACATCCTGCATCCTGATGGCCTCGCTGGAGTACACGGAGGAATGGACTCTGGTAAGTACAATCTCAACTACTTCACCCCACCCCCAGCATGCTAACCCCCACCACCACCCTCACCACCAACCCTCCATCACACATCCTCCCTGAGAATGTCTCTCCAGCACAACCCACCCAACACCAACCCCTGCATGCCACAACAAACTATGGACACCCATCACCTAAGCATGACCACTGCACATACCCCCCCCCCAAACACCCCCACAACACCTCCCCCAAGGGAATGACAGCACTGGGGACAAGGGCACCCATAAATCGCACACAATAGCACACACAGAAACAATAACCATACTCTCTTACCCCATGCAGGACCCGAACGCCAACACACCGGCCAGGAGGGTCCAGAAATGTCCATCCCCCCCCCCGGAAGAGGCCCCCAGTGATGACAGCAGCTCTGTCGACCTGGAACCTGATGACCAGCCCGGACCATCGGGGACCTCTGGACAGTCGGTTCCCCACACACAGGCCACAGCAGACCCAACCCCCTCTGGGAACAACAGCACAGCTCCCACCCAGCGGGCCCATGCCTCTGTCTCTAGGACAGGTCAATCAGCGGTGTGTCTGCCACTACAGGGCACCCAGGCTAACCCACCACCCCAACAACAACAGGGACCTGGGGGCAGTGGTAGTGGGCACACCGTCCAAGGGACAGAGGCCGGGGGAAACAGGGCAACTCGGAGGGCTGCTGTGCGACAGGGGGGGGAGGAGAGGCCCAGGGAACCGACTCTCCAAGAGGCCCTCACCACCATCATGGCAGCCTACCACCACTCCCAAGAGACGATGGCGACGGTACTGGCCATGTTCCAGGAGATCCAGGCACAGCAGGAGGAACGCTACATGGGGTTCACCAATCATCTCACCAACATCTCTACCGCTATGGGGAGCATAGTCCAGGCCCTCAACCGGATAGAAGACACGTTGCGGGACCATGTGGCACCACACAGGGCCCCTGTCACTAGCCCGGACCAGGAACAGCCTACCACCTCCGCCGGCGCTAGTGGACAGGAGGCCCCACCACAACGACAGGCCACCAGAACCCCACCTCCTGCTGAAGAACAACCACCCCGCAAGAGGAGCCTGAGATCCAAAAAAAAGACAGAGTAGGATGTCAAGACCCCCGCCAGCATGAGATACCCCCTGAAGTCATCCCACTGTCCCACATTGCCACCCTGTCCAACCTTGAACTGCCCCTGCTCCATCCTTCCACAGGCATATGGACAATGCACCTGTGAGACTGAGAACTGGACTCTGCCATGGACATTACTCCACCCCCACCCATCACCGTGTTAATATCATGTACCATTATCTAGCACCAAAAATAAATCACTCAATGCACTGAAATCAATCAGGAGTCAGGCTGTATTATTTACAAATGTATAACACATTAACGATCAATTATGTTCTGTTAACTTTGTGCTGAACACATACCGAGATCAATAAGCATTAGTCCATGGGCTAACCAAGCAGAAGTCACGCAGTGGGTCATACAGCACTGAAAAGGGAAGGGAAAATCAAACATCAGTTTTAAAGAACTGGGGGGTCATAGACAAAGTTGAGAAGCTGGAGGCTTTCAGGAAAATTAAAATGGCGTGTGTGATTCTTACCTGTGTGCTACTGAAAATACTGTTGGATAACTCTGTCCCTGTTGTCTGTGTCGTCCTCTGAGTCTTCCTCCTCTTCACTCTCCACAGGCTCCACAGCTGCTTCAACACCACCATCTGGACCATCCTCCTGCAGGAAAGGCACCTGACGTCGCAATGCCAGATTGTGAAGCATACAGCAGGCCACGATGATCTGGCACACCTTCTTTGGTGAGTACATCAGGGATCCCCCTGTCATATGCAGGCACCTAAACCTGGCCTTCAGGAGGCCAAAGGTCCTTTCTATGATCCTCCTAGTTCGCCCATGGGCCTCATTGTACCGTTCCTCAGCCCTGGTCCGGGGATTCCTCACTGGGGTCAATAGCCAAGGCAGGTTGGGGTAACCAGAGTCACCTATTAGCCACACACGTTGTCTCTGTAGCTGTTCCATCACATAAGGGATGCTGCTATTACGCATCACATACGCGTCATGCACTGAACCAGGGAACATGGCATTCACATGGGAGATGTACTGGTCAGCCAAACAGACCACCTGGACGTTCATAGAATGGTAACTTTTCCTGTTTCTGTACACCTGCTCATCATCTTTTGGGGGTACTAAAGCCACATGGGTCCCATCAATAGCACCAATTATGTTGGGAATATGTCCAAGGGCATAAAAATCACCCTTCACAGTGGGCAAATCAACCTCCTCAGGGAATATAATGTAACTCCGCATGTGTTTCGTCAGGGCAGACAACACTCTAGACAGAACTTTTGAAAACATTGGCTGAGACATTACAGATGACATGGCCACTGTTGTCTGGAATGAGCCACTTGCAAGAAAATGGAGGACTGACAGCACCTGCACCAGAGGGGGAATTCCTGTGGGTTGGCGGATGGGGGACATCAGGGCTGGCTCCAGCTGGGCACACAGTTCATGGATAGTGGCACGGTCAAGTCGGTATCGTAGTATGATGTGGCGTTCTTCCATTGTCGACAGGTCCACCAGCGGTCGGTACACGCGAGGATTCATCCTTCCCCTCGCAAGTCCCAGCGGACGGTGCCTAGGAATGACAACATGGAGCACAGAGTCAAGCTAATCACTGGTACGTTCACCACAGCCTGCATAGCACACGGTTATCTATGTATTGAAAGGCGTGTATGTGTGGCAATGCAAGGCCTAGGCCTGTGTGTCGCAGTAGAAATTATGCCATGTGGGCCCTTGAAATGGCGGCTGCCTGACCTGTGAAGTGGGACAATGGGATGTGAGGTCACTGCGCTGGCTTTGCACACCGTGGCGGTAGGCGGTCGAAGACCGCTATATGGAGCCACATTGGATAACATTGAAGCCTATGGGTTTCAGGAGCCAATGACGATGTGCGCCGGCGGTCGCGGTACGCACCGCCGCGGTACGCACCGCCGCGGGCGTGACCGCCATTTTATATCTGCTTAATCACT
Source organism: Pleurodeles waltl (assembly GCF_031143425.1). NCBI lineage: Eukaryota > Metazoa > Chordata > Amphibia > Caudata > Salamandridae > Pleurodeles > Pleurodeles waltl. Next base: position 776,941,827 of record NC_090445.1, read on the forward strand.
CGAGACCTGATCATCCACAGGAGAGGACCTATACTGCAAGTGCTGCTGTGAACTCGGTCTGGAAGAGACAATGGCTGCTGCGACTGGGGAAAGGGCCCCTGCCTTCACGTCTGAAGAGTTGGAGAAGCTCGTGGATGGGGTCCTCCCCCAGTATGCGTTACTCTACGGTCCTCCAGACCAACAGGTGAGTACACCGGGGGCACATGGAATGGGCGATGCCTGTGTGGAGTGGGGTGGATGTAAGTTGGTGGGGTGGGGGGCGAATGAGGAGTGCAACGCACGACAGATGAGAGCATGTGCTGTATTGCAAGGTTGGGGAGGGGGGGCCAATCACATCTAACATGCAGTAAGTTGATTAATGTTTCCTTCCCACCCTGTACATGTCACATTGGTCAGCGCCCATCAGAAAGTCGAGATTTGGCGTGCCATCGCCAAGGAAGTCCGGGCCCTGGGGGTCCACGTCAGACGGGGCACCAACTGCCGCAAGAGGTGGGAGGACATCCGCCGCGGAACCAGGAAGACCGCCGAGTCACTGCTGGGGATGGCCTCCCAAACTAGGAGGGGTGCCAGTCGTACCCTGACCCCCCTGATGTCCCGGATCCTGGCGGTGGCCTACCCTGATTTGGATGGGAGCTTGAGAGCATCACAGCAGACACAAGGGGGTGAGTATCAGCACATTCTGCTATCTTTCTGCGCAGTGGAGGCGTCTGGGTGGGGGAGGAGGGTTGTGGGTGACATTAGGCCAGGGCGCTTTCTGTAGTGTAGTCCTCTCCCTTAGGCATGGCCCTGTGCTCCCGGCCCCCACCTCTGTAGGGTGACAAGTACAGCTATTGATGGTCCAGCCTCACACATGTGCGCGTCTGTCGTCTCTTGACCTGTTGTCCTAGTCAGAAGTACTGAGTAGTGTACCCCGAATGCGCGGCTTAGTGCATGCGGCTCCTGTGTCTGTCCTCTCCGCCAACGGTGTTGACATTGCATGCACTCAACCAGGTCTTCTTTTTCTCCCCCCACCCTTCTTCTTCATCTTCTTGTGCATGTGTGCATTAGCATCATCAGGCGGAGGAGATTTGGCATCGGAGCACGAGGGAGCTGCAAGCCACAAGGCCCCGGTGGGCCCAGGAACAGACACCGAGGGCACCAGTGAGCCGGAGGGCAAGGGGATCACCACAACGGGGACCGGTGGTGACACCAGCGATAGCGACACGTCCTCGGATGGGAGCTCCCTAGCGGTGGCAGCAACATCCGTGCCCCCCGCCTCTACAGGTACAGCCGCCACCCAGCGCACCAGCCCCGCCCTCCCTGCAGCCCCTCAGCCTACGCTCCGTGCCCGCTCGCCCAGGAAGGCGGGCGTCTCCTTCGCCCCAGGCACCTCAGCCCCTGCCCCTGTCACCCCTGCTGCCCTCAGTGCGGAGCTCATTGACCTTGTGAGGACGCTCATTGTTGGGCAGACTACCCTTTTGAATGCCATCCAGGGGGTAGAAAGGGAGGTGCATCGGAGCAATGCCTACCTGGAGGGCATTCATTCGGGTCAGGCTGCCCATCAACGATCGTTCACTGCTCTGGCCTCAGCACTGACGGCAGCCATTGTCCCTGTTTCCAGCCTCCCTCTTCTGACTGCCTCCACCCTGTCTCTGTCTCCTGTTCCTCAGCCTATCCCATCCACACCATCTGACCAGCCTGCACACACCTCAACACCCAAGGGCAGCTCATCCAGACACAAGCACCACAGATCCCACAAACACTCACCCAAGCAACACCCAGATGCAGACATTCCAACAGTCACTACCACCCCTGTGTCCCCCTCCTCCTCGTCTCCCTCCTCCCTCCCTGTGACGTCTACACTCACACCTGCATGCACACCAACATCAGCCAGTGCTTCCATCACCACCACACCCTCCTGTACAGTCCGCACGCGTGCAGTCACCACCCCCACTGCCATTTACACGTCCCCTGTGTCCTCTCCCACTGTGTCTGTCATCCCCTCTTCCAAGACACACAAACGCAGGCAGCCACCCACCCAACAGACATCCACCTCACGACAGCCTACAGCACCAGCACCTTCACCCAATGACAGCACACCTGACTCTCCTACAACCATATCCTCTTCCTCCACTCCCATCACCACTTCTCCTACCCTTTACCTTGGCCCTAAAAAACTTTTCCTGACCTCTTTCCCTCCGATGACCTACCCCCTCCATCTGCAAAGAGTCCCAAGAGCACCACAGCCACCACCAGCCCAGCTTCGGGTGTCACTGTTGTGCATGGGTTCTGGAGTCCACCCTTTGCCAGCAGTGACACCTCCATCAGCAGCAAGGACACATCCAGCCCCCCCCCCGGCAAGAGGACCAGGAAACACAAGGGCCGCCGTGCGAGGACTGACATGGCTGCCCCCAAGGAGCAGAGTTCGCCCACTTCACCAGCCACAACATCTATTGGAGGCAAGGGGCCGAGAGCCCCATCTAAGGAGCGTAAGGGCAGCAGGGCGGAGAAGTCAGCCAGCAGGAGCGCGGAGCAGGTGGGCCCCACATGCCACATCCCAGCTGTAAAGGAGGACACCAAAGGGCCCAGGACTCCGTCACCGAAGGGTCCAGAAACATCACGGTCGGAGGGCGACTGAGCAGGGAGTCCAGCCCAGGTCTTGCTCCCTTGAACCTACTGGATGTGCACCGCTGAACAGGGCCCGCCGTGCAGAAGAGCACCGCTGACCAGGGCCCGCCGTGAAGATAGGCACCGCTGAACAGGGCCCGCCGTGAAGATAGGCACCGCTGAACAGGGCCCCGCAGTGAAGATAGGCACCGCTGAACAGGGCCCTGCCGTGCAGAAGAGCACCGCTGAACAGGGCCCGCCGTGCAGAAGAGCACCGCTGAACAGGGCCCCGCCGTGCAGATGAGCACCGCTGAACAAGGCCCGCCGTGCAGAAGAGCACCGCTGAACAGGGCCCGCCGTGCAGAAGAGCACCGCTGAACGGGGCCCCGCCGTGCAGAAGAGCACCGCTGAACAGGGCCCGCCGTGCAGAAGAGCACCGCTGAACAGGGCCCCGCTGTGCAGAAGAGCACCGCTGAACAGGGCCCGCCGTGAAGATAGGCACAGCTGAACAGGGCCCCGCCGGGAAGATAGGCACCGCTGAACAGGGCCCGCCGTGCAGAAGAGCACCGCTGAACAGGGCCCGCCGTGCAGAAGAGCACCGCTCCGCTGGGCCCCGCCGTCTCAAGCACCGCTCCGCTGGGCCCTTCCTGTCAAGCACCACTCCGCTGGGCCCTTCCTGTCAAGCACCGCTCCGCTGGGCCCCGCCGTCTCAGGCACCGCTCCGCTGGGCCCTTCCTGTCAAGCACCGCTCCGCTGGGCCCTTCCTGTCAAGCACCGCTCCGCTGGGCCCCGCCGTCTCAAGCACCGCTCCGCTGGGCCCTTCCTGTAAAGCACCGCTCCGCTGGGCCCCGCCGTCTCAGGCACCGCTCCGCTGGGCCCTTCCTGTCAAGCACCGCTCCGCTGGGCCCTTCCTGTCAAGCACCGCTCCGCTGGGCCCCGCCGTCTCAGGCACCGCTCCACTGGGCCCTTCCTGTCAAGCACCGCTCCGCTGGGCCCCGCCGTCTCAAGCACCGCTCTGCTGGGCCCTTCCTGTCAAGCACCGCTCCGCTGGGCCCCGCCGTCTCAAGCACCGCTTCGCTGGGCCCTTCCTGTCAAGCACTGCTCCGCTGGGCCCTTCCTGTCAAGCACCGCTCCGCTGGGCCCCGCCGTCTCAGGCACCGCTCCGCTGGGCCCTTACTGTCAAGCACCGCTCCGCTGGGCCCTTCCTGTCAAGCACCGATCCGCTGGACCCCGCCGTCTCAGGCACCGCTCCGCTGGGCCCTTCCTGTCAAGCACCGCTCCACTGGGCCCTTCCTGTCAAGCACCGCTCCGCTGGGCCCCGCCGTCTCAAGCACCGCTCCGCTGGGCCCTTCCTGTCAAGCACTGCTCCGCTGGGCCCCGCCGTCTCAAGCACCGCTCCGCTGGGCCCTTCCTGTCAAGCACCGCTCCGCTGGGCCCCGCCGTCTCAAGCACCGCTCCGCTGGGCCCCGCCGTCTCAGGCACCGCTCCGCTGGGCCCTTCCTGTCAAGCCCCGCTCCGCTGGGCCCTTCCTGTCAAGCACCGCTCCGCTGGGCCCCGCCGTCTCAAGCACCGCTCCGCTGGGCCCTTCCTGTCAAGCATCGCTCCGCTGGGCCCCGCCGTCTCAACCACCGCTCCGCTGGGCCCTTCCTGTCAAGCACTGCCCCGCTGGGCCCCGCCGTCTCAGGCACCGCTCCGCTGGGCCCTTCCTGTCAAGCACCGCTCCGCTGGGCCCTTCCTGTCAAGCACCGCTCCGCTGGGCCCCGCCGTCTCAAGCACCGCTCCGCTGGGCCCTTCCTGTCAAGCACCGCTCCGCTGGGCCCTTCCTGTCAAGCACTGTTTATGGTTCACTGTGCCCACCATGCCACCTCCTTGACCAGTGGAGACTGTCATCCACCTGATGGACTGTGGCTTTGCACTCCCCAGGATGGCAGAGTGGGCAACCCACCCACTGTAGAGACTTGAGAGACTGTGGCTTTGCACTCCCCAGGATGGCAGAGTGGGCAACCCACCCACTGTAGAGACTTGAGAGACTGTGGCTTTGCACTCCCCAGGATGGCAGAGTGGGCAACCCACCCACTGTAGGGACTTGAGAGACTGTGGCTTTGCACTCCCCAGGATGGCACAGTGGGCATGGTGGCCCCTTCGTGGATCTGGCATCGTGGACTCATGTGGCTGTGGTGCCCCCCCCTTCCCTTCCCCCTGAGGTGCCTGTAGTTTTTTCATCAGATGCCCCTGCAGTGTTCTCTCCAAAGGACTCAGGTCTCCTATGTGGGCTTTGCCCTTGTGTCGCTACACTGTAGCCCACGGACTGTTCGATTTAACTTTGATGTAGAGGACTAATTGCCTCGGTTCTCCATGGCAGTGTGTATAGTATTATTTTGTTATGGATATTTTGCATAGTTGACCGATACATATCAGAGTCTATTTTTTATATAAATTTTTCTTCACAATTTAATTATGTCTTTGCATTTTTCAGGGGGGTTTGGGTGGTGTCACTGTGCATTGTTGCTCTGCATTGGTGTGTACATAGTTTGGCGGGGTGGGGGTCGCATATGTGTGTGCCCGTAACCTTTCCTCCTCCCCCCTCCCGTGTGTCGTAGGTGCAGTACTCATCGTTGTCGTCTGCGCCGGCGTTCGTACTCGTGGTAGATGAGAAGGTAGACGAGAGCAGGTAGGATGTTTAATTCGGGTTCCATGCTGTCCTCCGTACTCGTGGAGTGTGTTTTGGTGAGCGTTTTCCCGTCCGTAGTCTGTTTCCGCCGTGTTTTTATCGGCGGGGCTCCCGCCCCGGAAAAGGTGGCGGATTGGTGAGTTGTAATACTGTGGGCGGTACATTGTCTGCCGCCTGGCTGTTGGCGGTGACCGCCGCGCTGTTTGTCTGTACCGCCGTGGCGGTCGGAGTGTTAATGTGGCGGGCTGTGTTGGCGGTTGCCGCCAGGGTCAGAATTCCATTTTTTGGACCACCGGCCTGTTGGTGGGTTGGCCGCCGCTTTATCACCGACCGCCAGGGTTAGAATCACCCCCTAAAAGCCATACTCTGAAAGTGACGATCATTAATAAACAGTTCATTAAAGTAATCTCTAAGATTAGTGGTTCTCAGCCTTAGACCCCTTCTGAATCACTTATGGGAGCCTGGGATTACACCTAAATCATTTCTCCTAATGACTTTAAAGCAAAGACACTACACAAAAATCCAGAAACAAGTATACATCAAGCCAGTACACAAATTAAGAAATATTGTGTTTAATTCACATGTATAAAACAATAAATAAAATCTAAATTTCAATGGAAATGATCGAGCTTTGAAAATTTGACTTTTATTTCCAAAATATGAAGTGATGTGCTAGACGCACATAAATAACTTTGCCTTTTTTGCTCTAATGCATGTTCTCTTTGTGTCAGTGCATACCAGTACTTCAATTCTGGTCACCTATCCTTTCTACTAGATCCCTTTTATTGTACTTGCTCAGCTCCCACTAACCAAGCCTATTTTCTGGCCTCTAATTTCAAATCCCTTCACCTTTACAGAGCACGTTAAAGTGTTACATTCAGTTTTTTTTATATATATATACATACTTTTTATACTAGTAATTTTATTCAATGTTATAGGCAGTAGTCACACCCCCTGAGTAAGCATTGTGGAACCCCAGAGACCCACGAACCACAGGTTAAGAATCACTGTCTTAGATAATGCCTCAGATTAACGGTTCAAAAAAAGGCTGGCTGTAAGCATTCCCCTTTGAGAGTTTCGATTTTGTAAAGTATGCAAGCTTGAACAATTGAATTCTATACACACTGGGCCATATTTATACTTTTTGACGCAAAACTGTGCTAACGCAGTTTTGCGTCAAAAAAATTAGCGCCGGCTAACGCCATTCTGAAGCACCATGCGGGCGCCGTATTTATTCAATGACGTTAGCCGGCGTTAGCCGCCGGCGCTGCCTGGTGTGCGTGAAAAAAAATGACGTACACCAGGCAGCGCCGGCGTAGGGGGATATGGAGCTTGGGCACCAAAAAATGGGGCAAGTCAGGCTGAGGCAAATTTTTCGCCTCAACCCGATTTGCGCCATTTTTTTCCGACTCCCAACCCACATTGAAATGACTCCTGTCTTAGCAAAGACAGGAGTCATGCCACCCTTGCCCAATGGCCATGCCCAGGGGACTTCTGTCCCCTGGGCATGGTCATTGGGCATAGTGGCATGTAGGGGGGCACAAATCAGGCCCCCCTATGCCACAAATCTTTTTAAAAAAAATACTTACCTGAACTTACCTTAATGTCCCTGGGATGGGTCCCTCTAGCCTTGGGTGTCCTCCTGGGGTGGGCAAGGGTGGCAGGGGGTGTCCCTGGGGGCATGGGAGGGCACCTCTGGGCTCCTTCCAAGCACACAGGTCCCTTAACGCCTGCCCTGACCAGGCGCTAAAAAACGGCGCAAAAGCGGCTGGACGTCATTTTTTTTGACCCGCCCACTCCCGGGCGTGAATTTTGCCTGGGAGTGTAAATACGGCGCACATGCCTCGGAGTCAATTTTTTAGACGGGAACGCCTACCTTGCATCTCATTCACGCAAAGTAGGTGTCCACGCTAAAAAATGACGCAAACTCCATGGACTTTGGCGCTAGATGCGTCTAACGCCAAAGTATAAATATGGAGTTTGTTTTGCGTCGGAATTGCGTAAAAAAGAACTACGCAATTCCGGCGCAAACAGAGTATAAATATGCCCCACTGTCTCTTGGCACTAATTTTGTTTATGCAGTAACCCAATTGGTATGTTGGAAAGATCATTAAAAATGTATGTTTTCAGGTATTTATGAATGAAGCTTTTAAGTGCTGTAACATCTAAAATACCTTACAAGTTTTCTTTAATAGTAAAGTCATATTAGTCGTGTCAAGACTTAATTTAGATCCAGCAATATCAAGATGTGAACTTCATAATCAGAATTTTATTAATTGATGTGAAAGCACTGAAAATCGATGCAGAACCATACAGGAAACAGTATATAAAAAGCTGCAAATCTGGTTCAATGTTAATCAAATGATTCAAGCCGGTTGTGTGAAATATCTATACATTTATAATTCAATATTCTCTTTTATTTCCAAAGCATAAGCATAGATCTATGTTTTATTGAGCTTGTGTTTCGTCCAAATCAATATTTAATAGAAAATCCCCTAATTATGCATCACCATAGGCCCACTATTAGGTTACTCTATTGCAGAATCAATGGCGTTATACTGCTGTGCCATGCAAATAATTGAATCTAAAGTCAAATTTCAGGATCAATCATCTGCTATTCGCATCCAATTACCAAAGGTGAGTGGGATTTACATGTGAAAACAGATTTTACACCCTGTGGTTGAATATATTTAATACACACATGCATTGTTTACAGAGGTAGACAATTCAAGAGTAATCACAAATTGAGCTCCACTGTGTTTTACACTAGTGCTAAATTGAAAAATCCACTGGCATCCATGTTACCGTTTGTGCTTTGGAACACATTATTCTACAGGGTGCATTTTTTTAGCTCAAGCAGCACCATAAATCCGCTGAAACGAATCAGTTCAAATCGAAATGAAACAATTTCTCTCTAAGGTTCTCTTTGCTCACTATTTGGAGGCATAGACAGGCTCAAGAATTAAACACTCGAACAAGATGTAACCAGAAAAATCCAGAGTAAAACTCTTAAAACCCAACTTTATTTCAAGAACGAGTAGAGAACGATCTTCTAGACAATTGTCTGAGAGTGGTCTGAACTTCTCAGAGGAGTTAGGCTCTTGAATTAAGGTTGGATACTTGTCACTAATAAGAAGTAGGTTGGGACCTTAGAAAGAAAATACCTTCCTTTTAGTGGCTTATTTAACATTAGACAGATGAAATATTCCATCACAAATGTGGAAGATGCCCTGGAAATGTAATACAAGTGCATTATAGACTACAACACTATTATGGGTGTATGGGCTAGAGTATTTTATCCGCCAAACTCTAAATAAAGACATTAGTCATTTTCTCAGAATGAAGTTTTCTCTTGAAGAGGTTGTTGAGACCGAGGTCTGAAACCAATTCAGTGTACTCAGTTGCATTCATACTGAGTTGTTATAGGTCAGAAACTTAGGTGGAGTTAAAAAATTCTAAACAAGAGCTGGTGCACGTACATTTTGATGTATTAGGAAATGGAAATGGATGAGGTTGTCTGTTTGTCCAAATTATATTTTGTGTTTGATTAAATGCTCACACTGCCCTGTCCTGTCTGGTGAGTCCATAACTGGTGCAAAACGGGGACTGGGTTGCTTGTGTTCCAGTTCAGACAGAACATGGCTTGGTAGTTCAGGCTGGACTGTTCCAATTCGAGCGGGGCAAGACTGATGTGCATATATCTGGGACAAAACTAAAGTGGAATGGTGTGCAAAATGAGATGGTCTGGGACTAAGCCCCAAGTAATTACCAGTGGATGAGATTATTTCAAGCATTCTATCCATCACTTTTTTGCATACTTTAGTTTGTCACCCTAAGTAGGATGGGTGTGCACAGATGTGGGTCCCATGTATACTATGACAATGGAACCAAACTGTACTTGGATGATGGGCCCATAACTAGGGTGAAACTGGTTCTGGGTTGCTTGTGTTCTGGTTCAGGGAGGACATGACTTGGCAGTTTGGTCTGGACTGTTCCAAATGGAGCAAGGTCAAGATCGATTTGCATGTAACTGGTTCCAAACTGTGGTGACATGGTGTGTAAAATAACAATGGACTGGGATGCAGCCTGAGTAATTACCAGTGACTAAGATTCATTCAAGCGTTCCATTCATTACCTTTTTGCATACTTTAGTTTGTCACACTGATGTGCATCCCATGAACACTGTATCACTGGAACCAAGCTATACCCAACTGATGACCCATGAACACTGTATCACTGGAACCAAGCTATACCCAACTGATGACCCCATAACTAGGGTGAAACCAGTCCTGGTACCTGTGTTCGGGTTCAGAGAGGACATGGCTTGGCATTTTGGGCTGTACTGTTCCAATCAGAGGAGGGTCAAGACTGATTTGCATATGGCTGGGTCCAGACTAAGGTGACATGGTGTGCAAAATAACAATAGACTGGCATGCAGCCACAAGTAATTACGAGGTGCTGAGATTAATTCAAGCATCCATCCATCACTTTTTAATATAGCTTAGTTTGTCCTGTTGATGGTGTCAGTTGTTTGATGAAAAACCAGCTCCTTAAGATTGGTCCCATGCACTGCTTTCAGTGTTCATGGACAACTTTCAGAAGGTGCTTTTTCGAACTTCCACTTTAAGCTTTTGAAAGGTCATATTTGGTTAGGCCAGAGTGTGGGATACTCACAGCCTGCACTCATTGCTGTTTCTTTTTCAGGCCATCCACTTCAATACTTATTCCCACCACATTTTGAAGGAGCTACATCATAATTTTCAACATAGAGCATAACCTGATCTTCTCTCTCACCTTCACTCTGTACCTGGCTCTCAACTGCTTCATGGAAACATACATGCAAAATACCCTTTCCCACTCACTCAACTATTTTCTACATGGAGTCCTCTGTGCAGTCCAATAGCCTCCAGTGGTCGGAACACTTGTTCCTCTGGTTATTGTATTTTCAATTGCCCCCTGGGAGCTCCTCAGTTATGCCTTTCACCAATTGGGAACACTCCTGAAGCTCTCATGTATATGGGAGGCTGATGTAGCAACAGACTATCCTCATGTTATGCGAGACAAAACCAAATGCTCCTTGCTGACATCTCTGGAACAATACTGCATCATATTGCTAAGTGTCACACCTGCCAAGATGGCATTTGTCTTCATATTCCTCCAGTTTTTCATACTTTGCATGAATGGGCTTCTGTTTTCTGCCTAAAATATTATTTCTGTTGGGTCTTGTTCCCAAGTCATGCATCCCCTTATGATTTTGAATGTTTCAAGAAACACATGTGTAAGTCACAGGGGACAAGTGATGAAAGCAAATAGTAAAAGTATAAGCTGCATGACCAGCACAATCTAATCTTTCAATGGTGTACCCTTGTGTCTGAAATAACTTATTGTACTACACTCCATCACCGCACTGCACATGTCCGGTCACATGGTTGTGGATTGATTGAAGATGAAGCAAGTACAGATGATTGAGCAGAGCTCAGGCAAAATGCTCCTATCTCTGTAAGCTCTTAGTTGCTACTTGCCCTGAGGTGCCTGCTGCCGTGCTTTGTAACAACTGCTTGAGGGTGAAAGGAACTTAGGCCCATATGTATGAATGCGTTTTGCATTCCCTAACAGTGCGATTCACAATTTCAGGCCATTAAGAAATGCAAAATGCCATTTCAATATGTGTGAAAGCCATTTTCGGTTGTGCAATTTTTTTATCATGTAGAAATCGCATTTTGGAAATTCCTAAATAGGAAATCACAAATTGGGATTTCCAAATAGATTATCACTAAAACTATATTCAAAAGATTTTCTACTTGCGAATAGTCTCAAAATGGCTATTCACAATTACCATCAATGTGTATCAGGTGGTAACCAGGTACAAACACAAGAATGCATCCGGCTCTTTCAGGATAGTTGCTCTGTATGTCTTGGTGAGGAGGGTGAAGATTTTGGCTGGTAGGCCGAGAAGGAGGAGGAGACAGGGGAGGATAGTTAGGGTGAAGGTCATCCTGTTTGGACAGACTAAGGATCAAATATAGCAGCGCTGCACAACTTTTGATGCGCCCTATTTACAGGAATACAGTGCAGCCCTGCATTTCCCCCTGAGCCGGCTCTAAATTAACGCACCATAGTGTCTGCCTTGAGGGGATAGATTGTTTATGTGCAGGAAGGTGTCCCTTCCTACACATAAACAGTCTACTATAGTGATTTGGCACTTCTTTGTGTGCTGCAAAGTGCAGCACACATAGCAGTACCAAAGCGTCATTTTGAGATGATTGTTTATGTGCGGGAAAGGACCCCTTCCTGCACATAAACAATCATTCATGGCATTTTGCTTCTTCTACGTATCCTGCAGAATGCAGCACACATAGAAAAAAGCAAAAAACGAGAAGGAATAAAAGCATTCCTCCTTGTTTTGCCATGCTAATGCCACCCAGGGGTGTGTTAGTTTTTGGCACTGCCTCAGGATTATGACAATTGTTAATCTGAGGCAGTGTCAAAAGCAATGGGTGTTACAGGGAACCGCAACACCCATTGCATGGCCCTGTGACGCAGAAAACTGTGTCGGACGGGCCCATATTTACAAAGAGGCATAACACCACAAAAAGTTACACCTCCTTGTAAATATGGAGCAGTGGTTGGTGTCACTGGAGCATCACGAAAAGTGACGCTCAGGTGGCTCTAGGGGCTGTTGAATCTTCCCCTAGGTAGCTAGGTAATTCTGGACTGAATTTGCTGAGTTATAACCTCAGCTACATACCCCAACAGTCAGAAGCAATTCAATCCCACCACATGTGCAAGTATTGTGTTGTCTACACACTTTAGCTTCTGCCAGTTACCAGGGAATCATAGCAGTGCCAGGGGTAGTGTCACAAATAGTTTTTTCTAGCTTTGTGCAGAGGTTTCTGGTCATCATGGTTAGCAAAGTGGAACAACATATTTAGTTTTCAAATATTCCCAGATATTTACAGTAGACCAAAACTAATGTTTTACTGGGTAGGACAGTTTCTCAATGACATTGGTTGTGTTGATGGCACACATATTGCCATATGCCCCCCTCTGTAAATGAATTCATTTATAGAAACAGAAAAACACACATTCAGTCAATGTACAGGTAATGTGTGATGGCTCATGCTTCATACTAACATTTTTGCCAGATTCCCAGGCAGTCCATATGACTCTTTCATATTACGCCACAGTGAAATAAATAACCATATATCTCTGGGTGAGTTTGGCAATGGCTCAGTTGATACAGTGTCCAATAGTGTGTTGGTAAAATGACTTAATAGTCTATCCTTCTCATGCTATGTAAAGTAACAGTGCATATGCCTTGTGCCCCTGCATATTGACACCATACCTGCATTCAAGACCCAGAAGTGAAAGGCAGTACAACAGGGCACATAAGACAACATGATTAATAATTGAATATACCTTCAGAATACTCAAGTCTCGACTTAGATGTCTCCACAAAACTGGTGGAGCATCACTCTGCAGACCAGAAACCTGTTGTAAAATCATAGCCACATATGGCATTCTCCACAACATAGCCATGAGGAAGGGTCTGCACAACATCAACATAGAACTGGAATTAGACTCAGATGATGAACTACCACCACTACAAATTCGGCAGGACTGGACACATGCAGCAGAGGGTCAAGCTTGATGTACAGAGATCACCAACAGCTAATTTTAAGGTAAGAACAATGACCACCCCCAAGGAACAGATAACACACATGAAGGTAATGTTTTGTGCATGACTGAAAGTTAACCTTTTATTCAGGTTGTAACAATATAATTCTTCATCATCAACTGAATCCCAATAGGATGTGTTTTTTAACAAAGCAATACAGTTTGAAAACACAAACATAACAAAATAGTCTCACACATCTGAGTGTCAACAAAAGTCACTTCTTACGGCCTCTGGTGTTACTTGCTTTCTCAGCAGGACTTAGCTGCGGAGGTGAGGATATATCTGTTCCAGATGTGTGTCGGCATGTTTGATGTTTGCCTGGTATAGCATCCATCTCACACAGATGTGGCAGTAAGGCTAGAGCCGTCTTCACGTTCAGGTGGCAGCAAAATGTTTGGGACAGACAAGTTGTCTGTCTGTATGTTTTCCATAACTGTGGTCACTTGGACCAGCACTCTTACAACATCTTGGCAGCAGTGCATCATGTAATTTTGGATATTGACTGTTCATGTGGCTTGGGCTATTTGATTGATAGATTTAGTGAAGCATCATAGTGTGCTATATGCTGCATGTGCCTACGTCTTTGCAGATGTTGCTTTTTCTCCATGACAGCAAACCAATTGTCTTGTCATTTCTGAAACATTCTGCAGCATTGCAGAAGCCTATTAACAGTTTTTATCTTTTTGGCTTGCAAGAGCTCTACTGTGGTAATGGATTCTCCAGACCACCACATAAAGGAGAACTGTCTGCAATGACGTCTGAAACATTATCATTGTGGACTGCTGGTTGCTCGACTACAGTGTCTGTGTGTCCCGCACACAGAAGTTGTGTTCCTGCCTTGTGAATACTCCATATCACCTTCCTCAAAGTCCGGTACTGGTGACACATTTGCTCTCATAGTAGTTGGAGTAGGAGTAATGGGCTTAGGAGTAGCAATTGTGCAGTCCACCATGTCCTCCATTTCCACATGTGTGTCAATTACTTCGTCAGTCTCAGTGGTTTCAGGCATATCCTGGGTGTGATCTGTAGAGATGTATGTTTGTAGTTATTGTACACAAATGGTTAATAAGGTTGCATTATATTGTTGAACATGTGATTAATGTGTTTGTGACATGGAGATTATGTATAGATATGTACAAATTTATTATCAGCACACGATGTAACTAAAGATATACTACAACTTCCATCATGCATTGCCAAAGTGCAGCAAACATCTCCATGGAAATGTTAGCTATGATGTTGTGCTTGAGGACTTACAAACAACATGCTATGGTTGAAGGTGTCAATGTCTGACATTTCCACCACACTTCCAGGTTCAAGTGTCCTCCTCAATGAGTGATTCTATTGGAGTGGGTGGGGGGTGTCTGGAGGGTCCACCACCTGTGCCACAAGCCTCAGCTATCCTCCTGGCCACCTTCTGTTTGGTGTGGGATCTTAGGTTATAACAGCATTCCCTAATCTCTGGTATGGTTCTCTGGGTGATACCAAGTGAGTTCACTTTCTTCAGGATTCTGTTCCATATTTCTGTTTTCTGGGCGTCAGGAACAGAAAACGCTGTTCTACTAAAAAGCTGGTTCATGTGTGCCACGCATTCTTCTGTTAACAGCATCAGATCCTTCTCAGAAAATTATACTTTGCACTTCCTGCTGCCAGGGTCCATGTCCCTATATTCCTTGGACATGGTATTCTTCAGAAATTAGACTTCCACTGCAAGAAGTCAGACAGAAGCACTTCTTCCTTCCTGCACCTTCCTAGGCTGTGGTCACACCCTGCATTTCTAAACTTCCTGATCACATCAACATTCTGCATCCAGATTGGGAGTTTTCCTAATTGTGATTTCTTATTTGGAAATTGCATCTGTATATTTTCCAAATAGGAAATTTCCCATTTGCAAATGGGAATTTGTAGAAAACACTATTAGTGAAATTCTCTCCTAGGTACATCTCATTTTGCGACTCCAAATAGCGATTTCTACAAAATCACTGTTGGGTAATCTGAAACACTACCTTTCGTACATTTAGCCCTAAGACCATCACCACTGTTATGTAACAGCTCAGCAGGAAACTTAGGAGCATGTTTATGGGCCCCTTTGAATCGCTCTTGCATCATGCAAAGTGGTGCAAGAGCGATGCAAATAAAAAATGAGATTTATGAAGCCACGCAAGGCCACCTTGCATGGCCTTGCTTTGCTTCATAAATCTTGAGGCATATTTATGAGCCTCTTGGCGTCGCTCTTGTACCACATGATGTGGAGCAAGAGACACTAATTAAAAATCAGATATATGAAGCCACACAAGGCCACCTTGCAAGGCACTGCGTGACTTCATAAATCTTGAGTGATGTGTTGCAGCCCAAAGTTCTGTGTTGTATTACTCTGCATCCAGGTGGCGTTTCCGTAGGTGTTGTGTGGGTGTTCCCACACAACATCCATGGATTTTGGCACATCGCCAGATTTACAAGAACAGGTAAACCTTTACAGCACACATAGAGGGAAAAAGCCTCAGGGCATTGTTTTTTTACAAACACTATCCTGCGCGTAACCATGGTTCAAGGGTGCTTCTGTTGGTGCTAAGCTGTCAAAAGGGCACCAACACAGGGGAAAAGGCAGGAAGGCACTGTATTGCCTTGAATATGGCGCATTCCTGCCCTTTCTCTCTGAAGTAGCGCAGCAAGATGACTTGCTGCTCTGCGCTGCACCAAATTCTCATAAATAGGCCCCCTCGAGTAATGCAATGCAGCACAAATCTCTGCATTTCATTACTCAGCACCAGGGAGGAGTATCCATTGGTATTGCATGGGTGCTTCCCAACAACAAGAACAGGTAAACCTGGGAATGCCCCAAAAAGACCTGGTTCCCCAGGAAAGTTGTAACAAAATAGCTTTATTTCTCCTTGTTGTCTCCTCTTTCAATGTGCGCTTCATTCTACAGCATACAGCAAAAGAGTTCAAAGCTCAGTGGAAAATGTTTGTGCTGGAAAGTGCCCTTTCCTGCAAAAAACAATCCTGCATGCATCACAGGCATCCACGAACGATTGTGACAGCAGCGCAGGGGAAAACACAGGAATTCACTGTATTTCCTTAACTACTGCGCATTTCTGCCTTTTCCCTGTCACGCAGTGCAGCGAAGCAAGGTGATTTGCTGTGCTGCACTGCCTCACATGCTCATAAATAGGCCCCAAAATATTCAAACACTTTTGACTACTGCTTGTCTTGGGCCAAAAGTAAAAGTCTCCAGAAACTAATATTTACAGAACTACTACCTATTTCCCGTGATTCAAGGGATAACACGATTGGGAGAGTCTTTGCCTGGGGTAGAGCTGGTAATACTCAGATTTCTGCCGGAGTGTTTCTACTTGTTACCCAAACCACATCTCCACCATAAAATAACTTATCCTGCTGGTACCGAGATAAATGTGAAACCTTCTTTTCTTACCCACAGATACTGCTTTGCTTGGTTTGGCACAGTGTAAGCCTGAAATGCGATTAATTTCAGCCCCCAGCTTGCATAAAAATGTTTAAACATAATATCACTTGCCGTTCACCTCATTCACTACAAATATGGGAATACCGTAAAGCCCTAGAAAAATGTTTTCCCAGTGATGCAAAATATGCAAATTAATACGTTAACTGTATTTTGGAAATAGTCTGGGCTATTGCCAAGAGAATGAATTACCAAGTAGTAGCTGATTGGCGGTCTGCCTATATCATGTCTTGTTGTCTTTGCTCGATGTCATAATTTAAAGTAAAAAAAGCAGTCAGTAAGTGCGCGCTACACCAAAGATAATAGACTAGAAGTCATAAATGATGGCCAACTATAAACAATTCATTTACGTAGTCTGTTAGAAAATGCCTCGAACATGCTGACTGTAAGCATTCCCCTCTCATAAAGTCAATTGTTGAAGAATTCAAGTTTGAACACTTGAATAAGATAGATGGTGACCTCTTGTGGCACCAAAATTGGCTATGCAGTAACCTTGTTGGTGTAACATATAAATCGTTCAAATTCATGTTTTAATGTATTTACCAATTAATCTTTAAAGTGCTGTTGTATCTGAAATGCATTACACGTTTTCCATGAAGGTCAAGTCATTTCGATCATGTCAAGACATCTTCAAGTTTCCAGCACAATTAAGATATGAACTTCATCGTCAGAATGTTATAAATTGGTGTGAAGGTACTGAACATAGATGCAGAATCATACTGGAAGGAGTATGTAAAAAGCCGAAAATCTAGTTCAATGTTAATGAGTTCATTAAAGCTCATTGGGTGCAATATCTATACAATCCAGTATTCTCTTTTATTTCCGAACCATAAGTATAGGTCCACGTTTTATAGTGTGTATTTCATCCACATCATTATTTCATACCAAACTACTTAAGGATCCCACAGGCCCAAGATTAGGGCTTTGCATTGTAGAATCAATTGTATTTACCTCAGGTGTGTGGAATTAACATATGAAAACATAGTTACACCCAATGTTTGTACATTCAGTACACAAGTGCAGTGTTTCAATCAATCAATCATTTGGTGTTTGTAGGGCTCAGCTTGTCACCCCAGGGGGTATTCAGGCGTTGAGGGCTGATGCTGGGTGCTGGCGGCCTTTCGTCAAAGAGCCAGGTCTTGAGTCTTTTCTGAAGTCTGGCAAGGTCTGTGCTGTTCACAGGTGGAGGTCGTCCAAGCCTTGGGGCAAGGTTGGAGAAGGAATGACCCATGGGACATGTGTGAGGGTGAGAAAGTTTGATCGGCGATATCTGGCAGGTTGGTGGAAGGAAAGCCAGTGGTTTATGTGTTTGGTCCGATGTTGTGGAGGGCTTTATACACGATGGTCAGAATCTTGAACTTATATCTTTTGTGCACTGGTACCAATATAGGTTACGGAGGTGAGGGGGGATGCTGGTCCATTTGGGTAGGTCGTGGATGCGTGTAGCTGTGACTTCTGAATAGCTTGAAGGTGGCTGTGGAGCTGGGTGGTGACTATATTGAAGAGAGCATTTCCATAGTCTAATCTGCTGGTGATGAGGGCTTGTGTTAATGTTTTCCTGACAGTGATGGAGATCCATCAGAAAATCTTATGTAACATGCGGAGGCTGAAAAAACAGGCAGAGGCAACTGTGTTGAACTGTCGCTTGAAGATGAGTCGACTGTCGATGATGATGCTGAGGTTGTGGGCGTGGTCTGTGAGGTTAGGGACTGGCCCGAGTGCAATGGGCCACAGGTGTCATCCTAGGGGAGATGTTGTTTCCAAAAAATGATTACTTCTGTCTTGTCTGTGTTCAGTTTCAGGCAGTTAGATCTAATCCACTTGGCCACGTTGGTCATGGCATTGCTGAAATTTGCTTTGGGGGTGGTGGGGTCTTGAGAGAGGGAGAGGGAGAGGATGAGTTGCATGTTGTCAGCATATGAGATGATGTTGAGTCCATGGGTGGGGATGATCTCGGCTAACGGTGTAATTTAAGTGTTGAAGAGGGTGGGGTTGAGTGAGTACCCCTGGTGGATGCCGCAGATTATATGCTTTTTCTCAGAGGTAAAATGAAGTAGGCGAATTCTCTGGGTGTGTCCCGTTAGGAAGGCGTGGATCCGGTTTGTTCCTGAAACCAATATGGTGGAGTCTGGTGATGAGGGTGTGATGGCAAACAGTGTTGAATGGCTGCTGAGAGCTCGAGGAGGATTAGGGCTACTTTTTCTCTGCTGTCAAGGAGGGATCTGATGTCATCTGTTGTGGCGATCAGGGCAGTGTTGGTTCTATGGTTGGTGCGAATACAGGTTTGGGAGGTTTCCAGTAGATTGTGTCCTTCTAGCTGTTCAGAGAGCTATAGGTTAATGGCTCTTTCAAGAACCTTGGGCCAGATTTACAAGAAAGTGGCGCATCAGTACTGATGTGCCACTTTTCTTGTGTCACCCTTGCCCCATCTAACGACACCATGTGTGCGCCATATTTATAATACAGCACACCATAGCAGTCAGTAGAACAATAGAGTCAACATTTTTGATGCTATTGAGGCGCTTTGCTTTACTAGCATCAAAAATGTTGATGCTAGTCTAGCAAAGTGCAAGGAGGCCAATTGATTTGAATGGGTATGTCATTTTAACAACTGCTCTGAGCAGGCTTCAAAGACGATGCCAAAAAAGGCGCAGTGAAATCTTGTAGATTTCACTGCACCATTTTTGCTGCCCTCCTAACTCCAGAACACCCCCTTGCATACATCATGCCTGACCCAGGCATAATGTAGCGCAAGGGGTTGCAAAGTGGTGCAAAGCATGCATTACACCACTTTGTAAATATGGTGAATCAATAATTGCCTCCTTGAACCACATTAGCATAAAAAAACTGACACTAATGTGATGCAAGGATGCACTAGACCCTTGTAAATTTGGCCCTTTGGTGGGGAGAGGTAACAGCAAGATCGGGCAGTAGTTTTTAATTTTGCTGGGGTTGGCAAACAGACTCTTTAGAAGCAGTTTTACCTCAGGGTGTTTCCAAGCACCGGGGATGCTGGCAGTGGTGATGGAGGTGTTAATGATGGGAGTGAGGGCACTGCTGATTTCCCTCTGTCCCAGGTTGAAGATGTAGCAGTGGCATGGGTCATTAGGTGATATGAAGTGGGTCGAGCTCATGAAGGCTGCTGTTTACTGAGTCAGTAGAGGCTTCCAATCAGTGATCATGTGGCTGAGGGTGATGTCTATTGGTGTTAGAAGGTGGTTGATGATGGTGGGTTGAGAGTAGAAGTTGTTGTATGTGGCTGTAATTTTGTCACAGAAGCAGTTTTCCAGTGTCTCGCAGAGTGTGTGGGAGGGCTGGATTGTGTTTGCGGTGGCTGCTGAGTAGAAACACTCTTTGACAATGCTAAAAAGCTCCATGGAGCAGGTGGAACTTTTCTCAATGTGGCTGAGCAGTGTGTTCTTTTTTTGCTATCCTGACGTGGTGATGATATTTATAGAGGGTTGATGTGAATGTGTGTGTGGTCTTCTGAGTTTTTGTTTATACGCTATCATCTTTCTAGCCATTTGCATTCTCTCTTTAGTGGGTGGAAATCAGGTGTTTGCCAGCTGATTGGCTTGCTGGATCTTCTGGTGTTGGAGTTTCTTGTAGGGGTGACCTCATTGATGCAGGTGGCAACCCATTTGGAGAAGTTTCGGGCCTCTTCCTCAAGGCTGCCAGAGGGGTTGGGTCTGTTGGTGTTGAGAGCAACGGTCCATTGGGTGTGGATGATTTTTCCAGAGAGGGGGGCAGGTGGTGTGGTTGAGGGTTCAGTGTGCTTGCTATGTAGAGGTGTACGAGGTGGTTGTCGGTCCATGTTACCTCTGTCATGTGGAAAAATGTGATCCGGTCGCTGGTTGTAAAAATGTCCAAGGTATCTCTTGCATTGTGAGTGTGCTGGTGACTAGTTGTTTCAGTCCGATGTTGCCTAATTTGTCCAGAAGGTAAGTGGAGTTGCCATCATTGGGGGTGTTGAGGTGGAAGCTGATGTCCCCTAGGAAGACATAGTGCCTGGAGTCGATGGCCAGTGGGGAGATGAACTCTGGGATAGCTTTGCAGAAAGGGGGACAGGCGCCCGGAGGCCGGTAAGTGAGGGTTCCTCTGATGGTGGTTTTGGCATCAGTTTGAATTAGAAAGTTAAGGTGTTCCATGATGGGTGATGTGTCATCCTTGATGGTGGTGCATAGGAGGTTATCCTTGTTGATGATGACAATGCTTCCTCCACGCTTTTTGTGGCAGTCTCTGTCAACCCATTTGTAGCCTTGAGGGGTTGCGCAGTTGATACTGGGAGCTGATGCGGAAGTGAGCTAGGCCCTGGTGATGAACAACAGGTCCTGTTTGAAAGTGGTTATGGTGTCCCATTTTTTCATGGTGTGTTTGTAGAGGGATCTGGCATTGATCAGTCAGAAAAGGAGTTGTTCCTCAGGACGGGGGAGGGCTGTGTGTGGCTAGCGGTGGCTTCAGTTTTGCAGGTGAAATGGCATCGGAGGGCAGGCTAACGGTCCTACCATGGTCCAGGGGGATGCACTTCAGCTGTTTTTTCTCGATTCCTGGGGGCCTGGTCCCAGAGTTCTGAGGCTGTGTATCTGCAGATGGTGGGAGAGCCAGGGTTCATGGTGCTGGGTGTAGTCCAGGCAGGGACAGGTGCCGACGGGTTTGCCTTTGGCACACCTTCAGCACACAGGTGACACCCGCGGAGCACCCACTGCGTGCATCAATTGCACACCCACACTGTGAACCCCCTTAATTAGGGCCTGGGGAGGGAGGGGTACTGGGTGGCAGTGGGGGGGCTGGCGGCAGGAAATAAGACATCAGGAAAACAACAGGGTGACCCGGGGGGCTGATGAGGACATGGCCTTAAGGAAACATGATGCAGAGACAGAAGAAACCAAGAACTACAGGAGTGGGGTGACAGAAGTACAACAAGCAACAGGCACAGGGAACAAAACAAGCAACAGACAGAGGGACACAGGAGACAAACAGGGGAAACAGTAAAATGGGCAAAGTGCTACTAACACAGCAACCAACTGCTTGGGAGGGTTGCTGCAATCCACTACGATAGACAGTAGCGCTTTCAGTGCTGTGGTGCTATGCCAGAGCTCAGGCGCTGGAGGGAGACAGCCAGACGGCAAGGGGGAGCTGGCCATGAGGACCTGTATACAGAGACATTTATTATCTCCTTGAGACTGGAGAAACCAAGAGAAATCACAAATAGAGCTTGGTGTGCTAAAATGGAATTTTCTCTGCCATCCATTTTACCAGTAGTGCTTTGAGCCAAATGATTCCATGTGGTGTGTTTCTATAGCACATGCTGCACTTTGGTTCAGTCGAAATGATTGATTTGAAATTATCATTTCATATTCATTTTCTGTTCAAATGCAACAATTTCTCCTAAAGTGCACTTTCCTCATCATTTGGTGGAGTGGCCATGCTCAAGAATTAAACACCCCAATAACATTCCAACTCTGATAAATTAGATATGCCTGACAAAAATCAAGATAAAATTAACAATCCAACTAGGATAACAAACATTCAGCGCAAACGTTGCCCCGTATTTAAACTTTGACGCCCGAGCCCGTGGATGACAAAATTCCGCCGTGTGCATAATTTTTGGGATGCGGCAACCCGCCTTGCGGTAATCATATGCAAGGTAGGTGTTCCCGTCCCAAAAATTACTTAAATGGCCGTGTGTTGTATTTATGCTTTCGGGCAAAAATTAAGCACGGCCGGGAGCCGGAGCCGGAAAATGACGCACAGCCCGATTTGCGTAAAAAATTAAAGCCTGGGTCAGGGCAGGCGTTAAAATGGGGCAAACACACCTGTATTTAATCAGAACACACAGAAGCAACAGCAGAGCAGCAGAGCAGCAACAGGGAGACATGGAGGTGATTCTAATCCAGCGTGCACGCAGACGCAGAGCCCAGCAGCAACAACAGCAGCTACAACAACACCAGCAGGGACCCCAAAGGCAGCGCAGAAGGCAGGAGAGGATATTCCGCCCCAGAACAACCCTTCAGGGCCTCAGAGAACATGACATGATCCAGAGGTACAGGTTGAACTGGCAGGCCATTCAGCAGCTGCTGCGCAACATTGAACCGCAGTTGGCAACCACTTTGCTGACACCCGCACCATCCCAACAGAAACCAAGCTGCTTGCCGTACTTCATATGCTGGCAAGTGGCTCTTTTCAAACAACTGGTGCCCTGGTTGCCGGAATATCACAACCATCATTCTCTGCCTTTTTGCCTAAAGTACTGGATGCCATCATTGTACTGACACCCGCCACATCTGCTTCCCTAACACACTGCAGAAGCAGCAGGAAACAAAACAGGGGTTCTACCTCATCAGTGGCTTCCCACATGTCCTTGGTGCAATCGACTGCACACATGTACGCCTTGTGCCACCTGCTGCAACTGAACACCTCTACCGCAACAGGAGGCACACACATTCCATCAACGTGCAGGCCATTGTCGATCACCAGGGATTGATCACCAACATCGTGGCTAAATATCCTGGGAGTGTACATGACTCATTCATCTTCCGTCACTGCACCATCAATGAACACTTCCAGGATGGACGGTATGGCAATGGACTACTTGTTGGTAAGTACAAAAACCTACTTATATACACACTGCACAGCAACCCTCTAGGACACACAACACATACACCACAACAGCAACATGTGAACAGGAACACACTGAGGTCGTGACATCGCTAGCCATGTTTCTTAGGTCACCATTGAACCTATCACACATTTGAAATTACTGTACAGCCTAATGTTAAGATGTCCAAGATCACAACATGTGGAGTGGGTTGCCTAAATGTCACCTTGCAAAATGTAAGTGTTCCAATGACGTTTACATTAATCCATTGCATAAGTCTAAAGGTATGGGATGTCCAGGGTACATTGATATGAATGTGTTACCACCACTGTCAATTTTAACCTGTGTATGGAACTATAATCTCACCCACAGTGAAGACACACGGACATCTGTATCACAAGTCACAATGCTAGGGAGGGCACACTGTACTGCAAATCCCAACACATACTGCTGACAACCGGTTAGCAGACAAACACTCGTTCAGCCAAGGAAACAACACAATGCAGATGGTACATCCCACAAGCCTAGGATGCTACATTATAACACAAAAGAGTCACAGACAACACAAGACAACTAATGCCATGAAAGGTGATTTCAATAGGGCCAGCTACATCAACATGATCCCATTCATTTTCTCTTGCAGCTGATCAGGGGTATGGCATCCAGCCATGGATTATGACACCATTTGGCAACCCGAGTACTGCTGCAGAGTGTGCCTACAACAACGCCCAGAGGAGGACACGCAGCATTGTCGAGAGGACCTTTGGCATCCTCAAGTCAAGGTTCCGGTGCCTCGACATCACTGGTGGTAGCCTCCTATATTCGCCGGAGATGGTCTGTAAGATCATCCTAACGTGCAATATTGCACATCATTTGCATAAAAAGGAACATTCCCCTCCTGGAACCAGAGCCACACATGCCTGAAGAGGAGGATGCTGGCCTGCAACATGAGGGGGAACTACAGAACAGGGCCGCTGGTATACGCAGGCAGCAACATATTGTCAACAATTTATTTTAAATATAATCACCTTCACCACTTTAGTTAACTAATTTAAACAAACACCTATAATAATCACCATATCATGGTCTGGCTATTCCTTTTTGCACACCTTCATCTGTACTTATCAGAATAAGAGTGTTGCCTCATGGAGCATTGCTGAGATACTGATTAGGACACTGAACATCCCAGGGCTAATGTGATGCCTAACATACAATGGTCACATACACACACACTGTTAATGACATATATCATGTACCTTTCTCCTTTGAAGGCCAATAGCAGAGATCCACACCTATTTCACACATAGATGTTGAAATCAAGGTCCAACGCAGCATATGGCACACAACTAAGACACCATCACTCAATAAGGGGAAAACAAGCCTCATACATGAGGTAGTAGATGTGCTTTTGCATCAGTAACAGGAATGTCTGACCAGACCCTTGACAGCAGTAAGTCCAACTGCATCCAATATTTGCAAGGACTATCTGTGACCAGAGTTCCATAGAAGCAGAACATAGACAGCGCAAGTGCCACACATATGAGCAGCATTGCACACATGGCATTCCATGTACATGTCAGCCCATTTCCTAGCTCCTGACACACCCATGCACCTGGTCACAACCCACCTGTCGGAAGAGGTCCCTGGAATACTAAGATGTGTACCCTGATATTCCCTCCTCTTCACCCACAGACCAACATTAGCAATCCAGTGTGCTACACCCTTTCCTATGGTATGCCATTGTCATAGAACATCTGACTGCATGGACGTCAGGTTAATTTATACACTGTCTTCTAGTTTCAAAGCCCTGTTAGCACCTGTAGATTGCTTCCCGTGTGAAAATGTCTGTTGGCCCTTAGAATGCAAATCTCACCTACAGGACTGGTGAGAAACAGATGCAGCCCACACCTGTGATCACCTCCATGCACACGACCCATTTCAAAAAGCACTGCCCCTGCTGATGCCTGGAACAGCATAGGAGTTGCCATTTAGTCAATTACACCGTTAAGCATTGATACTAATTAAGCTGTGTAACACAGCCCTTGGGTTCATTTGTCACCTTCAAAAGCACAGGACATACACAGTTTGACATGCCAACTGTCTAGTTTGTCCTCCAAACAGTCTGAGTCAGACCACTGATTATGTAACTTGTCAATTTGCTGGATCCTGAATCACCCTGCATTCTGTCAGCCTGACTGGCATCTGTCTGTGCATCACACTAAAGTATCCCTGTGTCTACATATGTACCACACTTGTGTTAGCAAACCTCTCATTCATCCGGGGGTATTGGGCTTCTTCAATGCATACCCAAATACATTGTATAGCATCATTTGCCTTTTAACTGCACCATTTGAGTAAAATCCTCTGGGAAAAGCAAAATTCATGGCCCATCCCTTGTCTGGGTCTCATTTATGCATGAATGACAAAGTTTGACAGTGTCCCAGGGCCGTAGGGAGGGATTGGGTACGGGGCTTTCAGCACAACCAGCAACCTCTGATAATGTCCATGAAAAACACACACATTTCAGGACCATGACAGTTCACACACAGAATCACAGTGCTCACAACATATTGATGGGCCGTGTGTGGTGAATAGCTGCGAGAATAATCAGCACAGAGGCTATGATGTTCCCAGATGCAGTGGGAATTGGAGAGGCTAACCTGTGTACAAATGTTGTAATGACACCTGCCGGAACATGACACCTGAGACATTATCTCACTCAGCACACCAAGGTTGCCCTGTTGACTGTCTCATTACACGTCTTAAGTGACAGGGTGGGACCATCCCCATGTAGGTTGTTATGTCCACATCCACTTTACTCACATTGATCAACCAAGGATACTCAGTAGATACAGGAATAGCTGCCACTGACTCATGATGAGTCCTGGACCGAACTGTGACAAATTACACCCCAAACAATATACAGGATCATAATTGGACCACACACATGAACAAGACACCTCTGTGCAATTGATCACTGGAAATATGTGGACACGTGATGTCTTGTATGCTGGTCCACTACAGCCACTTGATAGTTGGGGCTCAACTGTGGTGTCATCATACATTTGAGATTCACCCTTGTCTGTCTGTGCAAACAACATGGTACCCACTTCCTCAATGCATGTGTATGACTCACTGTGGGATTCACCAACTGGTGCCTAGGAAGCTGTTACCAATACTCTAGGACATGGGATGTTGAAAATGTGGACCATTGACATGAACAAGCGTCTGCCATCTATCTGGTGCATGCTATGTCACATGTGGTGTCTACGTTACCCTAAATCTTGGATTTAAGGATTGGACACATGGACGTCAAATTCATACAAGCATATGTGCAATTATGCTTCATGTGATACACACACACTTGGTCAACAAATACATTAGTTGCCAAAGCACACACTTTGAGCCAAAGGCATTTAGGTATTGTACATATGTGCGTCAAATTGCTATCCTCTCCTTATGCCAAACATGCACAATTTATGCAACACATATATGTAGGCCACACTCATGACCAACTATTGTGTCAGCTAACTGTAAAAATACTGTGAAGGGAGTAGTGGATCATAATCCTCTGCAGTATGATGTCACACATGTGAACATACACCATCAACACCATAGTGTCTTCAATCAGCCTATCTCTGATGTGTCCCAAATGTAACATAACAAAAAACAGAAAAATTGCCCAAAACCAGTGAATGCACTGAAATTTTGACGTTCCTAGCGTTATGCGTAATTTTTTGTCTACCAAAACTGTATTTGCGTCATTGTTTTTGACGCACAGGAGTGAAAATTAGCCTGCATCCAGATATTTGTACAGGCCATGTACTATTATGTGGATGCGGGCTAATTTTCACTCGTGTGTGTCAAAAAAATGACGCAAATACAGTTTTGGTAGACAAAAAATGACGCATAACGCGAAAAAGGCAGGACATTTCATACAGGAAGTGATGTAATAGGATATCCTGTTTACAGATCATGTACAGTGGGTGTACTTTCACTTTCACTTTGCAGTCTATGATCCTTCTAGACTGTGTGGGTGTGTAGAGAGTGGTGTCCTGAGATTTTGTGCTTTTTTGTCCTGTGTGCTATCTGTAAAGTTCATTTGTGAAATAAATATTGCTGGTGTATACTGTACTACTGTGTTTTGTCTACATTTGTCCATTTATCTTCTGTTTTTGTTGTTTGTGAGTGTCTGTTGTGGGTAGTGTTAGTTTGGGGATAGTTGGGCTCTTTTACTGGTTAAGTTTACTTTTCATCTGTATTTGTACCCCTACTTCACAATTTTCCCCTTTCTATTTCTATTACCCCTATTCCCTTTCACTTTTCCAGTATGTCTGGTAGGCCACGTCTTGGCAGGATGGGTGAAGAGGAGTTGGGGGGTTTCATATGGCTTGTGTGCCATTTCTTGCCACTCATGATCCAGGCAGGGGGCAGGGTGATACAGGGGTATCCAACAGAGGTGCGCAGAATCCGGTGGGAAAAGGTGCTGCATCACCTGCAGCGTGTGTATGCCAGCCAGAGGAGTGACCACCAGCTGAAGCACCGGTGGGCTGACCTCATCACCAGGGAGCAGGATCTCTTGGACCACCTGGGAATCGTGAATGGTGGCACTGTTGGTGAGTACTAATCATGTAAATGTGCACGATTAAATGCTCTGTAGTGACATAAGAGGATTTGTACTATGTCTGCCAGATAACTTGCTGACTGTGTGTAATGCTAGGTAAACATAAAGGGATAATTGATGCACTGTGGCAAGGATCACAATTGCTAGCTGTCAGGTAGCACGTGCTCAGCAAACTTACAGGATACTTTTCAATGAAGTAAATTGGTGCGGCCTTTTTGTCAGACAACCAAACAAAATAGGAGCCAATCATGTCTATATAGGGTACTATTGACAGAGAAGTAAAGATGTACCAACTTATTGGCTAACTGTGTTGACACAATAGCTAGACTGACTTTAGAATCACTACATGATGCTGAAAATGAGTGCTGCCTTCACGTCAATTGATAATAGCAAAGTGGCTCAGACATATGTCTCATGTGAGTCTGGTGAGTGTGGAAGGAAAGCGTTCACGGAAGTACTATGAATGTTTGGGATTATTGTGTTCCTTAATCTTTTTTGGATACATGTCAGATCTGGATTTGAAAACATTGTGAAAAGGTGTAAGGTGCCCTCAGCTAACATCTTAGAATGTTTGTTGGAGTTAGTTGTACCACACTCCAAATATGGATGGCAGTCCAAGTGTATGCACATGGCTTCACATCTCCATGGTTGGTGCAAATGACCATAGCTGGTCCACTTCAATTGAATCAAATGTAACAACAGGAGGGCTTACAAAAGTCCCTGCCCCTCCCTCTGTATGTGAGTGCAATGGCCTAGGTGTGCATGCAATTCATGATCATGGGTGTTCTTGCAACTATGTGTCTGATGTAAGTCAGGCCTTACTGGAAGTATATGTTGTGTACCAAGTTCTGCATTTCCTGACATGTGTGGCCCTATGATTGCTCTACGGTTTGCTGACTCCTAATTGTTGATAGACCTTACCTGTGGTGTGTGTGTAGAGCCAAACACGTGTGGAGTTTTCTATACACTCCTCGGTGTACATGTTGTTGGCAATTGATAGTTGTTTATCCACCCCCCCACCCTCAAACACGGGCATGGGTTTGTGAATGGGGTACCTAGTACTGATGCTACCAGTATGTTACACATATATGTGAATAAGTGACTATTTGGTCGGAACCTAGTATACACACTCAGGTTTGGCACTTGGTACTATACTGGCAAGTCCAGTTACAACTTGCAGACCATGTGGCTTTAGTTTTGCTTTCCGTACACTGACATTTGTAGCCCGGGTCTTGGTGGAGGATATGCAGCATGATTCTTAGCTGATAACTGGCAGAACTCAGATTGCAAGTCAAAGCCAGTTGTTACCCATCTTGTAGGTTATGGATGTGCTATGTGTGATGTGACCTTTGTAGGCTGGCCTGCCATGTACTTCCTCAGGGACATTCAATGATCTGTATTGTGATATGAGCTGTTACAAGTACAGTAGATGTATTGTCTGATTAACTTCTCATGCCATTTCACACAATGCAGTTACTAATGTAGAATATCTGCATTTGTCTTCACAGCTGCAAACATGACTCCAGACCAGGTCCGTGAATTCCAGCTCCGGGCCATGAGATACCAGCACATCCTGCTGGGGGAGTCAGGGTTCAGGAGGATGGCCCGGCGATATCGCCATGAATGGGCCTCCGGGGCATGGAGAGCCTTCCCACAGGGTTGCCCTACTTTGCCCACCACAGCCACCGCCAGCACAACCACCAATTCAAGCCAGGTGGCCCCACCCACAGCTGGGACTGTTGGTCCTACATCTGCTGGACTTCCAGGCCCCAGCATTGCTACCGGTGCAGGACAGCCCACTGGGCCTGGCACCACACACACACACAGACCTCCTCCACCGGTACCCATACTGTCACAGCTCCATCTGTTGACCCTGCAGCCTTCCACAACATGGAACGTAAGATGGACCGTGTGCTGCGCAAGTTGAGCCACCTCAGCCGGGATGTGCGCCACATTAACCGGCGTGTTAAGTCTATCAAGAGGACCCTCCGGAGGGCCAACCTCTAGACATTTTTTGATGGACATGATTCCCTACCCTTCCTCCTCTTTCCTTGTTCTTATAGTTGGTGGGCTTAGGGGCCTTAGTGTTAGGTTAGTATAGGCTGTTAGTTTAGTTAGTGTTAGGGGGTGGGGGGTCCAGATTCTTTATATTTTTACTTATTAAGTGTGTGGGTGGGTGGGTATGTTGGGGTTCTTGTGTGTTTAAAAAAAAAATATATATATATATTTGTTTGGGATAGTATAGTATGTGTTTAGGTTAGTATGTGTTGTCCTCCATGTGTCCCGTCTCATAAGGGGGGTGGGGGGTAGATGTTTAGAACGTTTTGTTACATGTGATAAGTAAGTGTAGCTTAGGTTACTTAGGGACAGTTGTGGGTAATGAGTAGTCAGGGTAGATTAGGGTAGGTAAGATTTTTCCCTCAGTTTCCTCTTCTGTGATTAGCATTTAATAAATATTTGTTTAACCCTTAATAGTATGTGTTTAATGGTACTTGATCGTGGGTTTGGATTCAGTGTACATAAATTTTGTACTATTACATTTGTGTCCTATGCTACAAAAAAATCCCAACTGAGCTGTACGATTGGCAGCTAGCCCAGAGCTACCTTGCAAAGTGTTGACCCTTCGTTGCAACCACCAATCACAGTTAATATGGATGACAATGTGTTTCTGTTGATAAGTGTGTTTTCAAAGTCACAAACAGTGCTTCCAGACTTGGTATTGGGGAAACAGTTTTAGGTCTGACGGCAGTGTGATGATCAAGGACACCCTTATAAGATGAGTTCTCATTGGCACTCTTGTATTCTTGTCTTCATGACTCTTATACATCATTTGTGACACAGTTCAGCATGATTACCTATTTGTATGTAAACTCAGACACCTTCATTTATGCAGTTTTTGTAGTGTTTGATTAGATTAGTGTGCACTGTTATATGGGTTATTTTTGCATGTTGACAACATTTTGCGGCCACTATTTGATGACTTAGATATCCCCTGAGGAAGCATTCTTCTGTCCAACACAGCATGATGGTGTATGGTTTCTCACTTCATCAGATATGTCCCTCAGGATGGGCAGAGTATGATGCAATCATGGGCACTGTGCAGATTTCTCTGACTACATAATATCAGAACAGTTGCATTGACAAGCTACGTAATTTGACAGTAGGCACATTTCAGTTATCTACTGAACAGTTGATATGTCACATTACCCAGAGACAGATTTGTTGTGTAAGTGCTATTTATTGAAAAGTGCTGTAGTGCTATCTGTACATTCTCCATGATTATGAGTCCATTATAGTGACATCTTACATTGTGATCCAACACAAGGGTTTACCAAAATGCTTTTGACATGCGGGGGTTTCTGTTTCAGACAGTGCAGAGGGACATAATTTGCCAATGAGTAGGAGAGAGACAATCACTGGGCTGGGTGACAAGATATACAGTGGTTTGCAGAACAGTGCTTGAGTACAGTTGTTGCAAGACTGGCAAGTTACAAAGCGCAGGACCTTGGTAATTGTTGGCCATGTGGCAGGGACTAGTGCTTCCGAGTCATTTTCCTTGTGAATGTGATCTGTTCCATGTCTTCTTCTTCTGATATGTGTGTTGCCTCCTCTGTCCTTGTTGTTGTTGGTTGTGAAGGGGCAACACACACCTCAGTGTTAGAAGACGTGGAGTCAGACATCCCAGTCGCTGCTCCCTGTGAAGGTCTTAAGGGCAGTACTGCAGCAAGGAGTATCTGCTGGTTCTTGAGAATAGCAGCCACATCACGATGGTAGGCAGCCACGTCAGCCCTGAGGGGTTCAATGTTGAATTCGTGCATGCGTTGACAGGATTGCTGTTGTAGGTGTTGGGTCAACTGTATTACAGCTGTGCTGATTTCCTTCTGGGTTTTCTGCAGTTCCTGCAAGTTAGATGTTAGGGCTTGCATAGCTGCTACCTGATCTGCAGATGACATCATGCACGAACGCATCCCCTCAAGGCTGGCTGCCATATTTTGCATCCCCACCCGCACCTCCTTGGCCAGCTCCCGCTGTACTCCAACTACAGTTCTCTCAAAGCTGGTGCCAATGTCGTCAGAGTCCTCAGCTGTATTGGAGCTGGCAGGTCTTACAATTGGGGTGGTGGGTGGATCCTCTGTGATGGCTGCTTGTTCTGTGCTCATCCTTGTGACTGAAGGTGGGGTCAGGAGGGTTTCAAGGACCTTTTGGATAGTCTCCTGGGGAATGTTTATCGGCTCGTCATCCATGTCATCAGGGTAATCTGGGACAGGCATATCCGCAGGAGATTCATCTTCCTCTGCAATGAAACAGGGTACAATTAGTGTGTCTGTGTTGTGGCATTTTTTATGTGACGTGCCTACCTTTTAATGAATTCACTTTGTGATCTTGTTTCGTGTTAATTGCTCCAGTCCTTCCGATGGACATTCTTCCAGGCCTATGGCCCACCTGCATGTCACATGTATGTTATTGAGTTATTAGACTTGTCAGCATCATCGCCTCTAGGTGTTGATTTAGGCCAAATAGAGAATTGCCACCTTCTTGTCCTACTCAAGCCGCCGTCTACATCCATTCTCATGGTGAGACCTTTCACTGGCTGTGGTTGTTCTGATGGCCCTGGCAGCACACTTAACAATCTGGACCTGCCCCAATCTCTGATCTTTCACATCCACTTAAATGTATTTGACATGTGGCATATCCTATGCATAGCAATGTTATGATCCGATATGGATGTTGACATTGGTAATGTGTACTGCTGATGTTGGGGAATGTGTGTTACATTGGATTGCCCTGATAATTGTATCAGTGTCCTATTTCCTCCTCTGACTGTGCAGGTGTATTTCAGTGACCAGTTACATGTGTCCCCCCCTCAATGCTGTTGTCTCAGCAGTATGACATTTGGGATGTTGCATTGTTACCCAGGCACAGGATCGACCCTGACATATGCAGCATGGGTGTGTCCTTAGTGCTGTGTAGCTCCTATTGTTGTTTACATTGGCTGATGTTTGCAACAACTTTGGGCATTGACATTTGAGAGTACTGGGGCCTTTGTCTTGTTTCTGGGGATTGTTGAAGTTGTCATCCTCACCCCCTAATTTAGGTGTGTATGATCCATGGGGAGGTTACTGCATTGGCTACTTGAGCTGCACGCAGAGGTGGTAGTGACAACTGTTGTCACTGTTACATTCCAGTTGTCGGTATGGCTAGAGGTTGTTAATAGGGCCCTAGTTAATGGAGGGGGTATGGTGGCTGACGTTTGCCACAATGTCAGTTTGACGTTGTGGCCTTCCCTCCTGGTGTGGCTTTCCCTTTGCTCCATCGTTGGCATGACAGCATGCCCCCATGGGACTGTTGTTGGTGTTGTGTAATGGTGTGCCCCAGGTCTTCTCAGAACGGGCCATGCCCCCCTGCCGTGCCCCTTTACCCATGCCACTCTATGTATAAGATGACTTCCATGCATTTTGTGGTCGGTATCCCCCCCTGCTCAGAGTTGACATTATTGCATTATAATTCCCCATGCGACTTACTCTGCATGTGCGTTGTCTCCTGGTAGTGTGCGCTGTCCTGTCCTTGAATCCCTGTGACGATCTCCTCAGGGATGACGGCTGCGACCATCTCCTCCATGTGGTCCAGGGCCTCCTGGTGTGCTGGACTCCCACCTCCAGTCTGCAGTGCTGCCTTCCTGTTCCTGGCCATCTTTTCCTTGGTCCTGCGCTTGCAGTCATGCCAGCGTTTCTTGCATTCGATGACTTTTCTGCGTACTTCAGCCACACTGTTAATCTTGTAGACAATTTGTTGCCATATAGCCTCTCTCCTACTGATTGGCAACTTTGAAGTGACAAACAGTTGGTGCTGGTGTTCCGTCACCTCTTTAACCAGAATTTCCTGCTCCTCTGCACTGAAGCAACACTTTCTTTTCTTCTTAAAAGTGTCCTGGTTCTTGTGTGGGTAATCCTGGCTGGTTCCTGGTTTGATGTCATCTTCTTGGGGTCTGTAGTGGCATCTGGGATCCATTTTGGCTCTCTTCTGGTGAAATGGCAGTGTTCGCGTTTTTGCGTGAAAAAGCGGCGCATATCCGGTTTGCGGGTCGTAAATCGACCCAGAGTTATTTCCGCTGCGCTAACGTCATTTTGCTTTACGACTTGATGCTGCGGTGTGCGTCAAAAATAATGACTCCCACCTGTGGTTTGCGCCGCCGTGCGTCAAAGTATAAATTTGATGCCCGTGCGGCGCACCAAAATGGCATTAGCCTGCGGTAATATTTTTGACGCAAAACTGCGCCGGCGCAGTTTTGCATCAAAAAGTATAAATATGGCCCAAAGTTTGATGGATTAGGTGTTGAACTAAATAATAGTGTCTGTTGGTCCCATTTCTTTTCTTTCGTGTAATCAAAATGATCTGGTTGGCCTGTCCTCTCTGAAGTGTCAGGGATTTGATGAAAATAAAAGTATTCTAAACGTGATTTCACAGTTGCTCTCAGTGCGTGTAAGCGGGAAAGTCAGAATCACTGCGGCGGTCATTTGACCGCGCTGCGGTGTTCTGGTGGGGGAACTTTGGCGGGCGGCCTCCGCCGCCCGCCGAAGTTAGAAAGACCCCCTATATCCTGCTCGAGTGGCTGTGAGTTGATTGTGGCTGAAGCCAGCACAGGCGATCGTTCAGTGATCGCGCAGCATGCTGCTCTTGGCCACTGACTACCCCAAAGTGCTTCTGCCCTGCTGTGTAGCATCAGCCTGCATGTGAAAGTAATTCTCCACGACTGAGACCCAAGTGCAGCTACCAAAAGTTCATCAGGTGCAGTGGCACCGGGGCATGTGGGACAGAAATGCCCATTGCACCGAACCTATAACTGTTTTTCACTACCCAACAAGATTATGGGGGTCAAAGTTCCTTGCTTGGTTTAGGGCCCTTGGCGCCCGTGCTACGCCACTGCTAAGACCCTGCATCATTATTCTGTAACTACTCTTCAGCAAACAAATTATTCAAGGGCAGCTCACTACTGTTTCGCTTTGGACAAAAGTGAATGTCAAGAAATGCTAATATTAACAAAACTCGTATGCATCCCCTGTGATTGGAGGGACAACGAACTGGATAAACCTTTGCAGGGCGTAGGCGGAACTCGAGGTCCTTAGAGACATGCAAATATATTTATTCTGACTACCAGAACCATCTTTCCGACATGAAAGAATAACTTAACCTGCTGCTCTGAGATCAACGTAAATGCCCCTTTGCTTGCACACACACATGCAGGGCCGTATTTATACTCTGGTTGCGCCGAATTTGCGTTGTTTTTTTCACCGCAAATTCGACGCTAAACTAACGCCAACTAACGCCATATTTATACTATGCGTTAGACGCTTCGGGCGCCAAAGTGCCCGGAGTGAGCGTCATTTTTTAGCGTGAACACCTTCCTTGCGTTAATGAGATGCAAGGGAGGCGTTCCCGTCTTAAAAAATGACTCCCAGGCCTTTACGTGGTATTTCTACTCCCGGGCAAAAATGACGCCCGGGAGTGGGCGTGGCCAAAAACGGCGCATTTGCGCCGCTTTTTAACGCCTGGGTCAGGGATGGCGTTAAGGGACAAGTGGGCTCAAAATGAGCCCACAGTGCCCTCCCCTGCCCCCAGGGACCCCCCCTGCCACCCCTGCCCACCCCAGGAGGACACCCAAGGATGGAGGGACCCATCCCAGTGAAGTACAGGTAAGTTCAGGTAAGTATATTTTTTGTTATTTTTCAATTTTTTTTTGTGGCATAGGGGGGCCTTATTTGTGCCCCCCTACATGCCACTATGCCCAATGACCATGCCCAGGGGACATAAGTCCCCTGGGCATGGCCATTGGGCAAGGGGGCATGACTCCTATCTTTACAATGATAGGAGTCATGTTGATGGGGGATGGGCGTCGAAAAAAAATGGCGCAAGTCGAGTTACGACGATTTTTTCGACGTAACCTGACTTGCCCCATTTTAAGACGCCCATACGCCATTTTCCCCCTACGCCGGCGCTGTCTGGTGTACGTGGTTTTTTTCCACGCAAACCAGGCAGCGCCGGTCTGCTAGCGCCGGCTAACGCCATTCCATAAATACGGCGCCCGCATGGCGCTTCAGAATGGTGTTAGACGGCGCAAAAATTTTTGACGCTAAACTGCGTTAGCGCAGTTTAGCGTCAAAAAGTATAAATATGGGCCGCAGTCTTGCTTGGTCCATTTTCCTGAGTTTAGCCCTGATATGTGCTTAATTTAAAACCCCAGGGACATCAGAAATTTGAACATTATGGATTTGGCTTTTTATATCTCTTGTGGTTCATTCCATGCACTGTAAACATGGCGACACTTATAGGGCACACCACTGAATACGAATTTATACACAACTTTGAGAAAGCAGAAGCACGCATTGAAAATGCAGGCTGTGAGAGGATCTTCGACCCCAGCTGCTGTTCTAGTGGTAATTAAACGCTATTAAAGTGAACGTACATTGCGTCTTTCATCCTACACATTGCAGTGCATTCGTGCCTACCGCACTCTCCTCATTAAACACAGGCTCCTTCCTAGCAACCTGAGGCAAACGGGTACAACTGGGATCTATGAGCAACACTCATCAATCAAATAGCGAATGTACTTTTTCCTTAAGACTTCGGGAGAAGAAAAATAAAGCGCAAGACCGGTAAAATGTGACAATGAACATTTTTAGATGTCTATCAGAAACGTACAGGACATTTGAAAATGTCAAGAGTACTGATTTGATTCGCAGCATCTGATTGACGGCTCTGCTTATAGCTGCTGTAGTATGTTGGCTTCAAAATGTAGTGCTGCACCGGTCACTGTAGAAAAGAGCTCATAGTCTAACAAAGAAGGAAACGTGCCATTTAATCAATCTCTGATATAGTGCCTCACGTCCATTGGTTAAGTAAGTTCTGATTATAAGCATTTCTCTTTTTCAGAAGCAAGTACATAAGCATGAATATTTGAATGAAATATATACCATCTTTTCTCAATGATATTGGTTATGGTTATGCAGTAACTCAACTAGCATTGAAGAAAAATCATTAAGAAAGTACAGGTTTAGAATGCAATTATTAATGAGCCTTGAAAGTGTTGTAATACCTAAAGAACTTTGCATGTTTCATATCGATGTAATCTGATATCGATAATGTCAGTCCTTTTAAACATTATGGAACCATTAACAAACAAATAAGAACGTTAGACTCAGAATACAAGCAAAGGTTTATGCATGTGGTGTCGGAACCCAATTCAGAGTGCCACAGGGCAAGCAGGAGCTACTAGTCCGAACCGTGGTGTCCCAGGACCCAGCCCACTATGGGCTCTGAACTGGGCCGGGTGTGGCTTCACCATGTGATTTTCGAACAGTCAAAGTCCTCTGAGGGAGGACGTAGATATAGGGTGAATATAGGATCACAACTCAAAATCCATTCGGCAACACCCAATAAATGATTGTCCAGTCAAATACTTGCTTTCATGTAAAAAAGAGTACTTATTTATGAACACAAAGGGCAATACGACACACCACAACTAACAAACACAGGCCCATATTCATACTTTTTGATGCAAAACTACACCATTTCTTTGCGCCGCTCGGGCATCAAATTTATACTTTGACGCACGGTGGCGCAAACCACTGGTGTGAGTCTTTTTTTTTACTCAAACCAATGCGTCACGTCGTAAAGAAAAATGACGTTAACGCAGCAAAAATAACTTTGAGCCGGTTTACGATGTCGCAAATCGGATGCGCTCCTTTTTTTGACGCAATTGCATCAAAAAGTGGCACAAACACTGCAAAATGTGCAAAGGAGAACCAAAATGGATCCCAGAAGCTCTGAGAGACCCCAGGAAGATGACAACAGACCAGTAACCAGCCAGGAGGACCCACACAAGTCCCAGGAGAGGGAGAAGAAGAAAAGGAAGTGTTGGTTCAGTGCAAAGGAGCAGGAAATACTGGTCAGAGAGGTGACGGAACACCAGCACCAACTTTTCGTCATCTCTAAATTGCCAATTGGTAGGAGAGAGACAATTTGGCAACAAATTGTTGACAAGATAAACAGTGTGGCAGAAGTACGAAGAACAGTCATCGAGTGCAAGAAACGCTGACACGAAAAGTAATCCATTTTCTTCTATTGCACCACTAATACTTTTGGGTAATCGTCTATTGGGCGAATGTGATCCAGTGTATCGTATCCTTCAGGACGCCAAAGGCGATACACTCATGGCGTGAGTACAATCGTGCAGAAAATAGAGAGTCATTTGTGTGTTGCTTTAAAATGAGACGTGGCCAAAATCTAGATGGAATCTTCCTATTGACATGATGTTTTTGGATTTATTCTCACTGCAAAATTGGATTACATTCACCCGATAAACGATTACCCAAAAGTATTGGTGGTGCAATAGAAGAAAATGGATTACTTTTCATGCTAAGAGCCTTGAAAAAGTCCTAAAACAGGATGAAACACGTGTCGGTGAATCCTGTCAACTTCAAACTGCTGGCTGAATCCTGTCAACATCAGCAAAGATTGCTCTTAGTTGGACCTCTTATGAACTGGTCATAGAAGTGATTGAGTTATTTGAATTTGGTTTTCAAATTATATAATCCATAATGTTATTTTGGGATTGTTAGGTGATTTGCGTTTCTTGGATATGGAATTGTTTCTTATGTTTAATAAAAGGTTTGATTGTTTGATTTGAATTAACTTAACACATACCCATTCTTATTTCTGTGTATAAATCATCATGTAATTAAAAAATAAGTCTGTATTGATACACATTTTTATTAATACTGCCTTTGGTGTAGTTTAGGAACTGTGATATATGTGTGCTCCACTAGTTGTTTTTTGTTTTGAGAATAACTGGTTGAAATTTATTTCTTGCCAGTATGTGTACTTTGGCAGCAGGTACGTGTATAGTGTTTGAGCACCGTTTGTTTAACTAGTTGAACTGAAAGGAATGTGCAGCTAAACAAGAGTCATTGTTGGCATCATTTTTAGTGTAGATGAAGGATTATCTGGGTACCAATAGTCCATTTCCAGGGCCCCCCAGAGAAGGGTGGGGAGAGACTGAAAACATGGCAGTGGCAGGACTTATGACCTGAGATGGACTGCGCAGGGCATGTCTTGTGAGCAATGCTTGTCATACCTGGGGCACTTATGCTATCCATTTGCAGCTTACATGGACTTCTTGTCACACATACTCCTTGCAGAGATAGCTGATGTCACACTTACTGCTGTCAAGGGTCTGGTCATACATTCCTGTTGCCAATGCAATAGCAAATCCACTGCCTCATGTATGAAGCAGTTTATTACCTTATGAGTGATGGTGTCTTAGTTGTGTGCCATATGCTGCAATGAACCATGTTGCCAACATGTATGTGTGCCATAGCTGTGGTCCTCTGATATTGCCCTTCAAATGTGAAATGGACGGGATATATGCCATTTACACTGAGTGTGAAGTTGGCTGTACATTCATACCCATCAAATGTGATGTGGATTTTTCAGGATCCTAATCTGTATATCTGCAATGCTCCATGAGGCCAAACTCTGATTATGAATCCTAGGGATAATGTGATGAATAAATAATTAACCAGACCATGATTTGTTGATTAGAATAGGTGTTTAATGAAATATGGTAAGACAGTGGTGATGGTGAGTAGATTTAAAAGAAGTTTTGTATAATGTGTTGACTCCGACGCAATCCTGCTGCAGTGTTTGGATGGTCCCCCTCATGTTGATGGACAACATCCTCCTCTTCCTCCTCTTCAGGTAATTGTTGTTCTGGTTCATAGAGGGGAATGTTCCTCCTTGCACAAATGTTGTGCAGGATGGCACAGGTCAAAATGATCTTGCAGACCATTTCAGGTGAGTATAGGAGGCTGCCACTGGTGATGTTGAGGCACCTGAGTCTTGACTTCAGGATGCCAAAGGTCCTCTCTACTATGGTGCATGTCCTCCGATGTGGATCATTATAGGCACGCTCTGATGCTGTGCTTGGGTTTGCAAATTGGATCATAATTCATGGCTGGATCCCATACCCCTGATCAGCTGAAAGAGAAAATGAGTGAAAAAAGTTGATGGAGTTTGCACCATGATTATCACTTTGCATGGCAGTTGTTATATTGTGTTGTTTGTGACTCATCTGTGTTTGTGTTATTGTCTGGAATACTAGGCTTCTAGGATGTACCATCGGCTTTGGGATGTTTCATTATCTGAACTGGTGTTTGGCTGATTGACCGGATGTCAGCGGTATTTTTGAAGACTTGAGTACATTGTGTACTCCCATGCATTGTGTCATGTGAAAGAGGTGTGCATGTTTCTTAACTGGAGGTGACATGATACTTCCATACACAGAATCAATTCCACAGTGGTGGTAACACGGTTGCATCTATATGGCCTGGACGTCCCATCCAATTTAACTTATGCAATAGAATTTGTCAAATATCAGTTAGGCCCTTTGATTTGGCTAGGTGACAATGTACAACACATCTCCATAAGTTGGCAGCACTGACATGTTGACAATTGACATTGCACCAATATCCCATGTGTGACAAGTTCTCTGCAGACCTATTTATCTGCCCTTACCAAGTTGACTCATGTTCAAAAGTGTACCTACACTACTGAACCTGGTCCAGTTCAGCTGGCTAACTTGGCTGTGGGGTTGATGGTTTAAGTGTCAGAAGGTCCATATGCCAGTACATCGGTTGTGTATATGTGTAATTGTCTCAAACCATATGTGTAGGAATGTGCATTTTGCAAAATTGTCACATCAATATGTGTTCTTAGCACAGTCCACTTGCTTATTGGTAGTGGGCAATGTCAGACCACAAGTGATGTGAGATGTTGGTGCAGCCTCAATGATTCCATGCCCAATTCATTGGTGTTATACCTGCAGCGAAACACACTGCATACACCTTACACTGTGCATATTGTTTGGAGGAGTGTGTGATTGAGTGTTATTGTTGTGATTGTGTAAGATTAATCTTCCAAGTTATACTGGCAGTTAAGGGCATGCCATTGTCACTGTGTGGTTTTAAATTGGTCCCTTGTAGGTTTGGAGTGGCATCTGTTGTTATTTGCATCTGTCATTTGTCCATAGGTGTGTGTCCCATCGGGTG
The DNA here is from genome assembly GCF_031143425.1 of Pleurodeles waltl. Classification (NCBI taxonomy): domain Eukaryota; kingdom Metazoa; phylum Chordata; class Amphibia; order Caudata; family Salamandridae; genus Pleurodeles; species Pleurodeles waltl. Next base: position 776,982,568 of record NC_090445.1, read on the forward strand.
AGGATATCACACATTACTAGCAGTGTCACAAACTCAGTGTCTTCCTGGCCACATGTCAATGCAGCGGTGTATGTGCTGTGTGTCCTACAGGGCTGCTGTGTTGTGTGTATATAAGTAGGTTTCTGTACTTACTAACAACTAGGCCATTGCCATATCGTCCATCCTGGAAGTGTTGATTGATGGTGCAGTGGCGGAAGATGAATGAATCATGTACACTCCCAGGATACTTTGCCACGATGTTGGGGATCAATCACCAGTCATCCATAATGGCCTGCACATTGATGGAGTGTGTGTGCTTCCCGTTGCGGTATAGATGTTTGGTTGCAGCAGGTGGCACAATCCGTACATGTGTGCAGTCAATGGCACCAAGCATGTGTGGGAAGCCTTTGATTTGCTACAAGCTCTGTTTGGTCTCCTGATGCTTCTGCTGTGTGTTGAGGAAGCTGATGTGGTGGGGTGTGAGGGAGATGATGGCATCCAAACCTTGGGTAGGAAGGCAGAAAATGAGGGCTGTGAGATCCCGGCAACCAGGGCACCAGTGGTTTGAAATGAGACAGTTGCCACCATGTGGAGGACAGCTAGCAGCTTGGTTTCTGGTGGAATGATGTGGGGTGTCTGCAAGCTGGGTGCCACCTTTGGCTCAATGTGGCGCAGCAGCTGCTGAATGGCTTGCCAGTTGAGTCTGTACCTCTGGATGATGTCTTGTTGCCTGAGTCCCTGAAGGGTTGTCCTGGTCCTGAATAGCCTCTCCTGCATTCTGCGTTGCCTTGGGGTCCCTGCCGGTGTGGTGGAAGCTGCTGGTGTTGGTGCTGTGCTCTGCGTTTTTGTGCATGCTGGATGAATAGCACCTACATGTCTTCCTTTTGGAGCTCTGCTTCTGTGTGTTTTCCTTAAGTAGTGGTGTGTTTGCCCCATTTTAACGCCTGCCCTGACCCAGGCATTATTTTTTGACGCAAATCGGGCTGTTCGTCATTTTCCGACTCCGCCTCCCAGCTGTGCAGGATTTTTGCGCGTTAGGATAAATATGTTGCACAGGTGTTTAAGTCATTTTTTGGACTGGAACGCCTACCTTGCATGTCATTAATGCAAGGTGGTTTCACGCATCCAGAAAATGACGCACACGGTGGAATTTTGGCTTTCGCGGGGGCGGGCAACTCAAATTTGAGTCAAAAAAGTTTATGCAAATTCAGTGCAGGCAGAGTATAAATATGCCCCACAGTCTTTTTAAGGCAGGCATGCTAGAATTACACAGGTCAGCTCGAGTCTCAGTTACTGATTTAAAAATTGTTGTTATTCCTCATTTACATGAGGTAACATCCAACCTAGGCCCTGCTAGTGAGTTTAAGTTTTAAAAGTTCCACAGTGGTTTTGAAAAAGTCAAGGTAAACCCTGCACCGTAACATGATAGTAAGAGCAAGTTCCCCCAAGACCCTATGGTCCGGTATGCAGTTTTACCCGCTCTTGCTGGAGTCTAGCATGCAGTTTGGAGTGTCAGAGCTTGGGTCTGCAGCCTGGTCTTGACCAGACTTCTAGATGCTGTGGTCAAGGCGGTAGATGTCCATGACACTCCTCCTGTCATGTAGTCTTTTTCAGTCTGGTGACAGGCAATGGGTAAATCCTAGACTCGGTGGATGACTTGTTGCTCTTCCTCTACTGGTTACAACCTGCTTTCCCTTCACAGCTGCACACTGCTTCACAGTGACATCCCTCTCATTTTACCACAGGCCCCACGTGGTATAAGGGAATCACACCCAACAGCACATGGAACAAGGGCCGATGTAGGTCACAGCACTGCACAGGGCTACAGCTCTCTTCTCATTACAGTGATACATCAAGTTCACGGCCCACAGTCTTCACCATTGTCCCCAACTGATATAAAAGGATCACAACACTATAATACTCTAATGGCCCTCTTCAGGTCATGTCTCTGCACAGGGTGACAGCCCTCTTCTCGACACGCCATGGCACCAGGGCGATGAGCATTACTCTTCAATGCAGCCCTCACCTTACATACAGAGGTTACAGACTATGCATTTGGGTGGCTGATCCCATTGGTGTGGTGGTCCAATCTGTTTTTCAGCCCACACATAACACACACGGGTTGCCACAGTACAAACATGTATCAGCCCAATCATGCGCTGATTCTGATGGACCAGACTCTCACAGTCTGCTTCCCAGGATCCACTCAGCAGGATCTCCTCTGGACCTCACCCATCCAGATGATCTCCTACTCCTCTCAGCACCTACTGCTCTCAGGTCTCCGCCTGATGAAAAGCTTCAGTTTGTCAAAGTTGGGAGGCTCAAGCTCCTCTTTGTCAAATCAGTTTCCATAAAGAAATGTAATTTAGTATCTGAGTCTTTGAAATTTGTGATGTGTAGATTGCCTACTTTGAAGTTCCCACTCCTCTGTCTTATCCTTCCTCCAGAAAGCAGTTTGTTAGAGAAGGAGTGTCTCCAAACTTGATAATCCCAAAACACAGGCCATGTGAGTGACTAGACGATCACACCTGGATGTCAGCCTCAGTAATATATGTTTATAAAAAGGTTACAAGGGCCTTCAACCCTACTCATTATGATTATCCATTCAGTACCATGTCCTTCCTGAGATATATCTAGGCCCCCCTTTGACCTTTGACCTATTTTGGAATCAAAGAGCCCTTCCGAAGTATACAGAAAAGCTTTGATTTCCTTCCTCCAATGTATATCACATCCAACACTCCGGAATGTACCCATCCACAAATCTGTCTGGAGCTCACCCACCTCCACATGCTTCTCCACTAAAATCCGGGTCTCCCAAAAAAGAACACAGGGGCTTCAATGTATTGTGCTCTTTGCACTCACACACATATCCTTGCAGGCACATGCAACAAATGAGAACAAGCTTCTATGTACTACACCACTTTACAGGCACAAATACATCCCAGTGCACTCAAACAGATACTCGCTGTCTTCCATGTATTGGAGCACTCACTTGTACCAATCCAACCCTGTGCACTTAGGCAAGCGATGTCTTCAATGTTCAGCATCACTCACAAGAAACCATACATCCTAACACACATACGAAGACATGCACCGTCTTCCATGTATCACCACTCATAGGTACCCATGCATCCTAGTATCTACACACAAACACTAGTGCACTGTGTGGTGCTACTTTCATTCTAAGGTAGGTTAAGTACATAGCAGTGTAACACAAGCTAGCCAGTAGCCCTTCTCCTGTGACACAGGTAAAAAGCCTATTCACTCTACTGACACCACCATGCTAATGCCACTTAGCTCTTGGTAAAGGCAGGAGCATCCCACACCACAAGTGGGTGCCGGTGTACTTCTGGGGCATTTGGGGTACCCCCTCACATGACCCACTTGGTCACATGCATAGCACTTACGTGGGGGATCCCCTGACACAAGTTTCCCTTGGGAGAACCATGGTTTCTTCTCACTGGGGGGCTGGGAATCTTTGCCTGCGGAATCAGATTGCAGCCCTTTAGAGAACTCCCTCTGTTTACTCTTATCCCCTTTCTTCTGAGACGAACCCTGCCCACCCTTGGTGTGGTCTTCCCCATACCTCTTTGGACCCTGGTGCTCTCCCAGTGGTCTGCTTCCTGCGCAAGCTTTCTGGGGTCAGTCAGCTTGCTGCCAATCAGGTGCTGGCACAGCTCTGGAAAACACAAACTGTACAAGTGCTCCCAAGCAATCAGATTGTAAAGTCCCTCATACATTTTCACCTTACTGCCCTTCACTCAACCATCCAGTGACCTGCAGAATTAACCAACACATTCCAACCATGTTTTGGATTCCTTCTTCTTATAGGACCTAAACCTGTCCTTATAATGATCAGGGGAGAGGCCACACCTAGTGATCAAGGCGGCCTTCATGATAGGGTAAGTGATCCCCTGGGGATCCCCTAATGATGTCAGAGTATCCCTTCCCTCTACCTCAAAGTGCTTCCACAGACCCCCCCCCCCAATGAGCTTCAGGGACCAGATTCATATGGAGAGCAGACTCATACCCCTTAAACCACAGCAGAATGTCATCCTCCCTCTTGTAATCCTTCACAAGGTCCTTAGGAATGTGCACCCTGCTCTCAGGCTGCACTCTAAAATTGCTGCCATCTCTACTGGACTGGCTCTTCTGATCTTGCTCCCTCAATTAAGCTAATGAGCCAACAGTATCTTCTTTTCCTCAATGGCCATCTTTCTCACCTCCCTCTCCATCTTGAGCTTGAGCTTTTCAAGCTCCAACTGGTACTCCCTCTCTGCCTGTCTGTCCTGCTGTCTGTCCCTCAACTCTTCAGAAGTCAGACCCTTAAATGAGACACTGCTTCCTGCCCTGGAGATCCTCCCCCCCCCAGAAAGAACAGTCCCACCCACAATACCATTGTGACTACTTTGCACCTCTTCCACCTCCTCACCCTCATCCTCTGTGTGCCCTCCAGCTTCCTTGGCTGCCACCCAGGCCCTTGGTGCCTTTTGCAGCTCCTCCTTCCTGGTGGAGTTCTTAATGGGGTAGGCAAGATCCATATAGAACTGTTTCAATTGGGCCACTGTGTAACTTTCCAGTTTCCCTAAATCAAAAGCAGCTCCCGCTAATGCATCCTCAGATTGAGACACGATGGAGAGTTAAAAGTTCTAAAGGCAGAAAAACAAGTTCCCAAATTAAGTTCAAGTCAATCAAGGAATCAGCAAAAATATGAAAGTAGAACAAAAAGAGCCCCAAAAGAGAAAAAGCAAAAATCACAAGACAAGTAGTATGTGGTCACCAAGTGGTCTGCACTGAAAACTGTAGTGTACACTTAATCACTGTATGTCAAGTACAAATACAAGTCCAATCCCATCTGCTGATCACCAATGTTAGAAATTGGGTCTTTTGTTGGCAGTCAGGTTACCCCTGTCCAAGCAACGGCCCTCACTCTAGTCAGGGTAAAGGAGAATCACCCTCAGTTAACCCCCACTCACGCCCTTGGTAGCTTGGCACAAGCAGGTAGGCTTAACTTCAGAGTCTAGGTGTAAAGTATGTGTACCAACACACACAGTAACTCAGTAAAAAACACTACAAAATGACAAAACACAGGATTAGAAAAATAGGAAATATTTATTGAAACAAAACAAGACCAAAACAATAAAAATCCAACATAGGCAAGTCAAGTTAATTTTGAAAGCAACAGAGTCTTAAAACCTTGAGAAAACAGTAAAAACACTGTTAGCATTGAAAAGTACCTGGGTAGCATAAAAATAACACATACCGGACAGTGGGCGTCAGAAAAGGCTAGCAATGCATCTATTTCTCACCCGCAAGCGAGACCGTATATCGTTCTCCTCCTGTGGTCAGGTTGGCGTGGGTCATTTTCCTCTCTGCAGGAGAGCGATGCATCCATCTGGGCAAGCACTCAGGTACGGGCAGGTTTTGTGTTGTTTTTCCATGCCCAGCAAGGTTGTGACATTATCATCCTCCGTCAGCGGGTGTTGCTCATCGTTTCTCCAGCTGCATGCGTTGATCTTCCAGCCGCGATGCTGGTGGAGCGTCGATTTCTGCTGAGAAGCAAGCGGCTTGTTGTTTTCAGCCACATCTCGGAAGGTGCACCAATATTTTCCCCGCACTGCGGTCTGTGCGTGGATTTGCAATGTTGGTCTGCCAGCTTCACCTGTCAAGGCCCCTGGAACTGGATAGGGCATCACTTGGCAGGACAGGAGTCTCAGCAGAGAGTCCTGGTGCTGGCAGGGGAAGTCTTTGATGGCCCTGAGAGTTCAACAACAGGAGGCAAGCTCAAGACAAGCCCTTGGAGATTTCTTCACAAGCAGGAATGCACAACAAACTGCAGTCTTTGTCCCCTTTCACAGGCAGAAGCAGCAACTGCAGGGTAGCCCAACAAAGCGCAGTCACAGGCATGGACAGCACTTCTCCTCAGCTCCTCAGCTCTTCTCCTTGCAGAAGTTCCTCTTGATTCCAGAAGTGATATGATTTTCAGGGGTTTGGGTGCTCTTCTTATACCCCTTTCTCCCTTTGAAGTAGGCCTACTTCAAAGAGAAGTCTCTGTTGTTTTCAAGATCCTGTCTTGCCAAGGCCAGGCTCCAGACACACACCAGGGGGTTGGAGACTGCATTGTGTGTGGACAGCCACAGCTCTTTCAGTGACCACTCCTCCCCTCCATCCTAGCACAAATGGATCATCAGGATATGCAGACTACACCCCAGCTCCCATTGTGTCACTGTCTCAAGAGAGGTGAAAACAGCCCAACTGTCAAACTGACACAGACAAGGAATCCACAAACAAGCATAGCCACAGAATGGTTTAAGGAAGAAAATGCCTACTTTCTAAAAGTTGCATTTTCAAACACACAATCTAAAGATCAACTTCACTAAGAGATGTATTTTTAAATTGTGAGTTCAGAGATCCCAAACTCCACTTGTCTATCTGCTCTCAAAGGGAGTCATATTTAAAGGCAGCTCCCATGTTAACCTATAAGAGAGATAGGCCTTGCAACAGTGAAAACTGAATTTGGCAGTATTTCACTCTCAGGACATGTAACACACATAAGTACATGCCTCACCTTTAACATACACTGCACCTTGCCCATGGGGCTGCTTAGGGCCTACCTTAGGGGTGCCTCACATGTATAAAAGGGAAGGTTAGGCCTTGCAAGTGGGTTCACTTGCCAAGTCGAATTGGCTGTTTAGAAACTGCACTCACAGACACTCCAGTGTCAGGTCTGAGCCATGGTTACAGAGCTAATAATGGGGGTGGCACAACCAGTGCTGCCGGCCCACAAGTAGCATTTGATTTACAGGCCCTGGGTACCTCTAGTGCACTGTGCTAGGGACTTACTAGTAAATCAAATTGCCAATTATGGATAAGCCAATTACACATACATTTTACATAGGGTCACTTGCACTTCAGCACTGGATAACAGTGGTAAAGTGCCCAGAGTAACAAAAAAACAGCAAACAGAGAATCCAGCAGACATCAACAACCTGGGAAACAGAGGCAAAAAGTTAGGGGAGACCACGCCAAGGATTCCAAGTCTAACAGGGCATGTCTATAATGTTTGTTCTGTGCAACAAGGATCTTGTTAGCTAGCATGTGTTGAGTGGTCATCAAGTTGTACATTATCCCTTCTCTATCCTAGATACCCGGTATTGGGGAGAATGAGACATGCACCAGTGTACCACCTCCTAGTGGACCTTCCAATCCAAGAGGAGTGACACACCATCCAGGCCTATTGTCTGAATCATCACACCATAATGGAACTATGTGCCCAGTTGGAGCCAGATCTATTGCCTGCTATACATAATCCTTATGTTATCTCTCCCACAGTACAGGTTTTGTCTGTGATACACTTCCTTGCCTCTGGCTCTTTCCAGATTACAGTGGGTTTGGCAGCAGAGATGTCACAGCCCATGTTAACTCTTGTGTTGATAGATGTACTGTCTGCTTTACTGAAATACATGGACAGCTACATCAGGTTCCCCCAACGTGTGGATTTGCCTACTGCTAAAGTTTACTTCTATCATATTGGATGCATCCCTCATGTGATAGGGGTCATAGATGGCACCCACATTGCTTTGGTCCTTCCTAGGGTTCATTAACAAGTCTATAGGAACCTAAAAAGCTTCTACTCCATCAATGTATAGGTGGTGTGTCTCGCGGACCAGTACATCTCCCAAGTGATGGCCAAGTATACAGGATCTGTGCATGACATCCTCATTCTGAGGAACAGCAATGTCCCACACATGGTGGCACAACTACAGAGAGAGAGAGCTTGGCTCATTGATATCTTTGCAATGGCGTGTGTGTCACTGTAATGTCAACTGTCCTCCAATTCAGTCCTGTGCCTCTACCGGTATTGTGACAGGTCCTACCTTTGTGCACACAGGTGACCCTGGCTGTCTCAACCTTCCCTGGCTGCTGGCACCAGTGAGGTACCCTACCATGGATGGGGAACACAGTTTCAATGAGGCCCACGACATGGCGTGTTAGAGAAACAACATTTGGGCTCCTGAAAGGCAGATTCAGGTACCTCCATTTATCTGGAGGTGCTCTCCTCTACACTCCCCAAACGCATATCAGATCATAGTTGCCTGATGCATGCTACCCAATCTGGCCCTGAGGCATCAGATTCCATTAGTTGCTAATAAGAAGGAGGCAGCTGGAACACTGGCTGATGATGGGGACATGGAAAGTGGTGATGAGGCTGATGAGGAAGGTGTAGCTGAATCTAGGACTGAGCTGATCAATCATTACTTCCAGTAACATACATGTATGTTGTGTGTGTATTGTCAGGTGTGTGGCACATCATTGGAGATGTTCAGTGTACCCATCCGTTGGTGTGACTTGTGGTGGGTGACAGATAGCCTGTCAGGAGCTGTGTTACTCATGTCATCTCACTGACATGTGTGGTCATTGCAGATTGGTAGGTTGACATTTCCTATGTTCAGGCACGTGGTGTGTCATTTCTCCTGCAATCCCCTGTGTAGATGTTTTCCCAACTAAAGATTCTGCAGTGCGTCTAACTCCCTATCAAAACTGTTGGCTATGGCATTTATGGACATTGTCCTTTCCTAACAGTAGTGAGTGTAGGTATTTACTCATTTCTACTGCGTAATAGTCTTGTGATTCCTGATTTTGTGGGTGTGGCATTGTCTTCTGTTGTCCCCTTTGTTGTTGCCAATCCTCACTGTGCAAGACAACAATGTACTGCATATGTGCTGTGGCTCTCATCATGCCTACTATCCTGATGTGAGTCCCTGTCTATTTGCAGGTTGGATGTGTGGATCCACTCCTCTATGTGGCTGGTCTAGTGACTCCCTTGCAACTGGAATTTGGACCCTGTCTGGTGTAGGTTGTCACCTGCAGGGGATGCCTTCCTCTGCTGTTCATTCAACATACTTCTGGAGGAAGGGAATTAACACGCATTACATTTTGGTAGGATTTACATTCATACATTTGACACTAAGTGGACAAAGACAGTTCCTGTGTTCTATGGTGTTTTTTTTGTGCACAAAGTGTGGAGGAGTTGATGAGTGGGGTCATGGTTGGAGTAATCGTCAGAGTAGGTGGCCTAACTGTAGACAGTGCAGGTCCAGTCTCTAAGGGCCATGTGAAAATGGAGAAATGACATTTAACAGCCAACATCGTGTATCAGTGGCACACAAGGGAGAATTTTTACAAGAGGGTCACTTCTTGGCAGTGGGTTTAGTCTTCGAATCTGCTCCTGTAGGATGTCTGGATGGGCGTCCACGTTTCGGGGGGGGTCCTCATCTGTAGATGTTGGGGTGCCAGTTGCCTGCAGTTCCTCTGGCAGGGCCTTCATTCCACTAGCTGAGGCTGATGTTGATGGCTTAGTTGGTATCTGGATAGTGGAAGGGGCCTTCTGGTGGGTGCAGGAAGCACGCAGGATGGTTGTGAGCTCCTTGGAGGCCATGGCTGCATTGTGGGCCTGCCACTGCTGCACGGCCTCCCATTGGTATTGCCTCTGTAGCCTTTGGTTTTCCTCCATACTCGTGAGTATTTGGCCCATCTTGCCCTGGGATTGCTTGTATTCTCCCAGGACTTAGGAGATGGTTTCCTGGCCAGTTGAGTCCCCTGGGGGATGCATCCTCTGGCTCACATGTGCCCTCCCATGGCCCCTGACCCCCTGTGCCTCTGGCATGGTGTGCCACTCTCAGTTACCCCAGGACCGTCATTGTCTTGGGTGTGAGGGGTCAACTCAGGTCCCAGTACTGTGGGGCACAGTGCTGATTGACCAGTCCTTGGGACACAGGTTTGGGGAGCAGGGTTTGGCTGAGATGTAGATACCACAAGTTGGGGGTCCAATGATTTTCCGCTGTGCAATGAACGCTGTGCTGATTTGTGGGTCGTATTATGGAAGGCAGAATTTGTTTGGCGTGGCAGTGCTGGTGGTTGGACCAGCCAATTTGTCCCTGGAGCTAAACTGTTTTTGCAACATTCTGAGGAGTTTGCACTTCATAACTTTTTTTCACAAAATATATCCTGCAAATTAGTTCATTTTTTTCCCACTTGCTAGGGGTGGTAAATGTATGCAGGATTTCTGATTTACCCAGGAAGAGACTAAGGAAATTGTCAAGATATGGCAAAATGCTATTTTTTCTTTTTTTTTAAATAGACACAAAGCCGTGCATGAAAGCAAGGGCCCAATTTAGAGTTTGGTGGACATGGTACTCTCCCTGCTTCATTTAGAGAAGAGCAAAATCAAGTTTCCTCTTTAGGGTATTTGGATGGACATGCTTGCAGTCTGCCTAAATCCTAATGTAGAACAGAAAGGGACTGTGAGGGCGGGTGCCGGATAAAGAGTCATAGGAGGCTGGTGTTCTGCCCCCTTATAGAATGCACACATTTCGAAATCCCTGTTTGATATGGGTGCTCTCAGGATGGGGTAAGAGGAAGAAAAGCACAAGTCATATGGTTGGCAATAGGCTCAGTCTTTGTTTCTCTGAGGAACCCGATCTCCCCGTGCCCCTGGATACATTGACATCATGTTTGCTACTTGCCACAATGGTCAGCCAGACTGTAAGAAAAGACAGACGTTGGGGTCTTTACTTCTCTATCATCTATAGGTTCCCAGAGTGAGAGGGAAAGAGAGTAACCTCACTAAAGATACTCAGGATCTGTACTCTCCCTTTAGAATTCCCCTAATCTAGAGGCAAGTTATATCCTAGGGAAGCAGCAGTAACCAAGAATCAGAAAGTCTAGGTAGCTCAGTGTGAGAAATAACATAGAATACCCAGGTGATATTCTGTTCATACTACTCTAGCTTGCCCATAAATGTGAAACACTAATATTGCTGGCATGGATATGAATACTCTCTCTTTATGTTCCAGGGATGATGCTGTGGAAGTCTGAATTCCCTCCTATACCTGCATGTGGTTCCACAACAGGGTCCTAACATGCAGATTGCAGAAAGGTAAATAAAACTAAGAAAAGAGAGGGAAAGAAAAAGAAAGCAAGAGGGAGGTAAAGAGAGAGAAAGAGCGACACCTTCATCACTGTTGTCGTGCGCGCCTCCAGAGTTTTCACCTTCTTGTGTGTATGAGTCAGGTGTAGATAATCTCTACAATTGCAAGTGATGTCTCTGGTATGCTGACAATATAAATGTAAATGTACACCAATTGCTTGTAAGTAGATTTTTGCTCACTACATATGTTATGTAACAGTAGCATAGAAATATCAGTACTCAAACCTAACACCTGAACTCTAGATGGAAGAACTTGAAGAATGAGTTGTGGCCTATGATAACTGTTTACTTTGCTCTTCAAATCACATTCATTGTACTGACTTACTCACAAATTGCTAAGCCTCAAAGCACAAACATGAATACATTTTACAAGTCCTATTCCATCCCTCTGTCTAAACCAAACTGGAATATATAATTACATTTCCGTAACAAACCCAAACGTTGAGTCCTTGCAATACTTAATGTATTTTGGCTTTACAAACATCGATACATCTTTCTAGATGTCAATATGTTACTCTTGATCAGAAAAATCCTTAATTTAGACCACTGTTGAATCAGTGATGAACTGGCCCAAAGTAATGGTGTACAATCATAATGATTATAGTGCTGAGGTGTTTTAAATCAAAAGTAAAAGTAACGATGAGCTCAATCTGAGTCAGCACAGTACCTTTCAAAAAAGGCCATCCAATATTTTTTTTCTTGTAAGTGTATTCAGTCTCCTTCATTGAAAGACAGGAAACCTGAATCGACACACAGGAAGAGATGATAGGCGCCCTTGTGAACTTGCAACATACATAGGAACTGGAATAGAAACAGAAGCTGCGTCTCAGGCCTGGCTTAAATATCAAGTCACTCCCAAGATGGCTGCCTTTCTCATCAGTGGCAGGTCCTTCAAGACCTTCAGCACAGAGCACCAGTGGCAGAGGCCAGAAGCAGGCACCAATAAGAATAGCTCCCTGATTTGAACAGTTGCCTCAGGAAGCAGCTTCAGAATGGTAGAGTCAGTGAGCTGGTGGTGAGTGACAAGTCTTTGGGCAGCATTGTCCCAGCCAATCTGGGACAGGCTGAAGACAGGATCAGGGGATTTGAATGAGCCTGACACACGTGGAGACTGTGCCAAAAAAGTATTGGTGGACAACATTCTCCTAAAAGAATCCTCCTTCTTAAGGAGTGCAATCAACCTGATGTATTTATCCAATTTAAAAGGAAGCATGGAGGGATTACCACTGTATTAGTTAACAATGCCCTGGATATTCTCCACCTCCCAGAGACCAAGTTGATAGAACAGTTGGGTAGGCCAGCTCAGGCCATCTCACCTCAATTTATCATCATTTAGAACGACCGCACTCCTAAGCATAGAGATTAACATGTGCAAATTATTGCCACAGGGATATTTATCTCCCTTCAGGACAATATGCATCCCTTATTGATTTTTATTGGTATTTTCAAGAGAAATAGTTGATCTATAAAATAAAGTTTTTGAACAAATGGGGACCCATCTTTGAACTTAATAGCCGCTTTCTAGCCCTCCCAATGATCTTTTTGGGTACATGACATCAATGAACCTGGTTTCTTGGGTAAACGTCCAACCAATATGCTGGGGAAAATCCTAGACCTAGTACCTCCAGAAAGCCTGGAACCTAGAAATGAAAACACTAGTTTGGGTGGATATTGTTTATCAAGTAATTACATCTCATTAGGAAAGGTATACCTGAAGGCCCCCAAGAAATACCTAATATAATTTAGGAGGTCAAATTTCCTGCCCAAATATTAAAGAGTAGCTCAACTCTGTACCAAGTAGAGGTATCCACAAGGAAATAAATCTTACTCCAACTGGGTCAGTTACACAATGGATAACCCAGCTCTGTCAGCACTCTGAGATGAAGGCAACAATTGCCATTTTTGAGCTGGTGGTTGCTAGAAGGAGATTGCACACATTACATGTGTACCTTATGCCAGTTTTTAATGTAACTCTTTTCTGCCAGCAAGAAGAGACCCAGTAACCCGAGTTCAGCTGCTCATTCCTGTAGTCCTGAACTATTTGCCCAGCATGTGCTACCAAAGATCACCATGTATGTCAGAGAGCTTTCCTCCATGCATTGTTAAACTTCATATAAAGAACATGGGTGAGAATGCAACCAAGAGGGTAGTAACATGTCCACCTCAGAAACTCTGTGTTGGACCTGACCCTTTTTGTAGGGTCACCCCCAATCTTTATGCCTCATTCCTCCTATTTTTCTGACCAGTTTTTATTGGCTTTAGGACCCTGGGCACCTACTACTGCTGATCAGTGCTAAAGTGCATAGGCTCTCTGCATAAAATATATGTGTAAATTGGCTTATCCATGATTGGCATATTTGATTTATTAGTAAGTCCCCCGTAAAGTATACTAGAGGTGCTGAGGGCCTGTAAATGAAATGCTACTAGTGGGCCTGCAGCACTGGTTGTGCCACCCACATTAGTAGTCCGGTAAACATGGCTCAGAACGGCCACTGCAGTGTCTGTGTGTGCAGTTGTAAACTGCCAATTCAACTTGACAAGTGTACCCACTTGCCAGGCCTAAACCTTCCCTTTTCATACATTTAAGGCAACCCTAAGGTAGGCCCTATGTAGCCCCATGGACAGGGTGTAGTGTATGTTAAAGGTGGAACATGTACTGATGTGTGTTACATGTCTAAATAGTGAAATACAGCTAAATTCAGTCCTCACTTTTGCAGGGCCTACATGAGTTAATATGTGGCTGCCTTTAAATAACTTTAAAGTGCAGATTATCTTTGAGAACAGGTAGAAATATGGAGTTTGTGGTCTCTGAACACACAATTGAAAAATACATCAGTTAATGAAGTTGGTTTTTAAATTGTTAGTTTGAAAATGCCACTTCTAGAACGTTTCTTGCTTAAACTAATCTGTGACTCTGCCTGTTTGCAGATTCCATGTCTGGGTCAGTTTGACAGTTGGGCTGTTTGTGAATCCCCTCTAGACAGTGAGACAAAGGGAGCTGGGGTGTAGCCTGCATATCCTGATGAGCCATCTGTGCTACAGTGGAAGGAGGAGTGATCACTTACACCTGAATGGGCTGTGCTTGCCATCTCACTGTGTAGCCTTCAACCCCTTGGTGTGTATCTGGGGCCTGGCCTGGACAAGGCAGGATCTTGTGAACAACAAATACTCTCCTTTGAAGTAGGCCTACTTCAAAGGCAGAAAGGAGTATAAGTATTGGACCCAAACCCCCTGAAAATTAGATCACTTTTGAATTAAGAAGAACCTTTGCCAAGGAGAAGAGCTCAAAAGCTTAGGAGTGCTAACCCTGCCTGTGACTGTGCTTTGTTGGGCTATCCTGCAGTTGCTGCTTCTGCCTGTGAAAGGGGACAAAGACTGGACTTTGTGGTATATTCTGGCTTGTGAAAAATCTCCAAGGACTTCAACTGAGCTTGCCTCCTGTTTTGAAGTCTCAGGCCCGTCAAAGACTTCCTCTGCTAACATCTGGACTCTCTGCTGAGACTCCTGCCCTGCCAAGTGGTGTCCTATCCAGTCCCTTGGCACTTGAAAGGTGAAGTTGGCAGACAAGAGCTGAAAAACCACGCACAGAAAGGCATGCAAGGAAATGTTTGATGCTCCATCTGCAACACGACTGATAAATGACACGCCGCCGGCCTGGCATTGCAGCTGGAGAAACAACACGCAACACCCACTTGTGGCTGCTGATAACGACGCAAACCCCACTCAGCGTGGTTTTCGCACACCATGCAACAGGATTTTCCACAAATTATCCCTGAGCATCAAAGTCGACCGAGTCTGCGCAGATTTGAGATGCACTGTCCAGAAATTGATGCACCGCTGACCCGACCAGAGCAGAAAATGACGTACAGCCTCCCTTGCGAGGAAGGAATTGACACATCACTGCCTTTTCAGATGCATGCTCGCCCGTGCAGCTTTATTTTTTAGGCTAACCAGGTACTTTGTACAAAATCAATGTTTCTATTGTTTTCTATGGAGTAAGACTTATTCTTTTGAAAATTCATATTTTAACTTGTGTATGTTGGATGTATGTTGTTTTTGTCTTGTTTGATTTACATAAATAGTATATATTTTTCTAAAGTGGTGGGGTGTCCATTTTATAGTGTTTTCAAAGTATTACTGTGTGTGTTGCTTCAAATATTTACATATTGCTTCTGAGTTAAGCCTGCTCATGCCAAGCTATCAAGGGGGTGAGTGGGGGCGAACCAGGTGTGTTTCTCATTTGCCCTGATTAGAGTGAAGGTCCTTGCTTGGACATGGGGTAACCTGACTGCCAACCAAAAACCCCATTTCTAACATTGGTAATCAGCTGTGAAAATTGGACTTGTATTTGTACTTGACATACAGTGATTAGGAGTACACTACTGTTTTCAATGCAGACCATTACGTAACCACATACTACTTGTTTTTGCTTTTTCTATTTTTTGACTTTTTCCTGCTTCCATATTTTTTGTGATCTTTTCTTGAACTTCTCATTGGGAACTCTTTTTTCTGCCTTGGAACTTTGCACTGCTGATTTGCCATCCTGTCTCAATCTAGAAATGTACACGCTGGAGCTGTTTTTGAGTTAGGGAAACTGTTATGTAAGGATCTTGCATGTCCCATTAAGAGCTAAGGAGGCTGGGGGTCACACAGAGGAGGAGGATGAGGGTAACGAGCTGCAGAGTGTTCATAATGGTGTAGTGGATGTATCTGTGACTCCTCGGGGAGGGTCTCTAGGATAGGTAACAGTGTGTCATCCAAAGGTCTGACTTCTGAAGAGTTGCAGGACAGACAGGCAGAGAGGACTCACCAGTTGGAGTTAAAGGAAGCTTAGGATGGCTTTAGAGGAGAAAAGGATAATCTTGGCTTATGAGCTAAGATTGAGGAAGCTGGAAGTCATGAGGGCTGAGTCCTGCTCAGATAGTGGCAGCAAATGTTTTATGTTCAGTACTTATGAAGAGGCACACGTGCCCAACTTAAAGGAGGGTGTTCACATACACCAGGAGGTTCAGGGGTATGAGGTAGCTCCAGTGGTGTGCACGGTCCCTGAGGTGGATAGGGGAACTGGCATAGGAAGTCATATTTCTAGTGGTGGGAGGGACACTCTACTGGCTCTAGGTGAGAGTGACAGGGAGAGGGATTCCCCCAGGTAGAGGTCCTGGTTGTGGAGTGTGGAGATACTCCAGAAGAGTGTGGGTTGAGTGTCAGGGATAGTCTGATACTGTCTCACCAATCTCAGGAGGGTGATGTGGGGTACTTTTTCAAAGCTAAGTCACTGGTTGGTTGGGTGAAGGGTAATTTGGTTAACTCATGTGAGAGGCTGTGTGATGTGATTGTTGAGGAGCATATGTTCAGTCCTTTTTTTCCAGAGCTACGCCAAACCCAGGTGGAGTGTGAGTTCTCTGACCCCAAGAAACTTGCACTGGAGGCAGACCTCTGAATGAGTACCATAGGGTCTGAAGAGGCATTTGGGTATGCTTCTGGAGGGAGTGGACTAGGTATTTCCCAACCAGGTGAGGTGGGAAATGATTGCAATGTCCCAGGAAGGTCCCAGTTTAGTAGGATGGGTGAGGGATCCCATGACCAGTCTCAGAGGAGAAGAAATGGAGGTGGGCTGAGTCCAAGAGTGCCCTAGATCCAGCCCCAGGTCCTGGAGGGTTCTGTGAGTGAACACCAGGAGGGGATCCCAGCCTGTACCGTGGAGCCATCTGCTGAGGGAGACCGCTTAGTGTCAGGAGAACTTGGAGGGGGTGGCTGTAGTCAGACTCCCACCAGTTCTGGTTTCTGGCAGTACAACGCCTAAAGTGGGGGTGCAGAAGTCCAGACAGAGGGTTGAGAGGGGGTTGTGGGCCCCAATGGAGAACCTGGAGGGTCAGGGGTTAGCTCTCAGGTCTCCAGGAACAACCTTGGTGATATCAGTTCTGGGCTGGGGGGAACCAGGTTCTGCCAGGTGGGCAGAGGTCAGGGGACCGGCACCAGCCAGACTCTCATTTAGCCTTAGGGGAGGTGTTTTCCTTGTAGGGGGTAGGTGTGATCCCCAGGAAGTCCTGGATTGCCAAGCAATGGTCCAGCCTGAGGGTACAGACCATAGGCTGGAGGGTAAGGTGCAGGGGGTAAACCCTGACCAGAAGGGGGCGGTTTGACCAATCATCCTGCAGGGGTGACTTCTAGGGGTAGTCTCCATAGTGGGAGGGTGCAGAACCTTGCGAGTAGTGGCAGGGGAGGGAGAAACCCTGGGTTGAAGGGCCAGGTTCGGGTGCCCCTCAGATCTGGAGGGAGGGGCAACTGCTAGCAGTGCCCCAATCATGCTGGATTCTGGGGGGGCAGGACCCTGGAAGGAAGGGTGAGGGGGGCCTTGCCCCGGGCCCTGCTCCAACCTGAAGGTACAAACCCCAGTCTGGAAGACAAGTTGCAGGTTAACATCCCTGCACTGGTGGGAGAATTGTGCAGGGCTGCTTCCTCAAGCACCCTGACAATTCTGTATTCTTGGGGGTGCAGGAGCCCCCAGAAGGAAGGGTAAGGGGAGGGAAGCCTCATCCCTGTCCATGGCCCAACCTGAGGGTACAGACCCCTGGTTGGAGGACCAGTTGCAGGTTAACACGCCTGCATTGGTGGGAGAATTGTGCAGGACTGCTTCCACAAGCAGCCTGACAATTCTGGACTCTGGGGGTACCACTCCTGAGGGGAGGGTACAGAGGACCAGAGGGGAGGGCCAGCGTTAGGCTGGCACCCCTGACTTGGTGGAAGGGAGAGTGGTCAAACAGTGCCAGGCACCTGGGGCTACTGCCCCCCACTCTCCAGTCACAGTGGTTGGAGAACATTGAAAGGCCTGGGGCCTGGCTCTCATCCCTGACACTGTATTACTGTGTGTGTTGGTACAAATACTTTACATATTGTTTCTAAGTTAAGCCTTCCTCCTCGTGCCAAGCTACTAAGAGGGTAAGAGGTGGTTAACCTGGAGTGTTTCTCCTTTGCCCTGACTAGAGTGAGGGTCCTAGCTTAACAGGGGAGTAACCTGACTGCCAACCAAAGACCCCATTTCTAACACTCTGTGAAGAGAAAATAGGACTCCAGGTTTCCCAGTGAATGTGCTACTTCCATGGTAGTTACTCATCATTGTGTTTGTCATCACTCTGTTCAAGCTGCTGTTTCAAGGAAATGCTAGTAGTAATTAGCAATCGAAGAAGGACGCTGGAGGCTGAGCAAGAATACAACAAGAGGCTGGAATTGAGGACGCCTTCCCCCCGGCATAGACAAAAGAACCTAAATTTATTAATATGATGATGGCAACATCTATTAAACCAATGAAATCATAAATCACATGCTGATTTAAGGACTTCAGCCTTCCTATAGTGAATGTGTTGGCTGTAGACGGTAATGAGCTGAACTGCTTTTGAAGGAGAAAGTGACCTTGGCAGTGATTAGGGAAAGACAGAGTAGGGGAGAATTATGGTTGAAAAGTGTGAAATTGATAACCTCACTGATAAGGTCAAGGCACTAATGTTAAAGGTTAAAAACATGATCTTGCAGGTTTCAGTAAAGCCCATATCGAAGCCATGGCATCACTGATAAAACTTACAAAGCCCTTGTAATCTGTAGCCTCATAAAAGAGCTCCATCCACGTGGTCACAGATATTTGGAACTCACAGGCAGGACTAAGACCTGATAGCAGTCTTTTGAAACCAAATATATTTGATGCCTCAGACTAAGAAAGGGATACTCAGACCTTGGTGAATGACACAATGAACCTAATAGTTTACAATAGGTTTGAAACAACAATAGAGAACCTAATTAGGGGGGTCATTAGGAGTTTGGCGTCTGGAAACATCCAGCCACCAAACTCATGACGAGGAGACGTCCTCTGCTCGTGGTCTCCCCACCGGCCCCATTACAACTTTCCCACTGGGCTGACTGGCAGAAACCAAGGTTTCTGCCAGTCAGACCAATGGGAAATGTGTGGCAGCACTGTTTCTGGCTCATAATTGAGCCAGAATGCTGCCACAAGCAGGGTTCTTCAGCACCCGTGAAATGCACACTATCTGAACAGCAGACAGTGTGCATTTCTAGGGTGCTGGGCAGAGGGACCCCTGCACTGCCCATGTCTTTGTCATGGGCGCTGCCGAGGCCCCCCTGTGGCCCCTTGCACTTGCTCTCCGCCAGCCTTTTCATGGCAGTCAGACTGATTACAACCACAAACGCCATCATCCTGTCTGGAACACTGATTCTGGCAGAGACTGCGGTATTTTGATGGTCTGACCACAAAATTCCTAATTTGACGGTCGAACTGTCAAAGCTGCGGCGGTCCCGACCGCCACCCCAATCCGGCAGTCTAGTGACCGCCAGACTCGTAATTAGGCCACAAAGAGATAGTTGGCAACATGTATGTTTGGGTGCAGGACTTTTAGATTTGTAAGTTGGATAATCACTGTGGAACGGGCACATTGGCCTGAATGTATCATTATAGAGTGTGAAAGAAGAAACCTGTTATTTCCAGAGACGTCAAATTGATGAATTTGCTCGTGAGGGCACAGAGACTGATGCAGCTCTTTCCGCCTATGGCAGATTTCCCAGCAATAGCATCTTGTTTTAGTTCAAGTCGATTCAGCATACTAACATTCCCCTTCCAGAACGAATGCCATGGCTTTTAATTTGTCTTTCATTTTGTTTTGTTATCGTTAATCTTTCTCTAAAGTCCAATTTGCTTATCTGTGATTTTTAAGAATTCAAATCAATGGTACCCAGAAAAACGAGAATTTTAATATGGTACTGGTCAAGATCTGGCAAAGGCTGTTTCTTGTTGCTCTTTTTAAAGTTTAGTGTGTTCTGACAGACGTTTTTCTGCTTTGGGAGAGAGTATGTTAGTGCGTGCACAGCAGCCTAGGGGCGCAGCACACCACACAGCATCTGACGCACTGCTGGGCAGATATTATTGATAAGGAGCAAGACCTGCTCAACCAGCTGGGTGTTGAGGTTTTGGACCTCAGTGAGTAGCTAATAATTAAGTTTTATTTTCCAAAAGTGTTATTTTTTCAAATAGCATGCTCCTCACACTTAGAGGGAAGTTAAGTTTATGTTACAAATAATATCTGATCCAGCTTGAGCTAGCCAGGTGCTCGGTGCTACCCACTTGATCCTCACATGGTCTGATTATTTAAGAAGTGATGTAGACTCTTCTACCTGTCATTAAGATAGTAGTAAATCAGGGAAG
This sequence comes from Pleurodeles waltl, assembly GCF_031143425.1. Taxonomy (NCBI): domain Eukaryota; kingdom Metazoa; phylum Chordata; class Amphibia; order Caudata; family Salamandridae; genus Pleurodeles; species Pleurodeles waltl. The sequence continues at coordinate 777,002,745 of NC_090445.1, forward strand.
TAGTGGTCTCTGTGCCTTTCTTTATGTAGCTCATACATTCCCATTCTCCCACTTATATGTAGTATGCATTGAAGAGGGAGACTGATTTGGCCCATCAAAGGGGGTAGGGTAGCAAAGATCCTTGCATTGTATTAGTGGTTCATAATGTAGTTAGGATATAGGAAATTAGGAATAGGTCTTAGCTTTAGGAAAATAGGAATAGGACATTAGGCTATCTGATTTAGAAAAGTACAATTCTACTGTGTCTGTTTGCCAAAATACTTTTTTAGAGATTAACCGCTCCACTAATCTTTTTTTTTTTTAAATCTTTTTTATTTCTTACATCAGCGCTCAAGGTCAAAAGGGCATTATCAGAGCAGGGCGAAGGGTTTGCCACCACCAGTGCCGCAACGGGTGGAAGCAATACCACATGTGCTGCAGCTGTGGCAGATGATTCTGCTGGCCCCAGTAAGTCCTGTTTTTATTATTTCCAGAAATTTTACCTCTCCCCAGTAGTAAAATAACTTTGCCTGCCGCATTTTGTACACTGGCTCCTTTTTTTCCAACTTCTCTATCTAATGTTTGTTTATTTCTTGTTCTCCCTGCATCATCCTTTTTTTCTATATTGCCTGTTACAGTTGCTGACGTCCTCCTGTCTGTAGCGTTCTTCTGCTCTTTTAGTAAGCTTTTCCTCTCCCCTTTTATAGCTTGTGATACTGTAAGAATAAGAGAACAGATTGTTGGTACTGTGAATTTTGCAGGTCAAAGTAAGCTATTTTTCTTCTGTAGAGAAGACTTTCTTGCTCATACTCAAACAGTCAAACAAGAGTGTGGCCATGGCCATGAACGCCCCCCCTCCTCCCAATGCTGTGTCTACATTCACTTATCAAGTATACCAGTGGTTTCCATGACAGTGCAGCATGGCAGCAAAGTAATGGGATCCCATTGCATTTGCCAACCAAGATCATATGGCATTTATTGACAATGGCACCCCTTCTTTGCACTTCAAAGACTCCTTTTAGCTCTGTCCCTGCATTATGAGAAAAGTTTTTTTGGTTGGCTTGACTCCCTGGCTACCTGGCTTTTCTAACATTTCAATCTACAAACCTCCCAAAGTCATAGTTTCGATCGAAGATACTGCTAACTGAACTGTAGTGAGGTATTGCTGTTGTAGTTTGTGAAAAAAATAATAATTACTTAGGGGGGGAATCTGTTATCTAAAATGGGTAATTTTCTACCTAGCAACACAGGCCATCAGTGCTAGTGCCAGCAGCAGCACCAGTGCAGCAGAGGAGGCCCAGGAGGTGAGAGGGAGAGGAGTCCCAGCAGTGGCAAGAACGAGTGGTGGTAAGTCACTTTGCTTGTTTATTGACAAAGTAAGTATACTGTATTGGATAAGTGACATAGCTATCCCACGCATTATCATCACTTCCCTAAAATAGCATTTCACCAATGGTGACCTAACTGAAATCTGGTTTAATTCAGTGCTGCAGTGCTGGCTATGCAATGTGTGTTGCTTCAGTTAATGCAGCATTACAAATGTATTCAATGCATTCCAAACTGAAAACAATGTGTCTTTTCCAGTGCCCACCCAGTCTCCTCCATTATTCTTTCCTATTTTCAGTCCAAGCCAACCAAAAAATTGAAAAATCCATTCTTGGCATGGGTGACATTTTTTCTGGCCAAGTGATTTTTGTATGTACATTTCATAGCTTCCTTGACAGATTTACCCCTGTTAAAATGTTTCTTTTTAATCATTCTTCAATTATAGGAAAAGCTTAGCACATGATAATCAGTGACACCCCACCATTCTATAGCAAAATCTCTACCTAGCTTAATACCTCTGACTTACCTTGCAGTAGAGTAAATTTCCTCACTGCCAAGTGAAGGTATCTGTTGATAATAATTTGTGGTGGAGGGTGAGGGCAGGGAGTAAAGTAGGACTATCGGGGTCATTCCGACTCCCGCCGGCGGCGGTAACCGCACGCCCGGCGGGAGCCGCCGAATGACCGCACTGCGGTCAAATGACCGCGGCGGCCATTCTGGCTTTCCCGCTGTGCTGGCGGGTGACTGCCAGAAGGCCGCCCGCCGGCCCAGCGGGAAAGCGCCTTCAACGAGGAAGCCGGCTCCGAATGGAGCCGACGGAGTTGAAGGCGTGCGACGGGTGCAGTGGCACCCGTCTCGATTTTCAGTGTCTGCTTGGCAGACACTGAAAATCAATGTGGGGCCCTGTTAGGGGGCCCCTGCAGTGCCCATGCCATTGGCATGGGCACTGCAGGGGCCCCAAGGGGCCCCACGACACCCGTTACCGCCATCCTGTTCCTTGCGGTGAAAACCGCCAGGAACAGGATGGCGGTAAGGGGGTCGGAATCCCCATGGCGGCGCTGCAAGCAGCGCCGCCGTGGAGGATTCCCTGGTGCAGCGTGAAACCGGCGGGACACCACCGGTTTCCCGTTTCTGACCGCGGCTGTACAGCCGCGGTCAGAATGCCCATGGAAGCACCGACAGCCTGTTGGCGGTGCTTCCGCGGTCGTTGGCCCTGGTGGTCGGTGACCGCCAGGGTCAGAATGACGCCCTATGTGCCTGATTTGGAGTTTGGGGGGTGGGATACTCTGTGCCGAATGTGCCAAATAAAATATATATCTCATTCCCTTCCCTGTACTGCAGTGCATCGTTTTTTTCCTACTGTCTACTTACGGCAGACAGGATATCCGTATTATATATGACATGTGTGATGTAGTATTAATATTTCCAAAATCCACCCATCATATTTCAATCGACAAATCACAACAGCGGTTCTTCCATGGAGGAAAACCATTGGCGGTGTGAACCGCGGTGGTCACATCACACTAAACACAGCACCACACTGGATAGTTTGAATACCCTACACCCGCCAAACATCCACACACCTGACACATCTACTGACTGCACTGTGTAGAACACCCCTACACAACCCACAATCCTTTGCAAATAAAATATCACACACAGCCACAGACAACCAACATATTACACAGATACAAAAAGTAAGAATAGGCACCCATAAACATTTCACTACGCACACATCACACATATGCACAACATACACAACACACATTTTACTACCACACAGACCCGTCATCCACTCACATCACAGCACCTACACCTCACAATTTACCTACTTTTGCAGCCTTTCACTTTGAACACTACCACACGGTCTTCACCACCACTACCATGTCCCCACAAAAACACACGTTTCATGGATGACGAGTTGAGGGTCATGGTGGACGAAATTGTCAGGGTAGAGTCACACCTGTTTGGAGCACAGATACAGCAAATCAATCCCCAGCAAAATAGAGTTGTGGCAAAGAATAGTCGATGGGGTCAACTCTGATGCCAGCTATCAATGCACAAAGTAGGACATTAGGAAGGGGTGGAACTACCTTAGGGGGAAGGTACGTTCCATGGCATCCAGGCACCAGCTGGCGATAATGAAGACTGGCGGTGGGCTCCCACCTCCTCCACCTACTTTCAAATCTTGGGAGGAGAAGATCTTGGACATACTGCATCCTGAGGGCCTGACAGGAATACCTGGGGGAGTGGAGTTGGGTAAGGCCCCATTACATTCATGTCACTCAATTGTCATGTACTTCTTGCTCCCTCAACACCTTACCCCACCCCAAATAATACACATCCCACTACGCCTCTGTTCAAATGACCTAATACCCCTCTCTGGCATGCTACATGCCCACCAAACTCACCTTGCCCCACAGCCCTTGGAAATGGCACATGAAGTATTGGCAACTCATAGCACTACAGCTCCAGGAGATGCAATATCCCATCATTGTGAAAACATGAACTGGAGAGTGCACCAAATATGAGAAGTCATGCATATGAAACTAACTACCAATCTAACCCATCTTGAATGCTCAAGTGTGGAACAGTTTATGACAATGACAGCAATGCAATGGCCCACTGCAACTATCATCACAAGCTAAACACAGCTATAGCTGAGTGCCCATTCATAATGGCCTTAGAATAAAGAATCCTGAGATAGAAATGTACTCACCTGGGGTGCAAATCCAGTTGGCAAAGTGGATGCACATGCAGTACATCAGGATACAGGATAATGTATATTGTTTTCTCACATACTGTGTCCCTACAGTAACACTAATGTGTATTGTACAGCTCTTGTTTATGCCATCTATCATGCCAGACAGTTCACTAGGTAACAAAGATAAACACCTATGTCAATAATCAGATAACATCAGATGGCATCAGCAGTACAATCACTGCCAGCATAGTTTAACAACTCAAGACATGGTGTATGAAATTCAAGTGACAGTGTTTGATGTTGTACTAAGTTATTTTGTGCAGCAGCTGTCATTGTCATTGCTCGGGATTATGTTAAGGCACTGTCTGCATCTCAGAAAACTGCAACAATACCCCAATTTACCTTGACCTTAATGTTCCACATCTCCAACAGGTAACCTTGCTAGTGTCACCATGGACAGGATACCAGAGACTGTTAATACCCCTCTGGATGATGGCCCCAGCGAGGACAACCCCCCTTGATGTATGGACACTGACGGTGAACCTGGTGCATCAGGGACACCTGGTCAGTCAACAACTGTCAGCCTAACCCTGCCCACTTCCACTCCTACCAGCCCTGTTGCATCTACAACACAGCAACCATCCATTGTGTGCCACACCGTACAGGTACCCGAGTCTCCTCTTGTCACCCCTGACACTGATGGTCTCACCACCACTAGGAGCGGGCACACTGTGCCAGGGGCACAGGCATGTAGGGGTAGGGTGCATGGGAGGGATGCTGTGGACCAGAAGATTGGGGCTCCAAGGGACAATACTGACCAGGAAACCATCTCACAAATCTTAGGAGCCTACCATAATTCCCAAGGCATGATGGGCCAGATAATCACCATGATGGAGGAAATCCAAAAGCTGCAGAGGGGCAACCACCAGGAAGTCATGCAGCAGTGGCAGGCATAAAATGGCATAACCTTGCTTCCATTGCTGGGGTGCTGGGGGACATCACCACTACCCTGAGTAGGTCTGCAACACAACATCAAGATTCTTCCACTAGTAATGACTCTTCAGGCCATTCAACATCTGCGGCTGCTAGTGGAATTGATACCCTCTCAGGGCAAAGACATACCTCAGACACCCACCCTCTGTAGCAGAGGAACTCCCCCCACAAATGTGGCCATCCACCCAGACATCAAGCAGGAGCAGATGCCAAGACCAAACCCACTGCAAGGAAGTGAACTCTCATTACTTGTTCCCCTTTTGTGCCACAGATACACCATGTTGGCTGTTCTGAAACAAATCTTGACTTTCCTATGGTGCAAGGACACTGGTCTTGTGTTTCCAAATGCTGTAGCAGCTACCCTCATGATTCCAGTCACCATGACTGAACCCTTCACTGTTTATTTTGTGTGTTTTTAAGTTACTAGTCACACATATTGTTTTACTGTCCACAATATATTACACTTAAACACTGGTACAGTGTATGTGTAATTTATCATTCATGTTCAACTCTTATGCATGCCAACTGTAGTATCAATATGTCACTCTGTACTGTACAACCTTTGTTATGGACATCACACATGGACTCTATCAGCAGGAGACTTATTACATTAGGATTGTAACATGGACAGATTCAAAACCAGTTGTATACTACATTTACACATATTTAGTGGTAGATATGCAAACAGCACATTGAGTATAACTGAAACAAACATCAGGATGTTTGTGAAGGTGTCAGACAATGCTAAACCACAGGAGACAGAAGTTATGGTCATGTTAATCTTCCTACAAGTCAGGAGGCATGCAGATTGGTCCTTTGTATCACCTAGTAAAGCCTTATCACATATCCACACCTTAGCTTTCTGATAATCATGCCCCATGGTACAGACAGAGATCTCTTCCCACCCACCTGCACCAGACCAAAGACCTCCTTACCTTCAGGAAACATCTCAAGACCTGGCTGTTCGAGCACTAGCAGCACCTCCACCCATTCTCTCCCCCCTAGTGCCTGGAGACCCTCACCGGTGAGTAGTGCACTTTACAAATTCCTGATTGATTAAATGATTGAGTACTGATGTCCCTAGTCCAGGGATCTTTCACTTACATTGGTCACATACATGTAGGCTTGACACTCACCTATTTCAGTCCACAGTGACATGCACATGGCTCTACAAAGTAGGACTGCTGATAGATAGGTTCAAAGATTAAATACAACCGAAACCATTGTGATGGGAGAGGCTATAGGTCTACATTTACATATGAGCCAGGCACATATGGAGATACAAATAACACAATTTTACCACCCCCTGTAGCCTACAGGTGAACTTGATGGGAAAACCCCGGTGTCCTGACAGTCTGGATATGTTAGTTGTACTCCAAATACTTATGGCAATCAGTACCTGGTTTCAGCCATGTCTACTTCTCATGTCTGCCTGCAATTCCCATCTGCTTCTGTCACTGGCTGTCACTTGCCAAGGATGAGAAGCCAAACTGGAACACGGCAAATTTGTGATTGACTGAAATAAAGGTTAAGACATAGCAGAAAACATTCCTCAAATCATAAGTGTGACATTGCATCTCCTATAATAAAGCAGGACACCATAGACCACTCTGTCCAGTACACAATACAAACTTACAGTCTGCATGCACAACTCACTCATAGCCATTGGAGCTACCTACAACCCCGTAGATGATGCTAAAAAGAAGGTGACATGCTACCCATCGACTGTAGGCTACAAAATGAAATCACAACATTAAGTAGACATCACAAACCTTTAGTCAGTTGAAGTACTGATTGATAAGATTTGCCCTGGAGTCTGCTGCTTCATCTTCATCTAGCTCTTCATCACTTGGCAAAACTGCATTTCCACCCACAGGTTCTCCTGGCTCCCCCTCATCTGGTAGGAATGGTATCTGACGTCTCAGAGCAAGATTGTGTGGCATGCAGCAGGCAACTATTATTTGACATACATTGTTGGGTGAGTAGAGGAGGGCTCCTTCTGAAATGTCCAAGCACATAAATCTTGCCTTCAGGAGCCCAAAAGTCAGCTCCACTACACACTTTGTCCTCCTGTGGGCCTCATTGTAGCAAACTTCTCCTGGGGTGGTTGGGTACCTCACTAGTGTCAACAGCCAAGGACGGTTTGGATAGCCAGAGTCACCTGTAAGCAAATTCGTAGAACTCAAACACATATGTGGTACATGCACTATTGTAAAGGCAGGAGACATACTTTGCAAACGCACATTTCAGATCTAACTTACCAACCAGCCAGGCCCTCTCTGTGTAGAGTTGTGTCATCAGCAGTGGAACATTGCTGTTCCGCATGATGAACGAATCATGGACTGATCCTGGATACTTTGCAATTACTTGTGAAATGTACTGGTCTTCCAGACACACCACCTGAACGTTGATTGAGTGGTAGTTTTTCCTGTTCCTGTACACCTGTTCATTGGCACTGGGAGGAACAGAGGCTACATGGGTGCCATCTATGGCTCCAACCACATGTGGAATGTGTCCCATACAATAAAACACTGTCTTCACATAGGCCAAATCCACATGTTGTGGAAACCTGATGTAGCTATCCAGGTGGTTCAACACTGCACACAGTACATCCTTCAAAACCAGAATGAATATGGCTGAGACATTCCTGCAGTTAGGGCCACTGTCTTCTGAAAGCACCCAGTAGCCAGGAAGTGTAGCACTGACATGACTTGAATGATGGGAGGTATGCTATGGGGATTGTGAATTGCAGGCATCAGATCGGCTCCAACTGATGACAAAGATCCATGATTGTATGCTGAATCAGCTGATATGTCTGGAAAGTATGTCTCTCCTCCATGGTGTGCAGGTCTACTAGTGGACGGTACAGTGGTGGTTGTCTTCCTCTCCTCATTGCAGGGTAAATATGTGGAAACATATAAATATGGTATGGGACTTGAATAATGCACTCATCATGTAAATGTCCATGTGCAAGTCACACATATCTGCTGTCAAGGTCGGGTACAACCTCTGACATCTACAGTGCAGCACATAGCTATGCATCCAATGATACTCTTCTTGGTGCACATTCCCTCAATTACCTAATGTACTACACATGCATATTTGTCTGTGACTATCTGTGCTTGTTAGACCAATCGACTTTACATGTTGTACACATATTCTAGCACAGTATCTATGCTAACAATGTGCAAAGGATCCTGAGAATAGGTGTACATTGCTATCACCACAAATCCCTCAGTTACATGGCTTTTACTACTCACATGCACAAATAGCTAAACATGAAGGCAGTACTTACAGATATGCTGCACAACATAGGGCTTAGTTTTGATGCAGATCCCAAAACCTTTTCATACATGAAATGTGTTTCAAATTGCAGCCATCTGACCTACTGTATTGGACATGTGGAAGTGACTTAAGTCCACAGGCAGTGTGTCGTCATGGTGGTAGGTGGTCACAACCGTGATGGAAATTGCCATTGTAACATATTGCTGCCTTTGGCAGACTTGGGCAAATGGTGATGTCCGCCGGCTATGACGGTCCTATATGTGGCGGACGTGACTCCTGACACTGCTGCCTGGAATACCTCCACTACCTGAGCTGCTGTGTACTGCCTCTGGGAGCTATCATGCCATGTCCTTCAGGTGATAGGGTCTCAGCCTTTACACCTGAAATGCTGGACAAGCTTGTGGAGGAGGTCCTACCCCTGTATGAACAGCTATATGGTGCACCAAAGGAGCAGGTGAGTCCAATAGTATACCAATGTGTGAAAGATGTGGTGTATGATGGTGTACCTGAAATATAAAGTAGTGAAAGTGTTGATGCATGCAGATGCTAATTTGTACATGAGTGTGACCTGAGAGGATGGGAATGTTTGCCTACTTGCTGTCACTGAAGTGTTCTGTGTACTTGTGTTTTTTGTTTGTGTCATTCATGTAAGTCAATGTTCATCAAAAAAAGGGAATCTGGCATGCCATTGCCAAGCAAGTGTCAACCCTGGGGGTCCACAGCCGGTGGAGCACCCACTGTAGGAAACAGTGGGAGGCCCTGAGACGCTGGGCCCGGAAGACTGCAGAGGCCCAGCTGCGATGTCCTCCTAATGAGGGAGGGATGTCCATCAGAGCTTGACCCCCCTAGTGGCCCGCATTTGAGTGGTGGCCTACCCTGAGGTGGATGGGCGTTTGAGAGCAGCACAGCAGCCACAACGGGGTAAGTATTGACAAAACACACTTACATGGCTCTGCCAGTTAAGTGTGTGATGTCTAAGTATCTCAGCTGTGACAATGTGGTAAATGCTACAGGTAAAGAGTATCCTAGGAAGACACAGTACTAGAGTTGTCAACATTGAAACACAGATGTGGACATTGTATTGTGTATAGAGACGTGTTAGTCACCTATGTCAAACAAATAGTATGATGGCATGTGGTGATGCACGTGACTGTGTCATATGTGTAACTCTACATTACTGTACGTATGTGTAACCTGTTGTGTCATCCTTCCTACCTACTGTTCCACAATCCATATATCCAATTGGTGAGTAGTATAGCTTTTTGGTTTCTGACCAGTCCAATTCCACTGGATACTGCTCTCTGTGCATCATAGGGTCTGATAGATGAGTAACAGTGCCAAGTAATCCTGTGTCCTGAAATAGATGGAAACTTCATGTGAGGCTGCTATCCCATTCAGGATTTAATAGGGTAAACTTACTACACTCCCTATGAGGTTTGAGAAGTGTCCCCATTGATATGTCGGAACCATACATTGGGAAATGTGAAGTTTGAACAGGGTGTACATTCTACATAGTGAATCATTGACATGTATTCAAAAACATTTTTTTCATGTATATTGTGTTGAGAAGGTATGTGGCTGGACTGCTGATCCCTTAACCCATTTATGTTGTCCATGCTACATAGGGCAGTACCATACCTATATGGGTGCAACATACTCTGTTTTGTGCCTACATCTTGTGTCAATTGGTACTTCGTGCCTATTGTTTTGGTGAAACCTCTTCTTTGCAAGTCTTACATTTGGTAATCTAACGCTATTTTGACAGGTTTAGTAATAGATCAACTCTTTTCTTCCTGACTTATTAGTGTAGCAAAGGTTCTATTTAACATACACATGTTGGTGATATGGGATATATTATCAGGCAATATGCTGGACTCTAGGTGTATGTGTCAATCATGGTTACATTAGTAGTGGGTTATGTTAGTATTACGTTTAATCTAAGGTATTGGGGTTCACTTGTCTAGACAGTTGTTAGTGACGTAGGTATTTTGATGTAGTCATGTAGAGGTTTCTACTCAGCATGTATAGTGGAATTGTATGTGGCCTTCATGCACATGATTGGAGTCCATTGTATTGAAGATCTAGGTATTCTTCCTGTGGTTGCCTGTGGTTGTATCCTGTGTGTTATGTAGCCCCCTACAGCAGGACAGACATTTGTTGTCTATGTGTCAATGAGATAGATAAGTGGGTCAAGAAACTCTTTCTAAATCTTTTTATACACTTTTCATAGAAGTTTCAATGACATGCTATGTTATTCAGTGAGGCACACTATTTGGGTATGCCATATGTAGTGTTTTCATCTGAGGTATTTGACATTGTGAATGATATGGACAGAGTCACATGTTAGGTATGTGATTGCAAAGCAACATGCTGTGTTGTATTTTAAGTGAGATAAGTTTACGTTTATGTTACATGACTACTGGTTATTGTGTTGTCAGTTAACAGCATTTCCTAAGGATGATGTGTTGATACACAGTGATGATCTGTATAGGGAGAGACTTTAGATGTAGTCAATTTATCTTGTGCATGATTTGTTTGTGTAGACACTTACCTGATTGGATGGTGAGGTAGTGGTGTGATGGTTAGCTAATGTTGTGGGTGATACTGTAATCATATAGGAATGTTGGAAGTATGTACTTGTGACATGATGTGGACTATAAGTGGTTCTTTTCTGGCACTTTATAAGACATAGATGTGTTGTTACTGATTTGTATGGTATACTATATGTTTATGTTAAGAATGTGATGACCCTTGCGCTCTCTCTCTTTCTGTGTATCAGCATTGGCAGGCAAGGGAACAGGGCACAGCCAAGTGAGGAAGCTGCTGACCACAGGATCCAGAGTGCTGAGACTACCAACACCGGAGACCAGGTGGCCTAGAGGGTAAGGGGAGTGCCACAGGGGAGACTGGGTCCAGTTCTTCATCATCAGAATCTTCATCCAGTGAACTCTCCCTGGTGGTGGCGGACCCATCTGGGACCACCCCAGCACCATCTCAGTCTGCTACCCCTTTACTACCAACGCCCTCCATGTGGCTCCCCACCCAGTTGGCCGTGCCCTCTCACCCAAAAGGGTGGGCATCTCCTTTGCCACAGGCACTTCTGCCCCTACCCCTGTCAGCCCTGCTGCACTCAGTGAGCGTGAGGAGGCTTTGACCTCCTGAGGTCCCTCTCTGTGGGTCAGTCGACCATTGTGAATGCCACCTAGGGACTGGCAACTCAAGTCCAACAGAGTAATGCGTTCCTGGAAGGTATTCATGGTGCACTGGCTGGCCTACAGAGATCCATCCAGGCTCTGTCCTCCAGACTGACAGCAGCCAGTCATCCTTGTCTCCCATGCCTCTGCTACCTTCCTCTTCCCAAAGCACACAGACAGGCAAGCATGCATCCACCTCAACATCCAAGGATAGCTCTGACAAACATAAGCACCACAAGACACACCACTGCAATGCACATAAGCAGCACACACCTACAAACACATCAACAGTCACAACCTGCCCTGACACTCCCATCACCCCCAGCATCACTGATAGCACACCTGACACAGCTACAGACATCACACCAGCATTTACAAATCCAGCCACTACACCTATCTTACCCACAGACAGCACCATAGCAGACCCTCAGACATCCACCCCAGTCACCACATCTGCAGACACCATAACCACAGATATGCCTACATGTAGCACATCCACCTTACCTGAAGTCACCACCCCAACAGACACTCACTCACCCACCACAGCATCCCTTAGCACCTCCACTCTCCTTCTCCCAAGACACATAAATGCCCACACTCATTCACCCAACAGACACCCACCACCCACAAGCAGACCTCGCACAAACATGCACCCAAGACGTCTGCACCAACTCCTCAGATAACCACTCCTGCTCCCTCCAAACCCAAATCCTTTTGCTATGACTGTCCCTGTGTATCTAAAAAAGCTTTCCTTTTGGACTTTGACCTTTTCCCTACTCCTTTCCCAACCGTGATACCCCTAAACACTCTGTGCCTCTCCCCAAATCTGGCCCTTCCACCTTCAAGACCTCTCCTGCCCCCCTTGCAAGTTACCATGCCCTTCCCTTCCCAAGAGCCGACTGCTCCACCTAAAAGCCAATCCTCCCCTAAACCTATGTCCAAGCCCAACCCCCCTCCTAAGCCAAATCCCAATGAACACCCTCTAAGACCAAGTCCCAATCTCTGAAATCCCCCCAATAACCCCTGAGGTACCTGCCTGCCCCATAGATGCCCCTTCCTGTGGAGGTTACCTGGTAGTCAGGAGTCACGTTTGGGGCACGCATATGTGCACTATGTGCATTGTGACTTTTGACTTATGGACTGGCCTCTGGCCTTTGCTTTTAATATTTCATGCCCAAAATAATTACTTGAGCCAACCAGTTGGTGGTTTCCTGGTTACATATTTGTCATGCATTTCTTTCGCTATTATGGAGTTGTTCCTGGCTGACATTGTATGTCTGTACATGTGTGTGTGTGTTCTGCTTGGGCTACGTGTGTTGTTTAGGCAGTATGTGAGATTGTGTCCAGTGACTGTCAGAAAGTGATAGGGCATGTGTTGTGTGATATGCATTTGTGTGTTCAAGGAGTTTTGTTGTGTTGGTAGTGCATGTTATTCGTGTTGTGATGTGTTTGTTGGTGTGTTGTGTGACTTTGTGTGCATTGACTGTGTGCATGTTATGTGTATGAAATGTTGGACAAGGAGTTCTTTGTAGGTCACTGGCTAAGTAGTATGATAGTGTATTTTTGCCTGGTGGTGTTACGTTGTGAAGTATATGTGATGTGTCCATGGGTAGTGTCCCTTGTTTGTCCCAGCCAAGGGATTGTAGATGGCGAGCTTGTGTTGTGTTTGTTACGTGTTGTGTGGTACTGTGTGGGCCTGTGCAGTGTTTCCGTGCGTACCTGTGTGTGTTTGTGATGTGTGGAGATGTGTGTGTGTGTGTGTGTGGTGGCCGTCGCATGTTTGTTGCATATATGTAAGTGTGTATGTGGCCGTATGTGAATATGCATGTTAGCGTGTAGTTCCGTGTCAGTGTCGCCCTCGCCCCTTCCGAAATGTATGTTGTGTGTGTGTACAAAAATTGACAATGTACAACAATAACAGGTAAAATTGTGCACTTACGGTTGCTGTCATCGTCATAGATTCCGAAGTCTTTGGGCGAGCAGGAGCAGCGGGAAGACATGTAGTTCTGGTTCCATGGTGGCCTCGGACGAGTATGGCTTCCTGAAAGTGAGTGTCTCCTTTTATGCAGTTGGTTTCCCCCTGGTTTCCATGGTGGTGTGACCACAGCGGAAACCTTGGCTGTGTGCAGCCTCGTAATCTGTCTTGCGGAAACATGGCACCTGCTGGCCTGCAGGTGGCCACCGTTGTCGGTGAGGGCCAGAGCGTAGTGGTGGTGCTGGTGGTGCTTTGGCTGTATTCTGTTAAGAATACCATCATGGTCATAATTTGTCAGTCATCTCCGCCAGCCCACTGGCAGTACGACTGCCACCGCCAACACGGAGGCCCTGGGACTGCCAAACTCGTAATGACCCCCAAGTGTCTTGTTAGTTTTTACTATGAAATCTTTAGAAACAAAACAATATGACTTTTATTTTGGTGGTATTCTTATGGCTTAAATCCTTGCAGTCAGTGCTTTCTGTGATGCATGTGTGGGAGAAACTTTGAAAACTGACTACTCACATCAAAAATTCCAACAGGCCTTGGGGATCAGCAATGTTCTGCTACTGTGCTACTATTTAAGCAAGTCTTTGCAGTGAGCATTATTTACACTTTGTCTTTTTTATCTTTTTATCCTTTCTTGATATAGCTACTCATGCTGGTCCACCATCACAGCAGGAGATAGTCCTCAGGCCTATGCACCACTGTATGGAGTTCATCCAGGCACAATATCGCCAGCTAGTAGCTTGGGAGGAAGCTTTGCAAGTGCCACTGTCCCCCGTCCCTCCAGCCAGCCGCCAACACCTCCATCCTGGTCACACCGTTGCCAGCACCACCTGCTGCTGGGATCTATCACTCACCATCCTCAGACTGCCTCCTCCACCGCATTCTACAGGAGCAGGTGCTGCTTTACCAACAGGTAGCGTGCCTTCACACCTGGCTAGATACCCTCTAAGCACTTTTTTAAATGCACTTTCTCTGGTGAAAGGGACGTTTGCTGTGGTTGGAGAGGGTGGGATAAAGACACAGAAGTTGAGGCAAGGAGGACTTTGTTGGAATTGGACATTGGGGCAACGTATTTATTTGTTTAGAGAGAGGGGAGGGCTTGTTGTAGGTGGAAAGGGTGGGTTTTATTTCAAAAAAATAAGTGGGAATTTTTTCTTCATATGGCGAAAATCTGTCTTTTGTATTTAGTGCAGCCTGTTCTATTTTTAATTGACAAAGCATTGCCTTCTGAACAGTCACATACTGCTCATCACCTTTTCAACCTATACATTTCCTAGCTAATTCTGAAGTCCCTTGCCATATACATATGTATTTGCTATGCTACTTACTTTACTTAAACCCAAACAAAAACCTGCTACCATAGTGGGAACAGCATAGACTATGTCTGTCTTATTGCTTGATGATGTTACGTTTTGCCAATTTTGCAGCACTCAGCCACTTATCAAAGTCTGCATCCCACTTAGTTATACAATAGTGCTATGACTGGTGATTAGGGCTGGGTCTCCCATTAGTTGGCTAAATCAGGGTTTAAAATTGGATTGGCTAGGGTTAGGACCAGCTTCTTATTGGCCGTTAGGGCTATAAAAGTTCAGGATTCAGGGCGTCTCAGCCTGGGCGTCGAGGCAAAGGGCGGAGAGGATAAGGGCAGTTGTCTGTTTGGGCCTGTTCGGGACAGGTAGGGACTAGGGACTAGGGCCAGAAATGCTGCCCAATTCACATATGGCCAGGAATGGTTTCATCCCCTACACATCCCTCAACATGCAATCACATATTCTACAAGGGCATCCAAACCATGCATCACAAACTGACCACAGACAGATTGCATTGCCCCACCACCCAACACAATACACTACATACAACACATATACACATACCCCCCACATCTACTACAATCAAACACCCTCATTCTCACAGCTAACACTACTCTGTCCCCTCCCACTAACACTACGTGCCACCACCCACACAATACAAAAATACAACATACATTTCTCTCAGTTTCCCAGATACACACGCTCTGCTGATATTAACCAACAACACTATCCACTGTTCGCTCCACACAGACCACCTGTCATCATAACAATGCCCAAACCCTGCATTCAAACACATCATCTACAAACACTCTTCCCCTCTCCTCACCAATTACACACAACCATACAATCCCCACATTTCACTCCACCACACATATTACCCCTTCCAGTCATCGCAACTAATACTTACTTCCCTGACACACACCCACCACCTCTTACACACTTCATACATTCACCTCCAAAACACATCAACACCCCATCTAACACTCAAATTCCATTTAGCAGCACTAACTCACATACAAATCCCTCACCAAAAACAACTACACCAATAGCCCCTCTCATTATTCCACAAAAACAATACCGATCACAATCATCAGCACATCAAAGCAACACAAACTTACATTACACTCATCATCATACCCACTCCCACCCCCAGGACTACACAAAGGATACAATTTCCATCCTATCTCCACCCCTACCCCCCCACTCTTCACAAACACCTACCTCAAGCACCCCAACCCAGCAACTTTCATTCACTCGCCTCTCCTCCATTGCACAATTTAGAGCCTTACATCATGATCCACATGCTCCTCCACCACCCCTAACCCATACTCCATCCACACTAAACAAACGCAAACAAAATAAAAAACATGCCACTCATAGCAACCTCGCATCCCCTTGTCTGTTACATAATAACACTACCCTACAAAAAACACTACACTCCTCATGGCTCTCTCAGCCACCAAGTCCACCACCCACACACACAGACCCAACAAAATGCCTCCTTAACCTGCTGGAAGAGGAACACTACATTGAAAAGCAAGACTGTTGTGAGCCTCAAACAGTTGTCACAACTAGCAACACTCCTGCTTCAAGCTCACATTACACTACTTACACTTCTACTAAACAAAACAACACTACCACTAACACACCTTATCTAAACTGCCAGCTCATAAATGCTCGATCACTCTAAAAAAACAAGCACCACATCTACGACCTGCTCACAGACACACAACCTGACTTACTATTCATTACGGAATCCTGGTTGGGAGATGACATGGCACCAGTGTTGCACGAAGCCCTTCCTCCGGGCTATCAAACCATCACACAAAACCGTATAGGCAAGAGAGGAGGTGGACTAGCTATTATATTCAAACAAGCAATAAACCTCAGTAAAACAGACATCTCCATACAAGGTTGTGGAGCCCTCCTTACCAGATGCCGCCCTACTCCAACTTCCTCCTGTAACTTTCTCCTCCTTTACAGACCTCCACCTAACAACTCCACTTTCCCTGATGCTTTTCTTGACACAGTCTCAAACCTTATTACACTATACTCCAATCTATGCATTCTTGGGGATCTAAACATTTGGTTTGACAAACCCAATATGCCCCTTCCAAAAGCTATCACTACTGGCCTACTCGCATTGAACCTACATCAGATTGTACACAATCCCACACACATCGCTGGTCACATCCTAGATGTCATTTTTGCTAAGCCTGAACTCGTTACTATTCATAGCATCACACCAACCACCTGGTCAGACCACCATATGATAACTTTCCGACATACAACTCCACAAATCAACGCACCCCACAACTACTTACATACATACACCTATCGACCATGGAGCAAACTCAATTTGGATCACTTAGAAACACAACTAACAGCAAACACAGATCTAGATACTATTAATTCTGTACCAAAACTTTATGAGTGGCTACAGGAAGCTTTTGATGTCCTAATACCACTCAGAAAAACTAAACACGACAAAAGAAAACCAACACCTTGGAGAAACACAGAACTTAAAAAGATAAAGCAACAAATCAGAAAGTTGCAGCGGACCTGGCTCAAAACAAACAACAGTCAAGACAAACTGCAGCTGCACAAACTTAACAGAATATACAAATCATCAATCAAAAAAGCTAAAAAAAGATACTACTCAGACAGAATTCAAAATGCTCAATCTACAACCAAGGAATTTTACAAAATTCTCAATGAATTTCGAAAACCTACATGCATGGAAGGAAGTCATCCCACCACTCAAGATTTCACAAACAAATTGGCAACTCACTACACAACCAAGGCAGACACACTGGACTCCTATTTAAAACAGAAGAAAACCATCAGCACCAACCCATTTACTAAAATACCCTCTAAGAATAAACCATCCGAACCTCTACAGTCCTTCAAACAAATATCCCAGGATGAATTTATGGATTTGGTCAAAGCAAGCAGACCTTCTGGTTGCCCTTCTGACCCTTGCCCACCACAAATCTTCAAGAACATCCTGCTATTTACTTCTGCTGCCACACCTGTAAGAAGAATCATCAACTACTCTTTAACTTCAGGAACTTTTCCTGCAGACCTGAAAAAAGCATACATACGACCATTATTAAAGAAAACAAACCTAGACCCGCAAGACCCCAACAACTACAGACCAATCACAAATGGACCTTTCCTGGGCAAATTGATAGAAAGAGCAGCATTCGCCCAGATGTCACAATTCATTGAAGACAATTCTATACTTTCAGACTTCCAAACTGGATTCCGCCCAGGAAGAAACACTGAATCGGCACTCATGGCCATCTGGGACGATCTTAAAAACACAGTCGACCGAAATGGAGTTGCTGCACTACTTCTCTTGGACCTCTCAGCTGCCTTTGATACGGTTGACCATGACACCCTAACTCAAAGACTCCACGAAGCCGGCATACAAGGGATTGCTCTCAACTAGATTACTTCCTATCTCCAAAAAACAGCGAATATCATCCACTTGCCCCCCTTCTCGTCCGAACCCTACCTCACAAAAGCAGGGGTCCCCCAAGGGTCAATCATCTCACCTTTGCTTTTCAATATCTACATGATATCTTTACCAGAACTGATCAATGATTTCCATCTCACATGCTACAACTATGCAGATGACACACAAATACTACTTAAATTAGAAGACCCCAAAAACATTGAGAACTCACAAACCTTCAGTTGCCTCAGAGCCGTTGATCAGTGGATAACCTGGAGCTATCTCAAACTAAATACCTCCAAAACAGAAATACTCATATGTGGTGACTGGAAACATTATGACCCTCTGTGCGTCTGGCCTGACGATCTCGGACCACCTCCTCAATTATCCAAGGAAGTGAAAAACCTAGGAATCACCATGGATTCCAAGCTAACTATGAATGCCCAAGTAGACAAATTAGCACACACAAGCTTCATCACCTTAAAGACTTTACAACGCATCTTCCCCCACCTCGGTTTCCACACAAGGTGCAAGCTACTATCTCGCTTGTACTATCCAAACTGGATTATGCCAATAGCCTCTACCATGGATCATCTCTATCTGTTATGAAAAAACTACAACGTATCCAGAATTCCGCCGCCAGGCTACTACTACATATAAAGCCGCAAGCCCACATCTCCCCTGCCTTGAGAGCACTACACTGGTTACCCGTTGCCAGACGATGCACTTTCAAGCTGCTTTGTATCACCCACAAAACTATACATGGAACAGGACCGCTTTTTATCACAAAGAAAATTACCAAATACATTCAACAAAGAACCCTCTGCTCAAGACTGGCACCCCGCCTTAGAACACCACCATACAAGAAAAAGACTATAGGTGGTACTTCCTTCTCCGTCCAAGCAGCCAAACTATGGAATTCATTACCCCCAACTATAAGAGCCACAGATAACTTTCTTGTCTTCAGAAAACTACGCAAGAGTTGGCTCTTTCCTTCATAACCACCTTTTTTAAACAACTATGAACTGCATATGTCTATGTGGATAAATATTTTTTCAGATTATTTGTATATTTCTATTTATTTATAGTTTCTTTGGAAAATATGTATTGCTACTGTCATAACAATAAAATACACACACTCTTTAAACCTGTCTGACTAAGTATTTTTTACCCATGATTCTAATTATGTATTGTATGTGCATATGTGTGTGTATTCATGTGTGTGTGTGTATGTATATATATATAAATGTGTATGTATGTGTATATGTTGTTTCTGTGCTTGGCATGTTCGTGGATCATTGCATGGCTCCTGGTTCTTGGGTTGTTATACTAGATATCTATGAATTCCTGCTCTCATCTTATCACACCTATCTACTCATCACTCTTATATCATGTCTCTATCAAACTATCCTCCATTCTCACTCTGACTCACCCCTTCTACCACTTTCATCTCCTAAATATCTCTGCCTAAGCTCTTCCCTCAACCTCTACTTCTAACTCACCAAACCTCACTCTACCTCTGTGACCTCCCACACAACCCTACTAAATTCTCCTGCATTCATCTCACCCTGCTACTATGCTCTCCCTAACCCTTCCACATACTCTTCCCCCTCCGCCCCCTTTATTCATCCCAAGCCTTTGGGTTGAGTAAATGAAGGATATACTCCCAATTAACACTTCTGGATTTCTTTCCTCCTCCACCTCTCCATTACTCCAGTCAATCTAACAAACAAACTCTCATATCCGCAGCTCAAATTAACTCATAATAATACTAAAACTGTACTCATTATTAAACTATACTAATCCATCACTAATTCTTGTTGGGTTCCAGAGCAGCGTGCTACTCATCGAAAAGCGCTTCGACGCCTCGTCAGGTGAGTAAGCGCTATATAAATACGATTACAATACAATACAATACAATACACTTGCCCTACTACCTTCTATAATTATATTGACCACTAGGGGAGTATTGCTATGTCTATTGCCTACAACAAAATATTATAAAACATCTTAATCTTAGTAAAACCTACTAACTTAATTTGTTCACTTCACTTCTTAGTTATCTTACTTGAATAGATGAAGTGATGACTGCTACTTCTCTCAATCTACCAAATTCTTATTGCAGGATTTCCCAAGCTTCCTACTAAATGGTGCTAGTGGTAGTAGTATTAGGCTAGCATATTAACAGGGAAGACATCACAACGGAGGTCCCACTTTCACCTAGGTGAACTACAAATGTAGGATTATTCAGAAAGATTATCCATCACAGGCAACTAGATTAAAAGAAAACACTGAGTTAGTGAGTTATTTATATCATAACTTATCAAAGACTGATACCAGACTACCACCATGATACAAAAACCTGATTTTATTAAAAAAAAAGCTAGCATAAGTAACTTCTTCTGAGCAGTGGGGAGCTAGTATTTAATTAATTTATTGAAAAAATTAAAACTAAATTTACAAAATCCTCAAGTCAGGAGGATTTGACTCAAGAGACTATTAAACATTTATGCAATACAAGGCCTGAAAGATGATTTCGATGAATGATTTTTTACATGTGAATTATGTATCACTTTTATGCATGTGTGGGTAAGTGGGGCTGGTGTGGGTTATTGCTCAAGTAAGAGAAGATCCCACAGTGAGTTGGTGTCTTTTCACCATATCCACCCCACCAAGTGAGAGATCCATTTATTGTGTGAATTCTTAAGTCACACCTCAATATATCACACAGCCTGGGGGAAGAGGTTAGGGGTTTGAGGAATGGATGGGAATAGGTACTTGGGGATAAGGTGTGCCAAAGACAAACACTACACAACAACAACATTATTCATCAGGTTGACTAGCAGCACATCATTGTTAAATAAGTTGTGGATGGAAATGTAAGAAAAACAGTTCAATTCAATGCATTGCAACCAGTCCTTATCCCCAAATATTCTCTCATCTAGGTTTGAAAAATACAAATGTATGGAAGTGTAAACCCACACAGTTCTAAACAATTATAAATTGTTAAAAGTAAGGTGATACTGTATCTAAATGCCAAATTGAGCAGTGCATCTGCATTCTTCTCGGAATGCCCACTTGGGATCCGGTCCAGTCCAGTAAGGTAAGCAGGAGTGTAATGAAGCTTTTGCCTTTCATGCAAGAGAAAAGAAGGCCTGTGGACTATAAAAGAGAAACAATGTTGTAGAGTAAAGGAGAAGGACAGTGAAGGTAAGTTTCATGGGTAGTTGAGCAAGAGGCAGAGTAAGAGCTTACACTGCTGCAATCATTCATGATGACTCATATACGATTAACTGAGAAGTGAGAGCAATTTGACAACCAGTTACAGACAAGAAGCTGCATTTAACTAGCTGATCAGTCTCACAACTGTCATAACATTTAGCCAAGTGCATCAATCATGTAATGATGTGACATCATGTCTGTGTCCAGTTGTAGCACCACCAACCACAACCACATAATAGAGGGGTTTAACCTTTGAGCCAGCACACTACTTAGCATTTCCCATATAAATGCACCTCTCTCCAGTCAAGAGGGCTGAGTAGGCACCTTGAGTTATCATGCAGGTTTCACTTTGAAGTAGATAACTTCCTTCGTCTGGCTGTTCAGGTAGTCACACCCTGACTCTGAGTAATGAATCAGTCTGACTCCTGACCCAAATTAGATTGACAGATATATTAGCTTGTAGCATACTGTTGATGAAAAATCACCTTTAGGCATCACTCATTGGTGCAATAGTTACCTCTTCCAATCCAAGCATGGTGGTAGGTATACAATTGATTCTCCTCTTTGATGCAAGTAACACATTCAAGTTTGGCAGTCTGTTAAATCGTTGATCTTCTGGGGCAGCCCTGATAGGAAATGATAAAAAGAATGATAGGCATTGGATGGAGGCAGGCATTGTCTTCAGTGTTTTTGAAGGGAATGGAGAGGCTTCTTCACTGCACACTGGTCCAACTCCAATCTGGCCATATATGTGAATAAATGGTGGGACTACATAAGTCAGAAGATAATTATATGATGTTCCTCTACCGATATCTATTTTTTATGATAATCAGAAAGTTCTGTGGTGGTCTACTCAGTCAGGGAAGCATGGAAGTAGAGCTTGTCCTCTAACTCAGGAGGTTCACCAAGAGGTTGGTCTGATAATGCACTTGAGTCGGATCAGTTAACCTGATCTTCCTGTGGTGTTTCATGAACAGTTTAATTGTGTGGGATGAAGTGTTAGTTCATTTTAATCATGGTCAATCTCTCTACATTTTGAGGAGAGAAACTGATCCTTCTGACCATGACAGCTGCGCAAGCTGCACTGAGCCCATGCTCAGTGGACACACTGGCTTCCGGATAAGCTATATTTATTGCCAGCCTGCTGATCTCTGGTCATTAGCTCATCTCCCCAAGCCAACAGACCAATGGGTTTTGGTCCAAGTAGACCTTTTTTAGGTCATCCAGATAGGGTTGGATCATCCTCTGAATGTTCATTTGAATGCTGCCACTTGCTCGCCCACTCTCGCATTCGCCTCTGCACTTGGCCTAAGCCCTGCCACTTGAAACCAAGCCATTGTAGAAGTTGGGTCCCATTCGTCTGTTGCTGGTTTTGTTGCTGGTGCTGGTATTGCTGGTGTGGGCTGCTGTGAGACAACAGCACTACTCTCTCTAGAGGTTGAAGCCTGCATGACAGAATTCCTGCCCAGGCCTCTAACCCCCAGCCGTTCCTCTTCCAGGTCTCTTGCTTGCTCAACAATACATGTTTAGTATAGTGAAAGATCCCCTTCTGAAAAAGAAATTAAAGCAGCCAGTGTATTTTTGTACTGTTGATCAAGTATTGTGGCACTCTTTGGAAGACACAATCTCTCTTCACAGCCTTGGATTAACAGCCAAGCAGAGGATTAAGCTTTCAACCAACGCATGTGCTTCTCTATTGCTATTCACATGCAAACCTTTGTGACACCTTTTTAAACTGGTCCTGAAGCAGATGCAACAACGGAATAGGTTGCCTCATCATAATGTCCTCCTTGCTGACTTCCTGAGTGAAAACCTCAAAAGGAAGTAGCATTTGAGTTAAGCATTTGACTAGGGTCCGTTTGTGGATCTCCATGGTCATGCTTTTCCCAGTTGCATTTCCTCTTCTTTGAAGTTGGTGATTGATTTATACAGCTCAAACAGACATTGCAATATGCAATTGTTTGAGTTTAAACATGTTTACACCTCCTATATGAGGTATTTAGATGGTGCTCTATTGGGTCACTGAATGATCCTTAACTGCTTTTGGACTTTAAAAGAATGGCTGAAATAAGTGTTGATTCTTCTGAATGTGGCCAGTATGTTTCTGACTATGTATTCTTTTCTGAGAAATCCTGCGCAATCAGGTTGATGCAATACACCAAACACAGGACCCTGAAATATCCACCATCTGCCATTCACCTGACTATATTACTGCTACTGTCCGTGAAAACAAATCCAGATATTACATCTCTGCATCAAGCCATTCAAACACCTTGCTGTTAAAGTCTTCCAATATGTTTGCAGATGTATGGGATTTCTCCATGGCAAACATCGTTACTGTTGCATGCTGCAGAATGTCCTTAAAAGTTTCTTCACAACTGAGACCTGCAGATAGCTGTTGCCTAACCCCCTCAAAAGAGATCCACACACATGTAATCAGTTGCTTGACAACTTGCCCATATTTATGTTGCCCGGATGATAGTGCTCTGCTGCAACGCTAGTCCAACCAATTGCAGCAAATCCTGATGGAGCACTGGAACAGCAATTCTGGCCAAATAAGACTGGCCTGGTACCTTCCATTTTGTGCAGATAGCCACCACAAGTTCTAAAAATCCCACTCCTTCCACAAAAGAAAAAGGGAGTAGGCCCAGCGCTAACATTTTAGCCAGCTTTCTATTGTACAAACGTGCAGTCGTGTGGTTGTGTTCCCGGGGCCCCACCTGCCTAAACATGCCTGAAATAGTATCTTGGATTGTTTTCATTTGTGGTGCCACTGACGCAAGTGACTTCCATAGACAACCAAGAGGTGGTAGGCTCAATGTACATCTTGAGGTAGTCACTGTATGTGGTGGTGTCTCCATCTGAGTCTTGCGCCATTTCGAGATTGATCATTGCTGATGCGGGTGATGCTGCTGGCTCACTGCTGGGGACAGGGCTGCTTTGTGCAAAGCTGTCACTTTTTTCTTCCTCATCATCTCCCACCGTGACCATAGCTCATTCCATTCTCTCATCACCACCACTACCTGCAACAATTATTTTAAGGTGCTCCTCCCACCGGATTGTGTGATATTTTTTGATATGGGTCATCTGGACTCCAGTACCACAGTGAGAACCAGGCTTACCTCGACAAATACTTGCACGGCAAATGGACCATATAGGAAAATTATTCTCTTGTTTGCTAATCATAAAGAAGTCCCAAACTGGGGTGGAGAACTTTTTTTGTGTGCCAATGCCAATGCACAAAGAACTGGAGGTAGGTGGGTGTGTTGTCATTTGCCTTTCTGCAGTGTGTACCGCTCCGTTCGCTTTGTTTCCATTGCTCCGTTCCAGCTTCCCCAGCCGCTGCGTCCCCTGCGTTCCCTCCCGCCTCCCCCTTCCACCTCAGTGTTCCGTTCCCTTTGTTTCCATTGTTCCGTTCCAGCTTCTCCAGCCGCTGCGTCCCCTGTGGCCCATCCCGCCTCCCCCCTCCACCTCACTGTTCCGTTCCCTTTGTTTCTATTGCTCCGTTCCAGCTTCCCCAGCCGCTGCATCCCCTGCGGCCCCTCCCGCCTCCCCCCTCAACCTCACCATCCCGTTCCCTTTGTTTCCATTGCTTCGTTCCAGCTTCCCCAGCCACTGCGTCCCCTGCGGCCCCACCCCCAGCCTTCCCATTCGTCCAGCCTTCCCTCCTCCCAGCTGCCACTCCCTCCATCCCCCCCATTTATGGAAGCCGCGGGGCAGATGCGTCTTTCAGCGCGCCAAAGGCAAGCCCGTCTGCGCCCGTCCGCGCCAAGACCGCACCCAGCGCCAGTCCCCCTGGCCCTCGCAGACAAGCATACTCCCCCCTCATCCTCCACTCACTCAACCCAGGCCCTCACCCCACCTGCACCCTTTCCAGCCCCACACACACTCATGGCCCCTTCACTTGCCACACCTGTCATTTTTCCTGCTCCTTCTCCCTCACACCACACAACAACCACAGCGACCCCCCCGACAACACACACAATCCCCCCAACGCAACACACACCTGCTCTGCCCCCACCCCCACCAACCAGCCCCGCAGCACATCACCCCACAACCAGAACACACCCTGCAACAACACCCTCTTGCACCACACCAACGCCACCCACCACAACCGGCTCAACTGCCTGCTCCTCAATACCTGCTCCCTTCACACACATGCCATAGAACTCTGGGACCTCATCACATCACACTCACCGACATCGCCTTCCTCACGGAAACCTGGACCAACCCCTCCTCAGAACCCGACATAGCCATCGCCACCCCCAAGGGATACAAACTCCAACGCAAAGACCGCCTCACCAGGCCAGGAGGTGGCATCGCCATCCTACACAGGGACACCATCAAAGTCACCACCAGCTCCCAAGACACCATTGACAACACAGAACACATGCACTTCCTAATCCCCATTAACAACAACTCCACCCTCAGAGATACACTAATCTACAGACCACCAGGACCATGCCCCGCCTTCTCCGACACCATCGCTGACACCATCAGCTCTCATGCCCTCACCTCCACAGACTACATCCTCCTCGGTGATTTCAACTTTCACCTGGAGAACCTACAAGACCACAACTCAACATCCCTCATAGACAACCATGAACTCCATCCGCTCCTGATCCCCCTCCGACCCCTGCCCACATCGCATCTACAACAAAGCCAGCCCAACCATTGCCCCCATACTCCGCGACATAAGCAACTCCTCCTTCGACTCCGCCACCTACCCAGACCCTTGGAAGCACGCGGAAATCACCGCTCTC
The DNA here is from genome assembly GCF_031143425.1 of Pleurodeles waltl. Lineage (NCBI taxonomy): Eukaryota > Metazoa > Chordata > Amphibia > Caudata > Salamandridae > Pleurodeles > Pleurodeles waltl. Next base: position 777,028,965 of record NC_090445.1, read on the forward strand.
CTAAAAAAAAAAAAAAGCCGACCCAGAGATCCTCTCCAACTATCGCCCCATCTCCCTCCTCCCCTTCCCTGCCAAGGTCCCCGAGAAACTTGTCAACACCCGCCTATCCCACTACCTCGAAGAAAACAACACTCTTGACCCCTCACAATCCAGATTCCGCAAGAACCACAGCACGGAAACCGCCCTCATCGCATGCACTGACGACATTAGGACCAAAGTCGGCAAAGGCGAGACCGTCGCACTCATCCTCCTCGACCTCTCCGCAGCCTTTGACACTGTCTGCCACCACACACTCCACACACGCCTCCACAACATAGGAATTCATCACAAAGCCTTAGACTGGCTCACTTCCTTCCTCAATGACCGGACCCAGAGAGTCGGCCTCCCACGTTTCCACTCCACCACCACCAAGATCATCTGCGGAGTCCTCCAAGGGTCCTCTCTCAGCCCCACACTCTTCAACATTTACATCCCCGAAGCCAACATCCTCCAATCACACGAAATCACTATCCTCTCCTACACAGATGACACCCAACTCATCCTCTCCCGCACCCGCAACCCCACCACCGCCAAAACCAACCTACACGAAGCTCTCCTCGACACCACCAACTGGATGACAACTAACCACCTCAAGCTTAACTCCAACAAAACCAAGATCATCATGTTCGGCCCCAACAAAACCATATGGGACGACTCCTGGTGGTCCACTGCCCTAGGACCCGCACCTACCCCCGCAAACCATGCACTCAACCTCGGCATCATCCTGGACCTCTCCCTCTCCATGACACAGCAAATCAATGCTCTTACCTCCTCCTGCTTCCTCACACTCCGCACTCTAAAAAAATCCTTCAAATGGACATCCATATCCAACCAATTCTCAGCCACCTTGTCCTCTGCTTCTCCATCCTCCCTATATAGAGATATGAAGAACTTTAGGAAGGCCTCCCTTATATCATCTGGGGATGTCAATCTGGCCCCTGAGTAACTATCCACAAGCTTGTCTATATTACCCCGAACCTGATCTTTCTTAACTTTCCAGGCCAGTAACTTCCCCATATTATCCCCAATCTCAAACTGCGTCCGCCTATTTACCTCCCATCTCTTCTCTATTTTAGCTTGTAAAATCGACTCTAACTGCTGCCTCAAATGCCTTCTCTTGTTGTTCCAGCACTCCTCATCACCCCCCTTCTCCAACTCAGAATCACATAACCATAATTGATGCCCTCCAGCTGGTCCTTATACTGCCTTCTCATATAGCTAGCAATGCTTATAATCCTCCCCCTCATTACTGCCTTATAAGTATCCCACACTATACCTATAGGGGCTGTACCATAGTTAATTCTGAAGAACTCCTCAGTGTCATTCTGCAGCCACCTTATAATGTCTTCTTCTAACAGTAAAGTCCTATTAAGAGTCCACCTCCTCCCGCTTGTCTCCTGAGGGCAACTCATTCTTAAAATCACTGCAGCATGGTCAGACAAATGTGTTTACTAAACCACACACAGATTTATCTACTAGAAAATAGTCAATTCGTGACGCATGTCCGTATTTCTTATTATGAAAGGAAAATTCCCGGAACTTGCATACTCTTAACCTCCATAAGTCACATAATGGGAACTCTTTCATCATTAATTTAAGATATTGTTGAGATTTCGGTGTACCCGCTGACCTAGAGCTGACTGACCTGTCTAACTTATTATCTAGGACCACATTAAAATCCCCAACCATAATAACCGGATCCGTACAATCCAGAAGATTCACAAAAACCTTCTGCAAGGGTTCTATATCATCGCAGTTGGGACCATAAAACCCTCCCAATGTAAATTTTCTTCTTTCAAACTGAAGAGTCACCATGAGCCACCTGCCTGACTTATCCGTTTTGATTCCTATCAAGGATGCGTTTACCTGCAGCTTGACTAGAATCTCTACCCCCCTAGTATTAAAATTGTGATCTGTACAAGCATAATGTCAGATCCATTTATGACTGGAAAACAAGCTAGACATTTCCTCTCCAGTTAGATGCATCTCTTGCAAGACTATGATATGCGCTGAACATTCCCTAAGCTAAAACAAAAATGTTCTTGCCCTAGCCTTCACCCTTAAGCCATTAACATTCCAGGACATTATTTGAATTAAACCCGCTCCCTCCCCCTGATCCTCTATAACCCTATACAATTATACATAAGTGAACTAGGGTGCATAAGGACATTTCATAGCTTCCTCCCAACCAACCCATCTTCGGTGCCCCCCCATCCTCCTAAACCCCCCCTGTGGCTCCAACTTACTCTCTCTACCCTCCCAACCCAGGGGAACCCCCATCCTATTGACAGACCCTTGGGTCTTATTTAGAGCTCCTTTGAGCTCCCCGGTGTAGCCTGGCAGTGTCACCTTTTTTATACCATCTAGTATTTCATCCGCTAAGGTGGGATCTCTTATATTGTACATTTTATTATTATACATTACACGCAAAGTTGCTGGGAATTTAAGTTGAGCTACTGCACCTACACTTTTACATTCTTACTATCGGTTTCCCAGCTCCCATTGTCTGTTTATTGTTACACTAGATAGATCAGACTTAATCTTGAATGAGAACTCCTCAACTTTCAGAGATCCCAGCCCCAATGCATTCACCAATATTTTTTCCTTCAACTGATAAGTCTGAAAGTTAACCACGATCTTCAGTGGCTTCTTCTTGTTAAGATCCCCCTTGAATGGATCCATATGAACCCTCTGAATATCCTTTATCAACTCAGCTTCACTTTCCTCCATGGGCACTGATTTTATAAGAGAAGCAACATATTGTTTTAAGTCATCTCCTTCTGTCCCTGTCCACTGTGACTGCTGTGTCGCAAAAGCGCAAGGTCTACATCGGACGCCCTTGGAAACCTGCACAGAGGACTTCAGGAGACCCGGAACTCTATGGCCAGAGTCGCCCCCACTTATCTGTGGACTGAGGACTCAACCGTACTTCACCCCTGTGTACTGCACAGCATCTGGAGCATCCCTGAGCCTCTTTGAGTCTGCATCCCTCAGAATCAGGGCCACTCCATTATCGTCTACGGTGCTCATTCTGTAAAGTTTGGAATTTGCTCTAGAAACACTCTAGTGGCCAGGTAACTCTCCAGGGCATCCTCTCTGGCGCTCTGGACCTGTGTCCTTTCAGACATGGTTGCCCAACTCAGGCCGGAATTGCCAAATTAACTTTAACAAACTTTTCAAAAGTTTCCAAAGTTTTTGCTGACCAATGTTTGTTTGTGGTTGAGGCTAAAGTTCTATATTCCTTTACAAATCTATACCTCCAGAATTCTCAGGTGGATTTTGATGATCAAGGTCTCTAAAGAGATATAAAAATAAAATCTATTTTTCCAACCTGGTGTCTTGTTTCTTTCATGTGAGGTGACTTTCTTATTCTGTTGTTTGGTGTTGTTAAATGCTTTACACACTGTTCCTTTGATAAGCCTTACTGCTCGCAGCAACAGCTGTCCAGGGTTGAACTCAAGGTTCAGTTAATATACCTGACTGAACCCAAGATGGTTTTTGTCAGTGTACTGCACAGTAGGGCTAATCAACCATACCATATACTACACCCCACGTCCTCACAACGATACATGCAAGACTATGGACACAGACTACACAAAATGGCTAGTTGCACCATGTCATGGAGAACAAACCAAAATGGTGGCTTATGGCAAGCACACACACACATACTAGCCAGACAAAGGAGGAATGGTAAACAATGTAGAATATATGACCATTAATTCAGCAATGCCAAAAACGAAACTTGAGTCAGCTATGACAATGTGTACAACAACAAACATACTCCTGAGTCATGATTATTATTACCCCACCAAAATACATCTTTTACAGAAATAAAATTGAAATAAAAAAAAAACATTTATTCCAACGCCATCCCTGGCCTAAATCACAGATGTTTTAAAACAACATATACCACAAAAACAGTTGTTTTCATGTACCTAATGAATAGTAATGGCTGGTTGACCCATGAGCAGACTGGGCACATGGTAAAATAAATGAATAGTGCAAATGTAACAAACATGGAAAAAAAAATCTTAAATTATAAAAAGATGATAAATGAAATGCAAAAAAATACTCAGCCTGTACTGCAACTCCAGGCCACCCATCACAACCACAATCAAATTTGAAAAATTGAATCAAAGTACCAATAAAAATATTTGTTCATGCCCACTATCAAACAACACTCTTATTCAAAGGTTTTTGAACTTACTTCTTCTGACATCCCAAAAATAAATATGCATATTTAAGAAAAGTGGCACTGCATCCAATGCAGCACCACTTTTCTAGTGCCCCCCCCCACCACCATCATGTGTGCCCTGTATTAAGTATACGGCGCACCATGGTGTAGAGTAGGGGCAATGGCATCAAAATCTGTGACGCTAATGATGTACTTTACAGGAGTAGCACCAAAAATGTTGGCGCTAGTCCTGCAAAGGACATTGTGGCACATTTTAATAAATAGTGTGCATCCTTTTAACGCCTGCTCAGAGCAGGCGTTAAAAAATGCAGCTAAAAATGGCACAAAGAAATCTTTTGGATTTCCTTGCATCATTTTTTCAGTCCCCCTAATGGGGGAACGCCCCCTTGTATACATATGCCTGGCACAAGTATAATGTGGCACAAGGGGTGCATGATTTTTTTAAGCCTAATACCACAATTGTGCAAAAATAATCATGCAAATTTATGCTAATGTGGCGCTAGAGCTCCTTAAATCTGGGCCAAAGTCCTCAAAATCCAACAATATATATAGGAGGAATTTCAGACAAAGAGAGTGGTCCTTCCGCCATGAAATCCAGATGAAAAATGACCAGAAGATGGGCAAAGCACTGGAGGAGCCTTCTGGACAGGAAAAGAAAAGTGGAGTCTCTGGTGCACTTTCTTCTGGCTGAAAAAAAGTACAATAAAAAAAATGCTTTTCTCACTAAAAACAACCTGAACTGGCTATTCGAGTAGAATATCATTTTAAAAAGGTATTTTCCCATTGATTTACATGCTTCTCGAGTAGAAAATCTATTTGTGAAGCCGCCATGCAATTGCTCCCGATAACTGGCATCACAAAATGGTGCTGGAAGGCTCTGTGGCAGGCATAAATTGTGCTAGCGGGCAGCAAAGCTCATTGCACGCTCATGAACATGTGTTTACTTAATCTCATATTCATGAATGGGAATACCGGGATGGCTTAACCTGGTAGGAACCCCACAATACGCGCGAAACGTGGTGTTACCCAAATTCAACCAACTCCGTGTGCCTAATTAAATGTCTGCCTGGGCCTTTTCATGAAGAGGAAACTGAGAACTTGATTTGCTAAATAAAATTCATATTCTAATGATCTCCATCTTATAATAAGGAAAAAGGGACCTGAATAGTTTATTTTCAAAGTGTGGCATAAGAAGAAACAGACATACAGGCAATGCACAGATTCAAATTTATAAGTGAGGAATTAACATAAATAAAATTATGATTTATCAAACTTTTCCAAGTTAAGGTGCATATGTACTATTATTTCACACAGCACAGCAATAACAGTTGCTGAGCTGCATTGCCTGAAAGGGAGAGAGCAGGTCAGTGACATAGCTACAAAGATATGGTGCTGCTCTCTTTCCAAGCACGAGAAGACAACTAGGCTGCCTTGCACCACAAAGACACTATTGCAACATAGTGCAAAGGTGTGTGTGTGATGTCTAGCATAGGTTTTGTACTGGAAGGAAACCATTCAAGTACTGAACAATATGCTCAAGCATACTTTACAACGTTTGTCTCTTTGTATTTTTCCTGTGCAGTGTGGTACACATGCAAAGTTAGAAATGTTTGGAGAAACAAATCTCCTACTGTGCACCAGACTCATGGAGCCCTCGTTTTTATTGAAAGCACTACATACAAATTTTAGTAGATAGGGCTTTGCGTCAAAACCATATGTGGTAGCATGGAACACCTGTGTACCATCCACAGGATGCCACCTTGATGCATAGCAATAAAAGCAGTGCAAAGAGATACTTCGCATTACTTTTAGACAACTTTCCAGTGCAAAACACTGGAAAGTACTTCACAAATAGTGTCAGTTTGAGTCACTTTTGGTGACTTTGAACTGGCAGAAAATGTTGTTAAATCTGGCCCTAAATGTTTTAAAATTTAAACCAAAATTAGGGTCAGGCAAAATTGGAACTTTGCCCTCAAAGTCTGGCAGAGAAGTGAAACCTTGGCCAATTATCTGATGTTTTGCTAGAGGCAAAGATTAGGATGCCTGGCCCTTGTAAGTGATCTTACTAGAAGTCCCGGCCAGGATGGCCAGGGAGAATTGCACATCATGACACCATCTTTAGCTGCCAGGTAGGGGTTTCCCTTGTACCTGAGTAGCAGTAGATAACAAGGCCACATATCACAGCTACATATGCATGATTCCCAGTTTCTAGAAGTTCTGCTTCCCAGAGGGCAATTTTTCTACGTGTAATTATACATTGTACAGTTTTGTTGTGTGCTAAACTTAATGTAATTAGTGCAGGTCCTGATACCAGGCATGTGTATAAATCCAGAAGTTACCATTTTCAAAGCCTGATGTGCAGAAAAGTTTACAGGAGCACTGAGGAAGCAACCTGAAAACATGTATACCAACAGGTATCCTTCTGCTGCTTTCTAGATACTACTCCAAAATCCTGCAATTCTAAAAAAAGTGTCCATTTTGTGAGCACAATGACTGCTTAGAAGTTAAACCTGTATTCCTCAGACCTTGGGTGCTATTTACAGTATATGGAACAAGGATATTATGGCTCTACTCATCACAAAAAGTAATATCTTTTTAAAGGCTGAATCAGACCTCACATGATGATAAATCAATGCAAACAACCAGCTCCCGGTCCAAACAGGGTTATTAATTACTTTAAATGGGTTCATTTATAACAACAAACAGTATACACATAAGGTGCCACATAAGATGGAAAGAAGAAATAGTTATGTGCAGTGCACGTAAGTTATGACAAAGGTGTTATTGAACTGTAAATTGACAGATCAAAATTATGAACATTTTGGCTGTTTTAGGCTTTTAGAGAAAGATAATGATATATTTCATAATTTGAACTCAATTCATAGGCGAAATTCAATTTTTACATTCCAAGCACATATATTTTGTCGACAAACCACAAGCAAACCAATACCGAAGCTGTGTCTTCATTAGGATTGAATAAAAGGATGCTTTTTAAAAGTCATAGTCATCTTTGCAGTGGTAGATGCCCATAGGTGGTGCACGGCTTTCGACCCACTGCCGCACTCTGCCACTATTGCTTGCATGTTGCAGATTTAAAATGATAACAAACAATCTCATGGATCATGTATTTGCGTGTAAAGGCTGTATAATACCTTCCCTGTAGAAGAGGGCTCCTCTAGGTGTATTGGGCATGTGTCAGGCAGAGGCTGTTACTGCCCAACCTAATACAGACACAATACATATCTGACATGCTGCAATAGTGTTAGGTAGTACAGCCTGTCAGAAATGGAGCTTTAAGACTTGTCAATCACACACCCTCTTGTTCTTTCAGAAACTGGAATAGAGAAATAAGCTCTACCTCAGTACTTTCAACCCTGTTCTGGTTTCTGATTGAGTGGAAGCTCCTGGGTCTACCCATGATATGCTGTACAAGGACAGGGGAGTCTAACTCATGGTCCTGTCCCAGATAGGTTTTTGTGTTTAGCAGCCTTAGTGTGAGTTTATTTGTGTGCTGGGGAATGCATGTGTAAGTCTGCATGACTGTCTTTGTGTGTGTGTGCCTGCAACAGTGCATGTATGTATGTCTGCCTCATCATGTTTTTAAGTCTGGGGGGGTCATTGCAAGTTTGGCAGTCTTTTGGGAAGACGGCCGCGGTGGTGACTGCCAAAAGACGGCCATGTTGGAGGTAATATGACCACCGTATTAAGAGTTACACTGTGAAGTCTGCCAAAAAACAGCCAAATTTCCGAACTGCCAGAACACTGGAGGACAGAAAAGACGCGATTCCACCACCAGCACCGCCAGCCTGACAAAATTCCCCCCACTAAATTACGATCCACAAGTCACCACAGCGGTTCTTCCCTGGTGGAAAACCATTGGTTGCCCGAAACGCGGTGGTCCCCACTCAGTTATGTCAGAACACAACACAACATTGGATAGTTTGAATATCCCATACCTGACACACATCCACACAGCAGCTATACATACTCACTGCACTATATAACACACCCTACACACAATCCTTTGCATCTTGAACGCCATACACAAACAAAGAGAAGCCTTTAAGATAAGATTTGGACTTGTACATTATAGGCACACATACAAATTTCACTCAGCACACACCCCGCATCAGCACAGCAATCACAATACACACATCACTAGCACACGCAGTCAGCTACAACCATCTCCCACTCACATCACAACACCCACACCACACTAATTACCGAACACTGCACTCTTATACTCACAACACCCCCACACACCATCTAAATAACCACTGCCATGTCCCCACAAAACACCCATGTTTCACTGATGACGAGTTGAAGGTCATGAGGGATGAAATAGTAAAGGTCGGAGCACAGGTCCAACAAACATCTATTGCCAGGAAAATGGAGTTGTGGCAAAGAATAGTTGACAGGGTCAATTCTGTAGGCAGTCATCCATGTACAAGGGAGGACATCAGGAAGAGGGGTAATGACCTACGAGGGAAGGTGTACTCCATGGCATCGAGGCACCAGCAAGCTACACAGAAGAATGGCAGTGGGCCCGCACCTTCTCCCCCTACTTTGACACCATAGGAGAAGAAGGTCTTTGACATACTGCATCCTGAGGGTCTGACAGGCATACCTGGGGGACTGGAGTCTGGTAAGAACTCACAACATTAATGTTACACAATTGTCTTGTCCTGCACACTCCCTCACCACCTAAACCCACCCTAATGTACTATTTTACCCATTACACCTCTCTCCAGATAGCCTAATGCCCCTATCTGGCATGCCACTTCTCCACTGTGCCCAACTGCCCTCACAGCCCTTGGAAATGGCATGTTAACTACTGGTTAATCTTATCACTACAACTCCCAGAATGCACTAGCCCACTATTGTGAAAACTTGTAATGTGCACAAAACATCACATATAATGCACGAACAACTAATATACTAGCTACAACCATCTAGATTGTTCTAGTGTGGAACAGGTCATGACAATGACAGCAATGCAATGGCTAACTCACAATAGCAACCAAAGCAAAACACAGCTAAAACTGAGTGACCATTCATAATGGCCACAGATCAAATATCCCAAGCCAGACATAGACTGACTTGGGTTGGAAAGTCAGATGGCTGAATTGATGCACATGCAGTACATCCAGATACAGGTCAATGTCCCTTGCATACTCATATACTGTGTTCCTACAAGGACACCATTGTGAAGCTCTAATGTGTGACAACTAGCAAGCCTGACCTTTCACTGGGTAACAAAAGTGAACTGTCATGTCAATAATCAGACAATAATAGATCCCATCTGCAGTGCAATCTGTATCAAACTAGTCTAACAACTATTAACATGGAGTACGGAAATCAAATCACATAGTTGTATGTACAGCTAAGCGATGCTGTGCAGCAGCTGTCAATGTCATTGAAGGGAATCATGTTAAGGCCCTGTGTGCATCTCACACAAATGCTTCAAAACACCTTATCTCTGTGTCTCACACCCTCCACAGGTAACCTTGCCATTGCAACAATGGAGAGGATACCAGAGACTGTCACTCCCCCTCTGTATGAAGGCCCCACTGAGGACAACACCTTTGGATGTCTGGACACTGATGAACAACCTGGCCCATTTGGGACACCTGGTCAGTCAATGACTCTCAGCCTCACCCTGCCCACATCAACTCCAACCAACCTTGTTGCATCACCACCACAGGCCACCATTCACCACCAAACCTTTGTCCCTAGGGCTGTGTCATCTATTGTGTGCCCCACAGTATAGGTACCTGAGTCTAACCTTGCCACCCCTGACAATGATGGACCTGCAACCACTGGGAGTGGGCACACTGTGCCAGGTGTACAGGCATGTGGGGATAGGATACATGGGAGGGATGCTGTGGGCCAGAGGATGGGCAGTCAAAGGGACACAAGTGGCCAGGAAACCATCTCCCAAGTCTTGGGAGCCTACTAAAGTTCCCAAGGCAGGATGGGCCAAGTCATCACCATGTTGGGAAAATCAAAGGCTGCAGAGGGACCATCACCAGGAAGTCATGTTGCAGTGGCAGGCATAAAATGGCCAAATAGCTACCATTGCGGGGGTGCAGAGGTACATCAATACCACCCTGATTATGTTTTCTACACAATATCTGTCCCTTTCCACTAGCAATGAAAAATCAGACCCTTCAACATCTGCAGCTGGTAGTAGAAAAGAGGCCCAGCCAGGGGAAGGTCATGCCTCAAGAAACCCCTGTCTCTGTAGCTGAAGAACCCCCCCTCAAACATGGACATTCACCCAGATATCCGGCAGGAGCAGATGCCAAGACCAAACCCACTGCCAGGAAGTAAACCTCTCCTTATTAGTTCCCCTTGTGTTCCACAGATACACCCTGTTGACTGTTCTGAAAACTAACTCCATTTTCCCATGGTACAAGGACACTGGACCTGTGTTACCAACTGGTGTAGCATTTACCCTGATGAAATCATCCACCATGACTTTACCCATCACTTTTATGTTCAATGATTTTACTATCATTGTTACAGATTTCCTTCTGATATACACAGTAAATCACACTTAAACACATGTTCTGTGTATGTGTCTGTTATCATCCACGTACAATAGTTATGCATGCCAACTCTAGTGTGGTCATGTCCCCCTGCATAGAATAGCCATTGTAATGGACATCAAACAGGGATTCCATCACCAGGAGACTCAAAACAACAGAAATGTTACAGGTCAGATGTCAAAGAAGTTGAAATCCACTTCTACACAAATGTATAGTTAGTATTGCAATCAGCACATAGAGCATGACGGAGAGTACCACCAGGATGTATGCTAGGGTGTCATACAATGCAAATACACAGGATACAAAAGTCAGGGTCATGATAATCTACCTACAAGGCAGGGGCACACTGATAGGTCCTCTGTATCACCTGGTATAGGCTCATCACATACCCATACGATAGCTACTAAATCACAGATCCAATGGAAAATACAAAGATGATAACTGAGGTACCCAGTACTGAAACTTTTCACCAACATTGGTCCCATATCTGTAGGATTGTCACTCACCTATGTCAATCTACAGTGACATGCACCTTGAACTGCAAAGTAATAACACAATGACAGCTATGTCCAATGTAGATCACAAAGTATGCCATCTATTGTGAAGTGAAAGGCTATGATTCAACCTTTACACCTGTGCCAAACACTTCTCCAGACATATAATACACCAGTTGACATCCTACTGTACCCAACAGGTGGAAGAAATAGTACAAGTATTTCCACACCAGTGTTATGACGATATAATATTCAAGGTTACACCCCACTTAAACAATACTAATATTACCAGGTTTCAGTCATGTACACTTTTCGTGTCTGTCAGCAATTCCCATCTGCTTCTGACACAGTATTTCTTAAGCCAAGATTGCTGAGCCAAACAGGTTCTAGGCAAATCTATGAGTGAAAGGGAAAAAGGATAGGACATAGCACAAAACATTATACACATCAGAGAAGACATTTCCAGAAGTGTAAGTTTGCATCTGATGTAACAATACATTAAATTGCACAACTCTCTGTCCTGTACACAATACAAACTTTCATTCTTCATTCACAACTCACTCATAGGTATTGGAGGTCACTGCACCCCACAGATGATGAAAGAAAGGATGTGTGATGCTAACCATTTACATCTGATTGTACACTTACATAGCAATAATAGGTCCTCTTCACATACCTGTCTATCAGTTGAAGTACCCTGTCAGTTGTCTGACCCTAGAGTCTCCTGCTTCCTCTTCCTCTGGCTGTTCATCACTTGGAATATAACCATTTCCACCCACAGGTTCAGCTACCTCTCCCTCATCTGCTATCAATGGTATCTGACGTCTCAGGGCTAGATTGTCGAGCATGCAGCAGGCAACTATTATTTGACATACCTTATGGGGTGAGTAGAGGTGGGCTCCTCCAGATAAGTCCAAGCACCTACATCTTACCTTCAGGAGCCCAGAGGTCCACTCAACTACACCCCTTGTCCTCCCATAGGCCTCATTTTAGCAGACTTCCCCTGCAGTGGTTGGGTACCTCACTGGTGTCAACAGCAAAGGATGGTTTGGATAACCAGAGTCACCTGTGAACACAATGTGAGAACAACACAAACATGTATGTGTGACATGCTATATTGTGATGACAAGAGACATAAATTGCAAACGCACATTTCAATGGTAACTTACCAACCAGCCAGGCCCTCTCTGTGTAGGATTGTGTCATTAGCAGTGGGATATTGCTGTTTCACATGTTGGAGGAATCATCCGCTGAACCTGGATACTTGGCTGTGAGTTGTGAGATGTACTGGTCTGCCAGACACACCACCTGAATCTTGATTGAGTGGTAGTTTTTAATGTTCCTATACACGTGTTCATTGACATAGGGAGGTACCAAGGCTACATGTGTGCCATCAATGGCTCCTACTACATGTGGAATGTGTCCCATCTCATAAAAGCTTACCTTCACATAGGCCAAATCTGCACTTTGGGGAACCCTGATGTAGCTGTCCAGGTGTTTTATCAATGCACACAATACATCCTTCCGACCTAGACTGAACATGGGCTGAGACATCCAAGCTGTTAGAGCCACTGTATTCTGAAAGAACCCTGTGGCCAGGAAGTATAGCACTGACAAAACTTGAATGATGGTAGGTATGCAATAGGGTTTGCGAATGGCAGGCATCAAATCTGGGTCTAACTGATTACAAAGATCCATGATGGTATGAAGATTCAGACGATATGTCTGAATAATATGTCTTTCCTCCATGGTGTGCACGTCTACTAGTCTTACTCTCCCCATGGCAGGGTAACTATGTTAAAACATGTAAACATAATATGAGAAATGCAGAATGCACACATCAAGTACAGCTAATTATATTCCTCACACTTAGCAGCTGTAGAGGATGGTTACTACATATGACATGCACAGTACTGCACCTAGCTATGCATTAGATTACACAATCCAGGGTGCACACTGACTACTATAACAATGAGCTAGAACTCATGAATTCAACTGTAACTGTCAATGTGTGTGAGACTAATGTGTTATACATGACTCAGACATATTATTGGACTTCATCCACATTTTCCTGACAAATAGGAACCTATGAGTAGCTATCATCACATGTCCTCAAACAACACAGCATTTACAGCACAGATGCACAAAACGTCACCCAAACATGAGGGTAGAACATACAGATGTACAGCTCAATAGGGGGTTAAGTTAATGACACACATTAGGAAACACTTCCATACATGAATTGTGTTCAAAATGGCAGGCACCTGACCCTCTATACTGGACAGGTATAAGTGACTTAAGTCTGCCGGCAGAAGTCACCATGGCGGCAGGCAGTAACAACCGCAGTGTAAATTGCCAGTGGAAGACAATGCTGCCTTTGGTGGACTTGGGACAATGGCGACATCCGCTGGCAGTGACAGTCATGTGTGTGGCAGCTATGACTGCCATCTTCTGCAGTATTGCTCATTTGACTCCTGACACTGCTGCCAGCTAGACCTCCATGACCTGAGCTGCTGTGTACTGCCTCTGAGAGCTATCATGCCATGTCCTGCAGGTGATAGGGCCCCTGCCTTCACCCCTGAAGAGCTGGAGAAGCTAGTGGAGGAGGTCCTACCCCTGTATGACCAGCTATATGGTGCACCAGAGAAGGTGAGTCCAGTGTCATACCAATGTGTGATAGGTGTGGTGTTTGACGTTGTACTGTTAATATAAAATTGTGAAGGCGTGTGCGCTAAGAGGATGAGAATGTGTGCCAACTAGCGGTCCACAGCTGGCACAGCCCCAACTGTAGGAAGCTGTCGGAGGACCTGAAACACTGGCCCCGAAAAAACGCTAAGGCCCAACTGGGACTGTCCTCCCAACAAGGGAGTGGTGTCCGTCGGACTACCCACTCATCCAAATGATGTGTTATGTAGCTCTAAGGTGTCAGACCACTTCTATTTCAATGTATCTGCTCTATGTGCAACATTGGGTCTGACATATTAATTACAGGGCCTAGTTCTCCGATATCCTGAAACAGTTGTAGACTTCATGTGAGGCTGACATCTGATTCAGGCTATTGGTACGGCCAATATAGTACTATCCCTATGAGGTTTGAGGAGGTTTCCCATTGTCATGTAATATTCATACAATGGGGTGTCACGTAGGCTCTCATTATTCTAATGAGACTACTGGATTTTGATCGGCAGAATCGTCCGCTGTGTGGGGAGTCTGAGTCTGACCCACTGCAGGTGACACATTTTGCTCCGGACAACTAGCAGTGCCTCATCCCTACCCAAAGGCAGGGATGACTGGGCAGCCGAGCGCATGACATAATTGGTTTGTCAGGGAAGTCGTGATCACTCAGGTGTCATCCGTTTCTCTCAGTTACATTAGTCTCATATATACAATGACAAACAGCGGCAGTATACGTTTCAATAATGTTTGTAATGAAGCAACTGCATCTTAGATAGCAAAGCGTAAGCAGCAATAACCAGGACGACACAGTATGACAGTATTAAAATTGTGACAAGGAGAGTGAAGCATAAGAATAACGCTACCATATTGTCACTACAGTCAGTAGACTAACTCCTACCAAGGCTATGATAGAGTACGGCGTGTTACGCTCTATTTCTGCCCTTCAGGTTCCCCTGGGAAGACATCATCCCCCATACCTGAGCAAAGGCCTGTGATCTGCAAAACAGCTGCAGCCAAGCATTTGGCAATCAGCATACCGACATTCTCTGGCTGGAATCTCCCTCTAACGTGTAAAGGACAGGGAAGTGTTTTTATAATAACACAGCTGATGTTCTGAGAAAATGTCCCTACGTAAGGATGAGTGTTTTCTACGAATGTCGGAGATTAAACTTATACCATGTTCACCGGCAATGTACCTTGCTGTAGCCTTGGAAGAAGCACAGAGTGAGCAAGAATGTTTTGTTTGAGAACAGAGTGCTGGCCTAGGCAAAAACAATGAGATAAACAGAAAAAAACAAAACTGTAAAAGTGGCTATTGTAACAATAATAAATTAAAGCCAAATAAAATATATCTAGGTTAGAGTGCACAGCGGCTTGGCCTAGTGTGTTAAAATAATGTGCATGAACTGTAGCTAAAATAGCTACACAACAGGGGTATGTGATGTTTGAAAAGGATGGACATTCCACAATGGGGGACTTATGTTGTCTTTTAGCCCCTAACATTTTTTGGCTTTACATTGACGTGGACAAATAACTTGTATACCAATGTGTTTGTTGTAGGGAAGGCAAATGGCTAGGCTATTTGACCCTTTGCCCATGTGCCATGTCCATGCTAAATATGCCAATGCCATACCAAACATAAGAGTGCTACACACAGTATTTGCTGCCTACATCATGTCTCAATTGATACTTCGTGGCTGATCATATATTGTAGGCCATTTTTTCCTAAACTTACTTTAGCTGATCTGAGGCTATTTGAACAGGTTTGATTTTGCCTCTGCTCATATTATCCTGTATAATGGTGTAGCAGAAGTTCCACATCACATACACCTGTTGGTGTTGTGAGATATGTTGTCAGTAAACTAGCCGTTCTGTATGTGCATGTTCATTCATGGGTACATTGATTTTCAGTTGTGTAAGTGTTTATTCAGGACTTAGCTAGTGAGAGTCACATGTCAAGACAGCTGTAAGTGATGTAAGTGTATTCATGTTGTCATGCAGAGACTCTGAATCAGCATGTCAGGTGGAATGTTATGAGCCCTCCTAGCACATTGTTTTCTGTCCATAGTTGTGTTGCTGTTACAATGCTCTCTGTGATTGTCTGAGGATATATCGTGTGTGCTAGGTAGCCCCCAACTACAGTACATGGAGTTGTTGTGTATTTGACAATGTCTCTGAATAGTGACTGCAGAAAAACCTGAAAAATATTTTATTAGCATTTACATAGCTGTTTTCTAGACAAGGAATGTCAAATTGGGATGGCTACTGTATGGGACTGCCACATGGGTATTCATCAGAGAATGTTGCCACTGTGTGAGTTATGTACAGAATGATCAGCTAGGCTTGTTATTGGAAGGCAATGTGTTGTGTCATATGTGAAGTGAGATGACTTTCTTTCCATGGAACATGACTTTTGTTCATGAACTTGGAAGGTGTGGAGTCAGAGTAGGCATGATATTGTGTTATCTATCACCTGTATTTCTTTAGACTGATATGATGATGGACAGTGATGAGCTGTGTGGGGATGAAATCTTTGCTTTAGCCAGGCCATGATGAGCTTAATGGCTTGGAGTTACAGGTTATTTGATGGGATGGTCAAGTAGTGCTCAAATAGCTGGCTTATGATGTTGGTGAGACAGATGACAAATGGGGTAGTTGGAAGCATCATAACTGCTGTGATGAAGGCTCTGAAGGGTTGTTAACTGGGACTTTCTCAGCAGGAGATGTATACCTACAGTTGTGCATGTTGTAATGTGTGTGTGAGAAGAATGTGATGACCCTCACTCTCCCTCTCTCTCCAGCCCTCTCTCTCTGTTTGTGAGCATCAGCATCGGCAGGGGAAGGAGATGGGGCACAGGTGAGTGGGGAAGCTGCCAGCCACGGGATCTAGACTGATGAGACTACTGAAAGCGAGGGAACCAGTGGCCCAGAGGGTGAGGGGAGTGTCATGGGGGACACAGGATTGATGCAATCATCCTCGGAAGCCTCCTCCAGTGGACACTCCCTGGCATTGGTGGACCTATCTGGGACCACCCAGCACCATCATTGTCCACCACCCCCTTTCCACCACCAATCTCCCTGAAGTTCCCCACCCAGTTGGCTGCGCCTTCTCACCAAAGAGGTTGGACGTCTCTTTTGCCGCAGGCACCTCTTCCCCTGCCCCAGTCAGCCCTGCTGCCCTCAATGAGGAGGCTATTGACCTCCTGAGGTCAATCTCCTGTGGGTCAATTGACCATCGTGAATGCCATCCAGAGACTTGCAACTCAAGTTCAACAGAGTAACGCATTCCTGGAGGGCATTCATGGTGCACTGGCTGTCCTACAGAGATCCTGTCAGGCTCTGACCTCCACACTGTCAGCAGCCAGTCACCCTTTGTGTTCTTTTCCCCCTCAACCTTTCCTCTTCCCAATCCTAAACCCCTCTTCCCCAGCTAAAGCACAGAGAGAGAGAAGCATCCAAACACCTCAACATCCAAGGATAGCGCAGACACACATAAGCACCACAAGACACACCACTGGCATGCCCACAAGTAACATACTTCTGCATGCACATCAACTGTCACAACCTGCCCTGACATCCCCACCACTCCCAGCATTACAGACCCAACACCTGACACACCTGCAGACACCACACCAACAATCACAGATCCAGCCACTACTCCCATCTCACCCACAGACATCACAACAGTGGACCCTAAGACATCCAGCCCAGTCACCACATCCACAGACACCACAACCACAGACACACCTACATGGAGCCCATCAACCATACCTGCAGTCACCCCCCAACAGACAGTCACCCATCCACCATGGCATCTCCCAGCACCTCCACCTCCCCTTCTCCCAAGTCACATAAACGCCCACTCTCACTCACTGAACAGACACCCACCACCCACAAGCATACCTCGCACAAACATGCAGCCAACACATCCACACCAACACCTCAGACAACCACTCCCTCTTCCTCCACACCTAAACCCTTTTGCCATGACCGTCCCTTTGTGACAAAGAAAGCTTTCCTATCAGAGTTTGCCCTTTTCCCCACTCCACTCCCACTTCCACCTAGAAGACCTCCCCTGACCCCCCTGCAAGTACCCATGCCCATCCCCCTCCCAAGAAGTCAACCCCTCCCCAACCCCTCCCCAAGAGTACCGAACCCTCCCCTAATCCTCGACCTAATCCCCCTCTCTAAAGCCAAAACCCAAAGGTCCCCCTCCCAATCCAAAGCCCCAACCTCTGCCCCCAATCTCTGAGGTGCCTGCCTGCACCCTTGATGCCCCCTACCTGTGGAGGTTACATGGCAGTCAGGAGTCAAGTTGGGGGCACACACATGTTGCACAATATTTTCTTAGACTGGCATCTAGCCTTGGACATTTTCACAATATTTATACAAATATTATATATATGGACCAACCTGTTGTTGGTTTCAACATTACATCTTTGTCCTTCATTTCTTTTCTTAGGGCAGATTTGGTCTTGGCTGACATTGTTTGTGTGTGAGCATGTGTGTGTCAGTGGTGGTTGTGCTATCAGCTTTGTCTGGGCAGCATGTGTGGTTGTGTGCAGAGCATTTGTCCCCCAGTGATGGGTGTGTGTTGTGTGATGGCCATGTGTATGTTGGGGACATGTTTCTGTGATGGTATTGAGTGGTGTTTGTGTCGACATGTGTTAGTTGCAGTGTAGTGTGCCTTTGTGTGGATGGGCTGTGTGTGTGAGTGTGTGTGAAGAATGCTATGTTAGATATGTTGTGATGTGTGTTTGCATGGTAGATATTATGCTGCGTTGTATGGTTGTGTGATAGTGTTTGTCCCCTGGTGGTAGCAAGTAGTGTTGTATGTATGATTTGTCAAGGGGTAGTGTATATTGTGGGTGTTTGCCAGTACTTTGCTGGTGTTGTGATTGTGGTTTAGAAATTATGTTTGGTTATGTTGTGTGTTGTTGTGTGTGACTGTGTCAGTGCTGTGTATCTGGGGGTTGGTGTGTGTTTTTGAAGTGCATGTGTGTGTGATGGCAGTAGTCTGTGTACTATGTATGTGCAGGTGTGTATGTGGCTGTGTGTGAGTGTCCGTGTCAGTGTGAGGTTATGCGTGTGTGTGTGTCGCCCTTGCCACCCATTCCCGATTTGTATGTTGTGTGTTTATAGGTACTTTGACATTTTCCAACAGTGACAGATAAGTGTGCGTAGTCACTGGTTCCGAAGTCCCTGGGTGAGCAGGAACAGCAGGAAGATGTCTAGTTCTGGTTCCTTGGTGGCTCAGGATGAGTATGGCTTCCTGAAGGACAGTGTCTCCTTTTATATAGTTGGTTCCACCTGGGTTGTAATGCTGGCACGACCTCATAATCAGTCCGGTAGAAACCTGGTCTCCACAGGCAGCTAACGTCGTCCATGACGGTGCCAGCAGTGGTTTGGCAGTATCCTGCTGGAATACTGCCATGGTCATAATTTTGCAGTCGTCTCCACCAGCCTGTTGGCAATACAACCGCCACCACCAACATGGCAGACCTAAGACAACCAAACTTGTAATGAGGCCGCCTGTGTGTGTGGTTTTGTGTGGTGTGTGTCTGTGTGTGGTGTGTGTGTGTGTGTGTTTGTGCAAGTGTGTGTGCGCATGAGCAATCTGAAATCCTGTGAGGTGAGGGGGCATAATGATTATGCACATAATGTCACCTCCAACAGACTTTGCATCAGGACATAGGGAATAACAGACAAGCTGCCTAAAATAAATACCTACATCAAGAAAATAGGCTGCAATAGTTGCACCCATGTTGGTGTTTGCAAGTGTGAATGAGTGTTCCTATGGACTGCAATTACAGACCAGGTCAGTTAATGGTTAACATCTATACGGCTCTACCTACTCATGTTCTCTGTTGTTTCTCTGTTATGGATCTGGGTCATTTTGGTACCACTATAGGTCAATATAGTTATAGAGAAACTTTTTTAATAAACTTTTTTTGTTTATGTTTCATACATTTCTGTTGTCATATATTATTGTGTGAACCTGAAATTATAATTATTCTGCCCCATTAAACAATTGCAGCCTCAGCCACGCTCTTGTTCTTGATGCATGAAGAAAACATCATTTAATGTGTATTATTATTGAACTAAAACAAACAAATTGCAAATAGTTAAATTTGCAATTTCCTGTCTTCCAGATATTTAATCATTTTCACGTGAAACGTAGAGCAATCAACGGGCTTAACTGTGCCTAAGAGCTCATAAGAGAAACCACGAAGTCAACAGAAATTGCTTCTAGTCATTAATAACGGGAGGAGAAGGCTTTCACCTTCCTAATTAGCCTCAGTTAGGGATCGGGATTCTGACTGACAGCATAACGTTTCACACACCTTATGATTTATTGACTTGTACCAGCATCTCATTATTGAGTTTGCGCAGTAATTAACTTGACATAGCAGAACTCAGATGTGGTCTCCTGATGTTTAAATGAACACGGTGATATTAAGAGACAAGGAAAACAAATATTGGAATACATCCGAAAGGTGCAAATTACCGACATACACAATTGACAACCCCATACACTGAGATGCAGAAAGGACATACCTTAGATTCGTTTGATTTGGAATATACTGACATGCCACACATTCGCAGTAGTTGTTTTTTTCTATTTGGGATGTCTGGACATATGTACCCCCTTGTAGAACATGCAAGTGGGTACATATGGACCCCTCGTGGGTCCATAACTCAATAACAGATATAATTTAGATTTAATTCCATTTGCCTCTAGGAATGCCATCCCAATCCGATTTCAAAACCTAATGGAGGGAACAATCATGTGGGTTTGATGAAAGAAGTGTGGTTTCGGCTTTGAGATTGGTTGAGTTGCCCACATCATACTTTAGGACTGGAGTATTACGTATTCACAACGTTTTTCAATGAGATTGACGGTTTTATTTCGTCCAGTGTCTCTAGACAATAAGTTATGTCTTCAAAGCAACCGATTAGAAGGGAAACATTTGCTTCCCTACGCCATTTGCATCCTTGTTGATGTCCCCGATCTGACAAGCCTTTCGTCTGCTGAATATGACATCATACGTGGATTTATTCACATGTAAATGTATACCATCTTGCTGTCATTTTAATTGCACCTAAAACTTCAAACAGAAATGGGCTGTGGTAGTCCCAAGGTTAATTAATTAACATTAATTGGTGAACATGTACAAACTCACGGGCTTCTGGGTGTTCATAAAATGTTTGTGGATAAGTTGCCTTCCTTCAAAATGGCCTACGATTTATTCTTAATAAGGGCATGAGTGAATCATTTTCTAGGACGTGAAAGGGAAGAGAACACCCAAAATTATTATAGGTCGAAGAAATTAAATTTCTTAATGGATACAAAAAAAAGTTGTTGGGGGAAAATATGAAAAAGTAGCAGGGACACATGCTCACCTCTTTCATTTCTGAATGTTTATGCATGTGAGTGCTCCTTGAGGCTGTGAATGCAGCATCCTGAAATTGTTTGGGAAATCTATGAAAGTCAGAAATGTAGCCCAAATTTAGGATTAATACTGCATAAGCAATTTGCAATATTAGGGCAGGTAAAAAGACAGGGCCTAATTACTAGTCTGGTGGTCATTAGTCTGGACTGCCACTGCTGTGTTGGTCTGACTGCCAAATTACGACTCTGGCAGTCCAACCACCAGGGTACCACTGTCTCCGCCGAGATCGGTGATCCTTCGAGCTGATGGCATGTGCAGGTTGCAATCAGCCAGGGCGGCACTGCACGCAGCTGGTACTGCTATTTAAAGGCTGGTGGAAAAAATGTACAGGGGGCCACAGGGGCCTGCAGCATGTGCAGTGCATGTGTCCGCCTGCCCAACACCCTCATAATGTACAATGTTTGTCTGCAGACAGTGCGCATTATGTGGGTGCTGGTGCCCCCTGCAGGCGGCAGTAATCAAGCTGGCGGCAGTGCTGCTACCACTTTCCCGCTGGGCTGACCGGTGGAAACCTTGGTTTCTGCCCATCAGCCCTGCGGAAAATTCATAATGGGTCTGGCGGGGAGGTTACCACTACAGTGGTGGCCACTCTGTCATTAGTTTGGCGGACGGGTATTCCCGTCCATCAAACTCATAATCAGGGCCTGAATGCTCACTTGCAATTTTACTTATATTTGTAATGGCTAATGAGGTATGAGGGAAACATATTAATTGAAACTACACAATACTGTTTCTTTCGATGTATCAGTGATGATGCCCAATTATACATCACCCAGTGGTCCTGCTCTAAACCACCCTTTGCTCCATTAATTGCACATCTCTACATCAATGAATTCAACATTAACAACACTCCCATGGCACAGAACTCAGTGCTCACCTTATGCATATTGTGCTGTGGTACCCTGAAGTTCATCAACAAGTGTTTTTATAGGGCACATAGTACATTGTTTCCATGATACACATCACGGAGTTCCCTTCTTAAGATTATGGCCCAGTGCTCCTTGAGGCACGCAATATATGGTGCATATCCCCTGTACTCCCCTAAAAAACACCTTCTACTCCCCGTTTCACATCACCTTATGCTTATATCTTCACAATAATCTCTGCCTCTACTGTTAAACTTGCTCCCTAATTTAGATTGGAGGTGACTATTACCAGCAGCAGTTGGACTGCACACATCAAGGAAGAAGGCAGGGGTTAGATATTGCGGCCAACTTGTTTCCAATACATTTGGGCTGTTTATAATTTTTGGATTTTGACTTAAATCACTTACATATTTCCAAAAGTCTTTTGAGTTTGTCTTCTTGCTGAAAAAAAGGATCTTACTTTAAAGGACCTATCCTGCTGCAAAAGCTTTCTATATATCTTTTGTAGGCATACTGAGTTTTCCGACTTTGTCGGATCATTAGGGGAGTCCCTCAGTAAAAGTAGGGCCCTATTCAGTTTCCTATAGGCAACTAATGCAGGAGTGGAAAGCTTGACTTTTTATAAGTGTCCAGATATAGTTGCAGTCTTATTTTGTCTGGGGAGAATTGATGATGGGTAGATGTCTAGTAGGGTGGTCAAGAAGAAATACCAGTTTTTTTTTTTGTTCAAGCTTAAACATATCTTTTATAATCCATACAGCATTGCTTCTATTGATTCAATTGCACTTTCTGACCTTCTTAATTCTTGAGATGACTTGCTTCTAAGTTACATGGGGGATTGGTTATAGGCTCATAAGTGACGTAGAAGACAACTAGCTCAGTAACTTGTGGCCAATAATCTCTTCCCAGTTTATCTTCGATCTGGAATATGCTCATCAAGGAAGATAAACTCAATGTTGTTTTTGTAAAGTCTGTTGTTGAGTATGATAGGTCGATGTCAGGGTGGTTGGGGCAATCAAGTGTGAAGGTCCTCAGAACACCATACTCACGGTAGCTATCAGACTGCTGTGGGTGTGTCGGTCTGACCACCACATTGCGAGGTTGGATGTCAGCTCCACCAACCGACCACCGTCTCCCCACCAGGATCTGATATCCCGACGGCAGTGCAGGTGGGAATCAGCCAGGGTGGCGCTGAACTCAGCATCGCCCTGGCTGATTCCAACCTGGTTCTCCATCAACCAGCCAGTATCGCAAGGGTGCTGGTACCCGCCGCGGACGGCAGCACTGCTGCTGGCTCTATTACAAGCTGGCGACAACGCTGCTTTCGCTTTCCCACTGGGTTGACCGGCAGAAACCTTGGTTTCTGTCAGTCAGCTCAGTGGGAAATTCCTAAAAGGCCGGTGGGGAGGTCACCACTATAGTGGTGGCCACCCTGTCAGGAGCTTTTGCGGACAGGTGTTCCCGTCCACCAAACTCAGAATCAGGATCTAAGTCATGATCATTAGGTGTATTATTTATTCCACTGATGTTCCAGGTGCACATTTTCAAGCATTTAATTAATCGAACTGTGTCCGGAGACAAACAGAGAGAAAGTCAGGGCCTACTATAGTCGTGTACTGCAGTAGAAAGCCAGTCCAACTCTAACTGCAGCAAGTTGAGCTTTATCTGGAGTAGAATTATAATTATTTTTGGCATATTTCTGTTCCTTATTTGTGCTGTCTATTGGATTTCTAAGAACTGAGTACACATAGTTAGTACTTCCTTCCTGATTACCTTCCCTTTGTGTTGCTTTTTCTAGAAGCGGAGTAGGATAGCCAGCTGGGACATGTATGGAGGCAACAATACCCATGCTTCAAAAGAGTTCCCTTCCTGCAAGATTTGTCTTGCAATCGAGCTGGAAGCCCATGCAACTAATTTGGATTCCAATTATGTCAAAGGGTAGCCCTAAAAACATTTAATTTCAGGATCAGGAAAGGGGGAACAACAACAATGAACACTTCCCGCTAACCAATAAAAATTGATCAGTGAAATTAAACCAATATAGAGAGACCCAAAAGCAATTATTTAATTTACCTTTTTATTTTACTTTGCATGAATCAGTTTTCTAACAATATTTTTTATTCTCAATTTTGTCGTTTTCACGAGAGATTTCTTGATGTGACAACAGTACTTAAAATACATACATTAATTTTGTAAACAACACTACATGACATAGAAAGACAAATGCACACAATACTTTACATTGGAATGTTGCAATCACCCTTCTCGCCAATCACTCATTCACTCATATATCACTGCCATACACTCCATATGTATCAGTCCCTTGCAATCCAAGAATATAAATCTTTAACAGTCTGCCAGGAGATTCTTCATTTTTGGACTTCCAATAATGTGTCTTGATCTGGGCTTTTCCAGAAAGTTGGTCAACGCACATTTCAGTGGCCTAAAGGTTCTTGTAACCACCTTCTTCAGGACCCTAAGCTCTGTAATTTCTTAATTAACATCTCACAATTGGGACACACAGTGAATTCCGCAAAAATGGAAACAGTTTCTTTGTTATATGCTGAGTTGCTTTATCACCGATCTCGTTTGTATCCCCTTGTGGTTGGGTCTGGTTTCCAATTTCTATCTGTGTACCTATACAGTTTGCCTTGAGGGGAGCATCTGTGACATTTCTCTTCTTATTTCTAACCTTCCATGACTTTTTGTTTTGTCTTTTTGTCATTGCCTGCCTCCTCACTTTGCTGGTCATTTGACACTCATGCATCCGTCTCTTAAGGTCAAGAGCTATCTGTATTCAATATAGTTGTTGCAGTTCTCTGTAAAATGCTTAAAGGGTTATGATTTTCCAGTTTGGCTATATCTGTACTATCTCACCAAGGCTGAAGTTTCAATGTTGTTTGGGAGGATTTTGTCACCTTGGAGACAGATGCCCCCTTGCTACATTTGGGGGAACAGAGTGTCTCATCCTTATCTAAGTTCCCAGCAGTAATATGACAATTATTTGAAATTCCTTAGGGGTTAAAGCATAACAGCCATAGTTCCAATGCACCTGGAACCAATGTAATAATGTTAGTTTGCAGTATCATTTAGCACTTAAATGTCAGTGTTAAATATGTTTTTGGAAAGGTAGCCATTTTTCTCAAAAATTCAGCTTATGTGTTCTGAAAATACATACGTTTGTCTCAAGTATGCAGTCTCAATTTTGATATTTGTGTATTAACTCAACCAAGCAAACGCTTCTAATTTGTAGGGGAGGTAGCAAACAGTAGAGCTACTAACAGATAGTTAGAGAGCTATCAGTAGATCATAAGGCTAGTCTTCAAATAATCCAAGCCTAGAACAATAGTTTAAGGATAAGTGGTAACTGATGGATGGCAGATGATAGAGTGTTAATGGCCAATAAGAACATAAGATGGGGGAAGAGGGCAATCCAACTTGTGCCTACGTTAACATTAAAGAAAACTGAATGGATGTTTTGTTAATCAACCTGAGCAGCTGGGTAGAATAGAGCCCTTTCATTTTAAAAATTATGTTTGCCCTATCCCAATGCCCTCTTTTTTTCAAAAAATTATAGCTCCACTCAGAAGTTGAAAGCTTACTTTGTATCGAGAGAAAGTGTAAGATGCCTTTTCGCATACCATATTATGCTAGACAGCATGAGAAGATGATTAAAGGACCTTCACGTGGGTACAAAATCCAATTAAAATCATAAATCAGGTGATTTGGTAAGATTTTCGCTAGAATGTTTACATCACAATAATAACATCAATGGGTTGGTAACTGCCACAACACATCAGCTCTTCTACATGTTTTTCAAGCTAGAAGATTTTAGCTTTATAGAAACCTGTTGGAAGTTCACTAGTAGTCTCACCTCCCTTAAAAACGTATAAAGTACAGGTGCAAGTCAAGTGTTTTTAATTTTACACAATTCCCCTGGGTTCTGCAAGTTGGTATACCCTTTATGGCCTTCTCAATTTGCTCAATTGAGAGCTCTCGCTCCAAAAGTTGCCTGCCTTCAACAGTAATTGACCAACATGGTGACACTGGTCAGGAAGTGTTTCTCCGAGGTTTAACATCAATAAGACATAAGTTAAACAAACGGCTGACAAATGAGGTGAAAATATTGGGTATGTCATCTAGACAGATATGGTGATTTATATTAATGTTGTACATTCCTGCGATCATTGATTACAACTTCCTCTATGTAAGTTGAGTGGCTAGAAAATGTCCTATATTATCACATTGCTCACAGACCACAAGTTTAGTGCAGATAGTGCATACTGTTGTAAAGCCATTTTAGTGATGTCTTTGGGCACGTTATTTTAGCAACTGGGCCTGCTGCTTGGGCCCTCTAGCCTAATAGTATTTTATTCTGATTTATTTTTTTATTTAGGAATCAGCCACATTCGTGGTGGTGTTTTCTTTTCTTTATCTAGTTGTTCTCTTGCCTAGGAATGCACTACATTACTTAACGTGATATTCTTTTTACTCTGTGCCTTCTTCAAGGCTGTAGTGAGATAGGATTGTCGGCACAAGTGGTACAGTGTGTCTCTAACATTCACAAAAACACACATATTTTTATGTGAGGACATTTGTCAGAACATCAGTTGCTTTATTATAAAAACACTTCCCTGTGTCATACACGTTAGAGGGAGGTTCCAGCCAGATGACCACGATGGCATGCTGCCTGACTCTGATACAGCTGCTTGCTGAGGCCACCTCTTCCCTGTTCCGCATGGGTAGGATGTCTCTATAAAAACCAGGCATCTTCACCACTGTCATATTGTGGTATGGGGGATAATGTCTTCCCAGGGGGAAATCCTGAAGGGCAGATCAGGGCTTATCCTGCTGTGCTCTAACATGGCTTAGGTAGGAATTGCACATATTGGTCATAGTGACAGTATGGTGAAACATTTCCTTTGTTTCACTTTTCTTGTCACCATTTTGCTTCTAGTACATTTCATCATTCTAATTATTGCGTTTCATGCCATTTTATCTAAGACACAGATGATTCAATAAACCTTATTGAACCATTTTCTACCTCTGTTTGTCTTTACATGTGTGAGACTAATGTTACTGTTAGAAAAGGATGAGATTTGATCTACAACGATTTCCCTGCAAAGCCATAACATCATGCGTCCGGTTGCCAAAATTGGCCCTGCTCTTAGAGATGATGTGCTGCTAGCTGGCTAGAAACGGATTAGGCCGACAGTTGTCACATGGTGTGGGATTGGACTAAGTTCCTCACAATTCATATGATGATGCCACCCAAATTCAGCAGCCTCACTAGCATAATGAGCCTCAACGTGACAATACTGGGCATTGGGAGTGAAGAGGGTGCTAAGGTTAAGTCTCTATATGTTTTGCTACACTGCTGTTTATAGTACTCTTGAGTCAAAGTTTGAATCACTCCTTCCAGACATATTTGCTAAATGTGTGTTCTTGTTTGGGCAAGGCAGTATTTCTCACCATGAAGCCCAGACTCTAGTGCTACAAAGTCAGAGGGTCTGAGATTAGCTTATGAAGGCCTCATTAAGTTCCTGAAATGTTCTCTTTTTAAAGAAGAGCTACACTCCCAGCCTAGGGACCTGGAACCTCCAATAACACTATGCACGTTTTTTGTTGTGAAATATTCCAAAGGTCATCTCTACAATCAGGGGGTCATATCAGGTGGTCCTCCAAAGACCTGTTGTCAGGGGCATTGAGGAAATGTCAGAGCACAGCCATGTTGGGATTTAGGGAAAGATGCAATCCTAAGAAGAGTGTAGTCTAGTCAGGGATTTAGGGAAAGATGCAATCCTAAGAAGAGTGTACTCTAGTCAGGGCAAAGGAGAAACACACCTGGTTAACCCCCACTTAGCCCCTTGGTAGCTTGGCGCAAGCAGAAAAGCTTAACACAGAAGCAATGTACCAATACACACAGGAATATAGTGAAAGCACTACAAAATGGACTCCACACCAGTTCAGAAAAATAGTTTAGAAAAATAGGGAATATTTATCTAAACCAAACAAGACCAAACTGACAAAAATCCAACATACACAAATGAAGATATGAATTTTCAAAAGAATAAGAGTCTTACTCCATAGAAAACAATGGAAATGTTGCTATTACGCAAAGTACATGGTTTGCATAGAAAATAAAGCTGCATGGGCGAGCGTGCGTTGAAAAAGTCAGCGATGCGTCGATTTCTCACTCACAAGTGAGACTGTGAGTCGTTTTCTTCTCCAGTCAGGTAGGCGCTGTGTCGTTTTTCTCTCCCGCAAGAGAGCGATGCGTCGATTTCCAGATGGGCACATCGGATCCGTGCAGGTTTGTGTTGATTTTTGACCCCCAGTGATGATGCATGTGAAATCCGTCCGCACAGTGATGGAAAACCACTCTATGTGGGGTTTGTGTTGTTAGCAGCCACAAGCGGGTGTTGCGTCATTTCCCCAGGCGCGATGCATCGATCTCCCAGCCACGATGCAGGTGGAGCGTCGATTTTAGCCGCAAAGCGGGTGGCGCATCGTTTTTCAGCTGCATTGCAGGTGGTGCATCGAAATGTGTGGATTTTAGTACTTGTTCTGACAACTTCACCTCTCAAGGGCTGAGGGACTAGATAGGACACCACTTGGCAGGGCAGGAATCTCAGCAGAGAGTTCAGGTGCTGGCAGAGGAAGTCTTTGATGGCCCCGAGACTTCAAAACAGGAGGCAACCTCAGTTCAAGCCCTTGGAGATTCTTCTCAAGCAGGAATGTACAACAAAGTCCAGTCTTTGTCCCCTTTCACAGGCAGAAGTAACAACTGGTTGCCCACTAAGCGAGTCAGCATGCTATGTAGAGCATCTGGGACGGATGAGGGGGTACTACTCATGGACATAAATTTCCTAAAGGACTTAGGAAAGCCTTAGGCTTCTTGCAAAAAAAAAAACTTAAATAGTGATAGGAACAGGAAAGCAGTTATTCTTGCAGAGTAATGTGCATATTATGCATGTTAGACCTGACAATAGCTGTTAGAAATGGGGTCTTTGGTTGGCAGTCAGGTTACCCCCTGTCCAAGCAAGGACCCTCACTCTAGTCAGGGTAAAGGAGAATCATCCTCAGCTAACCTCCGCTCACGTCCTTGATAGCTTGGCATGAGCAGGCAGGCTTAACTTCAGAATGATAGGTGTATAATATTTGTACGAACACACGCAGTAACTTAAAGAAAACACTACAAAATGACACAACACAGGTTTAGAAAATTAGAACATAATTCCCCGCACTGCAGTCTGTACGTTGATTTTCAAGCTTGGTCTGCCAGCTTCACCTGTCAGGGCCCCAGGATCAGGATATGGCACCACTTGGCAGGGCAGGAGTCTCAGCAGAGAGTCCAGGTGCTGGCAGGGGAAGTCTTTGATGGCCCTGAGACTTCAACAACAGGAGGCAAGCTCAGGACAAGCCCTTTGAGATTTCTTCACAAGCAGGAATGCACAACAAAGTCCAGTCTTTGTCCCCTTTCACCAGCCAGAAGCAGCAACTGCAGGATAGCTCTCCAAAGCACTGTCACAGGCAGGGCAGCTCTTCTTCTCAGCTCGTCTCCAGGCAGAGGTTCCTCTTGAGGTCCAGAAGTGATCTGAGGTCTATGGTTTTGGGTGCCCTTCCTATACCCATACTGGCCTTTGAAGTAGGCTTACTTCAAAGGAAAGTCTTTCTTCTTTGTAAAATCCTGCCTTGGCCAGGCCTCAGACAAACACCAGGGGGTTGGAGACTGCATTGTGTGAGGGCAGGCACAGCCCTTTCAAGTATGAGTGACCACTCCTCCCTTCCCTCCTAGCACAGATGGCTCATCAGGAGATGCTACACGCCAGTACCCTTTGTGTCACTGTCTAGAGAGAGGTGCAAACAGCCAAACTGTCAAACTGACCCAGACAGGGAATCCACAAACAGGCAGAGTCACAGAATTGTTTAAGCAAGAAAATGCTCACTTTCTAAAAGTGGCATTTTCAAACACACAATCTTAAAATCAACTTTACTAAAAGATGTAATTTTAAATTGTGAGCTCAGAGACCCCAAACTCCACATGTCTATCTGCTCCCAAAAGGAATCTATCCTTTAATCATATTTAAAGGTAGCCCCCATGTTAACCTATGAGAGGGATAGGCCTTGCAACAGTGAAAAACAAATTTGGCAATATTTACTGTTAGGACATATCAAACACATTGGTATATGTCCTGCCTTAAACATACACTGCACTCTGCCCATGGGGCTACCTAGGGCCTGCCTTAGGGGTGTCTTAAATGCAAGAAAAGGGAAGGTTTAGGCCTGTGCCAAGTCGAATTGGCAGTTTAAAACTGCACACACAGACACTGCAGTGGCAGATCTGAGCCATGTTTACAGAGCTACTAATGTTGGTGGCACAACCAGTGTGGCAGGCCCACTAGTAACATTTGATTTACAGGCCCTGGGTACCTCTAGTGCACTGTACTAAGGACTTACCAGTAAATCAAATATGCCAATCATGGAAATCCAATCAACCATACAACTTACAGAGAGAGCATATGCACTTAAGCACTTTAGCACTGGTTAGCAGTGGTAAAGTGCTCAGAGTTCAAAAGCCAACAACAGGTCAGAAAAAATAGGAGGCAGGAGGCAGAAAGATTGGGGATGACCCTACATAAGGGAAAAAGTCCAACAATGGCCCTCATTATGACATTGGCGGTGAATACTGCTTACCGGCGTGCTGACGGCCACCAACTTACCACCGCACTGCGAATATCCGTTCACCATATTATGACACACACACTAATCTGACAGAATACAGCCACATACACAAATCCGCCAGTCCAAAGGTCAGTGCTAAAGTGACGGTCTCAAAACCCACACTGTCACGCCAACAGAACAATGTCCATCACATTATGACCCACGAATCACCATGGTGGATATTCAACGGCGATAAACCATTAGTGCCACGCTCACAATTGACACCCACAGACAAAACAACACCACATTGGACAATTCAAACAACACACACCTGACACCCATACACATACCACACCCACACCACTAAAAAACACCCACCCACAGTACCCACAACCCTTTACGAATACAAATCATTGCCACCAGACGTACAGCATGACCACTGCAACAACTAGACACACACAGCACTCACTCCCATACACCCCTCACACACTCCACATCACACACCCCAACACATTACCCAACACACCCTCACCACCACACATCACAGAGCACCAATGGCACCACAAAGACACCCCTGTTTCACTGAGAAGGAGTTATGGGTCATGGTGGAGGAAATCGTCAGGGTAGAGCCACAGCTATTTGGAGGTGTAGTAGATATCAATAGCAAGTAAGATGGAGCTATGGCGGAGAATCTAGGACAGGGTCAGTGTCGTGGGACAGAACCCCAGAACAAGGGACGACATCAGGAAGAGGTGGGACGACCTATGGGGGAAGGTACGTTCCATAGCAGCAAGTCCTCTCTATCCGGAGGACTGACGGTGGACCCCCACCTCCTCCCCCGCACCTCACAGCATGGGAGGAGCAGGTACTGGCAATACTGCATCCTGAGGGCCTGGCAGGAGTTGGAGGAGGACTGGACACTGGTAAGTCAACTTTTAAAAATTATCACCCTCCATACCTGCATGTCACCACACACCCACACCCTCACCCTCACACCCATCACTCCACTCCATCCCACGCACTCCACCATCACATCACAATAATCCCAATGCCAAGTCCTGCATGGTGTACCAATGCATGGACACCCCTCCCAGCCCTGCATGGACACTCATCACCAAAGCATGCACAGCATAGGGAAACTAACAATCCCACAATACACCAATATACACAAGCAAAAGCTGGCAGGTCAACACCTACCATAGAGGGGAAGATTGGGAAGTACAAATGTCAGACACCTGAAGCATAATACATCATTTACATCCCCACAGGTACCCCAGCCAATGTCACTGGAGAGGTGATGCCATCACTATCCAGTCCCCCAACAGAAGGGCCCACAGTGATGACAGTATCTCTGGACTTCAGGATCTGGACCACTGGACAGTTGGGCACCCAATCCCAGTCACAGACCACCACAGAGCCTCCCCCATCAGGAACCAATACCACAGCACCCAACCAGCGTACCCACACCTCTGTCCCCCGGGCACGTCAATTAGCAGTGTGCCCACCTGTACAGGGACCCCAGGCCACAACTCGCCCCATGACAATCAGGGACCTGGAATCAGTGGCAGTGGACACGCCATTCAGAGGACAGAGGCACAGGCCAACTGGGACACTGGGAGGACTGCTGTGCGCCAGGGAGAGGACAGGACCGGGGAACCGACTCTCCAGGAGGCACTCTCTGAGATCCTAGGAGCCTACCAACATTCCCAGGGGATGAAGGGCCAGATCCAAGACAATGTGCAGGAGAACAGGCGGCTGCAGGAGGGACAATATCAGGGGATCAGGGAGGACTTACAGGCCATCAACAACACACTGATCTCCATAGCAGGGGTGCTGGCAGACATGGCCAACATTGTGAGGGAGGCAGTGCCACACCAGTGGGCCCCTACCATTAGCCAGTCATCTCAACAGCCCTCCACTTCTGATGCCGCTAGTGGCCAGGAGGCCCCGCCGCAGGACCAACAGGTCACCAGCACCCCTCCCCCTGCAGAAGGTGAACCACCCCACAAACTTTCCCTGCGAACCAGACAAAAGCCAGAGACACTTGCCAAGACCACCACCAGGAAATGAGACTCTCCTGATTGTCCCCCTTGTGTCCCACTCTGTCACCTTGTCCACGTTGAACTGTCATTGCTCCCTTTCCTATATCCCCATTGACAATGCACCTGTGCTACAAACAGACTGGAACAATACCCCAGACTTTCCTCCATCATCACCCCATTCCATTGCACTTTCCCCTCTATCTTTTAGCACAAAAATAAACACCCTTGGATAAAAATCTACTACTAGTATTTCATGTATTGCAAATTTGTATTCATTGAAACAGCTACAACCATTGCATATGAACTGTACATAGAATGAGCATAGAATTGATAACCTGTAGCTGGCTGTTGTGATCAAACCAGGAGAATGTGTCACATCACCACCATCTGCAAAATGAATATCCAGAGTTAACAGCAGGTGGGCAAAGAATTGGGAAATGCCAATGCAACCCCAAATACAACCAAAGTCATAGAAATGTAAAGTTGCACTGTCTCACCTGTGTTTCATTAGAAGTACTGATGTATCACAGATGTTCTGTTGTCCATATCCTCATCCTCTGCCTCCTCATCCTCACTGTCCTCAGGGTCCACTGCTGCCACAGAGGCATCACCAGTCTCCTCCTCCTGCAGAAAAGGTACATGTCACTGAGGGACAGGTTAGCAACATGCAGCCTGCCACTACTATCTGGCAGACCTTCTTGGGTAAGTAGCACAGGGATCCACCTGTTAGATGGAGGCACCGGAATCTGGCCTTCAGGAGGCCAAAGGTCCTTTCAGTGATCCTTCTGGTTCACCCATGTGCCTCATTATAACGTTCCTCTGCCCTTGTCCTGGCATTCCTCACAAGGGTCAGCAGTCATGATAGGTTTGGGTATGCAGAGTCACCTGAAAATATTGAATGACAACATTTAGCCACACACTATCCTATATGGCCCGCACGATAGGCATACACCAACATATACTGGGTGGGAACCAGGGCCACACCCTGTGCCTCTGTAGTTGGGCCATCATATTTGGGATGCTGCTATTCCTCAGGACAAAGGTATCATGTACCGAACCTGGATACTTAGCATTGACGTGGGAAATGTACTGGTCTGCCAAGCACACCATCTGTATATTCATGGAATTGGACTATTATGAATTATGATTCCTGAACACCTGTTCATTCTGGCGGCAGGGCACAAATGCAATGTGTGTTCCGTCAACTGCACCAATTATATTGGGGATATGTCCCACTGTATAGAATCCGGCCTTTACAGTGGCCAAACCCTCAACCTGGGGGAATGCAATGTAGCTGCACATGTGTTTTATCAGGGCAGACAACACTCTTGTTAGCACATTTGAGAACATTGGCTGTGACATTCCTGCTGCCAAGCCCACTGTCACTTGGAAAGAACCAGTTGCCAGGAAATGGAGAACTGTTGGCACTTGCACAAGAGGGGGGATCCCAGTCGGATGACAGATAACAGATATCAGGTCAGGCTCCAGTTAGGCAGACAGCTCTGTGATTATGGCCCTGTCCAGTCTATAGGTGAACATTATGTGCCTGTCCTCTGTTGGCTAAGGGTTTGGCTGGGAAATACTGCTTAGCTAGCTTGTTGGTATTCAGTCCTGGGCAGGGCTGTTGGGTCCCAGGTGTGCTACAGTTGGTGGTGTGTGCTGCTCCTCATTCCTTAGTGACTAGCCATTTCACTGGTAGTACCATGCATAGTGCGTAGGCCTGTTCCCTGTGTGTGAGGATGTCTGTGTACGCCAACAGTAATTTGGTGCAGTCATTGACCCAGTGTATCGTTTGTCTCTCTCCCACTTTTCTTGTTTTGTCATCCTGTCCTTATGTGCATTAGCATCACCCGGCGGAGGAGAAGATGCACCAGCGACAGATGGAGCTGCATCCCACAGGACCCTGGAGGCAGAGTCCACCGACGTTGAGGGCGCCAGTGGGATGGAGGGCGAAGGGAGCACCATGGTGGGGACTGGAGGGGACAACACAGACTCTAATACCTCCTCCAATAGGAGCTCCCTGGTGGTGGCGGACACTTCTGCTCCCCTCCAACTTTCACTTCCTAGGCCCATTCTCTTCAACCCCAACCCATCCCAAGCACACATACAGACAAGCATGCACACAAGACAACACCCAAGAGAGTCACAGGCAAACACAAGCACCACACTTCATCCAACAGGCACTCACACAAGTACCATTCAGTTGTAGATACAACAACATCTACTATCTCCACTGTCTCCCCCTCCACCACCTCCTCCACCTCCCACCCAGTTACATACACACTCACACCTGCATGTACTACATCAATATCCACTACCAGTGTCACCACACCAAGCAGAACACACACCTCACTGGTAGACACTTCAACGACATCCATGCGCACGTCCCCTGTGTCCTCTCCCACCATGTCTGTACCCCCCTCCTAAAGTACACAAACGCAAGCACTCAGACACCCAACAGCCATCCACCTCACAACAGCATACATCCCATGCACCTGCACCCAAATCCAGCAGACAAACACCTCCAACAACCACTCCCTCATTCTCCACTCCCATTAGTCCTCCATCTTCCCGCCCTAAATGTCACTAAAAAGCTTTTCCTTTCCCAATTCACCTCTTCCCTACCCCTCCCCCCACGTCCTGCACATATGGGCAGGGTAGCAAGGACCCAGCCAAGCACCTCAGCCAAACATTCCATGGGCACAGTGGTAGCACCACCTACTTGTGGTGGAAAGGATTCCAGGCCAACAGTACTGAAGGGAAAGGAGCCTTCAGCAGCTGCGAGGAAGGGGAAGGAGCCTGCACCAGCTGCTAAAAAGGGGAAGGAGCCTGCACCAGCTGTGAAGAAGGGGAGGGAGGGAGCCTGCATCAGCTAGAAAGAAGGGGAAAGAGCCTGCACCAGCAGGCAGAGGGGGGAAGAGCCCATCCACCAGTGCCAGCAAAGTAAGGGATTCCCAACCCATGAGCAGGAGGAGAGGAGGCACTCTATGCCAGCGGAAGCTGCCAGCCAAACACCACCATCACCACCACCAGCTGTCACAGGGTCCCCACCATCAGCTGTGGCTGTGCAGCCATCAGAGGGTGCAGGGGCTGAGCAGGAGCTTCCCACAACCACCACAAAGTGCAGCCATCTGAGGGTGCAAGGGCTGAGCAGGAGCCTCCAACACCCACCACCACAGTGCAGCCATTGGAGGGTGCAGGGGCTGAGCAGGAGCCTCCACAACCACCACCACAGTGCAGCCATTGGAGGGTGCAGGGGCTGAGCAGGAGCTACCACAACCACAGTGCAGCCATCACCGCCGGTGGAAGCCATATAGTCCAGCCTCCAATGGCTGCTGTGCGGCCTGTGCCCACCAGAACCAGTGGACAAGTCACCCACTTGAGAGACCGTGGCCTTGCACTCCCCAGGCCAAAGAGCACAGGGCATGTTGCCCCTTCCAGAACCAATGGGCAAGTCACCCACCTGAAAGGCTGTGGCCTTGCACTCCCCAGGACAACGAGCAATGGGCATGTTGCCCCCTCCAGAACCAGTAGGCAAGCCTTTGCTTTATTCTGCAGATTTTCGTGGTCAAATTGTTTTTGTGATGCATATGGTTGTGTGTACATCGGATGTGTGTTGTGGATGTATGTCACTCTCGTTTTCCTCCCACCTTCCTTGTGAGCTAGGTGCCTTTACTCACCGTTGCCGTCTTTGCCGGCGTTGCTGTTCCAGGTGGAGCATAACGTAGACGATCATCAGAAAGACTTGCAGTTTGGGTTCCATGGCGGCTTGGTTCTTCCCTGTGTCCTCAATGGAGAGTCCTTTCACTTCTGTGATGTGTTTCCGCCAGGCTTTTGATGGCGTTGGTACTGCCCTGGAAAAGGTGGAGGTTTGGTGAGTCAAAATATGGTGGGCGGTACTTTGTCTTCTGCCTAACTGTAGGTGGCTACTGCCGTGGTGACTGTTGTTTCCACCCTGGCCATCGATGTGGTACATTGGCTGTCTATCAGAGATATCACCGCCATGGTCATAATTTGGTGGAAATTACCACCAGCCTGATGGTGGTATTACCGCCACTTTATCGCCGACTGCCAGGGCCATAATACGGGCCAATGTTTGGTGTGGTACCCCGAAACATTTTGCCTTCGACCGTCCTTTTTTTTTCATTTTGATTTTTAGCATTAGGACTCTATGCACTTTACAACTGATAACAATGTTAAAGTGTTTGTGCTCGCTCCCTAATACCTGGTAAAATTGTCCTCCAACTGATTGGCAGATTTAAATTACTTGCAAGTCCCTAGCATATAGTACAACATGGTACCTTGGGCCTGTAGATTAAATGCTACTAGTGGTCCTGCAGCACTCATTTTATCACCCACTTAAGTAGCACTCTAAAACATGCCTCTGGTCCTGCCATTTCAGCCTGTAGTGCAGTTTTAAATCTGCCAATTTGACCTGGCTTAAACTCCCTTTCTAATTCTTATACGTCACCCCTAAAGTAGTCCTAAACAGCCCATACGACAGGGTGCACTGTATATAAAAAAGAGCATGTGTTTCGAGTGTTAAAACACCTGGCAGTGAAAAACTCCTGGCAGTGAAAAACTCCTAAATTTGTGGTTCATTAATTTAAGGCCTACCTCTTTCATAGGATAGCAATTGGTTACCCCATGGCATTTCTTAAGAGCTAAAATTTGATTAGGAGCAGGTAGAAATGTCAAGTTTGGTCTCAAATATATTGTAATTTAAAATCCTTTTTAATGGTAAAGTCCGATTTTAAGTCACAATTATTGAAATGCCACTGTTAGAAACTTGCAAAAAAAAACAATGGACAGAATGCAGAACAAAATCAAACATTCACCCCCAGTCACAGATCTCGGTATAATCCATAAGTTTATTTGCTTGCCATGTCAATTCAGTTTGGACCCAGCCATATTTAAATCAGTCTTGACCCTGTTCCACATGACAACAGTCCAGCCCAAACTGCCAGGCCAGGTCCTCCCTGGACCAGAAACAAGCATCCTGGGACCGGTTTCAGGGTATCACCCTTCATCAGCCAGGCTAGCTTGAACCTGGTGGCATAACAAGCACAGGACCCACATCTGGGCATACCCTTCCCACTTGGGGTGACCAAAGCAAAAACAACAGATGATGACCAGAATGCAGAACAAATCAAACATTCACCACCACAGATCTGGGTTTAATCCATCCTGTTAAAAACTTGGAATTTTCCTCCCCTAACCATTTGGTGCCTGCTGCCATTGTCCTAAATCACATGGCTGTGAAGAGCTGAGCTGTTGGGCTTTGACTATTCCTCTCAGACAATGAGAGAAAGGGTGAACTAGGTGTTGGCAGGATTGGCCCTCCTAGAGCAGAACTCTTTCTTGCTCCACTTACAATTTCAATGGGCTGCCTCAAGCACACACTAAAGGACGCTGACCTCAGACTTCTTGGAGCCTTGACAAGAGAAAGGAAGAACTTTCCAGAGCCAGATGTGGGGGTAGCTTAGAAGATTCTCCCACTTCAAAGTCTGGCACTAGTTATAAATATTAGATGCTCAGGGTAACTCTTCAGTACAGTCCTGGACCTGCAGAAGACTTCATAGGGTCTGCCCGAACCCCCTGAGGACTGTCCTGCTGCTTGAGGCCTGCCTTGCTTCTTGAGCCCAGGGCTAACAGGGTGACTCCAAGGGCTAGTCGGCTGGCCTCGTGTGTGAGAGACAGGGACATGTCAAGCTCCAGAGGCTTTAAACTCTGTATCTGATCTCTGCTATAATGAGTCCTAAAATGTGCAGTTCCTGCCTAACCCTATAAGTTGGGACTAAAAAAAAACTTTCACCTAAAAGTGCTAGAAGAACCAACAGGAGACTGGTGTCTACCTTCCAGCCAATCTGCCCAAGATACATGACTAGTTGGCCTGACAGCATGTAGCTTCCACTACATTATTTTCCGCAACAGCAAATCCTGTTTATTGGAACAAAGTTATCCAACCTTGTGGAGTCCTCTTTGGCTACAACTTGTAGCCACATCTCACCTTAGGTTTTCGACTTCCACAAAGTTATCTAAGTCTGAAGGTAAAAATCTTCACAGGGCTCAAAGGTGACTGGCTCCCCATCGACGAATCAAAAAAAGAGAGGGACTGGGAGAATATTGGTCCGGTGTACAGTCTCCCAAGACTCAAGCATATAAATAGATATAGTACACTGTTCCAAACACTGAATACATGCAGGGTTGGGAAAAGTCAGTAATTTCAGAAGAGTCCTCACACACTCAATAGGATGTCAAGCTTTATCACTGGGCAGTCTCCTCGTCAGACTGGTGCTGCAATGTCTGGCAGACCACCACTGTTATGGTGGTGGTACTGGACCGAAGACTGTATACCGAATATGGTTAGGTCTGAAACGAATACTGACTGTTGGAAAAATATAGGAGAGACAGAAAGAGTTAAAATTAGCTCAGAACCTTAAACATCACTTTTAATGAATCAGGGAAAGGTTCAGGCCAAGATTAAAAGAAAAACAAGGGGAGTGAAAACAGGGATAATGTCCCACTGCACTCCACACAGAGGGAAAAGGTAGTGTGCCCAATCCTAGAAAAATGTGGTCAACATGTTTCGCGTCTAGATGGTCAAAATTATCCCATGATGCATTTCTTAAGGACACTAACTACTACTTCTCCTCTTCTAATGTGCAACAGTAAGTGCTGGATGGTCACTTACTGAATGAGGACTGTCCGTCAACGTCAATTGGTCAGCTAGTCGCCCTGCGTGAAAGTGAGAACATAGAAGTTCATTAGTGAAAACGCAGTGCACGACGCAAAGGGTGATAAAATCAATAGAAACCCAGGTCCCAAGTACGGCACATAAGGAAGTAACAAAATTGGCTTACCATCCCGTAGTACAGATTGGGCATCATAGGAACGCGCAAGCCTCAAACCAAAGGAGCATTACTATGTACAAAAACAGCATGGTAATACAGGAATTGAATATACACTGACAGTGTACCACCTGGGGGTGCCATGGAGAGAAAACACATTAATAAATTCTTGATAAGTTACGTGGCTACTCAAATGGAATCCAAACCGTCAGTAAAAAAGGGTAGAAACAATGTCCCATTGTAACCCTTAACAGTGGGGCTGGTCACTGCCAGACCCCAATCTCAAACACATGGTAATCGGTTGTAAAGTCAAAGAAATAGTCTGTAAGAATTACAAGAGAATCACCATTCTGTTCAAAATATCAGCATCCTATAGCATAAATAATGTGCAAAAAATGAGGGGAAGAGAAAGACTCACATCATCCTGTCCCTGGTCTCGCAGTAGACCTACCCTCAGCCGCGCGCCTGGAGACACTGAGCAAGCGCGTCGGGGCTCCTAATAAACAAAAATGTGAAGATGCGATCACTCGCGTTTGTACCCGGAAGTGCTGTCTACGTCGGTCCGACGTAGTTGGGTCTGAGTGAGGCAGTAAACATAAAGGATAGACTTGTGTGAAAAACACACGGCAGCCATCTTGCTTGTATAAAAATAGATGTTCCTAGTAAAAAGTCCTGGCTAGCAGAATAAGAAGCAACCATCTTGGTGGTAAAAAAGAAACATTAATGATGGGCTCGCATGCAGACCATGAATGGCGGCCATCTTTCTAGTATGAATATAAGGATGTGCATCACAATTTTCTCAACTGGTCAATCTGTAGTGGCCATAAAAGGGATGTCGAGGCCAACAATAGGCTAACGCACACATAGGTGACCCCAAGGTGTTTAGTTGGTGTAGACAGATGTAAATAAAGGTTGAACCTATGTACACTGGTCATTCAAGTGAAAATCTGTATCAGAAACTGTCAATTTGTCAAAGTTCGGTATGCTATAGTCGAATTAAGGTATTAAAGTGCACCAAGGAATCTCGTCATTCAGCCGCTCACTGGATGTCTTCAGTCTAAACACCCACCGCTATTCTGTTCTAAATAGGTATTTAGGGTCATTATTATTGTATTTAGACACCTGTAGAACAATCCACCACAAGTAATCAGGACCATGGTTGGCTTCCAAAAAATGTGAGCTTAATTTAGTGGTAATGCGAGAGCACCTAATGTTGCTTAGATGTTCATTGTTCCTCTGTTTCACAGGTCTGGTCTTCATACCAATGTACTGTAGATTACAAGGACAGGTGATCATATAGATAAATTGTTGTGTGTTGCAATTGGTATGTCTATTCAGATGCCAAGTGGCAACATATTTCAGGTCCAATTGGTCAATTCGCTGTGTGAGGGGTCAAACGTTACAGGAATCACACGTGTAGTGTCCAGTAACGGGGGGTAAATTCCACAGAGTGGTCTGTCTCAACGGGTCCTGTTGTTGGCGGGGACGCGTATGGAAAACTAAATCTTTGATATTAGGCGACCTTTTAAATGCAAAAAGGGGCCTAGGGATCTGGCACCAAATTCAGTGGAACATCTATGGGCAGCACATTCGCACCAAGTCTGGCCTGCCTTTACATGTACGACTTCGAGAGAATGTTAAATTTTACCTACATCTAATCCCTTTCATGATAAGATCAAACTGTGGCGGAGATATATAGATGATATCCTCATCATTTGGCAGGGTTCCCTCCAGGATGTGGATCTCTTCACCAATTGGGTCAATACTTTGGACCCCTTCTTGAGATTCACTGCCCATACTTCGCCCACACAAGTTTCCTTTCTGGATTTAGTGATCGAAATTGATAATGGTAAACTTGTCACCGACACTTATCACAAGAGTACCGACCGCAATAGCTTGCTACTGTATGATAGCCATCATCCCAAGGCCCTGCGTGATAATCTCCCCTTCGGCCAATTTCTTAGGCTGCGTCGCAATTGTAGTTCGGTTCAATTATTTGACATTCAGGCTCTTGACCTTAAGCGTAAACTACACAATCGGAATTACCCCAAGAACATCATCAATCCTGCCTACAAGAGGGCTCGTAATAACCACAGGGTTTCGTCTGATGTGTGTATCAACATACACCCCTCTGTCCAACACCGTGAAAAAACATATCAGCAAACGCTGGAACATTTTACAGTGCGGCGGTGCCCAGATCCCTAGGCCCCTTTTTGCATTTAAAAGGTTGCCTAAAATCAAAGATTTGGTTGTCCATACGCGTCCCTGCCAACAACAGGACCCGTTGAGACAGACCACTCTGTGGAATTTACCCCCATTACTGGACACTACCCGTGTGGTTCCTGTAACGTTTACCCCCTCACAAAACTAATTGACCAATTGGACTTGAAATATGTTGGCAATTGGCATCTGAATAGACCTACCAATTGCAACACACAACAATGTATCTATATGATCACCTGTCCTTGTAATCTACAGTACATTGGTATGACGACCAGACCTGTGAAACAGAGGATCAATGAACATCGGAGCAACATTAGGTGCTCTCGCATTACCACTAAATTAAGCTCACATTTTTTGGAAGCCAACCCTGGTCCTGATGACTTGTGGTGGATTGTTCTACAGGTGCCTAAATACAATAATAATAATAACCCTAAATACCTATTTAGAACAGAACAACGGTGGGTGTTTAGAGCTCGACACCCCTTTTATGGCCACTACAGATTGACCAGTTGAGAAAATTGTGATACACATCCTTATATTCATACTAGAACGATGGCCGCCATTCATGGTCCGCATGCGAGCCCATCATTAATGTTTCTTTTTTACCACCAAGATGGCCACTGCTTACTCTGCTAGCCAGGACTTCTTACTAGGAACATCTATTTTTATACAAGAAAGATGGCTGCCGTGTGTTTTTCACACGAGTCCATCCTTTATGTTTACTGCCTCACTCAGACCCGACGGACCGGCGCAGACATCACTTCCGGGTACAAACGTGAGTGATCGCGTCTTCACATTTTTGTTTATGTGGAGCCCCGACGCGCTTGCTCAGTGTCTCCAGGCGCGCGGCAGATGGTCGGTCTACTGCGAGACCAGGGACAGGATGATGTGAGTCTTTCCCATCCCCTCATTTTTGCACATTATTTATGCTATAGGATGCTGATATTTTTAACAGAATGATTGATTCTCTTGTAATTCTTACAGACTATTTCTTTGACTTTACAACCGATTACCATGTGTTTGAGATTGGGGTCTGACAGTGATCAGCCACACTGTTAAGGGTTACAATGGGACATTGTTTCTACCCTTTTTTACTGACGGTTTGGATTCCATTTGAGTAGCAACATTACTTATCAAGAATTTATGAATGTGCTTTCTCTCCATGGCACCTCCAGGTGGTACCCTGTCAGTGTATATTCAATTCTTGTATTACCATGCTGTTTTTGTACCTAGTAATTCTCCATTGGTTTGAGGCTTGCGAATTCTTATGTGCCGCACTTGGGACCTGGGTTTCTATTGATTTTAGCAAAACAAAAGGATGATGGACGGAGTGCTGAACAATGCAAACACTCACCCCCAGTCACAGATCTGGGTTTAATCCATCGTTCTTTTGCTCACCATGCCACCCCAGTTTGGACCCAGCCATATGCAAATCAGTCTTGACCCTGTTCCTCATGGGAACAGTCCAGCCCGAACTGCCAAGCCAGGTCCTCCTTGGACCGGAAACATGCATCCTGGGACCAGTTTCAAGGTTTCACCCTTCATCAGCCAGGCTAGCTTGAATCCAGTGGCACAGTAAGCAAGGGACCCACGTCTGGGCATACCCTTCCCACTTAGGACAACTTTAGCAAAACAAAAGGATGATGGACGGAGTGCTGAACAATGCAAACACTCACCCCCAGTCACAGATCTGGGTTTAATCCATTGTTCTTTT
Organism: Pleurodeles waltl; assembly: GCF_031143425.1. Taxonomy (NCBI): domain Eukaryota; kingdom Metazoa; phylum Chordata; class Amphibia; order Caudata; family Salamandridae; genus Pleurodeles; species Pleurodeles waltl. The sequence continues at coordinate 777,072,734 of NC_090445.1, forward strand.
GCTCACCATGCCACCCCAGTTTGGACACAGCCATAAGCAAATCAGTCTTGACCCTGTTCCTCATGGGAACAATCCAGCCCGAACTGCCAAGCCAGGTCATCCCTGGACCGGAAACATGCATCCTGGGACCGATTTCAGGGTTTCACCCTTCATCAGCCAGGCTAGCTTGAATCCAGTGGCACAGTGAGCAAGGGACCCTCGTCTGGGCATACTCTTCCCACTTAGGGCAACTTTAGCAAAACAAAAAGATGATGGACGGAGTGCTGAACAATGCAAACACTCACCCCCAGTCACAGATCTGGGTTTAATCCATCGTCCTTTTGCTCACCATAGCACCCCAGTTTAGATCAGCCATATGAAAATCAGTCTTGACCCTGTTCCTCATGGGAACAGTCCAGCCCGAACTGCCAAGCCAAGTCCTCCCTGGACCGGAAACATGCATCCTGGGACCAGTTTCAGGGTTTCACCCTTCCTCAGCCAGGCTAGCTTGAATCTAGTGGCACAGTGAGCAAGGGACCCACGTCTGGGCATACCCTTCCCACTTAGGGCAACTTTAGCAAAACAAAAGGATGATGGACAGAGTGCTGAACAATGCAAACACTCACCCCCAGTCACAGATCTGGGTTTAATCCATCGTTCTTTTGCTCACCATGCCACCCCAGTTTGGACCCAGCCATATGCAAATCAGTCTTGACCCTGTTCCTCATGGGAACAGTCCAGCTCGAACTGCCAAGCCAGGTCCTCCCTGTACCGGAAACATGCATCCTGGGTCCAGAGTATTTCCACAAGGGAAGCGTTCAACAGATGTCAATTTCCCTCATGAGTAGCAAGTGTAATGCATAGTCATCTTGTACTATCATAGCTCTCATGGCAACTAATTATTTGTTAATGACTGCTAGTACGTCTGCAGTGTTAGTAGCACACCAGTCATCTAAGTTAAACAGTTTTCTAATCTTCACATAGCTCAAGGGTACTCCAATAGAAGGCTTGAAAGCACCATGTTATCTCATCCAGCACCTGTTCCCTCTACTCAAGAAATCGGTATGGTATATTCTCAGAAAACTAAAGCTACATAGCAAAATCCTACCCTATGATGTGGTGATATGCAGATCTATCACAAACATTATACATTGCCCTTGTCTTGTTAACACATAGGGCCAGATTTACAAGGCCCTTGCACCCCTTAGTGCCACATTTACGGCAAAATTTTTGCCACAAATGTGCCGCTAATGAGCCACTACCATAGCGCTACATTGTGCAAAATGTATGCATGATGTATACAAATGGGGCGTTTCCTCATTAGAGGGTCGCTAAAAATGGCACACTGGAATCTATAAGATTCCATTGCACCATTTCTAGCATAATGTTTAACACCTGCTCAAAGCAGGCATTAAAATAAGGCTCCCATTGATTTCAATGGGCCTCTTAACACTATACTGGATTAGCGTAAAAAATGACGCAATTGCCCCTAACATGCTCCATGATGCGCCGTATTGTAAATACAGCACTACCATGGTGGCGTTAGGGGATGAAAGGTGGCTGCAAGAAAAGGTTGAAGAACCACTTTCTTGTAAATATGGCCCATGGTCTCTCACCATTTAGTCATAATTGCTCCAACATACCATTTCTGCAGCTTTGTTCCCTTCTTTTTCATAAATAACACATAGCTGTCCTGTCTGCCAAATCCAAGTTTAATCTTGGATGTATTTCTGTCTCTTCAACCTTTTCCTTCCCTGCCTGTGACTTACCCCTGTTTTCTTTATTTGAGTTTTCCTTCTCTTTCCTGATTCCTTAGTAAAGTTCATCTAAAAAAAATCCTATTGGCATGGTTAATTTTACATGACAGTACACTTGCATTTGAATTGATTATGTTAGGTTGAAGATAAGGTTGGAAATACTCCACCATGTATTCCCATTTACTCAGGCTTCCATATGCTTTTGAGAACTGAGAAATAGGTTTAATCATCCAGATGTACATGTTTGAAGACTTAGTGGTAGGTACCTTCAATAAAGGTGATTCATAATCAGAATAAAACAGCTTGATGGTGTCCTGAGGATAAAACAAATTCAAAAACACACTACAGGACAATGAAAATACCTTAGCAAGATGAACATAAGTAGTTCCCTCAGAAGCAGAGGCAGGCAAATAAAAACGCGTAGCAAGTTTTTATCTGCATTAATCTTACAGACTCCATCAACATTTGATAATTGACGTTATAACTAAATATACTTTCAGAATTAGCCTCATGTGTTTATCTCCCTTCTAACTTTTCTCTCTTGTTTATTAGCATCTGATTTACATTATCCATAGGAGAGGCAGATACATCTAGAGATTAAAGCTCCAACAACAAGCCAATGCCAAAGGTTAGAAATGCAATTGCTAAAACTATTAGGACAATTTTGCAGCACGCTTATGCCTTAAAATGTCATGGTAATCCCTTTATAGCTCAAGGCAGAGAAAACAAAACTCCTCCTTTGATCTTGTCGACTTTCAGTATCAGTTCATTTCTTTGTTTTTCAGTCAGTTCAGTCCACAATCTATGCTTCAGTCCTTAATCTTTCTAGATATCTAAAGTGACTGTCATCTTCTTCAGCTGGATCCCTATGGGCTCTAGAGTCATTTGACTGGTGGTCTATGGTGCAAAGAAAAAAAATATCTTTTCAGTGAGGTTTTACAAGTTCAAAAATCGTTTAACGTGATTCCTTCACTTTGACTACAGTTTCTGCAATTCATGGGGGCTGGCTTTTCAAAGACGGTCTGTTAGTCATATATATTATTGTCATCTTACACAAAGTAAGTTAATTCAAGGCTTGAATACTTCTTTTTCAGATTTCTGAATCTTCTTGGCCTCTTGGCTTCTGGCTGTTCACTGTCACCACCACAAACCTCTAACTGATCTGCACCCTCTTGCTCTTCTACCTGTCTTTCCTCTCAAATAATCTCTGGTCTTTTTGATCTTGTCAGCACTCTCTTTTCCATATCCTCACTCTTTATCCATTTGTATCTGTGATGTATTCTCTCCTTTGAGGTGCACATGTTACTGATTGATTTGTCTCTGTTCTCCAGACCGGACCAGAGGTTTGGAGGATGCATAGTTTCAGTCCTGGTGTCTGTGTTACTTCTTGAGCAGGAGACCCTGGTACCCCTTTAGGGCTCCAACCTCACTGCTGTTCAGTAAGGTGGTGCTGCAGACTATCAGAAACAACCACTTCTTCTTCCTCTGATGCCTGGGAAACTTCAAATGGAGCTGGGCTCAGAGCATCAATCGTTGTTGCTCATCGCACCATTCTTGTATGTGAAGTATGGATCCAGTATAGTAAGCCTACACATTTTACTGCAGTATTGGTCACTAGGATAAATTAGATAGGTCCTCTCCAGTGGGCTTCTAGAAATTACGTGTGCATTCTACTTCATGAGAACCCAATCAACTGGACTCAAGTCATGGCAAGGTTTGGATCTCACTGCTGGAATTGCCAAGTCAATAAGATGAGAGACAGAATCAACACATGAGCCAGTCCTTTATATCTGTAATGTTCATAAGCAAAGCTACAGGAACGGAAGGAGTTCTCATGGCCCCATCAGTATCTGATGGGAGGAGAGTCCTGTACGTTTGCAGTGGGCCCTCTGGACGCACAGAAGTACCAGTGGGAGTTCATCTAGCCAAAATGTGGTAAGCCAAGCCTTTACCAGCTTAGCTTAATCATCCCATTGACCCTCTCTACAACTCCCAATGCTTCTGGCCTGGAACTGCATTGCAACTCCTGGTTGATACGTAATGTTGTGCTCAACAATTGCCTCACCTTATTTTTAAAATGCCTGCCTAGGTCTGATTGAAGATAAATAGGAATGCCAAACTCAGGGATCAATTCCCTCAGGAGTAATTTATCCAGGGTCATACTGTTGCATCTTCTAGTGGAATATGAGTCAACCCATCATGAGAACAAGCACACTACTACTAGAATATACCACAATGGTTTACAGTAGGGAAATTCCAGGAAATCGATCTGAAGGCATCTGACTTCCCTGTGTGACTCATGGTCACCATAGTCTTTCTCCTTGCATTCACTTTTTCACACACTATACATTTTTGACATTGTTTCTCAGCCACGGCTAGGAGGCTGGCCTGGTTTGTAGTGGGCACCTTGGGTACTTACACCTTACAATAGGTCCAGTTATCCCTTGTTAGTAAATGTAGTAGTGTTCTAGCAGCTTAGGCTGATAGAGGTAGCTATAGCAGAGCAGCTTAGGCTGAACTAGGAGACATGCAAAGCTCATGCAATATCACTTATAGTTACACAGTACTTATGCACAAGTAAAGACAATACTCAGTGTTACCAAAAATAAAGGTATTTATTTGGGTGACACAGTACCAAAAACATCTTAGAGACAATACTCCTTCTGGAGGTAAGTATTATACACAATATATACACTAGACACCAAAATTAGACAAGTAAATACTCATAGAACAATGCAAACAGTAGGAAATCCTATAGAATGCAATGGAAGAAAATAGGTTCTAGGGGCAACACAAACCATTTACTAAAAAAGAGGAATGTGAATCATGAATTCCCCCCTAGACAAGTGTGTGCAGAATTGCTGGGAGAGTAAGAATACAGTACAGGTAAGTAAATTACCCCACCCCAGAGCCCAGAAAAGCAGGAGTAAAGTACTTCAAGTTCTCGTTTTTGGGATTTTGCAGCAGCTAACCAAGTCTGCAAAGACAACTGCTGGATTATTCGACCTGAAGACCTGCCAAGGAAGGGGACCAAGTCCAGAAGTCGAAAGAAGTTCCAGGAAGGACAGGAGCCCCTGCCAAACCAGTCGAGGGTGCAAAAGAAGAGTCCCTGGTTAGTTGAGACTGCAGAAATGCACCCTAGGTAGATGCCAGCGGATTCCTGCATGATCCAAAAGTTTTCCACGGCATGAAGATTGTTGCAGATGAGATTTCGTGTTGGAAGGCACCAACAAGCCTTGGATACGGCAAAAGTGCATTTTTCATACAAAATGGCACTGGATGGACCCAGGAGGGACCTGGGGGCCTCAACTCTATGTTAGGAGGTAGAGGAGGCTCTCAGCACTTTAGAGAACCCTCAGACACCTGCCAGCACCCCCAGAAGCTGTAGGATCTGGGTTCAAAGAAGGTGCAATACGTGGTTGATGCAGCACAACAAAAGAAGGTCCCACACCGCTAAGCGAACAACTCAGCGAGTTGAGCATCAGAGGGTGGAGTGCTGGGGACCTGGGCCAGGCTGTGCACAAAGGAATTTTGCACAGAGTGCACAGAGGCCTCAGGAGGTGAAGAAGACACAAAACACAGGGGTACCATCGTTCTTGGGGAAGGCAAGGATTTACCTCCTCCAAATTGTGTCAGCAGGACCTCAGGACAGTCTATGTCGATGATGTCCACCCTCTGTGTCCTTAGGAGCATGCTCATCGCCATGAGAGGAGTCCCAGGGTACCGGTTGTCACCTTGGAAGGTACCTGCTTGGAGCTGGGGAGTGACTCCATCATTCCATGGGAGATTTCTTTGATCCTTCTGGTGCAGGATGAAGACAGGGAGTCCCCAGAGCATGCACACCGTGGAAACTGTTGCAGTTACTGACTTGGAGCTGAGGTTGCTGAAGAAAAGTGTCTCTTATAAACATGTTGTTGCAGTTACAGTGTTTCTTGGAGCAAGCTGCGGTTGATCTGAGGTCACAGGATGCTGAAGTTGTTGCAGAGGATTCCTGAAGGAAGCAGAATCTGAAGGGAACCCACAGGAGAGACCCTAAATAGCCCTGAGAAGGTGATTGACTACCTTATCAGGTATGGACCTATCGGGGGGGGGTCTCTGGCATCACCTGCTGGCACTGGCCGCTCAGAGCTCTCCAGAGTGCCCCCACACCTTGCAAAGCAAGATGGCTGAAGTCTGGGACACACTGGAGGAGCTCTGGGCACCACCCCTGGAGTGGTGATGGACAGGGGAGTGGTCGCTCCCCTTTCCTTTGTCCGGTTTCCCACCAGAGCAGGGGAGAAGAGGTCCCTGAACCGGTGTAGACTGGTTTATGCGAGGAGGGCACCATCTGTGCCCTTCAAAGCATTTCCAGAGACTGGGGGAGGCTACCCCTCCCCAGCCTGTAACACCTATTTCCAAAGGGAGAGGGTGTAACACCCTGCTCTCAGAGGAAATGCTTTGTTCCGCCTTCCTGAGACTCGGCTGCCCAGACCCCAGAAGGGCAGAACCCTGTTTGTGAGGTGGCAGCAGCTGTAGCTGCAGTGCAAGCCTCAGAGAGCTGGTTTGGCAGTACTGGGGGTCCATGGTGGAGCCCCCAGGATGCATTGAATTGGCTCCCCAATACCAGATTTGGAATGGGGGGACAATTCCATGATCTTCGACATGTTACATGGCCATATTCGAAGTTACCATTGTGAAGCTACATATAGGTATTGACCTACATGTATTGCACGCGTGTGATAGCGTCCCCGCACTCACAAAGTCCAGGGAAATGGCCCTGAACTATGAGGGGGCACCTTTGCTAGTGCAAGGGTGCCCTCACACTTAGCAACTTTGCACCTAACCTTCAGCAAGTGAAGGTTAGACATATAGGTGACTTATAAGTTACTTAAGTACAGTGAAAATGGCTGTGAAATAACATGTGCATTACTTCACGCAGGCTGCAATGACAGTCCTGTGTAAGGGTTTGTCTGAGCTCCCTATGGGTGGCAAAAAAAATGCTGCCGCCCATATGGATCTCCTGGAACCCCAATTCCTTGGGTACCTAGGTACCATATACTAGGGATTTATAAACGGAGTCCAGTATGCCAACTGAAATTGGTAAATGCAGTCACTGGCCCACAGTGACAAATTTAAAAGCAGAGAGAGCATAAGCACTGAGGTTCGGATTAGCAGAGCCTCAGTGACGGAGTTAGGCACTACACAGGCATACACATTAGGCCACAAACTATGAGCACTGGGGTCCTGGCTAGCAGGATCCCAGTGAGACAGTAAAAACACACTGACACACACTCACAAAAAGGCCAAAAGTGGGGGTAACCATGCTAGAAAGAGGCTACTTTCCTACAAGAAAATGTGGACTGTACCAATACTGTATGAAAGGCTGCACCTCTGCCAACATGGGTTGGAGAAAGTATATGTCAAACCATAGCTGGCAACATGGAATTGGGCAGGCCTGGTTTTACATCACTGGACACCCAGATCTCACTGGTAACTTTTAAGCAACAAGCCCTTTCCCCTTTTTCTTTCACAGTCCTAGTCACCTCTTGGAGCTCATTAAGGGTCTGCACAATGTTTAATACATATTTAGAACACTTACATTGCATGGTTTGATAGTGAAATGAGCTGAGCTCAGAAGCTCAGTACCTGGCAATCTCATCTGAATAATGATTTCCAATGGTGGCATAATCCTTGCTACTCTTATGGGCAGTACATTTCACAACTGCTAGTTCTTCGGTTAAGTGGAACACAAGTAACAAATTCATGGTCTGTAGATTATTTCGAATAGGGAACCCAGAGGAGGCCAAGAAAAATCTCTCTGCTACCATAGCTGCCTGAAGTCAAGCACTGCGATGAATCCATACTAGCTGCCACTTTAAAAGGTAATGCAGCATGCCCTTCTCAATGCAGTTAGTTCACCTACTTGTGCAGAGGTTACATTGCATAAGTACGATGCTTCTACACCACCATTTGTGGTTTAAACAGCATATACTACTCTGAAAATGCTGCCAATGTCTCTCAAACAAGAGCCATCTACAAATACTGTGTGATCAGACTCTTCGAGCAAGAAAATCTATAATGTCTGGTCTCAGCTTAGTGTATAACTCCTTTACATCGCCACAACTATGGTGGAACTCGTCCTCTTCAGAATCACAGTCAGGAAGGAGCAAATGGGAAGCAGAGTGGAGTACATTACAGCACATTAGTGACATATTTTCTGCTGCCAAATTCACCTGTTCGTACTTAGTAAAGTGGCTACTAGTCATGTGCTGAGTTTTGAGTGTGGGTCAGAGGGATTTCAATTGAATGCAGGACCATCACGATGACCTGATAAACAGGATGTCCTCACTCTGTTGTATGCTCAGAGTAACAGCAGAAACTGATTTTAGGGATCCAGAAAGCATGGTGGCCACTTGATTGTGCGTAGCTTAGAAGTATGTCACTGACCGTTTCTCTTTCTTTGGATCTGAGCAACTCCCATTGCACTCATGACAGTACATAGTAAGCTATTGTAGCTTGGCATTCCTAGAGTGGGTATACAGCAAAGTAAGCTTCTAAGCTCCATGTGTTCCTTATCAAATGCTACTGGATAACTGATGACAGTGTGCGTCAGTCTCAGTAAAGTCTTCGCCACTAGGGAAAAGATGGGAATCGACTAGCAATACCCTCCATTTTTTGTTTGGTTTTTGAAGGACAATTATGAGAGAACTACATGGACTCCCAATGACTTGCTTTAAAATGCCCTGTTCTAACATGCCTTTAATGATAGCCATTATACCAGTTATTACTTCAGGTAATAGCTTGTATTGGGGTGTTTCTACATAAACTTCATCTTGTCTCAAGTTATTTAATGGACTTTTCATTATTCATTAGCCCAATTTTAATTTCTGTTAAATCCCCTACATCTTCCTTCACTGTCTCTTTTAATTCAAGGGGTAAATCCTCCTTCATGAGGACTTAGTACAGCCTGACTACTGACTCTTGGGGTTTTATTTTGAATTCTGCATCAACTGCCTGAGTCACCTTTCCACACCTTCTGACGTGCAATAGATCACTTAGTTTAACTTACAGAGCAAGTCCCTTCCCAGTATGTTCACAGGACTTGAGTTGCATAAAACAAATTGTTGATTGTCTCTGATCTAAACTATTCTCACCAGAAATAGGGCTGAGACTTTGTACACTACTTATTTGTGATGCCTACAACTTGTTTTTCTTTTCCTGAGAGGGGTAGATTTAGGACATCAACTGTTCTAATGGTCAAGCAGCAGTTCCTGTACCAATCAAAAATGAAATAGGGTGACGAATCACCTCACTTTCCACTTCTACATGCTACTCTGGTCTACCTCTAAAATTGCACCAGGCTCTCAATCCTCCTCTCCTCTTAGGCACCTCCATTGTAACTGATTGAGTCCAATGGGACTCCCAAACATCAAGGGGACCTGAGCATGATCGTTAATCATGAGTGAATTTTGCTATACTCTGGGATGGGTCTCGAATTTGAACCCTCCATTTTGCCTTTGCAGTTGTACCATGGAGGTCTGGGGCACGTGTGGTCATAATGCATCACTGGTTCTGCATGTTTTACATAGGGGCTTCAGTATTTGTACTCTTACTTGCATCACCCCATCTTGCGGCATGACATTCATTATTTGAGCATCAGACTGTACTCAATCAAGATTGAGTCTGCATTCTTTCTGTCCATGGTTGTTATTATTGCACAAACCAAAAAGTGTAACTTTTTTCAAATCACTTATTACCATGCCATCAATTTTTCCCCTTCCTCTCCCTCGTTGGACTACATTCCCTCCCTGCTCATAATGTGTAGCAACTCGTTACATGCTGATATTCACATCAAGGGCAGGACTGAGACCTGAATCCAATCTCGCCGAACCTCTCAGACCACAATTCTGTGCAAACTTTGTTTGCTCTTTCATGTACCCGTCCTTTAATTTTCTCTATTTTACATCTTGAAAATCACTGCAGTACTTTACATACTGAAGTGTCCCATTGATCGACTTTAATTGACAACAAATCACATTCTGCTGTATCGGAGTGCTAATTTCCGGACACAAACCAAGCACAAAAGTCGAGACCTATCCACTGAAATTTTCATATTCTACTATAATGCCTGTGAACCTGCATCAATCTTTCACAAAAAGCATGTACCTGCTCTTTCAGTTCCTGCGTCATCCTAAAAATGTTTGGCCAATTTACTTCCTTCTGCAATACCTTTGTTTACGAAAGTGCAATATCAATGTCTGCAGGTTTCATGATAGTGAAACCACAAGAGGTAATTTTCTTTTTAAATACAAAATGGAAATTATGTTTACTATGACATTTGCTTCAAGCTACAAAGCAGGAATTATATTGTTACTACATTTTAAGCTGAGTGCTGCTCTGAAGGTCCAGGCCAGCAACAATGATTCATAATCATAACAGCACATGAAACAAGTCATAATTACCCAATTTCTAAGAGTTGTATCTATCCACTGCATTCAAGTGCCAAGCTCTTGGCAGCAAGAACACTTGTTTCATGTCAAGTTCTCTTCGAATGTTGCCCGTAAAGGTTCAGCCATCCAGCATAATACACCACAGGGGTCTTCCCGCCTACGTCGCATGTTGAGTGTGAAAAGAAGCCAGCAACGACAATCATAGTTTGTGTTTTCGGATTATTATAATTTTGGCAGTTGATGAAAAGCAATCATCTCTGGAACAGTACTAGAACACTAAATATGTGCAATCTGTTGTGTGGGAGGCTAGTGGATTTTCTGCAGACTGCTCGGAAGTCCATAACGCTTTCTGTGTATGCTCCACCCTTTTTCGTCATTATTCAGAATTCAGATCCTTGCTCTTTGGGATGTGCACTCAGCTCTGTCCATATTGAATGATATCTGTGACACTTTTAGCTTCTGTTCAATTCAAATAGGACAAACCCAGTTCCTATCAAATATAATTGTATTTCAGATACATCCAAGAGGGACATCACCAATTCACCAAGTTCAAAGATAGTGTCTCGTGGTAAAATGCATATAAAGATTTTGTAGTGCCGAGGCCTTCCATTCACAAAACTGCAGGAATCAAACACATATTTAGAGTTGCAAATGGCTTTGTGAGCTTCAATGTTAACTTTGTAGGGGAAGCTGCCCAAGAGGAAGAGATTCGACTGTGGGTGTGGACTGAGGGCATTGCGGGATTCACACATGTGTAAAAGGGCTCTCTGCAGTTTCTTTTTTCTGCTTTTCGCATTATGGCAATTTTATGTTTTTATTGCATCACCTGTCCCATTGACAGAGATAGGGTGAAAAAAGTCAGCATTTTGCAAATGTGAATGCACGGATGGAGGTGTGGTTCTTCGCAGGCCTCTATTCCTGTATTTACACACATTTCAGTAGAATTCGCAAACAAATTTGGCGCCTGATACTATCCTGCTCTGAGGGAGCACTGGGTTGGCCCACCCAGCTGATGCCGATGCTTCTTTCAAGCTTTGTCTTGAAAAACAGAGCACCAAAATAGCATTGAGATTGGCTACATTTTGGTAACCTATCACAGCTTTTTTCTGCCTCCACTCAGGTGACACTAAGGCCCATATTTATACTTTTTGACGCCAAACTGCGCTAACGCAGTTTTGCGTCAAAAAAATTAGCGCCGGCTAATGCCATTCTGAAGCGCCATGCGGGCGCCGTATTTATTGAATGACGTTAGCCGGCGTTAGCCGCCGGCGCCGTCTGGTGTGCGTTAAAAAAAACGACGTACACCAGGCAGCGCCGGTGTAGGGGGATATGGGGCTTGGGCGTCAAGAAATGGGGCAAGTCAGGTTGAGGCAATTTTTTCGCCTCAACCCGATTTGCGCCATTTTTTTTTCAGTCCCAACCCCCATAGAAATGACTCCTGTCTTAGCAAAGACAGGAGTCATGCCCCCTTGCCCAATGGCCATGCCCAGGGGACTTCTGTCCCCTGGGCATGGTCATTGGGCATAGTGGCATGTAGGGGGGCACAAATCAGGCCCCCCTATGCCACAAAAAAAATAAAAAATAAAACTTACCTGAACTTACCTTAATGTCCCTGGGATGGGTCCCTCCAGCCTTGGGTGTCCTCCTGGGGTGGGCAAGGGTGACAGGGGGTGTCCCTGGGGGCATGGGAGGGCACCTCTGGGCTCCTTCAGAGCCCACAGGTCCCTTAACGCCTGCCTTTTGCAGGCGCTAAAAAACGGCGCAAAAGCGGCCGTACGTCATTTTTTTTGACCCGGCCACTCCCGGGCATGAATTTTGCCCAGGAGTATAAATCCGACGCACATGCCTCGGAGTCGATTTTTTAGACGGGAACGCCTACCTTGCATAAAATTAACGCAAAGTAGGTGTCCACGCTAAAAAATGACGCTAACTCCATGGACTTTGGCACTATGCGCGTCTAACGGCAAAGTATAAATATGGAGTTAGTTTTGCATCGGAATTGCGTAAAAAAAAACGACGCAATTCTGGCGCAAACGGAGTATAAATATGCCCCTAAATGCCTACCCATGAGGATGGCGGACACAGAGAAAAGTGGTCCGTCAAGCTGCAGGAAAAGTACGTAAATTTTCTGAGCTTATTGTTTCAGCAATTTTTACGATCCACCACTTTCATATTTTACCAGCTGCCATTGGTGGTGAACAATATCAAAAGCAGAGGATAAGCCTTAAAGTATAAGCAAGGCAATATGTCCTTTTACAAATATGTTTGATGTTGGCTGTGACATTTAGCAAATTGATTATTTCCTATGCATTGATGCAGAGACCAGACTGGGTTAAAGCAAGCAAGTTATCTTGAAAAAAGCGAGTTTGCAGTTCTAAAAAGTCTCAATCCAAATACTTATGTGGATAGTGCTGCAAAAATCACTAGCTGCTGGAATGGGTTTTATCTAAATAGGTTTTTAAAGTGCAGGGTTGTTACTGCATTCTTAAAGGAGATTTGTACATGTTTCTGTTGCAGTGGAATATTCACAATATTTTTTTTTCATTACCAACTGTGAAAAAAACAGGCTTTTTGCAGATGCCCCCATTTGGACTACTGGATGCTGGTGTCTCGACCAACAGTGAACTGAAACCTCCTAACCAGGTCTCAGTGCCAGTGTTCTCTCCCAAAATTGATTGTCAACTTGGTAATTTCCTGATTGGCAAAGACTTTACCTCTTATAAACCCCAAGAAAATGGTATCCAGGTGACCTAGGACATAGGTTGTAAAAGGGTCCCCGGGGCTGAAGTACAGCTGCAGTACATGTTTGTGCCAAACTAGGTAACCCACACAAATTGCTGATGGCAGGCCTGCCAATGCAGACTGCCAGAGCGGATCAAACTGCTTGAGGTTGGCTGTGCTCTCGCCATGAGTGGCACAGTCCCATGCACTGCCTTTCACATATGTCAGACACCCCTAAGAAAGGCTATTCCAGCCCAGGAGGCAGGGGGCATTATATATAAGGTGCAAGCATGTAAGCATGAGCTTATATGTCTCTAAAATGTCCTTTCCGTTAAGGTACACTATAAGTGAAGGCCGGTCCATAGGATAACATGGGAGTTAAGCCCAGGCAGTCCCAGTCTGCTAGCTCCATTTTTGTACTGCCTAGATATGTCAAGATCTTTCTTTCTCTCCCCTAACACAAATCTAGTGTAGAGAATGGCTGGCTTGCACCCAGGTGGCACAATAGAGATTGACCACCTGTTTGCCACCCTTCTTTGTGCTCTGGCCGGTCAGCCCGTGCTTTTTTTCGGCACTTGCTCCCACCACGACAGGTTCCTAACTCCTGCCAGGCAGCGTGCATGCTCCCAGGAATCAGAGGCAAAGTCTGAGGCAGGAAAGAGGTCACACCTCCCGTCACCAACTGGGCTAATGAATAGAGCCATCAGGATGGTGTGCTTCAAAGGCTTCACCACCCCTGATAACCATCTGTGTTGTCCCACAGTGGAGGAAACAGCCCTCTCCCTGCCCCCAGGCACATTTTCTCATGGTCAGGTGGGAGATTAGGTATGCAGGACAGTGCACAGCCCCAGCAGGTTGACCACACCTGTAGGGTTAGCAGCTGCATCTATACACTAAATTTTCATTTCTGCCAACCTAGGAGCTGCAGAATAGAGGCTTCTGGCTAGCTAAAGGTGACCTACACCACTGGATGTGGTTTCCTCAGGTGCAGATTAGTGTTAGGAGCTAGCTGCCCATTGGCCATTAGTCCCCACCCCCCCAACTCCTCTAAATCCAGGAGTTAAGGGTCACCCCTGACACCAGAATCTCAGTTCTGATCAACCAACTCCAAAGAAGGACCAGGAGGAGCTCTGCATCACTGACAACCGGATGTTGCCCACTGCACCAAGGCAAACGAGAGATACTCTGTCCCTGAGACAACAGACTTGGAACTGTGTGAATGACCCTCATCCTTGGCTGAAACTCGACACTCCCAACAAGAGGGACCCATGTTGAAGCCAGAAGCACCCTCAGACTCCCCTGAACCAGTGGCACTAGTCCCCTGCAAGCTGCAGGTGAAAGCGCTCGCAGAATCAGAAATTTCACCAGCCACCAGGCCTGCTGTTGAATCAATGAAAGCCAGTTGGTTTAGTGTCTACTGGGAGTTGTACCCTTGCCTGCCTTCAATTTTCAGTCAGCTACACCACTCCCCCGGGCCCCATGAAGTTCCCAAAGGATTTCTGCAGCTTTACCGCTGCCAAGGCTTGTTGGTTGCTAGTCCGGTAAGTAACCCTCATACTCATGCAGGACATATTGTGTAACCTGCACCCCTCATCTGCAACCCAGCCCAGCTGAGATTTTGTATCCCTTTGTCAGCACCGTCATGTAAGTGGTAAAACCAGCACCAGTACGAGTCCCGTTCAGCACCACACCCGTGGTGCACCACAGACAGCCAGGAAAACTCTGCACCCGGATGTCACAGATCCAGTAGAAGTGAACTGACTGTCGTGGCCTAGCCCCAGGACACGCACAACCTTATTCCTGTAAGGGTTTCCTGTAAGTCGACCTCCAAGTGGTCTTTTGTCAACAGTGGCTACCTGCCATCGACTTCAATGCGAGTAGGCACCACAAACAGCCAGGACAACTCTGCACCCAGCCACCACAGTCAGATAAGAATGCACTGACTGCTGTGATCTGTTGCTAGGGACTGCACAACCTTAACCCCAAAACGGTTGCATGCAACTCTCTTTCTAAGTTCTGTTTTGCATCTAGTAGTTTTTCTCCATTGACTTGAATGCAACGTTTAAATGCCAGTTCTTCTGCAGTTTAATTTTGCTTTTAAATTCTATAACTCCGGTTAAACTAACTCAATTCTGTTCCTTTTGGTGTCTAAATTAGGATAAAAATAAGCTCTATTTGTACAAATTAATGTTGGATTTCTTTCAGATTGCATCAGTTGCTTATCATCCATGTTGGTGCTCTGAAATGATTAAGACATGTTCCTCCAAGTGAAGCCTGACTGCTCTTTGACACACTACCAGGACTGAGCTAAGGATTTACTAGTGTGAATCCAAGGACCATCTCTAGGGTATTGTGAGAGTATTACATGGTGAGGATTAATCCCCACACCACAATACTCCACTTTTCTTCACCAACTTTATTATTATTAATAACATTCTTGATGGAAAGTGCAAGTGGTTCAATAAAGGAGAAGAAAGAAGCACTTCATAAATGGATCATAAGAGAATACTAGTTCACCTTTTTTAAGAGAGCAATAACCTTACTCTATGATCGGAAGCTTTTAGATTAATGTCTGCAGAAGGTGTAATATGTGATCATTATGAATTATTTGCACAGAATGCTGTTTGGCAGCCATCACCATTGAGCATTTTCTAAAGACCACTTTGCCTTTAAAATACTGGCAATTTTATCACATCACTACTGGGATCAGAAGAAGTTGGCTGTGCTCGGAATTGAATTAAGCAAAAGAAAGACTGATTGTAAGATGGCAATTGTTCAATTAATCTTATTGCCTGATTATGTTTTTGCTGTTGATATGACTTTATAACAGAATTTTAAATATCTTCATAAATGTTTTGTCCCTTCTATTCTTAATATCTTTCTGATATTTTGAGTCACGTTTCTGAGTTTAACTGTCCTATAAACTACAGACCTGATGGCTTTATAATCAGATGAAGCTCCTGTCAACAGATCGTCTTCATGTCAACGCAGAGTGATCTTTTCTTGTGTGCAGGTTTGGTCTGTTTTTTCCTCCCTCTATCTCTAAATTCAGGACAGAAACTGGATTAAGAGCAAACAAGGAAAGCAGACTGAAGAAAACTTTGATGCCTCAGAAGCAAAAAAAAATGAAGAGCAGAAAATCCTTCCAGGATCCAGCCAGAGCAAAGAATGTAGCTGCAGAAAACAGGGGAAGGAAAAATTAATCAAGAGTGAGCAACAAGCTGGAACAAGCAAAGTAGTGATGCATCAAAAATGATCCACCAGGCTCCTCACATATGTGTACATCTGGAAGGAATCCAATATAATCAGGATGTATATTCTCACCATTTTGGATTGGTTAGGAGAGATAAAAAAACACCAAGAATCTATTTCCCATGGTACAATGTGAAATGGATAAAAGGTCTTTGAAAGAAGAATATCTAGAGTCAGACAAACCACCAGCAGAAACCTAGCTCCAGGAGCATGCCAAGAAGAAATGTCAATACACAGGGAAAGTCACAGGGGGAGAAGGAGACCAGTAGAAGGAACCGATATGTTATAAACCAAAGTGAACTCTTCACAGTTGCTAGCCCTCCACTTGGGTAAAATCACCTTGTGAGTATTCAAGCTGAGTTCTCAGTGTCTGAAGTGACCTATCTTCAGACATGAGAATCAGTGCCAGTTGCAAGGCAGAACTCAGTCTCCGAAAAAGCAAGACTGAGTCAATCCTGAAGCAGAATTCATCTTCAATGCTACCTTATTAATGAAACATCCTGTCTCCCCAATGGTTGATCAGGTTTACCCCAAATTTTTAAGAGAAACATTTTTAACAGGTGTGAGGCATGTATCATTGGAAGCAGCTCCCAAGATCTTTTAGATAGAAGATATCCTTTCCAAAAATGTAAAGTACACTTATGGAAACAGGAAAACACAAACCTTTTGACGTATTCCTCTTGGTCCTTAATTAACATGGGAGAAGGAGGGTATTTGGCGAGCTTAAGCATAAAGCATGAAAAGATGGATCTAGCTGCCCAAGAATAAGAAGTTTAAAATCATCTCTCACAGGAATGCTAATTCAGTGAAAAACAAACAGTCCATGAAGCACTGGGTTTAGTTTATGACAAGGAATAGTAGGAGGTATGGTAGAAGAAGAAACCAAAACTTTGTCTCAAACTTCATGCACTGGTGCTGGTCTTTGATATTTGTTGGTCTGTCTGTTCTGTATTTGGTAAACCTTTAGCAGTTATCCTTTAGCTTACCTCTAATATGTTTCAAGTTATGAAAAATGTCTGAAGAGTTAAATCTTCAGAATCAGAATCTGGAAGATGTGCCCTTTGATGAAAACTATAAGTTTCAAAGAAAGGGGTGAAGCAAGAAGAAAATGTCAGGCATTGTTATCCACTTTGGGAAGGAATGTCTTCTAATTTTATTGTGTAGCAATGAAATACACCAACGATAAGTCACAAGAGATTAAGTGTGCATGTCAGTTTGTCTATTTGTCTGGGAATTTATTCAACAAACTTGAAGTACAAAGTGCTCTTTTATCTGGAAAACTATACTCAAGCTATTCAAGTAGCCCCATGTTTGGGTTTACTTATAATATAACTTAGAAATGACACATAGGGGTGTCTACTGACAAGTAGTGCATCAAGTGTTTACGCCACTAATAGTCACTGTTAGACTTCAAATCCTGGTTTTCATTTTCCCCTAACTTTCAGACCTCCTGGTTTTGCTGACTTCATTTTTGATGGCCTTAGGACTCTGTACACTTTAGCACTGCCAACCAGTGCTAAAGTGCTTGTGCTCTCTTCTTAAAACATGTTAGCTTGGCTTATACCCAATAGGCCTATTTAATTTACTTGAAAATCCCTACAAAGTGCCACTACCTGTGCACAGGGCATTTGAATTCAATCCCACTAGTGAGCCTGCAGCACTAATTGTGCCACCCACTTAATTAGCACGTAAGATATGTTTCCGGCCTGCCATTGCATCCTGTGTGAGTGCACGTTTAATCTTTCATTTCGACCTGGCAAAAGTAACTCTTTTGCTAGGCCCAAACCTTTCTCTTTAAAACATATAAGTCACTGTTAGGGTAGGTCCTGGACAGCCCAAGGGGCAGGGTGCAACATAGTTAAAAAGCAGGACATGTACTTTTAAGTTTTACATGTCCTGGTACTGAAAAACTCTTAAGGTTGTTTCTTTACTACTGCAAGGCCTACCTCCCCTATAGGATAACATTGGAGTTACCTTATTACATGCTATACATGTAATTACCAAATGTTAACAGGTAAACTGTTCATATTTGGGGTCTCTGGAATTACATTTAAAAATCTTGACATTTGATGAAGTTCGGTTTTAAATTTCAACTCTAAAAATGCCACTTTAAAATGTAGCATTTTCTTGCTTTAGCAATTTTGAATCTGCAGCCTGTCTCTGGATCACAATGCAGAGTGTAGCTGACAGTGGGCTTTGTGTATTCATCCTAGACAGCCACACACAATGGGGAGCTTATGAGTGACTGGATGGGCCATCAGTGGCAGGATGGGATGGGAGAGCTGGACCTAACCCCACACACACACAAATAGGCTGTGTCCTGTCTCCACAAAATGCACTGCATACCCCTTGTAGTTAGTCTGGAGCCAGGGCCAGGAAGGCAAGGCACCTGTGTGCTTCAAAGGCATGCTTTTAGAAGCTTCTCCCACTTCACTATAAATATTGGACGTAGGACACCGACTCGCCGGTACACTTCTGGACCTGTGGATACTCTCCCAGAAAGAAGGACTGCTGCGTTGCTGAAAGGACTACCACTGTGCTGGAGTGTTGACCTGAAGGAACTGTTGCCCTGCTGTGCTGATCTGTTGCCTGCTGCCCCCTTGTCTGGGGAGGAAGAACTGGACCTACAACTTCATCTTGAACCCAAGGCTTCCAGAATAACTCCAATGTCTAGTCTGCTGTCCTCCTGATCTGAGATTCAAGCACATAAAAGTCTCCCAAACATCCTGCACAAGTCCCAGGACCCAGCTGCAGTGAGATCCTGACCCCAAATGGTGCCCCTCGGGTCCTGGAACACTTGTGTTGTTAAGTGAACTGAAATTAAGCTTTTGGGCTCTTCATGATCGCAAATGGGCTCATTCGCACTGAGACCTTGCCGCTCACACCGCGATGCAGCATGAAGTTCTGTCTGCCTGACTCTTCCTACTCCTGCATCGACTGGTCACGGGGGCCACCAGCATGAAGCTCCAGCAAAACCTGCCCGTGGCAACAGCTGCCTCTTTGTGCTACGTCAACAGTCTCCCACAATTGTCTCTGTGCTCCCTGCAGCCCTCTTCAGCATGAACAGGACTCTTGGCTTTGACTTGAGAAGGTAAATTTAGGCATGCCTAACCTATTAACTGGATTCAACCTGCACTCCATTGTGGTTGGACTGAAAGTGTGACATTGACCCGGTCCAGAGCGGCAAGATATAACTAGTTGGCGCTTTGTGCTTTTTGACGCTATTTTCACTAAAGTATTTTAAAATTCATACCTCTGGTTTTTCGGATTCAATTTTTCTTGTTTTGGTCTTGCTATGTTTATTAGATTTTGTTCTATTTTTCTAACTTTGTGAGAGATGCTTTGTGTGTGGTGTTCTTACTGTGTTATTGTTTGAAGCACACAGAAATACTTTGTACATTGCCTCTAAGTTAAGCTTGACTGCTCTGTGCCAAGCTACTAGGGGGTTGGCCACATGTTAATTTGGGTTTGCTTGTGAATTACCATTGACAAGGATTGTGGTTGCTACTTGAGCAGGGCTCATAACCCAGTCAACCAACAACCAAGTTTCTCACAGTCACTAATAGAATATTCACCACACTAGTCGACTGTAAAATGATTCAGAGCTAAGTGGCCAGTGCTAGTAATGCCATAGATACAACCTATCTGGTCCATGTAAGTTACCATTGTGGCTTTAAAATATATGCCAAAATCAACACAGAGGAAGTTTATCATAGATATACATAAGCAGCTTTGGCAACAGATTGCTGTAGATCCTCCAAATTCAAGGTTCGATGTCTGCTCCGACTTACAGTAAATAGCTAATTCACAGTAGTCTGCAAATAGACCCACAATATGTCCCATTTTATGGTGAGTAAACAGAGCTCTAATTCATTCAGCACAGTGAGAGATTTCACTTTCAAAATAGTTTATCATAATGAAAATGTTGAAAGCCTTCAACACGATCCACAGTGATTGAAAGCCCAGAGCACTCCATTGTCTGCAATGGATCCCCCAATATTCCAATGTTCTAATATGTATTCATTTATCCAGGGCTGATGTAAATGTATTGTTGGCTCTGTGGGTTACTTCAAAGTGCTTTAAGGTGAGGGAAAATACGAGTTTGTAATCGTACCAAAGGGCGATTGGTCAAGTACCATGTGGAGCCTATTCCATAGTATTGCTCTGTGTATCTAATGCCATAGTAGTGGCCCTACTTAATTTCGGACTTAAGTATGCATTCAACTTTAAATATTTAGCTGTGCACTAATTTTGAGGATTGGGTATGGGCACAGACTCGCGTACAGATGTGCCCTTGTATTCTTTAATTAGAGGGCTGTCTATTTTTCCCTCAAAAGAATTGCATAGAATTAATTTGCTAGGATGACCGTTTTGTTTTTTTGTATAATCATACATTTTTTACTCCTCCTCTGTGGCCACTGGTAGCTAGTTATCACTGGTTGCTGTGCTTTTGTCATGGGCAGAGACTTCTGTAGTGAAAGATGTAGTCACATGTCTGAATTCTCAGACTTCTTTTACTGCCACCTCCTGGCGTTAATTTGATCGTTTTTTGTGTACAGTTGGATGCAGGTCCTGCGAATACTGATGTGTACCTGCTTCTGTCATTATCATTGATGCTGCTGTCTGCCACTGGTAGATTTCTAGATATCTACGCTCCTTTTCTGTCATTCTTTTGTTGGAACTCATGATATTCTATCATGAATACAATTACGGACAGTACCCATGAAGGCTACAGATGCCATGTCCTTAACACCCAGAGAGGTATGTTAGGAAGCAGACGTCTGAAATATGGCATTGGAATTGGGTCATCGTGAATATATCAGGTTAACCTTATTGATACTCCTTACTTTAGTGTAGTTCCGGGTACTCCTTGTTTGAGGTAACATAAACCTTCAAATGACTGGCATCAAGGTTGCCTCAGTTTCATCTGTAATTATTGCAAGTCACATTGCTTTTCTGCAACGCAGCTGTTGTGTTATTCAAATTTACTGTGCTGTCCAACAATGGTCCAATTGCCAAAACAAGTAAATTTGCCTCAATTGTTCTCTGTGAGAAGATTGTGGACCAACTTACCCCACATTGTGAATACAATTGTGAGACTGATCATTTACTTGATGCTATAGTACCATATGAACAGATTTATCCTGTGAAGTAAGATGAGGTCCAAAAAAGCAGGAAATCTTTCTCAAAGTTCTAGTAGAGTAGAATGAAATTAGGTGATGTCATTAACTGTTAAAATATATACCCACACAGCCCTTAAGGCAGTGTCATTCCCCCAAATTAATTTAATGCATTTAATTCAGATACTGCTTCCTCTCTATCCAATGCCAGAGTTGCCTTCCAAAACAAAGAGGTATGTCGACACCCATGTTTTTGTACGCACAAGATCCTGCCATGTTAGATAGAGCTAGCATGGGCCTCCAACATACGTTAAATCACCATCAGCATGTACTGAACAGACAGTAATAAAGCGTGAAAAATCTAACATTTTAGTTTTTGGAAATAGGAAATCGCCCAAAACATTTTGAACTCTAAACAGAAAGCAAATTAAGAGAGCTAAAATCTATTACTATATTGGAATCTGGTTCCAAGTCACTTGGAGCCTAGTCTATCATCATGCAAAACTAAAATTAAAATCTACATCATTAATGTTTGTTATGATTAAAACTGTCCAACAAACTGTTTGGTCCATCAATCAAGCTGGTGCTGGACGTAATTAAAATTAAATCCATGTCTGATTTAAAATAAATTGGCTTGAGGTAAAACAATGTAATCTAGTAAAGCACATTTTTAACCTTTCAACTTTCCCATCTCAGGTGCAGTTATTCCTGGATTGTTGCCTGATTACATTACTAGTGCAATAATATGAGCTTCAGGCACAGATGCAACATTGCAAATCCAGGCTCTCTAAAGTAACTTCATGGCTCCATCTTGAAAAAATAATGGAATGCGCACACCCGGCCACAATGCCAAGTACAATAAACGCCTATGTACTATAAACATGCAAATGGCTTGGGAAACCAACTCATTGCGTTACTGGTTGGAAGAAATTCTGAAGAGCAAAACATGCAGTAACTCGTTTGAATTTGACTTAAAATCCTACCAACCCCTGAAGTATTATGGGACATTTCTGTTCTCTTATTTCAAATGCTCGGTGCACACTTTTTTGGTAGAAAGCTCTTCCATGAAATTCAAATAATCTTATGTTAGAATCAGTTTGTCGATTTGGTGTTAGAGAGCTACATTACCATTGGATAAATCAAGCACCGACGCCTCCAGGGTCTGTGACCAACATAATCCATGTATAGCTTACATTCTCTGCCGCTGCCACACTCTCCACAATGAAATAAACGGCTCATTGTTCTCAGCCATTTTGAACTTTGGGGATCAGAACTCGTGCTTCAATGGTAAAAGACATACAGTTGGCCTACGGCTTGGAAAATGTATACAACTTGTACGGTTCAAGCTGAGTGCACAAATCCAGGAGACAAACCTTCCTTTTTAATCGACTGACGTTACACTTCCCCTGTTTATTTTTCTCGTTGTGATTAATCTGACTGCTATATCTTCTTACAAAAAAATAACGGAATCTGTCTGTCTTACCACCCAGTTACTATTTTGTTTTATATAGAAGCGCGATCAACTGCTATTATTGATCTTAATTATTTAAAGTCGTTAATATTGCAATGGATTAAACTTAACTGCACAATAAGTTATTTTTGTTTTTACTGTTATTATTATTATTATCATTATTATTATTATTATTATTATTATACCCACATTTCTATCGAGTGCACATTTATTTTGGTGTCCATGACGACTTTTGTCTTTGCCTAGCTTACAGAGTGTTGAATGGCATTTTGATACGCAATCATTATCCCCATTCTTTCTGTACTGTTGGATCCATTCGTTGTGCAAAGAGGTTATAAAGCTAGATCTCATAGACTGCTTTCAATACCAAATGCGGTCATTATGATTACTTGGTTGTGCCCTTTTGCCTATGTAATTTGGGTACTCTCTCCCAACATCTAGCGAATGACACTTATTATGGGATACCCTGTATGTATAAGTAGTGCTTTATTTGGAAGAGTTGTTCGTTCGTTTGGGAGCGATTTTATCAAACGAGACACAGTTTTGCATGCATTACGTTTAATTGCCGTCCTTTCTCACTATATAGTACGGCAAGACACTATACAATTTCTGATAAAGGACTCTTGGCTGTCATGGAGCATTTGAACAAATGTGGCATTTTTATTAGGGCCACTCCTGTAACTGATTGGACAATTGGACAAATCACATAATAATACAAATCTGGGATATTATAAAACCATGAAATCTTCTAATACCAGGCATGCCAGGTGGATGTTTTTATTTTTCCATTTCCTCTACGTAATCGCCTATAGGCTAGGGAAGAGACATTGTAAAACTGACGTGATATCCACACCTAAAGATGAAGGAGAGTCGGTACATGTCACTCCTATTATACAGGGTGTTCGAAATTAACCCCTTCGCTGCCAGACCTTTTCCCCCTCCTGTGCCGAGGCTTTTTTTGGCTATTTGGAGCAGTTCGCGCTTAGGCCCTCATAACTTTTTGTTCACGTAAGCTACCCACGCCAAATTTGCGTCCTTTTTTTCCAACATCCTAGGGATTCTAGAGGTACCCAGACTTTGTGGGTTCCCCAGAAGGAGGCCAAGAAATTAGCCAAAAAACAGTGAAAATTTCGTTTTTTAAAAAAACAATTGGAAAAATGGGCTGCAGAAGAAGGCTTGTGGTTTTTTCCCTGAAAAGGGCATTAACAAAGGGTTTGCGGTGATAAAATCACCAGCTTCCCAGCTTTCAGGAAAAGGCAGACTTGAATCAGAAAACCCAATTTTTCAACACAATTTTGGCATTTTACTGGGACATACCCCATTTTTACGATTTTTTGTGCTTTCAGCCTCCTTCCAGTCAGTGACAGAAATGGGCAGGAAACCAATGCTGGATCCCAGAAACCGCAACATTTCTGAAAAGTAGACAAAATTCTGAATTCAGCAAGGGGTAATTTGTGTAGATCCTACAAGGGTTTCCTACAGAAAATAACAACTGAAAAAGAAAAATATTGAAATTGAGGTGAAAAAAACATCAATTTTTCTCTAAGTTTTACTCTGTAATTTTTTCCTGCAATGTCAGATTTTCGAAATTAATATACCGTTACGTCTGCTGGACTCTTCTGGTTGCGGGGATATATAGGGCTTGTAGGTTCATCAAGAACTCTAGGTACCCAGAGCCAATAAATGACCTGCACCCTGCAGTGGGTTTTCATTCTATGCCGGGTATACAGCAATTCATTTGCTGAAATATAAAGAGTAAAAAATAGCTATCAAGAAAACCTTTGTATTTCCAAAATGGGCACAAGATAAGGTGTTGAGAAGCAGTGGTTATTTGCACATCTCTGAATTCCAGGGTGCCCATACTAGCATGTGAATTACAGGGCATTTCTCAAATAGATGTCTTTTTTACACACTGTCTTACATTTGGAAGGGAAAAATGTAGAGAAAGACAAGGGGCAATAACACTTGCTTTGCTATTCTATGTTCCCAAAAGTCTCCCGATAAAAATGATACCTCACTTGTGTGGGTAGGCCTAGCGCCCGCGACAGGATACGCCCCAAAACACAACGTGGACACATCGCAGAAAACAGACCTGTTTTTAGCAAAGTGCCTACCTGTAGATTTTGGCCTGTAGCTCAGCTGCCACCTAGGGAAACCTACCAAACCTGTGCATTTCTGAAAACTAGAGACCTAGGGGAATCCAAGATGGGGTGACTTGTGTGGCTGGGACCAGGTTCTGTTACCCAGAATCCTTTGCAAACCTCAAAATTTGGCTAAAAAAACACATGTTCCTCACATTTCTGTGGCAGAAAGTTCTGGAATCTGAGAGGAGCCACACATTTCCTTCCACCCAGCGTTCCCCCACGTCTCCCGATAAAAATGATACCTCACTTGTGTGGGTAGGCCTAGCGCCCGCGACAGGAAACGCCCCAAAGCGCAACATGGACACATCACAGAAAACAGACCTGTTTTTAGCAAAGTGCCTACCTGTAGATTTTGGCCTGTAGCTCAGCCGCCACCTAGGGAAACCTACCAAACCTGTGCATTTCTGAAAACTAGAGACCTAGGGGAATCCAAGATGGGGTGACTTGTGTGGCTGGGACCAGGTTCTGTTACCCAGAATCCTTTGCAAACCTCAAAATTTGGCTAAAAAAACACATGTTCCTCACATTTCTGTGGCAGAAAGTTCTGGAATCTGAGAGGAGCCACAAATTTCCTTCCACCCAGCGTTCCCCCACGTCTCCCGATAAAAATGATACCTCACTTGTGTGGGTAGGTCTAGCGCCCACGACAGGAAACGCCCCAAAGCGCAACGTGGACACAACCAAATTTTTGAAGGAAAACAGAGGTGTTTTTTGCAAAGTGCCTACCTGTAGGTTTTGGCCTGTAGCTCAGCCGCCACCTAGGGAAACCTACCAAACCTGTGCATTTCTGAAAACTAGAGACCTGGGGGAATCCAAGATGGGGTGACTTGTGTGTCTGGGACCAGGTTCTGTTACCCAGAATCCTTTGCAAACCTCAAAATGTGGCTAAAAAAACACATGTTCCTCACATTTCTGTGGCAGAAAGTTCTGGAATCTGAGAGGAGCCACAAATTTCCTTCCACCCAGCGTTCCCCCACGTCTCCCGATAAAAATGATACCTCACTTGTGTGGGTAGGCCTAGTGCCCGCAACAGGAAACGCCCCAAAGCGCAACGTGGACACATCACAGAAAATAGACCTGTTTTTAGCAAAGTGCCTACCTGTGGATTTTGGTCTGTAGCTCAGCCGCCACCTAGGGAAACCTACCAAACGTGTGCATTTATGAAAACTAGAGACCTAGGGGAATCCAAGATGGGGTGACTTGTGTGGCTGGGACCAGGTTCTGTTACCCAGAATCCTTTGCAAACCTCAAAATTTGGCTAAAAAAACACATGTTCCTCACATTTCTGTGGCAGAAAGTTCTGGAATCTGAGAGGAGCCACAAATTTCCTTCCACCCAGCGTTCCCCCACGTCTCCCGATAAAAATGATACCTCACTTGTGTGGGTAGGCCTAGCGCCCACGACAGGAAACGCCCCAAAGCACAACGTGGACACAACCAAATTTTTGAAGGAAAACAGAGGTGTTTTTTGCAAAGTGCCTACCTGTAGATTTTGGCCTGTAGCTCAGCCGCCACCTAGGGAACCCTACCAAACCTGTGCATTTCTGAAAACTAGAGACCTGGGGGAATCCAAGATGGGGTGACTTGTGTGTCTGGGACCAGGTTCTGTTACCCAGAATCCTTTGCAAACCTCAAAATGTGGCTAAAAAAACACATGTTCCTCACATTTCTGTGGCAGAAAGTTCTGGAATCTGAGAGGAGCCACAAATTTCCTTCCACCCAGCGTTCCCCCACGTCTCCCGATAAAAATGATACCTCACTTGTGTGGGTAGGCCTAGCGCCCGCGACAGGAAACGCCCCAAAGCGCAACGTGGACACATCACAGAAAATAGACCTGTTTTTAGCAAAGTGCCTACCTGTGGATTTTGGCCTGTAGCTCAGCCGCCACCTAGGGAAACCTACCAAACCTGTGCATTTCTGAAAACTAGAGACCTAGGGGAATCCAAGATGGGGTGACTTGTGTGGCTGGGACCAGGTTCTGTTACCCAAAATCATTTGCAAACCTCAAAATTTGGCTAAAAAAACACATGTTCCTCACATTTCTGTGGCAGAAAGTTCTGGAATCTGAGAGGAGCCACAAATTTCCTTCCACCCAGCGTTCCCCCACGTCTCCCGATAAAAATGATACCTCACTTGTGTGGGTAGGCCTAGCGCCCACGACAGAAAACGCCCCAAAGCGCAACGTGGACACAACCAAATTTTTGAAGGAAAACAGAGGTGTTTTTTGCAAAGTGCCTACCTGTAGATTTTGGCCTGTAGCTCAGCCGCCACCTAGGGAACCCTACCAAACCTGTGCATTTCTGAAAACTAGAGACCTGGGGGAATCCAAGATGGGGTGACTTGTGTGTCTGGGACCAGGTTCTGTTACCCAGAATCCTTTGCAAACCTCAAAATGTGGCTAAAAAAACACATGTTCCTCACATTTCTGTGGCAGAAAGTTCTGGAATCTGAGAGGAGCCACAAATTTCCTTCCACTCAGCGTTCCCCCACGTCTCCCGATAAAAATGATACCTCACTTGTGTGGGTAGGCCTAGCGCCCGCGACAGAAAACGCCCCAAAGCGCAACGTGGACACATCACAGAAAACAGACCTGTTTTTAGCAAAGTGCCTACCTGTGGATTTTGGCCTGTAGCTCAGCCGCCACCTAGGGAAACCTACCAAACCTGTGCATTTCTGAAAACTAGAGACCTAGGGGAATCCAAGATGGGGTGACTTGTGTGGCTGGGACCAGGTTCTGTTACCCAGAATCCTTTGCAAACCTCAAAATTTGGCTAAAAAAACACATGTTCCTCACATTTCTGTGGCAGAAAGTTCTGGAATCTGAGAGGAGCCACAAATTTCCTTCCACCCAGCGTTCCCCCACGTCTCCCGATAAAAATGATACCTCACTTGTGTGGGTAGGCCTAGCGCCCACGACAGGAAATGCCCCAAAGCGCAACGTGACACAACCAAATTTTTGAAGGAAAACAGATGTGTTTTTTGCAAAGTGCCTACCTGTAGATTTTGGCCTGTAGCTCAGCCGCCACCTAGGGAAACCTACCAAACCTGTGCATTTCTGAAAACTAGAGACCTAGGGGAATCCAGGATGGGGTGACTTGTGTGGCTGGGACCAGGTTCTGTTACCCAGAATCCTTTGCAAACCTCAAAATGTGTCTAAAAAAACACATGTTCCTCACATTTCTGTGGCAGAAAGTTCTGGAATCTGAGAGGAGCCACAAATTTCCTTCCACCCTGCATTCCCCCACGTCTCCCGATAAAAATAATACCTCACTTGTGTGGGTAGGCCTAACGCCCGCGACAGGAAACGCCCCAAAGCGCAACGTGGACACATCACAGAAAACAGACCTGTTTTTAGCAAAGTGCCTACCTGTGGATTATGGCCTGTAGCTCAGCCGCCACCTAGGGAAACCTACCAATCCTGTGCATTTCTGAAAACTAGAGACCTAGGGGAATCCAAGATGGGGTGACTTGTGTGGCTGGGACCAGGTTCTGTTACCCAGAATCCTTTGCAAACCTCAAAATTTGGCTAAAAAAAACACATGTTCCTCACATTTCTGTGGCAGAAAGTTCTACAATCTGAGAGGAGCCACAAATTTCCTTCCACCCAGCGTTCCCCCATGTCTCCCGATAAAAATGATACCTCACTTGTGTGGGTAGGCCTAGCGCCCGCGACAGGAAACGCCCCAAAGCGCAACGTGGACACATCAGAGAAAATAGACCTGTTTTTAGCAAAGTGCCTACCTGTAGATTTTGGCCTCTAGCTCAGCCGCCACCTAGGGAAACCTACCAAACCTGTGCATTTCTGAAAACTAGAGACCTAGGGGAATCCAAGATGGGGTGATTTGTGTGGCTGGGACCAGGTTCTGTTACCCAGAATCCTTTGCAAACCTCAAAATTTGGCTAAAAAAACACATGTTCCTCTCATTTCTGTGGCAGAAAGTTCTGGAATCTGAGAGGAGCCACAAATTTCCTTCCACCCAGCGTTCCCCCACGTCTCCCGATAAAAATGATACCTCACTTGTGTGGGTAGGCCTAGCGCTCGCGACAGGAAATGGCCCAAAACACAACGTGGACACATCACATTTTTTCATAGAAAACAGTGCCTACGTGTGGATTTTGGCCTCTAGCTCAGCCGGCACCTAGGGAAACCTAGCAAACCAGCCCATTTTTGAAAACTAGAGACCTAGGGGAATCCAAGATGGGGTGATTTGCGGGGCTCTGACCAGGTTCTGTTACCAAGAATACTTTGCAAACATCAAAATCTGGCCAAAAAACACTTTCTCCTCCAATTTCGGTGACAGAAAGTTCTGGAATCTGAGAGGAGCCACAAATTTCCTTCCACCCAGTGTTCCCCTAAGTCTCTCCATAAAAATGGTACCTCTCTTGGGTGGGTAGGCCTAGCGCCCACGAAAGGAAATGGCCCAAAACACAACGTGGACACAACATATTTTTTCACAGAAAACAGAGGTGTTTTCTGCAAAGTGCCTACATGTGGATTTTGGCCTCTAGCTCAGCCGGCCCCAGGGGGGGGGGGAAATGCCCTAAAATAAATTTGACCCCCCACCCCCCCAAACCCCCCCTGCCCAGGTGCGACCCTTGCCTACGGGGTCGCTACCCCTGCGTGACATTGGCGCCAAAAAACAAATTCCCGGTGCCTAGTGGTTTCTGCCCCCTTGGGGGCAGATTGACCTAAAATCGACCAATCTGCCCCCAAAGGGGGCAGAAATGCTCTAAATACAGTTTGCCCCCCAGGGGAGCGACCCTTGTCTGATGGGTCGCTCCCCATCTCTAAAAAAACAAACAAACTAAAAAAAAAACACTAAAAAAAATTTGCCCTGGCAACAAGAGGTTTCTGCCCCCCCTGGGGGCAGATCGGCCTAATAATAGGCCGATCTGCCCCCAGGGGGGGCAGAAATGGCCTAAAATAAATTTGCACCCCGAACACCCCCCCCGTCCCCCCCCCCCCCGGAGCAACCCTTGCCTACGGGGTCGCTCCCCCTGCGTGACATTGGCGCCAAAAAACAAATCCCCGGTGCCTAGTGGTTTCTGCCCCCTTGGGGCAGATTGACCTAAAATCGACCAATCTGCCCCCAAAGGGGGCAGAAATGGTCTAAACACAATTTGCCCCCCAGGGGAGCGACCCTTGCCTGATGGGTCGCTCCCCATCTCTAAAAAAAACCAAACAAACCAACAAAAAACACACAAAAAAAATTTGCTCTGGCAACAAGAGGTTTCTGCCCGCCCTGGGGGCAGATCGGCCTAATAATAGGCCGATCTGCCCCCAGGGAGGGCAGAAATGGCCTAAAATAAATTTGCCCCCTGAACCCCCCCAGCCCACCCCCCCCGGGGCGACCATTGCCTACGGGGTCGCTCCCCCTGTGTGACATTGGCGCCAAAAAACAAATCCCGGTGCCTAGTGGTTTCTGCCCCCTTGGGGCAGATTGACCTAAAATCGACCAATCTGCCCCCAAGGGGGGCAGAAATGGTCTAAACACAATTTGCCCCCCAGGGGAGCGACCCATGCCTGATGGGTCGCTGCCCATCTCTAAAAAAAAAACCAAACCAAAAAAAAAACACAAAAAAAAAATTTGCCCTGGCGCCTAGAGGTTTCTGCCCCCCCTGGGGGTAGATCGGCCTAATACCAATAGGGCGATCTGCCCCCAGGGGGGGCAGAGATGGCCTAAAATAATTTGGAGACCCTGTGACTAATCAGCGCGCGCTCGCGCGCTGACGTCACAGGGGGGGTTGGGGGGGTCGGGGGTGGGAGGGGAAGGGCTTCCCCTTCCATCCCTGACTTGGAGGGGTGGGGGGGAACCCCACAGAGGGAGCGAGAGCGCTCCCTCTGGGCTCTGTGCACAGGACGTAATGGTTACGTCCTGGGCACAGCAGCACTGTGCCTCAGGACGTAACCATTACGTCCTGGGCACAGAAGGGGTTAAGCTAATTCAAGGTAAATGTCTCCTTCGATTGTTTGAAGAATGAAAGGAAAAAGAGCCAACAACTATGCTGGAATGAAGAAGCTCTAGATCAATGACTGGAATGGTATGAAATCCTATTTTATAAAGAAAGAGTCATATTTCTGACTGTGGGCTGAGAAATACAGTATTGGAATGGTGCCATGATGCCCATTTAGAATACGATATGTGAAAAAAGATGTTTGCACATCAAGACATTTCTGGTAGTCAGCCATTTGCCGGGATATCACAAATTATTTTACAGACTGCACAATCTGTGCCCAAACGAAAGACACACATATTATCACAGCTGGTCTATCGTGCCATTTGTTGTGCAGCTCCCCATATATGCCAAATCAAGAACAAGGAGAGTTAGAACATTCAAAAGTTTAATTTTAAATTCTAAACTCTTTACTTCCAGCTGCTTACCAATGTACAACAAAAGGGAGGACTCACTGAGATCAGTTTTGGCTGTTTCTCATTTACATTTTACCCTAGTTTTCCTTTATGTAAAAATGTATCTCACCCACTGGAAGTTCAAGTTGGATGCTTCACCATCGAGTCTTCACCCAGATACTGCCTGTATCTGGCTGGACTCGACCTTGAACCACAAGCTCTTTTGTGAGGAAATGGGAGGGAATATCGTGGAATAAAATTGCATTAAGAATACTCCAAGAAATGATTAATTATAGAATCCTGTGGGAAGATTAAAAACAAGCAGAAGATGCCTTACGAGTGATAGATAGGACGACAGAAAAGGTATAATTCTTTCAGCCATGCTCCCCTGCCAAAAAAGGTCACTTGGGTTTCATCAGGACAGTAAGCCTAAACCCAAGTAACAGGTAACCGATCGTTTATGAATGTGATTGCTGCACACTTTATGCTAGGCAAGTGACTAGCATTCGCTAATCTCCCAATTCTTCTAATAAGGCATGTGTGAAATGATCGGTGGAAGGACAAATGTGGTCTGAAGAACACTTGCGGGTGTTTAAGATAGAGAAGGTTTATTTGAAAAGTACGTCAAGTAAAAGGTCCTACTCCAACCACGTCCTCATTCTTCCACGGCCACTCCCAGTCTCAACGGTCTCTCTTCACAAACCCCCGACCGTTCTAGATTTCCCCAACATTCTTTCCTTATCTGTTATTCTAACACTCGTGCTCACAGCACACACAGAACGCTTTCACAACATAAGGATACCACACCATCTTCCCTATATCAACTCAAGGAAAATAAAAGAATAGTATATAACAGAACTACATGTCAATTTCACTTGAAGAATAACCAGATTATGTTGCATGCGAACCAAAATAAAACAGTCTGAATTTAGCATTACAAAATCCATGAAGAAAGAACAAAGTTTGGCGTTCACATAACATAGTCTTTAAACCATGACGGCGTTGATACATTTCTTTTTGACCGAATCTCAGTTGGATCTTGCATGCTGGGAATACTTAAGGCATTACGAGTCTCTCGAGCAATGACATCCGAAGGCATGCTTTGACCTACATTAGGTCTCGAACATTTAGCCACTCTATTCAAGTTCCATATCCTGTGGTCATCTGTTTTCACAGCATTCTTGAACAGTTTTATGACTTTAAATGGACCTTTGAATTTTGATGATTTTCCCTCCTTCCTTGGAGACTTTATTTTAACATAATCGCCTTCACACAACACTGTTTCTTTTACAGCTTTCTGCTGATCATACCTAAACTTTCTTTTCACTTTCACCTCTCTCTCTCTCTCTCCAACCTTCAATGTTATCAACCTGATCATCAATCTCCTTTCTTTTCTCCATCACCCACCTAGGTTCCATTTCACTGTAAGGTGCTCTACCTTTAAACAACTGAAAAGGAGTCACACCTGTTGTGGAATGTGGTGTAAGACGATATTCTCGAACCTTTTTCTTTACTTCACTCTCCCACTCAACATCATTAACAAGCGCAATTTGCATACATTGCTTCAGCACCTTTATAAAGCGCTCAACAACTCCATTAGACTCTGGGTGATAAAGAGCTTTTCTCTTGTGTACCACATTTCTTTCTTTTAAGAAAGACTCCGTTGCTTCAGAGACAAATTGCACCCCATTATCAGTCAGTAAAGTAGAGGGGAATCCCTCTCTTTCAAATAAGTCATCCAGAAAATTAATTATGTCTCTTGATTCAACCGAATTCACAAACTTGACTTCAGGCCAACGAGAAAACATCTCAATGCAGACCAAAATATAACGGTCAGCAGATTTCAATTTTATTGGGCCTAAAATGTCCAGAGCTATGTCAACCCAGGGACCGGAGGACTCCTCGCGCATGACCATGGGTTGAATTCTACATTTTAATATCTTATCAGAACACACGCACTCATGACAATTCCTCACTACCCTTTCTACCATCATGTCCATGGCAGGCCACCAGTAGGCGTTCCTCAATCTCTCCTTTGTTTTGGATATGCCCATGTGACTTGAGTGAGCATGATTTACGAGTTCCATTCTCAATCTAGCTGGGGGAACCAACTTGCTGCCTCTCATCAAAAGCCCTTCCACCACAGACAATTCATTTCTGACCTGCCAATAACCTGACATTTCTTCACCTGGTTTCTGCTTGACACCCCAACCATTAATGACTTTATTTAGCACTTCCTGCAACGTGACAGGGGGTAAGCACAGGTTAATTTAGGTTGTGTTTGTGACTTACCCTGACTAGGATTGTGGTTTCTGCTTTACTGGGTGCATAACTCTGCCAACCAGAAACCCATTTTCTAACCGTTCCTGTGTAAAGTAAGCAACAGTACTTCAAAATGATTTCCTTTACATTATTGGATGTAATGTTTGAGGTTGTTGCACATATTAATCAGTTGTTGTCAGTGTCTCAATGTGTAGTTTCCAACAGGGCCTGTCTATTCTAGTTTCTTGCTTTTTGTTTGATGTCTGTACTCTCTAGGTACCGTTGTTCTCCTAGTTTCTTAGAGAGCAAATTCACCAGCTTTTACTAATTCACCATTTTACTTCAATTTCATCTAAGGCAAAGGAACTGCAGATGAGGTAGAATTTCCTGTTATGATCTAGGGTAGAAGCTATCAATATTCAGGAGGTTATTTATTGGTTTGGTGAATACTAGATGTTTGTACAGAGACTCCTTTATTCAGGGAAGCTCCTCTTTCCTAGAAAGGTTAACTCAACATCGCTGACTAGGTACATTTTAGATTTTCATCACAGTTATTCAACCATGGCAGAAATGGAGTTTTTGTCACCTTTCCAAATTATGAACATGCCATCTTTAAATATTTTCCAGATGACTATCCTAGATCTAAAAGGATTAGTATCCATCACGATAATTTTCAGTTCAAAATTATGCGTGTACAATCCAGTTAGTCTGGGTGCAAACTTACTTCCCATGGAAATCCCAGGGATTTGTACATAGACAGTCTATTCTGATCTGAAATAAGTCTTGATCAGCATTCAGTATGAAGTGTTAATGGGTCTTGTACTATACCAGATGTCAGAAAAGAGTATTTCTCCTAATATCCCCAGTACGTAATCTTCTGAAGGCTGGTATAATTTCAGTGTTGAGACCAACCCAAATATGTAAATTAGAGACAAAGAGACAGCCAAAACTGATCTCACTGAGTTCCGTCTTTTGTGGTATGTTAGAAATGGGGTCTTTGGTTGGCAGTTAGGTCCCTGTCCAAGCAAGGACCCTCACTCTAATTAGGGCAAAGGAGAAACACACCTGATTAACCTTCACTCACCCCCTTGGTAGCTTGCATGAGCAGGCAGGCTTAACTCAGAAACAATGTGTAAAGTATTTGTACTAATACACACAGTAATACAGTGAAAGCACTACAAAATGGACACCACACCAGTTTAGAGGACTAGGTAATATTTATCTGAATCAAACTAGACCAAAATGACAAAAGTCCAACATACACAAGTCAAGATATGAATTTTTAAAAAGAATAAAAGTCTTACTCTATACAAAACAAAGGAAACAATGACTTTGCACAAAATACCTGGTTTGTGTTAAAAACAAAGCCACATGGGCAAGCGTACGTCGGAAAAGTCAGCGATGCGTTGATTCCTTCCTCGCAAGAGAGGCCGTCCGTTGTTTCTTCTCCGGTCGGGTCGGCGATGCGTCACTTTTCTCCATCGCAAGAGAGTGATGCATCGATTTCAGGACGGGGCACCTCGGATCCAAGCAGAGTCGGGATGACTTTGGTGCCCCAGGAACGATGCCTGGATAATCCGGTCAAACTGTGTTAGAAAATCACGCTGCGTGGGGTTTGTGTCATTATCAGCAGCCGCAAGTGGGTTGTTTTTCCAGCTGCAGTGTGTTCAACCTCAAAACTGGTGGCACGTTGTTTATTAGCTGCGTTGCAGATGGTGTGTCAAAAAGTTCCTCACACAGCATTCTGTGCGTGGATTTTCACCGCTTGTTATGCCAACTTCACCTTTCAAGGGCCCAGGGACTGGATAGGAGACTACTTTGCAGGGCAGGTGTCTCAGCAGAGAGTCCAGCTGCTGGCAGAGGAAGTCTTTGATGGCTCTGAGACTTCAAAACAGGAGGCAAGCACAGTTCAAGCCCTTGAAGATTCCTCTCAAGCAGGAATGCACAACAAAGTCCAATTTTAGTCCTCTTTCACAGGCAGAAGCAGAAACTACAGGATAGCCCAACAAAGCGCAGTCAGAGGCAGGGGCAGCACTTCTCCTCAGGTCTTCTCCTTGGCAGAGGTTCCTCTTGGTTCCAGAAGTGATCTTGAAGAAATCTAAAGGATGGTGTTTTGAGTCCACTACTTATACCCCTTTCTGCCTTTTAAGTAGGCAAACTTCAAAGGAAAGTCTCTGTTGTTCAAAGGATCCTGCCTTCCCAGGCCTGGCCCCAGGCACACACCAGGGGGTTGGAGTCTGCATGTGTGAGGGTAGGCACAGCTCATGCAAGTGTAAGTGACCACTCCTCTTTCCACTCTAGCACAGATGGCCCATAAGGATATGCAGGCTACACCCCAGCTCCCTTTGTCTCACTGTCTAGAGGAGACTCTCAAACAGCCCAACTGTCAAACTGACCCAGACAGGGAATCCACAAACAGACAGAGTCACATAATGGTTTAAGCAAGAAAATGCCCACTTTCTAAAAATGGCATTTTCAAACGAACAATTTAAAAAAAAAGAAACTTTACTAAAAGATTAATTTTCAAATTCGGAGTTCAGAGACACCAAACTCCACATTTATATCAGCACCCAAAGGCAATCTGAACTTAGGTTACGTGAACTGAAGTTATTTAAAGGCAGCCTTATTGTTAACCTGTGAGAGAGATAGGCCTTGCAACAGTGAAAAACGAATTT
This sequence comes from Pleurodeles waltl, assembly GCF_031143425.1. Classification (NCBI taxonomy): domain Eukaryota; kingdom Metazoa; phylum Chordata; class Amphibia; order Caudata; family Salamandridae; genus Pleurodeles; species Pleurodeles waltl. Next base: position 777,108,893 of record NC_090445.1, read on the forward strand.
GGCAGTATTTCACAGTTAGGACATGTAAAACACATCAGTACTTGTCCCACCGTTAATAGACACTGCACTCTGCCCATGGGGCTACCTAGGGCCAACCTTAGGGGTGCCTTACATGTATAAAAAGGGAAGGTTTGGGCCTGGCAAGAGGGTACACTAGCCAGTTCGAATTGAAAGTGCAAGGCTGCACCCACAGACACTGCAGTGGCAGGTCTGAGCCATGTTTACAAGACTTCTAAGGCAGGTGGCACAACCAGTGCTGCAGGCCCACTACTAGCATTTGAGTCACAGGCCGTGGGCACCTCAAGTGCACTTTACCAGGGACCCACCAGCAAGTCAAAAATGCCAATCACCAATACAATTTACACAGAGAGTATATGTACTTTAGAACTGGTTAGCAGTGGTATAGTTCTCAGTGTCCTAAAACCAACAAAAACTGGTCGGAAAAATTAGGAGGAAGAGGACAAAAAGTTTAGGGATGCCCCTTCAAAAAGGGTCAGGTCCAACGTGGTGTATATCAGCTTCACACATAGCCCTGAATTGGTGCATCAGATTGTGCATTCACATGGTTTACCTAAGAGCACCACAGCAGATGGGTTCCTAGTTTGTCTGAAAATTCTGGATCCATCTTTTAAGTTAACATGGTACCATCAATTTTAAATCTACAAGTCATAATGAACAAACTGAGATATTAAACCAAACCTTGAAGCACTATCTGCATTGTATGCTATGCACCAACAAACACAGTAGTTGGTTTGCCTACCCTTTGCTGAGATTTCCTACAATAACTCCCTCCACACACCAGTAGGGTAGGTTTTTTTTTCTCTTCTTACGGATTCTGCCCTCAATTGTTACCAGATTCTTTAGATCACTCTTCTGTCCCCCTGTCTCTGCTCCACTGAAATTTGTTTATTTTGTCCAAACTAGTATAGTTTAACACGTGCAACAGGCAGCCAAAGAGCAGACCACAAGTTTGACTTTGACAGATAGGGTATACTCCATCTCATTTGTGACACTGTAGTCTGTCAAGAAAACTTAAAATTAGGCCATTGGTTTAAGCAGAAAATCTCTCATTGCATCTGTGAAACTACATAGGTGCCATAATGACAGGCTTTTCACTAGTGGTGTTCTCATAGAGCTATCGCTTTTCATTTTTTGAACTTACTTTATAAGACTTTAAATTATCAGCCCCAGGACTCCCATTGTCTTGTAGGCTGGAAGGCCCTACTCAGCTGTCTGTACTACTGTAATTCCCTTTTGTTAGAGACTCTTGTCTATCTGATTCAAAATCTTTCATGTATTCAGACACCACTGCTTGTTTAGCCCTCCGTCTTCCACTTCACTCTTTCACTTCAGCCAGCCTCTAAATGCTAGTTGGGATGGAAACATTCTCTACATCATAAAAAATGTGTACCCTTCCTCTGAGTGCCCAACTGTACTGTTGTCTAGATCCCTAACACTAATTTGTGTTATTATAGACAGAGATCATGTATGTGCACCATGACTTAGGCCTGCCTTGTTTGTGGTCTTGTTCGACCAAGCAGTGCACCAATATCCCTATCGCTATAGCCTTGGAAAGCTATTGCCTTCATTAAGAGTTAAGTGGTTGAGCGTGGTGGTGTTAGCATACTGTGTAATGATCAGTAGAAGTAAACAGGTGCTTTTACCCTGTGTCACTAGAGTAAGCCTACAGGCATACTCTCTTTTATAAATGTCCTCTGCTGTGTGCTTAACTCACACTTGACCTACATCCGATAGATGTACAGTGCTGCGCAGTGCATAAGTAGTGACTCTGCCCTGGATTTATGTGTGCCTAGGAAGGTACCGGACAGAAAAAGAGAAGTACTGTGAAGTACGTGTATGGTTAGCGCATGTGTGCAATGAATGCATGTGCTGAGTGTATGTGTGCATGACAAAAGTACAGTAGATAAAGGGTGAAGTGTTTTGCATCATGCGCTTGGTGAGTGTGTGTACTAGCAGTGTGTGTGTTTGTAAACAGTACACCATGGCACAATACAGAAAGGGTACAGTATAGTGCGGTGCATATAGGGTGTGTTTACTGGATGTGTGTGACCCTGGGGTGGCACAATACATGGAGGTGGCAGTACTGGACAGTGTGTGTCCTGTGTATGTAGTGTGTGTACACTAAGTGCAAGTGTGCTTACAATAGTACATTACATGGAGGACCCTGGGTTCCATTTTGGAAAGCCCAGGCCTGCCTGGTGAAAACATGAGCAGTCAAAGGAATCTCCCCCAACAGATTTGTGTATTGATGCATTCCTGTGGGCTGGGTGGGACACACTGGAAAAAGGGAGAGACAGAGACTTCCTATTTTCATTTGAAAAGGCTTCTCTTTGATTCAGTGATAGATTACAAGAAAGGGGCCTGAACCCATCTCAGAAAGCAGATGGGACTGATAAGGAAATCTTAATGAGTAGGGCTGAGCACAGGGTTGAAGTTTTGATGCACATATCACTGTGGCTGACATCCAGGTGTGACTTCTAGCCACTCCGATGCCCTGTATTGTGGTGCTATCAGCGTTGGAGTCTCGCCTGCATACTTCAAAAGAAGCGGAACCCTAACATAAAACTTCATAAGCTCTCACCATAGATTACATTTGGTGTCTGGAAATGGATTACAAGCAGGGGAGGTTAGGACCCCAAAATTCATCATTTGAAAAGCAGCCAGTCAGTTTCTGTGAGAGGGGGTAACTCTGCGAGATGTCTGCCTGTGACCAGGACAGGGGGCCAAGGCCTGCTAGTCTGTCTGCTGGGTGAGGTGACATCACCCAGAGAAACCAAGACCACATGCCCTGGAGCCATGTGCACCAGTGCCTGCCTTCTTGCCAAGATCAATGTGCCCTATGCGTAAGAGGTATGTATTAGAGAGAGGGAGGGCCAGTGTGGAGCCATACCAAAAGGACTCCCTATCCAAGGTGTAAAAATACGGCTATGCACTGATAGGATAATTGCCTGTATGCAGGAGTGATTTGGTGACCCCCCATATGCGAGGAAAGGGTTTCCATGGACTGAGCCTTGTATTAAGTGTTGTGTGGGGAGTGACAATCCTGTAACGCCTTGATGCAGTGACCATGTATGCCAGAGGGGGGCCACCCTTTAAGTGATTGCGCAGACAATTGCACCAAGACTTGTGTTTGTCATACTGGCATCCCTGTGTGTCAGGAGGGGTTGCTGTGTTGTGGGTGATTGCACCAGAAGAGTCTGTGCTTTGCCTGCAGGTACTGCAGCAAATTGTTAGCTATAAGGGGCTAGCCTTCCTATGTTTGTCAAATGTTCAGCCATTGACCTGGAAGAAAAGGAGCTACCACTGGCGGGGTGAGACCGTTCATTGAGATCTGCCCCTGACCAACCTCGAGGACTTTGGGAGATGCTGAGGAGGATGTTGCACCATTGGCAGGCTCCAATAGGGTTCCAAAGCCCTCCCCCATGTAAAGATGACATACTAACTGCTTTTAAAAAGGCTGCGAGCATCTTCAAACACTGGAGAAAGCCAGCAGCACCTCTAGGGAGAGTACCTGTGACTGCTTAGTGCTGCTGTGTTTACTGTGAGCAGCCTAACTTCTCCAATCAAAACAAGAACTTGCAGGCACCTGCTAAGACACCAAACACTACTGAGCTGCAGTACTTGGTAAGACTTGAATCATGTCTGTTGGCCCCTGGGGAACTCATTGCTGAAGGTGCTGTGGCACCATAGACACTTTTGACTAATTCCTAAGAGTCAAAGGGGAACTGTATAGCAAGGCCTCCTAGTGGGCATTCCTTGAATGCAACCAGCAGTGAATGGGGAATAACCCCGACCACATTTCAAACATGAGGGTGGGACGGGGATTTGCTAGGAAAACACAAGAGTCTTGATCTCAAGGCGATTTTGTTATTGCTTACAAATGTTTTTATTTCTTTGAGTGTGTAGAGTTAGAAAAAAATTGCTTCTTTTTCATAAAAAAATAAGTATTTTACTGGACATTGATTTATTGACATTGCTGAGTGCATTTGAATCTTGCCTCTTCTCTTCAAAGGTTCTTCTCCATATAGTCAAGTTTTCCATTTCCTCTCAGAATCCTAGAGCAAGAACTCCTTGTAGGTAATTGTGCACTTTATTAAACCATATTTAGTCCCTACATATAAATTCAGCTATTACTAGTACTTGGCCCTGTAACAGGGAATAACATGCAGAACTGGAATTACAGGCCCAAGTCTGCATGCTACGTCCCCATGCAATTGGAGAAATTCAATTCCAAATGCATAGATGCTTAATGTAAATGTGAGGGCTAGTGTGGATGGAGGGCAAGAAGCAAATGTGGTTTGGGTATCAGAAAACAGAGGAGACTGTAAGCTGACAAGATGGAGAGTTCTGTACACCCCCATGGCCTGGGCGGAAGTCTGAGGTGGTCACTGGCCAATGCTGGGATGCACTTGCAGCCAGGTCCTCATGTGATTTCACTGGCCAGATTTTCTAGCTATATATCTACAAATAAAATAAATATATTTAAAAATAAAGTTGCTGTTCTAATTTAAAAATATATAATCATTTTTATAAATCTACAAAAATGTAAGTAAAACTATTGTTTAAATACATTTTATTTTTTAATAAATTACCAAGTATTTAACGGTGTCAGATTTACTATTCTAACTTCAGTTCAGCTAAAAATGGGAGGAGTCCCTCTATTAAGTGGGGCCACATTTATCATTCAAACTCCTAATAACGAAAATGGACAACATGCATACATATATTTTGTGAAGGCAAATGTGTTATTTTAATGTCAGTCCAACTAACATTGTGAAAAAATGCATTTATTTGGGGATCAGACTTTGTATTCCAACTCCAAACTAAGCATAAGTTTGAACATGTTTTCTCTGTTAATTCGATTTACTATTCCTACTCAAAACTAAACAACATTTGCTAAAGTTTTGGCCTCTGGAGAGGTCAGATTTAAGTATCACACTTCAAAGTAAGCAACTCTGGGGAAAGAGTTGGATTCTGGTTGGTCAGTCATACTATTTCAACTGAAAACTAAGTAAAACTGGGAAACAACTGGAGTTTGAGGCAGTCAGATTAACATTTCTGACTACAAGCTAAACAACATCGGGGAAAGTGCTGGAGTCTGGGGGTTGTGGGGTCAGCTTTACTATCCTTACTCTAAACAAAGCAATATTGAAGAAAGTGTTTGACTTTTCTGGGGTTAGAAATACTATTTAACCTCCAAATTAAACATCATTATGTAAAGTGTTGGGCTTTTGGAGGAATTTACTATTCCTGCTCAAAACTGAGCAATACTGTAGAATGTATTGGACTCTGGGGGTGCACATTTACTATTCCAATTCCAAAATAAGCACCTCTGGGGAAAGTGTTAAACTCATGGGAAGTGGGACCAGATTTAGTATCCCCATTACAAACTAATCAACATTGAGAAATGTGTTGGGTACTCTGGGGGCAGGGACAAATGAAGCATTCACAAATCACAATAAACAATATTGTAGAAAATGCTTGTAAGTTGTGGGATCAGATTTACATCTCACAGTTCAAACTAATAAACTTTGAAGAAAAAAATTAAAAGAATGCATTTAAAAAAATAGAAAATATATGACTCAAGTAAACATTTAGGAGCTTAAAATTAAATCTTCAAAAGTAATATAAATATAAACAATGAAAAATGACTTCTTAACTGACGTAAGTTTTAAATGAAACAATAATTTCATTCTTGAAAAATAAATTTCACCAGCAATTGTAAAACAAAAAAACAATATGCAAAAATTAAATTAACTACAAAAAAATATAAAAACAGCAAGTAATATAAACATATGAATTTGAAATACTACCTGATGCCATTATAATTTCATATCTTATTTATTTACAATAATAAACCAAAAAACATTAAAAACACCCCAATAAAGGAAAAAACAAAACAAAATAAACCAATGAAACATTAACATAAAAATATTCTAAAAACAAATGAAACATCATGATATTAATGCAATGGATACGTAAAATGTTGTTTTTACATAAAGAAAATAATAACCCCATCAATATTCATAACTTTGATCTAATAGTGCTCACATTAGTAAGGCTTTGATATTAACTACCATTGATTTTCTGTCATTGATAATGAGTATCCACATCATCTGTAGGAGATAGAATCAGCAAACTATCCTGAATTATACTATGCCTGTAGTAGAGGAAATTAAACAGGTGAAATCTCCTCCAGATTTATAATGTAATTGTCCAATGCGTTTTAACTCTACATCAAGCCCTAAGCAGCTGTTACATTCAAAAGGAATATCTAATTAACAATATCTCAACAAAGGCTATTATACAGCTCGACTCAGCAAGAGCTCTCTGAAACTCAACAGTTGAACATGTTTTGAATAATGGAATATTGATCAGCAAACATCTGATACCTACATGCAATTCATTAAGTGTTTTCAGATATTCTGGAGCTCACACAGTTTCATCAGGCAAACATTAGGGCCCATATTTCTACTTTTTTAGCGCCGCTTTTTGACGCAAAAGCGATGCTACCGTACAAAATACAAATGTATTTTGTAAGCTTGCGCCGCTTTTGCATAAAAAAATGATGCAAATACGGCACTAAAAAAGTATAAATATGGGTCTAGGTATCTAAGCAAAGCTCCATCAGTTTGGATAGTGGCCCCAGGAGCTCGCTCTATTCAATTTTTTTACATGGATTTCTTCAAACAAGGCTTCTCTTCAATTCAGGCATTTTGCATCTTTCTAAGCTAAGCATGTCCTGGGTCTGTTTGAGCATCTTACGTTTCATCCAAATGTTGAAGTCTTTCCCTGTAGGTAAACTAGTAACTGGTAATATTCCTGGGTGGTAGTGGTTATACTATAGAGATGGATTGCTAGAAATATTTACAATTGATCTAACAAACTCTGCCAACTTGAATGCATCTACTGGGGATCTCCACAAACTATCCACCAGCTTCAAACATCTTTCATAAACTCCATGTAGGTCTGAACTGCAGGGAATGTTGTGTAGGCTTTTGGCTCTTTTGACTCCAAGCCCACACTGCTATCAGAAAGGCAATTCCAAACCACATGTATTGGGGCTCCAAAAAGCAGAATACAAACCAAGACAGATTTTGAGAAGTGTAGCAGTGATTCTCTATTCTGAGTCCATTGGAGGTAACTCAGAACAGTGCCACATTAACACAAATGTTCACCCATTGGAAATGCTAGTTTCTCTCACATGCGCAAATTTGTAATATGAGTTTTAATTTTAATCTGTATTGCTAGCTCAATTGTAGACATGATCTTATTCAGCTTTCTACCCTGCAAGGTTCAGAGAAGCTTTTAACATGGCTAAATAGATTCTCAATTTTTGGAGAGAATTTGTCTTTGAATATAATGAGTCCTACTGCTGTGCTTTCTCAGAAATTGTGAAAAAAAGCATTTGGTGGAAAGATTCCTCTTTTGTCACCATGGGTATAGAATATGTTACCAGGTGGACAGAATAAATTGGCACTGATTCCTGTCCTAGAAATATTAGCAAGGTGGTACCTGAATTTGTGGTCCTAGTCATTATGCAATTTAGCTGGTCCCTTCAGCATGTCAATGTCCCTCTTCAATGTAAATGTGCCATGTGGATCCAGCTACTCTGCTCTCTTTGAGCTCCCTGTAAGTTGCTAATTTTCACCCCATTTTCCATCTCCCTTAACTATATTGTAGTTGCTCCACAACGTCGGGTATTTCTGGAATTTAACCAATTATTGCATTCCATCCATGCTGCTTTTAGGTGTGGGTGGGGAACTGAATCAGTACTGATTTCTGTGACTGATGAGTTGTGGTAAGCCACAAATTATAACAGTACCTTGACCCATTGAGCACATTTTGCAGGTTCATACCATAGAAATAGTATTTTGGCAACACCCCACATTTAGACCCCATTTATGAGATGGCTGAGAATAGACTCCAGCTATGTCCTGTGGCAGATCTGACAGGAAGTGAACAAATTACATTTCCTTAACTCAATCCATATGTTTCCACATGAATACTAAAAATGTCAATCTACATCTTTGCCCAGAGGGTTTTGGGCATGTAGGCCCTCATTATGACATTGGTGGTAAGTACCGCTTACCGCCATGCTGACTGCCGCTCACATACCACCGCCACAGTGGATTGCCGCCACCCATATTATGACCCACACATAGCAATCTGTCACTATACAGCCACACACACAAGTCCGCCAACCCAAAGGTCAGTGATAAACTAGTGGTATTAAAACCCACACCGTTATACCAACAGAACTATGCCCACATCATTATGACCCACGAATCACCACAGCGGACATTCAATGGCGCTAAACCATTGGCGGTACATACCACTGCGCTCAAAATACACACAACCTAACAAAAGATCACCACATTGGACAATTTGAATAACACATACCTAACACATACACACACCACACCCACACCACTATAAAACACCCACCCACAATACCCACAACCCTTTACAAATATAAACAATTGCCACAAGAGAGATAGCAAGACCACATACAAAACCACAGCCACACACCACCATCACCTATACACCATGCACGCACCTTACATCACACACTCCAACACATCACCCCACACACCCTCACCAACACCACTCACACTACACCAATGGCACCACAGCAACACTCCAGGTTCTCAGAGGAGGAGCTAAGGATCATGGTGGAGGAAGTCATCTGGGTAGAGCCACTGCTATTCGGGTCACAAGTGCAGCAGACATCCGTTGCTGGGAAGATGGAGCTATGGCGGAGAATCATGGACAGGGTTATCAGTGTGGGACAACACCCCAGAACAAGGGATGACATCAGGAAGAGGTGGAACGACCTACGGGGAAAGTGCACTCCACAGCAGCAAGACATCAAATAGCTGTACAGAGGACTGGCGGTGGACTCCCACCTCCTCCCCAACAACAAACAACATGGGAGTAGCAAGTCTTGGCAATCATGCATCCTGAGGGCCTGGCAGGAGTAGGAGGAGGACTGGACTCTGGTAAGTCAACTCTCTATTACTATCACCCGCCCTCCTGCATGGCATCGCAAACCCCCACCCTTACCGTCACTCCCATCACTCCACCACCTCACACAAACCCTACCATCACAACCCACCCCTCCCGATGGCAAGCCCTGCATGTAACACGAATACACGGACCCCCATCACAGACCTGCATGGACACCCATGACTAAAGCATGCACACTAGAGAGAATCACCTAGCCCACAAAATAACTACTCACACAAGGCAAAGCTGACAGGGCAATAACAACCATAAAGGGCAACTGTTAGACCTGACAGCCTTAGGGTGGTCACCCCTTACTTTTTGCCTGCCTCCCTGCACTTTTTGGACACTGTTTTTGCTGGGTTTTAGACTCTGCACACTTTACCACTGCTAACCAGTGCTAAAGTGCATATGCTCTCTAACTTTAAGCATGGTAACATTTGATCATAGCCAACTGGACTACCTAATTTACTTATAAGTCCCTAGTAGTGTGCACTATATGTGCCCAGGGCCTGTAGATTAAATGCTACTAGTGGGCCTGCAGCACTGGTTGTGCCACCCACTCAAGTGGCCCCTTAACCTTGTCTCAGGCCTGCCATTGCAAGGCCTGTGTGTGCAGTTTCACTGCCAATTCGATTTGGCATTTTCAAGTACTAGCCAAGCCTAAAACTCCCCTTTTTCTACATATAAGTCACCTATAAGGTGTGCCATAGGTAACCCCTAGGGCAGGGTACTGTGTGGGTAAAAGGCAGGACATGTACCTGTGTAGTTTAGATGTCCTGGTAGTGTAAAACTCCTAAAATCCATTTTTACACTACTGTGAGGCCTGCTCACTTCATAGGTGTTGGAAAATGGGTTATTGGTAGGGCAGGTAGGTACCTACACCTAGCAACAAGCCACTAACCTCCACCTAGGTACAGTTAGGTCTCAGTAAATTAATCTCAGCTCAACCCTTGGTAGCTTGGCAACGAGCGTCAAGGCTTAACTTAGGAGACAAAGTGTAAAGCATTCAAATATCACAAAACAGTAATTAAATAAAACACAGGAAACAGTTTAAAAATCCAAAACCAATTTATAAAAATAGTTTATATTTTTATCTTTAAAATGACACAAAAACGATTAAAATCGGTTCAGGGGAACCGGAGATATGAATTTTTAAAGAATTATTATTTTTCTAGCGCTTAGAAACAAAAAGCGCCAATCGGGTCATCTGGTTGCACCAGGACCGGGGCAAAGTCAAAGTTTCAGGCCGACCGCGATGGAACCCTGCTCGGCTACAAGTCGCGGGAGGCCTCGGTTAAAAAGTTACCTTCTGACTTAGTCTTTATTTTGAAGTTTTTCTTCACCGGGACGAACCTGCCAGTTGAATCCGACCTCCTGGAGCCCTTGTCCGGATACGCAATGTGGGTTTCCTCGGTGGTGATTTCTACCTTCGGACTTAGTCGTTTTTTCGAGATGAAAATCCTTCGACCGGGGTAAACCTGGATCTTGATCCGACGTCCGTGGAGCCCTTCTCGGATACGATGGCTGGGAGGTCCCGGTCAACTTTTTACGTTCGGACTTAGTCTCTTTTTCGGATGTTTTTCTTTACCGGGACGAACCACGAAGTCAGGCCGGGTCGCGGTTGAGGCAAGCCGGCTAGAATTTCCGCGGCGGGTCGGTCCCTCTCTGGAGCTTTTTTACAAAAATTCTCAAATCTTTTCCAAACTTCTGGGGCTTCACCCAGATGTTCTTTTAAGGTTCTTTTGGGGTCCACAGCTCACCCCAAGGGTCCAGAAGTTCTGTGATGGTCCTTGGGGGGTGCGGACTTCAACTCCCAGAATGCAACTGGCGCAAACTCCTTTTTGGCCACTGGGCAGTGGTCAACTGGTCTCTTTTTTAGGAGTTGGTGCAGGGGACTCTGGATAGCAATTTTTCACCTGTAGCAAACAGGGAGACCCTCCTTGAACCAGTTGAAGCCAGGCAAAGTCCTTCTTGTGGTGAAGCCCAAGTGTGCAGCTGGTGCAGTCCTTCTGAGTGCAGGGTCCAGGTGCAGGCCAGAGGTCCAGCAGGGCAGTCCTTCTTCTCCTTAAGTTCCTTCTTCTTGAAAGTTGGCGGGGATCTGAGGTGTGGGGGCAGGTCTGCCAGTTTTATCCTTGCTCCTGGGTGAAAAGCAGGGGGGTCCTGGTCCTCCAATCAGGTACAGGGTCGTCCCCCTGTGATGACCACTTCCTGGGAAGTGTGGCAAAAATCCATCCCAAAAAGCAACAGTCTCTAAAAATCCAACATGGCTGAATCTGATTTTTGGAGGTTACATCTGGCTGAGCCCACCCACTGGTGTGGCTAAAAATCATAAACACACCCCTCTCCTGCCCTCTCCTAATCTAATCAAGGGGGCACCTAATTTTCTGGGGTCGCAGGATGTGGAGGTGTTGCTGGGTGCTGCAAATGTCCTTCTCTGCCTTTGAAGACCAGTTTGGCAGCCCTCCCCCTTCCTGCCTCACCATCTGCTGAGGGGAGATTCTCTCCCCCAAGCACATTCCTTTGTGTGAAGCCAGGCCACTTCACACCTCATCAAGGCAGCCTGGCAGAAGCTGCTGCAGGCTGGCCAATCAGAGCACAGCAGCAAAAACAATGCAGAGCTGAAATTGGCAACTTTTTAGGTAAAGTCTAAACTTTTTACCTGAACAAGTTATATTAAATCCAACAACTGGAAGTTGTGGGATTTATTACAACAATTAATTTGATACCAAATTCTCGGTATGTAACATTTAAGGAGACTTTAAAATTTAAAATAAAGTCTGCCCATTCTAGCCTATGAAGGCCATTTACTTCAATGAGGGAAAAACAAATTTGGCTGTTTTTACCTCACCAGGGCTTATAAATCTATTTTTATAAAGTCCCTGCTTATAGTTACATGGCACCCAGCCCTAGGGGCACATAGGGCACACCTTAGGGGTGACTTATATGTAAAAATAAGGTAGTTTAAGACTTTGGAAGTACCTTTAATTCCAAAGTCGAATTTGCATATAACTTTAATTTAAAAGCAGCCAGCAAGGCAGGCTTGCTTTTAAAATGACACTGGGCACCTCAGCGGTGCACCTAGGTGTGCACCACCTATGCTGTGGTCCCTAAACCTACATGCCCTACCATATACTAGGGACTTATAGGTAGGTTAACTTAGCCAATTATAATTAGCCTTATTTGCATATCCATTTTACACAGAGCACAGGCCCTGGGACTGTTTAGCAGTACCCAGGGCACCATCAAAGTCAGGAAAACACCAGCAAAAAGAGGAAAATGGGGGCAAAAAGTTATGGGGCCTCTGCAATCAGCCCTGTTTTCTCACACAACCCCCCCCCCCAGCCCACACGCCCAGGAGACTCAGCCCAACCCTGGGAGAGTCTTCCTGGCTTGTTAGGCGAGGAAGACAGTGAAGAAAACTGGCTGTCCCTTTGCAGGGCCTACTCTGCCTTATATCCTCCTGTCAGGGTCACTCCCTATGGGTAGTGAAGCCATCCCAACAGTCAAAGGACCCAACTCAAACTGAAACTTTCCTCTAGGGGGGTCTTCCTCCTTTCTCTCTGCCAACTTGGGTAGTGAGGTGCCCACCTCCCCTACTCCAAACTTTGCTAGGGCAACACCTAGCTTACCCAAAGAGGTCACCCAACACTTGAGCAACCCCACCATGACAAATAGGGTCAGGGGGCATACTTTGCTATTGGCCCTGGGGTCTGCCTCCCAGGCCAAGTACAGTGCTGCCAGGAAGGCTAGCACCCAGCAGAGGCTACTGACAGCTGTCAGTACCCAGAACCACACCCTAAGCTCTCCACTGACAGGTGGCTGAGCTGCTTTAGGGGCATCTTTGGGGTCCTGGCACCCCTCTTGCTGTCTAGAGTGGGGGGCTACCACCTCCTGTGGCAGACACCCTCCTTCCACTCTCCCTTCTGTCAGTGCAGGGGCAACACCTTGCATCTGGACAGCTGCCTGACTACTCAGGACTTCCTTGGGGTCAGGTGAGGCCTCACCAGTGCCAACTCTGGGCTCCCCCCTTACTGGGGCAGAGGGCCCTTGGCTCCCTGGAACTCTCTTTAAGAGTGGCCTACCCTTCCTTTTCTTCTTTCCTTTTCTTGGGGACCCCTGTCTCCTAACTGTAGGGACTGACTCCCCAGGACTTTGGGTTGGCGGGGCGCCCTGGGCGACCACCCCATCTGTGACCAGACTCACCTCTGGGAGGTCGTTGCCCAGGATACAATCTAGGGGAAGGTCAGCACTGACTACCACCCTAATCCAGTCAAGGATACCCTTCCTCTCTAGGGGCACTATGGCTACAGGTTTGGAGGTGACCTCCCCTGTGGCTATCCTGACTTTCTTTGTCTTTCCTGGGACATACATGTCTGGGGTCACTAACCGGTCACTCACTATAGTGTGACTGGCACAGGTGTCTCTCAGGCCAGTGGTAGGGATCCCATTCACTTGAATGTGGTGGAAGTGCCTACTCCCACCCTCAGGGATCACCAGCTTACCATCTGGTCCTGTCTCCCAGCTCAATGCTAGGAGGACTTCATCATCTGAGGAATCCTCCTCTATGGCTACACTGGACAGCCCAGTGCTAACCACCTTCTTTGGACAGGCTGCATCTCCTCTGAAGTGACCTGTCTGCTGACAGTCAAAGCAAGCCCTACTGTCCAAGAGCTTTTTTAACCCTGGGTCTAACTGTCTCTGCTGGTCAGAGTGGGAGTGGGATTTGCTCTCCTCCTTCTTAGGGTTCTGGGGTACAGAGGGAGTCTCTGTGGTGGGCTTACCACCTCCCTCCTTAGGTTTTTGGGGACCTGTCCCCCCCTTCTTGGAGTCTCCCCCCTGGGACTTGACAACCACCCTGGTTCTCAAACACTCATCAGCTGCCTCCCCTAGCTCTCTAGGGTTGGTCTGCTTAGAGTCCACTAGATGCTGGCATAACCTTTCTTGGGTACAATTGGTAAAGATGTGCTCTCTCATGATCAGATTGTATAACCCCTCATAAGTATCTACTTTGTTACCAATAATCCAGCCCTCTAGTGCCTTTAGTGAAATGTCCACAAAGTCAACCCAAGACTGGGTACTGACCTTCTGGGTGTCCCTGAACTTCATTCTATATTGCTCTGGGGTCAGACCAAACTTCTTGGCTAAGCACCTCTTCATACTAGGGTATGAATCTGCCTCCTCCCCCCTTAAGGTCAGAAGCCTATCCCTCCCTGAGTTGGGGACCAACTCCCACAAAAGGGAACCCCAGTATTGAGGCCTAACCCTTCTCATTTGGAGTGCCCTCTCAAAGGCCCCCAGCCACTTATCTATGTCATCCCCCTCTACATAAGCAGGAACCACCCCTTTGGGTAATCTGGGGCAAACTCCCCCACCCATGGACACCTCAGCTTTTTTATCGCTGCCTCCATCTCTTTTCTCTTCGTATGCCCACTTTTTCTTTTCTAGGGCCAGCTTGTCTGCTTCCAAAGCTATGTATGCTAGCTGGGCCTCCAGCTCTCTTTCTCTGATGGATGGGTTCTCTCCTCCTGAAAGGACCCCCTTCCCACCACTAGCTTTGGGTCTGCCCCTAGTGACTGTATTTACTGAGGACCGTTCTTCCTCATCCTCACTTAGGCTTAGATGCCTTCCCTCCCCTGAGTGGTTAGAGCTTGCATCTTCCCCTTTTTCTTCCTCCTCTGGAGCTTCCTCTGTCTCTACCTCTTGGGCCTCAGCCCATGCTGTCAGGGATTTAATCAGGATTTGCTTCCTGAGATCTGTGGTTGCAGGCAACCCTCTTTCAATACACAACCCCCTAAGCTGGACTACTGTCAGTGTGGGTAGGCTAGCCAGATCAAGCTCCATGGTTCCCTAGTTGTGTGTCAACAAAAACTTTTTGCAAAAATTGGAAACAAGAATTTAGAAAAATTACAAAAATTCAATAATTGAAATTAATCCAAATTAATAAAAATAAAAAAAATTAAAAAGTAAACAATTATAATTTTTGCACTAAGATAATTTAAAAGATTTTTAATTTGTTTTACTCAAAACTGTAACGTGATACTGAACACAAGTACAGGATCCCGTCACTGCTTCCAAAAATGTTGGAAAATGGGTTATTGGTAGGGCAGGTAGGTACCTACACCTAGCAACAAGCCACTAACCTCCACCTAGGTACAGTTAGGTCTCAGTAAATTAATCCCAGCTCAACCCTTGGTAGCTTGGCAACGAGCGTCAAGGCTTAACTTAGGAGACAAAGTGTAAAGCATTCAAATATCACAAAACAGTAATTAAATAAAACACAGGAAACAGTTTAAAAATCCAAAACCAATTTATAAAAATAGTTTATATTTTTATCTTTAAAATGACACAAAAACGATTAAAATCGGTTCAGGGGAACAGGAGATATGAATTTTTAAAGAATTATTATTTTTCTAGCGCTTAGAAACAAAAAGCGCCAATCGGGTCATCTGGTTGCACCAGGATCGGGGCAAAGTCAAAGTTTCAGGCCGACCGCGATGGAGCCCTGCTCGGCTACAAGTCGCGGGAGGCCTCGGTTAAAAAGTTACCTTCTGACTTAGTCTTTATTTTGAAGTTTTTCTTCACCGGGACGAACCTGCCAGTTAAATCCGACCTCCTGGAGCCCTTGTCCGGATACGCAATGTGGGTTTCCTCGGTGGTGATTTCTACCTTCGGACTTAGTCGTTTTTTCGAGATGAAAATCCTTCGACCGGGGTAAACCTGGATCTTGATCTGACGTCCGTGGAGCCCTTCTCGGATACGATGGCTGGGAGGTCCCGGTCAACTTTTTACGTTCGGACTTAGTCTCTTTTTCGGATGTTTTTCTTTACCGGGACGAACCACGAAGTCAGGCCGGGTCGCGGTTGAGGCAAGCCGGCTAGAATTTCCACGGCGGGTCGTCCCTCTCTGGAGCTTTTTTACAAAAATTCTCAAATCTTTTCCAAACTTCTGGGGCTTCACCCAGATGTTCTTTTAAGGTTCTTTTGGGGTCCACAGCTCACCCCAAGGGTCCAGAAGTTCTGTGATGGTCCTTGGGGGGTGCGGACTTCAACTCCCAGAATGCACCTGGCGCAAACTCCTTTTTGGCCACTGGGCAGTGGTCAACTGGTCTCTTTTTTAGGAGCTGGTGCAGGGGACTCTGGATAGCAATTTTTCACCTGTAGCAAACAGGGAGTCCCTCCTTGAACCAGTTGAAGCCAGGCAAAGTCCTTCTTGTGGTGAAGCCCAAGTGTGCAGTTGGTGCAGTCCTTCTGAGTGCAGGGTCCAGGTGCAGGCCAGGGCTCCAGCAGGGCAGTCCTTCTTCTCCTTAAGTTCCTTCTTCTTGAAAGTTGGCGGGGATCTGAGGTGTGGGGGGAGGTCTGCCAGTTTTATCCTTGCTCCTGGGTGAAAAGCAGGGGGGTCCTGGTCCTCCAATCAGGTACAGGGTCGTCCCCCTGTGATGACCACTTCCTGGGAAGTGTGGCAAAAATCCATCCCAAAAGGCAACAGTCTCTAAAAATCCAACATGGCTGAATCTGATTTTTGGAGGTTACATCTGGCTGAGCCCACCCACTGGTGTGGCTAAAAATCATAAACACACCCCTCTCCTGCCCTCTCCTAATCTAATCAAGGGGGCACCTAATTGTCTGGGGTCGCAGGATGTGGGGGTGTTGCTGGGTGCTGCAAATGTCCTTCTCTGCCTTTGAAGACCAGTTTGGCAGCCCTCCCCCTTCCTGCCTCACCATCTGCTGAGGGGAGATTCTCTCCCCCAAGCACATTCCTTTGTGTGAAGCCAGGCCACTTCACACCTCATCAAGGCAGCCTGGTAGAAGCTGCTGCAGGCTGGCAAATCAGAGCACGGCAGCAAAAACAATGCAGAGCTGAAATTGGCAACTTTTTAGGTAAAGTCTAAACTTTTTACCTGAACAAGTTATATTAAATCCAACAACTGGAAGTTGTGGGATTTATTACAACAATTAATTTGATACCAAATTCTTGGTATGTAACATTTAAGGAGACTTTAAAATTTAAAATAAAGTCTGCCCATTCTAGCCTATGAAGGCCATTTACTTCAATGAGGGAAAAACGAATTTGGCTGTTTTTACCTCACCAGGGCTTATAAATCTATTTTTGTAAAGTCCCTGCTTATAGTTACATGGCACCCAGCCCTAGGGGCACATAGGGCACACCTTAGGGGTGACTTATATGTAAAAATAAGGTAGTTTAAGACTTTGGAAGTACCTTTAATTCCAAAGTCGAATTTGCATATAACTTTAATTTAAAAGCAGCCAGCAAGGCAGGCTTGCTTTTAAAATGACACTGGGCACCTCAGCAGTGCACCTAGGTGTGCACCACCTATGCTGTGGTCCCTAAACCTACATGCCCTACCATATACTAGGGACTTATAGGTAGGTTAACTTAGCCAATTATAATTAGCCTAATTTGCATATCCATTTTACACAGAGCACAGGCCCTGGGACTGGTTAGCAGTACCCAGGGCACCATCAAAGTCAGGAAAACACCAGCAAAAAGAGGAAAATGGGGGCAAAAAGTTATGGGGCCTCTGCAATCAGCCCTGTTTTCTCACACAACCCCCCCCCCAGCCCACACGCCCAGGAGACTCAGCCCAACCCTGGGAGAGTCTTCCTGGCTTGTTAGGCGAGGAAGACAGTGAAGAAAACTGGCCGTCCCTTTGCAGGGCCTACTCTGCCTTATATCCTCCTGTCAGGGTCCCTCCCTATGGGTAGTGAAGCCATCCCAACAGTCAAAGGACCCAACTCAAACTGAAACTTTCCTCTAGGGGGGTCTTCCTCCTTTCTCTCTGCCAACTTGGGTAGTGAGGTGCCCACCTCCCCTACTCCAAACTTTGCTAGGGCAACACCTAGCTTGCCCAAAGAGGTCACCCAACACTTGAGCAACCCCACCATGACCAATAGGGTCAGGGGCCTACTTTGCTATTGGCCCTGGGGTCTGCCTCCCAGGCCAAGTACAGTGCTGCCAGGAAGGCTAGCACCCAGCAGAGGCTACTGACAGCTGTCAGTACCTAGAACCACACCCTAAGCTCTCCACTGACAGGTGGCTGAGCTGCTTTAGGGGCATCTTTGGGGTCCTGGCACCCCTCTTGCTGTCTAGAGTGGGGGGCTACCACCTCCTGTGGCAGACACCCTCCTTCCACTCTCCCTTCTGTCAGTGCAGGGGCAACACCTTGCATCTGGACAGCTGCCTGACTACTCAGGACTTCCTTGGGGTCAGGTGAGGCCTCACCAGTGCCAACTCTGGGCTCCCCTCTTACTGGGGCAGAGGGCCCTTGGCTCCCTGGAACTCTCTTTAAGAGTGGCCTACCCTTCCTTTTCTTCTTTCCTTTTCTTGGGGACCCCTGTCTCCTAACTGTAGGGACTGACTCCCCGGGACTTTGGGTTGGGGGGGGCGCCCTGGGCGACCACCCCATCTGTGACCAGACTCACCTCTGGGAGGTCATTGCCCAGGATACAATCTAGGGGAAGGTCAGCACTGACTACCACCCTAATCCAGTCAAGGATACCCTCCCTCTCTAGGGGCACTATGGCTACAGGTTTGGAGGTGACCTCCCCTGTGGCTATCCTGACTTTCTTTGTCTTTCCTGGGACATACATGTCTGGGGTCACTAACCGGTCACTCACTATAGTGTGACTGGCACAGGTGTCTCTCAGGCCAGTGGTAGGGATCCCATTCACTTGAATGTGGTGGAAGTGCCTACTCCCACCCTCAGGGATCACCAGCTTACCATCTGGTCCTGTCTCCCAGCTCAATGCTAGGAGGACTTCATCATCTGAGGAATCCTCCTCTATGGCTACACTGGACAGCCCAGTGCTAACCACCTTCTTTGGACAGGCTGCATCTCCTCTGAAGTGACCTGTCTGCTGACAGTCAAAGCAAGCCCTACTGTCCAAGAGCTTTTTTAACCCTGGGTCTAACTGTCTCTGCTGGTCAGAGTGGGAGTGGGATTTGCTCTCCTCCTTCTTAGGGTTCTGGGGTACAGAGGGAGTCTCTGTGGTGGGCTTACCACCTCCCTCCTTAGGTTTTTGGGGACCTGTCCCCCCCTTCTTGGAGTCTCCCCCCTGGGACTTGACAACCACCCTGGTTCTCAAACACTCATCAGCTGCCTCCCCTAGCTCTCTAGGGTTGGTCTGCTTAGAGTCCACTAGATGCTGGCGTAACCTTTCTTGGGTACAATTGGTCAAGATGTGCTCT
Organism: Pleurodeles waltl; assembly: GCF_031143425.1. Taxonomy (NCBI): domain Eukaryota; kingdom Metazoa; phylum Chordata; class Amphibia; order Caudata; family Salamandridae; genus Pleurodeles; species Pleurodeles waltl. The sequence goes on from NC_090445.1 coordinate 777,128,129, forward strand.
CTCATGATCAGATTGTATAACCCCTCATAAGTATCTACTTTGTTACCAATAATCCAGCCCTCTAGTGCCTTTAGTGAAATGTCCACAAAGTCAACCCAAGACTGGGTACTGACCTTCTGGGTGTCCCTGAACTTCATTCTATATTGCTCTGGGGTCCGACCAAACTTCTTGGCTAAGCACCTCTTCATACTAGGGTATGAATCTGCCTCTTCCCCCCTTAAGGTCAGAAGCCTATCCCTCCCTGAGTTGGGGACCAACTCCCACAAAAGGGAACCCCAGTATTGAGGCCTAACCCTTCTCATTTGGAGTGCCCTCTCAAAGGCCCCCAGCCACTTATCTATGTCATCCCCCTCTACATAAGCAGGAACCACCCCTTTGGGTAATCTGGGGCAAACTCCCCCACCCATGGACACCTCAGCTTCTTTATCGCTGCCTCCATCTCTTTTCTCTTTGTATGCCCACTTTTTCTTTTCTAGGGCCAGCTTGTCTGCTTCCAAAGCTATGTATGCTAGCTGGGCCTCCAGCTCTCTTTCTCTGATGGATGGGTTCTCTCCTCCTGAAAGGACCCCCTTCCCACCACTAGCTTTGGGTCTGCCCCTAGTGACTGTATTTACTGAGGACCGTTCTTCCTCATCCTCACTTAGGCTTAGATGCCTTCCCTCCCCTGAGTGGTTAGAGCTTGCATCTTCCCCTTTTTCTTCCCCCTCTGGAGCTTCCTCTGTCTCTACCTCTTGGGCCTCAGCCCATGCTGTCAGGGATTTAATCAGGATTTGCTTCCTGAGATCTGTGGTTGCAGGCAACCCTCTTTCAATACACAACCCCCTAAGCTGGACTACTGTCAGTGTGGGTAGGCTAGCCAGATCAAGCTCCATGGTTCCCTAGTTTTGTGTCAACAAAAACTTTTTGCAAAAATTGGAAACAAGAATTTAGAAAAATTACAAAAATTCAATAATTGAAATTAATCCAAATTAATAAAATAAAATAAAAAACAAAAGTAAAAAATTATAATTTTTGCACTAAGACAATTTAAAGGATTTTTAATTTGTTTTACTCAAAACTGTAACGTGATACTGAACACAAGTACAGGATCCCGTCACTGCTTCCAAAAATGTTGGAAAATGGGTTATTGGTAGGGCAGGTAGGTACCTACACCTAGCAACAAGCCACTAACCTCCACCTAGGTACAGTTAGGTCTCAGTAAATTAATCCCAGCTCAACCCTTGGTAGCTTGGCAACGAGCGTCAAGGCTTAACTTAGGAGACAAAGTGTAAAGCATTCAAATATCACAAAACAGTAATTAAATAAAACACAGGTAACAGTTTAAAAATCCAAAACCAATTCATAAAAATAGTTTATATTTTTATCTTTAAAATGACACAAAAACGATTAAAATCGGTTCAGGGGAACCGGAGATATGAATTTTTAAAGAATTATTATTTTTCTAGCGCTTAGAAACAAAAAGCGCCAATCGGGTCATCTGGTTGCACCAGGATCGGGGCAAAGTCAAAGTTTCAGGCCGACCACGATGGAGCCCTGCTCGGCTACAAGTCGCGGGAGGCCTCGGTTAAAAAGTTACCTTCTGACTTAGTCTTTATTTTGAAGTTTTTCTTCACCGGGACGAACCTGCCAGTTGAATCCGACCTCCTGGAGCCCTTGTCCGGATACGCGATGTGGGTTTCCTCGGTGGTGATTTCTACCTTCGGACTTAGTCGTTTTTTCGAGATGAAAATCCTTCGACCGGGGTAAACCTGGATCTTGATCCGACGTCCGTGGAGCCCTTCTCGGATACGATGGCTGGGAGGTCCCGGTCAACTTTTTACGTTCGGACTTAGGGGGTGATTCTAACCCTGGCGGTCGGTGTTAAAGCGGCGGCCAACCCGCCAACAGGCTGGCGGTAAAAAATATGGGATTCTGACCCTGGCGGGAACCGCCAACACAGACAGCCACCTTAACACTCCGACCGCCACGGCGGTACAAACAAACAGCGCGGCGGTCACCGCCAACAGACAGGCGGCAGACAATGTACCGCCCACACTATTCCAACTCACCAATCCGCCACCTTTTCCGGGGCGGGAGCACCGCCGATAAAAACACGGCGGAAACAGACTACGGACGGGAAAACGCTCACCACTACGCACTCCAGGAGGAAGGAGGACAGCATGGAACCCGAATTAAACATCCTACCTGCTCTCGTCTACCTTCTCATCTACCACGAGTACGAAGTCCGGCGCAGGCGACAACGGTGAGTACTGCACCTACGACACACGGGAGGGGGAGGACGAAAGGTTACGGCCACACACATATGCGACCCCCCCCCCCCAACTATGTACTCACCAATGCAGCGCACCAAGTCACAGTGACACCACCCAAACACCCCTGAAAAATGCTAGGACATAATCATATTTGGAATAAATATTTATGTACCAAAAAGCTCCAGAAAATTAGCGTACAACCATGAAAGATATCCACAACAAAACTAATGACACACACATCAGTGTATAACTGAAGTACCAAGTCCTGCACAAACTACGATTCCACCATGTCCGTGGGCCAAAGTCTTGAGAAACAAGGGAAAAGCCCACACAGGAGACCTGAGTCCTTTGGAGAGAACCCTGCAGGGGCATCAGATGTAAAAACTACAGGCACCTCAGGGGGAAGGGAAGGGGGGGGCACCACAGCCACATGAGTCCACGACGCCAGATCCACGAGGAGCCACCATGCCCACTGGACCATCCTGGGGAGTGCAAAGCCACAGTCTCTCAAGTCTCTGCAGTGGGTGGATTGCCGACTGGACCATCCTGGGGAGTGCAAAGCCACAGTCTCTCAATGTCTCTACAGTGGGTGGGCTGCCCACTGGGCCATTGAGAAGTGCTTGAGAAGAAGGGCCCAGCGGAGCGGTGCTTGAGACGGCGGGGCCCAGCGGAGCGGTGCTTGAGAAGAAGGGCCCAGCGGAGCGGTGCTTGAGAAGAAGGGCCCAGCGGAGCGGTGCTTGAGAAGAAGGGCCCAGCGGAGCGGTGCTTGAGAAGGCGGGGCCCAGCGGAGCGGTGCTTGAGAAGAAGGGCCCAGCGGAGCGGTACTTGAGAGGAAGGGCCCAGCGGAGCGGTGCATGAGACGGCGGGGCCCAGCGGAGCGGTGCTTGAGAAGAAGGGCCCAGCGGAGCGGTGCTTGAGAAGGCGGGGCCCAGCGGAGCGGTGCTTGAGAAGAAGGGCCCAGCGGAGCGGTGCTTGAGACGGCGGGGCCCAGCGGAGCGGTGCTTGAGAGGAAGGGCCCAGCGGAGCGGTGCTTGAGACGGCGGGGCCCAGTGGAGCGGTGCTTGAGACGGCGGGGCCCTGTTCAGCGGTGCTCTTCTCCACGGCGGGCCCTGTTCAGCGGTGCTCTTCTCCACGGCGGGCCCTGTTCAGCGGTGCTCTTCTCCACGGCGGGGCCCTGTTCAGCGGTGCTCTTCTGCACCGCGGGCCCTGTTCAGCGGTGCTCTTCTCCACCGCGGGCCCTGTTCAGCGGTGCTCTTCTGCACCGCGGGCCCTGTTCAGCGGTGCTCTTCTCCACCGCGGGCCCTGTTCAGCGGTGCTCTTCTCCACCGCGGGCCCTGTTCAGCGGTGCTCTCCTGCCCCGCGGGCCCTGTTCAGTGGTGCTCTTCTCCACGGCTGGCCCTGTTCAGCGGTGCTCTCCTGCCCCGCGGGCCCTGTTCAGCGGTGCTCATCCAACAGGTCAAGGGAGCCAGACCTGGCCTCGACTCCCTGCTCAGTCGCCCTCGGACCGTGACGTTTCTGGACCCTTGGGGGATGGACTCCTGGCCTCCTTAGTGTCCTCCTTCCCAGCTGGGATGTGGCATGTGGGGTCCACCTTCTCCGCGCTCCTGCTGCCCTTCCGCTCCTTTGATGGGGCTCTCGGGCCCTTGCCTCCCCCAGATGGTGTGGGTGGTGAAGTGGCCGCACATTGCTCCTTGGGGGCAGCCCTGTCGGTCCTCGCACGGCGGTCCTTGGTTTTGCGGGTCCTCTTGCCGGGGGGGGGGCTGGACGTGTCCTTGCTGCAGCTCGATGTGTCACTGCTGGCAAAGGGTGGGCTCCAGAACCCAGGCACAACAGTGACACCCGAAGCTGGGCTGGTGGTGGCTGCGGTGCTCTTGGGACTCTTTGAAGATGGATGGGTGAGGTCATCGGGGGGAAAGAGGTTAAGGTTAGCCAGGAAAAGTTTCTTAGGGCCAAGGTAAAGGGTAGGAGAAGTGGAGATGGAAGTGGAGGTAGAGGAGGTGGTTGTAGGAGAGTCAGGTGTGCTGTCATTGGGTGAAGGTGCTGGTGCTGTAGGCTGTCGTGAGGTGGATGGCTGTTGGGTGGGTGGCTGCCTGCGTTTGTGTGTCTTGGAAGAGGGGGTGACAGACACAGTGGGAGAGGACACAGGGGACGTCTACATGGCAGTGGGGGTGGTGACTGCACGAGTGTGGACTGTACTGGAGGGTGAGGTGGTGATGGAAGCACTGGCTGATGTTGGGGTGCATGCAGGTGTGAGTGTAGACGTCACAGGGAGGGAGGAGGGAGACGAGGAGGAGGGGGACACAGGGGTGGCAGTGGCTGTTGGCATGTCTGCATCTGGGTGTTGCTCGGGTGAGTGTTTGCGGGATCTGTGGTGCTTGTGTTTGGATGAGCTGCTCTTGGGTGTTGAGGTGTGTGCAGGCTGGTCTGATGGTGTGGATGGGATAGGCTGAGGAACAGGAGACAGAGTCAGGCTGGAGGCAGTCAGAAGAGGGAGGCTGGAAACAGGGACAATGGCTGCCGTCAGTGCTGAGGCCAGAGCAGTGAACGCTCGTTGATGGGCAGCCTGACCCGAGTGAATGCCCTCCAGGTACGCATTGCTCTGTTGCACCTCCCTTTGCACACCCTGGATGGCATTCAAAAGGGTAGTCTGCCCAACAATGAGCGTCCTTACCAGGTCAATGAGCTCCGCACTGAGGGCAGCAGGGGCAACAGGGGCAGGGGCTGAGGTGCCTGGGGCGAAGGAGACGCGCGCCTTCCTGGGCGAACCGGCACGGAGCGAAGACTGAGGGGCTGCTGGGAGGGCGGGGCTGGTGCGCTGGGTGGCGGCTGTACCTGTAGAGGCGGGGGGCACGGATGTTGCCGCCACCCCTAGGGAGCTCCCATCCGAGGACGTGTCGCTTTCGCTGCTCTCACCAGCGGTCCCTGTCGTGGTGCTCCCCTCGCCCTCCGGATCACTGGTGCCCTCGGTGTCTGTTCCTGGGCCCACCGGGGCCTTGTGTCCTGCAGCTCCCTCGTGCTCCGATGCCATATCTCCTCCGCCTGATGATGCTAATGCACACATGCACAAGAAGATGAAGAGAAAGGGTGGGGGGAGAAAAAAGAAGACCAGGTTGAGTGCATGCAATGTCAACACCGTTGGCGGAGAGGACAGACACAGGTGCCTAATGCACTAAGCCGCGCATTCGGGGTACACTACTCAGTACTACTGACTAAGACAACAGGCCAAGAGACGTCAAACGCGCACATGGGAGGTGCTGGACCTTCAATGGCTGTACTTGTCACCCTACCGAGGTGGGGGCCGGGGGCACAGGGCCATGTCTAAGGGAGAGGACTACACTACAGAAAGCGCCCTGGCCTAATGTCACCCACAGCCCTCCTCCCCCACCCAGACGCCTCCACTGCGCAGAAAGATAGGAGAATGTGCTGATACTCACCCCCTTGTGTCTGCTGTGATGTCTTAAAGCGCCCATCCAATTCAGGGTAGGCCACCGCCAGGATCCGGGACATCAGGGGGGTCATGGTGCGACTGGCACCCCTCCTAGGTTGGGAGGCCATCCCCAGCAGTGTTTCTGCGGTCTTCCTTGTTCCGCGGCGGATGTCCTCCCACCTCTTGCGGCAGTGGGTGCCCCGTCTGTTGTGGACCCCCAAGGTCCGGACTTCCTTGGCGATGGCACGCCAAATGTCGATCTTCTGATGGGCGCTGACCTATTAGACATGTACAGGGTGGAAAGGAGGAACTCATCAATGACCTGCATGTTAGATGTAATTGCCCCCCCCCCACCCACTTTGCCATATGGCACATGCTCTCATCTGTCGGGCGTTGCACTCCTCATTCGCCCCCCACCCCACCAACTTACATCCACCCCAATCCACACAGGCATAGCCCATTCCATTAGCACCCGGTGTACTCACTTGTTGGTCTGGAGGACCGTAGAGTAGCGCATACTGGGGGAGGACCCCATCCACGAGCTTGTCCAACTCTTCAGACGTGAAGGCAGGGGCCCTTTCCCCAGGCGCAGCAGCCATTGTATCTTCCAGACCAAGGTCACAGCAGCACTTGCAGTATAGGTCCTCTCCTGTGGATGATCAGGTCTCGAGTGATTAAGCAGATAGAAAATGGCGGTCACGTCCGCGGCGGTGCGTACCGCGGCGGTGCGTACCGCGACCGCCGGCGCACTTCGTTATTGGCTGCTGAAACCCATAGGCTTCAATGTTAACCAATGCGGCTTTGCGCCGCGGTCTGCGACCGCCTACCGCCACGGTGTGCCCCGCCAGCGCATTGACCTCACATCCCATTGTCCCACTTCACAGGTCAGGCAGCCGCCATTTCAAGGGCCCACATGGCTTAATTTTGACTGCGACACACAGGCCTAGGCCTTGCATTGCCACACATACACGCCTTTCAACCCATTGCCATTCTTTAACTGTGCAAGCTGTCTGTACGTACCTGTGTTTTGGCTGACTCTGTGCTCCATGTTGTCCTTCCTAGGCACCGTCCGCTGGGACTTGCGATGAGAAGGAGGAATCCTCGCGTGTACCGACCGCTGGTGGACCTGTCGACAATGAAAGAACGCCATATAATACTTCGATACAGACTTGACCGTGCCACTATCCATGAACTGTGTGCCCAGCTGGAGCCAGCCCTGATGTCCCCCATCCGCCAACCCACAGGGATTCCCCCTCTGGTGCAGGTTTTGTCAGTCCTCCATTTTTTGGCCAGTGGGTCATTCCAGACCACAGTGGCCATGTCATCTGGAATGTCTCAGCCTATGTTTTCTAAGATTTTGAGCAGAGTGTTGTCTGCCCTGATGAAACTCATGCGGAGCTACATCATTTTCCCCGAGGAGGGTGACTTGCCTACAGTGAAGGGTGATTTCTATGCCCTTGGACACATCCCCAACATCATTGGTGCCATTGATGGGACCCATGTGGCTTTGGTACACCCAAAAGACGATGAGCAGGTGTTCCGAAACAGAAAGAATTATCATTCGATGAATGTCCAGGTGGTCTGTTTGGCTGACCAGTACATCTCCCATGTAAATGCCAAGTTCCCTGGGTCAGTGCATGACGCGTATGTGATGCGAAATAGCAGCATCCCCTATGTGATGGAGCAGCTACAGAGACAACGTGTGTGGCTAATAGGTGACTCTGGTTACCCCAACCTGCTGTGGCTACTGACCCCAGTAAGGAATCCCCGGACAAGGGCAGAGGAACGCTACAATGAGGCCCATGGGCGTACTAGGAGGGTGATTGAGCGAACCTTTGGACTTCTGAAGGCCAGGTTTAGGTGCCTGCATATGACTGGTGGATCCCTAATGTACTCACCAAAGAAGGTGTGCCATATCATCGTGGCCTGCTGTATGCTTCACAACCTGGCTTTGCGACGCCAGGTGCCTTTCCTGCAGGAGGATGGTCCAGATGGTGGTGTTGTAGAAGCCGTGGAGCCTGTGGAGAGTGAAGAGGAGGAAGACTCAGAGGACGACACAGACAATAGGGATAGAGTGATACAACAGTATTTCCAGTGACACCCAGGTAAGAATCACCCACGCCATTTCCCAATTGCTTCTAGCCTCCTGCATCTGTACTTTCTGTAGTTCCCCACAGATGTTTTTCAGTAATTTTTGCCTTTCCCTTCCCTTCTCAGTGCTGTCTGACTCAGTACCTGACTTCTGCTTGGTTCGCCCATGAAATACAGCGTATTGACATTGGTATGTTGTCATGACTAATTGACAGAACAGAAATTGAACAGTGATATGTAATACATTTGTTAATAAGACAGCATGACTCAAAACAGATTATTGTGCAATATGTGATTTATTTACAGTGCTAGATATCGGTACATGTGATTCTAAGGGTGATGGGTGGGGGTGGAGGAATATCCATGGCAGAGGCCAGTTCTCAGTCTCACAGGTGCATTGTTCTTTTGCCTGGGGAAGGATGGAGCATAGGCAGTTCATGGTTGGACAGGCTGGCAATGTGGGACAGTGGGAAGAGTTCAGGGGGTATGTCCTGCTGGCGGGGGTCTTGACATCCTACTCTGTCTTTTTCTTTGGTCTCAGGCTCCTCTTACGGGGTGGTTGTTCTTCAGCAGGAGGTGGGGTTCTGGGGGGCTGTCGAGGTGTTGGGACCTCCTGTCCACTAGCGCCGGCGGAGGTGGTAGGCTGTTCCTGGTCCGGCCTAGTGACAGGGGCCCTGTGTGGTGCACCATGGTCCCGCAACGCGTCCTCTATCCTGTGGAGGGCCAGGACGATGGTCCCCATTGCGGTCCCGATGATTCTCAGCTCCTCCCTGAACCCGATGTAGCGTTCTTCCTGCTGTGCCTGGACCTCAGTGAACCTGGCCAGTACCGTCGCCATCGTTTCTTGGGAGTGGTGGTAGGCTGCCATGATGGTGGTGAGGGCCTCTTGGAGAGTGGGTTCCCTGGGCCTCTCCTCCCCCCCCTGTCGCACAGCAGCCCTCCGAGCTGCCCGGTTTCCCCCGGCCTCTGTCCCCTGGCCGGTGTGCCCGCTCCCACTGCCCCCAGGTCCCTGTTGTTGTTGGGGTGTTGGGTTAGCCTGGGTGCCCTGTAGTGGCGGACACACCGCTGATTGAGCTGTCCTAGAGACAGAGGCATGGGCCCGCTGGGTGGGAGCTGTGCTGGTGTCGGCAGAGGGGGTCGGGTCTGGTGTGGCCTGTAGCTGCCTGAGGGGAACCGACTGCCCAGAGGTCCCCGATGGTCCGGGCTGGTCATCAGGTTCACTGTCGACAGAGCTGCTATCCTCCGTGTGGGCCTGTTCCGGTGGTGGGATGGACAGTTCTGGACCCTCCTGGCTGGTGTGTCGTTCGGGTCCTGCATGGGGTAAGAGAGTTTGGTTATTGTTTCTGTGTGTGCAATAGCATGCGTGTTATGGGTGCCCTTGTTCCCCAGTGCAGGCATTCCCTTGAGGGAGGTGTTGTGAGGGTATTTAGTGGGGGGGAGGGGTTAGTGCAGTGGTCATGCATAGGTGATGGGTGCCCATGAATTGTGTTATCATGCAGGAGTTGGTGTTGGGATGGGTGGGTTGTGCTGGTGAGACATTGTCAGGGAGGATATGTGCTGGGGGGTTGGGGGTGAGGGTGGGGGTGTGGGTTGGCATGCTGGTGGGGTGGGGGGGATATAGTAGTTGAGATTGGACTTACCAGAGTCCATTCCTCCGGCTACTCCAGCGAGGCCCTGAGGATGCAGGATGTTCAAGACCTCTTGCTCCCACGATGTAAATTCGGGAGGGGTGGGTGGGGGTCCGCCGCCAGTCTTCTGGACCGCGATGTTGTGCCTGGAGACCATCGATCGGACCTTCCCCCGTAGGTCGTTCCATCTTTTGCAGATGTCCTCCCTATTCCTGGGATGCTGTCCCACCGCGTTGACCCTGTCCACGATCCGCTGCCATAGCTCCGCCTTCCTGGCTATACTGGTGTGCTGCACCTGCGAGCCGAAGAGCTGGGGTTCCACTCTTAGGATTTCCTCCACCATGACCCGGAGTTCTTGGTCCGAAAAGCGTGGGTGCCTTTGGGGTGCCATGGGGTGGTCTGGGTGAGGTGTGGGGTGGTGTATGTGATGATGAGTATGTTGGTGTGTGGTCCTTTGTGCTACTATGTGGTGTGTGTGATGGTGTAGTGTGCCTCAGTGTGTCTTGCTAGGGATTGTCTGCTGTGTCTCTCTCTCCTTCTCTCAGTAATTCTGGTCGCAGGGGTTTGTGGGTGATGTGGGTGTGTGTTTTATAGTTGGTTGATTGTGTGGGAGTGGTGTGTGTATGTGTATCAGGTGTGTGTATTTCAAATTGTCCAATGTGGCTGTGTTTTGGTGATGTGTGTGTATTCTGACCGCGGCGGTGTGTAGCGCCAATGGAATACCGCGTTTGAATGACCGCCGTGTGGATTCGTGGGTCGTTATGGCATGGGCGTATTTCTGTTGGCGTGACGGTGGAGGTTTGGTCATCTCCAGTTTATCGCTGCCCGCCGATGTGGCGGGCTGCAGTGGAGGACGGATTTTTGGAGGTTTGGCCGTTGTGGGTCAGAATGACCGTGGCGGTTGACCGCGGCCGCGGCGGTGTTATGGCGGTTTTATGACCGGCGGTAAGGGCATTTTACCGCCGAGGTCAGAATCGCCCCCTTAGTCTCTTTTGCGGATGTTTTTCTTTACCGGGACGAACCACAAAGTCAGGCCGGGTCGCGGTTGAGGCAAGCCGGCTAGAATTTCCACGGCGGGTCGGTCCCTCTCTGGAGCTTTTTTACAAAAATTCTCAAATCTTTTCCAAACTTCTGGGGCTTCACCCAGATGTTCTTTTAAGGTTCTTTTGGGGTCCACAGCTCACCCCAAGGGTCCAGAAGTTCTGTGATGGTCCTTGGGGGGTGCGGACTTCAACTCCCAGAATGCACCTGGCGCAAACTCCTTTTTGGCCACTGGGCAGTGGTCAACTGGTCTCTTTTTTAGGAGCTGGTGCAGGGGACTCTGGATAGCAATTTTTCACCTGTAGCAAACAGGGAGTCCCTCCTTGAACCAGTTGAAGCCAGGCAAAGTCCTTCTTGTGGTGAAGCCCAAGTGTGCAGTTGGTGCAGTCCTTCTGAGTGCAGGGTCCAGGTGCAGGCCAGGGCTCCAGCAGGGCAGTCCTTCTTCTCCTTAAGTTCCTTCTTCTTGAAAGTTGGCGGGGATCTGAGGTGTGGGGGGAGGTCTGCCAGTTTTATCCTTGCTCCTGGGTGAAAGGCAGGGGGGTCCTGGTCCTCCAATCAGGTACAGGGTCGTCCCCCTGTGATGACCACTTCCTGGGAAGTGTGGCAAAAATCCATCCCAAAAGGCAACAGTCTCTAAAAATCCAACATGGCTGAATCTGATTTTTGGAGGTTACATCTGGCTGAGCCCACCCACTGGTGTGGCTAAAAATCATAAACACACCCCTCTCCTGCCCTCTCCTAATCTAATCAAGGGGGCACCTAATTGTCTGGGGTCGCAGGATGTGGGGGTGTTGCTGGGTGCTGCAAATGTCCTTCTCTGCCTTTGAAGACCAGTTTGGCAGCCCTCCCCCTTCCTGCCTCACCATCTGCTGAGGGGAGATTCTCTCCCCCAAGCACATTCCTTTGTGTGAAGCCAGGCCACTTCACACCTCATCAAGGCAGCCTGGTAGAAGCTGCTGCCGGCTGGCCAATCAGAGCACAGCAGCAAAAACAATGCAGAGCTGAAATTGGCAACTTTTTAGGTAAAGTCTAAACTTTTTACCTGAACAAGTTATATTAAATCCAACAACTGGAAGTTGTGGGATTTATTACAACAATTAATTTGATACCAAATTCTTGGTATGTAACATTTAAGGAGACTTTAAAATTTAAAATAAAGTCTGCCCATTCTAGCCTATGAAGGCCATTTACTTCAATGAGGGAAAAACAAATTTGGCTGTTTTTACCTCACCAGGGCTTATAAATCTATTTTTATAAAGTCCCTGCTTATAGTTACATGGCACCCAGCCCTAGGGGCACATAGGGCACACCTTAGGGGTGACTTATATGTAAAAATAAGGTAGTTTAAGACTTTGGAAGTACCTTTAATTCCAAAGTCGAATTTGCATATAACTTTAATTTAAAAGCAGCCAGCAAGGCAGGCTTGCTTTTAAAATGACACTGGGCACCTCAGCAGTGCACCTAGGTGTGCACCACCTATGCTGTGGTCCCTAAACCTACATGCCCTACCATATACTAGGGACTTATAGGTAGGTTAACTTAGCCAATTATAATTAGCCTAATTTGCATATCCATTTTACACAGAGCACAGGCCCTGGGACTGGTTAGCAGTACCCAGGGCACCATAAAAGTCAGGAAAACACCAGCAAAAAGAGGAAAATGGGGGCAAAAAGTTATGGGGCCTCTGCAATCAGCCCTGTTTTCTCACAATAGGCTAACATCATACATTGTTTTGAGTGGTAACTGCTGATCTGAAAGGAGTCGGAAGGTCATATTTAGTATGGCCAGAATGGTAGTACAAAATCCTGCTGACTGGTGAAGTTGGATTTAATATTACTATTTTAGGAATGGCACTTTTAGAAAGTGAGCATTTCTCTGCACTTAAATCTTTCTGTGCCTTACAATACACCTCTGGCTGGGGTTAGTTGACATCTCCTTGTGCATTCACTCAGACACACCCCAAACACAGGACACGCAGCCTCACTTGCATACATCTGCATTTTGAATGGGTCTTTCTGGGCTGGGAGGGCCTGCTCTCACACAAAGGACTGCCAAACCCCCTACTGGGACCCTGGTAGACAGGATTGAACTGAAAGGGGACCTGGTGCACTTCTAAACCACTCTTTGAAGTCTCCCCCACTTCAAAGGCACATTTGGGTATAAAATCAGGGCCTCAGACACTTCCTGGAGAAGGAACCTGAACCAGAACCTGCACCCTGACAAGAAGAACTGCCTGGCTGCCTAAAGGACTCACCTGACTGCTTTCTGAAGAGGACTGCTGCCTTGCTGTTGCCCTGCTGTCTTGCTGCTCTCTTGCTTTGCTGCAGAAGTGCTCTCCAAGGGCTTGGATAGAGCTTGCCTCCTGTTCCCTGAAGTCTCAGGACCAAAAAGACTTCTCTCCTGCAGCTGAAATCCCGTGCAGCAAAAATTTGACACACCGCCTGCCAAGAATGACTCACAGCCTGCTCGCTGTGAAAATTTCACCGCACACCGAGTCCAGAATGATGCAGCCCGGCTTCGCAACAGAAGATTGACGCAGCGCCAACGACGCGGCCGCAACTTCAATGCACGGCCCTTCTGGATCAATGCAAGCTGACTCAGAACGACGACGCCCGACGGAATCGACGCAGCGCCTGCCGTGCAGAATAAAATTCCACGCCTCGCCTACCGGAATCGACACAGCTACTGGGACTTCGCTCTGCAAACCCAGGATTCCACGCATCATCCCTGGGGCATCTGAAAACCCCGCAACCCGAAGAGGATCCAAATCCGTGCCCTGGAAATCGACACAACATCTTTCCCCACGTGGAAAATAACGACGCAAGTCTGTGTGTGAAGGGGCGAAACTAACGCACACTCACCGTTTTCCATGTATCGCCTCCTCTGCGGTCCCTTGCGAGGATTTTTCAACGTGAACCAGGTACTTTGCCCTGCAAGAGACACTTGTTGTTTCTAGGAGAACTTAAGAAACTTTTTATTGCTTTTACAGTAATCTTTGAACTCTAAAGACACTTGATATCATTTTCAGTAATATCCCTACATTTGCTTATTTCAAATTTAATCGTTTTGACCGGCATTTATTCAGATAAATATTATATATTTTTCTAAACACTGTGTGGTGTATCTTTGTGGTGCTATATTGTGTTATTGTATGATTTATTGCACAAATACTTTACACATTGCCTTCTAAGTTCAGCCTGACTGCTCAGTGCCAGGCTACCAGATGGTGGGCACAGGATAATTTGGATTGCGTGTTACTTATCCTGACTAGAGTGAGGGTCCTTACTTGGACAGTGGGTAACCTGACTGCCAACCAAAGACCCCACTTCTTTAGACCAACACAACCATGCTTAAGGTGACACACAGAAACAATAACACTGCATTTACATCCCCACAGGTCCCCCACCCAACATCACCGGAGAGGAGGTGTCAGCAACATCCAGCCCCCTCCCAGAAGAGGCCCACAGTGATGACAGTAGCTCTGGACTTCTGGATGCCAATGTGCTGAGCACCTGGACCCCCACCAACAATGAAGAAACCACCAAAACCATGAGCACCACCCACTCCAGCTCCCCGCATACCCCTGCCCGCACCACGTCTTCGATAAGGCCAGCCATATCATCGCTCCCAGCTCCAGACCATCATCAACAGCTCCTTCGAGACTGCCATTTTCCCAGAAAGCTGGAAACACGTCGAAGTCAACGCCTTACTCAAAAAGCCCAAAGCCGACCCCGAAGACCTAAAAAACTACCGACCTATCTCCCTACTCCCCTTCCCCGCGAAGGTCATAGAGAAGATAGTCAACACCCAGCTTTCCCGCTATCTGGAGGACAACAGCCTACTCAACGTCTCCCAGTCAGGATTCCACAAAAACCACAGCACCGAGACCACCCTAAGCGCCTGCACCGACGACATAAGGACTAGTCTAGACAAAAGTGAAACCGTTGCCCTTATCATCCTTGATCTATCTGCAGCCTTCGACACCGTATGTCACAAAACCCTCCGCACACGCCTCTTCAATGCCAGAATTCGCTACAGAGTCCTGGACTGGCTCACCTCCTTCCTCTCTGAGAGAACACACAGAGTTTGCCTCCCCCATTCCGGTCAAAGCCCACCAAAACCATCTGCGGAGTCCCCCAGGGCTCTTAACTCAGCCCCACCCTCTTCAATATCTTCATGGCTCCACTAGCCCCCATCATCCGATGCCACGGCCTCATCATCATCTCCTACGCTGACGACACCCAGCTCATCCTCTTCCTCACAAGAAACCCTGCAACCGCCAGGAACAACCTCCACACTGGACTCCTCGCTATTGCCAACTGGATGACAGCAAGCCACCTCAAGCTGAACTCAGAAAAAAACGAGATCATCATCTTCGGCCCCAACAAGTCAGCATAGGATGACTCCTGGTGGCCAGCCACCCTGGGGTCACCCCCAACACCAACCACCCACGCACGCAAACTCGGCTTCATACTAGACTCTTCACTCTCCATGACCCAGCAAGTCAACGGCATTTCATCCTCATGATTTAACACCCTTTTAATGCTCCGCAAGTCCTTCAGATGGATTCCCGTAGAAACCAGAAGATTGCTCACCCACACCCTCATTAGCAGCAGACTGGACTACGCCAACGCCCTCTATGCGGAAACAACGGCCAAGGTCCAGAAAAAACTCCAGCGCACCCAGAATGTCTCAGCACGTCTCATGCTCAATCTCCCTTGCCACGAACACATCTCTGCCCACCTCAAGGACCTTCACTGGCTAATCATCGACAAAAGGATCATCTTCAAAATCCTAATCCATGCTCACAAAGCTCTCCACGACACCAGACGGACCTACCTCAACAATCGACTCAACTTCCACATCCCGACACGCCAGCTCCACTCCGCCAACCTCGCCCTTGCAAAAGTCCCTGTCATCCACCGTACCACAACCGGTGTCAGATCCTTCTCCCACTTTGCAGCCCAAATCTGGAACTCACTCTCCGCCAACCTACGTAAGACCCAAGACCTCCGCGCTCAACAAATAATTTGATTGAATAATTTTGATTGATTGATTGATCTGGATGACCAACCTGGCCCATCAGGGATCTCTGGACAGTCAGTAACCTAGGAACAGCCCCATACCACCACAGAGCCTCCCCCCCTCAGGAAACACCAGCACAGTACCCACCCGGCGGGCCCAAACCTCTGTCCCCAGGACAGGTCAATCAGCACTGTGTCCAGCACTACAGGGACACCAGGCAACCCCACAAACACATGATGATCAGGGACCTGGGGTCAGTGGCAGTGGGCACATGGTTCAGGGGACAGAAGCACAGGACAACAGGGAAGCTGGGTGGACTGCTGTGCGACAGGGGGAGGACAAGCCCAGGGAACTGACTCTCCAGGAGGCACTCACCAACATCCTGGGAGAATACCACCATTCCCAGGAGCCAATGGGCCAGATACTGGACAAGTTGCAGGAGACCCACCGGCTGCAGGAGGGACAGTACCTGGGGATCAGGGAGGAATTGAAGCACATCAACACCACCCTGGTCACCATTGCAGGGGTGCTGGCAGACATGGGCAACACCATGAGGGAGGCAGTGGCACACCAGCGGGCCCTTGACACTAGCCAAACAGATAAACAGCCTTCCACCTCCACTGCCACTAGTGGACAGGAGGCCCCGCCTCAGGAACAACAGGCCACGAGCACCCCACCTCCTGCAGATGGAGAGCCACCACCCAAACGGTCCCTGCGATCCAGGCAGAAGACAGAGAATATTGCCAAGACCCCTGCCAGGAAATACGACTCTCCTGATTGTCACCCTTGTGTCCCACTCTGTCATCCTGTCCACCTTGAACTGCCATTGCTCCACTTCCTTTGCCCCCTTGTACAATGCACCTGTGATACAAATAGACTGAACTCTATTCTGAACATTCCTCGACCATCACCCCTGCCCATTGCACATCCCCTTCTACTTATTAGCACTTAAATAAACACCATTTGAATAAATGCAAGTATGGAGTCTGTCAAATGATTGAAATATGTATTTGTTTAGCACGCTTTAAACACTGCAATACATATGTACAGTAATGTACACATAGGAATGAATCGTAGTTGGCTGCAGTCAACACACCAGGAGCGATAGTCGGGCACAAATATCTGAAAATACAGATGCCAAAGGGTACAGTAAGTGGCCATAGAAGTGGAAAAATTGGTCTGCCAGTGACAATGTCAAACAGAAAACTGTCAATGTAATGTGAAATTACAGTCTTACCTGTGTGTCATTGGAAGTATTGTCGTATTATTGCACTTCTGTTGTCTTCATCCTTTGCCTCCTCATCTTCACTGTCTACAGGGTCCACCGCTGCCACACGCCCATCTTCAGCCTCATCCTCCTGCAGAAAAGGCACATGGCGACGTAAGGCAAGGTAGTGCAACATACAGCATGCCACAATGATCTGGCACACCTTCTTGGGTGAGTAGTACAGGGATCCACCTGTTAGATGGAGGCAAAGATACCTGGCCTTCATATTATTATTCGGGTTCACCCATGTGCCTCTTTGTAATGTTCCTCTGCCCTTGTCCTGGGATTCCTCACAGGGGTCAGTAGCCATGCAGAGACACCTGCAAATATCAAGGGACAACTGTTAGACACACCCTAACCCTTAGGGCCCACACCATAACCATACACCAACATATACTGGGTGGGAACCAGGGCTCACCTATTAGCCACATCTGGTGCCTCTGGAGTAGAGCCATGACATATGGGATGCTGCTTTTCCTCAGGATAAAGGAATCATGCACAGACCCAGGATACTTTGCATTGACATGGGAGATGTACTGGTCCGCTAGGCACACTATCTGCATGTTCATGGAGTGAAAGCTCTTTTGATTTCTGAACACCTGTTCATTTCTCCGGGGGGGGGCAAATGCAATATGTGTACCATCTATTGCCCCAATAATGTTGGGGATATGTCCC
This sequence comes from Pleurodeles waltl, assembly GCF_031143425.1. Taxonomy (NCBI): domain Eukaryota; kingdom Metazoa; phylum Chordata; class Amphibia; order Caudata; family Salamandridae; genus Pleurodeles; species Pleurodeles waltl. The sequence continues at coordinate 777,145,535 of NC_090445.1, forward strand.
ATTGCATAGAAATCTGCTTTCACTGAGGCCAAATCCTCCACCTGGGGGAAAACAATGTAGCTGCGCATGTGTTTAATCAGGGCAGACAACACACTGGTCAACACTATTGAGAACATTGGCTGAGACATTCCTGCTGCCAAGCCCACTGTCACTTGGAAGGAGCCAGTTGCTAGGAAATGGAGCACTGATAGGACTTGCAGAAGAGGGGGGTCCCGGTGGGCTGATAGATAGTAGATATCAGGTCAGGTTCCAATTGGGCACACAGCTCTGTGATTGTGGCCCTGTCCAGTCTATAGGTAAGGATAATGTGCCTGTCCTCCACTGTTGCAAAGTCCACCAGGGGTCTGTACACAAGGGGATGTCTCTATCTCCTATTTATCCACAGCGGTTGCAATCTAGGGGGCAAACGGTGAGCAGCTCATCAGTATTCCATATTTTCAAACACTACACTGCATTACATGTTGTGACTGTGACAGTATATTCCAAAACCCAATGTGCACAGGCTATGGCTTTTGACAGTGCCCTACACTAGTCCCGTCAACACCAGAATTTACCACCAAAGGCACAGTGTATTTCCTATTTGTATAAAATGGTTTGGGATTTGTAAACAGTTGCCTGTGTTTTATTATATTACTGTTTTGTGATATTTGAATGCTTTACACACTTTGGGGTTGATTACGAGTTTGGCGGATGCATAACTTGGTCCACCAAACTTCCGATAGGATGGCCGCCGCCTATGAGGCGACCTCCCCACTGGAGCTATTATGGGTTTCCTGCTAGGTCGGTGAGCGGAAACTTTAGCTTTCTCCCTCTGGCCTAGTGGGACACAGGCTACAGCATTGTCTCCTGCTCGTAATGGAGCCAGTGGCAATGCTGTCGCCTGCAGGGTGCACCAGCAGTCTTGCAATGTTCACTGTCTACAGAGTTTGCTGGCCAGGTGGGTCCCTGCACTGCCCATGCCAAGTGCATGGGCATTGCAGGGGCCCCACTGTGGCCCCCTACACCTGTTCTCTGCCAGCCTTTTCATGGCGGTGCTACTGCCATTAAACCACTGGCAGAGAACAAGGTTGTGATCCCCAGGGCAGAGCTGCTTCCAGCACTACCCTGAAGGATTTGGACCTCTGCCACCACCAGACAGCCAGGATCCAAGATCCTGGTGGAACTGACGGTTCCCTGGTGATCCGACCACCAGGGTTGTAATGTGGCCATAAGACTGCCGCATTGGCAGTGGTCTATGGACCGCCATACTCATAATGAGGCCCTCTGTCTCCTAAGTTAAGCCTTGTTGTGAAGCTACCAAGGGTTGCGCTGGAGTTAAATTATTGCGACCTAACTGGACCTACTGATGTTAGTGGTCTATTGCTAAGTCTAGGTACTTCCCTGCCCTTATGAATAATACACTTTCCAACATTTGTGGTGGCAGTGAGGCAGGCCAGCTTTTAAAATGACACAGGGCACCAATGGGTGCACTGCTGGGCATCTCAGCAGTGCACATATGGGTGCACTACCTATGCTGGGGTCCCTCAACCTACATGCCCTACCATATACTAGGGATGTGTAGGTAGGCTAATAGTGCCAATTATAATTAACCTAATTTGCATATCCACATCACACAGAGCACTGGCCCTAGGACTTGTTAGCAGTACCCAGTGCACAGATAAGAGTCAGTAACCGCCAGTATCTGTCCAAAAGGTTTGGCGGTGACCAGGGCAAAAAAGGAGGACTTTCGTACACTGCCCCCCTCAGATGAAAGGTGATGGGTACTAGCCTACACCCTGGTAGTCCTCATCAGCTAAGTGGAAAAACCTGGAAAGGCCATCCGCATTGGGATGTTCACACCCAGGTCTATGTTCCACCGTGAAGTCCATCCCCTGTAGGGAAATGGACCGCCTTTAACAGTTTGAGATTCTCCCCCCTCATTTGCATGGATCATCTGAGAGGTCTGTGGTCAGTCTGAACAAAGAAGTGAGTGCCAAACAGGTCTGGCCTCCACTTCTTCAGGGACCAGACCACAACAAATGCCTCCCACTTAATGGCACTCTATCTTCTTTCTCTGGGGAGTAGTCGGCTTCTGGTGAAGGCAACTGGCTGATCTTAGCCCTCTACAATGACTTGTACTAACACTGCCCCAATCCCTTCCTCTGAAGCATCTGTTTGCACTTTAAACGATTTGCTGTAGGCAGGGGCCAGTAGAACTGGTGCTGAACACATAGCCTTTTTCAGAGTGTCAAAGGCTTTCTGACACTCTGGGGTCCAAATTACTTTCTTGGGCTGCTTCAAGGTGACTTCTGTTAGTGGGGCCACAATGGTCACATAATTGTGAACAAACCTCTAGTAATACCCAGTCAGGCCAAGACACAGCCTTCTGCCATGGTAAAAGGGCGTATGCCCCGTAAGCTCTGGGAACAGGAGCTGGCCTTTGGCTATGTTTTATGCCAAGTCATCCTGCCACAAGATCTCACAGCCCAAATAGAAAAACCCAGTAGACTTTGTGACAGTGGGACTGGCTTATATAAGTGCCTAAATGCTGAAGTTAGCAGTCAAAAGCCCTGTCCTGCACGCATTCATCCCGCCTTCACTGTGCATGGTCTCTGGCCCTGCCCCATGACCACAGGGAAAATGGCACAGCTTCTTCACACTTCTCCTAGAACCACTAACTCAAAACCTCAGCCATGATCGTTGGGGTCTGAAATCATAAATGACTAACATCCAAGTCCACTTTTTACTTTTTCTGGTCTGAGAATGATGAACATAACCATTGGCCAGAAGACCTTCAACGCAAGTCATGGATTTGGACCTTGCCGTATATTGAACTAAGGAGCTGCTAGAAACTTTGGACACAACTTCTGACTAGTGCCAGTAGGCTTTGAGTGCAAAGCATGATCAGGAACGGGCAAGGTCTACCTACTTGCAGAGCTCATAGGGAAGAACATCCAGCCATTTTTATCAGGATCTAGGTGCATGGCATTGTCAAAGGCAACAGTTCAGTCAGTGTGTTTTGCACAGACCCTCAAGTAATGTCTAGAAAATGTGGGTGTGGGTCATTGCATTCATACACACTTTGCAACCGGGCACCCATTTTCCAGAGCTCACCCAAGGACATATGGGCACAGGATGTGGCTTTTGTGAATATTCTGTTTCTACTTTCCCACATCTAGAGCCCTGCTGCCAAAATGATATCCTTTGTACCCGAAGGCCACAAAGCAAACACTTGCCTTGTCATCACATTTCTTGTATGCAATGCACCACCCCGAATACCTGCTCATCAAATTCTGCATCTGGGCCCAGTGCAGGTCCCTCAGTACCCACATAAACTGGCCAATAGAAATTCCCAGAAGGCACAGACATATTCTCTGACCATGAAGTGGTGAAAGGAACAGCATGGGTCACACTGGAGGAAAGGTGTTTTATTAATGAGTACATCTTTATTTACCAATGTTTTCCAGTCTCTAAATATGAGATCACAAAAGGGTAACCAACAGACCAGTAGAAACAGCTGGGCCTGATGATTTACAAATGGGATCCCTGAATACACATCCAAAAGTTCATCAAGCAAGTCAATGATGTGAAATGCACATTTTAAGGAGTGCATGAAGATGCATATGTAACTGAATTTATACTTTTTTGTCAGCTCTTCTGGATACCAAATAGGGTGTCATTAGATTTCATTGCATATTGTTTCAACAACCAGTAGCATACCTAAAGGTGGAGTTGGGGAAACAGACATACATCTGCACCAGTGAGCAATCAGGATAAGTTCAGTGCTTCCAAGAGCCCTGGTCTGGTGGCCATGTATGAAGAGTATACTCTTGAAAAATGTTTGCAAATTGAAATTCCAGACCCCACAGTAACTGTTTTTGCATCACAGCGATGATTTCCATTCTAGGTAGTCTTAAATACAAGAGTATGTTGAGCAATGTTACTGGCCTAATGTGTACTGCAAATGCAGCATTTGCACAGCATTTGCCCAAAAGTCTTGCTGTGTTTTGCCAGGTGCACTGCCATTTGTACCGTGCTGGCTATACCATTGCACCCATGCCGCTAGAAAGTAGGAACCTTAGACATGTTACCTTCAAAGGTGTAAGACAGATTTTATTGTGCTCTGCTCTTATTACATTAAAGGAACATCAACTGAGTCTTCAACTTTTTGAAACTCTGTATAAAATCTAAAGTTTTTGTAGCCAGTTGTGCTTATAACAGACAACATATACAATTTCCTACGAACTATTCTGCTAATCATATAAAAACAATAACTCTAGCAAAACCATTACATTCTGCAGATACCATCAAATAGAAATCTACAGAATGTGCTCCGTAATCACATTTCCTTTTGATTTGTAGGTTCTGGATCAAATTATTTAGTTTTGCAGCCGCAGAGAGAAAATCAAAAGCATGAAAATAATATCCTGCATTTATCAAAATTCAGCAGAACCACACTAGGTACCAGGAACTGCCTCTGAAAACAAAGTTAAAATATAATGTTCTGTTTGGTTAAGAGGATTATAAAGGTTTGTTTACTTGAACTGGCTCATAGGCTTTTTAGCAGAGTTATAGACACTCATTTAAAAGCTTCCTAGCTGTATCTGCCTGGAAGATGATTCAGAGTTAAAAAATACATCCTTTTTTAAATTTAAAATATTGTTTATTTTTCTTCATGCCCTCGTCGCTATTCGTAGGAGGTCTGTACTACAGGGCCGGGAAGGGAAACCAATTATGCAACACAGTATTCATTAGTATACGGTTCTCATTGGCCTAGGGAGGATAGGCTTGACCTGGCTTCTCATAACTCTGCTCGACATCATGCCACTAACATGCTCATGAAACTTGAATTTAGGTGACAAACTCTGGATGGTACCTTCTGCCTACTGGTGATCAGTGAGAGCAAAACAGCCTCGATGATTCACCATTATCTTAAATACTAACCTCTGAAAAAATTGAGTTTTCTGCTCATACCACCTCCTGACACTGGCATCCCACTTCAGTCCTGGTTTAATTTGCTTTATTTGCTTGCGAATTTGCGATCATAATGCACTTAATAACTATTCTTCAGTATTGACAAACTCCTGTTGATGGCAAAAAAGTGATCATAAATTGGACTCAATAACTATGTGTCAGTCCTGATAAAAGATGGACTAATTGCTGGCTTTACCATGTGGATAACGTTTTTGCCAGCACACTTGCCATTAAAATGGCAAATGTCCTGGTAAGGGGACAAGTACTATGACTTCCTGTCCATCGATATTTTTCCTTCTGTGATCTGTCATGATGGTTCAGGGCAAAAATGTTACCAAAATTTTCTCCAAACTCATAGATCAAGAGTGACACCCATATTTAAATTTCAGAAAACAACTAGCTTCTTTGAGGTCAGTCTTTGGAGAATAAGCAAAGTGTTGACCATTCTGAGAAGTTGTGATGAAAGGGCATACCAGCTGTCACTTTTTTTCTTTTTACTGAAGCTCCTTCCATGAAAGCTGGAACATGTCCAGTGGAAGAAAGTGGCAAGGCCCATCAAGCCCTTAATGATGCCCTGAGGAGGGAGTGAGAAAACCACTTTCCTAGGAATAGTACCTCAAAATTGTAGATCAGTTGTGGATCCCCAAAGTGGTGTCGTTAAATATATGAAAGGACACTGACCTCACCCCCATGGGCCAAATTCTGATGACCTTGGGATTAATGGTAGCCAAACATGACATTGCACGTATTTGAATAGATGAACAGCTGCCATGGCTCAGTGACTGGAAGTTGGATATGGACTGGTGCCTGCTAGCGGAGAGGGCAGTGTATTAGAGCAGGGGCTGTCCGGGTAATTGGAGTAAAATATGGGGAAATGGATTGATAATCATTATCAAGGTGGGTTATGCTCCCCTCTTGGATCTTCTGGGATCAAAGCTTGGCACCAGATACATCGGGAGACTACTAATGTTCAGTACCCTGCCTGTGTAGTGGGTGGTGGGAAAGGGGGTCGGAAATGGTGATGGAACTGATTTAAATTGGTTGTGACTTGAAGCTACACTGTATTATGTATTTTGTTTAATTTTATTTGCAATAAAAAGATTTATTAAAAAAGTCCTGTCAACTCTGTATTGCGGACACTGTCTTGTAACTGGAATCCCTACCATCCATTTCACCTTGGTAGAAGCTGGAGAGGCTTGACTTCTTACAAGAATCTATCCACAACTCTTCTGTGTTCATCAAGCTTCAAATGTTTTTTCATCAAAACATCCTTAAATGGTGTGACTGTAGCATAAAATCCTACATTATGAATTGCCTTACTGCATATTCGAAAATCTGAGGTTTGCTCATGCTATTCGGCTTCCCTGAAGCTGTTCTTCTTATGAAGCCACCAGTATTCAACATTGCTGCGGTCCAAAAGTCTCAAAATCCACTCCTCTAGCTATCTATTCTGATTCATCCTTCTTGTCTTCAAAAAAGGGAAAATGTCTTCTGTTTGTCTATTTATTTTATTTCTGCTAATTATCACACTCTTTAGTAACTTTCCTGACTCAACTAGAGTGACATACCTATGAACCATATTATAAAATCACAGTATGTTTTCCACTAAAAGGTGGGGGAATTCATGTGCTTCCAATGGTGCAGCTCCCACCCTTTCTACCATTAAAGCACCATTGTGTTTTTTCAGCTACTCCATTCAGCAGCTTGAATGTCATCAAAAGGGAGGTTACTTTGTTGAACCGTTTTGTGGTCACCTAGGGCCAGATGTATGAAAATATTTTGCACTTGCAAACGGTAAAACCGGCCGTTTGCGAGTGCAAAACCGTGGTCTGCGATGCATGAAATGCATTTGCAGACCACAACTAAGAAATCGCTAAAATAGCGATTTCTTGCATTGCGATCTGGAAATTGCGAGTCGCAATTTGCGATTCGTAATTTCCAAGTCGCAAGGCTATTCTGGAAAAAATCGCAAATTGCGATTTTTCCAAAAATTGCATTTTGCACTTGCAAAATACCATGCTTTGCAACCAGGTGGTAACCTGGTGCAAAATTTAAAAATGCAGTTAAACTGCATTTTTAACTTCAACATGTAAAGCACACATGCCCTTTTGGCATGTGTGTACCTTACATGTTGAAAAAAAAGTTTTTGGGGTGCAGGAGAGGGGGCCTTAGGCCCCCAGCACCCTGGCCTTTTGCATTTCCAAAATTACGTTTCTGGTTCAGAAATCGCAATTTTGGAAATGCAAAATATTCGGGGCCGGTATCGCAATTTGCGTTTCGGTAATAGCATTTGCGATTTTTAAGAAATTTCTATTACCGATTCGCAAATGTGATACATGGCCCTTTGCGAGTCGGTAATAGCGATTTCTTAAAAATCGTTATTACCGAATCGCAATGGGCCGTGATGGTACATCAGGCCCCTACCCCTGTAGACCTTAAGAGTGCCTGGGGACTCCATCCTTCAATGAATTACATGTCAGGAGGCGCGGCTGCAGCCCAGTGCACAAGGGGGTGAGCCCCCTCCTCCTCCACACGTTAAAAGTGCTTCTGCTATCCTGTCGCACAGGCGTGCGCAGGCTGGGCCCAGGTGAAGCCCAGGCCAAGGGTGGGCCTACCATCGCCAGGAAGAGTCAGGGCAGGTCTATCCCCCCTTGGCTTCACCACAAGATGGTATAGATCAGTAAGAGTTTTATCCTTTGTCACGTTGCTTTTGGGAACTGATTAACAACATATAATAGCCCTTTCCCTTGTGGTTTGATAATCAGAGTGTTCCTGGGAGTCCGGAGGTCTAGGCCACCCTTGAGGCCAAACGGTTAACCCCCATTTGAAGGACAGGGCTCCCTGGAACTATTGACAATTTCATCACCAGCGGGGGGCTCTCTGGTGGAGTGTAAGCAGTCCCTCACATCTTGTTACACAGGACTGACTGACACAAAGACTTACTGTCCCAGCTCACAAGGACTTGGGGGCATATTTATACTCTGTTTGCACCGAATTAGTGTCATTTTTTTACTCTAATTCAGTGCAAAACTAACTCCATATTTATACTTTGGTGCTAGACCCCTCTAGCGCCAAATTTATGGAGTTAAAGTCCTTTTTTGAAAGTGGAGACCTACCTTGCCTTAATGAGATGCAAGGTAGGCGTTCCCATGCAAAAAATTACTCTATGGCCTTAACGACATATTTAGGGGCATATTACACTCTGATGCATATTTATACTATTTTTTCACCGAATTAGCGTCATTTTTTTTACTTTAATTCGGTGCAAATCTAACTCCATATTTATACTTTGGTGCTAGACCCGTCTAGCACCAAGGCCCTGATTTATACTTTTTTTGCACCCCATTAACGTCATTTTTTGATGCAAAAGTGGCACAAACTTACAAAATATTGGCCCTTATTTATACTTTTTGCTGCCAAACTGCACTAACTCAGTTTTTCACCAAAAAGTTTAGCACCGGCTTGCACCATTTCTGTGCACCAGCCGGGCACCATATTTATGGAATGGTGCAAGCCGGTGCAAAGGGTAGGCTAGAGTAAAAAAAAAAAGACTTTAGTCGGATGGGGCTGGCAGTATAGAAGAAGAGGGTTTAGCACCAAAAAATAACTTGTCGAACTTAGTAACATAGTTTCATTCTAACCACTTCAAACTAAAGTGAAGGCAGACCCAGCCCACCCTAGTAAAAACCCTAACTTGGGAAGTACTCCAGTAGATGGCCCCAAAATAAGTGTACTAAGCCGGGCTTATGTAACAAATGCTGCGGACACTACTAGAGTGAATGGGGGGATGCTTTCCTAAACCAGGGATGTAATTCTAACCCCTCCAGGAGCTTGTTGAAGGACTAAGCTTTGGAGCACAAATTCAGACCCCCGGTAGAGTAACACATAAGGTTCAAGGTAAATGCCTCATATCCATTAACTATTTCAACCAGTGTTCATACTTTGAAATCACCAACCTGCTACCAGCCATTTCCTTTTCCATCTACCCTTGCAGGTAATCTGTCTGAAATTCACTGACTATTGGACAAGCACAGTGAGGGTGGCAGTTCTTTACTACTTAAAAACATGCCATTAAACATTAAATAGACTTCCCATGATAGAGTCCTTATGTGAATCCTATGGCAACTGGACCAATACAGAAACACCTACTAATTCCCCTAAACCAGTAGTGGTAGAAAATAAGCAGATCACGAATCCGCTAGACGATCATGTTGGGGTGAACCTGTGCCCGATTGACACTCTAAAACTCTGGTCCTGCAATTTAGTGGAGGTTAGAGCTAAGTTAGCAGACCCCGAATGGGGTGCTTTCATAGATCAATATCACATTATATCACTGCAGGAAATACGGGCCTTACTGCTGGTGTTTAAATCCATGCCACAAATGCAGTGCCATCGCCAGTAGGGAGGCCCTAAGGTGGGTTGTTAATTGGCTTAGAATGGATCTGTTTCCTAAAATAAGGAGCATCCCGTCAGAGTGTAGATATCTACTGGGGATAGATATTCAAACAGGCATCACTCCTGGGGCCAGGAGTATTGCCATCATAAATGTCTAAATTCACTCTGTCCCGGTAAGCCTTCGTTCAAATACAGTGGTTCAACTGTGAGACATGATTGATCCTATACATCATAGCCACCTCAAAATCTTTGCAGGAGACTGCAATACAAAAATGGCAGCTGCCTTCATTCTCATTGACATGATGGAACCAACACATGTGTCCAGCGGAGCGTCTGCCACTGCTGCTGACTTAGTAGCATTCTAGGACTGCAGCTCAAATTGTTGACCTGATAGTGGCTCAAGCTCTGAAAACTTCACTCATTCTGACTTTCCACCTTGCCCACTTTTAAAAGAGGCCTGTACATCAATAAGATCGATTATATCTTCTTGGCTAGCATACTATGGCCATGTTGGAATGATATGAAGGTGGTATCCAGAAATGACAGCGATCATGAAGCGTTTAGGATCCACTTTCTTGCCAGACCCTTCTTGAACCCAAACATACGGCAAAATACGTGAAATGAGCAGCAATAGCAGTTAATATCATAGTCCAACTCTAAATTTACAATCTCTTTGTGGATAACATCGATTGACAGGAGCATGATAAACTTTGTGAACCTTGATCGTGAATTTATAGTGCTTTTTTCTAACTAGAAATCTGGGTGCCTTTCCTGAATGCCCTAGCAAATGCCATCTTAAGAGGCGCGGACATCCCTCCCTCATGGCACGGAGCTGCTGTCGTTCCCATATGCAAGAAGGGGAGGAGGGATGATCCTTCCAATTACAGACCCATTACTCTGATTGACATTAGTCAGAAATTTTTGCCAGGCAAATATTCAGACTCCAATAGTGGATAACAGACCATCACATTTTATCAGAAAGCCAGGCGGGGTTTAGGGCTAAGGGGAGTACCCTTGAACAGGTGTTCCGCTTCAGGACGATCTACTCGAAGTAAGTCTTGCTGAAGCAGAACCATCTTTATGTTGCCTTCATAGATTTGAGGGCCGCATTTGACCTGGTGTTGAGGGAAAATTTAAGGAAGTTGTTGGAGTCATATGGTATCACAGGCGATCTCCTAAGGATTTTGAAAACCTTACACTCTAAGACATCTGCACAGAGCAGATGGAATTTTGGAGGGGATCCCACTCCCAGCATAATCATAAAGTCCATTTTATCCTATGGAACTCGTAATACGGCTGGTGGTATATCCGTCACTTTACCGTCACTTTTGGGACGGATTAACACTCCTCCAAAGTTAGAATAACCCCCATTGTCTTGTTTTATTGGATAACAATTTCTCTTGGTTTAACAGATTTTTTTAAGTTGGTTTGAATTGAAAGCTTAGATTAGTTATTGAAGAACTAAAAACAATCGAGGATCAAAATAGTATAACTAATTCTCAGAGACCAACATCAGTCTCAAATATACATTTACCCACAAATTTCAGTGGATCAGTAGAGGTTGCTGCTGGCACAGTAGACGTTTTTACTGAGAAAGCATCTGTACACAGCTGACACACTTTTAATGGAACAGTGTAATGCCAGTGGGGCCTCCTCAAACATCTGAGGATTGGGATGGCCCATATCAACTCTTTGGTTTTCATTATATAGTAACCCCTGGTAGTTGGGTGTCTGGAGGCCAACACACTAACAACAGCAGGTAGCTCACTTCTTGTAGGGATGGCAAGAAGGTCCACTGAACAAGCCAATGGCAGTAACGACTGACAGCAAGGCCTTTCCTAGGCTAGGAATGCCTTGCATCAGATCCTTATGGGGCTTCACAGTTCCACTCAGGAAGACAATGGCACTGACAAATTGAGGTACATACACCCATTGTGACTGCCTGTGGCAGTATGTTGACAGGGCTCCTAATCACCTGGACTAGCCTGTTCCATGCCTGCTGTGTCATCATTCATTCCCTGCTTTTAGACCTCTAGGCCCCCAGATTCCTCAGTGGAAGCTGTTGAGAGATCACCTACATACCGACCTATGCTGCTTAGTGCATGCAGCAGTTGCTTGTGTGTACACAGCATCATCCATTCAAAGACACACGATTAGTTTAGTGTGACGTGTTGCCTCTGTGGCATCATATGACTTGACTGGTTGGTGCTGGTGTGCAACTTGAGTCACCCTGGATGGAGGTATGGATACCTCTGCTTTCTGTTTACAGTGCGGTCTGACATTACTTAATCTAGTAAATGCTTACTTTACCTTCCCTAGTAGCAGGATCCCCTCCTCCATAGGCTCACCTTTCCGCACATGGTCATACAACAACAACAGAAGACAAGATGAAGTGCCTTTTGCATTGTACATGACACAACAAGCTAATCACTGCATGAGGGTGCACAAATCAAGTGGTGGGTATTTGTGCTAATGGCATGCAGACAATGTTGTGTTGCTTCTCACCAGTACAGTATCTCACGTGCGAGAAAGTGCTGCAGCGATGCTATTAAAACCTGAGCTAAGCACATTATATAATGCGACGCACTTATGGCAACACCTTGTCAACATTACACATATATATATGTGGGTATCAGTCACATGCTATTGCATTAGTATTGACAACATTACTTGCACACTCACATCCTGACTACTCACGGTCCTCAAGAGGATGCATAACAGATTTGGCAGTGCCAGGCAGGCCTCCTTACCAAGGTCTCTTTAGGTGTCAGGGATATTTGTTGGTAGGAACCTTTGCCATTCCGATTGGCTTCATGCACGTTGCCACAATTTTTTCTATGGTGTAGCATTTCAGAGGGTACCAGTGTTTGTGGAGTTCCTTAATCTCACAGTGCAACACCACCATAGCATTTACTTTAGATTGGATACTGGCCCATTTAATATTTTGTACTCTCGTACCTATAAGGCAAATTTTCCAAAGAGATTGTCCCAGTGTTTCATGAATTCCTCAACTAAAATATTGACTCCTTTGTCACTAAACCTGGCTCGCTTCAGCACTCTCGCTAGGCTTTCCTCTTGTTATTGTAGCGATGGATGGCAGTAATTTCTTCATGGGTATTACTTTCTGTTCTCTCAGGAGCGTAACTTGGTCAGTAATATTGTGCGTTGTGGGGGTGAGTTTCAGATTTTTCAACAATCACAGGCATATAATGTCAAAATACATTATACGAGAAGCAGGGCACATGAGAGAGGCTTAAGGGGCAGTGGAAAGGGAGACGAATGGGAATTGGTAGGGGTAGTAAGTGAGAGAATACACAACCAACACTTTTAAGACTTTCAAAGCGGAGAGGGAGAGAGTGTGTGTGTATTTTTGTCTGTGTTGAAGTATTACTTATGAAATCCAACAGACACCACACCACACCATACCCCACTGAAAGCACCTGTACCCAACTGTTTTTCAGAAAATACATTTATTGGAGGGTTGCACCACCCCAAACACTCCCCATGAAGCTACGCTCCTGCCTGTGTCCTTTCTTTTATGCTCTCAAGAATACTGTGATGCTCTTAATGAAATATTGATAAAATAACCTAAGACTTCGAGCAGATGGATAAGCTACTGATTGTGGTTGGGAATAATCATGGTACATGAATAGGAGGTACGTACAGACAAGAAGGCTAGTAAATATGTAACTTCGGATGACCATGTTTCAATGTAGGGACTCATAGACATCCTTACATGACGATTTTCTTCAGCCACAAAGCCGCTAGGCTGCTGAGGTTTATGTAACCCTACTGATTACTCGGGTCCTAATTATAAAATGTGTGAATACTCCACATTTATAATATCACATGTGAAATTAGCAAACTGCCGTAGATAGTATGTCTGAAGTGTACGATCACCTTACAAGTGTGAGTTTTTCATTCCAGCAATGGGGAATAACTACAGGAATCAGTGTTTGCTCACTGGTACCTACTGATATTTCTTCCATTCTGAGGCAGTTAAGGTTTGCAGTTCTTTCCAGTCTTTTTCTGGGAAAGCAGCATAGGGTAAGAAATCAGATGTTGGTGTAGCTGCACACCCTTAATCAGGGGCGTAGCTTGATCTGTAAATTTTGGGTAGGTGGCCCGGGGCGAGCTTCAGATTTTCCGACAAACAACCTGGCATATAGGGGGTTATTCTAACTTTGGAGGAGTGTTAATCCGTCCCAAAAGTGACGGTAAAGTGACGGATATACCACCAGCCGTATTACGAGTTCCATAGGATATAATGGTCTCGTAATACGGCTGGTGGTAAATCCGTCACTTTTCCGTCACTTTTGGGACGGATTAACACCTCCTCCAAAGTTAGAATAACCCCCATAATGTCAAAATGCATTATACAACAAGCAGGGAAAATGAGAGAGGCTAAAGGGGCCGAGGAAAGGGAGACAAATACGGATTGGTAAGGGTACTAAGAGACGGAAAACACAATATGTTGTCAAATAACCAGCTTTTCTCAAGCAGAGAGTGAGAGTGTGTGCGCGTTTTTGATTGTGTTTATGTACAAACTTCCTTGTGAAATCCAACAGACACCTTACCATACCCGACTAAAGCACATACACCCAACTATTTTCCAGAAAATACATTTATTGAGGGGGTGTAACACCACAAACACCCCCTGAAGTTACGCCCCTGCTACTGATAATTGACCAAGTAGCTTATGGGAAGGAGTTTACAGTTCTGTTGTTCAGTCACGAACCCTTAAAAGATGTGAAATCCTTTATCATACAGCGATCCAGTTACAGTGGCCTTTGGGTGCTTTCATGCATATATTTTATTTTGACAACATGACAGCCAGAACGTGTTTCACTCGATGTTTTTTTCACACAAGGTTAAAAGGCATTTATTAGACAATACTGTTCATTTAAAACAATGTTTGTGTGCAGTTGATGACCTTATTGTATCAGATCATATAGGCCCATATTTATACTTTTTGACGCTAAACTGCGCTAACGCAGTTTAGCGTCAAAAATTTTTGCGCCGTCTAACGCCATTCTGAAGCGCCATGCGGGCGCCGTATTTATGGAATGGCGTTAGCCGGCGCAAGCAGACCGGCGCTGCCTGGTTTGCGTGGAAAAAAACCACGTACACCAGACAGCGCCGGCGTAGGGGGAAAATGGCGTATGGGCGTCTTAAAATGGGGCAAGTCAGGTTACGTCGAAAAAATCGTCGTAACCCGACTTGCGCCATTTTTTTTCGACGCCCATCCCCCATCAACATGACTCCTATCATTGTAAAGATAGGAGTCATGCCCCCTTGCCCAATGGCCATGCCCAGGGGACTTATGTCCCCTGGGCATGGTCATTGGGCATAGTGGCATGTAGGGGGGCACAAATCAGGCCCCCCTATGCCACAAAAAATAAAAAAATAAAAACTTACCTGAACTTACCTTAATGTCCATGGGATGGGTCCCTCCGTCCTTGGGTGTCCTCCTGGGGTGGGCAAGGGTGGCAGGGGGGGTCCCTGGGGGCAGGGGAGGGCACTCTGGGCTCATTTTGAGCCCACTTGTCCCTTAACGCCATCCCTGACCCAGGCGTTAAAAAGCGGCGCAAATGCGCCGTTTTTGGCCACGCCCACTCCCGGGCGTCATTTTTGCCCGGGAGTATAAATTCCACGTAAAGGCCTGGGAGTCATTTTTTAAGACGGGAACGCCTCCCTTGCATATCATTAACGCAAGGAAGGGGTTCACGCTAAAAAATGACGCTCACTCCGGGCACTTTGGCGCCCGAAGCGTCTAACGCCATAGTATAAATATGGCGTTAGTTGGCGTTAGTTTAGCGTCGAATTTGCGTCGAAAAAAACGACGCAAATTCGGCGCAACCAGAGTATAAGGCCCATATTTATACTTTTTGACGCTAAACTGCGCTAACGCAGTTTAGCGTCAAAAATGTTTGCGCCGTCTAACGCCATTCTGAAGCGCCATGCGGGCGCCGTATTTATGGAATGGCGTTAGCCGGCGCAAGCAGACCGGCGCTGCCTGGTTTGCGTGGAAAAAAACCACGTACACCAGACAGCGCCGGCGTAGGGGGAAAATGGCGTATGGGCGTCTTAAAATGGGGCAAGTCAGGTTACGTCGAAAAAATCGTCGTAACCCGACTTGCGCCATTTTTTTTCGACGCCCATCCCCCATCAACATGACTCCTATCATTGTAAAGATAGGAGTCATGCCCCCTTGCCCAATGGCCATGCCCAGGGGACTTATGTCCCCTGGGCATGGTCATTGGGCATAGTGGCATGTAGGGGGCACAAATCAGGCCCCCCTATGCCACAAAAAATAAAAAAATAAAAACTTACCTGAACTTACCTTAATGTCCATGGGATGGGTCCCTCCGTCCTTGGGTGTCCTCCTGGGGTGGGCAAGGGTGGCAGGGGGGGTCCCTGGGGGCAGGGGAGGGCACTCTGGGCTCATTTTGAGCCCACTTGTCCCTTAACGCCATCCCTGACCCAGGCGTTAAAAAGCGGCGCAAATGCGCCGTTTTTGGCCACGCCCACTCCCGGGCGTCATTTTTGCCCGGGAGTATAAATTCCACGTAAAGGCCTGGGAGTCATTTTTTAAGACGGGAACGCCTCCCTTGCATATCATTAACGCAAGGAAGGGGTTCACGCTAAAAAATGACGCTCACTCCGGGCACTTTGGCACCCGAAGCGTCTAACGCCATAGTATAAATATGGCGTTAGTTGGCGTTAGTTTAGCGTCGAATTTGCGTCGAAAAAAACGACGCAAATTCGGCGCAACCAGAGTATAAATACGGCCCATAATGCTAAAACACCTACAGGGAATCGGGCAGTGTTGTCCTCAAGAACATATGAGAACATATGCCCTTTAGGAGATTAATATTACATTGAATAATCATTTAAATAAACCTTCTTGGAAAGATGAAAGTTAGAAACCATAAATGCTTATCAAATAATTAAAGTTTATTATGTAAAGCAAAATATCATAAATCAGCCAACAATAATATAATATGTAGGGGATAAGCATAAAGTTCAGCCAAATGCATGCAGCATGAAGGGTCTGCAAAGTCGGGTTTGAGATAGACAGCAGTCTGTTCTCTAAGAATCAGGGAAAGCAATTCAAACCAGAGAAAGCAATTCTATAGACCTAGGGTCAGCGTTACTAAGCACAGCCGCAGAGCAAGGCAACTTGCTGCGCTGCATTGCATGAATAAGAATTGCACCATATTTACATAGATATAGTGCATTTCTGTGGCTTGTGGAAGAAGGGACACCTTGCACAAAAACAATCCTTAGAGGCATCTTCTTTTTTATATACGTGATGCAGGATGCATCACACATAGAAAAGGGAAGTAACAAGGAGAAATAAAGATATTTCTCCTTGTAACGCTTGGGCATACATACCTCTATGACACAGTCCCAGGTTTACAAATCTTTGTAAATCTGGGATTATGCTAAAATCCATGGGTTGACAAGTGGGCATATCCACCCTCCATCCATCAAACGTGTCCCTGCCACAAGGTAACACAAGTCAGTAAATTACACTACCTTGAGTTACTTTGGATTTACTAATCTGTGCAGAGTCATTCAAGGTGGCTTTGCATGGCTTCGTAGATCCCAATTAAGGCCTTGGGTTGCCTTGTACCGTGATGCAAGGGTAATGCAAGCTCTTTGTAAATCTGACCCCCAGAGACTCTCTTACTCACCTCCAAAATAAGCCATCTTTTATAGCAAAATACACATCAAAATCATACCGTCTGCATGAGGTGAGCATAATGATACATAGGCTTAGCAAATCACAATACAAAAGAAAAAGCAACAATACCCAATACCATCCCCTAAATGAATATTTATTAGTCCCCGTTTGCTCTAATGTTGTTGAATGTGATAATTACATGTAAAATGATGACATACATACATGAATGAGCTCAATGAGATTCAGACAGGAAGATCCTTAACCAGCAATATTTGAGAGAAAAGCTTCCACTGGAGCTTATTAAGAACAAAATAATTTTATAACGGATATGACAGAATCACAGTTGCATTTAATAATGAATCAGTGCACATTTTGCTGTGTGTAGAGATAGTCAGAATGAAAACGTGGTCACGTTTAAAATTTCTATATGCAGTTAGGGCCTAGTTGGGCAGTTTAAAGAAACACAGTTTTGTGGACCGTACTAAGCTTGTGTAAGTCATTCATGCTTTTAAACAATCATTATTTATTAATTAAGAATCTGCTCTAAAACAATTAATGAACCAAGTGGGCAAAAGTGTATTAAATGAGATCCATTTGTCTAGAAATGTCAACTATTAGACAAGCATTATGCATATGTGATGGATCCAAGTGGATGTCCTAAAAGAAAGAGGAAGAATTTCATTGGTCCTCATTACTAGTGGCCTCTGAATTCTGAGGTGAGTAAAGTAACGGTAGTTACCACTCCCCTCAGAATTATGAGATCTACAGTATTTCTGTAGATCTTCTATATTTACACAAAAATATTGGCTTTCACATTCTCTGTGTGAAAATCAGGGGCAATATGAGGAGTTACTGTGGCAATCAGACACGGAATTACTGATTCCCACCAGTGGTGGCTCATCCTCAATGGAGGAGGAGTATCACACCGCCCCGCCAGCAGCAGAAGCTGCAAATTGAAAAACAAAATGATGATAAACAATGTTTATTATTGTTTTATTTTTCAAGGGGCAGGACCATAGAGGATGACAGGCAGGGAGGCAGTGTGGTGTGCACTTTCCTCAGTGCTCATGTGTGTTTGGCCGGCTATCTCAGGATGACCAAACACACATGCACACTGAGCTCTCTCCAACCCGAGCTGTGTTGCTGGATTAGATACAACAGGTACAGGCTCCCAGTCTGCCTGGGTGTGCAAAACCAGGGCGCTCAGGCCAATCCTAATGCTGTCTTCATGCTTCCAGCAGCATGAGAGCAGCATTAGGACTGGCTGCAGAGCAGGCTGTGAGCCTTTGCCTGAAGGTAGCGGGGCCAGAAGAAATGTGGTGGTCAGGTAAGTTGTGTTTTTTATTATTTCTAATTTTGTTGTCTTCATTTTGTGTCCCCCACCCATCCGCTTTGGCCCAACATGAGCTGCCCCTGATTCCCACAGTAATTTTTAATTTCTAAGGGGACTCTGAGGGTCCAACTTATAAAGACCTCAATTTTTCCTATCTCTGGTGATACTGATAACTCTGAGGGTGGGCAAAATCCGGAGCATTTTCTAGGACACTCATATCGAAGTTCAGCAAAGGTCCAATGGAGACCTAGCTAAGAAAGTTGAGACAAAGAACCATCAGTAAACATTGTTGATTAATGTGTACTGGTTAGTGTGGTAGTCTACCAGGTTCTAATTCATAATATGTTTTGTTGCATTTGAAAAAAGTCAGTCAGAAATTACTTGGATAATTTGCATTTATAAATTTATGGAATATCAGTGTTTCTATTTGACCATAGGGATCCTTTGAAAAAATGCTAGAGATTAGATTAGAAGACCTAAGCAGTTTTGATACCTTTCATCGACCATCAACAACATGACGTGCTAGACCCCTTCACAATCTACATTCCGTAACTAGGCTGAAACCTCTATTGGATGACCATAAAGATCAGTAGTGAAGCACCAAAGCCTAAACCATAAATGCCCTTATCAGTGGGTTTTGAGTTAGACTTGTAAAATATAGAGGGTTTAGAAGTGTATTTAGCTCCAAGGTTAGCTACAGGGTACTAACATATCTATAAGACAGTAGGTACAGGTGCTTATGGGAATTAGGTAATAACCAGCCTTTAAAAGACAGGTGTAAATTTGGTCCTTTCTGCAGGATCACCTCATATTTTTGTTGTCCTCTGCCTTCCGTTGCTGAACTAGTTTTGTTGGCTTTAGGACTCTGTGCACATTTTCCTTCCTGCTCACCAGTGGTACAGGGCCTGTGTACTCTCCTTAAACATGGTAAAATTGGCTTACACCTGATTGGTACATTTAATTTAATTGTAAGTACCTATTGAATGGTACTGCATGTATCCAGGGCCTGTGAAATAAGGGCTACTAGTGTGCGTGCAGCACTCATTGTGCCACTCAATAACTTAGGCGGTCATTCTGACCGCGGCGGTCGGCGGTCGCCGCCCGCCAAGCGGTTCCTGCCAAAAGACCGCTCCGAGGTCAAAAGACCGCGGCGGCCATTCCGCCTTTCCCGCTGGGCCGGCGGGCGACCGCCAGAAGACCGCCGGCCAGCCCAGCAGGACAGCCCCTTCAACAATGAAGCCGGCTCGGAATGGAGCCGGCGGAGTTGAAGGGGTGCGATGGGTGCAGTGGCACCCGTCGCGATTTTCACTGTCTGCACAGCAGACAGTGAAAATCTTTGTGGGGCCCTGTTAGGGGGCCCCTGCTCTGCCCATGCCAGTGGCGTGGGCAGTGCAGGGGCCCCCAGGGCCCCCACGGCACCCGTTCCCGCCATCCTGGTTCTGGCGGTGGACACTGCCAGAAACAGGCTGGCGGGAAGGGGGTCGGAATCCCCATGGCGGTGCTGCAAGCAGCGCCGCCATGGCGGGTTCCCTGGGCCAGCGGGAAACCGGCGGGAAACCGCCGGCTCCCCTTTTCCGACCGCGGCTTTACCGCCGCGGTCAGAATCGCCCAGGAAGCACCGCCAGCCTGTTGGCGGTGCTTCTGCCGCACTCCGCCATGGCGGTCATGGACCGCCAGGGTCAGAATGACCCCCTTAGTCTTTTTAGACATGTCTCTGCCTGCATCTGCACCTTGTAGTGCAGTTTTAAACTGTCAGTTCGACTATAAAAAATATACTTTTTGCTTGGCCTAAACCTTATTAAAGTATTTTTTCACTGTTGTAAGACTATCTCACCCATAGACTAACACTGATATACCTTATTACATTTTACAAGTGCTAGATAGATAGAGAAATTATGTTTACACTCAAATGATTTGTAATTTAAAATCCTCCTTAATGGTAAATGTGGGTTTTCCGTAACAACTTTAAAAAATTTACTTTTAGAAAGTTGGCATTTTTTTGTCTAAACCAAACATTACCCCCTGCCTGTTTCAAGGGTCTCATGGCTGTGATTGGCTCTGTTGTGGTGTTTAAGTATTGCTCCCAGACATAAATAAAGGAAACCTAGGTATGAGGAGAGAGAGTCTTCCTTGAAGTACAGCTGGGAAAGAGATGCACCCTTCACTGATTACATTTCAAAGGGCCTTGAATGCAGCAAACACAAAGGTAGTTTACACCAGGCCTTCCCTTGCCTTTGTCTACTTAGGCAGTTTGGAGCCAGGACCAGAAGAAGGGGATGAACTGACCAAAAACGAAATTATCTTTTAGGGTAGGTCATGGACTCCCCCCACACAAAGACAAGCATCAAGTACAAACGTGGCATCTTCAGAACCTCTCATCAGAACACTTCTAGTCCTGTGGACGATTCAGAGTGCCCTGCTGTCTGAGGAAGAGTGACTGCCATGCCTACTGAAGAAGGAAGACTGGACCTTCTTGTCTTGAACCCAAGCTGCTCAGAGTGACTCCTAGCGTCAGTTGGCTGAATTCTTGTGTGAGTTACAAGGAAGTCATTGTCAGGAAATACGGACTCACTTCTGAACACTGCAGGTTGAAGTTTAGGGACAGCCAGAAACTGTCAAGCCCTTTCTGGGTGCATTGTATGGATTACTCCAAAAAGGCACTTGATGGCTGGTTGAAGGGCAAAAATATGAGTGAATATGATGAACTGTACAATCTTATTCTCGGAAAGCACATGTTCAGCCATTGTTTTGCAGAGCTGCACCAGTACCACATTGATTCCAAACTCATAGAGTACAGTGAGCTTGCAAAGGAAGTGAACCTCTGGCTCAGCACAACTTTCCACAAGAAGGTACCAGGAAGTGACATCAGGAAGGGTTGTTCAAGTCCTGCCCAGCAGAGTTAGGGCAGTATCCAGTGTGAGACACAGAGGTCCCAGAATAAGGTGGAATAAATGGTTCCTACTCCCCCTTCTACAAAAGAGGGGGCAGGTTCTGATGAGTTGTGGCCTATGGCACCCCATATCCAACCCTGGTGCTTTGATTGCTCCCAGTTAGTGTGCAAAGACGGGGATTCTCTACTAAGAAAGTACACACTGGTGGGAACTCTACAGGGGTGGGCAATATGGCCCTGGGCGGAAATATTTCCCAGTAGCAGAGGGTGGAACATGCCCTAGTCTCCCTCTGTTAGGAGATAGACTAGGAGGATAGGCTTGTGATACCTGAGGATGGGAGTTATCACTTTCACAGGATCACAGTATATGGGATCCCCATCACTGCACTGAGGGATAGTGCAAGCTAGACTATGGTGATGGAAAGGCTGGTTTCCCCAAATCAGTGCACAGGACAGGTTTGGAGTGTAACCCTGTCCCTGGGGCCAGACATTGCTCATCCAAGGCTCTGGTATACCTGGAATGGGCTGATGAGTTGACTCAATGGAGGGCCACAGTCAGTCACCAGATGCCCAATAAGTGTATTCTGACAAATGAATTACCACCAGTATTAAAATACAATGGGGGGGCGTGGCTGCCAAGAGTGCCTTGAAAGCTATGGTATCTTGGGGTACAACTCCCAAATGGAGTGTACAGTCTACTACTAGAGGACCAGTGGATCAGGGATTGCCAGCTCTGACCGAAGAATACCACAAGTTTGACCCTTGTGAGACCACTTCTGACCTGGAAGTACTGCCGGTGCTGTCACAGAGACAGAAGACAGTAGACCTGCATTAGATAGCCTCATGCAAGACATCAACAGAGTGTGTCAACCTTGAGGGGGTTGGTGGTTCTCTCTGGCTTGCCAGGCACCTGTTCAGCCTCAGGATACAGGCCATAAGCTGATAGGCCAGTCTCAGCATACCACCCTGGACTGGTGGGAAAGAGAGTGGAAATAGGGGGCCTCATTTACAAGAATTGACAGAAGGGCTCTGATGTATCAGATTTTTTGC
The DNA here is from genome assembly GCF_031143425.1 of Pleurodeles waltl. Taxonomy (NCBI): domain Eukaryota; kingdom Metazoa; phylum Chordata; class Amphibia; order Caudata; family Salamandridae; genus Pleurodeles; species Pleurodeles waltl. Next base: position 777,167,846 of record NC_090445.1, read on the forward strand.
TCTTCCCTAGAACCCCCTAACAATGCCATGGATGTGCTGTATTTACAATACAGAGCTCCATGGCACAGGTTTTCACAGATGCATCAGAAAATCTGATGCACCTGTGATGCTAAATTGACACATTGCTGGACTAGGGTCAAAAAAATGATGCTACTCCAGCAATGCGAGGAAGACTTCCATATAGAAAAGCCCTGCGTCAGTTTAACACCTAATCTGAGCAGGTATTATAGTTCTGATGTAGTGAAGCCGCAGAACGAAGCAGTGAAATGTAAATTTCACTGCGTCAGTTCTGTGTGGCTTTGCCCAAGGGGACGCCTACTTTACATATATTATACCTGGTGCAGGTACAATGTGACACAAGGCTTTAAAAACTGAAGCATTTGGCCCAATGTATCAGTTTGTAAATGTAGAGCAGTGTAAAGCACTGCTTGCGCCACAGATGTGTAACAAATAAATGACACAATGGTGGTGCAAAGGCCTTGTCAATGAGGCCCAGGGTGTTTGCAACCTGGGCTGGTGCCTTCAAATCTGAGAAACCACAGAGGACAGGGAAACATCAAGAGCAAGTAGGAAACTGCTTGCCAGCCTCCAGACTGAAAGTGAGACCTGCCCATGGCCCTCGTTTGGAGCCTCTACTTGGAAGTGAATGGCCTGAGGCCTGGCTTATGACACTGATAGCTGTCAGTGGCCTGTGTTGACAATTGCCCTTATTGACAGAGTTTTCATTATACGGGAATGGGTCACATGACCTTGGTGGCCATGGTGGTCCTGTCTGCCTACTGGGATGCACCTGTGAGCAGATGCAGGTTAGGAGTCTCATACATGGGGTCCAGAAGTGAAGTGAAGTATTCCAATGGGTCAATCCAGTGACTCCGGAAAGTGTTGACAAAGGGAAGTAACCAGGTTTAAAAAAGAGAACCTCTGTTCACATGATATAGTCTGACCTGGGAAGCCCATCAAGGTACTGACCAGTCTACCCTAGCTTTTGACTAGTGGTGGCATGTTGGTCCTGACCCTTTGTACAGGGTCACCCCAGATTTTTGCCTCCCTATGCCATTTATTGCTGAACTCATTTTTGTTGGTTTTAGGATGCTGTGCACTTTTTCACTACTAACCAATGGTGCAGAGCCTGTGCTCTCTCCTTTAAACATGGTAAAATGTGCTTACATCTGACTGGTACATGTACTGTACTTATAAGGCCCTAGTATATGTTACTACATGCACACAGGGCCTGTAAATAAAATACTATTAGAGGGCTGAAGCATCTATTAAGCTACCCACTAAAATAGCCCTTTAAATCTTGTCTCAGGCCTGCCACTGCACTCTGTAGCGCAGTATTAAACTTCCATTTTGACTTGGCAAAATAACCTTTTTTCAGGAGTAACCCTTCCTTTTTATTACTTGTAAGTACTGCTAAGGTAGGCCCTAAGAGCTCATAGGGAAGGGAGCATGGTATTTAAAATGTAGGACACAAGTGTCTATGTTTTACTTGATCTGGAAGTGAACAACTCTGAAAGTCATGTTTCACTCTTTTACGGCTATCTGTCCCATGGTGTGATAGTGGGTTACCATATTACATTTAACAGGTGGTAATCTCAGATTGGGAGCATGCAGAGAAATAATATTTACAATTACACCAAAATGAATTGTAATTTTAAATCCTGTTTAATGGTAACTTCAGAGTTTAAGTTACAATTTTAAAAATGTCACTTTTAGAAAGTTGGAATTTTTATGCCTAAACCAAATGTGCCTTCTGTCTGCATCCAGGGTCAAATGAGTGTGAATGGCTCTTCTGTGGTGTTTTGTGCCTTGCTCTCAGATATAGTAACAAAGGAAGCCTAGGTGTGTGCGGAAAGGGTGTTCCTGACAGGATGGCTGGGAAGAAGTTATACCCTTCAGTGACTATATTTCAAAGGGTCCTGCCTAGAGCAGACACAAAGGAAAATTACCCTGCCTTTGTCAACCTAAAAAGTTTGGAGCCAGGACCAGGGGAAGGGGAAGAACTGACCAAAATTATTTTTTGGAGTTGGTCAGGGGATTCCTTCAGACAAAGTCTGGCATCAAGTATAAAAGTGATACCTTCTGAAACTCTCTCATCAGACCACACCTTGAACTTTGGAAGATTCAGAGGTCGTGAGGAAGAGAGACTGCTCTCCTAACTGAAGAAGGGAGATTGAACCTGCTTTGCGTGAACCCAGGCTACCCAGACTGCTGCAAGGGTTGGTTGGCCCACCTCTGGTATGAGCTAAAGCGACACAAGCTTCCAGTGGCCTCCCTGCAACTGCCAAGTTGACCAGCACTAAATTGACCCAACTGGATCAGCCTGAGCCCTGCAACTGGCCTCTGCTCAAGTGAGTCTGATCCTTGTATCTGACTAGCGCTCCATCACAATCAGCCTGAACTTGCAACTTTCCTCCGGTCTAGCACAACGGGAAAACCACAAGAGGCGATTTGTGCTTTTAGGCAATCTTTCACCTAAAACTTAAAAAACTCATATATTCATTTCTACTGCTTGGAATTTGAATGTTTTGGGACTCTATTTAAAATGTACTCTATTTTTTCTAAACTAGTTTGACATGCCTTCAGGTTTAATTACACTGCTAATCCAGCTCCTGTTGATAATATCCAATGGACACTACACAAGTAAGATTGAATTATTGAGCAGTACCAAGTCAAATAGCTAAATGGTGCCTTCTCAAGCCTGGTATGTCCACACAAAGGGGACTGGCTTCTGTCCATTTTCCATAGCTTTTCAGCTGCACAGCACTCTTTTTGGAAACAAATTAAATTGAATCAGATGGAGGTCGGTGGATATTGTTAACATGCCGTTACCAGGTGATTTATTCTCTACATTACTGCCCTTTCAGAGGTATGCAGAAGCACTGACGTGACTGATTCTGCCTCAGCAGGTATTGTCCTGTCAGAGAGGGACCTGGCATGTGACAGAGCCTGTTCCAAAACTACTTAGCTTTTAAAATTTACCTGACATAGGTATGACTTGTCCCCTGTCGCACCGGCCTCTCAGAGGTGTGGAAAATATGTAACTGACTCTTCATCAGTCGTATCTGATTGTCACTGGTGCATCAGGCATATGACTGACACCTTTCCAGTCCTGAAAGTGTTTGCGAGTGAGTTTGTCATATCATTGACTCTGCCTCAACCTTAATGATCTATCAGAGGCAAGAATGGCAAGCGGCTGGTATTACCTTAACCTAATAGCCTGTCAAATGTCCACCTAGCATATGACATGTTGAACTGCATGTTGAACTGCTCCAGGTCAACTATTCAATAGGAGGTGTACCTTGCATGTGTCGGGCCCTGTTCTGGGACTACTGGCCTGCACAGCGCTGCATCTGACATATGATTGACTGCCTCAGCCTAATGGATTTTCAGTGGAAATGACCTGTCAGGAATTCATCAACTGCTGCAAAAGCAAGATACTCATCCATAGGTCCAATGTTTAAAAGCCTTTCCGTTCACTATGTCAGTGAAACTGACTTGCTGAAAACATCTGAATTTGCAATGCACACCCTTGGGAATCTCAAGTGAAAGAGTACGGCCAAGGGGTGTCATTACTGAGAGTGCACAGGTGTGTGTGATTAACAATCTCTCATTTGATGGATCTTTTTAAATTGACTGAGGCACTGAGGGAATTAACAATGTCAAAACAGTTCAATTTATGTGAAGCCCATTTGGCCACACAATAGGGACCTGGGATCGCTGATTTAACTTAAGTAATTTTATTACCAATTAATAATCAATCCAATATACATGCTGTTGCAAAGTGCCCTTTTTGGATGGTCACCCCCCACGTTTTGCTGCTTGATGCTGTCGTTTTTTATCTGAAAGTGCACAGAGGTTCGCTAATCAGACCCCCAGTGCTAGTGCTCATTCCCTTAAATTGTAACTGTGATTGGTAATCCCAATTGGCAAGGACTTTACCACCCCTGCAAGGCCCTAGTAAATGGTACAAGTGGTACCCAGCACCGTGATGGTAAAGGAGTTACCAGAGCTGCTACCCTGCATGACCGAGTAAAAGCAAAGCCAGCAAGGCTGCCATGTCACCTCTTTGGGTTCAACTCTGCCCACACTAGGTGCAGGCACAGCCACCTTACTGCCCATAACATAAGTCAGTCACCCCTAAGTTAGGCCTCCTATAGGCCAGGAGGCAGGGTACATAATGTTAGGTGTGGACAGATATGTGCAAGCATATATGGCCCTGTGGTAGCATTTAAAACTTAATACTACTGCAAGTGACCAGCTTTCCAGAGGATAACATAGGCTGGCACCTGGGCAAACCCCAGATGTCCATCTCTATATTGGCGCGCCCAGCTCCCTCGTATTTAGTGTACAAAACTGTGCTTTTTAACCCTGGACACAAAACTTGTGGCCACGTTTTCTAGCATGTATCCAGGTGATGACCTCAGAGGATGCCCACCGAGTTGCCAGCTTTCCCCTGCGTTGGTGGGCTTTCCTGAGTTTTTTCGGCCAAGACAGAAATCTGGCCACATGCGGGGGAGCGTGTGCTGCCCCCAGAGATCAGGTCAAAAGCCTGTGCAGGAAGGAGGTCCCTCCTCTGCCTGCCAGGATGGCCAGTGAGTAGACCGATCGTGGTGGTGAGCTTCAAAGGCTACACTGCCACTGCTGGACAAAGTAATTTTTCCCCCACTGAAGGACAAAGCCTCCCTCTGCCCAAGGCACCTTCTCAGGTGGGCAGGTAGGAAAATTAGCTAGTCAGAACATGGACACTCCCCTAAGTCTGACCACAAGTCTAGGGTGAGCCAACTGGAGTTCCGCATGACTGATGGCCCATACCTTCTTGAAAAGGCTTAAGAATAGTGGGTTCTGGGTAGTTTTCTGGCACACTTCCATTGGATGTGGACACCTCAGAGGCAGATTGGCCGCAGTACAGGATGCCCATTGGCCATTGGTCCTCATACCCCTTAGCACCCCTAAATCTAGGATTTAAGGGGTGCCGTTGACACCAGAACCTCAGATCTGCAGTGACATCAGAAGAGCCCTGACTCCACAACAAGGTAGGACTCCACAAAGGAGAGGCACATTATCTGAACCTGTGGCAGTCACTCTGCACACAGCTAGACTTGGACTGGACCAGAGAAGAAGGTGACCCCCTCTGCAAACAGACTTCTTCACCTGAATTCCCTAGGACTAGAGAGACTAGTCCCCTGCTGACAGCAGGACCAGACTGCACTTCCATGACCCCAGAAGATCTGACCACCGGGCCCTGAAGCATGGCTTCCCAAAAATAACTGGGCAGATGCCTTCAGTGAATTACAAACCAGACCCTCAGTGAGGGTCAGCCTGTAGCACCATTCCCCTGGTCCTCTGGAAGAAGATTTGCCAAAGCACTGGCTGGCACCAAGGCTTGTTGGTGGACAGACCAACTACTAACTGATTTACTCGATGTTCCAGGCCCATCGTCACAGTACAACAACGCACCTCAGTAGCTCCATTGTTCAGTCTTTGCATCTCCTTTCAGAATGCGTTGGCACACTTGGTAAAGTCAGCACCAACGGATCCCAATCAGCACTCCGAACAGTCAGGAGAACCTCTGCACCCAAGTCACCCGATTGTTTCCAAGCTGCTCTGCCTGGTGATTCCTGATCCGAGGCCAACTCCCAACTTAAGAACCAAAGAGTTTCACTGACCTCAACCTGTGAGATACCTTTTGCTAAAGTGCCCAACTCAAGACTGCAAATCTTGCTCAGCACCAAGTACATTAGCACCACTCTTCAACCCTTACTCTTGAGCCAGGTAAAATTGTTCTGACTGTTGTTGCTTGGTCCGTGGAAGCACAAGACCTTAACCCCAAGTGGGTTCCACAGAACTCACCCCACAAGTGACCGATTGCATACAGCATTTTCTCCCATTGACCACAATGATAGAAATTGACAGCTCTGCAAAGTACTGATTTATTTAATGCTCTAAAATTGATAACTCCAGTTATCTGCAACGTATTAACTTCTTTTTGGTGTCTAATTTAATAGAAAAATCTGCTTTATTTTTATAAATTGGTGTTGGATTTCTCTTGAGTCATGTCAAGTACTTATCATCCATTTTGGTGTTGTGAAATGCTTAACACATTCCTCTAGGTAGCCCACCTGCTCTTTGCCACTCCAGGACTGAGCTAAAGTTTACTGGTGTGAATCCAAGGCCCACTTCTGAGTATCATGTTAGTATTACATGGTACGACCCCGCAGTCATACCATATAATAATGCCACCTTGCTACATATGCATGTCAGGAGAATATTTAAACAATACAAAACTACAGCTAAAATATTACAATAGGTTCAGTCTTAGTGGGATAATATAGAAAATATTCACAGCCACAGCAATACAAAAACTAAAAATTAGAAATAGATGTTCTTTAACCTGTTCTGTGCCGGACATGTAATGATTATGTCCACCGGCACAGTGCTCCTGTGCCAAGGATGAAACCATTACATTCTGGCACATGAGCTTGGAGGGAAGCCCTTCCCCTTCCACCCCCAACCCCCCAAGACCCACCCGACCTACCCCCAGTGACGTCTGATGACATCAGCAGGCGATCGCGTGCTGACCTCATCAGAGGCCATCTCCCATTGCGCTGGACCCCTTAGGCAAGGGTCGCTCCCCTGGGGGGGCAAACTGTATTTAGGCCATTTCTGCCCCATTAGGCGACAGATCGACCTATTTGTATTAGGCCAATCTGCCCCCAAGGGAGGCAGAAACCACTAGACACCAGGAGGGATTTTTTTTTATACTTGCGCATGAGGGGAGCGGCACCTTGGGCAAGGGCTACTCCCCAGGGGGGCAAAATATTTTTATGCCTTTTCTGCCCCCCCACGGGGGCAGATCGGCCTATTATAATTAGGCTGATCTGCCCCCGGGGGGGGGCAGAAACCACTAGACACCAGGGATATTTTTTTGTTCATGTTTATTTTTGTTTTTTATAGATGGATGCGACCCCTTAGGCAAAGATCGCTCCCCCTGGGGGGGAAATCGTTTTTAGATCATCGCAGATCGGCTGATTTTTGTTAGGCCAATCTGCCGCCAAGGAGGGCAGAAACCAGTAGACACCAGGGATCTTTATTTTTTACGTCAATTTCACGCAAGGGGAGCGACCCCTTAGGCAAGGGTCATTCCCCTGGGGGGGCAAATTTATTTTAGGCCATTTCTGCCCCAGCCTATTTTTATTTTTATTAGGCTGATCTGCCCCCAAGGGGGGCAGGAACCACTAGGCACCGGTGATTTTTTTTTTGCTCCAATTTCACGCAAGGGGAGCGACCCGTTAGGCAATGGTCGCTCGCGTGGGGAGGCAAATTTATTTTAGGCCATTTCTGCTTCCTTTGGGGGCAGATAGGGCAGATCGGCCTATTCTATTAGGCCGATCTGCCCCCCGGGGCGGCAGAAACCACTTAGGCACCAGGGATTGGTGTGTGTGTATGTGTGTGTTTTGTTTGGGGGCAGCCCCTTGGGCAAGGGAAGCTCCCCATGGGTGCACATTACTGTTGGCCATATCTGCCCCCTTGGGGGCAGATTTTCCTATTTTTGGAAGGCCCATCTGCCCCCAAGTACCCCCACCCCAAATAAATGGGGCCAAAGTTGTTCTTCCCACCAGTGGGAAGATAGGGCAATTACCGCCGATCCACACCACGGTGGCAGAAAGTCTATTAGAAGTGGGAAGGGTATGCCCAGATTTGGGTCCCATGCTCACTAGCCACTGGATTCAAGCTAGCCTGGCTGATGATGGTGGTACCTCGAAGCAGGTCCCGGGATGCTTGTTTCCAGTCCAGGTAAGACCTGGCATTGCTTTTCAGGCAGGTCTGTTCCCATGGAGAGCAGGGGCAAGGCTGATTTGCCTATGGCTGGGTCCAAACTGGAATGGCATGGTGTGCAAAAAAATGATGGGTTTAGTCCAGATCTGTGATTAGGGTTGAATGATTGATTTGCTCCACATACCAACCATCATCTGTTCGTTTTGCATTTGTTGCTCTAAGTGGGAAGGGTATGCCCAGATGTGGGTCGTGTGCTGGCTATGCTACTGGCTTCAATCTAACCTGGCTGATGAGGGGTGATACGTGAAATCGGTCCCAATATGCTTGTGGCTGGTCCAGGTAGGACCTGGCTTAGCAGCTCTGGCTGGACTGTTCCCATGGGGGTCAGGGTCAAGACTAATTTGCATATGGCTGGGTCCAAATTGGAATGGCATGCCATTCAAAAAAATAAAGAACTGTGACTGGGGGTGAATAATTGATTAGTTCCGCATTTTCCATACTCTGTTCTTAATACAATTGTTCAGCACATCAGAACTTATGTTGTGCACAATGTAGATTTTCCTAGTAATTTATGAAGGAAAGTCTTAATTTTATTAAAGACACGGAGGCGAGTATTATGCATCCTTATCTTGCTTTATTAAAATAGCAACAGTCACAAAACTACAAATCCCAATGGGCTTAGCAACAAGCTAGCCAATGGGAAGAAAAAACGTAGAAACAGTAAGCACCAATAGGTTACCAGCTAGTGCTATTAAGTACACCCTTGACTGCAAGCAGCCCTCTTTTATTGTGCGAGAAGTCAACTAGTATCATAAAATAGAGGTAACAAATATCCAACAATAGCGATTGCCAGAATGGATGACAAAAGTTCTTGGCAACAGGAGATAAACCATTGAAGGCGTGGAGAAACTTGGTAGTTTTGCTGGTGAGAAAACTTGGAGTTCTGAAGATGGCAGGTAGGTAATTGTCCAAAGTCATCATGAAGTGGTAGATGGTAGTGCTGGATTCGCTGATAAGGAGGGAAAAGACAGGCATGTTAATGGTAAATGTGGTGGGATAATAATCGCCTCTGTGTCTTTAATAAAATTAAGACTTTCCTTCATAAATTACTAGGAAAATCTCCATTATATGTCAACACCGGAGGCTCCTATAGTGCTAGTTTAAAGCATATCAACTTCTAATGAAGCTGCGGTTTGAATAGGTTCACAATAAAATGTTCTGAAAACATTGTCATTAGACCAGTCAGCCGACCTCAGAATGTCCTCAAGGGATGAGCCTATTGAAAAGGCTTTAGATGCCATGGCACCCCTAGAGGAATGGGCTCCAAAAATGTAAGTGCCAATCCCCGCAAGGGATATTACCCATTTGACCCAAGGAGCAAGAGTAGCTGAAGAAACTGGTTTATGGGGCTTGCGGAAAGAAATGAGTAATTGATGATTGGAGGACATTCTGAGGTTAAGAGTACGCTTCTCATATTCTTTTAAACACAGGCCTACACAAAGTTTGGGCTGAGTAGGAAAGAACGGATAAAACACTGTGTGTAGATTCGTTTTTGTATGTTTGTGGATATGAAATAACACTCCTGTAGCAGTAAACTGACAAGAGTAAACATCCAAAGATTTAGCATCAGACACATGTTTAATAGAAATAAGACATAAAAGCATGGTTAACTTTGCTGAAAGCATTTTTAAGGAAAGGTCTATGTTGTCAGGCCATGAAAGAAAAAAAGTTGAGCACTATGGATACATCCCACAAATGAGTATATTTGGAAGTAGGGGGTTTGGAAAGTTTAACTCCCTTCAGGAGATGGCAGACTAATGGGTGTTCGCTAATGGGTTTGCCGATGATATAATGATGGTGCATAATAATAGCTGATCTATAGAGATTGACCACACTATAAGACTTACCTGAACTGGCTTATGAGGCCAAGAAATTAATGATTAGGTTTATATTTGTTGAAAAAGGGATTGATACATTTTCCCACACAGCAGCTTGTCCATAGAGACCAAGATGATTTATAGGCTTTTCTCGTTCCTGGAGCCCAGGCATTATTAATGAAGTCTGAAGCTTCTGTTGAAATAAGAGGGGTTTGTTGGGAAGGCCTGAGACCTCCCAAGCTGAGAGTGTTAAGAAATTGGATAGAATTAGGTTGTGAGGGAAACCTGCTGGATCGAGAAGAAGAGAAGGGAAAGAAGGGAGGAGAACCGGAAAGTCTGTTGAGATCTCTAGGAGAGGAGGAAACCAAACCTGAGACTGCCAAAACGGAGTCACTATAATCAGGGTTGCATTTTGGCATCTGACTTGGGCTAGCGCCCTGTTGATTAGGATGAAGGGGGGAAAGGCGTAGTTGGATGTCTGAGACCAATCTTGTAGTAACTCACCCGTAGCTACAGCCAAAGGATCTGGGTGCTAGCTGAAGAAACGTGGCAATTGTGAGTTGAGGCGAGAAGCAAAGAGGTCCGTGTGAAACAGGCCCCATTTGTTGGAGAGGAGATGGAAAATTGAGGGATGGAGTTTCCAATTGCTGGAATCATTGAGATGACGGGAGTGTCAGTCTGCTAGAGAATTTTGGGAACCTGGGAGGTACTCCGCTTGAAGAGAAAAGTTGTGGGATAGACAGAATTTCCGAAGGCTTTTCGCTAGCTGAGCTAGAGGTTTTGACTTGGTTCCTCAAAATGATTTATGTAACGAACTGCGGAAACGTTGTCCATACGGAGAAGAATGGAGCATTGCGTTTTGTGTTTTGCAAGGCTTTTGATTGCAAAGGAGCCTGAAAGCATCTCTAAACAGTTTATGTGCAATTTGGACTCCTCTGGAGACCGTGTATCTCCAGTCAATATTGGACAACAACAGGGGCCCCAACCTGTTAGGCTTGCATCTGATTCTAATATAAGATCAGGCGCTGAGGGGAAGATGCTTCTGCCATTCCAGGCATCCAAATGGTGTATCCACCACTGGTTTTCTAGGCTAGAGTCTGTGTCTAATTTTATTAGATCAGAGAAGGCTAAGCCTTTGTGGAGATGAAGGATTTTCAAACGTTGAAGTGCTCGGTAATGAAGAGGACCATGAAATATAGCTTGGATAGAGGAAGAAAGGAGTCCTACTATCCTAGTCTGAGAGAGATTTAGGGGGTCATTCCGACCTTGGCGGTCATGGACCACCAGGGCCGGGGTTGGAGGATGCACCGCCAACAGGCTGGCGGTGCATCAAGGGCAATTCTGACCGCGGCGGTAAAGCCGCGGTCAGAAAAGGGAAGCCGGCGGTTTCCCGCCGGTTTCCCGCTGCCCCTGTGAATCCTCCATGGCGGCGCTGCAAGCAGCGCCGCCATGGGGATTCCGACCTTCTTCCCGGCAGCCTGGTTCTGGCGGTTTTCACCGCCAGAACCAGGCTGGCGGGAACGGGTGTCATGGGGCCCCTGGGGGCCCCTGCAGTGCCCATGGCATGGGCACTGCAGGGGCCCCCTAACAGGGCCCCACATTGATTTTCAGTGTCTGCTTGGCAGACACTGAAAATCGCTACGGGTGCAACTGCACCCGTCGCACACCAGCAACTCCGCCGGCTCCATTCTGAGCCGGCATCCTCGTTGTTGGTGCTTTCCTGCTGGGCGGGCTGGCGGCCTTTTGGCGGTCGCCCGCCAGCCCAGCGGGAAAGCTAGGTGCGGTCTTCTGGCGGGGGAACTTTGGAAGTTGGAATGACCCCCTAAGTCTCTGAGAAGAATGTGGCAAAGTTCTTTTTTGATGGAAATTACTTTTGATGGAGGAAGATGGAGGGTAGCGGAGGAGGAGTCTATTAGGAAACCCAAGAACTCTATTTGTTGTGAAGGAATCATTAGCAACTTTTCTGAGTTTATGAGGAAACCTAGCTCCGAAAGAAGAGTGCAGGTAAGATGGAGTTGAGAATGAAGAGTTTGTACATTTTGATTTATGAGTAGTATGTCATCCAGATAGATTATCAATCTGATACCTAGAGACCTGAGAAAAGTGACAACTGGTTTCATGATTTTCGTAAAACACCAAGGGGCTGAAGAAAGACCGAAGGGGGTGGAAGAAAATTGATACGTTTTGGATTGCCACTGGAATTGAAGAAATTTCCTGTGAGAGGGATGAGTAGGAATGGTCAGATAGGCATCTTGTAAATCTAATCTCACGAGCCAGTCGTGTTGGAGTAAGATATCTCTGAGATGGATTATAGTCTCCATTTTGAAATGACGATATATAACAAATTGGTTCAATGATTTGAGGTTGATTACAGGTCTTAACTTCTTATTTTTCTTTTGAACAAGGAAGAGAGAGCTCATGAACCCTGTGGGATCGGGTAGAGTGAGTTGGATAGCTTTTTTGTGTAAAAGAACTTGAATTTCTGTAGAAATGAGATTAGACACATCCACCGAGAATCTTGGGAGAGGAGGAAGAACATCTTGGAAAGGAAGAGAGTAGAATACTATGGAGTTACCCTGAACAGTATTCAGTACCTAAGGGTCTGTTGTAATTGAATGCCATTTTGGAAGGAACAAACAAAGGTGCCCTCCTACGGGAAGGCCATAATATTGGCTTACCTTAGGGATTATTGGTCCTCACGTATCATTGTCCGTAGCTGCGGAAACCTCAGGATCTCTGTGGGTAGAACTGGGGTTTGTAATCCTGGATGTTGTAGGAAGAATTGAAGGAAGAGTTGAAGGAGCCTCGTGATCCCTGATTATGGTAGTGACGCCCGGTAAAGCGGCTCCTGCCTCTACCGGCCTGTGCAAAAACACGTTGGTTAAACACTTTTTTAAAGTTTTGTTGAGCCTTGTAAATGGACGAAAAGGTGGAAACGTAGCGGCTAAGATCCTTGATGAAAGAATCACCGAAAAGTTGTCCTTCTGTTGGTATTCCAGGATCAAGGGTAGCCAGATTTGCAAGCGTGGGGTCTAATTTCAAGAGTAAGCATTTCGTTCTTTCATGAATGATGGCTGAATTTGCATTGCCCAGGAGGAAGAAAGCACTTTGACCCCAAAGGGAAAGGTCTGTAGGGTTACATCGGAATTGTCAAATCTAGCCGATTCCACCAAGTCGGACATACGGGCGAGAGGCCCAACCACGTCCAATAACTTGTCCTGGCTTTATCTACCCCGTTGTGGGGATCTTTGCCAAATTTTGAAAAGAAAGTGATCAAAGGTTGATCAATAGAAGGAGTTGCAGTAATGTGCAAAGGTAAAGAATGTCTGGGGCATTCAGACTTTAACTTTGCACAGGTTTGTTTGTCGAGGGGACGAGGAAGAAGTGAAGAAATGTAGTCACCGACGTGAGAAGCAGGAAACCATTCTGTAGAGTTTGGATGGTGAATGAGCGTAGGATCAAACATGGATATACCATCAGTATCCAGAATAGAATGAGGGTCGGTATTGGAGAATTTTATTTTCTTTGAGGGAGGAGGGGAGGAAGTGGTGTCCAAGGTGTCGGAATGGACTAATTCATCCAAGTCATCGTCAGAGTCCAATTTCTTAGATATTATTATCCTTTTGGACGCGTTATCAATATTTTTTGTTTTGAGTTTGCATTTAGAATGTAAAATTCCACTCTACGTTAGTGGAAGTGCTCCCCTCCTTTTGAGGAGGCCTTGGAGGAATTAAATCCTCCATCTGTGGTGAGGAAGACTCACCTATCAATTGTGCGCCATTAGAAGACTTCTTTTTTGATATAAAGGACAGTTTATATTTTCTGCTTTCCCCCGCAGAATGGGCCATTCAAGTATTAGACATAATATTTCTGATGGAATTTTCAATGTTCTTCGACATTTTTTTCATGGAAGCTTGTAAAGCTTGTTATACTGAAGACTGAATAAAAACAGTCAAATCCTGGTTAAAAACTTCCCCATCATCAATGTTAACAGGGGTTAGGGGAGAACTGTCAATCTCCATTGTAAACTATATGAAATTGGTAGAGCGGTTAAAAAAACAGTAGAAAAGGGGTTAGCGCACAGCAATGGAAATGTGGGTGGGAAAAAAAGGAAAATAGTCACTCCCCTGAGGCGTGTCTGTGAAGAGCAGAGCGTCCGGAGGAAGCTGAGGTTAAAACTGGTCACGCCCCTTTGGAAAGGAATGGGCGTGTTGAGGGCTTGAGGAAGGCATGTTGCGGGCGGAGGCCGGCAGAAGGCAGTTCCCAGAGGAACGAAGAAGCTGGCAGGAGAAGAGCACGTCAGACGCGTATTGAAAATAGAATGGGCCTGAGGTGGTAAGTGAGCCCGACCGTTAATGCCATTAGAACGCGTGCTTGAAGACCGCAGAATGAGTGGAGAAAGGGGGGGCTCAAGGAGCGGGAGGCTCTGGGGAAAGAAAAACGGACGAAGTGCAGAATATGGTTGAGGAACAAAACAATGTTCCTGTTCTAATAGAAAGAAAACAATGCAAATATATAAATACAATAAATAAAATTGTGACAGATATATGAAAGAGTATTTATCTTGACTGCGAGCAGCAAGAAAAGAGGGCTGCTTGCAGTCAAGGGTGTACTCTATAGCACTAGCTGGTATCCTATTGGTGCTTACTCGTTTCTACGTTTTTTCTTCCCATTGGCTAGCTTGTTGCTAAGCCCATTGGGATTTGTAGATTCTTGACTGCTGCTATTTTAATCAAGCAAGATAAGAATGCATATTAGAACATTGGAATGTTGCTAGCTCCATTGAAGACAATGGAGTGCTGCGGGCTTTTACAGGCCGGTAAAAGCCCGCAGCGCCAACATTCCAATGTTCGCTTTGTTCACAGCAACAGCTGTGAACAAAGCCTCACGGAGCCCGATGGGATCTTAATCCCCTCGGGTTCCGTGAACATTTTTTTTTTTTAATAGAACATTCTGCCCTGTGTGGCAGAATGTTCTCCCTTGTTAAATGCCCTCGCCGAACGCGGGGAGCGGGCCTTTAATAGCCGGTAGAGCCCGCTACGGCGGGTTCTAAGGCTATAATAGTAGCCTCCGGTCTTGACATAAAATTGCTAAATATCTGAAACAGGAATGCACTTGACCCACTTCTCAATATGCACCAGTATTACTAAGTGTCTTTTAGTTAAAAAAAGGTTTTCTTTATGATTAACCTATATGCATTACAAGGATGCTTACTTTTCTGTTGGCAAGTGTTGAGGAGATTATAACTGAGAGCTCGCTTTCCGTTTCCCTCTAGTACTTTATGACAGGCTCTTATAGCTTTTATAGCACTTTACCAAAGTTTGTAATGCTTTTTTGCACACTATTAACTTTTTTATATTAAGCTCCCAGTTCTATTTCTGCTTTTGTTATAACTACAGAGCTGTTTTATTTGCCTTTTTTACTACTTTTGTTTCGATTCCGTGCTTGATGTGGACTATGCGCGCTGGGTTACAAGCCACAGGCCCCAGAATTATATGTGCGGAAGTTTCCTGAGACTCCTACCCCAAACACAGTGATTTGTAGTGTATCATTGTGGTGACACACCACACGGAAGCTAGAACAGACAGAGAGAGAGGTGACGGAATAAATGAAATTAAGGGGAGGAACAAAGAGAGCATGTAGAAGGAAGGCATGCGGAAAGAAAGACAAGGATGGGAAGGAGAGAGGGCAGATAGAGTATTAAAAACAATACAATGACATTGGATGAAGATACGTTGTGGTAATAAGCCAGTAAAACTTACAAATTTGAACCAACGAGTAACAGACCGATAGACAATGAAATTTCAGGTGACTTAAGAGAACCGGATACGGGGGGAAGGAGGAGAATAGACTATGAGCTCCAGAACGAGGCCACTGCAATATTTGGGAGAGGAGAGAATAAAAGAATGATGCGTAAATTAGCAGATAAGGATGGGTGAAGATTGCAATTATTAAGATGTTAAAATCGGCAACTATATTTATAAAAGAAATACGGTCTGAAAAGGGGCAGGGGATCAAACATGATTCCAATGTTACAAGCAGAGGAGAAGGTAATATAGAGTGTTGCACGGGAAATAGGGAGCAGAAATGGAGACGAAGGACTAGCAGAGGAGTGAAAAAAGATAATTATTTTTTTGGACGGTTTCCTAGACCAAAGGTGGGATGACGTCAAACACAAGAGATCGGACAAGCACGGAAAAAGGTAGGGACAGTGGATATATTCGATGCTGGATGAAGAAACAAAATCATAAAGTAAAGACGGGGAAAGCAATAAACGTTTGTAACTGAAGATTAGGTACTGAAACAAGAAAATGGGGAGGTGCAAAAAGAAAGATAAGAATCAAACCAAGAGACAAAAGGTTAAAGTGTGTTAAATGGATAGAGATACTTTGATCACTAAGACTAGAAATATAAACTTATTGGGTATGATGGGCCTACACTAGGAGGCAGTACACAATGAGAAGAGGTACCTTACAGTGAATAATGTACAATTCAGGTTCAAAAAAGCATAATAAGCTATGGGAAGCGAAGTATGAAGTAACCTGTGACTGAACTAGGAAAGGAGTGACTTTGGAAGGAAACAGGGCATAGAATCAAAAAAGTAGCTTGATGAAGAGAAAGATTGAGACAGGGATTTAATATGATGATTTGGAAGCAGTTCTATAGAAGGAAGAATAAACAGCAGTTGACTGAGGCAGCATTAAACTTGTTTTTTCATGCTTATCCCCAAATCAGTTCCAATGTGAGTATTGTGCTAAAGTGAGCTACCTTATGGGGCAGCCAAAGGTATTTTGGTAATACTTTGGCTTTGTGCTTAAATTCGTCTTTAAATAGCTGTAGATGGGTGTTTAGAAGGCTTTGTTTTCGCCTATTCCTCTTCATTTGGGCTACTGACTTCCTAACACAAATCCTGAAGAAGACAGGATTAAGATCAACTTCTCCAAATGCCGGGGGGAACCTAAATTCAAAAGAAAACCAAGACAGTAGTCTCTGTCTTTCTCATTGACGATCCGACACACTGAAAGTAAAATTAACTAGGCAAAATAAGCATCTCAGTAAGAAAGTAAATGAACACTTAAGTGACATTGCAGCAAGTGTGAAAAATCAACAATCGCAGGTTAACATTAAGGGAACAGTGAGGTGCAGGGAACATTTAAGTGCAGACATGGCCAGCTTGCAACAACACAAAATGGAAGACCTAGATTAAGAGTTGAATAAATGAGATCACCATAATAACCGCAGATCAAACAAGTACAAGTATCAGGTCATTGATGTAATCTCCACATCCCTCCCTTGCTTGAATTCGGTACCAATGAGGCTTTGTTGCCTCATCAGACCCAATCCAACGCCACTTCAACTTTTAAAGTGCCTTTCTCCCGCCATCTCCTTTTGTTCCTTTCTGTCTGTGGATACTATCCGACTTACCTCTTCTCCTAGGGCTGGGCTGTGAAGATGGTCGTTCCTGCCATCTAGGGCACAGTAAGTACTGGGAGGTGTGGGACTCCTTCCTGAGCCTTGAGGTCTAATTTCCTTCCACATAATCTTTGGCAAAGCCAGCAAATGCGGAAGTGAACTTGGTCCCTCAGATGGAGTCAGGAAGTCCACAGTGGCTGGGGCTGTGTATCGGGGCCAAGGTCGCAAGTGGCAGTGGCCGTTCCTCAATGAAATGGAGCAAGCTCATGCACGTGGCTTCCTGAAAGGTAGGTGACCCTGGGGAAACCAAGCATGTATGTCATTTGTGGGCATAGTCTGTTTGTTTTGTTATGGTCAGCTTCTTGTCCTTTATTGATTGGGTTTTCTAATCTTTGTGCTTAATAATTGGTACTCACTTGAAGGGGTCCTGATTTGTTTTAAGGATGGTGTCTGATCACTATGGCGGGCAAGAGAGCAACGAAGTGGAGGTATGTTTTGTCTTCTTCTTCTTTGGAGGAAGGCCCTATCCCTGCCAGGCATTCCAGAAAGGAGGGCAATAAGGAGCTGTTAAGGAATATTCCTTCTCCTATGTTAAAGGAGATTCAGGTCATGATCGAGGCAACAGTTTCAAAGGTGATGGGGTCTCAATCTTTAAACACTTTCAAGACTGCAAAGATCCATCTTTTGAATGTGGATGATCCTACAACTTTGAATTTGGAAATTCCTTCAACATGAAAATACGTCAGAAGATAAGAGAAAGAGATGTGGGACATTCTCTCTCACGTCAGATATAATTTGGGGTTTACTCCATGTTACTCAGAGGAAGGTGACAAAGCTATGTGTCCCCACTATGTTAAAACTTCCACTCTGGCAGTGTCGTTCCATGGGCGAATCAGAGACATGGTTATGGATGAATGGAAGAATCTTGATAAGTTCTCAGTCCCATGATTTCTACGGAAATTATTCTTGATGGAAGGGGAGGATGTGTTGCCTCATGCTGTGAAGTTAGATGCAATTCTCACAGAATTGATTGGGAAAACATCTGTTAATCTGGAGGATTGTACCCTGGCAGATGCCACTGACAGCAAAGTGGATTCAAACCTGAAGAAGGATTATACAGTGAAAATTTGGCTTTAAAAGCCAGTGTATACACTACTTATTCAGCCTAGTCTGTGGTTTAGGAATTTTATTAATGAGCAGTGGTGATCAAGAAAGCACTGGAGTGTTTGGATCGCCTGACCTCAATGGAACAACAGGACAGATTAATGGCAGATGTCTCATTTGACCTGATATTATTACAGCTGTAGCTATGTCGTTAGGAGCTGTCATAGCAGCCAGATGTGATCTCTTATTAAGAGAATGGAAGATTGATCTGTCAGAAAAGCAACCCTTCCAAAGCTTCCTTTCTAGGGACAGATGTTATTTCAGGAGCAATTGAATTTTGTGCTCTCAAAGGCGTTTAAGGATTGGAAGAACGCCCTGCCTTATAAAGGAAAGTCAAGTGTTAAATGATTTTGAAACAAATCAGCCAAATCCTTTCCGAAGTGTGATTCATCATCCTCATTTTTTAGAAGGAGGT
Source organism: Pleurodeles waltl (assembly GCF_031143425.1). Classification (NCBI taxonomy): domain Eukaryota; kingdom Metazoa; phylum Chordata; class Amphibia; order Caudata; family Salamandridae; genus Pleurodeles; species Pleurodeles waltl. The sequence goes on from NC_090445.1 coordinate 777,186,494, forward strand.
TTCTGCCAAAGTCTTCCTCCCTCATGATGGATTTAGTCAAACATAAAGGAGCAAATAAAAAAAACCCTGACTAGTCTCATTCCCTCAACTTTCTTCTTGTGAGAGGAAGATTTCAAACCTTTTGTCAGGCTTGGAGTGACAATGTCAGAGATCATTGGGTTGTGGACATTGTGAACAAAGTATATGCCATGGATGTTGCGGGATGGCCACCAGATACAGGAATCGTTTGCACTCACATGTCAAAAAAAGTGCAAAGGGGCTGGCATTAATGCAGGGAGTCAACACTTCACTCAGAAATATGCAATTACCAGAGTCTAAGTGTCAGAGTAGGGGATTTGCTCCAATCTCTTTTTGGTGCAAAATGCATCCAGGGCATATCGTACTCTATTAGATTTAAGTGGTTGAACTCCTCATGCAAGTCAAATCACTTTCGGAGAAGATCATTTCCAGCTTTACGTCCTTCTCTTCAGGTTAAAATCCTGATCAAGGGTCTTGGCTTTACTAGTTGCAAGATATCATGACAAAGGAGTTTCTGTTTACCCTTATCTAGATGACTGGCTTGTACAGTCTTCGGGGAGAATCATGCTCTTATCTCACATAGAAAGAGTGCCGCCTGTACTTCAGGAGAATGGATTCCTTATCAACTGAGAAAAGTCCTCTCCAACTCCTTATCAAGACCTAACTTTTATGGGAGCTGCTTTCCAAAATCTACTGGGCATGGTTTCATTTTCCAAAATAGGATGGCTCAAGTTAGAATCCCATGTTCTACAGCTTCTGTATCACAAGCACCCACAAATTGCAGACTGTCTTTGGGGCAAAGGCAATTTGCTTCAACCATATTCCTGGCCCTGTGGACAAGGTTGCATTCACACACATTCATGAGATGAGTGCTGAACTGTTAATCTTTGAGGTCACACAATCTGGCATTTAAAATCAAATGGACTTAGCAGATGAGGAAAGACATAAGATGGTGGCTGTTTTGGGATCTTCATCTGAAAGGGATTTCATTGAATCCTTCTGTCCCAGTAATCAACACTACAGGGCACAGTTTGTAAGTATGCGGTGCCTGGTTGAAGGATCAGGAGGTTCACGACTTCTGGACAAGGGGGGAAGCCCTTGTCTAATGTGAGAGATTTTAAAACTATACAATTGGCTCTGCGAGCATGCAGTCATCAGATTTTGTACAAGGAGGTTATGATTCAAAACCGACAAAGTGGTCAACAAGGCTTATATCAAGCAAGGGAGAACTAAATCTTGCACACTGAACAAAATCATTGTGAAGATTCTTGAATGGGCCCAAGTTTCTCTGATACCACTGTCTGCAGTTCACATCCACGACATATCTATTGTGAGGGCAGATGTTCTCAGCAGACTGATTCTATCTTCTCAGTACTTTTCACTTCATCCAGATCTGTTTGCTCTCATCAGTAAGGGGGACTTGTTTGCAGCTCCAGGGAATGGCAAACTTTTGAGGTTCTGTTCGAGGGGAGGAAAGATTTAGAGTGGGCAGTGGAAGGTCTGACATGTCTATGGTCTCAGGGTTTTATATATGTATTCCTTTATTTTCCCTTGATAAGGGGCATTTCTAGTAAGAGTGAGAAGGGAGTGGGCTCAGGTTGTGATAATTGCTCCTCACTGGCCTCAAGCAAATTGATTTCCCCTATTACAGTGCGTGAAGGTTTTTCAAGAGTGGACGTTCCCCATGGTTCTCCTTCCTCTCGACTTTCCGGTGATATCTTGGGAGACCCTGCTCGGCTTGTAGGTTGAACGGAGAGGGATGAGAGAACAAGGAATGCCTGAGGGTCTGACTATTATGTTTCAGGCTTCAAGGAGACTGTCTGTGCTTCCATCCTATAGAAGGCATTGGATTTATTTTTCTTGTTGATGTGAAATTAGAGAGTTAGATCCCATTTCAGCTAATTTGATTTTGGTGATGGAATTTTTACAAAAGGGATTGAAATTGCTGTGGCAATCCTTGGAGTGCAAAGGGAAGCAAGAAGGGCTTCTTGAAGTTCTTGGAAGAATCTGGCAGTTGAGGATGGTTTAATTTCCAGATTTCTTAAGGGGTTAGGAAATCTGTATCCCATTCCTTCTTGTCCTTTTCCAGCATGGGACTTATTTGTGATTTTGGAAGCTTTGACAGTTCATTCTTTTGAAACTCTAGGTAGGGTGGACTTGAGGATTTTCACTCTCAAGACCTTCTTTCTCCTGGCTATTGCTTCAGCCAGAAGATTGGTGAAATAGGAGCTTTATCTTGCAAACATCCATTTTGTAGGGTCTACCAAGATAGAATGATATTGGTTCTAGTTAGTTCTTTCTTGCTTACAATTAATTCTGCTTTCCACACACAGGAAATAATTTTACCAGAATTGTTTCCTTCTCCTGCTTCAGATGAGGACGTCAGGTTACATTGCTTAGATGTAAAAAGTGCTCTAATTCTTTATTTAGCGAAGGTAGAGTCCTTCAGAAGGTCTGAGGCTTTGTTGCTCAATTTTGGGCCTGCTAGGAAAGGGAGAAGCCAGCCACTTCTACTCTGAACAGGTGGATAAGGTCTCTGATTGCCATGGCTTATGAGGTAACAGACAAAGGGGGTCATTACAACCCTGGCGGACGGTGTTAAAGCGGCAGTAAGACCGCCAACAGGCTGGCGGTCTTTTTTTGGGAATTATGACCATGGCGGTTACCGCCATGGTCATCTGCCGCTTCTCTGTTCCGCCCGCTGGGCTGGAGACCTGGGTCTCCAGCCCGGCGGCCATGACAATAGCGCCGCCGGTATTGTGACCCGGCTTACCGCCGTGGATTTCCAGCGGTAGGAATTGCCATGAAATCCATGGCGGTAAGCACTATCAGTGCCAGGGAATTCCTTCACTGGCACTGATAGGGGTCTCCCCCACCCCCAACCCCCACCCCGACTCCCTCTCCTACACCCCCCACCACCCCTGCCACCCCCCAAGGGTGGCAGGACCCCCCTCCCCACCCCAACCCCTGACATTACCTTACACATACACACCCGACACGCACGCAGGCACCACCAACACACATACACGCACACACACCGACACACATGCCAACATCCACACACACAGTCAGACACGCACACCCACATTCAAACATACACGCGCACATCCATACAGACATACCTACAGACATACACGCACTCATTCCCTAAACACGCAACACCCCAGCAAGCATACACGCACTCACACACCCCCTCTACATACACCCACGCACACCCCCATGCATGCACACAACACACAACACCCTCCCTGCCCCCCTCCCCTAACGTACAATCGACTTACCTGTTCCGTTGATCCTCCAGGAGGGGACGGGAGCCATGGGGGCAGCTCTGCCGACACCACACCGCCAACAGAACACCACCACAGCGAATCACAGGACGTGATTCGCTGGGCGGTGTTCTGTTGGCGTGGCGGTGGAGGTGGAGCAACTTCCACTTCCCCGCCGCCCGTCACTATGGCTGTTGGCGGCTCTCCATCGGAAAAACGGCGTAGAGCTGCCAACAGTCATAATACGCAGAGTGGAAAACCGCCACCACTGGCGGTCTTCAGCACGGCGGTCCCTCAGCGGTCTTCTAAAAAGACCGCCGAGGTTGTAATGACCCCCAAAGTGCCACTTTCTGGGATACAAGGAAGATCTACTCATAGCATATCTTCCTTGATTGCAGAACTGCAAGGGACTCAACGCTCTGAAATATGTAGAGCAACTACTTAGGCTACACCTTTGGCTTTTGTAAAGCATTACAGGGGGTGAATGTGGAGATATTACTGATGTTTTTGGTCAGGAAGTTCTCTCCTTTATGACATAATAGGGGAGAGAGTGTGGAATGGAAAAAATAAAGTGTGTCTGGTTTTGAGAGTACTCAGTCGAGCCTTTTTTTTTTTATTCTTGGAGGTGGAGGTAATAATTTAGCTTCACTTACTTACCGGTAAATACATTACTCTTAGTACTACTCCCTCACTATAATTCACAGACCCTCCTGCCCTCCCAGTACAGAGCAACTGAGTTGTTCTGTGTGCTAAGCTCGTTTACAGGAGGAACTGGAGGAGGTGGGGGAAGAGGGCCTTTAAAGATTGAGGTGGCTTTGGATTGGGTCTGAAGAGGCAAGGAAGCCTCATTGGTATTGAATTAAATCAGGGAATAGGACTAGGAGTAATGTAATTACCAGTAAGAAATTGAAACATTCTAATCCTTGAAGAATGATAAACATCATTAAACAGTCATGAAAGATGCATGGCCCAGATGTCAGCTGCTGACACCAGAGCACAAAGAAGCTGAAATTTCCAAGGGCACAGTATTTGCAACCAAACCTCTTACCAATAAACTAAGATTGTAGACAAACCTGTAAAAAGTGCAAGCAGAAGTGGAAACCAAGTGAAATATTCCAAGCTGTTGCTCGAAATGATGGCTATACTACTGTAAAATAACGCTGCGACTCAATTCTGGTGAAACAAACAATATACAATAGTGAAAAGGATGCCTTAGATATGCCAATAATAGGGCAATGAGTTGGCTTTTCTGTGAATGACAGAGGCAGCAGCAGTGTCCTTTATTGCCTCTGTTCTTTACAAAAGGTCTAGTGAAAAGCAACCTGCAACACTCCTCTGTACTCCAGGAAAGAAACCTAATCTAGAACACAGAGTGCATAAATGATGCACATTTATTAGTGAATAATAAAAAAGTAAGTGTACATTTCACATAAATCAGGAACAGTAGCATTCATGTGACAGAGGGTTCAAACCGGAAATCTGCTCACCAAAGTCTGTATAGCATTACCATGATGAATGACCAAAATCACATAATGGTTGCACAACTTGGCCACAATTTGTCAGATTATTAGGTCTTCCACTAGATTAGAGAATACATAGACTAAAATCAGAAATGCAAATCTTTATGTTTTCATTAAAGTCATTTTTTGAATTTTTTTATAAAAGCTCTAGAAATCCTTATAAATACAACAATCTATGTCTACTTATTTAGAGTATGATTGAGTTAGTTTTTTTAATGCATATATCAAATAGTGACAAATTGGTACTTGCATTTAGGCCTGTCAAAGAAAGCAGTAGGTCTGACATCCTGCTAGAGGGACAAAATATGTGAGAACGTATAACTTTGGCTATGACATTATATGCTGTAGGAGTGATACAAAAGTGTAATCAACAGTACATATATCATGTATATGTCACTAATGTCAAATGTTAGCAAGGACAAGGAGCACTAATGAACTGAAGAAGAAGACTCTCCTGTGTGCACCAGGATCTGGGAGATACCGGAGATCATCCTGATGTTTGTTTCATGGGATGAAAGTCTGATGGGAGTTTCTAATTCCGATTGAGCATCGAAGATGGAAAACTGCTGGTGCTGATAACGTGGAGTCTCAAAGGTGCTACCAGGTCTAAATTGGTATTCATTTGGTTAGATAAGAGCAGACCCCTTTACCCATTGGTGAAGGCAGATTTCCTTGATACTTTGGAAGGTACAGACCTCTTTATTCTTAATTTGGTTGAGTGGATGTATGCCTTGCCCATCTCTCTATCTGAACTTCGACTGAGGTTTCTGTTATGCTGAAACTTTCCAATTACTTGCAACTTTCCTATATTTCTTGAGAGATAACTAGAATTTCCCCTATAGCTTGGTTAGGATATTTATATTAAATTAGTTTGCAAATTATTAGACAGGAACAAGGACTGGGCCTTGTATGCTGGCCAGCAGATTCTATTTTTCATCTTTTGTATTGCTGCAACCGAAATTCTTGTATACCTTATGCCTTTTTTTTGATTCAGCGCTTTACTTCACCTTCAGTGACTCTGTACTTATACAGCATGTTTTTGAGACTCATTTACATACGTTTGGCATTAAATTTGTAATAAACCTTTGAATTTAAATCTCCGACAGTGACCAAATATGTTACACTGTTAAGTAATTTAAAGTGTTGATTTTGATTCCCTTTACCCCAAGGAATGCCTAAAAAGGTCTGTTGAAAAAAGAGAAACTAAAGCATAGAGATAAAACATTTTCATACCTAATATGGGATACAAACATTATCAACTTCTTTTTCATACAATTATAGAAAAAACGTTCTTGCCACGATAAAGCAGAAGATGTACCACCAGCTAACAGCGAAGCCTCGATTGACTTGCTAAAAATAGTCAAATGATTGAACATCCAATATCCAACTTGTTTCATTTCCTAAGTCGAAACTAAAACACCAGCACTGGAGGAGGATTAGCTACTACCAGTGGCGGCACTTCTCGGGCAGCACCAGCAGCATGAGCTGAACTTCTTCAGTGCCCCAGGCTGTTGTAAGCACACCATCAGAATCACACCATGTTTAAGGCAGAGGAAGTGTTCTGGAATAGGGTGACAGGGTATTCTTTTTCCTTTCTATGTGTCTCTAGACACTCTAACTGCTTCTTCTCACATTCTTGTGGTAGATTTCACATTTTTCATGATTTCTAGGGAGTGTTAACTGTTAACCCATTAGCAGCTGCCATTTGCATCTGAAGCTATCTCTGTTCTCCCCCACTTAGCTGTTTAACCAGTGATATCCTGCAAGAGAAAAGGCAGAAATCCAGGAACTCATATTTATTTTACATTTCACAACTCTGTGCTTTTCGCATTGTGGGAATTGTAGTTTTGCTTTTAGTACCAGAATTAGCCTCTTGCCAGCTATGCTTTAAAATTTCACAAAGCTCCCAACTTCATTTTACAAATTGCTTCTTCCACACATAAATCCAAAAGTAAACACTGGTCACATATTTTGTGAGGGGTCACTCTTTCCCTCACATCATGCATTAAAACAGGCACTGACAATATGAATATTATTTTCTTCGGGGCATTACAAAGCTTTATACAGAGCTTCACAACCAATACACCTACGAATTGTATGGCAGTAGTTCAACCTTCAATTACAGAGGGAAAAGTTAACAACATGTGAGAGTAGCAGAATTAACAGAATATGATTCTCTCACACATACAGGACAGGTACAACACAAATAGCTAACACACTAAAGAGGATGTGAGAGGAGTTAAAGACTGTTGTATGATTTCCATAAACATACAAGAAGTACAAAACGTCAAGAATAAAACAGCTACACTGCTTATAGAACTGACATACATTTATATACTCTTATAGGATTATGAACACTCACATATATAATGTAGTAGGCTTCATTAGAAGGTTTCATGTCTTGCACCGGGAAGAGGTCAAGACTACTACTTTCACTGGTTGTAACCCTACTAGTTATGGGCTCCCTAGTTAGGGGTTCCCTAGTTTGTGTGTGGCTATATCACTTATGTTAACATTTGTGTTCTCCTTTGTTAAACTGTCAGACCTATATTAAACTTATATGTGGGTGAGCTAAAATGTTGTTTACTGGTGTCTCCCTACTACAGGGTTAAAAACAGGAGGGACCAACAAAGGATCCCATTTCTGTGGTCTATTGACATGCCTTGGTACTCGAATATTGCCCCTGTGGTGTCAGGTGTTATGCATAGAAATAAAGGGTCGGACATGAAATATTGTGAAACAATCCCTACTTCATTGGGCATGTTCACCAGCCTCAAACACTGATAAGGGAAATCTGGCAAATATCCTCCAGCCCCACTCATTGAAGAGGCCTTGCAAAGAGATTTTGGCAAGGCTGTCAGCAAGTGCAGCATATTTTGCACTGTGAGTCACAGTAATCATAGTCTGTGCTACGAAATAGGCCATGACCACGCTGCCAAGTCACACTTGCAGCTGACTGGGTGTGGGACACAGGAGTTCATAAGCTGTGAGACTGCAAACCACACATCCAACACAAAAGCATCTCATGCCTCACTACCAGTGCCAAAGGAGCAGTTGCAGCTTGGTAGTGATGGCCGGGAATCATAATTTAGAGCAACCTCCTCTTTGTTGTATCTGTCTGCAAAAGCAACACCATGGAGGCTGGCGAGAATAGCTAATAGCTCATCCTGGACCTACTGCTTTACTGTTAGTGTCCCTGAATGCCACTTTATAGTTGAGGGACACACTTCTACGTAAAAAAGTTCATTTTAGATAGTTTCACTTTAACGCCTTAGATTGTATCACTTAGTGGTCTTTATTAGAATTAGTGAACCGTGTTGCAGTGACAGTTTTATTAATTACTGAAAGGACAAGTCAGTTGTCTTGTCTCGGCTACATAATCCATTATTTATGGTGATGGCCATTATGGCCTTTTACACCACACACCAGATAGATTGTTGTACAATGCACATCCTAAACTGAATTATTTTAAGATGTTCTCAAAAGTAGTGATTATGGAAAAGAGGCACAGAGAAAAAAAGGAGCACTGTTTAGTTAAGCTTGTAAGCCAGGATAATAATCAGGTTTCCTGAATAGACAGTGTGCGATTGTGATCCTGGATAAAAAAAATTCTACCTAACGCGTCAAGAATTTTCAATTCTATTAAGGACACGGAGGCGAGGATTATGCTTTCTCTTTCTTTACTGAACAAAACAGCAGCCAATGAAATACAAGTAACGGAAAAAACTACACATCCCGGGATGCCTAACATCCTGTCACATGGTCCAGTCACTGTCCATATCCTCAACTATAAGTCCTTTGACCTTTGATGTCACTTCCTCTTTCTTTGGTCAATACAGATAATGTCAACTTGAAAACAAAACTTCTTACGCCAACACGAACTCCAATGGCTTAACATCTATTCTTCCAGGGTAATCTTCTCCTGGCCAACTCGATCCAGGGCATCAACTGAAGCAGAACATGAAAAAACCAAACTATTCCAGCTGAAAAAAACCCTTCAGGAATTTTTCTGATCAGATCCTGTAAGAATAAAACATCTCCATAAATTTGAAAAGTCTCAATAAAACCGATGGTTCAATAATAGACAATCAAATGGGAGGGAAACAATAACAATAATCATAATTATACACAATAATTGGTATTTCTTTATTCATTATATTTTTTATTTGGGGGGATAATCCTCGCCTCCGTGTCCTTAATAGAATTGAAAATTCTTGACGCGTTAGCTAGAACATTTTTTATTCTATGTCAGGACCGGAGGCTCCGATTATGCTAGTTTAAAGCTGTTCCATTACTACAGTAGCTACGTCCAATACCGGTTTATGATAAAACTTACGAAATGTGTTTTCTGAAGACCAGTCTGCTGCCTTCATAATGTCTTCTAACCGGGAACCCAAGGCAAATGACTTGGAAGCCATAGCTCCTCTCACAGAATGAGCCCCGAATATAGAAGTGTCAATTCCAGCTTCACTCATCAACCATCTCAACCATCTGGCCAGAGTGGCTGAAGTCAGTGGTTTAAAAGGTTTTTGCAAAGAAATGAATAATTGCCCTTTAGAATTTTGACGAAATTCTTCTGTGGCTGCTTCAAAATCTTTTAAACATTGGACTACACATAATTTTGAATTTTCCGTGTAAATAGGGTAGGATACTGACCTGTAATTAGTTTTAGTTCTTCTTGTCACAGCAAAAGTGACCCCTTCTGGGGAAAAAACTCTACCAGCTAGATCCAGAGCTCTGACGTCTGAAACCCTCTTGCAAGAGATAAGGCATAAGAGCATGGTTAGCTTAGCCAAGAGCTGTTTGCGCGATAAATATCTGTTGGTAGGCCAAGAATCCCAAAATGTTTGAATAATGTTAACATCCCATAAAACAGAATATTTAGCTTGAGGAGGTTTGGAAAGACGTATACCTCTTAAAAGTTTACAAATTAATGGATGTTCACCAACGGGTTTACCCTCAAGATGAGCGTGTCCCACTGATATAGCTGATCTAAAGTTATTAATTGTCCGGTAAGCCAAACCCGAACTTGCTAGTTCTGCCAAAAAATTAATAATCATACCAAGGTGTATTTCCACTGGATTGGCACCCCGTCCATCACACCAACTAGACCATCTGCGCCAAGCTGAGTCATATCTTTTATGGGTACTATCGGCCCATGCCTGCTTAATGAATTCCGCAGCTTGCTTCAAAACATCTGGTGTACTCCATCTCGTCCTGAAATTAACCAGGCAAGAAGGACCAACTTCCCTGACAAGACCAGAGGATGTTGAAGGCCCTCCGGGCTCAACAGAAGATTCAGACGGGGTGGAATCAGAAGAGGAGAGGCACAAGCTAAATGAAGAGCTATAGGGAACCAAGGCTGTGCTCTCCAAAACGGGGTCACCAGGACAATTTCTGTCTTCTGTCTCCTCACTTGAGACAAGACCCTGGCAATCATCAGGAATGGAGGGAAGGCATACCCTCGAAACTGGGACCAATCCTGAAGAAAGGCATCGGTCCTTAACGCATAAGGGTCTGGGCGCCAACTGAAGAATTTTGGAAGTTGGCAATTGATCCTCGAGGCAAAGAGATCTATCTCGCAACTGCCCCATTCCTTGATTATCTGTGAGAAGATCAGAGGGTCAAATTTCCAGTCGCTGAAATCCGAGAGGTATCTGGAATTCCAGTCTGCTATGATATTCTGATCCCCAGGGAGGTATTCCGCTATGACAACTAAGCGTTGGGTTAGGCAATAATGCCAGAAATCCTTGGCAATCTCCGCTAGAATTCTGGACTTCGTGCCTCCTAGTTTGTTGACATATCTTACAGCTAAGACATTGTCCATCCGTAAGAGTATGCAACAATCTGTTTTCTGAGGGGAGAGACTCTTTATGGCAAAAGATCCCGCTAGAAGTTCCAGGCAATTGATATGTAGAGTTTGCTCCCATTCTGACCATCTGCCCCCCGTCACTAGGGAGTTGCAGCACGCTCCCCACCCCCATCTGCTGGCATCGGATTCTATCACCACTTCTGGATGGGATCTGAAAATTGCCCTGCCGTTCCAAGCCTCCATGTGTTGAAGCCACCACTGGATCTCTGAGCGTACTTCGGCAATCAAGGGGATTAATTCTGAGTAACTCAGACCCTGTTGTAGATGTCTGATCTTGAGCCTTTGAAGTGCTCGGTAGTGTAAGGGTGCGGGAAAGATCGCCTGAATAGATGAAGCTAAAAGGCCCACTATTCTGGCAATATTCCTCAGAGAGACGGTCGGTTTGGTTGGAACTGATCTCAATTCCCTCTTGATGTTGCATATCTTCTGAGAGGGGAGAATGAGTTGACAAGAAATGGAGTTTATCTGGAATCCCAGGAACTCCATCACTTGAGAGGGTATCAATAATGACTTCTGCACATTGATAAGGAAACCTAAATCCTGCAGAAGATTGATGGTCCAATCCAGGTGAGATAAGAGAACTTGAGGGGATTGGGCCATCAACAGATTATCGTCCAGATATATAATCAGTCTGACACCCTTGGCTCTGAGCCATTCCATCACAGGTCTCAGAAGCTTCGTGAAGCACCACGGGGCTGACGACAGACCGAATGGAAGGGCTACAAACTCCAAATACTGTCCCTTCCATTGGAATTGTAGAAACATCCTGTGAGGTGGAAAAATTGGGATCGACAGGTATGCGTCTTTTAGATCCAGACGAACCATCCAATCTCCTTCTAAAAGGATGGCCCTTAACATATGGATGCCTTCCATCTTGAAGTGTCTGTAAAGGATCCAATGATTGAAATCTTTCAGGTTCAGGACTAATCTGTGACCTCCTCCTTTCTTGTCTACTACGAAAATAGGACTGATAAAACTGTAAGGGTGAGGGGAGGCTAACTGGACGGCTCCTTTGGCTAAAAGAGCTTGTACTTCTTTGTCTATAAAATTTTGATTTTCTAGGGAAAAACACATTTGTACAGGGGGAAGGAGCTGTTGGGGAGTGCTGATAAACTCCAAGCGAAAACCTTCTACTGTTTGGAGGATCTAAGGATCTCCTGAAATTCGCTTCCAATTTGTCAGGCATAGTGCTACTCTGCCCCCAAGTTTGACCTGAGAAAAATGAATAATGCTCACCTGTGAAACTTGAGTCCTGAATGGCTCCTTGTTGCCCTCTGCGTTGACCTCTACGGAAGCGGGGACGTCCTCCTCTAAAACGTGTGGGGTAGAAGGTGGTGTCTTGATCTCCGTACCAGCCACCTCTACCTCTTGGGTAGTAGTTCTGGGGACTATTGTAAGTTCCTCGGCCGGGCATACGTCCCCCGTAACGACCGGCCCTGAGAAAAAGGCCTCGTTTGAAGACCTTCTTAAGGGACATTTGAGCCTTATCCAACGTAGAGAAGGTGGAACAAAACTTGGACAAATCTTTGATAAACGAGGTTCCAAAGAGCAGCCCTTCAGCCGAAGGTCCTTCTTCTGACGATGCAAGATCAGACAATTTAGGGTCAATTCGCATTAACACAGATTTTCTGCGTTCTGCAGAAATAGCGCAATTCGAGTTCCCCAGTAGACAAATGGATCTCTGTGCCCATCCTATTAGGACATCAGTGTCCACCGGATCCCCAGATTCTTTAGCCACATAAGCCATTTCAAGGATCTTGGTCAAAGGACCGGAGAGGTCCAACAGCTTGTCTTGGCAGTTACGCCAGGAGCGATCCAAACCTTTTTTGGGATCCTTAGAGAATTTCTGCATAAAAGTGACCATAGTGGAATCTATTTCTGGGGTCTCGGATACCTTGCCCTCTAGATCAGGCCTAGGGCATTCCGCTTTTAAGCGTGAACGAACTTCCTTGTCAAAGCATTTTCGTAAATTAGATTGTACAAATTGCGCCACTTCGGGTGGAGGAACCCAATTAGAAGCTCTGGGATGAATGATTTCCGTGGGATCAAAATCTAGTACTTGGCAGGGAGGAGGCGCTTTCCTAGCTTTTTTACTAGGTCTAGGAGCGTCGGATTCATCTGAATCATCAGAGGAGGAATTATTATCGGAAGATGAGGAATGGAGGAAAACTTCCTTTTTTGAGCTGTAATTATGCTCTCCACTACGTTTTTTACGTAGATTTTCAAAAGCGTCTGCATGTAGACTACTAACCTCTGCACTAGGATCTAAGTTTTTTGCTTTGTCCTTCGCTTTTTTGGCTTCGGGGAGAGGTTGTTGTTCTTGTGTCCAGCCCTGTGCACGAGCATAGTCAAATAATTGTCCTGAAAATGGGCCCAAAGCTCTCACTAGAGCATCATTTACCGACTGTTGGACTCTAGAATCAAGGGCTACAACAATATCAACTTCTAGTTGTTTACTTAAATCATCGGTATAATATTCTGCTCCTTGATCCTCCCATTGAGCCATGATTAAGAAGGTAAATACCTTTAAAGCAAATCAGTTACAGATCAAGGAAGGGGGAGTGCAAAAACCCCAAGACAGGCAATAGAATAATATGAGCCCTTAATAGAATGTGGAGGGAGCTGCCTGTAAAGCACTCTTGGCAGAAGCCTGATATCTATTTTACAACCCACACAGTTGTACTGCTGGGCGTCAGGAAGCAATCTTTCGACACTGATAAAAGGGCCTAGGACGCCCTCGCTGCGCTTCCCATGAGCCGATCGATTCAGAAAGCAAAAGGAATCGGCTCGTCGGGATGCACGCGCGCGCGCTAGTAAAAATGAAAGGGAGAATGCAGATGCAGCTCCGCTCCCGCTCCCGCTCCCACTCCACGAAAAATACGGGCTCGAGAAAAATTGGCAAAAGGCCAATAAAACAGAGCGTATAAGCGCTCAAAACAAAGCAATTGAAGCGCGCTGAATCGCAACACTATTAAAACACATAAAACGTTCTAAATCATTAAACAAACACACAGTTTTCTTGAAGAGAATAAAATTGTGTACTTATCTGCTGCGAAGCAGCAAAGAAAGAGGAAGTGACATCAAAGGTCAAAGGACTTATAGTTGAGGATATGGATAGTGATTGGACCATGTGACAGGATGTTAGGCATCCTGGGATGTGTAGTTTTTTCTGTTACTTGTATTTCATTGGCTGCTGTTTTGTTCAGTAAAGAAAGAGAAAGTATAATCGGAGCCTACGGTCCTGACATAGAATTGTGCTTCCCTCTTCTGCCCTGATGATAATTCTATTTGTGACAATAAAGTCAAATCAGTTGTCTTGTGGCACCTGTGCAAGGCCTTTATTGGTGCTATAGAGGAAACATTATTGTAAATTAAATCATATATGAGAGGAGTTTTGTACAGTGAGCATCCTGAACTGAATTATTTCAGGGTGCTCTCAAATGTGAACACCATGGAAAAGGCTGCAAAGGGAAGAAAAGTAATTGTCCAGGATCACACAGTTCGGTGAAGCTGTGATTGAAACCAAGGGGCCTAGGTCAGGCTACTCTCAAGTAGTTTTGCCCTTGGTCCAACAAACGCACCTGACTTGCCTGGGTATGTTATGAAAGTGCATTCAAATATCCTTTGTAATTTTATAGGATTGAGTATCAGGATTGGAAAAGCCCCTCTTCATAGAACAGGTACACCTTGGGCAGAACCAGTAGACGCTTCCCAACTTTGGAGGATGAGTAGAGCCAGGGCAGCATCAGTACAAGCCTTTCCCATCACAGGACAGGTACAAATTGGAAAGCACTGCAAGCTTTACTTCCTCACAGAACTGAGACAATATGGCAGTAGCAAAGCAAGCTTCCCTCGTTCATAGGAGGAAACACATGCAGTCTTCCATATCCCAGAGAACAAATCTGATAGGGCTGACTAGTACTAGCTGTCATTGCTCACATAATGTGCATGTTTAAGGCATGAGTAACATCAGGTTACAGACAGATCTCTGGAGTGGGTGTCTAATAACTGAGGTGAAAGTAGAGGTGGGTGAGTTAGTAAATACATGAGTTCGGACGTCATTCTGATTTTTGCATGTCAGCATCCTGAAAGTTCTGTTGGTGACATTCGGTTGTCATTCGGAGACCTGTTTGGTGTACCAAGTATTAAGAAGTAGCTATCACCTAGTAGGTCATTGGTATTTGAAGCAGCATTGCCACAGCATAACTATTTTGTAGACAGGCACACAGGTGGCAACCTCTATGAAAATGTTTTAAGTGCACACACACCAGGCACTGTGTCATCCTAGGCTCGGTGCTTCAACTTTTCAAAATGTTGAGGGCTGCCAGTGGCTAGTACTACGCCTGAAAACGTCGAATTGAATTACTCTGCCAGAGTGCCGGTATTACCGCCCCATTTCATAAATCCAAAACTGCTGAAAATAGCAAAGTATGTAGGCAGGGATTAACTCATGTAAGAGAGCAGGTTGTAGGCAACACTGCAAGTAACAGATGTGAGATTCTGACGTAAACAGACACGTGTCACATGATTTTAGAATATATTCCACGTTTCCCTGTAGAAAAATCAAGTATGTTTTCATAGTAAAGTGAAACGATTAATGAGTGGCTTATTCGTCTAGTTTCGAAACTGAGTACTTTCTTGTGGTTTTTGCTTGAAAATTATATAGTAATGTCTCTGATAATGTGATAATCGTTGCATTACATAAATTTAAAAAAAAAAAAACGAATGCCATCACAATATGCAAGTAAAACATGTGGAAGAGACCAACAAGAGCTTACAAGTTTAACATACGAAGTGGATCCCGGCAGCTCATCATAGCATAAAATTACTCTCAGTAGAGTTTCTCCAATGTCTCCAAGTCATCAATGCAAACAACTACACAAGGAAGAAAGCAATAGAAAACCTAGCTGGCACCTCATCCAGTGACTGGCAGGTAGCACATAGAGTCGCCAGCAGGTGCTCAACTAGCTCAGTGAGCCCATCAATCGCAGCATGCCGAGGCATCATAGAAAAACACTAAGAATAATATATAGACAAAGCCACGCGTGCCTTCCAATTACTTTTTGGGTAATATTAATGTGTAAAAATTGGTACAGTAATGTTTCCCTGCAAAATGGATTATGCATACCGACATGTGTGCCAGAATTGGTAATTGGGAAGAGTATTAGAGAGCATTAAGTTTGAGAATGTACAGATTTAACAATTGAGAAATGATAAATAGCCAAGGTAATTGGTCCCTCGGTGTTCTAATGTGCAGACCGATAACTAATCAATTAAACTATAGGCGCCTGTTGGAATTAGTCTACTGCCTTCAGACATGCCCTATTGCCACCAAAGCCAAAACGTAAACAGCCGCAGGCCTGAATGAATAATGTAAGCAGCTGTGGACTCATCTAACTCCTGGAGAATAAGAGCAAAGGAAAGCTGCCGAACAAGATCTCTTCTATCCATGAGGGGAGGAAAAAGGGAGAGTGGGAATTGAGTTTATGCTGTGGGTAAACATTGCCATTCTCTTCAACACAAATCCTTGCTGTACTCTAAAGGTGGTTTGGCCTACAGGTAACCTTCAGCAGCACTACTCCCTAGCACACCCCAAGAAGAGATACTGTCTGTGAAGGAGACTGTGGAGGAACGGATGTTCACCTCGCATGACAGGACCTTTCCCACTCCTCACACAAACTGATAGAAGTAGGAAAGGAGACCTGAAACTTGTACGGAAGCCGACTCATCCTGACAAGTAAATAATGAACCGCATAAATAAAGTCGGGTCGAAGAAGCAGAGCCTGCCCACGTACATAACAAAAAAGGAAACATGGAAAACACAGATAAAAAAGAAGAGAGCAGTAACTTGGAACAGTATCAGCTTTCAATACAGAAGTGCCACGGACAAAACGGTAAACTGGACTTTTGGTAAAGTCAGGTTTTCACGATTCAATGGCAAAGAGAGATTAACATGTACTAAATAGTTAATTAATTAAATTGCTTTAAGGCTGAGTTGACCTGCATGAACCACGTTCAGCTTTCTCAGCTGATGGGTTAGTTTCAGAAGTCACTTCATGACAAATATGCGAAGATTAAAATTGCATTCTCTTAATGAGAGGGTTCCCTCCCAGCACAGTGTGCTAAACTGTACCTGCCTAATACTCGAATAACTGTTTCTACAGAGTGATAACAGAGTATCAGCATCATACTTACATATTGCATTAGATTCTTTGCAAAAAACTTTAGCTAATTAGTTGCAAATGGTTACTCATCTTGGCAATAGAGGCAATCAGTATCAAAGAAGAGTGGGCCGGTGAGAGAGAGCTGAGCATGAACAAAACGAGCATGGGTTAGAGGGTGGCAAGGGAGGTGAGGTATACAATGTTAAAGGCAGGGAGTAGGAAGTGAGGAGAGCAATGACAAGGTAAACAAGCATTTGCAATGCAATGGGTCTCGTGTTTGCTCCAGTTAGGGATGTTAACGTTGTAAATTCCTAACTGAACTTTTCTTGCCATTTAAATTGAAAATAAAAAGTAAAACAGTTGACATAAGTGAGCCGATTCAAAGCGCCATGGCCGCCATGAGCATGACAGTGAAGGAGAGACACAAAAGGAAAAAGAAATTCGCTCATAGTCAAACTTATCGGCAATCCTGCAATTAACCATGCAACAGTGTCGATGTCCAAAGCAGTAACCAAACCACCTCAAGGAGGGACAAATGTGAAGCATTTCCCAATGATAACAAAGGATTTTTTAAAGGCAAGCCCACAAACGAGTGATAGTGATGGGCGTGCGATGGGTGTGGTTAAAAGCCCACAGATGGATTACAACAGGTCAAATCACTTGCACGCTCGACCTAAAAAGAAGAAAGGGTCTGTCTCTTGCGCCACCCATTAAAGTCCAAATAACCCCCAAGAGGCCAAGGGCAGGTATGTGGGTCTTGAGACTGAGGTGACTGCTGCATCTCAGGACCCCAAGAAGCCAGGAAGCTCTGGCCTTAAGGCCATGTGAGCTGGGCCTCCACCCCTGCTGTGCCCCCGTCCAGTCAGCCACTGCACCTTTAAGGGGCCACATTAGCTTGTGCTGGAACCCCCCACCGTTTTACACTACCAAGGCACAGAGGATACAGATGTATAAGGTTGGGCTGTGAGAAAGTTGAGGGCACAGGGTCCAGAGCTGGATCAAGGTGCTTCTGCCATGTGGGCCTCCATGGCCACGTTTACTTAGGGGGATGCACCACATATCACCATCACAAGATAACTACATTTACAATGCAAGATGTTGTAAACCAGGACATCAATAGCTGTCCATCAACAGACTTATCTCTAACTTAAAGTAAACAAACAACATTTTCTGAAGTTATAAAACTGCGAGTATATTTAAATGCACATAACTACTCCTCACTTTCTCACGTCCCCCACGATAGCACCCCCTGTGATAACTGGAATACAATGATGATAAATGGAAAGAAATTACACAGGGTTATATAGAGTATCTCTGGAACCCTTTACACAAAAGCACTCTGGCAGCACTCTTCTTCCCGAATCTTTTTGCAACATATTATATTGGCGAACAGAAGACTTTGTTCACATGATTACTGGAATGATGAGATGAAACGAGCTATGTTATTGTTTTCATTATTCAATATCCGTGTAGTTAAGTTGGTCGAACACACCAGATGAATTTTCAAATGTGTACAGATAGCATGCAGCTCAACGAACTGGCACAACTAGTCCATCATGGAAATTTCACAAGCTGAACTAACACAAAACAGAAGTCATGGATGCAAACAAGCAACTAGTAAAGCCTGACTCCCCTACCTAAGCAACATAGAAATACCCTTGCAAAACTCTTGCAAAAAAGTTTGTACTTTTATTTTAGTAGAAGCCAGTAACTTATCTTTTACAGTTGTGTAATCTTTTACTAAATGGCAGACAAGCCTGCTCTGACTCCACGTCTGCTGATAATCCAATGCGGATCTACACCTATCTCAATCAGATTACAAACTTTACTGCCAGTTTGTTTTCTTGCTCTCTTAGATTGCTCAAAGTTTGATATCCTTAAATTCTGTTCACTTGCAATATTCCATGTGCATATTAATTACAACAATGATGGATCTGGTATAATTGTGAATATACTGAATAGACTTTGTTACCATATTGAGGTATTTCTAATTCTGTGCTTCTTAAAAAACGTAACTATTTAAAAACAGACATTTAGAAATGCAATAGGTTTGGGCTTATTTGGCCCTTTCTCCAAAACGTGGATATCGTAAATAAGTATTCATCCTGGGTTTTGGAAAGAGGCCTGGCTAAGCGAGCAAACTAGTATAAATGTTACAATAGGTTCACATAAACAGGTTGCTATCTTTTCTGTGCCTGCTTGAACTTTAATTTATGCAACATGACCTACATGTGGCACTATAGTGGCGGTAGTGTTGCTTGGTTGGAGGTTATTTAAAAAAAAACGTTATGATAAGGCCAGCATTGACCACATCATTGGGATTATTTTTTTAAAACGTTCAGCCCTGCTGCTGTACAACATGGCAAAAAAAAGATTTGGCAAAACTGATAGGTCACACTTTGCATAACTGTTTTATTGCAACAATATTTCAGAAACTTTAAGGCATGGATAATAGTGGGCTCTCCAGGACCCCTTTCCTGTCTTGCCCTAATGGAGTCAGCTCTGTTCTGCCGGGTCTTGCCCTGATGACCTCGAAAAAGCCTTAAAAAGATTATTTTAAACACAATTTTCCTTTAATTTATTTTAATGTGGGTGATATGTGAGGGTCTATTACAGACATTTAGCAGACATTTAGCAGAGAAATATTGCGTTTGCTTCCTGTAACATCCATCAAAACAGGACCTCGCATATTAGAAATGGAAGGATGTCACATAGATTATTTGCAGTAATAATAGTGAGTTGCTGCTGTTATACAATATTGAAAATACATCACTATCCTTGAATATTACATGTAAACACATTTAGATTTTGGAGGAGTGTGCCTGTGCACTCCCAATGACCTGGTCAAATAGGGCATAAAAAAGCTGAAATTGGACAATAAATTCAAAGCTGTTCCGAAAATGGGGCCCCGAAAAACGTTCGGCCCATGGCCCCCAATTTCTTTAAGATGTCCTTGCGATATTCAGCAATGACTACAAAAATTGCATGATAATTGAACAACACCTTTGTACTTTCCATATGTAACAAATTGCACAATAGAGTGTCTACAGAGAGAATAACTGTGTGTCAAGCAGCATTACAAACGGAAATTCCATATACATACAAGTCACAATCACTCATGTGCGCATCCAATCTGCAAGGTGCTTTAACATCTCATCAGTGGTAGTATCCTAAAAATGTATGTGACCCTTTTTAGTGTACAACACAAGGACATCCAAGCACATATGTATTTGATTTGAAGCAATTGCACACGTTTTGACAAATCATCTGTGTTTTCGTCTCCATTACGATAGTGAGGATTTCAGTGCAGGGCTGGCTTTAAGGCGCTCCCAGCAGTGCGACTGCATTGGGTGCTGACTGGACTGGGGGCTCTGATCTCATGGGGGCGTCGTGTTTAGCAATGACTTATGAAACTTGCAATTTAAAAGCACCTGGTGAAAAGTTCCTTGTGTGTCCAGCCTTCAGGAAACAACTAAAATGTAAAGATGCCTCTTGTGAGTAATGTTCCTGCTAGAGAGAGAGATGGGAGTTTTGTTCTAGGGGCAGCTTTGACTCGCCATAAAGTAGCGCAGAGGGTTAATATGCCTGCTGCAAAGAACAGAACTATATTTTATGTCGATAGCTGAGTGGATTACTAAAGCCAGTCTTTACAAGCACTTTAAAAGAAAAGGAATGTATGTGAAAGGGGAGCTATGGAGAGATGAGGGGCACATTTGCCGGGTGGTAGTGAGTGAATCAGAGGAGGTGGTCATGGGGTGGGGGGAAACACCCAAAAAGACCTTTCACACAGGGCGCCACCAGCGCTAAAGCCAGACATGCATAAGTGTGCAAATATGCAGAAATGATTCTTTGCTTAGTACTATGAAATTGGAAAAAGGCTAGAGGTCTAGCAAAGTGCCTGCCTTAAATACCAAACACTACATTAACTGTCTGTGAAAAATTAATTGAGTCATGTCATGTGGTGTTTAGTATTAGTGACCAGTTACGGTTCAGTTAGTTTAGATAAACGTTTTGTAGAGTATAAAATGTGGCAACTTTTTAACTGTGAAGCGCTAATATTCCTTTTGTAAACCAGTTTGCACCATGCTCACCCCCCAGGCAGCAACACAGCATCCTGCATGTGGATAGCAATTTAAAGTGATATGCATTAAAATGAGAATTACGTTGAAGGGGTAGTAATAAACAAAATGGAAGCCCAATGTTGCAGCATTTTACTTACCGAAAGATACCCACCCCCCATACATCAAACTCTTCTTTTTATTTATTTCATTTTTTGCGTTTCTTTAGTCTTTTCTTTCAATGGAATGCAAATCCAATGTCCGGAAACAAGAGACATTGCAACATCCTCTTTGATTCATGTCCCTTCATTATTCTGGAGACAGGGCAACACTCAAGTGCTGGCAGTATACAAACATGACTGAAGAGTGCACATTCATCTGAGCTCTCACTAGCGAGGTGCCCTTACTTCGTTCACTGTGCTGCACACATGCAATTGTGAATTCCCTGAGTGAACTCACTTGACCCTCTTTGTTCGCAAAATGTATTGCTGCTCGAGTGAGAATAAGGAAGGCCCACAATACCTGAATTCATCTTCCCCACCTATAGAAATCCATCCTCTTGTGTCGCACTTTAAGTCTGCGAGATCTGGAAAACTGTATACCATGCATTTCTTAAAGCAAGCATTGGCAGTGCAACGGGTGTCACGTTTGCTTGAGTTAGAGTTATTAGCCTTGTAAACTACAGGACGTGTGGCAATGCATATGTGCAGGGGCCGCTGCCACAAATCTCAAGGGGAGGGTGGGGGTGTGTATGGGGACGGGGGAAATTTACCAACATTTTTATTTTTTAAATGAGTGAGATCGCATTGCGTAGGAAAGAAAAAGAAAAAGTAGCTGAAAACATGGAGCCTCGTATGTTTTCAGTAGTCGGCCGGTGCGCTCGAGGAGGGCTAAACACCGGAAAAGGCATGACGTATGCATGCTTTGCACTAATCAAATCAAGCGAATTTTAAAAGACAAGCCCATGGACCAACGAAACTGATGTGCATGATATGAGCATGGTTAAAACCCAACAGAGGGATTACATCAGGGACAGAGCACTTGCGCCTTCGACCCTAATAAGGGAGGTATGCGGATCAGCTGAAGAAGATATTGTTCACTTACATTGAATGCAAAAAGCAAAATGCAGGAAAGGAAAAAACAGTTCGATAACATTTAAATTGCAAGGCACATTTAACGAAAGAAAAAGCATTTTATTGCTCTAGATTGAGACAAACACAAGGACATGGAGTGAAGTCAACAAATCAGGAGCAGGGAACGGAAATTAACCAGAAAGCCCGCCAATACCAGGGGAAGACCCAAAACCAGCACTACGTATATATTAAATTATGTGTCACAATGCTGTCTGCAACAGAATTACAACAAACAGCTAAACCTGTCCATTGTAAAACCAAAAACAGACATTCCCTTGACCCCCATAAAAAAAAACACAGCACATGCAAGCACAAAGAAAAGGAAAATGCACATTGATTAGTCACTGGTGGCTCAGTGCGAGCAGAGGGTCATGAATACAATAATACACAAGTGACGGAGTCTCCCACTCTGCCATTAATGTTCTGCAGGGTATCCTGCTGCCAGAAGACGTGGGCATAGAAACAATGGGAGTAGCAGCCGCTGATTGCTCGCTTGCAACAGTGCCCAACCAGAAAACGTAGAATTTTAACATCTGATACAAGTCACCTTTGAGACATCTAAAATAGTCTTTTTTTAAAAGTCAGATTTTATTTATGATACCATACACACTCAAAACTGTCAACTTGGAATCCTTTTTAATGAAGCAAGAAAAAGTCTGTGTGGTAACATAATAAATGCTTACATGCACATATGAACTTTCCTTTTAGCCATTATATCATCAGAGCCAAACTCTACATTTTGCTCTCGAAGGAAATATAGCCATATGTTTTTAATGAACACTCCTACCATTTGAGACACAGTCTCACCAGTACATTAATATATGGTGTTCTCTGGTTGCAAAAGGACAGTCCAGACTACATTCCAGTCACTGTTGTCATTAAGTAACATCCTGGAATTTCAAAGTTGTACTTAATTTGGTTTTGCCATTCACTGTCACATCCTCAGTAAGCTCACCATTAATATATGTGACAATTACATCATTATGATTGAGGCTATGAGTAGGAACCTGGTAGTCTTTGAGATTAATTAGCACCACAACATGACTAAACTAAGGCCCTCATTACAACCCTGGGGGTAAATCCCGCTGACCGCCGTGCCGACGGCCGCCAACATACTGTGTCCGTGGCAGAAATCCGCAATGGGTATTATGACCCACACTGGGAATTCCATCACTATACAGACACCCACACAAGCCCGCCACAGCAAAGGTCAGTGATAAACTGGTGATAGCAAAACCCACACCGTCACGCCAACAGGAATACGCCCACACTATCATGACCCACAAATCAACGCGGCTGTCTTTCAACCGTGGTAAACCATTGGAGGTACACCATTGGCGGTACACACTGCCGCGCTCAAAATACACACACACTTATAAAACACAACCACATTGGACAATTCAAAATACACACACCTGACACACATACACACACTACACCCACACACGCAATCCAATATAAAACACCCACCCACATTACCCACAACCCCTTACAACGAAAGGTTTTGAAGAAGCAGAGAGAGAGAAAAGCAAAGACCACACCAGCATCCAGAGTCACACAACACCATCACTCATACACCATCCACGCACAAAACACCACACACCCCAACACATCACCCCACAAATCACATCTACCATCACCTCACACATCACTCACACCACATCATGGCACCTCAAAGACACCCCAGGTTTTCTGAGGAGGAGCTCAGGGTCATGGTGGAGGAAATCATCTGGGTAGAGCCACAGCTATTCAGATCACAGGTGCAGCAGGCCTCCATTGCTAGAAGGATGGAGCTCTGACAGAGAATTGTTGACAGGGTCAACGCAGTGGGACAATATCCAAGAACAAGGGATGACATCAGGAAGAGGTGGTACAACTTACGGGGGAAGGTACGTTCCGTGGTATCCAGACACCAGGTAGCCGTACAGAGGACTGGCGGTGGGCCCCCACCTCCTCCCCCACAACTAACAACATGGGAGGAGCAAGTCTTGGCAATTATGCATCCTGTGGGCCTCGCAGGAGTAGCAGGAGGACTGGACTCTGGTAAGTCAAATCTTTACAACTATATCCCCCCCACCCTACCTGCATGCCATCACATACTCCCACCCTCACTCTCACCATCTCCCACACAACCCCACCATCACGCCCCACCACTCCCACAGCCAAGCCCTGCATGCAACAACAATGCATGGACACCCATCACAGACATGCATGGACACCCATCACCAAAGCATGTCCAAGAGAGAGACTCACCCAGGGCACACAATCACCACACACACAAGGGCCAAGGAAATATTGCAAGCACAGTAATAGAGGGAAACACACCCATCGCACAAGATGGCACACACAGATAAAATAACAATGCATTTACACCCCAACAAGACCCCTACCCAACGTCACCGGACAGGAGGTGCCAGCCATATCCAGTCCCCCCACAGAAGAGGCCCACAGTGATGACAGCAGCTCTGCACACCTGGATCAAGATGATCAGCCTGGCTCATCAGGGACCTCTAGACAGTAGGTTCCCTTGTCTGCAGGGGTGCTGGCAGACATGACCAACACCAGGAGGCAGACAGTGGCATACTACCGGGCCCCTGACACTAGCCCAACCGATGAACAGCCTTCCACCTCTTCCGGCGCTAGTGGACAGGAACAACAGCCCGCCAGCATCTCACCCCCTGCAGAAGGAGAACCACCCGGCAAACAGTCCTTGCGATCCAGGCAGAAGCCGGAGAACATTGCCAAGACTCCCGCCAGGAAATAAGACTCTCCTGAATGTCACCCTTGTGTCCCACTCTGGCACCCTGTCCACCTTGAACTGCCATTGCTCCCCTTCCTATGCCCCCTTGGACAATGCACCTGTGATACCAAGAGACTGGACTCTACTATGGACCTTCCTCCACCATCACCTCAGCCCCTTCCACATACCTCTACTGTATACACATTAGTCCATAAATAAACACCTTTGAATCACAAACCAATCTGGAGTCAGTCTGTTCTTTCACAAATGTATAATTACAGCATCATCCACAAACATCAATGTAAATGTTCATTTGCTCATACCAATGTATGACAGTTGTTGGGCAGCAGTAGATATAGCAGAAGGCAGAATGAGGTACCCAGATCTGTGAAATGGAAAGCCAAAGTGAACTGTCAGTGTCCATAGACAGAGGTTGAGAGGCTGACTTATGCAATGTCCTACAGTAGTCAGATATGAGAGGAGCAGTGCCAGTCTCTTACCTGTGTGTCACTGGAAGTACTGCATGATGATGCTCGTTCAGTTGTAAATATCTTCTTCCTCTGCCTCCTCTTCCTCACTGTCCGCAGGCTCCACCGCTGCCACCATCATCAGACCCATTCTCCTGCAGAAAAGGCACCTGGCGTCGCAATGCCAGGTTGTGCAACATGCAGCATGCCACGATTATCTGGGTGACCTTCTTTGGTATAGTGAGCCACCTGTTAGATGGAGGCACCGGAATCTGCCCTTCAGGAGGCGAATGTCTTCTCAATAATCCGCCTAGTTCAGCCATGTGCCTCATTGTAGCGGTCCTCTGTCCTTGTCCTGGCATTCCTCACTGGGGTCAGTAGCCATGAGAGGTTGTGGTTACCAGAGTCACCTGCAAATGTCGAGGGATATCTGTTTAACCCTTAGGGACAACCCCATACCCAGACACCTACTCATACTGTGGGGGACCATGGGCTCACCTATTAGCCACACCCGGTGCCTCTGGATTTGGCCCATCACATAAGGGATGCTGCTATTCCTCAAAATGTAAGCATCATGCACAGAGCCAGGATACTTGGCATTCACATGAGAGATGTACTGGTCCGCCAAACACACCATCTGCACATTCATAGAATGGTAGCTTTTTTGATTTCTGTACACTTGTTCATTTCTGCGGGAGGGACAAATGCCACCTGTGTACCATCAATGGCACCAATGATGTTGAGGGTATGTCCCAAGGCAGAAAAGTCTGCTTTCACTGTGGGCAAATCCTCCACCTGGGGAAACACGATGAAGCTGCGCATGTGTTTCAGAAGGGCTGACAACACTCTGGTCAACACATTAGAAAACATTGGCTGAGACATCCCAGATGCCATGGCCACTGTAGTTTGAAAGGAGCCACTTGCCAGGAAATGGAGCACTGACAGGACCTGCACTAGAGGGGGGATTCCTGTGGGATGGCGGATAGCTGACATCAGGTCTAGCTCCAATTGGGCACACAGGTCTTGGATTGTGGCACGATCAAGTCTGTAGGTGATAATGATGTGTCTGCCTTCCATTGTCGACAGGTCCACCAGGGGTCTGTACACTGGAGGATGACGCCATCTCATTATCCGCCCCAGCGGATGTGTCCTATGGAGGAGAATGGTGAGCAGAGGGTCATGTACCACATAGGTTGCACAAGTGTGTTTTCAGTAATGTGAGTAAATCCGTGTGTGGCGTAGTTTGTCCCTATATCTGCCAAATTGTGCTGTGACGCAGTTAGGTGCCATGCCATGTGCCCCCCTGAAATGGCGGCTGCCTGACCTGTAAGGAGGGACAAGGGGAAATGAGGTAACTGTCCTGGCGTTGTGCAGCGTCGCGGTAGGCGGTCGAAGACCGCCACGCAATTTAGCATTGGTTATCATTGGGCCCTATTGGGTTCCAGGAGCCAATGACGATGTACGCCGGTGGTGACGGTACACACGGCCGCGGACGTGACCGCCATTTTCTATCTGTTTACTCACTTGATACCTGACCTTCAACAGGAGAGGACCTACACTGCAAGTGCTACTCTGACCTGAGTCCAGAAGCGACAACGGCTACAGTGTCTGGGGAAAGGGCCCCTGCCTTCACCACGGAGTAGTTGGACAAACTGGTGGGGTCCTCCTCAAGTACACGCTACTCTACGGTCCTCCAGACAAGCAGGTGAGTACACTGTGAGCATGATGCGTGGGAAATGCCTGTTTTGAGTGGTGTGGATGGAAAATACATGTGGGGGGGTCTGAGGCCTGCATGTGAGGATGGTTAGTGTATGTTCGTAAGGGCATGGGTGGGAACTGGTGGGCAATGAGTATGATGGTCCGGACAGGAGAGTAATTTCCTTTCATCCTGTACCTTTCCTCTAGGTCAGAGCCCACCAGAAGAAGGGTATTTGGTGTGCCATCCCAAGGAAGTGTGGACCCTGGGGGTCTATCATAGACGGAGAACCCACTGCCGCAAGAGATGGGAGGACCTGCGCCGCTAGAGCAAGAAGACGGCGGAGGCCCAGTTGGGGCTGGCCTCACAACGTGGAAGGGGTGCCCATCGCACCATGACCACCCTGAAGTTCTGGATCCTGGCGGTGGCATATCCGGAGTTGGATGGGCACTTGAGGCCATCACAGCAGCCACAAGGCGGTGAGTACAGTGTCATAAGCTGACTATGCGCGCTTCACGAAGAGTCTGGGTGGGGGATGTGGGATGTGGGTTCCCCTAGGCCAGGGCGAACTTGGTAGGGTAGGTCCCTTGTTGGGCAGGCTCTGAGGCACTCCAACCCCAATAGTGTTAGTGGGCAACTACAACTTGGCAGTCTCTTGTGGGTTCCAGGTGTGCAGCAAATGGTGTTAGGCATAGTACCCCATGGGCTGGTGAATTTCCTACTAACTGCTAGTGCATGGCCTACTGCATAGGGCTGCTCCCTGTGTGTTGTGTCAGTCCGCCAACGGTAGTGGTGTTGCTGGTATTGACCACGTGTGTCCTCTATCTTTTCCCCCTTCCTGTTTTGTCACCCTGCCCTTGTGTGCATTAGCATCATCTGCCAGAGGAGCAGAGGCACCGGCGACGGAAGGAGCTGCATCCCACATGGCCCTGAAGGGTGAATCTACGGAGTCTGAAGGCACCAATGGGAGAGAGGGCGAAGAGAGCTCCATGACGGGGACAGGAGGGGACACCAGCGACAGCGACTCCTCCTCTGATGGAAGCTCCCTGGCGGTTGCGGGCACCTTTGTGCCCACCCCAACAACAGGTACAGCCGCAACACCCCCACCAGCACTGCCCTCCCAGCAGCCCCTCAGCGTGTTTCCTGTGCCCACTCACCCAGGAGGGTGGGCATCTCCTTCGTCCCAGGCATCTCAGGCCCTGCCCAGTCAGCCCTGCTGCCCTCAGTGAGGAGGCTATTGACATCTTGAGATTCTTCACTGTTGGGCAGTCAACCATTCTGAATGCCATCCAGGGTGTCAAGAGGTATTTGCAACAAACAAATGCATACCTGGAGGGCATTCATTCTGGCGTGGCGGCCCAACAGAGAGCATTTCAGGCTCTGGCCTCAGCACTGATGGCAGCCATTGTCCCTGTGTCTTGCCTCCCCCTTCCAACTTCCACTACCCAGACCCAATCCCCTCTACCTCAGCCTATCCCAAGCACACCATCCGACCAGCATGCACACACAACAACACACAAAAGTGGCTCAGGCAACCACACATCCCACAGGCACTCACACAAGCACCATACCCATGCAGACACACCAACATCCACTGCCTCCACTGTGTCCCCCTCCTCCACGTCCTCGACCTCCCTCCCAGTATCGCTTCCACTCACACCTGCATGCACTACATCCTCAGCCACTACCTCCATCACCTGCACACCCAGCGCAACACACCGCTCACGTGTAATCACCACCCCCACTACCATTCACACGTCCCATGTGTCCTCTCCCAGTGTGTCTGTGAGCCCTCCTCCCAAAGTACACATATGCACGCACACACCCACTCCACAGCCATCCACCTCACAACAGCCTCCAACCCATGCACCTTCACCCAAACTCAGCAGACACACACCTCCTACAACTACTACCTCTTCCTCCACTCCCAAACCCCCTCTATCTTCCCGTCCCAATATGTCAAAAAAACTTTTCCTAGCTATCTTTGACCTCTTCCCTACACCTCCCCCCCGTCTTTCCCCTAGGGCCAGGATGTCTAGATCCCAGCCCAGCACCTCAGCCACAAAATCTGCATCTGCTGTGGTTACTGCTACTCCAGTACGGTCTAAGGGGGCACTCGTCAGAGCTGCCAGTGTGCCACCGACAGAAAAGAAGGACCACCCTATTCCACCACCTGCAAAGGTAAAAAAGGGGCAGTCACACCACCCACCCAGCAAAGCCTCACCCAAACACCCAGACCCAGTCCCCTGTACCCCAGCCTATCCCAAGCACACCAACAGACAAGCATGCACACACCTCAACACACAAAAGTATCTCAGGCAAACATAGGCACCACACATCCCACAGGCACTCACACAAGCATCAGACACATACAGACACAGCAACATCGACTGCCTCCACTGTGTCCCCCTCCTCATCGTCTCCCTCCTCCCTCCCAGTGTCGTCTACACTCTCACCTGCATGCACTACATCTACAGGCACTAGGACTCGCACCAGAACACCTAGCACCACACCCCGCTCACCTGCACTCACCACCCCCACTCCCATTTACACATCCCTGTGTCCTCTCACAGTGTGTCTGTGACGCCCCCTCCCAAAGTACACAAACGCGGGCACCCACACACCCAACATCCATCCACCTCACGACAGCCTCCAGTACCTGCACCTGCACCCAAAACACCTAAAGTGACACCTCCTACAACCACCTCCTCTTCCTCCACTCCCAGACCCCCTCCAGCGACCCATCCCAGTGTTCGTCATAAACTCTCCCTCAGCAAGGTTGACCTCTTTGCCCCCATCCCCACCCCTCCAATTCATAAGTCCCGTAGTAGCGCCTCAGCCAAAAAGACTCCAGTACCAGTGGTGCGTATTACAGGTGTGTGGAGTGCACCGGCCACCAGGGCAGGCAGTGTGACACGGAGCCAAAGCACTGCCAGTCCACCCCCTGTAAAGCATCTAAAGTTGGAAAGTGGCCGACGGGACAGGGTGAAGACTCCGGGCGGCAAAACTGCTCACAAGGGTCCCTGGGGGATTGCTGAGTCAGCTGTGACTACTCCAAAGGTGGTGAAGGGCCAGAGGAAGTCTGCACAGTCTGGTGAGAGCAGCACGGCGGAGAAGGGCGTCATCCTCCCTGGCGGCCGGGACGCCACCGCCAGCACCGTTGTCACTGGTCAGGAGACCACCGCCAGAGTCATTGCCCAGGAGGGAACAAGTATCGTCACTGGTCAGCAGACCACCGCCAGAGTGATTGCCCAGGAGGGCAGAAGTATCATCATTGGTCAGGAGACCACCGCCAGAGTCATTGCCCAGGAGGGCACAAGTATCGTCACTGGTCAGGAGACCACCGCCGGAGTCAGTGCCCAGGAGGGCCCCGGCTGCCACAGCCCCACTGGAAAATGAGGGACCATCATGCCACACACCAATGCACAGGTCAGAGCCCGCCATGGCAAAGCACCGCTGAACAAGGGAATCACCGCCATGGTGAAGTCCTCTGAACAGGGCACAGCACTGCTGAACAGGGCAGAGAACCGCTGAACAGATCAGAGACCGCCATGGCAAAGCACCGCTGAACAAGGAAACACCGCCATAGTGAAGACCCTGAACAGGGCACAGCACCGCTGAACAGGGCAGGGAACCGCTGAACAGATCAGAGACTGCCATGGCAAAGCACCGCTGAACAAGGAAACACCACCACATCAAGCATCATTATCCCATGTACAGCTGGGACTGTGATGGTACAGGAACCGTCACGGGGAGCTAAATGCAGTGTGGGCACCATTCCCCCTCCAGAACCAGTGGAGACTGTTATCCACTTGAGAGACTGTGGCTTTGCACTCCACAGGATTGTTCAGTGGGCAAACCACCCACTGTAGGGACTTGAGAGACTGTGGCTTTGCACTCCCCAGGATTGTTCAGTGGGCAACCCACCCACTGTAGGGACTTGAGAGACTGTGGCTTGCACTCACCAGGATTGTTCAGTGGCCAAACCACCCACTGGAGACACTTGAGAGACTGTGGCTTTGAAGTCCCCAGGATTGTTCAGTGGGCAAACCACCCACTGTAGGGACTTGAGAGACTGTGGCTTTGCACTCCCCAGGATTGTTCAGTGGGCAAACCACCCACTGTAGGGA
Organism: Pleurodeles waltl; assembly: GCF_031143425.1. Classification (NCBI taxonomy): domain Eukaryota; kingdom Metazoa; phylum Chordata; class Amphibia; order Caudata; family Salamandridae; genus Pleurodeles; species Pleurodeles waltl. The sequence continues at coordinate 777,217,558 of NC_090445.1, forward strand.
CTTGAGAGACTGTGGCTTTGCACTCCCCAGGATTGTTCAGTGGGCAAACTACCCACTGTAGGGACTTGAGAGACTGTGGCTTTGCACTCCCCAGGATACATCAATGGGCATGGAGTCCCGTCGTGGATCTGGCGTGGTGCTGTAATCCGGCTGATGTGCCCCCCCTTCCCTTCCCCCTGAGGTGCCTGTTGTATTTCGATCTGATGCCCCAGCAGTGTTCTCTCCGTTTGTGGACAGGTATCTCTTGTGGGCCTCGCCCATGCATTTTTGGACCAGTGGTGCACGGACATTGATATGTGCATACCTGCACTGTTTCTCGTAATGTATATACTTTTGAATGTGTATATATATATATATATATATACCTGTATATATTTGGTAACTGTATTTTGATACATTAAAATTTTTTCGACTGATTTCCTTTGGTCTTTGCATTCTTCCGGGGGGGTTGTGGGTTGGCACTGTGATGTTTTGACTTGCATAGCTGTGTGTGTTATAATGTGCGGGGTGGGGGTGTTACGTGTGTGTGTCCCTGACTTTTGCCTCCCCCCTCCCCTATGTCGTAGGTGCAGTACTCACCGTTGTCTTCGCCGCCGCCGTTGCTGGTGTTCATAAATGAGCAGGAAGACAAGGGCAGGTAGGATTTGTAATTCCGGCTCCATGGTGTCCTCCTTCCTCGTGGAGTGTGTCGAAGGTGAGCGTTTTCCCATTGCAAAAGCTGTTTCTGCCGTGTTTTTATCCACGGTGAATCCGCCCCGGAAAAGGTGGCGGATTGGCGGGTTGTGATACTGTGGGCGGTACATTGTCTTCCGCCTGTCTGTTGGCCGTGACCGCCGCGCTGTTTGTCTGTACCGCCGTGGCGGTCAGAGTGTTAAAGTGGCTGTCTATGTTGGCGGTTTCCGCCATGGTCATGATTCCCTTTTTTTGTCCGACGGCCTGATTGTGGTATTACCGCTGCTTTAACACCGTCCGCCAGGGTTGTAATGACCCCCAATGTCTCCTGGTGAGGGGCTGGTGACCACCATATCATCAGGGATGGCAGCCACATGCTCCACAGTCACCATCGCCACTCCGACTGCCACCTGCACTGCCGCTGCCACAACCTCAGGCTGCAGCATCCTCCCCGAGGATCAGACATCCGAGACTGCCAGTTATGGTATGGTGTCACCATCCACTGCAACAGTCACTTGCACCACGGCCAGCACTGGCAGCATGTCCGCCGCAGCCACCGTTACCTGCACCACCATCAGCACCGCCACGTGCACAGCCGATGCCACTCCGTTGGATGTCAGCCCCATCCCCAGTGTGCAGCCATCAGAGTCTGCAGGTGACGTCCTGGACCCTGGACACGCCACTTGAGACACCACCTCCAGCACTGACACAAACCAGCAATTGGCAGCATAAGTCGCCGCAGGATGGAGTGTGGGTCTGCCTCCATGGAGTATTATGCTACCTGTTCCAGGTACATCGCATGGCTGAGACAAAGTCAACTGCCACACCCCAGGTGCAGCATCACTGGGCACAAAGCCCCCTCCAGAACCAGTGGAGAAAAGCATCCACTAACCCTATCCTTGGCAGGATGAAGCAGACCAGACACAAAGCCCCCTCCACAACCAGTGGAGAGATGCATCCACTGACCCAGTCCTTGGCAGGATGAAGCACTCTGGGCACAAAGCCCCCTCCAGAACCAGTGGAGAAAAGCATCCACTGACCCAGTCCTTGGCAGGATGAAGCACTCTGGGCACAAAGCTCCCTCCAGAACCAGTGGAAAGATGCATCCACTAACCCAGTCCTTGGCAGGATGAAGCACTCTGGGCACAAAGCCCCCTCGAAAACCAGTGGAGAAGCCATCCACTTGGAGACTGTGACCTTGCAGTCCCCAGGACCACTTGAGAGACTTGAGAGACTGTGGCTTTGCACTCCCCAGGAGCAAGCAGTGGGCAAACAACCCACTTGAGAGACTGGAGAGACTGTAGCTTTGCACTCCCCAGGACGAAGCGGTGGGCAACCCACTCACTTGAGAGACTGTGGCTTTGCACTCCCCAGGAGCAAGCAGTGGGCAAACCACCCACTTGAGAGACTTGAGAGACTGTGGCGTTGCACTCCCCAGGACCAGGCAGTGGGCATGGAGCCCCCTCGAGGAGCAGTGGCGTCGTACCATCATCCGACTGAGGTGCCTCCACTTCCCCCTGAGGAGTCTGTTTTTTTTTTTTACCTGATGCCCCTGCAGTGTTCTCTCCATTTTGAGGCAGGTGTCATGTATGGGCTTCGCCCATGCTTTTTGGGACCACTGGTCCACGGACATTTCGTGGGACAGTGTACGGACTTGTGTACTTGCTGTAAATATTTGTGTATATTGATTATTTGCTGTTCTCTTGGGCTATCTGATTGTTCCAATATTTCACTAGTTAAACTCATTTTGTTTTGTCCTTGCGCTCTTCCAGGGGGAGACGGGGTGTATCTGTGATGTTATTGGATATGTGTGTGTGTGTGTGTTTTGTTGTGGGTGGGGGTGTTGCGTTTTGCGTGTGTGTCACTCACTTTTCCCTCATCCCCCCCACTGTGTGCTAGGTTCAGTACTCACCGTCGTCGTCTCCCTGCCGCCGCCTTGTTTACACTTCGTGGTGTATTAATAGATACAGCAACATGGGTAGGATCTGCAATTCAGGCTCCACGGCATCCTAGTTCTCCCTTGTGTGTTGAGAATTGAGTGGTTTCCCTTCTGTGTACTGTTTCCATCGTGCTTTTGATGGCGTTGGTACTGCCCCGGAAAAGCTGGCGGATTGGTGCCTTGTAATAGTCTGGGCGGTACATTGTCTTCCGCCTGTCTGTTGGCGGTGACCGCCACAGTGTTTGTTGCTACCGCCGTGGCGGTCGGAGTGTTAAAGTGGCTATCTGTGTTGGCGGTTTCCACCATGGTCTTGATTCGATTTTTTTAACTGCCGGCCTGTTTGCGATATTACTGCCACTTTAACACCGACAGCCAGGGTTGTAATGACGGCCTAAGTGCTAATGAAACACCAAAAAACTCCCACTAACAGCAACAACATTCTTCAAATAATTGAGGTCTTCCTATAGGCACTACCATCTGCTTGCTCCCACCCAAAGTAAATGATCTATCACAAAACCACTAGCCTCCTCAATGTCCTTACTGCAACACTATACCTCAATCTGAGAACCTCATCTCAAAATACAAATCAACACATATTTAACAGCCCTACCTCCCTCTAGCCAACTCTACCTGAACAGCCTGATAAATATTACTTCTTGCCAATTGTGAACTTATTAGCTAATCCTGACCAATGGCCTCAAAGCCCTTTCATAACATGTTGCCTCCTGAAAAGCTGCTCAGCCTTTAGGCATGCACTGTAGCACTAATGTCTCCTCTGTGACTCAAATTGTCTTAGAGCAGGATCAATAAATATATGGGGGATACAAGAATATTGTGGACAAAATATTGAAGATCAAAAGATAAGTGCATAGAAGAAGTATTGGTTTACTATTCCTAACTCCACATCGACCTTCAAGAAAGTAGTACTATTGAATATTGACTTCAACAATATTGAGATACAAAAATAATGAGAACAGACTATTGAGGAGTAAAACATGGAAAGGTAAGTGCATACAGGAAGATTACATTTTTAATCCCACAACTATGTACCTTGAAGATTAATGTACTGTGTAGGCTCATAAAATCAAGACTTACTTACCTGTCAATATTTGTTTTATATATTTTGCCATCAATGTTCTGTTCCGCTGATATTGTGGGTCTGATATTCAGGGTGCACATATCCATATATCACCAAGTTATCTGTATGTGCTGTCAGGTATAGAAAATATATACTGACCTTTTGATATTTTGGGTTCAATATTTTATTTGTGATATTTGTGTATCTCAACATTCTAGCTTCAATATTTAAAGGGCATACCACAAAATCATGGCTTGAAGCTCACTGTCTAGCTGCACTCGATAATCTCATCCTTCTGAGTTTTTCTGGTGAGCAGAGAGAGCAGTAAAAGGCAGTGGTAGCACTAGAATAAGTCAATGTTTTCATCTCGACGAACATACTATTTTTTGCATCATCACAGTGCATCAACCCCAACAATTCTTAGGGTTTATGCCCCTCGAGATATACCCCCATTTTCTTTGTTGAATGTATTATAATGATACGCAGCATTCAAGTCCAAGACACCTAACCCTTGTTCCTGAGTGATTTCAACCTATGAGTTAAAAAGGATGTAGTAAAATATGCTACACATCTCCTTAAGAATATGAAACTCATAGGCTTCTCACGGGTATTGAGTAAACTGATACATAAGGCAGCACACATGCTAGTACCGATGTTCATCTATGAACATCAAACATACTCATTCAGCTTCAGTTACAGTTGTATCACTTCTTCCTCTCCAGCAACCTGAACCATCTTGTTTGAAATTTTACCACCCATAATAATACCTCCAACCCACCATCTCATTAAGGCATTTCTGAAAAATTACCATGGAAGTATTTTTAACCTATTTTTGTGTAGTGGAGATCAAGCAACCACGATCAACAGATTCCAAAACCATGGTCACCACTTCTGTAACACCTTGTGCACCCCAGACACTGTAGCTCCAGAAAAGCCAAAGCAAGTAGCTGAACTGAGATGTGTTAACCGAAATCTGGAACAGCAGTGATTCAAATGAAGATATAATGAAGCTAACACTAAATATGAAATACACCATCCAAGCTATCTAACAGCAATAGAAAGACCCAATGGGGCTTACTTCATTAAATGCAAAAAACACCAACACATCTTTACCATTCATCAGGAATAACCTCATCTAGATGCCCTGAAAGCAGTCCATGTGCATTGTGAAGACCAACTGGAGTTTTTCAAATTCGGAATTGATTGAACGTCCAATATTCTGAAACCACCCCACCACAAATACAAACTGCGTTTTCCTTATTTTAATGTCTGGAGACTGCCAAACCTATCTGTATGGCGACCAAGATAAAAAAAATCCAATTTGTTCGGGAACTTCTACACAGATTCCTACTTCAAACAAACCCTCCATTCTCTCACAGTATATATATATAACATGATAAAAACATATATGTGCTCGAAAGCTATTCTCAGCTCTCAGAAACATGCCAGCAAAAGTTCCTCCTAAAATCAAAACTTCTGACCCCAGGATCCTGTTGAACTCAAGGACAAACTACCGCTTAAACTATTCCTCTTTTCTCCCAGTAATATCAAGCAAAGGGATTTGACTAGACAACTCCAAGAGGATAGAGAGCTAAATTGGTTCTGCCATGACTGTCAGTCTAGAATGAGGTCATCTGGGAGCCTGGAATCATTCGTAGCTATCATAAAAGAGGACCTTCTGCTTTCCACAGACAAAGACAAGAAAGATACCTTTTTTGCTCCTCGACCTGTAAACAGTGGCAGGAATATCTGCATCAGTTCTCTCCTGAATTCTTTCTTTTCTTCCCAACTGCAGCAAAAAGATGGGATTGGGTCAGTGAGTTGTCAATATGTCCTGTGCTCTATAGTGTTCTCAAAGGGTCAGTCCTCATTCTTATGTTGTTTAATATCTATGTGTATTACTTGATTCAATATCTCAAACATTATATAGTCAAACTCCAACTGTATTCACATTTGGCTAGACAAACATCCACGCAATTTCACTACCTAATGTTTGGACAATGAATCATAGACTCCAAAGGGTGAAGAAGATCTAACAAGACTCCACAAACATGATGACTATAAGCCTGAAAACTCTGCACTGACCTCTGATAGCATCACATTCACGGTCCTCTGAACCAGTAAAACGCACTCTTGGAGCACAGAAAAAGAATACCTACAGACAATGGACCCAGACATCACCCCAGCCAGAAACTTCCAATCATTGTCTTCCCACCTCCTCTATCAACAATCTTACAGAGTGAAATCATAGGGCCTCAGTCTGTGGAATGCCCCCAATCTACCCTTGAGTAGGGCAGACATCCAAGAGATCAAGTGGGGGGATCCCAGGTCACACCTCACCCCCAAGACAATGAGGGACCTGGACTCAGTGACAGTGGGCACACGGTTCAGGGGATTCAGGCACAGCCCAACAGGGACACTGGGAGGACTGCTGTGTGCCAGGGGAGGACAGGATGAGGGAACCGACTATCCAGGAGGCACTCTCCGAGACCCTGGGAGCCTACCAACATTCCCAGGAAATGATGGGCCAGATCCTAGACAACGTGCAGGAGAACAGGCGACTGCAGGAGGAACAGTATCAGGGGATCAGGGAGGGCTTGTAGGCCATCAACACCACCCTGATCTCCATAGCAGGGGTGCTGGCAGACATGGGCAATATCATGAGGGAGGCAACAGCAGACCAACAGGCCTCTACTACTAGCCAGTCCATTGACCAGCCCTCTACTTCTGCTGCCACTAATGGGCAGGAGGGCCCACCACAGGACTCACAGGCCACAAGCATCCCTCCCCACACAGAAGGTGAACCACCCCGCAAACGTTCCCTGTGACTCAGGCAGAAGCCAAAGGCACTTGCCAAGACCACCGCCAGGAAATGAGACTCTCCTGACTGCCCCCCTTGTGTCTCACACTGTCACCTTGTCCACTTTGAACTCCCTATGCTCCCTTTCCTATGGCCACTTGGACACTGCATCTGTGCTACAAACAGACTGGAACAATATCCTGGACTTTCCTCCATCATCACCCCATTCCATTGCACTTTCCCCTCAATTTTTAGCACTACAATAAACACTCTTGGACACTACTCGACTACTTGTATGTCATGTGTTGAAAATGTGTATTCATGGAAACAGTTACATCCAATGCAAATTTACTCTACATTGTGAGATTATAGAAATAATGACCTGTAGTAGCTGGCTGTAGTCAGCACATCAGTACACAGTTGTTATATCACCAACATCTGCAATATGACAAACCATAGGTGACAGTAAGTAGAGGTAAAAGGAAGTGAATGCCATCTTCCCACAGCCACACAGAATACACCAATAGTCATCAAAATGTTAATCTACACTGTTTTACCTGTGTATCATTGGAAGTACTGACGGATTACTGATGTTCTGTTGTCCTCATCCTCATCTTCAGCATCTTCATCCTCACTGTCCTCAGGGGACCCTGTCACAGGGGAATCTCCAGGCTCCTCCTCCTGCAGAAAAGGTCCATGGCAGCTGAGGGCCAGGCTGTGCAACATGCAGCATGCCACTACTATCTGGCAGACCTTCTCAGGTGAGTAGCACAGGGATCCACCTGTCAGATGGAGGCACCTGAACCTGGCCTTCAGGAGGCTGAAAGTTCTCTTGATGATCCGTCTGGTTCACCCATGTGCCCCATTATAACATTCTTCAGCCCTTGTCCTGGCATTCCTCACAGGGGTCAGCAGCCAAGATAGGTTTGGGTAGCCAGAGTCACCTGCAAGTATTGAGGGACAACATTTAGCCACACATAGGTGGTCATTACAACCCTGGCGGACGGTGTGAAAGCTGCGGTAATACCACAAACAGGCTGGCGGACAAAAAAAGGGAATTATGACTGTGGCGGAAACCGCCAACATAGACAGCCACTTTAACACTCCGACCGCCACGGCGGCACAGACAAGCAGCGCAGCGGTCACCGCCAACAGACAGGCGGAAGACAATGTACCGCCCACAGTATCACACCCCGCCAATCCGCCACCTTTTCCGGGGCGGATTCACCTTGGATAAAAACACGGCGGAAACAGCTTTTGCAATGGGAAAACGCTCACCTTAACAGACTCCACAAGGAAGGAGGCCACCATGGAGCCCGAATTACAAATACTCCCTGCGCTTGTCTTCCTGCTCCTCTACGATCACCAGCAACGTAGGCGCCGAAGACAACGGTGAGTACTGTACCTACGACATAGGGGAGGCAAAAGTCAGGGGGACACACACGCAACACCCCCAACCCGACCCTCACCCACTACAACACACACACCAATGCATTTCCAAACAGCACAGTAACAACCCACAACCCCCCCGGAAGAATACAAAGACAAAAGGAAATCAGTTCAAACATTGTAATGTATCAAAATACAGTAACCAACTATATACAGATATATATAAACATTCGAAAATCATACATCACGAGTAGTACAGCAGGTATGCACATATCAATGTCCGTGGACCACTGGGCCCAAAAAGCATGGGCGAGGCCCACACTAGATACCTGTCCACAAACGGAGAGAACACTGCAGGGGCATCAGATAGAAATACAACAGGCACCTCAGGGGGAATGGAAGGGGGGGCACCTCAGCCGGATGAGTGCAAAGCCAGATCCACGACGGGGCTCCATGCCCATTGATGTATCCTGGGGATTGCAAAGCCACAGTCTCTCAAGTCTCTACAGTGGGTGGTTTGCCCACTGTACCATCCTGGGGATTGCAAAGCCACAGTCTCTCAAGTCTCTACAGTGGGTGGTTTGCCCACTGTACAATCCTGGGGATTGCAAAGCCACAGTCTCTCAAGTCTCTACAGTGGGTGGTTTGTCCACTGTACCATCCTGGGGAGTGCAAAGCCACAGTCTCTCAAGTCTCTACAGTGGGTGGTTTGCCCACTGTACCATCCTGGGGAGTGCAAAGCCACAGTCTCTCAAGTGGATGCAGGTCTCCACTGGTTCTGGAGTGGGAATGGTGCCCAACGCATAACGCTCCCCGTGATGGTCCCAGTCCCGTCACTGTCCCAGCTGCACATGGGCTAACGATGCTTGATTTGGCGGTGCTTTGCCCTGTTCAGCGGGCTTCACCATGGCGGTCTTTGCCCTGTTCAGCGGTGCTTGCCTTTGCTGTCTCTGACCTGTTCAGCGGTGCTTTGCCATGGCGGTCTTTGCCCTGTTCAGCGGTGCTTTGCCCAGCTCAGCAGTCTTCACCATGGCGGTCTTTGCCCTGTTCAGCGGTCTTCACCATGGCGGTCTTTGCCCTGTTCAGCGGTACTTGCCTTTGATGTCTCTGACCTGTTCAGCAGTGCTTTGCCATGGTGGTCTTTGCCCTGTTCAGCGGTGCTTTGCCCTGTTCAGCGGTCTTCACCATGGCGGTCTTTGCCCTGTTCAGCGGTGCTTGCCTTTGCTGTCTCTGACCTGTGCAGCGGTGTGTGGTATTATGGTCCCTCAGTGCCCAGCGGAGCTGTGGCTGCCGGGGCCCTCCAGGTCACTGACTCTGGCGGTGGTCTCCGGACCAGTGACGATACTGCTGCCCTCCAGGGCATTGACTCTGGCTGTGGTCTCCTGACCAGTGACAATACTGCTGCCCTCCAAGGCCTGACCGGTGACGATACTGCTGCCCTCCAGGGCACTGACTCTGGCGGTGGTCTCCTGACCGGTGACGATACTGCTGCCCTCCAAGGCACTGACTCTGGCGGTGGTCTCCTGACCGGTGATGATACTGCTGCCCTCCAAGGGACTGACTTTGGCGGTGGTCTCCTGACCGGTGACGATACTGCTGCCCTCCAAGGCACTGACTCTGGCGGTGGTCTCCTGACCAGTGACGATACTGCTGCCCTCCAAGGCACTGACTCTGACGGTGGTCTCCTGACCAGTGATGATACTGCTGCCCTCCAGGGCACTGACTCTGGCGGTGGTCTCCGGACCAGTGACGACAGTGCTGGCGGTGGTGTCCCGGCCGGCGGGGAGGATGGCAGCCTTCTCCGCCGTGCTGCTCTTACCAGACTTTGGAGACTTCTTCTGCCCCTTCACCACCCTGGGAGAAGTCACAGCTGACTCGGCACGCCCCCCAGGACCCTTGTGAGCTGTTTTTCCAGCAGGAGTCTTCACCCTCTCCCGACAGCCACTTTCCAACTTAAGGTGCTTTACAGGGGGTGGACTGGCAGTCCTTTGGCTCCATGTCACACTGGCTGCCCTGGTGGCCGGTGCACTCCACACACCTTTAACACGCACCACTGGTACCGGACTTTTTTTGGCTGAGGTGCTACTACGGGACCTATGAATTGGAGGGGGGGGTGGTGGGAAAGAGCTCAATGTTGCTGATATTTTGGGTTCAATATTTTATTTGTGATATCTGCCAAGTTATGCTGTGACGCAGTTAGGTGCCATGCCATGTGCCCCCCTGAAATGGCGGCTGCCTGACCTGTAAGGAGGGACAAGGGGAAATGAGGTAAATGTGCTGGCGTTGTGCAGCGTCGCAGTAGGCGGTCGAAGACCGCCACGCAATTTAGCATTGGTTATCATTGGGCCCTATTGGGTTCCAGGAGCCAATGACGATGTACGCCGGCGGTGACGGTACACACCGCCGCAGACGTGACCGCCATTTTCTATCTGTTTACTCACTTGATACCTGACCTTCAACAGGAGAGGACCTACACTGCAAGTGCTACTGTGACCTGAGTCCGGAAGCGACAATGGCTACAGTGTCTGGGGAAAGGGCCCCTGCCTTCACCACAGAGTAGTTGGACAAACTGGTGGGGTCCTCCTCAAGTACACGCTACTCTACGGTCCTCCGGACAAGCAGGTGAGTACACTGTGAGCATGATGCGTGGGAAATGCCTGTTTTGAGTGGTGTGGATGGAAGATGCATGTGGGGGGGTCTGATGCCTGCATGTGAGGATGGTTAGTGTATGTTCGTCAGGGCATGGGTGGGAACTGGTGGGCAATGAGTATGATGGTCCGGACAGGAGAGTAATTTCCTTTCATCCTGTACCTTTCCTCTAGGTCAGAGCCCACGAGAAGAAGGGTATTTGGTGTGCCATCGCCAAGGAAGTGTGGACCCTGGGGGTCTATCATAGACGGAGAACCCACTGCCGCAAGAGATGGGAGGACCTGCGCCGCTAGAGCAAGAAGACGGCGGAGGCTCAGTTGGGGCTGACCTCACAACGTGGAAGGGGTGCCCATCGCACCATGACCACCCTGAAGTTCTGGATCCTGGCGGTGGCATATCCGGAGTTGGATGGGCGCTTGAGGCCATCACAGCAGCCACAAGGCGGTGAGTACAGTGTCATAAGCTGACTATGCGCGCTTCACGAAGAGTCTGGGTGGGGGATGTGGGCTGTGAGTTCCCCTATGCCAGGGCGAACTTGGTAGGGTAGGTCCCTTGTTGGGCAGGCTCTGAGGCGCTCCAACCCCAATAGTGTTAGTGGGCAACTACAACTTGGCAGTCTCTTGTGGGTTCCAGGTGTGCAGCAAATGGTGTTAGGCATAGTACCCCATGGGCTGGTGAATTTCCTACTAACTGCTAGTGCATGGCCTACTGCATAGGGCTGCTCCCTGTGTGTTGTGTCAGTCCGCCAACGGTAGTGGTGTTGCTGGCATTGACCACGTGTGTCCTCTATCTTTTCCCCATTTCTTGTTTTGTCACCCTGCCCTTGTGTGCATTAGCATCATCTGCCAGAGGAGCAGAGGCACCGGCGACGGAAGGAGCTGCATCCCACATGGCCCTGAAGGGTGAATCTACGGAGTCTGAAGGCACAAATGGGACAGAGGGCGAAGAGAGCTCCATGACGGGGACAGGAGGGGACACCAGCGACAGCGACTCCTCCTCTGATGGAAGCTCCCTGGCGGTGGCGGGCACCTTTGTGCCCACCGCAACAACAGGTACAGCCGCCACCCCCCCCACCAGCACTGCCCTCCCAGCAGCCCCTCAGCGTGTTTCCTGTGCCCACTCACCCAGGAGGGTGGGCATCTCCTTCGCCCCAGGCATCTCAGGCCCTGCCCCAGTCAGCCCTGCTGCCCTCAGTGAGGAGGCTATTGACATCCTGAGATTCTTCACTGTTGGGCAGTCAACCATTCTGAATGCCATCCAGGGTGTCGAGAGGTATTTGCAACAAACAAATGCATACCTGGAGGGCATTCATTCTGGCGTGGCGGCCCAACAGAGAGCATTTCAGGCTCTGGCCTCAGCACTGATGGCAGCCATTGTCCCTGTGTCTTGCCTCCCCCTTCCAACTTCCCCCTCCTCATCGTCTCCCTCCTCCCTCCCAGTGTCGTCTACACTCTCACCTGCATGCACTACATCTACAGGCACTAGGACTCGCGCCAGAACACCCAGCACCACACCCCGCTCACCTGCACTCACCACCCCCACTACCATTCACACGTCCCATGTGTCCTCTCCCAGTGTGTCTGTGAGCCCTCCTCCCAAAGTACACATATGCAGGCACACACCCACTCAACAGCCATCCACCTCACAACAGCCTCCAACCCATGCACCTTCACCCAAACTCAGTAGACACACACCTCCTACAACTACTACCTCTTCCTCCACTCCCAAACCCCCTCTATCTTCCCGTCCCAATATGTCAAAAAAACTTTTCCTAGCTATCTTTGACCTCTTCCCTACACCTCCCCCCCCGTCCTTCCCCTAGGGCCAGGATGTCTAGATCCCAGCCCAGCACCTCAGCCACAAAATCTGCATCTGCTGTGGTTCCTGCTACTCCAGTACGGTCTAAGGGGGCACCCGTCAGAGCTGCCAGTGTGCCACCGACAGAAAAGAAGGACCACCCTATTCCACCACCTGCAAAGGTAAAAAAGGGGCAGTCACACCACCCACCCAGCAAAGCCTCACCCAAACACTGAGTGGACAGTTTTAAGGTCCCTGCAGCGACTGTCAAGATGGGGAAGGACCACAAGCCAAAGGGCATATCACCTCTGGGAACAATGGCCCTCATTACAACATTGGCAGTAAAAGGTGCTTACCGCTGTGCAGTAGACCGCCAAAACACCGCCGCGGAATTCCACCACAGCTATTATGACCCACATCTCGGAATCCGCCGAAATTCAGACACCCACACAAGACCGCCACACCAAAGGTCAGTGATAAACTGGCGAAAACAAATCCTCCACCGTCACGCCAACAGAAACACGCCCATGCTATCACGACACACGAATCAACGCGGCGGTCTTTCAACCGCGGTATTCCATTGGCGGTACACACCGCCGCGCTCAAAATACACACACATCTCCAAAACACCGCCACATTGGACAATTCAAAATACACACACCTGATACACATACAAACACCACTCCCACACAACCAACACAATATAAAACACACACCCACATCACCCACAAACCCCTGCGACAACAAATTAGAGACGAAGGCCAGATAGACAGAGAGCACAGCAACTGAGAACCCCACCACACAGAGGCACACAACACCATCATCCATACAACATTACACGCACAATATACCACACACCACTACACATCACCACACACATCAACACTTACACCACCCCACACATCACCCACACCACCTCATGTCACGCCAAAGACACCCCAGGTTTATCGAGGAGGAGCTCAGGGTCATGGTGGAGAACATCCTACGGGTAGAGCCACAGCTATTTGGCTCACAGGTGCAGCACACATCCATAGCCAGGAAGATGGAGCTATGGCAAAGAATCGTGGACAGGGTCAACGCTGTGGGACAGCATCCAAGAAATCGGAAGGACATCAGGAAGAGGTGGAACGACCTACGGGGGAAGGTGCGTTCAGTGGTCTCCAGGCACAACATCGCGGTACAGCGGACTGGCGGCGGACCCCCACCTCCTCCCCCACAACTAACAACATGGGAGGAGCAAGTCTTGACCATCATGCATCCAGAGGGCCTCGGAGGAGTCGGTGGAGGAATGGACACTGGTAAGTTAAATCTCAACTATTATATCCCCCACCCTCCCTGCATGCCATCACACACCCCCACCCTCACACCCTCCCCTATCACTCTATCTCCTCACTAATGTACTCATAACACAAACCACCCAACCCAACATCAAGCCCCGCATGCAAAAACAAAGCATGGTCAGCCCTCACCAAAGCATGCTCACTGCACATACCCATAACAACCCCCTAACCATCATCACACAAACCCACACACCGGAATGCTTGCACTGGGGTACACAAACACCCACCCATTGCACACCATTACTCACACACATGCACTAATCATGCTCTTATATCACTGCAGGACCACTACGGAACGTCACCCCACCGGAGGGTCCAGACATCTCCACTCCACCCACAGAAGAGGCCCACAGTGACGACAGCAGCTCTGCCCTACTGGATCCTGATGACCAGCCCGGACCATCGTGGGCCTCGGGACAGTCGGTTCACCCTGCACAGGCACAGCCCAACACTGACCTTCCACCCTCTGGTAACACCAGCACAGCACCCACCCAGCGGGCCCATACCTCCCTACCCAGGACACGTCAATCAGCGGTGTGTCCACCACTACAGGGAACCCAGGATAACCCATCACCCCAACAACAACAGGGACCTGGGGGCAGTGGTAGTGGGCACACGGTCCAGGGGACGGAGGCACAGGAACACAGGGGAACTGGGAGGGCTGCTCTGCGACAGGGGGTGGACAGGCCCAGGGAACCCACTCTCCACGAGGCCCTCTCCTCCATCATTGGAGCATACCACCACTCCCAGGAGACGATGGCAACAGTACTGGCCAAGTTTCTGGAGACCCAGCGCAAGCAGGACGAACTGTATTTGGGGTTCAGGGAGGAGCTCAGAACCATCAGCTCCGCCCTGGGCACCATCTTAGGGGTGCTGAATGACATACAAAAGACCATGAGGGACACCATGGCACTCCAAGGGGCACCTGACACTAGCCAGGACGATGAACTGCCCACCACCTCTGCCGGCGCTAGTGGACAGGACGCCCCCGCCACAGGACCACCACACCAGCACCCCACCCCCTGCAGGCGGACAACCACCACGCAAGCGGTCCCTGAGATCCAGGAACAGGACAGAGCAAGATGGCAAGACCCCCGCCAGGAAATGAGACCACCTTGATTGTCCTCCCACTGTCTCACTTTGTTACCCTGTCCCGATTGGAACTGCCCCATCTCCACTTCCTATGCCCATATGGGCAGTGCACCTGTGTGACAAATGGACTGGACTCTGCCATGGACATTCCTCCACCGTCCCCCATCACCATATCACTACCCCCCTCCATTTTTGAGCACTGAAATAAACACCCTTGAACCACAAAACAATCTGGAGTCAGTCTGTGATTTGGTAAATATGTATCATCAATGACAGTGTCAACATGCTGTCCAATTTTATAGCCAACATACCTATATCACACATCACAAGTCCTTGAAGGATGCAAGCAGATGACACACGTTGCTAACCACACCTGTGAAACCGTAATGGAAAGGTACAACTCAGTGACCAAATACTGCTATGAACTGACAGACAGGATAGAGGTAGAAGTGTGAAAGTGAATGTAATGGTAAAAAGAAAACTGTTCTCACCTGTGTGTCACTGGAAATACTGCTGTATGACTGACTCCCTGTTGTCTATATCTTCTTCCTCAGCGTCCTCCTGTCTCACTGTCCACAGGCTCCACAGCTGCCACAACACCGCCATCTGGACCATGCTCCTGCAGAAAAGGCACCTGGTGTCGCAAAGCAAGATTGTGAAGCATCGAGCAGGCGATGATGATCTGGCACACCTTCCTTTTGAGTAAAATAGGGAACCACCTGTCATATGCAGGCACCTGAACCTGGCCTTCAGGAGGCCGAAGGTGCGTTTGATCACCCTCCTATTTCGCCCATGGGCCTCATTGTAGTGTTCCTTTGCCCTTGTCCTGGGATTCCTCACTGGGGTCAATAGCCAGGACAGGTTGGGGTAACCAGAGTCCCCCAATAGCCACACCCGGTGCCTCTGGAGTTGACCCATCATATAAGGGATGCTGCTATTGCGCAGGATGTAGGTGTCATGCACTGAGCCAGGGAACATAGCATTTACCTGGGAGATGTAGTGGTCTGCCAAACATACCATCTGTACATTCATGGAATGATAACTCTTCCGGTTCCTGCACACCTGTTCACTCCTGTGGGGGGGGACCAGAGCTACGTGGGTGCCATCAATAGCACCTATGATGTTGGGGATATGTCCAAAAGCATAGAAGTCACCTTTCACTGTTGGCAAATCCTTCACCTGAGGGAAAACGATGTAGCTCCTTACGTGTTTCAGCAGGGCAGACCACACTCTGGACAACACGTTTGAAAACATAGGCTGGGACATCCCTGATGCCATGGCCACTGTTGTCTGAAACGATCCACTTGCAAGGAAATGGAGCACTGACAGCACCTGCACTTGAGGGGGGATTCCTGTGGGATGGCGGATTGGTGACATCAGGTCTGGCTCCAACTGGGTACACAGTTCCTGGATAGTGGCACGGTCAAACCTGTAGGTGATGAGTAAATGTCGCTCCTCCATTGTCATCAGGTCCACCAGCGGTCGGTACACCGGAGGATTCCGCCATCTTCTCAAATGTCCAAGCTGACGGTGCCTAGGAAGGACAACAGAGACCACAGAGTCAACAAAATCCCAGGTATGTATCCACAGATACACAGAACACGACACCAAAGACAAAAATTCTTCCTGTATGTGTGTTGAGTATAGGCCCTGGTATGTGTGACGCAATCGCAAATTAAGCCATGTGGACCCCTGAAATGGCGGCTGCCTGACCTCTAAACTGGGACAGTGGGATGTGAGGTAACTGCGCTGGCATTGTACACCGTCGCGGTAGGCGGTCGTAGACCGCGGCGCAATGCTGCATTGGTTAACATTGGATCCTATGGGTCCCAGGAGCCAATGATGAAGTGCGCCGGCGGTGATGATACGCACCGCCGCGGACGTCACCGCCGCGGACGTGACCGACATTTTCTATCTGTTCAATCACTGGATACCTGATCTTCAACAGGAGAGGACCTACACTGCAAGTGCTGCTGTGACCTCGGTCTGGAAGAGACAATGGCTGCTGCGTCTGGGGAACGGGCCCCTGCCTTCACTGCTCAGGAGTTGGAGAAGCTCATGGACGGGGTCCTCCCCCAGTACACGCTATTCTACGGTCCTCCAGACCAACAGGTAGGTACACAGGGAGCACGTTGTATGTTCTATGCCTGCGTGGAGAGGGCTGGTTGTAAGAGGGAAGGGGGCAGAGTGCAATCAACATGAATGAGTGTGAATGCATGTGCCACATGGCAAGGGCAGGGATGGGGGCCACTCACTTCGACGGTGCAGTTGGTAATGACTTCTCTTCTTCCCCTGTACATGTCATGTAGGTCAGCGCCCACCAGAAGAAGGACATTTGGCGTGCCATTGCCAAGGACGTCTGGACCCTGGGGGTCCACCAGAGACGGGGCACCCACTGCCATAAAAGATGGCAGGACATTCGGCGCTGGAGCAAGAAGACGGCGGAGGCTCAGCTGGGGATGGCCTCCCAACGTGGGAGGGGTGCCCGTCGCCCCATGACCCCCCTGATGTTCCGGATCCTGGCGGTGGCCTACCCTGAGTTGGATGGGTGCTTGAGGGCATCACAGCAGACACAAGGGGGTGAGTAAACTATCATTCTGGGGGGTCTAGGTGTGGGAGGAGGGCTGTGGGTTTCCCTAGGCCAGGGCAACTTCCATAGGCTAGAGCCCCTCCGTAATGCAGGCCATGTGGCACTCCACCCCACCGCAGTAGAGTGCCAAGTACAGGTATACATGCCCCTGTGGCTTCCATGTGTGCAGATGTCCACCATAGCCATGTAGGCCATATCCCAGGAATTGCATCTGTAGAGGCCAGGAGCACGGTGTAATGCAGGGGGCTGCTGTGTCTGTATTGTCCGCCAACTGTAGCGGTATGCCATGCACTCAACCTGTCTTTCTTCTGTCGTCGTCCCCCCTTTTTCTGCTCTCCCTGTTTTTTTGTGCATCAGCATCATCAGGCGGAGGTACAGTGGCACCGGAGCACGAGGGAGCTGCATCCCACATGGCCATGGAGGGCCACACCACGGACTCAGAATGCACCAGTGGGACGGAGGGCGAGGGGAGCTTCACTTCGGGCACCGGATCACCAACCAGCGACACGGACTCGTCCGCCGATGGGAGCTCCCTTGTGGTGGTGGCACCATCTGTGCCCCCCACTTCTACAGGTACAGCCGCCACCTCCCCTACCAGCACCGGCCTCCCAGCAGCCCCTCAGCATTCGCCCCGTGCCCACTCACCTAGGAGGGTGGGCATCACCTTCGCCCCAGGCACCTCAGCCCCTGCCCCTGTCACCCCTGCTGCCCTCAGTGAGGAGGCCATTGACCTCCTCAGGTCACTCACTGTTGGGCAGTCTACCATTGTGAATGCCATCCAGGGTGTAGAAAGGGAGTTGCAACACGGTAATGCATTCATGGAGGGCATTCATTCTGGTCAGGCTGCCCTTCATCGAACCCTGCATTCTTTTGCCTCAGCACTGATGGCAGCCATTGTCCCTGTGTCTAGCCTCCCCCCTCCAACTTCCTCCACCCAGACCCAGTCCCCTGTACCCCAGCCTATCCCAAGCACACCAACAGACAAGCATCCACACACCTCAACACACAAAAGTAGCTCAGGCAAACATAGGCACCACACATCCCACAGGTACTCACACAAGCATCAGACACATACAGACACAGCAACATCGACTGCCTCCACTGTGTCCCCCTCCTCATCGTCTCCCTCCTCCCTCCCAGTGTCGTCTACACTCTCACCTGCATGCACTACATCTACAGGCACTAGGACTCGCACCAGAACACCCAGCACCACACCCCGCTCACCTGCACTCACCACCCCCACTCCCATTTACACATCCCCTGTGTCCTCTCCCAGTGTGTCTGTGACGCCCCCTCCCAAAGTACACAAACGTGGGCACCCACACACCCAACATCCATCCACCTCACGAAAGCCTCCAGTACCTGCACCTGCACCCAAAACACCTAAAGTGACACCTCCTACAACCACCTCCTCTTCCTCCACTCCCAGACCCCGTCCAGCGACCCATCCCAGTGTTCGTCATAAACTCTCCCTCAGCAACGTTGACCTCTTTGCCCCATCCCCACCCCTCCAATTCATAAGTCCCGTAGTAGCGTCTCAGCCAAAAAGACTCCAGTACCAGTGGTGCGTATTACAGGTGTGTGGAGTGCACCGGCCACCAGGGCAGGCAGTGTGACATGGAGCCAAAGCATTGCCAGTCCACCCCCTGTAAAGCATCTAAAGTTGGAAAGTGGCCGACGGGACAGGGTGAAGACTCCGGGCGGCAAAACTGCTCACAAGGTTCCCAGGGGGATTGCAGAGTCAGCTGTGACTACTCCATAGGTGGTGAAGGGCCAGAGGAAGTCTGCACAGTCTGGTAAGAGAAGCACGGCGGAGAAGGGCGCCATCCTCCCCGGCGGCCAGGACGCCACTGCCAGCACCGTTGTCACTGGTCAGGAGACCACCGCCAGAGTCATTGCCCAGGAGGGCACAAGTATCGTCACTGGTCAGGAGACCACCGCCAGAGTCATTGCCCAGGAGGGAACAAGTATTGTCACTGGTCAGGAGACCACCGCCAGAGTCATTGCCCAGGAGGGCAGAAGTATCGTCACTGGTCAGGAGACCACCGCCAGAGTCATTGCCCAGGAGGGCACAAGTATCGTCACTGGTCAGGAGACCACCGCCGGAGTCAGTGCCCAGGAGGGCCCGGCTGCCACAGCCCCACTGGAAAATGAGGGACCATCATGCCACACACCAATTCACAGGTCAGAGCCCGCCATGTCAAAGCACCGCTGAACAAGGGAATCACCGCCATGGTGAAGACCGCTGAACAGGGCACAGCACCGCTGAACAGGGCAGAGAACCGCTGAACAGATCAGAGACCGCCATGGCAAATAACCACTGAACAAGGGAATCACCGCCATGGTGAAGACCACTGAACAGGGCACAGCACCGCTGAACAGGGCAGAGAACCGCTGAACAGATCAGAGACCGCCATGGCAAAGCACCGCTGAACAAGGAAACACCGCCACATCAAGCATCGTTATCCCATGTAAAGCTGGGACTGTGATGGTACAGGAACCGTCACGGGGAGCTAAATGCAGTGTGGGCACCATTCCCCCTCCAGAACCAGTGGAGACTGTTATCCACTTGAGAGACTGTGGCTTTGTACTCCACAGGATTGTTCAGTGGGCAAACCACCCACTGTAGGGACTTGAGAGACTGTGGCTTTGCACTCCCCAGGATTGTTCAGTGGGCAAACCACCCACTGTAGGGACTTGAGAGACTGTGGCTTTGCACTCACCAGGATTGTTCAGTGGCCAAACCACCCACTGTAGGGACTTGAGAGACTGTGGCTTTGAACTCCCCAGGATTGTTCAGTGGGCAAACCACCCACTGTAGGGACTTGAGAGACTGTGGCTTTGCACTCCCCAGGATTGTTCAGTGGGCAAACCACCCACTGTAGGGACTTGAGAGACTGTGGCTTTGCACTCCCCAGGATTGTCTAGTGGGCAAACCACCCACTGTAGGGACTTGAGAGACTGTGGCTTTGCACTCCCCAGGATTTTTCAGTGGGCAAACCACCCACTGTAGGGACTTGAGAGACTGTGGCTTTGCACCCCCCAGGATTGTTCAGTGGCCAAAACACCCACTGTAGAGACTTGAGAGACTGTGGCTTTGCACTCCCCAGGATGGTACAGTGGGCAAACCACCCACTGTAGAGACTTGAGAGACTGTGGCTTTGCACTCCCCATTATACATCAATGGGCATGGAACTCCGTCGTGGATCTGGCGTGGTGCTGTAATCCGGCTGAGGTGCCCCCCCCTTACCTTCCCCCTGAGGTGCCTGTTGTATTTCGATCTGATGCCCCAGCAGTGTCCTCTCCGTTTGTGGACAGGTATCTCTTGTGGGCCTCGCCCATGCATTTTTGGACCAGTGGTGCACGGACATTGATATGTGCATACCTGCACTGTTTCTCGTCATGTATATACTTTTGAATGTGTATATATATACCTGTATATATTTGGTAACTGTATTTTGATACATTACAATTTTTCGTCTGATTTCCTTTGGTCTTTGCATTCTTCCGGGGGGGTTGTGGGTTGGTACTGTGATGTTTTGACATGCATAGCTGTGTGTGTTATAATGTGCGAGGGTGGGGGTGGGGGTGTTTCGTGTGTGTGTCCCTGACTTTTGCCTTCCCCCTCCCCTATGTCGTAGGTGCAGTACTCACCGTTGACTTCGCCGCCGCCGTTGCTGGTGTTCATAAATGAGCAGGAAGACAAGGGCAGGTAGGATTTGTAATTCCGGCTCCATGGTGTCCTCCTTCCTCGTGGAGTGTATAGAAGGTGAGCGTTTTCCCATTGCAAAAGCTGTTTCCGCCGTGTTTTTATCCATGGTGAATCCGCCCCGGAAAAGGTGGCGGATTGGCGGGTTGTGATACTGTGGGCGGTACATTGTCTTCCGCCTGTCTGTTGGCGGTGACCGCCGCGCTCTTTGTCTGTACCGCTGTGGCGGTCAGAGTGTTAAAGTTTCCGCCACGGTCATGATTCCCTTTTTTTGTCCGCCGGCCTGTTTGCGGTATTACCGCTGCTTTAACACCGTCCGCCAGGGTTGTAATGACCCCCAATGTCTCCTGGTGAGGGGCTGGTGACCACCATATCATCAGGGATGGCAGCCACATGCTCCACAGTCACCACCGCCACTCTGACCGCCACCTGCACTGCCGCTGCCACAACGTCAGGCTGCAGCATCCTCCCCGAGGATCAGACATCTGAGACTGCCAGTTACGGTATGGTGTCACCATCCACTGCAACAGTCACTTGCACCACGGCCAGCACTGGCAGCATCTCCGCCACAGCCACCGTCACCTGCACCACCATCAGCACCGCCACGTGCACAGCCGATGCCACTCCGTTGGATGTCAGCCCCATCCCCAGTGTGCAGCCATCAGAGTCTGCAGGTGACGTCCTGGACCCTGGACACGCCACTTGAGACACCACCTCCAGCACTGACACGAACCAGCAATTGGCAGCCTAAGTCGCCGCAGGATGGAGTGTGGGTCTGCCTCCATGGAGTATTATGCTACCTGTTCCAGGTACATCGCGTGGCTGAGACACCCAGGTGAGACAAAGTCAACTGCCACACCCCAGGTGCAGCATCACTGGGCACAAAGCCCCCTCCAGAACCAGTGGAGAAAAGCATCCACTAACCCAATCCTTGGCAGGATGAAGCAGACCAGGCACAAAGCCCCCTCCAAAACCAGTGGAGAGATGCATCCACTGACCCAGTCCTTGGCAGGATGAAGCACTCTGGGCACAAAGCCCCCTCCAGAACTTGTGGAGAAAAGCATCCACTGACCCAGTCCTTGGCAGGATGAAGCACTCTGGGCACAAAGCCCCCTCCAGAACCAGTGGAAAGATGCATCCACTAACCCAGTCCTTGGCAGGATGAAGCACTCTGGGCACAAAGCCCACTCCAAAACCAGTGGAGAATCCATCCACTTGGAGACTGTGACCTTGCAGTCCCCAAGACCACTTGAGAGACTTGAGAGACTGTGGCTTTGCACTCCCCAGGACCAAGCAATGGGCAAACTACCCACTTGAGAGACTTGAGAGACTGTGGCTTTGCACTCCCCAGGAGCAAGCAGTGGGCAAACAACCCACTTGAGAGACTTGAGAGACTGTGGCTTTGCACTCCCCAGGACCAAGTGGTGGGCAACCCACTCACTTGAGAGACTGGCTTTGCACTCCCCAGGAGCAAGCAGTGGGCAAACCACCCACTTGAGAGACTGTGGCGTTGCACTCCCCAGGACCAGGCAGTGGGCATGGAGCCCCCTCGAGGAGCAGTGGCGTCGTACCATCATCCGGCTGAGGTGCCTCCACTTCCCCCTGAGGAGTCTGTTTTTTTTTTACCTGATGCCCCTGCAGTGTTCTCTCCATTTTGAGGCAGGTGTCATGTGTGGGCTTCGCCCATGCTTTTTGGGACCACTGGTCCACGGACATTTCGTGGGGCAGTGTACGGACTTGTGTACTTGCTGTAAATATTTGTGTATATTGATTATTTGCTGTTCTCTTGGGCTATCTGATTGTTCCAATATTTCACTAGTTAAACTCATTTTGTCTTGTCCTTGCGTTCTTCCAGGGGGTGACGGGGTGTATCTGTGATGTTATTGGATATGTGTGTGTGTGTGCGTTTTGTTGTGGGTGGGGGTCACTCTCTTTTCCCTCATCCCCTCCACTGTGTGCTAGGTTCAGTACTCACCGTCGTCGTCTCCCTGCCGCCGCCTTCTTTCCACTTCGTGGTGTATTAATAGATACAGCAACATGGGTAGGATCACCCATAATAATATCTGCAACCCACCATCTCATTAAGGCATTTCTGAAAAATTACCATGGAAGTATTTTTAACCTATTTTTGTGTAGTGCAGATCAAGCAACCACGATCATCAGATTCCAAAACCATGGTCACCACTTCTGTAACACCTTGTGCACCCCAGACACTGTAGCTCCAGAAAAGCCAAAGCAAGTAGCTGAACTGAGATGTGTTAACCGAAATCTGGAACAGCAGTGATTCAAATGAAGATATAATGAAGCTAACACTAAATATGAAATACACCATCCAAGCTAGCTAACAGCAATAGAAAGACCCAATGGGGCTTACTTCATCAAATGCAAAAAACACCAACACATCTTTAACATTCATCAGGAATAACCTAATCTAGATGCCCTGAAAGCAGTCCATGTGCATTGTGAAGACCAACTGGAGTTTTTCAAATTCGGAATTGATTGAACGTCCAATATTCTGAAACCACCCCACCACAAATACAAACTGCGTTTTCCTTATTTTATTGTCTGGAGACTGCCAAACCTATCTGTATGGCGACCAAGATAAAAAAAATCAAATTTGTTCGGAAACTTCTACACAGATTCCTACTTCAAACAAACCCTCCATTCTCTCACAGTATATATATATAACGTGATAAAAACATATATGTGCTCGAAAGCTATTCTCAGCTCTCAGAAACATGCCAGCAAAAGTTCCTCCTAAAATCAAAATTTCTGACCCCAGGATCCTGTTGAACTCAAGGACAAACTACCACTTAAACTATTCCTCTTTTCTCCCAGTAATATCAAGCAAAGGGATGTGACTAGACAACTCCAAGAGGATAGAGAGCTAAATTGGTTCTGCCATGATTGTCAGTCTAGAATGAGGTCATCTGGGAGCCTGGAATCATTCGTAGCTATCATAAAAGAGGACCTTCTGCTTTCCACAGACAAAGACAAGAAAGATACCTTTTTTGCTCCTCGACCTGTAAACAGTGGCAGGAATATCTGCATCAGTTCTCTCCTGAATTCTTTCTTTTCTTCCCAACTGCAGCAAAAAGATGGGATTGGGTCAGTGAGATGTCAATATGTCCTGTGCTCTATACTGTTCTCAAAGGGTCAGTCCTCATTCTTATGTTTAATATCTATGTGTATTACTTGATTCAATATCTCAAACATTATATAGTCAAACTCCAACTGTATTCACATTTGGCTAGACAAATATCCACGCAATTTCACTACCTAATGTTTGGACAATGAATCATATACTCCAAAGGGTGAAGAAGATCTAACAAGACTCCACAAACATGATGACTATAAGCCTGAAAACTCTGCACTGACCTCTGATAGCATCACATTCACGGTCCTCTGAACCAGTAACAAGCCCTCTTGGAGCACAGAAAAAGAATACCTACAGACAATGGACCCAGACATCACCCCAGCCAGAAACTTCCAATCATTGTCTTCCCACCTCCTCTATCAACAATCTTACAGAGTGAAATCATAGGGCCTCAGTCTGTGGAATGCCCTCAATCTACCCTTGAGTAGGGCAGACATCCAAGAGATCAAGTGGGGGGATCCCAGGTCACACCTCACCCCCAAGACAATGAGGGACCTGGACTCAGTGACAGTGGGCACACGGTTCAGGGGATACAGGCACAGCCCAACAGGGACACTGGGAGGACTGCTGTGTGCCAGGGGAGGACAGGATGAGGGAACCGACTATCCAGGAGGCACTCTCCGAGACCCTGGGAGCCTACCAACATTCCCAGGAAATGATGGGCCAGATCCTAGACAACGTGCAGGAGAACAGGCGACTGCAGGAGGAACAGTATCAGGGGATCAGGGAGGACTTGTAGGCCATCAACAACACCCTGATCTCCATAGCAGGGGTGCTGGCAGACATGGGCAATATCATGAGGGAGGCAACAGCAGACCAACAGGCCTCTACTACTAGCCAGTCCATTGACCAGCCCTCCACTTCTGCTGCCACTAATGGGCAGGAGGGCCCACCACAGGACTCACAGGCCACAAGCATCCCTCCCCACACAGAAGGTGAACCACCCCGCAAACGTTCCCTGCGACTCAGGCAGAAGCCAAAGGCACTTGCCAAGACCACCGTCAGGAAATGAGACTCTCCTGACTGCCCCCCTTGTGTCTCACACTGTCACCTTGTCCACTTTGAACTCCCTATGCTCCCTTTCCTATGGCCACTTGGACACTGCATCTGTGCTACAAACAGACTGGAACAATATCCTGGACTTTCCTCCATCATCACCCCATTCCATTGCACTTTCTCCTCAATTTTTAGCACTACAATAAACACTCTTGGACACTACTCGACTACTTGTATGTGATGTGTTGAAAATGTGTATTCATGGAAACAGTTACATCCAATGCAAATTTACTGTACATTGCGAGATTATAGAAATAATGACCTGTAGTAGCTGGCTGTAGTCAGCACATCAGTACACAGTTGTTATATCACCAACATCTGCAATATGACAAACCATAGGTGACAGTAAGTAGAGGTAAAAGGAAGTGAATGCCATCTTCCCACAGCCACACAGAATACACCAATAGTCATCAAAATGTTAATCTACACTGTTTTACCTGTGTATCATTGGAAGTACTGACGGATTACTGATGTTCTGTTGTCCTCATCCTCATCTTCAGCATCTTCATCTTCACTGTCCTCAGAGGACCCTGTCACAGGGGAATCTCCAGGCTCCTCCTCCTGCAGAAAAGGTCCATGGCAGCTGAGGGCCAGGCTGTGCAACATGCAGCATGCCACTACTATCTGGCAGACCTTCTCAGGTGAGTAGCACAGGGATCCACCTGTCAGATGGAGGAACCTGAACCTGGCCTTCAGGAGGCTGAAAGTTCTCTTGATGATCCGTCTGGTTCACCCATGTGCCCCATTATAACATTCTTCAGCCCTTTTCCTGGCATTCCTCACAGGGGTCAGCATCCAAGATAGGTTTGGGTAGCCAGAGTCACCTGCAAGTATTGAGGGACAACATTTAGCCACACATAGGTGGTCATTACAACCCTGGCGGACGGTGTGAAAGCTGCGGTAATACCACAAACAGGCTGGCGGACAAAAAAAGGGAATTATGACTGTGGCGGAAACCGCCAACATAGACAGCCACTTTAACACTCCGACCGCCACGGCGGCACAGACAAGCAGCGCAGCGGTCACCGCCAACAGACAGGCGGAAGACAATGTACCGCCCACAGTATCACAACCCGCCAATCCGCCACCTTTTCCGGGGCAGATTCACCTTGGATAAAAACACGGCGGAAACAGCTTTTGCAATGGGAAAACGCTCACCTTAACAGACTCCACGAGGAAGGAGGCCACCATGGAGCCCGAATTACAAATACTCCCTGCGCTTGTCTTCCTGCTCCTCTACGATCACCAGCAACGTAGGCGCTGAAGACAACGGTGAGTACTGTACCTACGACATAGGGGAGGCAAAAGTCAGGGGGACACACATGCAACACCCCCAACCCGACCCTCACCCACTACAACACACACACCAATGCATTTCCAAACAGCACAGTAACAACCCACAACCCCCCCGGAAGAATGCAAAGACAAAAGGAAATCAGTTCAAACATTGTAATGTATCAAAATACAGTAACCAACTATATACAGATATATATAAACATTCGAAAATCATACATCACAAGTAGTACTGCAGGTATGCACATATCAATGTCCGTGGACCACTGGGCCCAAAAAGCATGGGCGAGGCCCACACTAGATACCTGTCCACAAACGGAGAGAACACTGCAGGGGCATCAGATAGAAATACAACAGGCACCTCAGGGGGAATGGAAGGGGGGGCACCTCAGCCGGATGAGTGCAAAGCCAGATCCACGACGGGGCTCCATGCCCATTGATGTATCCTGGGGAGTGCAAAGCCACAGTCTCTCAAGTCTCTACAGTGGGTAGGTTGCCCACTGTACCATCCTGGGGAGTGCAAAGCCACAGTCTCTCAAGTCTCTACAGTGGGTGGTTTGCCCACTGTACAATCCTGGGGATTGCAAAGCCACAGTCTCTCAAGTCTCTACAGTGGGTGGTTTGTCCACTGTACCATCCTGGGGAGTGCAAAGCCACAGTCTCTCAAGTCTCTACAGTGGGTGGTTTGCCCACTGTACCATCCTGGGGATTGCAAAGCCACAGTCTCTCAAGTCTCTACAGTGGGTGGTTTGCCCACTGTACCATCCTGGGGAGTGCAAAGCCACAGTCTCTCAAGTGGATGCAGGTCTCCACTGGTTCTGGAGTGGGAATGGTGCCCAACGCATAACGCTCCCCGTGATGGTCCCAGTCCCGTCACTGTCCCAGCTGCTCATGGGCTAACGATGCTTGATTTGGCGGTGCTTTGCCCTGTTCAGCGGGCTTCACCATGGCGGTCTTTGCCCTGTTCAGCGGTGCTTGCCTTTGCTGTCTCTGACCTGTTCAGTGGTGCTTTGCCATGGCGGTCTTTGCCCTGTTCAGCGGTGCTTTGCCCTGCTCAGCAGTCTTCACTTTGATGTCTTTGCCCTGTTCAGCGGTCTTCACCATGGCGGTCTTTGCCCTGTTCAGCGGTGCTTGTCTTTGCTGTCTCTGACCTGTGCAGCGGTGTGTGGTATTATGGTCCCTTAGTGCCCAGCGGGACTGTGGCTGCAGGGGCCCTCCAGGTCACTGACTCTGGCGGTGGTCTCCGGACCAGTGACGATACTGCTGCCCTCCAGGGCACTGACTCTGGCGGTGGTCTCCTGACCAGTGACAATACTGCTGCCCTCCAAGGCCTGACGGTGACGATACTGCTGCCCTCCAGGGCACTGACTCTGGCGGTGGTCTCCTGACCGGTGACGATACTGCTGCCCTCCAAGGCACTCACTCTGGCGGTGGTCTCCTGACCGGTGACGATACTGCTGCCCTCCAAGGCACTGACTCTGGTGGTGGTCTCCTGACCAGTGACGATACTGCTGCCCTCCAAGGCACTGACTCTGATGGTGGTCTCCTGACCAGTGACGATACTGCTGCCCTCCAGGGCACTGACTCTGGCGGTGGTCTCCGGACCAGTGACGACAGTGCTGGCAGTGGTGTCCCGGCCGGCGGGGAGGATGGCAGCCTTCTCCGCAGTGCTGCTCTTACCAGAATTTGGAGACTTCTTCTGCCCCTTCAACACCCTGGGAGGAGTCACAGCTGACTCGGCACGCCCCCCAGGACCCTTGTGAGCTGTTTTTCTAGCAGGAGTCTTCACCCTCTCCCGACAGCCACTTTCCAACTTAAGGTGCTTTACAGGGGGTGGACTGGCAGTCCTTTGGCTCCATGTCACACTGGCTGCCCTGGTGGCCGGTGCACTCCACACACCTTTAAAACGCACCACTGGTACCGGACTTTTTTTGGCTGAGGTGCTACTACGGGACCTATGAATTGGAGGGGTGGGGGTGGTGGGAAAGAGCTCAAAGTTGCTGATATTTTGGGTTCAATATTTTATTTGTGATATCTGCCAAATTGTGCTGTGACGCAGTTAGGTGCCATGCCATGTGCCCCCCTGAAATGGCGGCTGCCTGACCTGTAAGGAGGGACAAGGGGAAATGAGGTAACTGTGCTGGCGTTGTGCAGCATCGCGGTAGGCGGTCGAAGACCGCCACGCAATTTAGCATTGGTTATCATTGGGCCCTATTGGGTTCCAGGAGCCAATGACGATGTACGCCGGCGGTGACGGTACACACCGCCGCGGACGTGACCGCCATTTTCTATCTGTTTACTCACTTGATACCTGACCTTCAACAGGAGAGGACCTACACTGCAAGTGCTACTGTGACCTGAGTCCGGAAGCGACAATGGCTACAGTGTCTGGGGAAAGGGCCCCTGCCTTCACCACGGAGTAGTTGGACAAACTGGTGGGGTCCTCCTCAAGTACACGCTACTCTACGGTCCTCCAGACAAGCAGGTGAGTACACTGTGAGCATGATACGTGGGAAATGCCTGTTTTGAGTGGTGTGGATGGAAGATGCATGTGGGGGGGTCTGATGCCTGCATGTGAGGATGGTTAGTGTATGTTCGTCAGGGCATGGGTGGGAACTGGTGGGCAATGAGTATGATGGTCCGGACAGGAGAGTAATTTCCTTTCATCCTGTACCTTTCCTCTAGGTCAGAGCCCACGAGAAGAAGGGTATTTGGTGTGCCATCGCCAAGGAAGTGTGGACCCTGGGGGTCTATCATAGACGGAGAACCCACTGCCGCAAGAGATGGGAGGACCTGCGCCGCTAGAGCAAGAAGACGGCGGAGGCCCAGTTGGGGCTGACCTCACAAGTGGAAGGGGTGCCCATCGCACCATGACCACCCTGAAGTTCTGGATCCTGGCGGTGGCATATCCGGAGTTGGATGGGCGCTTGAGGCCATCACAGCAGCCACAAGGCGGTGAGTACAGTGTCATAAGCTGACTATGCGCGCTTCACGAAGAGTCTGGGTGGGGGATGTGGGCTGTGAGTTCCCCTATGCCAGGGCGAACTTGGTAGGGTAGGTCCCTTGTTGGGCAGGCTCTGAGGCGCTCCAACCCCAATAGTGTTAGTGGGCAACTACAACTTGGCAGTCTCTTGTGGGTTCCAGGTGTGCAGCAAATGGTGTTAGGCATAGTACCCCATGGGCTGGTGAATTTCCTACTAACTGCTAGTGCATGGCCTACTGCATAGGGCTGCTCCCTGTGTGTTGTGTCAGTCCGCCAACGGTAGTGGTGTTGCTGGCATTGACCACGTGTGTCCTCTATCTTTTCCCCCCTTCTTGTTTTGTCACCCTGCCCTTGTGTGCATTAGCATCATCTGCCAGAGGAGCAGAGGCACCGGCAACGGAAGGAGCTGCATCCCACATGGCCCTGAAGGGTGAATCTACGGAGTCTGAAGGCACCAATGGGACAGAGGGCGAAGAGAGCTCCATGACGGGGACAGGAGGGGACACCAGCGACAGCGACTCCTCCTCTGATGGAAGCTCCCTGGCGGTGGCGGGCACCTTTGTGCCCACCCCAACAACAGGTACAGCCGCCACCCCCCCACCAGCACTGCCCTCCCAGCAGCCCCTCAGCGTGTTTCCTGTGCCCACTCACCCAGGAGGGTGGGCATCTCCTTCGCCCCAGGCATCTCAGGCCCTGCCCCAGTCAGCCCTGCTGCCCTCAGTGAGGAGGCTATTGACATCCTGAGATTCTTCACTGTTGGGCAGTCAACCATTCTGAATGCCATCCAGGGTGTCGAGAGGTATTTGCAACAAACAAATGCATACCTGGAGGGCATTCATTCTGGCGTGGCGGCCCAACAGAGAGCATTTCAGGCTCTGGCCTCAGCACTGATGGCAGCCATTGTCCCTGTGTCTTGCCTCCCCCTTCCAACTTCCACTACCCAGACCCAATCCCCTCTACCTCAGCCTATCCCAAGCACACCATCAGACCAGCATGCACACACAACAACACACAAAAGTGGCTCAGGCAACCACACATCCCACAGGCACTCACACAAGCACCATACCAATGCAGACACACCAACATCCACTGCCTCCACTGTGTCCCCCTCCTCCACGTCCTCGACCTCCCTCCCAGTATCGCTTCCACTCACACCTGCATGCACTACATCCTCAGCCACTACCTCCATCACCTGCACACCCAGCGCAACACACCGCTCACGTGTAATCACCACCCCCACTACCATTCACACGTCCCATGTGTCCTCTTCCAGTGTGTCTGTGAGCCCTCCTCCCAAAGAACACATATGCAGGCACACACCCACTCAACAGCCATCCACCTCACAACAGCCTCCAACCCATGCACCTTCACCCAAACTCAGCAGACACACACCTCCTACAGCTACTACCTCTTCCTCCACTCCCAAACCCCCTCTATCTTCCCGTCCCAATATGTCAAAAAAACTTTTCCTAGCTATCTTTGACCTCTTCCCTACACCTGCCCCCCCCGTCCTTCCCCTAGGGCCAGGATGTCTAGATCCCAGCCCAGCACCTCAGCCACAAAATCTGCATCCGCTGTGGTTCCTGCTTCTCCAGTACGGTCTAAGGGGGCACCCGTCAGAGCTGCCAGTGTGCCACCGACAGAAAAGAAGGACCACCCTATTCCACCACCTGCAAAGGTCAAAAAGGGGCAGTCACACCACCCACCCAGCAAAGCCTCACCCAAACACTGAGTGGACAGTGCAAAGGTCCCTGCAGCGACTGTCAAGATGGGGAAGGGCCACAAGCCAAAGGGCACATCACTTCTGGGAACAATGGCCCTCATTACAACATTGGCGGTAAAAGGCGCTTACCGCCGTGCAGAAGACCGCCAAAACACCGCCGCGGCCGCGGAATTCCACCACAGCTATTATGACCCACATCTCGGAATCCGCCGAAATTCAGACACCCACACAAGACCGCCACACCAAAGGTCAGTGATAAACTGGCGAAAACAAATCCTCCACCGTCACGCCAACAGAAACACGCCCATGCTATCACGACACACGAATCCACGCGGCGGTCTTTTAACCACGGTATTCCATTGGCGGTACACACCGCCGCGCTCAAAATACACACACATCTCCAAAACACCGCCACATTGGACAATTCAAAATACACACACCTGATACACATACAAACACCACTCCCACACAACCAACACAATATAAAACACACACCCACATCACCCACAAACCCCTACGACAACAAATTAGAGACGAAGGCCAGATAGACAGAGAGCACAGCAACTGAGAACCCCACCACACAGAGGCACACAACACCATCATCCATACAACATTACACGCACAATATACCACACACCACTACACATCACCACACACATCAACACTTACACCACTCCACACATCACCCACACCACCTCATGTCACGCCAAAGACACCCCAGGTTTTCCGAGGAGGAGCTCAGGGTCATGGTGGAGAACATCCTACGGGTAGAGCCACAGCTATTTGGCTCACAGGTGCAGCACACATCCATAGCCAGGAAGATGGAGCTATGGCAAAGAATCGTGGACAGGGTCAACGCTGTGGGACAGCATCCAAGAAATCGGAAGGACATCAGGAAGAGGTGGAACGACCTACGGGGGAAGGTGCGTTGAGTGGTCTCCAGGCACAACATCGCGGTACAGCGGACTGGCGGCGGACCTCCACCTCCTCCCCCACAACTAACAACATGGGAGGAGCAAGTCTTGACCATCATGCATCCAGAGGGCCTCGGAGGAGTCGGTGGAAGAATGGACACTGGTAAGTTAAATCTCAACTATTATATCCCCCACCCTACCTGCATGCCATCACACACCCCCACCCTCACCCCCTCCCCTATCACTCTATCTCCTCACTAATGTACTCATAACACAAACCACCCATCCCAACATCAAGCCCGCATGCAAAAACAAAGCATGGTCAGCCCTCACCAAAGCATGCTCACTGCACATACCCATAACAACCCCCTAACCATCATCACACAAACCCACACACCGGAATGCTTGCACTGGGGTACACAAACACCCACCCATTGCACACCATTACTCACACACATGCACTAATCATGCTCTTATATCACTGCAGGACCACTACGGAACGTCACCCCACCGGAGGGTCCAGACATCTCCACTCCACCCACAGAAGAGGCCCACAGTGACGACAGCAGCTCTGCCCTACTGGATCCTGATGACCAGCCCGGACCATCGTGGGCCTCGGGACAGTTGGTTCCCCTTGCACAGGCACAGCCCAACACTGACCTTCCACCCTCTGGTAACACCAGCACAGCACCCACCCAGCGGGCCCATACCTCCCTACCCAGGACACGTCAATCAGCGGTGTGTCCACCACTACAGGGAACCCAGGATAACCCACCACCCCAACAACAACAGGGACCTGGGGGCAGTGGTAGTGGGCACACGGTCCAGGGGACGGAGGCACAGGAACACAGGGGAACTGGGAGGGCTGCTCTGCGACAGGGGGTGGACAGGCCCAGGGAACCCACTCTCCACGAGGCCCTCTCCTCCATCATGGGAGCATACCACCACTCCCAGGAGACGATGGCAACAGTACTGGCCAAATTTCAGGAGACCCAGCGCCTGCAGGACGAACTGTATTTGGGGTTCAGGGAGGAGCTCAGAACCATCAGCTCCGCCCTGGGCACCATCGTAGGGGTGCTGAAGGACATACAAAAGACCATGAGGGACACCGTGGCACTCCGAGGGGCACCTGACACTAGCCAGGACGATGAACTGCCCACCACCTCTGCCGGCGCTAGTGGACAGGACGCCCCGCCACAGGACCACCACACCAGCACCCCACCCCCTGCAGGCGGACAACCACCACGCAAGCGGTCCCTGAGATCCAGGAACAGGACAGAGCAAGATGGCAAGACCCCCGCCGGGAAATGAGACCACCTTGATTGTCCTCCCACTGTCTCACTTTGTTACCCTGTCCCGATTGGAACTGCCCCATCTCCACTTCCTATGCCCATATGGGCAGTGCACCTGTGTGACAAATGGACTGGACTCTGCCATGGACATTCCTCCACCGTCCCCCATCACCATATCACTACCCCCCTCCATTTTTGAGCACTGAAATAAACACCCTTGAACCACAAAACAATCTGGAGTCAGTCTGTGATTTGGTAAATATGTATAATCAATGACAGTGTCAACATGCTGTCCAATTTTATAGCCAACATACCTATATCACACATCACAAGTCCTTGAAGGATGCAAGCAGATGACACACGTTGCTAACCACACCTGTGAAACCGTAATGGAAAGGTACAACTCAGTGACCAAATACTGCTATGAACTGACAGACAGGATAGAGGTAGAAGTGTGAAAGTGAATGTAATGGTAAAAAGAAAACTGTTCTCACCTGTGTGTCACTGGAAATACTGCTGTATGACTGACTCCCTGTTGTCTATATCTTCTTCCTCAGCGTCCTCCTCATCACTGTCCACAGGCTCCACAGCTGCCACAACACCGCCATCTGGACCATCCTCCTGCAGAAAAGGCACCTGGTGTCGCAAAGCAAGATTGTGAAGCATCGAGCAGGCGATGATGATCTGGCACACCTTCCTTTTGAGTAGAATAGGGAATCACCTGTCATATGCTGGCACCTGAACCTGGCCTTCAGGAGGCCGAAGGTGCGTTTGATCACCCTCCTAGTTCACCCATGGGCCTCATTGTAGTGTTCCTTTGCCCTTGTCCTGGGATTCCTCACTGGGGTCAATAGCCAGGACAGGTTGGGGTAACCAGAGTCCCCCAATAGCCACACCCGGTGCCTCTGGAGTTGACCCATCATATAAGGGATGCTGCTATTGCGCAGGATGTAGGTGTCATGCACTGAGCCAGGGAACATAGCATTTACCTGGGAGATGTAGTGGTCTGCCAAACATACCATCTGTACATTCATGGAATGATAACTCCTCCGGTTCCTGCACACCTGTTCACTCCTGTGGGGGGGGGACCAGAGCTACATGGGTGCCATCAATAGCACCTATGATGTTGGGGATATGTCCAAAAGCATAGAAGTCACCTTTCACTGTTGGCAAATCCTTCACCTGAGGGAAAACGATGTAGCTCCTTACGTGTTTCAGCAGGGCAGACAACACTCTGGACAACACGTTTGAAAACATAGGCAGGGACATCCCTGATGCCATGGCCACTGTTGTCTGAAACGATCCACTTGCAAGGAAATGGAGCACTGACAGCACCTGCACTTGAGGGGGGATTCCTGTGGGATGGCGGATTGGTGACATCAGGTCTGGCTCCAACTGGGTACACAGTTCCTGGATAGTGGCACGGTCAAACCTGTAGGTGATGAGTAAATGTCGCTCCTCCATTGTCATCAGGTCCACCAGCGGTCGGTACACCGGAGGATTCCGCCATCTTCTCAAATGTCCAAGCTGACGGTGCCTAGGAAGGACAACAGAGACAACAGAGTCAACAAAATCCCAGGTATGTATCCACAGATACACAGAACACGACACCAAAGACAAAAATTCTTCCTGTATGTGTGTTGAGTATAGGCCCTGGTATGTGTGACGCAATCGCAAATTAAGCCATGTGGACCCCTGAAATGGCGGCTGCCTGACCTCTAAACTGGGACAGTGGGATGTGAGGTAACTGCGCTGGCATTGTACACCGTTGCGGTAGGCGGTCGTAGACCACGGCGCAATGCTGCATTGGTTAACATTGGACCCTATGGGTCCCAGGAGCCAATGATGAAGTGCGCCGGCGGTGATGATACGCACCGCCGCGGACGTCACCGCCGCGGACGTGACCGACATTTTCTATCTGTTCAATCACTGGATACCTGATCTTCGACAGGAGAGGACCTACACTGCAAGTGCTGCTGTGACCTCGGTCTGGAAGAGACAATGGCTGCTGCGTCTGGGGAACGGGCCCCTGCCTTCACTGCTCAGGAGTTGGAGAAGCTCGTGGACGGGGTCCTCCCCCAGTACACGCTATTCTACGGTCCTCCAGACCAACAGGTAGGTACACAGGGAGCACGTTGTATGTGCTATGCCTGGGTGGAGAGGGCTGGTTGTAAGAGGGAAGGGGGCAGAGTGCAATCAACATGAATGAGTGTGAATGCATGTGCCACATGGCAAGGGCAGGGATGGGGGCCACTCACTTCGACGGTGGAGTTGGTAATGACTTCTCTTCTTCCCCTGTACATGTCATGTAGGTCAGCACCCACCAGAAGAAGGACATTTGGCGTGCCATTGCCAAGGACGTCTGGACCCTGGGGCTCCACCAGAGACAGGGCACCCACTGCCATAAAAGATGGGAGGACATTCGGCTCTGGAGCAAGAAGACGGCGGAGGCTCAGTTGGGGATGGCCTCCCAACGTGGGAGGGGTGCCCGTCGCCCCATGACCCCCCTGATGTTCCGGACCCTGGCGGTGGCCTACCCTGAGTTGGATGGGTGCTTGAGGGCATCACAGCAGACACAAGGGGGTGAGTAAACTATAATTCTGGGGACTTTGCACGCAGTTGAGGGATCTAGGTGTGGGAGGAGGGCTGTGGGTTTCCCTAGGCCAGGGCAACTTCCATAGGCTAGAGCCCCTCCATAATGCAGGCCATGTGGCACTCCACCCCACCGCAGTAGAGTGCCAAGTACAGGTATACTTGCCCCTGTGGCTTCCATGTGTGCAGATGTCCACCATAGCCATGTAGGCCATATCCCAGGAATTGCATCTGTAGAGGCCAGGAGCACGGTGTAATGCAGGGGGCTGCTGTGTCTGTATTGTCCGCCAACTGTAGCGGTATGCCATGCACTCAACCTGTCTTTCTTCTGTCGTCGTCCCCCCCTTTTTCTGCTCTCCCTGTTCTTTTCTGCATCAGCATCATCAGGCGGAGGTACAGTGGCACCGGAGCACGAGGGAGCTGCATCCCACATGGCCATGGAGGGCCACAACACGTCTCAGAATGCAAAAGTGGGACGGAGGGCGAGGGGAGCTTCATGTCGGGCACCGGATCACCAACCAGCGACACGGACTCGTCCGCCGATGGGAGCTCCCTTGTGGTGGTGGCACCATCTGTGCCCCCCACTTCTACAGGTACAGCCGCCACCTCCCCTACCAGCACCGCCCTCCCAGCAGCCCCTCAGCGTTCGCCCCGTGCCCGCTCAACTAGGAGGGTGGGCATCACCTTCGCCCCAGGCACCTCAGCCCCTGCCCCTGTCACCCCTGCTGCCCTCAGTGAGGAGGCAATTGACCTCCTCAGGTCACTCACTGTTGGGCAGTCTACCATTGTGAATGCCATCCAGGGTGTAGAAAGGGAGTTGCAACACGGTAATGCATTCATGGAGGGCATTCATTCTGGTCAGGCTGCCCTTCATCGAACCCTGCAATCTTTGGCCTCAGCACTGATGGCAGCCATTGTCTCTGTGTCTAGACTCCCCCCTCCAACTTCCTCCACCCAGACCCAGTCCCCTGTACCCCAGCCTATCCCAAGCACACCAACAGACAAGCATGCACACACCTCAACACACAAAAGTAGCTCAGGCAAACATAGGCACCACACATCCCACAGGCACTCACACAAGCATCAGACACATACAGACACAGCAACATCGACTGCCTCCACTGTGTCCCCCTCCTCATCGTCTCCCTCCTCCCTCCCAGTGTCGTCTACACTCTCACCTGCATGCACTACATCTACAGGCACTAGGACTCGCACCAGAACACCCAGCACCACACCCCGCTCACCTGCACTCACCACCCCCACTCCCATTTACACATCCCCTGTGTCCTCTCCCAGTGTGTCTGTGACGCCCCCTCCCAAAGTACACAAACGTGGGCACCCACAAACCCAACATCCATCCACCTCACGAAAGCCTCCAGTACCTGCACCTGCACCTGCACCCAAAA
This sequence comes from Pleurodeles waltl, assembly GCF_031143425.1. Classification (NCBI taxonomy): domain Eukaryota; kingdom Metazoa; phylum Chordata; class Amphibia; order Caudata; family Salamandridae; genus Pleurodeles; species Pleurodeles waltl. Next base: position 777,255,029 of record NC_090445.1, read on the forward strand.
CACCTAAAGTGACACCTCCTACAACCACCTCCTCTTCCTCCACTCCCAGACCCCCTCCAGCGACCCATCCCAGTGTTCGTCATAAACTCTCCCTCAGCAAGGTTGACCTCTTTGCCCCATCCGCACCCCTCCAATTCATAAGTCCCGTAGTAGCGTCTCAGCCAAAAAGACTCCAGTACCAGTGGTGCGTATTGCAGGTGTGTGGAGTGCACCGGCCACCAGGGCAGGCAGTGTGACACGGAGCCAAAGCACTGCCAGTCCACCCCCTGTAAAGCATCTAAAGTTGGAAAGTGGCCGACGGGACAGGGTGAAGACTCTGGGCGGCAAAACTGCTCACAAGGGTCCCAGGGGGATTGCAAAGTCAGCTGTGACTACTCCAAAGGTGGTGAAGGGCCAGAGGAAGTCTGCACAGTCTAGTAAGAGAAGCACGGCGGAGAAGGGCGCCATCCTCCCCGGTGGCCAGGACGCCACTGCCAGCACCGTTGTCACTGGTCAGGAGACCACCGCCAGAGTCATTGCCCAGGAGGGCACAAGTATCGTCACTGGTCAGGAGACCACCACCAGAGTCATTGCCCAGGAGGGAACAAGTATTGTCACTGGTCAGGAGACCACCGCCGGAGTCATTGCCCAGGAGGGAACAAGTATCGTCATTGGTCAGGAGACCACCGCCATAGTCATTGCCCAGGAGGGCACAAGTATCGTCACTGGTCAGGAGACCACCGCCGGAGTCAGTGCCCAGGAGGGCCCCGGCTGCCACGGCCCCACTGGAAAATGAGGGACCATCATGCCACACACCAATTCACAGGTCAGAGCCCGCCATGGCAATGCACCGCTGAACAAGGGAATCACCGCCATGGTGAAGACCGCTGAACAGGGCACAGCACTGCTGAACAGGGCAGAGAACCGCTGAACAGATCAGAGACCGCCATGGCAAAGAACCACTGAACAAGGGCATCACCGCCATGGTGAAGACCGCTGAACAGGACACAGCACCGCTGAACAGGGCAGAGAACCGCTGAACAGATCAGAGACCGCCATGGCAAAGCACCGCTGAACAAGGAAACACCGCCACATCAAGCATCGTTATCCCATGTACAGCTGGGACTGTGATGGTACAGGAACCGTCACGGGGAGCTAAATGCAGTGTGGGCACCATTCCCCCTCCAGAACCAGTGGAGACTGTTATCCACTTGAGAGACTGTGGCTTAGTACTCCACAGGATTGTTCAGTGGGCAAACCACCCACTGTAGGGACTTGAGAGACTGTGGCTTTGCACTCCCCAGAATTGTTCAGTGGGCAAACCACCCACTGTAGGGACTTGAGAGACTGTGGCTTTGCACTCACCAGGATTGTTCAGTGGCCAAACCACCCACTTTAGGGACTTGAGAGACTGTGGCTTTGAACTCCCCAGGATTGTTCAGTGGGCAAACCACCCACTGTAGGGATTTGAGAGACTGTGGCTTTGCACTCCCCAGGATTGTTCAGTGGGCAAACCACCCACTGTAGGGACTTGAGAGACTGTGGCTTTGCACTCCCCAGGATTGTCCAGTGGGCAAACCACCCACTGTAGGGACTTGAGAGACTGTGGCTTTGCACTCCCCAGGATTGTCCAGTGGGCAAACCACCCACTGTAGGGACTTGAGAGACTGTGGCTTTGCACTCCCCAGGATGGTACAGTGGGCAAACCACCCACTGTAGAGACTTGAGAGACTGTGGCTTTGCACTCCCCAGGATACATCAATGGGCATGGAACCCCGTTGTGGATCTGGCGTGGTGCTGTCATCTGGCTAAGGTGCCCCCCCTTCCCTTCCCCCTGAGGTGCCTGTAGTATTTCGATCTGATGCCCCAGCAGTGTCCTCTCCGTTTGTGGACAGGTATCTCTTGTGGGCCTCGCCTATGCATTTTTGGACCAGTGGTGCACGGACATTGATATGTGCATACCTGCACTGTTTCTCGTCATGTATATACTTTTGAATGTGTATATATATACCTGTATATATTTGGTAACTGTATTTTGATACATTACAATTTTTTGTCTGATTTCCTTTGGTCTTTGCATTCTTATGGGGGGGTTGTGGGTTGGTACTGTGATGTTTTGACATGCATAGCTGTGTGTGTTATAATGTGCGAGGGTGGGGGTGGGGGTGTTTCGTGTGTGTGTCCCTGACTTTTGCCTCCCCCCTCCCCTATGTCGTAGGTGCAGTACTCACCGTTGTCTTCGCCGCCGCCGTTGCTGGTGTTCATAAATGAGCAGGAAGACAAGGGCAGGTAGGATTTGTAATTCCAGCTCCATGGTGTCCTCCTTCCTCGTGGAGTGTGTAGAAGTTGAGCGTTTTCCCATTGCAAAAGCTGTTTCCGCCGTGTTTTTATCCACGGTGAATCCGCCCCGGAAAAGGTGGCGGATTGGCGGGTTGTGATACTGTGGGCGGTACATTGTCTTCCGCCTGTCTGTTGGCGGTGACCGCCGCGCTGTTTGTCTGTACCGCCGTGGCGGTCAGAGTGTTAAAGTGGCTGTCTATGTTGGCGGTTTCCGCCACGGTCATGATTCCCTTTTTTTGTCCGCCGGCCTGTTTGCGGTATTACCGCTGCTTTAACACCGTCCGCCAGGGTTGTAATGACCCCCAATGTCTCCTGGTGAGGGGCTGGTGACCACCATATCATCAGGGATGGCAGCCACATGCTCCACAGTCACAACCGCCACTCCGACCGCCACCTGCACTGCCGCTGCCACAACGTCAGGCTGCAGCATCCTCCCCGAGGATCAGACATCCGAGACTGCCAGTTACGGTATGGTGTCACCATCCACTGCAACAGTCACTTGCACCACGGCCAGCACTGGCAGCATCTCCGCCGCAGCCACCGTCACCCTCACCACCATCAGCACCGCCACGTCCACAGCCGATGCCACTCCGTTGGATGTCAGCCCCATCCCCAGTGTGCAGCCATTAGAGTCTGCAGGTGACGTCCTGGACCCTGGAAACGCCACTTGAGACACCACCTCCAGCACTGACACGAACCAGCAATTGGCAGCCTAAGTCGCCGCAGGATGGAGTGTGGGTCTGCCTCCATGGAGCATTATGCTACCTGTTCCAGGTACATCGCGTGGCTGAGACACCCAGGTGAGACAAAGTCAACTGCCACACCACAGGTGCAGCATCACTGGGCACAAAGCCCCCTCCAGAACCAGTGGAGAAAAGCATCCACTAACTCAATCCTTCGCAGGATGAAGCAGACCAGGCACAAAGCCCCCTCCACAACCAGTGGAGAGATGCATCCACTGACCCAGTCCTTGGCAGGATGAAGCACTCTGGGCACAAAGCCCCCTCCAGAACCAGTGGAGAAAAGCATCCACTGACCCAGTCCTTGGCAGGATGAAGCACTCTGGGCACAAAGCCCCCTCCAGAACCAGTGGAAAGATGCATCCACTAACCCAGTCCTTGGCAGGATGAAGCACTTTGGGCACAAAGACCCCTCCAAAACCAGTGGAGAAGCCATCCACTTGGAGACTGTGACCTTGCAGTCCCCAGGACCACTTGAGAGACTTGAGAGACTGTGGCTTTGCACTCCCCAGGACCAAGCAGTGGGCAAACTACCCACTTGAGAGACTTGAGAGACTGTGGCTTTGCACTCCCCAGGAGCAAGCAGTGGGCAAACAACCCACTTGAGAGACTTGAGAGACTGTGGCTTTGCACTCCCCAGGACCAAGTGGTGGGCAACCCACTCACTTGAGAGACTGTGGCTTTGCACTCCCCAGGAGCAAGCAGTGGGCCAACCACCCACTTGAGAGACTTGAGAGACTGTGGCGTTGCACTCCCCAGGACCAGGCAGTGGGCATGGAGCCCCCTCGAGGAGCAGTGGCGTCGTACCATCATCCGGCTGAGGTGCCTCCACTTCCCCCTGAGGAGTCTGTTTTTTTTTTTACCTGATCCTGATGCCCCTGCAGTGTTCTCTCCATTTTGAGGCAGGTGTCATGTGTGGGCTTCGCCCATGCTTTTTGGGACCACTGGTCCACGGACATTTCGTGGGACAGTGTACGGACTTGTGTACTTGCTGTAAATATTTGTGTATATTGATTATTTGCTGTTCTCTTGGGCTATCTGATTGTTCCAATATTTCACTAGTTAAACTCATTTTGTTTTGTCCTTGCGTTCTTCCAGGGGGTGACGGGGTGTATCTGTAATGTTATTGGATATGTGTGTGTGTGTGCGTTTTGTTGTGGGTGGGGGTCACTCTCTTTTCCCTCATCCCCTCCACTGTGTGCTAGGTTCAGTACTCACCGTCGTCGTCTCCCTGCCGCCGCCTTCTTTCCACTTCGTGGTGTATTGATAGATACAGCAACATGGGTAGGATCTGCAATTCGGGCTCCACGGCATCCTAGTTCTCCCTTGTGTGTTGAGAGGTGAGTGGTTTCCCTTCTGTGTACCGTTTCTATCGTGCTTTTGATGGCGTTGGTACTGCCCCGGAAAGCTGGCGGATTGGTGCCTTGTAATAGTCTGGGCGGTACATTGTCTTCCGCCTGTCTGTTGGCGGTTACCGTCACAGTGTTTGTTGCTACCGCCGTGGCGGTAGGAGTGTTAAAGTGGCTATCTGTGTTGGCGGTTTCCACCATGGTCTTGATTCAATTTTTTTAACTGCCGGCCTGTTTGCGATATTACTGCCACTTTAACACTGACAGCCAGGGTTGTAATGAGGGCCTAAGTGCTAATGAAACACCAAAAAACTCCCACTAACAGCAACAACATTCTTCAAATAATTGAGGTCTTCCTATAGGCACAACCATCTGCTTGCTCCCACCCAAAGTAAATGATCTATCACAAAACCACTAGCCTCCTCAATGTCCTTACTGCAACACTATACCTTAATCTGAGAACCTCATCTCAAAATACAAATCAACACATATTTAACAGCCCTACCTCCCTCTAGCCAACTCTACCTGAACAGCCTGATAAATATTACTTCTTGCCAATTGTGAACCTATTAGCTAATCCTGACCAATAGCCTCAAAGCCCTTTCATAACATGTTGCCTCCTGAAAAGCTGCTCAGCCTTTAGGCATGCACTGTAGCACTAATGTCTCCTCTGCGACTCAAATTGTCTTAGAGCAGGATCAATAAATATATGGGGGATACAAGAATATCGTGGACAAAATATTGAAGATCAAAAGATAAGTGCATAGAAGAAGTATTGGTTTACTATTCCTAACTCCACATCGACCTTCAAGAAAGTAATACTATTGAATATTGACTTCAACAATATTGAGATACAAAAATAATGAGAACAGACTATTGAGGAGCAAAACATCGAAAGGTAAGTGCATACAGGAAGATTACCTTTTCAATCCCACAACTATGTACCTTGAAGATAAATGTACTGTGAAGGCTCATATATGTAGAGTTAGATATAGAAAATCAAGACTTACTTACCTGTCAATATTTGTTTTATATATTTTGCCATCAATGTTGTGTTCCGCTGATATTGTGGGTCTGATATTCAGGGTGTACATATCCATATATCACCAAGTTATCTGTATGTGCTGTCAGGTATAGAAAATATATACTGACCTTTTGATATTTTGGGTTCAATATTTTATTTGTGATATTTGTGTATCTCAACATTATAGCTTCAATATTTAAAGGGCATACCACAAAATCATGGCTTGAAGCTCACTGTCTAGCTGCACTCGATAATCTCATCCTTCTGAGTTTTTCTGGTGAGCAGAGAGAGCAGTAAAAGGCAGAGGTAGCACTAGAATAAGTCAATGTTTTCATCTCGACTAACATACTATTTTTTGCATCATCACAGTGCATCAACCCCAACAATTCTTAGGGTTTATGCCCCTCGAGATATACCCCCATTTTCTTTGTTGAATGTATTATAATGATACACAGCATTCAAGTCCAAGCCACCTAACCCTTGTTCCTGAGTGATTTCAACCTATGAGTTAAAAAGGATGTAGTAAAATATGCTACACATCTCCTTAAGAATATGAAACTCATAGGCTTCTCACAGGTATTGAGTAAACTGATACATAAAGCAGCACACATGCTAGTACCGATGTTCATCTATGAACATCAAACATACTCATTCAGCTTCAGTTACAGTTGTATCACTTCTTCCTCTCCAGCAACCTGAATCATCTTGTTTGAAATTTTACCACCCATAATAATACCTCCAACCCACCATCTCATTAAGGCATTTCTGAAAAATTACCATGGAAGTATTTTTAACCTATTTTTGTGTAGTGCAGATCAAGCAACCACGATCAACAGATTCCAAAACCATGGTCACCACTTCTGTAACACCTTGTGCACCCCAGACACTGTAGCTCCAGAAAAGCCAAAGCAAGTAGCTGAACTGAGATGTGTTAACCGAAATCTGGAACAGCAGTGATTCAAATGAAGATATAATGAAGCTAACACTAAATATGAAATGCACCATCCAAGCTATCTAACAGCAATAGAAAGACCCAATGGGGCTTACTTCATCAAATGCAAAAAACACCAACACATCTTTAACATTCATCAGGAATAACCTAATTTAGATGCCCTGAAAGCAGTCCATGTGCATTGTGAAGACCAACTGGAGTTTTTCAAATTCGGAATTGATTGAACGTCCAATATTCTAAAAACCACCCCACCACAAATACAAACTGCGTTTTCCTTATTTTAATGTCTGGAGACTGCCAAACCTATCTGTATGGCGACCAAGATAAAAAAAATCAAATTTGTTCAGGAACTTCTACACAGATTCCTACTTCAAACAAACCCTCCATTCTCTCACAGTATATATATATATATATATATATATATATATATATATATATATAACATGATAAAAACATATATGTGCTCGAAAGCTATTCTCAGCTCTCAGAAACATGCCAGCAAAAGTTCCTCCTAAAATCAAAACTTCTGACCCCAGCATCCTGTTGAACTCAAGGACAAACTACCACTTAAACTATTCCTCTTTTCTCCCAGTAATATCAAGCAAAGGGATGTGACTAGACAACTCCAAGAGGATAGAGAGCTAAATTGGTTCTGCCATGACTGTCAGTCTAGAATGAGGTCATCTGGGAGCCTGGAATCATTCGTAGCTATCATAAAAGAGGATCTTCTGTTTTCAACAGACAAAGACAAAAAAGATACCTTTTTTGCTCCTCGACCTGTAAACAGTGGCAGGAATATCTGCATCAGTTCTCTCCTGAATTGTTTCTTTTCTTCCCAACTGCAGCAAAAAGATGGGATTGGGTCAGTGAGTTGTCAATATGTCCTGTGCTCTATAGTGTTCTCAAAGGGTCAGTCCTCATTCTTATGTTGTTTAATATCTATGGGCCAGATGTAGCAAACGATTGCGACTCGCAAACGGGCCGAATCGCAATTTGCGACAGTGCAAAATCGGAAATGGGATGCAAAAAGCCCATTTCCGACTCGCAAAAAGCGATGGGACCCGTTTGCGAGTCGCATCCGGTGCGACCCCATTTTGCGACCCGCAAATTGCTAGTCGCAATTTGCGAGTCGCAACCCTATGCAATTGCAACTCGCAAATTGCGACTAGTCGCAAAAAGCCCAGTTTGCATGTCCCATTTACCACTAACTCAGAGCAGGTGGTAACCATTACCAAAGTATAAAAGGGGACCCAGAAGGCATCTGGGTTACTCATGATGGCGGAGATATACCTGATAGCAGTGAGGAGGAGTGTCTATGCAGCCCAGCAGAGGAGGAGGAGGGGCCACAGACAGGAGAAGATATATAGAACCAGGCAGACTCTTTTTCAGCAAACTGAAGAGGAGATCTATGACAAATACCGCCTTAGCAGCGCAGCCATTCTAGAATTAATAGATTTACTGAAACCACAGCTAGAACACAAGACTCTGCGTGGCTGCGCCATCCCTACGCATGTGCAAGTACTATGCGCACTGCACCTCTTGGCCTCAGGGAGCTATCAGGGGGTCATTGCCGTGGCAGGTGAGGTATCCCAAAGTGCAGTGTCAAGGTTCCTCATGGCATTCCTAGAAGCCTTAGTCACGCACATGTCTCACTTCATATACTTACCAAGGAATGAGGCAGAAATTAACAGCACCAAGCTGGACTTTTACCGCATTGCCCACTTTCCTCATGTCACAGGGTGTGTAGATGGGACACACATTCAAATATGCCCCCCTGCTAATCTGGAACACATTTTCCGCAACAGGAAGTGTACCCACTCAGTCAACATACAGGTTGTTTGTGATGCCCATTATGTCATCACGGACATCGTAGCTAAGTTTCCTGGCAGTACCCATGACTCATACATTTTTAGGCATAGTGGGATACATCAACGCCTGGAACGTGGGGAATTTGGAGACGGTTACCTCCTAGGTAGAGCCACAGACACTTGCAGACATACACACAGGTCACTGTGCACGACAATCTGGACTTCCTAACCGTGTACTTTTGTGCCCAACAGGTGACAGTGCATATGCTCTCAGGCCTTGGATCATGACTCAGTTTTTAACACCCAGAACTGAATCAGAGAGGCAATACAACAGTGCGCATAAGAGGACCAGGAACCTGATTGAGCGCACCTTCGGACTGCTGAAGGCAAGATTCAGATAGCTCCACCGCAGTGGAGGCGCCCTCCAATACACCCCCATTACCGCTTTCAAAATTGTGGTCGCATGCGCCATCCTCCACAACATAGCCACCCGACATGGGCTACCTCTCACCCCTGCAGACCCAGATCCTGATGATGAAGAGCAAGAACAACCACATCGCCATCATGGGGATAGGAGTCTAGCTAATCAAGGCAGACTGAGACGGGACTACATTGCAACGCAATATTTTGGACGGTACGTGTCAACTCCCACCATACACACCTATTAACCATTTGTTAAGAGGAACAAAAATAACTGTTTTATTAATGTCATGAAGAAACTATATACAAGTTGAAATTGTCCATGGGCAGGAAAATGCCAACCAGTCATGTGGCACATTAACGCCATGTGCCACATTAATCTGTCCTGGCTGTTATCTATGATCTCCTGCCCCTCCTGCCAGCCTGGCTGGTCCCTGCTGCGTCCATGGTGCTGTGCCTACCACTCCTCAGCACCCTACTGTCAGTGGCAGAGACACTGCTCACTGTTGAGCCCTCCTCCCAGGTGTATTTGTTAACTTCCTGGCTGTGATGTCATCATCATGTGCCAGGAAGTGTTTCCAGAGTGTTCTGGTATGCTTTCTGGAGTGTTCTGCTGCACCTGCAAGCAATTTTGAAGGTAATCGCAATTTGTGACACCCACTCGCTAATTGCGAGTTCGTTTTTTGCACACTGGCAAACAGCGACCTCGCAAACTGCGGACTCGCACACAGCGTTGCGAGTCCGGCTGCGAGTCGCAAAATCGGATCGCTTTTTTTTCTGACATTCCAATTTGCGACTCGCATTTTGCGAGTCGCATCAACTCGCAAAATGCGACTCGCAATTTTTATTTTTGCTACATCTGGCCCTATGTGTATTACTTGATTCAATATCTCAAACATTATGTAGTCAAACTCCAACTGTATTCACATTTGGCTAGACAAACATCCAGGCAATTTTACTAACTAATGTTTGGACAATGAATCATAGACTCCAAAGGGTGAAGAAGATCTAACAAGACTCCACAAACATGATGACTATGAGCCTGAAAACTCTGCACTGACCTCTGATAGCATCACATTCACGGTCCTCTGAACCAGTAACAAGCCCTCTTGGAGCACAGAAGAAGAATACCTACAGACAATGGACCCAGACATCACCCCAGCCAGAAACTTCCAATCATTGTCTTCCCACCTCCTCTATCAACAATCTTTCAGAGTGAAATGATGGGGCCTCAGTCTGTGGAATGCCCTCAATCAACCCTTGAGTAGGGCAGACATCCAAGAGATCAAGTGGGGGGATCCCAGGTCACACCTCACCCCCAAGACAATGAGGGACCTGGACTCAGTGACAGTGGGCACACGGTTCAGGGGATACAGGCACAGGCCAACAGGGACACTGGGAGGACTGCTGTGTGCCAGGGGAGGACAGGATGAGGGAACCGACTATCCAGGAGGCACTCTCCGAGACCCTGGGAGCCTACCAACATTTCCAGGAAATGATGGGCCAGATCCTAGACAACGTGCAGGAGAACAGGCGACTGCAGGAGGAACAGTATCAGGGGATCAGGGAGGACTTGTAGGCCATCAACACCACCATGATCTCCATAGCAGGGGTGCTGGCAGGCATGGGCAATATCATGAGGGAGGCAACAGCAGACCAACAGGCCTCTACTACTAGCCAGTCCATTGACCAGCCCTCCACTTCTGCTGCCACTAATGGGCAGGAGGGCCCACCACAGGACTCACAGGCCACAAGCCTCCCTCCCCACACAGAAGGTGAACCACCCCGCAAACGTTCCCTGCGACTCAGGCAGAAGCCAAAGGCACTTGCCAAGACCACCACCAGGAAAAGAGACTCTCCTGACTGCCCTCCTTGTGTCTCACACTGTCACCTTGTCCACTTTGAACTCCCTATGCTCCCTTTCCTATGGCCACTTGGACACTGCATCTGTGCTACAAACAGACTGGAACAATATCCTGGAATTTCCTCCATCATCACCCCATTCCATTGCACTTTCCCCTCAATTTTTAGCACTACAATAAACACTCTTGGACACTACTCGACTACTTGTATGTCATGTGTTGAAAATGTGTATTCATGGAAACAGTTACATCCAATGCAAATTTACTCTACATTGTGAGATTATAGAAATAATGACCTGTAGTAGCTGGCTGTAGTCAGCACATCAGTACACAGTTGTTATATCACCAACATCTGCAATATGACAAACCATAGGTGACAGTAAGTAGAGGTAAAAGGAAGTGAATGCCATCTTCCCACAGCCACACAGAATACACCAATAGTCATCAAAATGTTAATCTACACTGTTTTACCTGTGTATCATTGGAAGTACTGACGGATTACTGATGTTCTGTTGTCCTCATCCTCATCTTCAGCATCTTCATCCTCACTGTCCTCAGGGGACCCTGTCACAGGGGAATCTCCAGGCTCCTCCTCCTGCAGAAAAGGTCCATGGCAGCTGAGGGCCAGGCTGTGCAACATGCAGCATGCCACTGCTATCTGGCAGACCTTCTCAGGTGAGTAGCACAGGGATCCACCTGTCAGATGGAGGCACCTGAACCTGGCCTTCAGGAGGCTAAAGGTTCTCTTGATGATCCGTCTGGTTCACCCATGTGCCCCATTATAACATTCTTCAGCCCTTGTCCTGGCATTCCTCACAGGGGTCAGCAGCCAAGATAGGTTTGGATAGCCAGAGTCACCTGCAAGTATTGAGGGACAACATTTAGCCACACATAGGTGGTCATTACAACCCTGGCGGACGGTGTTAAAGCTGCGGTAATACCACAAACAGGCTGGCGGACAAAAAAAGGGAATTATGACTGTGGCGGAAACCGCCAACATAGACAGCCACTTTAACACTCCGACCGCCACGGAGGCACAGACAAGCAGCGCAGCGGTCACCGCCAACAGACAGGCGGAAGACAATGTACCACCCACAGTATCACAACCCGCCAATCCGCCACCTTTTCCGGGGCGGATTCACCTTGGATAAAAACACGGCGGAAACAGCTTTTGCAATGGGAAAACGCTCACCTTAACAGACACCACGAGGAAGGAGGCCACCATGGAGCCCGAATTACAAATACTCCCTGCGCTTATCTTCCTGCTCCTCTACGATCACCAGCAACGTAGGCGCCGAAGACAATGGTGAGTACTGTACCTACGACATAGGGGAGGGGGGAGGCAAAAGTCAGGGGGACACACACGCAACACCCCCACCCCCAACCCGACCCTCACCCACTACAACACAAACACCAATGCATTTCCAAACAGCACAGTAACAACCCACAACCCCCCCGGAAGAATGCAAAGACAAAAGGAAATCAGTTCAAACATTGTAATGTATCAAAATACAGTAACCAACTATATACAGATATATATAAACATTCGAAAATCATACATCACGAGTAGTACTGCAGGTATGCACATATCATTGTCCGTGGACCACTGGGCCCAAAAAGCATGGGCGAGGCCCACAGTAGATGCCTGTCCAAAAACGGAGAGAACACTGCAGGGGCATCAGATAGAAATACAACAGGCATCTCAGGGGGAACGGAAGGGGGGGCACCTCAGCCGGATGAGTGCAAAGCCAGATCCACGACGGGGCTCCATGCCCATTGATGTATCCTGGGGAGTGCAAAGCCACAGTCTCTCAAGTCTCTACAGTGGGTGGGTTGCCCACTGTACCATCCTGGGGAGTGCAAAGCCACAGTCTCTCAAGTCTCTACAGTGGGTGGTTTGCCCACTGTACAATCCTGGGGATTGCAAAGCCACAGTCTCTCAAGTCTCTACAGTGGGTGGTTTGCCCACTGTACCATCCTGGGGAGTGCAAAGCCACAGTCTCTCAAGTCTCTACAGAGGGTGGTTTGTCCACTGTACCATCCTGGGGATTGCAAAGCCACAGTCTCTCAAGTGGATGCAGGTCTCCACTGGTTCTGGAGGGGGAATGGTGCCCAACGCATAACGCTCCCCGTTATGGTCCCAGTCGCGTCACTGTCCCAGCTGCACATGGGCTAACGATGCTTGATTTGGCGGTGCTTTGCCCTGTTCAGTGGTCTTCAACATGGCGGTCTTTGCCCTGTTCAGCGGTGCTTGCCTTTCCTGTCTCTGACCTGTTCAGCGGTGCTTTGCCATGGCGGTCTTTGCCCTGTTCAGCAGTGCTTTGCCCTGCTCAGCGGTCTTCACCATGGCGGTCTTTGCCCTGTTCAGCGGTGCTTGCCTTTGATGTCTCTGATCTGTTCAGCGGTGCTTTGCCATGGTGGTCTTTGCCCTGTTCAGCGGTCTTCACCATAGCGGTCTTTGCCCTGTTCAGCGGTGCTTGCCTTTGCTGTCTCTGACCTGTGCAGCGGTGTGTGGTATTATGGTCCCTCAGTGCCCAGCGGGGCTGTGGCTGCCGGGGCCCTCCAGGTCACTGACGCTGGCGGTGGTCTCCGGACCAGTGACGATCCTGCTGCCCTCCAGGGCACTGACTCTGGCGGTGGTTTCCTGATCAGTGACGATACTGCTGCCCTCCAAGGCCTGACCGGTGACGATACTGCTGCCCTCCAGGGCACTGACTCTGGCGGTGGTCTCCTGACCGGTGACGATACTGCTGCCCTCAAAGGCACTGACTCTGGCGGTGGTCTCCTGGCCAGTGACAATACTGCTGCCCTCCAAGGCACTGACTCTGGCGGTGGTCTCCTGGCCAGTGACAATACTGCTGCCCTCCAAGGCACTGACTCTGATGGTGGTCTCCTGACCAGTGATGATACTGCTGCCCTCCAGGGCACTGACTCTGGCGGAGGTCTCCGGACCAGTGACGACAGTGCTGGTGGTGGTGTCCCGGCCGGCGGGGAGGATGGAAGCCTTCTCCGCCGTGCTGCTCTTACCAGACTTTGGAGACTTCTTCTGCCCCTTCACCACCCTGGGAGGAGTCACAGCTGACTCAGCACTCCCCCCAGGACCCTTGTGAGCTGTTTTTCCAGCAGGAGTCTTCACCCTCTCCCGACAGCCACTTTCCAATTTAAGGTGCTTTACAGGGGGTGGACTGGCAGTCCTTTGGCTCCATGTCACACTGGCTGCCCTGGTGGCCTGTGCACTCCACACACCTTTAACACGCACCACTGGTACCGGACTTTTTTTGGCTGAGGTGCTACTACGGGACCTATGAATTGGAGGGGTGGGGGTGGTGGTAAAGAGCTCAACGTTGCTGAGGAAGAGTTTCTGATGAACACTGGGATGGGTAGCTGGAGGGGGTCTGGGAGTGGAGGAAGAGGAGGTGGTTGTAGGAGGTGTAACGTTAGGTGATTTGGGTGTAGGTGCAGGTACTGGAGGCTGTCGTGAGGTGGATGGATGTTGGGTGTGTGGGTGCCCGCGTTTGTGTACTTTGGGAGGGGGCGTCACAGACACACTGGGAGTGGACACAGGGGACGTGTAAATGGTAGTGGGGGTGGTGAGTGCAGGTGAGCGGGGTGTGATGATGGGTGTTCTGGTGCGAGTCCTAGTGCCTGTAGATGTAGTGCATGCAGGTGAGAGTGTAGATGACACTGGGAGGGAGGAGGGAGATAACGAGGAGGGGGACACAGTGGAGGCAGTGGATGTTGCTGTGTCTGTATGTGGGTGATGCTTGTGTGAGTGCCTGTGGGTTGTGTTGTGCTTATGTTTGCCTGAGCTACTTTTGTGTTTTGAGGTGTGTGCATGCTTGTCTGATGGTGTGCTTGGGATAGGCTGGGGTACAGGGGACTGGGTCTGGGTGGAGGAAGTTGGAGGGGGAGGCTAGACACAGGGACAATGGCTGCCATCATTGCTGAGGCCAGAGATTGCAGGGTTCGATGAAGGGCAGCCTGACCAGAATGAATGCCCTCCAGGAATGCATTACTGTGTTGCAACTCCCTTTCTACACCATGGATGGCATTCACAATGGTAGACTGCCCAACAGTGAGTGACCTGAGGAGGTCAATTGCCTCCTCACTGAGGGCAGCAGGGGTGACAGGGGCAGGGGCTGAGGTGCCTGGGGCGAAGGTGATGCCCAACCTCCTGGGTGAGCGGGCATGGTGCGAAGGCTGAGGGGCTGCTGGGAGGGCGGTGCTGGTAGGGGGAGTGGCGGCTGTACCTGTAGAAGTGGGGGCACAGATGGTGCCGCCACCACAAGGGAGCTCCCATCGGCCGACGAGTCCGTTTCGCTGTTTGGTGATCCAGTGACCGACGTGAAGCTCCCCTCGCCCTCCGTCCCACTGGTGTATTCAGAGTCTGTGGTGTGGCCCTCCATGGCCATGTGGGATGCTCTCCCTCGTGCTCCGGTGCCACTGTACCTCCGCCTGATGATGCTGATGCACAAAAGAACAGGGAGAGCACAAAAAGGGGTGGGGACTACAGAAGAAAGACAGGTTGAGTGCATGGCTTACCGCTAACGTTGGCGGACAATACAGACACAGCAGCCCCCTGCACTACGCCGTGCTCTTGGCCTCTACAGATGCAATTCCTGGGATCAGGGCCTACATGGCTATGAGTGTCATCTGTCCACATAGATGACACAGGGGCATGTATACCTGTACTTGGCACTCTACAGAGGTGGGGTGGAGGGCCACAGGGCCATGCCTTACGGAGGGGCCTAGCCTACGTAACTCGCCCTGGCCTAGGGAAACACACAGCCCTCCTCCCCCACCCAGACCCCTCCACTGCGTGCAAAGTCCGCAGAATGGCAGAATGAGAGTGTACTTACCCCCTTGTGTCTGCTGTGATGCCCTCAAGTGCCCATCCAACTCCGGGTAGGCCACCACCAGGATCCCGAACATCAGGGGGATCATGGTGTGACGGGCACCCCTCCCACGTTGGGAGGCCATTCCCAGCTGAGCCTCCGCCGTCTTCTTGCTCCAGCGGCGAATGTCCTCCCATCTTTTACGGCAGTGGGTGCCCGTCTCGGGTGGACCCCCAGGGTCTGGACGTCCTTGGCGAAGGCACGCCAAATGTCCTTCTTCTGGTGGGCGCTGACCTACATGACATGTACAGGGGAAGATGAGAAGTCATTACCAACTGCACCATCAAAGTGAGTGGCCCCCATCCCTACCCTTGCCATGTGGCACATGCATTCACAGTCCTTCATGGTCGCAGAACTCTGCCCCCTTCCTACTGACATCCAGCCCACTCCACCCAGCATAGCCCATTCAACGTGCTCCCTGTGTACTTACCTGTTGGTCTGGAGGACCGTAGAGTAGCGTGTACTGGGGGAGGACCCCGTCGACTAGCTTCTCCAACTCCTGAGCAGTGAAGGCCGGGGCCCTTTCCCCAGACGCAGCAGCCATTGTCTCTTCCAGACCGAGGTCACAGCAGCACTTGCAGTGTAGGTCCTCTCCTGTCGAAGATCAGGTATCGAGTGATTGAACAGATAGAAAATGGCGGTCACGTCCGCGGCGGTGGCGTCCACGGCGGTGCGTATCATCACCGCCGGTGCACTTCATCATTGGCTCCTGGGACCCAGAGGGTCCAGTGTTAACCAATGCAGCATTGCGCCGCGGTCTACGACCACCTATCGCGACGGTGTACAACGCCAGCGCAGATACCTCACATCCCATTGTCCCACTTTAGAGTTCAGGCAGCCGCCATTACAGGGGCCCACATGGCTTCATTTACTACTGCGTCACACATACTTAGGCCTACACTCAACACCCATACAGGAAGAGTTTTGTATTTGGTGTTGTGTTCTGTGTAGCTGTGGGTACATACCTGAGAATTTATTGACTCTGTGGTCGCTGTTGTCCTTCTTAGGCACCGTCAGCTGGGACATGTGAGGAGATGGCGGAATCCTCCGGTGTACCGACCGCTGGTGGTCCTGTTAACAATGGAGGAGCGACATTTGATCATCACCTACAGGTTTGACCGTGCCACAATCCAGGAACTGTGTACCCAGTTGGAGCCAGACCTGATCTCACCAATCCGCCATCCCACAGGAATACCCCCTGAAGTGCAGGTGCTATCAGTGCTCCATTTCCTTGCAAGTGGATCATTTTAAACAACTGTGGCCGTGGCATCAGGGATGTCCCAGCCTATGTTTTCCAGCGTGTTGTCCAGAGTGTTGTCTGTCCTGCTGAAACACGTAAGGAGCTACATCGTTTTCCCTCAGGTGGAGGATTTGGCTACAGTGAAAGGTGACTTTTATGCCCTGGGACATATCCCAACATCATAGGTGCTATTGATGGCACCAATGTAGTTCTGGTCCCCCCACGCAGGAGTGAACAGGTGTACAGGAACCGGAAGAGTTATCATTCGATGAATGTACAGATGGTATGTTTGCCAGACCAGTACATCTCGCAGGTAAATGCTATGTTCCCTGGCTCAGTGCTTGACGCCTACATCCTGCGGTATAGCAGCATCCCGTATGTGATGGGTCAACTCCAGAGGCACTGTGTGTGGCTATTAGGGGACTCTGGTTACGCCAACCTGTCATGGCTATTGACCCCAGTGAGGAATCCCAGGACCAGGGCAGAGGAACTCTACAATGAGGCCCATGGGCGGACTAGGAGAGTGATAGAAAGGACCTTCGGCCTCCTGAAGGCCAGGTTCAGGTGCCTCCATATGACAGGTGGTTCCCTATTCTACTCACCAAGGAAGGTGTGCCAGATCATCATCGCCTGCTCGATGCTTCACAATCTTGCTTTGCGATGCCAGGTGCCTTTTCTGCAGGAGGATGGTCCAGATGACCGTGTTGTGGCAGCTGTGGAGCCTGTGGACAGTGATGAGAAGGAAGCTGAGGAAGAAGACATAGACACCAGGGAGTCAGTCATACAGCAATATTTCCAGTGACACGCAGGTGAGAACAATTTTTTCTACTATTACATTCACTTTCACACTTCTACCTCTATCCTGTCTGTCAATTAGAAGCAGTATTTGGTAACTGAGTTGTACATTTCCATTACGGTTTCACAGGTGTGGTTACCAACGTGTGTCATCTGCTTGCATCCTTCATGGACTTGTGATGTGTGACATAGGTATGTTGGCATTACATTTGAAAACGCATTTTGTCACTGTCATTGCTAATACACATTTTCAAAATCACAGACTGACTCCAGATTGTTTTGTGGTTCAAGGGTGTTTATTGAAGTGCTAATTATAGGAGGGGGTGGCAAAATGGTGATGCGTGATGGTGGAGGAATGTCCATGGCAGAGTCCAGTCTATTAGTCACACAGGTGCACTGCCCAGATGGGCATAGGAAGTGGAGCTGGGGCAGTTCCAATCTGGACAGGGTAACAAAGTGAGACAGTGGGAGGACAATCAGGGTGGTCTCATTTCCTGGCGGGGGTCTTGCCATCTTGCTCTGTCCTGTTCCTGGATCTCAGGGACCGCTTGCGGGGTGGTTGTCCGTCTGCAGGGGGTGGGGTGCTGGTGTGGTGGTCCTGTGGCTGTACCTCCTGTCCACTAGCGCCGGCGGAGGTGGTGGGCAGTTCATCGGCCATGCTAGTGTCAGGGGCCCCTTGGAGTGCCACGGTGTCCCTCATGGTCTTTTGTATGTCCTTCAGCACCCCTACGATGGTGCCCAGGGCGGAGCTGATGGTTATGATCTCCTCCCTGAACCCCAAATACTGTTCGTCCTGCAGGCGCTGGGTCTCCTGAAACTTGGCCAGGACCGTATCCATCGTCTCCTGGGAGTGGTGGTATGCTCCCATGATGGAGGAGAGGGCCTTGTGGAGGGTGGGTTCCCTTGGCCTGTCCGCCCCCTGTCGCACAGCAGTCCTCCCAGTTCCCCTGTGTTCCTGTGCCTCCGTCCCCTGGACCGTGTGCCCACTTCCACTGCCCCCAGGTCCCTGTTGTTGTTGGGGTGGTGGGTTACCCTGGGTTCCCTGTAGTGGTGGACACACCGCTGATTGAAGTGTCCTGGGGACGGAGGTATGGGCGCGCTGGGTGGGTGCTGTGCTGGTGTTACCAGAGGGTGGAAGGTCAGTGTTAGGCTGTGCCTGTGCAAGGGGAACCGACTGTCCCGAGGCCCATGATGGTCCGGGCTGGTCATCTGGATCCAGTTGGCCAGAGCTGCTGTCATGACTGTGGGCCTCTTCTGTGGGTGGAGTGGAGATGTCTGGACCCTACTGTGTGGTGACGTTACGTAGTGGTCCTGCAGGGGTATAAGAGCATGATTATTGCATGTGTGTGTGTCATGATGTGCAATGGGTGGGTGTGCGTGTACCCCAGTGCAAGCATTCCTGTGTGGGGGCTTGTATGATGATGGTTGGGGGGTTGTTATGGGTATGTGCAGTGAGCATGCTTTAGTGATGGGTGTCCATGCTTAGTTGTGTCATGCAGGGCTTGGTGTTGGGATGTGTGGTTTGTGTTATTAGTACATTAGTGAGGAGTTGTAGTGATATGGGAGGGTGTGAGGGTGGGGGTGTGTGATAGCATGCAGGTGGGGTGGGGGATATGATAGTTAAGATTTGACTTACCAGTGTCCATTCCTCCACCGACTCCCCCGAGGCCCTCAGGATGCATAATGGTCAAGACCTGCTCCTCCCATGTTGTTAGTTGTGGGGGAGGAGGTGGGGGTCCGCCGCCAGTCCGCTGAATCGCGATGTTGTGCCTCTAGACCAGTGAACGCACCTTCCCCCGTAGGTCGTTCCACCACTTCCTGATGTCCTCCCGATTTCTTGGATGCTGTCCCACAGCTTTGACCCTGTCGACGATTCTTCGCCATAGTTCCATCTTCCTGGCTATGGAGGTGTGCTGCACCTGTGCTCCAAATAGCTGTGGCTCTACCCGTAGGATTTCCTCCACCATGACCCTGAGCTCCTCCTCGGAAAACCTGGGGTGTCTTTGGCGTGACATGGGGTGGTGTAGGTGATGTGTGGCGTGGTGTATGTGTTGATGAGTGTGGTGATGTGTGGTGGTGTGGGGTGTTTTGAGCGTGGATGTTGTATGGGTGATGGTGTTGTGTGCCTCTGTGTGGTGGGGTTGTCTATTGCTGTAGTCTCTGTCTGTCGCCTTCGTCTTCAGTTTTTGGTCGTAGGGGTTTGTGGATGATGTGGGTGGGTGTTTTATATTGTGTTGGGTGTGTGGGAGTGTTGATTATATGTGTATCAGGTGTGTGTATTTTGAATTGTCCAATGTGGCGGTGTTTTGGAGATGTGTGTGTAGTTTGAGCGAGGCGGTGTGTACCGCCAATGGAATACCACGGTTGAAAGACCTGCCGCGTGGATCCGTGGGTCGTGATAGCATGGGCGTGTTTCTGTTGGCGTGACGGTGGAGGTTTTGTTTTCGGCAGTTTATCACTGACCTTTGGTGTGGCGGACTTGTGTGGGTGTCTGAATTTTGGCGGATTACGTGCTATGGGTCATAATAGCTGTGGCGGAATTCCACGGCCGCGGCAGTGTATTGGCGGTCTTCTGCACGGTGGTAAGCGCCTTTTACCGCCAATGTTGTAATGACCCCATAATCCTATCAGGTTGACACCAGAGGCATACATTAGAATACACTGGGTGGGGGCCAAGGCTCATCTACTAGCCACACCCTGTGCCTCTGTAGTTGGCCCATCACATTTGGGATGCTGCTATTCCTCAGAACAAAGGAACCATGCATGACCCAGGATACTTAACATTGACGTGGGAAATGTATTGGTCCGCTAGGCACACCATTTGCACATTCATTGAGTGGAAACACTTATGATTCCTGAACACCTGTTCATTCTGACGGGGGGGGGGACAAATCCAATATGTGTCCCGTCAATCACACCAATAATATTGGGGATATTTCCCTTTGCATAGAATCGGGCCTTCACTGTGGCCAAATCTTCCACCTGGGGGAAAGAAATGTAGCTGCACATGTGTTTCACCAGGGCAGACAAAACTCTTGCCAGCACGATTGAAAACATTGGCTGTGAAATGCCTGCTGCCAAGCCCACTGTCACTTGGAAAGAACCAGTTGCCAGGAAATGGAGCACTGATAGCACTTTCACAAGAGGGGGATCCCAGTGGGATGACGGATAGGTGATATCAGGTCAAGCTCCAACTGGGCACACAGCTCTGTGATTGTGGCCCTGTCCAGTCTATAGGTCAGTATTATGTGCCTGTCCCCAGTGTAGCCAAGTTACCAGAGGTCTGTACACGGGGATAGGTCTCCATCTCCTATTTATCTACTTCGGTAGGTATCTAAGGGACACAAGAGTGAGTAGGCTGTCACAACTGGAACAACAAAACCACAACTGCAGCCCACATGGTGCACTTATGTATTGGGAGAGTGTAAATGGCAAGGTATGTGCCAACCTAATCCCTGATGCAGTAATTGTCAATAGGCCTGCCTCCCCTGAAATGGCGACCGCATGTCCTGTATGGAAGGACAGGTGGAAATGAGGTAATTCCGCCGACGTTGGGCATCGTGGCAGAAGGCGGTCTTGCACCACTGTGTAATTCCTCATTGGGTAATATGGGGCTCTATGGAGTACAGTGGCCAATGGGGATGTACGTCGGTGGTGACGGTGTACACCGCCGCGGACATGACTGCCATTTTCTATCTGATTTCTCACTTGTTTCCTGACACTCAACAGGAGAACACCTACACTGCATCTGCTACTGTGACCTGTGTCTGGAACCCATCATAGCTCTGTGACTGGGGAAAGGGCCCCAACCTTCACTTCAGAGGAGTTGAAGCGACTGGAGGATGGGGCCCTACCCCAGTACGGACAGCTGTATGGGACTCCAGACCAACAGGTCAGTACACTTTGGCCACGATGCATGTGGTATGTAAGTGAAATGGGTCGTGTAAGGGCGGGTGGCGGTATTGTCTGTTGGTGGTGTACATGTTGTGCGCTGGCCTATGTGTGTGCCAATGGTGATGGAGATGGTGATGGGGATGGTGGGCCATTTGTGTGACAGGCTGGACTGTTTGTTTAATGGTGTTCTCCTGTCTGTCTTGCCCCTGCAGGTCAGCGCCCATCAAATGCAGGGATTTTGGCGTGCCATCGCCAAGGACATGCGGACCCTGGGGGTCTATGGCAGGCGGAGCACCCACTGTCAGAAACGGTAGGAGGACCTGAGGTGCTGGGCATGGAAGACTGTGGAGGCCCAGCTGGGGATGGCCTCCCAATGAGGAAGGCGTGCCCGTCGGACCCTGACCCCGCTGATGGCCCGCATACTGGTGGTGGCCTACCATGAGCTGGATGGGTGCTTGAGGGAATCACAGCAGCCACACGGGGGTGAGTACAGTGGGTTTCATTACATATTTTGGCAGGTGGGGTGGTTTCCGGGTGGTGGATGTGTGTCAATGGGTGCCCCTAAGGCTGGGCCAGACATTGCAGCATGGGTCAACTGAAGGGTAATGGTTGCATGGCAAATACAGGTAACCTAGCGTGTTAGAAGTCCATTTCAGACAGGGCATCGTGGGTCCCAGGTGTGCTGCAGTTAGCAATGTGTGGTCCCCATCTTGCCTTAGTGACTAGCCATATCCCTGGTAGTGTAATGCATAGTGCTTAAGCCTGTTCCCTGTGTGTGATGGTGATGTGCATGCCAATAGTGGTGCAGTCATTGACCAAGTGTATCCTTTGTCTCCCCCCTTTCTTGTTTTGTCATCCTGTCCTTGTGTGCATTTGCATCATCTGGCTGAGGAGCAGGGGCACCGGTGACAGAGGGAGCTGCATCCCACAGGATCCTGGAGGTAGAGTCCACGCCGCCAGGGGAACCTGTGGACGGAGGGTGAGGGGAGCACCACGGCAGAGACTGGAGGAGACAGCACGGACTCAGATACCTCCTCCGATGAGAGCTTCCTGATGGTGGCAGACACCTCTGTGACCACCCCAGCTGCAGGTACAGCTGCCACACCCGGATGCAGCAAGGCAATGCATTCCTAGAGGCCATTCACATAGATTGGTGGCCCAACAGAAATCAATTCAGGCTCTGGCCTCCTCTCTCATGGCAGCCATTGTCCCTGTTTCTACCGCTCCCCTCCAACTACCATTTGCCAGCCCCATTCGCCTCAACCCCAGCCCATCCCAGGCACACAAACAGACAAGCATGAACACAAGACAACACCCAAGAGTGGCACAGGCAGACACAAGCACCACACTTCATCCCACAAGCACTCATGCATACACCATATAGTTGCAGACACAACCACATCCACTACCTCCACTGTCTCCCCCTCCTCCTCATCCTCTACCTCCCTCCCAGTCATGTTCATACTCACACCTGCATGCACTGTCTCAACATCCACCACCAGCATCACCACACCAAGCAGCACACACACCTCACTAGCAGACACCTCCACAACATCCATCCACTTGTCCCCTGTGTCCTCTCCCACCATGTCTGTCCCCTCCTCCTAAAGCACTCAGACACCCAACAGCCATCCACCTCACACACGCACACTGCCCATGCATCTGCACCCAAGTCTAGCAGATGTACACCTCCAACAACCACTCACTCAACCTCCACTCCCATCCCTCCCCCTCCTCCTGCCCTACATCCCTAAAAAGCTTTTCCTTGTCCAACTTGACCTCTTCCCTACCCCTCCCCCGTCCTGTCCATAGAACCAGGGTGTCAACCAGCCAGCCCAGCACCTCAGCCAAACAGCCTATGATGACAGTGGAGGCACGTCCTAGTCATGGAGGTTGGACTGTGAAGGATTCCACTCCCACAGCCCGAAAGGGGAGGAGCCCACAATACCCACAACCAGGAAGGGAAAGGAGCCCACAAAACCCACAGCCAGGAAGGAGAAGGAGCCCACAAGACCCACAGCCAGGAAGGGGAATGAGCCCACAACACCCACAGCCAGGAAGGGTAAGGAGCCCACAGCACCCACAACCGGGAAGGAGAAGGAGCCCACAACACCCACAGCCAGGAAATGGAAGGAGTCCACAACACCTACAGCCAGGAATGGGAAGGAGTCCACAACAACTGCAGCCAGGAAGGGGAAGGAGTCCACACCTCCTGCCACGGAGGGAATGAAGCACTCAACTCCATCAGAGGTTGGGAGGGTGAAACCACCAATACCACTGCCACCACCTGTGGTCACGGAACTCTCACCGCCAGCAGAGGCAGCCCAGGAGGCACCATCACCTGTTGCTACAGAGCAGCACTCCACACCAGCTGAGGCAGTGCAGCTATCACCGCTAGCAGGGGCAGCCCAGGAGGCACCTTCACCTGTTGCCACAGAGCAGCACTCCACACAAGCTGAGGCAATGTAGCTATCACCGCCAGCAGAGGCAGGCCTGGAGGCACCATCACCTGTTGCCACAGAGCAGCACTCCACACCAGCTGTGGCAGTGCAGTTATCAATGCCAGCAGAGGCAGGCCAGGAGGCACCATCACCTGTTGCCAAAGAGCAGCACTCCACACCAGCTGAGGCAGTGCAGCTATCACCACCAGCAGAGGCAGCCCAGGAGGCACTATCACCTGTTGCCACAGAGTAGCACTCCACTCCAGCTGTGGCAGTGCAGCTATCACCATCAGCAGAGGCAGGCCAGGAGGCACTTCACCTGTTGCCACAGAGCAGCACTATCAACACGAGCAGAGGCAGCCCAGGAGGCACCGCCACCTGTTGCCACAGAGCAGCACTCCACACCAGCTGAGGCAGTGCAGCTATCACTCCCAGCAGAGGACATGTAGGACACCCGCCAGGGACTGCTGCACAAGGGGCACCCTTCAGAAGCAGTGGGCAAGTCACCAACTCCAGAGACTGTGGCCTTCCACTCCCCAGCAAAGAGAAATGGGCATGGAGCCCCCTCCAGAACCAGTGGGCATGTTCCCCAGCTCAGAGACTGTAACCTTGCACTCCCCAGCAAAGAAAAATGGGCATGGAGCCCCCTCCAGAGCCAGTGGGGAAGTTCCTGTATTCGGCTGAGGTGCCCCCCAACCCCTTGAGGTGCCTGCCCACTTGCAAACTGATCCCCCTGCATTGTTCTCTCCAGATGTATCAGGATACAAGTTGGGCCTTGGACTGTGCCTGTGGCTTTGTGTGCCCTTATGACTTTGGACTGGGAATTGGCCCTTTATGAACATTTGTATATATTTGGTTTGTGTGGTGGGTTTTGCTATGCTAATACATTGTCAGTTCTTCCGAAATCTGGTCCTTGTTTTATTATGCCGTGTGTTGTGTGCCAATGGTTTAACTCTGCAGCTGGTTGTGTGTATGTTGTGTTTTTGTATGTCGGGTGTGAGTCGTGCTTCTTTTCCTCCCTCCATTCCTCCCTTGTGTGCTAGGCGGCTGTACTCACCATCATCGTCTTCGTCGGCGTTGGTGTTCCAGGTGGAGCATAACGTAGAAAATCAGTGGGAACACTTGCAGTTCGGGTTCCATGGCGACATTCTTCTTCCCTGTGTCTCCAATGGTGAGTGCTTTCACTTCTGAGCTCTGTTTCCTCCAGGCTTTTGTTGGCGTTGGTACCACCCCGGAAAAGGTGGCGGTATGTAGTGTCATATTATGCTGGGCGGTACTTTGTCTTCCGCCAGGCTGTTGGTGGCTACCGCCGTGGTGAGTGTTGTTTCAGCCCTGGTGGTTGGGGTGGTACATTGGCTGTCTATGAGAGTTATTACCACCATGGTCATAATTTGGCGGAACTTACCACCAGTCTGTTGGTGGTATTACCGTTACTTTATCACTTACCGCCAATGTTTTTTCAAAAAGAAGTGCAAAACGATAGATAAAAAATTCACTTTGAATGCAGTGTTCTAAAAATATGACATTTCTTTATAATACTTAATTTACTCTGAAGCCTGATTTGTTCTTAACCCCTACTGTGCCTAGGACGAGTTGATCTTGTCCAAGGCGCCGGTTCCCCGGTGCCTTGGACGAGATCACCTCGTCCTTCTATGGGCCCCCGGGGGGAGCGCTAGCGCTTCCCCCGATGGCCAGGCACACCCCTCCCCTGGGCAGGGATGGAAGGGGAATCGCTTCCCCTTCCACCCCCACCCCCCCGGGATCCCCCGTGGCGTCTGATGAAATCAGCGCGCTTTCCTCAGAGGCCTTCCCTCCGGCGCCGGAAGCTCAGCTTCCAGCACCCGATCAGAGGAGAAATGCAAAGCATTTCTCCCCCGATCACATGGAGAGGCAGAGAAGCCTGAAAGGAGAGGAAAGGCCTTTCCTCTCCTTTCAGGCTTCTCTGAGCACGATGCGATCAGGCAGCAGAAATGCCACTAGACACCAGGGATTTTTTGGGGGGGTTTATTTGATAAGGAGCAAGGTCAAGGGCCGCTCTCCAGGGGGACAATTTGTTTTTTGGCTGTTTCTGCCCCCCTCTGGGGGCAGATCGGCGTAATACAATTAGGCCAATCTGCCCCCAGGTTGGGCAGAAACCCCCCTGGACACCAGGGATTGTTTTTTTTTTTTTTTCATTTGTGGGGAGCGACCCTTTAGGCAAGGGTCGCTCCCCTGGGGGCAAACATTTTTCTAGGCCATTACTGCCCCCCTTGGGGGCAGATCGGCCTATTTTTATTAGGCCAATCTGCCCCCAAGGGGAGCAGAAACCACTAGACACCAGGGATTTTTTTTTTTATATGTACACATAAGGAGAGCGGCCCCTTGGGTAAGGGACACTCCCCAGGGGGACAAATAATTTTAAGGCTGTTTCTGCACCACCTGGGGGCAGAGCAGCCTAATATAACCCCCTAGACAGCAGGTATTTTTTTTTTTTTTTTTTTATATGTGGGGAGCGACCCCTTAGGCAAGGGTCGCTCCCCTGGGTGCAAAATTAATTCTAGGCCGTTTCTGCCCCCCCAAGGGGGGCAGAAACCACTAGGCACCAGGGATTTTTTTTTTGTCAGTTTCACTTGAGGGGAATGACCCCTTAGGCAAGGGTCGGTCTCCTGGGGGGGGGCAAATTAGTTTTAGGCCATTTCTGTCCCCCTTGGGGGCGGAGTTGCCTATTTTTATTAGGCCGATCTGCCGCCAAGGGGGCAGAATCCACTAGGCACCAGGGATTTTTTTTTTTTCTGCCGATTTCACGCAAGGGGAGCAACCCCTTAGGCAAAGGTTGCTCCCATTGGGAGGCAAATTTATTTTAGGTCATTTCTATTAGGCCGATCTGCCTCCGGGGGACAGAAACCACTTAGGCACCAGGGATTGGTGTGTGTGTTTTGTTTGGGGGGGCAGCCCCTTGGGCAAGGGTCGCTCCCCATGGGAGCACGTTACTGTTGGCCATATCTACCCCCTTGGGGGCAGATCGGCTTATTTCTGGAAGGCCCATCTGCCCCCAAGGGGGGGCAAAAAGCCCACCAGAGACCAGGGAAGATTTGTTTTTCAAAATAAGAGGGTGGGGGTATGGCCATACCCCCACCGCAAATAAATAGGGCCAAAGTTGTTCTGCCCACCAGTGGGCAGATGGGGCAATTACCCCCGATCCACACCCTGGGGGGCAGGAAGTCTACTAACTGCCAGGGAATTTTAAAAAAACAAAATAGTGGGGTGGTGGCTACCAACCAGTATGGGCATGGTTATGTCCCCACCCCAACTGAAGGGGGTAACAGCCTTTCAGCTCTACCCCGCACACTAAAACATCTTATCCCACGGCAAGCAAGTGGACATTTGATTATTTGGTGTTTGGTTTTACATTTGGGCCATGAGAGCTTGGCTAACTCTCAAAATCGTCCCACTTGGAATGGAGAGGGCTGCACTTTTTGGACTTTGGGACGCTGCCATGTAGAAAAGTCCACAAGACCTAGACACATCTGAAAACTAAACATCTGGGTGAGTCTAGGGTGGTGTGCTTCATAAGCACCCTACACCATTTTCTTACCCACAATGCCCTGAAAACCTCCAACTTTGCTGGAAATCACACATTTTCCCCACATTTTTGTGATGGAACCTATTGGAATCTGCGGGAATCCACAAAATTCTTACCACCCAGCATTGTCTCATCTATACCAATAGAAATTCTGCCTTGTCAGTCTAAATTTTTTTTTTTCCAAACTGCCCTTTTGGACCCGCTTTCGTTCCCCCTCAATTTTGACATGTTTTTGGCTCTTCCCTGTCACAGGCACTTGGCCCACCTACAAAAGTGAGGCACCATTTTTACCGGGAGACTGAGGGGAACGTAGGGTGGTAGGAAATTGGTCCTGGTGCGGTGATCCTACACAGAAATGTGGGAAAAATTTGATTTTTTTGCTAAATTTGAGTTTTGCTGAGGATTCTGGGTAAAAAACACTGGGGTATCCACGGAAGTCACACCTCTCTGGTTTCCCCCGGGTGTCTAGTTTTCAGAAATGTCTGGGTTTGGTAGGTTTCCCTGTATGGCTGCTGAGCCCAGGACCAAAAACGCAGGTGCCTCCCGCAAAAACACGTAGTTTTGTATTTGATATTTTTGATGTGTCCAGATAGTGTTTTGGGGCATTTCCTTTCGCGGGCACTGGGCCTACCCACACAAGTGAGGTACCATTCTTATCGGAAGAATTGGGGGAACACTGGGTGGAAGGAAATGTGTGTCTCCTCTCAGATTCCAGAACTCTCTGTCACCGAAATGTGAGGAAAAAGTGTTTTTTAGCCAAATTTTGAGGTTTGCAAAGGATTCTAGGTAACAGAAACTGGTGAGAGCCCCACAAATCACCCCGTCTTGGATTTCCCTAGGTCTCTAGTTTTCAAAAATGCACAGGTTTGGTAGGGTTCCCTAGGTGCTGGCTGAGATAGAGGCCAAAATCCACAGGTAGGCACTTTGCAACAAACACCTCTGTTTTCTGTGGAAAAATGTGATGTGTCCACGTTGTGTTTTGGGGCATTTTCTGTCGCGGGCACTAGGCCTACCCACACAAGTGAGGTAACATTTTTATCGTGAGATTTGGGGTAACATAGAATAGCAAAACAAGTGTTATTGCCCCTTGTCTTTCTCTACATTTTTTCCTTCCAAATATAACACAGTCTGTAAAAAAGACGTCTACTTGAGAAATGCCCTGTAATTCACATGCTAGTATGGGCACCCCAAAATTCAGAGATGTGCAAATAACCACTGCTCCTCAACACCTTATCTTGTGCCCATTTTAGAAATACAAAGGTTTTCTTGATATCTATTTTTGACTCTTTATATTTCAGCAAATGAATTGCTGTATACCCGGTATAGAAGGAAAACCTACTGCAAGGTGCAGCTTATTTATTGGCTCTGGGTACCGAGGGTTCTTGATAAACCTAAAAGCCCTATATATCTGCGCAACCAGAAGAGTCCAGCGGACGTAACAGTATATTGCTTTAAAAAATCTGACATTGCAGGAAAAAGTTACAGAGTAAAACGTAGAGAAATATGGCTTTTTTTACCTCAATTTCAATATTTTTTTTATTTCAGTGGTTATTTTCTGCAGGAAAGCCTTGTAGGATCTACACAAATTACCCATTGCTGAATTCATAATTTTGTCTACTTTTTAGAAGTATTTAGGTTTCTGGGATCCAGCATTGGTTTCACACCCATTTCTGTCACTGACTGGAAGGAGGCTGAAAGCACAAAAAATCGTAAAAATCGGGTATGTCCCAGTAAAATGCCAAAATTGTGTTGAAAATTGGGTTTTCTGATTTAAGTCTGCCTGTTCCTGAAAGCTGGGAAGCTGGTGATTTTAGCACAGCAAACCCTTTGAGGATGCCATTTTCAGGGAAAAAACCACAAGCCTTCTTCTGTAGACCGTTTTTCCCATTAAAAAAAAAAAAAAACGAAATTTTCACTGTATTTTGGCTAATTTCTTGGCCTCCTTCAGGGGAACCCACAAAGTCTGGGTACCTCTAGAATCCCTTATGTGGACAAAAAGGTATGAGGGCCTAAGCAAGAACTATTCCAAATAGGCAAAAAAAGGCCTGGCACGGAGGAGGAAAAGGCCTGGCAGCGAAGGGGTTAAAGGACCAGAATAACTATGCTAAAAAAAAGTGCAAATATCATTGTGTAAGTCCAGTCTTGAAAGGCTTGTTCTTTAAAAGTTACTCAGATATGGGTAGAAGTCTTTTTACCACAATAGGTAAAAATTGGGTAGTATGGGTATTGAGCCTTATGTTGTTCCAAAAGTAGCTCTAACACATTCACATTTGTAATAGAGGGGTGGGGAAAGGTTATCATTCAGTACTCTAGCAACAGAAGCATTGAATGGCCCTACAAACCCTTTTGTAATGTGAAAAAGGCTGACAGTAGTGACGCTGCCTTGATTTTCATTGCTTCTTTGCCTGTACTTTCTGCTCTCCCTGACTGGATCCTCCACACCCTTCACTTATCAGGTTTTTGGTCTTAGTAGCCCTGATTTAAACCCTTTGGTGCTCATAACTGAATGGTTTCGTTATGAGCATCGGTGGGCATGTGCTGAGGATGGAACCATTCCATCCTCACACCAACCCATGGGGAAAGAGATGATGCTCCCCCCATGGACTGCCCATTTAGCCTCCCAAACAGTGATGGCAGCAGAAGCGCCCCCACTGCCCCGATGGCATCCGATGATGTAAGCACATGCACAGTGCATCAACATCATTAGAAGCAGCTGAGGATGTTCGGGAAGCCATTTGCTTCCTGAGTGATCCGAGAAAGGATATGTTTTCAGTGTGTCCTTCTCAGGGAGTATTTTTTTTTACAGACTCAGGTGGTAAGGACTTTCCCCTTGTGCATGTATATAGTTGGTTCCAGCTCCACAATAGCATGTGGTGTTGTAATTGTGGAACAGGAATCCAGACCACTGGGTCACCAGGGATTTACCTAAAAAATTGTTAGTGGAGCGAATCCTTAGGCAAGGTCTGCTCTCCAGGACGGCATAATATATCCATAATTTAGTCCCCACCTGGGGGCTGATTCAGCCATTTTTAGACCAATCAGTCCCCCGGGGGGGGGGAGGGTTTAAACCAGCTAAATGCCAGGGAAGTATTAAATGTGGTGATAATGGGGAGCGACCCCTTGGGCAAGGGTCGCTCCCCTTGGGGGGCATTTTGATTTTTAGGCTGATCTGCCACTTTGGGTGGGGGGTGAAGGCCACTAGACACCAAAGATTTTACTGCTGTATGTCAGGAGTGGCTCACTCGCCTTAAGTGAGGAAATGTTTTAGCCATTTTCTGTGTCCCCGGTGGGCATTTTAGGCATAGTCTTAGGTCAATCCTAGACATCAAGGATTGTATGTATTTATTTGTCACAGAGTGGCCACTTTAGCAAGGGTTGCCCCTCTTGTTTGCGGCATGTATTTTGACCATTACTGGGACAGATTGACCATTTTATAGGCCCATCTGCCCCCAAAGGGGGTGGGGCAAAAAACCACTAGATACCAGGGAAAGTTTCTGTGTGTGTGAACTGGAGTTCAGGAGATGGTCTATGTGTGTGGACTAGTTCTTGTCCAGTGGTGTGAATGTACTGGCGCTTGGCTGGTGGTGTGGATGGACTGGCACTTGGCTGGCAGTGCGCATGGCCTGGCGTTTATTTGGCAATATGCGTGAACTGGTACTTAGCTGGACGCGTGCATGAACTGGTGCTTGGCTGGTGGTGTGTGTGAACTGGCACTTGGCTGGCAGTGTGCATGGACTGGAGCTTGGCTGGTGGTGTGCGTGTAGTGGCGTTTGGCTGGCAGTGTGCGTGGACTGGTGCTTCTCTGGCAGTGTGTGTGGGCTGGTGGTGTGGGTGGGCTGACGCTTTGCTTGTGGTGTGCGTCCAGTTGTGCTTGGCTGGTGGTGTGTCTGAAGTGGAGCTTAGCTGGTGGTGAGCGTGGACTGGTATTTGGCTTACGATGTGTGTGGCTGGCATGTGAATGGTGATGTGCAGACTTCATAATGTTTTATATTGTTAACTGTTTTAATTTTTGTCATCATTTGTGATTGTAATGTTTTATTTCTCCTTTTTTCTAGTGCATAGCTTTTGTTTCGCTTTGACGTCACTCCTGCATGCCCTTTTGGCACTCGTTGATCTGCAGTTGCACATGTTTGGTAAGAAAAAGTTTTTAGACTGTTTATTTCAAATGAGTATTATTGCCCTGCATGAATGTGTTTATGTATATGCTGTAATAATAGCAGCATATTTAGCTTCCGTTGTGTGTGAAATTGCCTTTGGATTTGTGCACAATGTATATAGTGTTATCCTTTCTGTAATTTCCTTTTGTTTTTCCTTTCTAGTGGGATATCACTGGAGCTTTCTGTGTCTCTGCAGAGTAGGCACTGGTAAGTCTAGCTTTCTCTGGGAAATGAGTGGTATTGTTTTACAGTATATAGGTATTTGTGTGTTTTACCTTGCAATTGAGATATGCCAGTAGTTTTACTTTATGTTTGATGATGCCACACTTTGACTATTACTCATTTTACACTATGGTGGTTATTGTTGGCTCATTTTTCAAGTTAATTTTATAAGTAAGGATTATGGCTAGCCACAGGAATACTGCTCAGCAAGTTGGTGGTATGCTTTTCGAATCTTCCTCTGACCACAATTATGAGACTGACTGCATATGAGTAGAGGAGGAAGTGCAAGATTTTGGCATTGATTTTTCTGTCCGAGAGGAATCATCTGAGGATGAAGCCACTCTCAGTGAGGAGAAATCGCTTCTTTTAGAGGAGGACGCTGATGTGTTGATAGTGCAGCAAGAGGCATCTGCATTGAAGCCTGGGGCTGCAAGGCTTTCCATTGGAAGAGCTCAACTCTGGGTTGCCCTAAACATGGTGCAGCCTATGTTGCCTGCCTTTACTGGAGTTGCAGGGTGTAGAGTGAATACTGAAAACGTATTTCCTATGAATTTGTTTCAGTTGTTTATGGACAATGTGTTTTTGAATGAGATTGTTGAGCAGACTAATTTGTATGCTGAACAGTATTTGAGGGACAACAGTGTCAGACTTAAGTCCCACTCTAGAGCTAGCCAGTAGACTCCCACAAAGCTGGATAAATTGAAAAAGTTCTTGAGTTTAACGTTTTTCATGGGCTTGTTAAGGAAGCCATTACTGTCTTCATATTGGTCTACTAGTCCGTTAATGGCACCGGCTATACTTCCTGCAAACACAAGTCATGATTAGTGTCCTAAGGAAAGAAATAGCTGTAGGTGAGTGCTTGGTCCTGTTCAAGGGTTGTTTATTTTTTAGGCAATACATTCCTAGCAAGAGGGCACATTATGGAATTAAGATGTGTATGCTGTCTGGGAGTAGGATTGGATAAGTCTTCAATTTCAGGGTGTACACTGGTAGCGATTTCAGTATCGATCCACCTAGTTGCCCTTTCAGAGTTAATGAAAACTTGGTAGAGGACTTTTTAACAAAGGTCGCCATTTATACAAAGATAACTTCTACACTGGTGAGCAATTGTTCAGGGAATTGGACAAATTGGACACTGTTCCTTGAGGCACAAATCTAAATCGATTTATAGAGTGTGACTTATCACCCAGTGGGGTATCCAGATGCTGGGTGTTGTGGCTGCGAGCTGGATGTCTATTCCTCAAAGAACCATGGGGGTTATTACAACTTTGGAGGAGGTGTTAATCCGTCCCAAAAGTGACGGTAAAGTGACGGATAGACCACCAGCCGTATTACGAGTTCCATAGGATATAATGGACTCGTAATACGGCTGGTGGTATATCCGTCACTTTACCGTCACTTTTGGGACGGATTAACACCTCCTCCAAAGTTGTAATAACCCCCCATGTCTTGAGTTTTCTCATGAATGTGATGAGAGTGTGCGTGGTCTGCAGGTGCATGGGTAGGTCATTCCAGGTCTTGGTGGTGAGGTTTCAGGTGCCTTCAGTCGGGCCAGGGGGTCTCTGAGAGCTCAGGGCCACCACAAGTCATTCCAGGAGGAGGAGCTGTTCTAAAAAATCATCACTTCTATTTTTTTGGTGTTCAATTTCAGGCAGTTGAATTTCATCCCAATGGCGAGGTCGCTCATGACTTTGCTGAAGTTGCCTCCAGTGGAGGCATGGTCTTCGGAAAGGGAGAGTATGAGATTATGTTAAGTCCATGGGAACACACAATCTCAGCCAGTGGTGTTACATAGGTGTTCAACAGGGTTGGGCTAGGAGACGAACCCTGGGAGACTCCGCAAATGGTGCTCTTGGGTTCCAAAGTAAAAGGTGGGAGGCAGACTCTCTGGGTGCGTCCCGTGATGAAGGCATGGATCCATTTTGGGAAGTTGCTTCTGATCCCAATGTGGTTGAGTCTGGATGTGAAGGTGAAGTGGGTAATGGTGTTGAATGCCGTACAGAGGTCGAGTAGAATCAATGATGCCTTCTCTCTCCGTTCGAGGAGGGACCCAATGTCGTCTGTTGCAGCAATATGGGTGGTCTCGGTGCTGTAGTTGGTGCGGAAGCCGCATTTGGAGATGTCCAATAGGCAGTATATTTTCAGGTGTTCAGAGAGCTGTTTGTTGATGGCTTTTTCCAGGATTTTAGCAGGGTATAGAAGCACAACATGGGCTATAATTTTTGAGTTGGCTCGGGTCTGCATTTGGTTTCTTGAGGAGCGGCTTGACTTCTGCTTATTTCCAGGCATCGAGGATGGTGGCCGCTCTCATAGATATGTTGAGAATGGAAGTGAGGATGTAGTTGATTTCCCTCTGGTCAAGGTTGAAGATGTGATGGGGGCAAGGGTCATTGGGAGAGCCAGAGTGAGTCAACCTCATGAGGTCTGCAGTTTCCTGAATGGAAAGAGGAGGATTCAAATCCATGATCTCTTGGCTGTGAGATCCTCCTCAGGGGGTTAGTAGATGTTCTATGTTGATGGGCTAGGGAGGGAAATCCCTATAGATTGCTGTGATTTTGTTGTGGAAGTATTTTTCCAATGAATTGTTTAGGGTCTCCATCGGTTTGATGGGGATTTCTGTGGCTGCTAGGCAGGAGAACTCTTGAGAAGTTCCTTCGGGTGGTTAACATTTTCCTTAGTTCGGTTGAGAAGTGTGATCCACACAATCCGCTCTAACCGCAAAGGTTACCCAAAAGAGCTTATTTGTAAAAACGTGAGAGGGGATGGTGTAGTGCCTGTGTGTAGTGATTAACCTCTAACTGTAACTTTTGCAGACAGGAGAGCTGTCTACATGCTGAGTACCATCCATGATGAAAGTACTTCACCTGTGACTATGTGGTTAAGGTTTCTGAAGTGCACAACCCTGTGTGCATTTTAGACTATACTGAGCACATGGGTGTTGTAGATAGAGTAGATCAGAGGTTGGAACTTTACACTGCTGTTCTTAAAGCCTATATTTGGTACAAGAAGTTGGCTATCCATTTGTATAATCTAGTAACATTAAATGTTTTGGTTGTATTTGAAGATATTTCACTAGAGTCATAGATGAAATTTGTTCAGTTTCAGCAGTCTGTGGTAGGCAGCCTTATTGTAGTGGAACAGGCAAGTGTTCCTAGAGTCAGGGTGGTGGAGGATGTGGCTAGATTCAAAGATCCCCACTTTGCTGTTCACATTCCTCCCATACCCAAAAAAAGATTTTCCCAGTAGGAGATGTAGATTCTGTATGCAAAGAGGTGCGCAGAAGGAGAGTTGTATGCAATGCCCCAACTGTCCTTCTAAACATGGGCTGTGCGCCCGCATGTTTTAGATTGTACCACACACAACAGAAGTTTTGGGAGCAACTGTGAGCATAAAAGTGAATTGCCTGGTCTGTATCATTTTATATTTTTTGTTCAGTTTCACGGTTGGCATTAGTGTGATGTATTTAGCTAGAGATGCTTTGTTGGTAGTTTTGTATTTACTTACAATTGGTTTGTGTCTTCTTTTTTGTTGAAATAAAATGTGATGGCTGTGTATGTGGACTAGTGCTTGGCTGGTGGTGTGCATGGACTGGCACTTGGCTTGTGGTATGCGTGGACTGGTGCATGGCTAGCAGAGCGTGTGAACTGGTACCTGGCTGGTGGTGTGGGTGAGCTGGCATTTGCCTGGGGGTGTGTGATTTGTGACTTGCTGCTGGTCATCTAATTTACTGCTAGCCAAACGCTAGTTCACACACTCCGTCAGCCGGTGTAGTTGCTGTGTCAGGCGTGTGGGCATATGAAAGTAATGGGCCCTTGAATGTGCTGTCTGTTGATGTGAGTGTTGTAATGTGCTGGACCCACGGCTGGTGGTGTGAATGGCCTTGTGTGTGTCAAGTATGAAAGGCATGTAAATGGCCTGTAAAGAGGTTTGTGCCTTGTCGTGACTTTACAGCTCACAAATTGTGTATCACTGGCTCATTTTTTAACCTTTTAATTATTAGCAGTGTATTTCATTTTTGTGAAATCTCTTCTTAATAAAACTTTACATATTGAATCATCGCTCACTCTCATGCCAAATCCAACCAGTATGTGTGTACTTGATGAATAGAAGGTTGAGCAGTAATGTTTGTCTTTTCTGTCTTTCTCAGCCAAGCTGTACAATGTCTCTAGGGTAAATCTATCAACTTTAGATATGTTCATAAAGTAGACACCGAGAGGAGCACAGGGTGGTGTTCCTCTCATGGATCCCAACATGTTTTCTTACTCACAATGCCCTGTACACCTCAAACTGTGACTAAATCACACATTTTACTTGAATTTCTGGGTCATTTTCTTCCAGAAACAGAAATAAACCACATATTTCCTACCATCCAGCGTTCCCTTCGGTCTTTCTGATAAAAATTATAACTCACTTGTGCCCAAAGCAGAGTCATCCTAAAAACATATGAAAAAAAAAAGCCCTTTTGGACCCGCTTTGGGTCCCCCTAATGTTGCCAAAAGTTTGGCCCATCCCTGTCGCAAGCTCCTGGTCCACCCACACAAGTGAGGTATCATTTTTATCGGGAGACTGAGGGGCACGCTGGGTAGTTGGAAATTTGTGGCTCTCCTAAGATTCTAGAACTTTCCGTCACAGAAATGTAAGGAAATGTTCTTTCAACAAATTTTGAGGTTTGCGTGGGATCCTGTATTGACAGAAAAACACATATGTAGCCATATGTATGTAATACATAATTAATTCCGATCCTCACATACACTGTCTCAACCCACTCAGCAGCTGACCACTTCACTCTGCATGAGCTGACAGTCAGCTCCTCAGGAGTGCTCTGTCCCCCTTCTCAGAGTGGGTCCGCTCCTTTACAAATCTATTCCAGCCCTGAACCTAGGCTCTCACACTGACCTCTCTGGCACCTCCAACAGCTGTACATACAAGCCACTCTGAGACTCCAGGCCTTCCTATCTCTACCAGACAATCCACAAGCAAGGCCAAAGCTTTTTTTAGCTGGGTACACTGTTCACCTGTTTCTTATGCTTTGCCTGTACGACATTTTCTATATGTTATATTTGGCACTGTGCCTTTTGCTCATTCTTACGTCGCTACATTTCTATTGCTCATATTTGGGACTAGACATCTTTTGGTTTCTGCTGATGCTGCACTTTTTACAATATGAAGGGTCTACACGCTGGCAGATTGGACAGAAGGGATCTGAGAGCATCGCTGTGCATACTGCCTTCTCCCTTGCTGGCCAGGATGCCTTGATAACTGCAAATATATTTAATCTGTTCCTGGGCTACTGTTGTGTCTGGTGGTTTTCTTTCATCATTCCAGGGAATGTTGTACAAGCTTTCCCCAACAGACGGTGCTGTTCACTCGAATGTGTGGAGCATCACACCGGTGTGTAGTGAGTACCCTGCTGCTGTGACCCTCCAACGTATGTAGTAAAACATGATTTTTTTCTTTCTTCCTCTTTGGCATTGAATCAGGGTACTGAGGCGTAAATTACAAGTTTGCTCCGTGCCAATAATTTGATTGGCAGTGGTTGTTTCTTGCTTAGAATTGTAACCCACGCAGGAGAGTATGTGCCAGAGGAGATTTGGGAACCTTAGCAGGGCACCCACCCCGAGTAGGTTGACAGGAGCATCTCATGGCAGATTACAGAAGAACACAGGGAAATGATTGTGAAACGATTTGAAAATGTGCATAAACGGTACAAGTTATTGATCAGTAACTGTATTTGAATTGCATGTTGACTGATGGTAATGTGTAGCTGTGTTTTCCTTGTAATGTTTCTTTTAATTATATGTGAGGTAATATATCATTGCATTAAATAAGTAAACTGTTTTATGTGTTGTGTCAGAGTTGTCAAAAGGTGTCTCTCTGTTCACTGCCTAACCTTTTACTTGTAGGGGACAATCTGTTGTGTTTATCTTTAAGGGTATAATTTGAGAGTGAAGGGCACAATGGACAACAGTAAATCTAGAGGAAATGGGGAGGTAGTTAGACCTCATATGCAGAAAAAGACGAAAACATTATTTAAAGAGCTGGCAGGAGAGAAAGGTTTGAAACTACCATCAGATAGCCCGGGAGCTCAGGTTACTGACAAGACAAATTGTCTAGAATACGTAAGCCTGTTTTCTGGGCTGGAATGGACATGGACTGTGAATGAGAAATGGCCCAAATTTGGTTCTCATGAGATGGCTGATATAAAAAATTTGGCAGAGACTATAGAAGTATGAGGTGACCCATCATGGGGCTTGCATTATATGAGTGATTGTTTGAAGCAGTGACTTTCAACTTCTAAAAGGAGAGCTTTCCTTTCAAAGAGGAAAGGCTAGGGAAATGCAGCCACAGAGCCCAGGGACTGTTCTGCAGTAACAGTGATGAACAGTGAGTGCACAAGGTCTCTGTGTTTTATTGAATTTTTCTTGCTGCTATTTTGTGAATAAAAGTGGAAACATAGCAAGGGATGACGCCCAAATTAAGTAGACAGTTCAAAATATTCAGTGGAGCAGAGAAAATTACTCATTCAGTGGATTGGACCTGACTACCAACAGGACAGTTGAAGTGCCTAATTCCAGCACTACTAGCTATCTTTATAGCAGTAGTTGTACTTCTGTGTTGTCTTTAGTGCTGTTGCTCAATGGGACAGCAATTATGTAATAAGAGCATCTTTTTAATTTCTGCAGATAAAGTTCTACCTCCCACTGAGCTGGATTTAGCCCACAGATATCGTAAAATACAAACGGAAGTAAAGAAAGCACACAAAGAAAGAGATTTTCGAGTTAATGGTTATTGACATATAGCAGATAGATGGACTCATTACTAGTACATCATTGTGTACTTGTTTGAATAAAGATTACCTCATAAATGTGTATCTGTGTGCCAATGCATGCATTCATTCTCAGCATAAGGGAATGCCATCTGAAGCTATTTCATTATATATATATATCCTATCTACACTAGTGTATGACATATAAAGAAGGGAATTGTTGAGAAACATATATATATCTAGTACACAATTGGTTCAAATCCTCACATCCACTGTCTCAACCCACTCAGCTGCTGACCACTTCTCTCAATACGAGCTGGCAGCCAGCTCCTCAGCCTCGCTCTGTACCCCTTCTCAGAGTGACATCCCCCTCCTTCACAAATCTATTGCAGCTCTGAACCTGGGCTCACACACTGACATCTCTGACACGTCCAACAGCAGTACCTACAAACCACTCCGAGACCCCAGGCCTTCCTGTCTCTAATGAACAATCTACAAGCAAGGCCATAGCTTCTTTTAGCTGGGTACACTGTTCACCTATTTCTTATGTTTTGCTTGCACAACATTTTCTATATGTTATATTTGGCACTGTGCCTTTTGCTTGTTCTTACTTTCACTACATTTCTATTTCCTATATGAGGTCCATATCTGGCAGTGGGCTTCTTTTGGTTTCTTCTGGTGCTACATTTGTACAATATAAAGAAGCTAAATGCTGGGAGCTTGCGGAAACGGAGTCTGAGATCACTGTTGTGCACACTGCCTTTTCCCTTGCTGGCTTGATACCTATATATACATGTCATCTTTTCCTGGGCAACTCTGTGTCTGGTGGTTTTCTTTCATCGCTTCAGGGAGGGTTGTAAACGTTTTCTCCAACATTCTGGGTAAAAAAATGTAGCGTGAGCCACACAAGTCACCCCATCCTAGATTTCCCTTAGGTGTCTAGTTTTAAAAAATGTACAGGTTTGCTAGGTTTTCCTAAGTGCCGGCTGAGCTAAGGTCCAAGATCCACAGCTAGGCACTTTGCAAAAAAGGGTGTTTTTGGTGGAAAAATGTGATGTGTCCATGTGTTTTGATTCCGTTCCTGTTGCAGGCACTAGGCCTACCCAC
This sequence comes from Pleurodeles waltl, assembly GCF_031143425.1. NCBI lineage: Eukaryota > Metazoa > Chordata > Amphibia > Caudata > Salamandridae > Pleurodeles > Pleurodeles waltl. Next base: position 777,294,582 of record NC_090445.1, read on the forward strand.
ACAAGTGAGATACCATTTTTATTGGGATACTTGGGGATACAGAAATATGAAGAAAATTTGTTTTTTTAGTCCAATTGTGAGGTTTGCAAGGGATTCTGGGTAAAACATTGATTGTCACAGGTGTCTAGTTCTAAAAAATGTACAGGTTTGCTAGGTTTCCCTACGTTCCGGCAGAGCTAGGGCCCAAAATCCACAGCTAGGCACATTGCAAAAAAAGGGCCACTTTTCGGTGGAAAATTGTGATGTGTCAACACTGTGTTTTGGGCCGTTTTCTGTCACGCGCACTAAGCCTATCCACACAAGTGAGGTACCATTTTTATCGGGAGACCTGAAGGAATGCTGGATGGAAGGAAGTTTGTGGCTCCCTCAGATTCCAAAACTGACTTTCCATCACAGAAATGTGGGGAAAATGTGTTTTTAGACACCTTTTGAGGTTTGCAAGGTATTCTGGGTAAACAAAATGTGGTGAGAGTCACACAAATCACCCCATTCCGGATTCCCCTAGGTATGTAGTTTTCAAAAATGTACAGTTTTGCTATGTTCCCTTTGGTGCTTGGTGCACTAGGGCCCAAAATCCACAGCTAGGCACATTGCAAAAAAGGAGTCAGTTTTCGGTGGAAAAATGTGATGTGTCCACATTGCGTTTTGGTTCATTTCCTGTCAGTGGCACTAGGCCTACCCACACAAGTGAGGTGCCATTTATTGGGAGACTTGGAGGAACACAGAATAGCAGAACAAGTGTTACTACTGATTGTCTTTTTCTGCATTTGCACCTTCCAAATGTAAGACAGTGTGTAAGAAAGAAGTCATTATGAGAAATGCCCTCTAATTCACATGCTAGTGAGGGTACCCATTCATTTAGAGATGAGCAAATAACCACTGCTTCTAAACTCCATATCTTGTGCCAATTTCAGAAATGCATAGGTTTCTTTGATACATATTTTTCACTCTTTATATTTTGACAAATGAATTGTTGTATACCCAGTACACAATGGAAAAACTATGGCAAGATGCATATCAGTTAATGGCTCTGGGTAGCTCGTGTTCTTGGTGAACCTACAAGCCCTATATATCCCCACAACCAAAAGGGTCCAGCAGCCGTAATGGTATATTGCTTTTGAAAATCCGCTAAAGTAAGAAAAGGTTATTGATGAAAATGTAAACACAAATGGCTGTTTTTTAACTCAATTTCAATACTTTTTTATTTCAAGTGTTGCTTTTAAAAGGAAAACCTCAAAGGGTCTACACAAATGACCCCTTTCTGAATTCAGAATGTTATCTACTTTTCAAAGATATGTAGCTTTCTGTGATCCACTATTAGTTCACACCTGTTTCCACCACAAAGTGGAAGGAGGTTTAAAGCAGAGAAATAGGAAAAATTGGCTATATCTTAGTAAAATACCAAAACTGTGGTTACAAATTTAGTTTTCTGATTCATGTCAGCCTGGTTCTGAAAGCTGAGAAGATGGTGATTTTAGCACCACAAACCATTCATTGATGGCATTTGCATGAAAAAAACAGACGCTTTCTTCTGCAGCACCTTTTCCTAATTTTTCACAAAAAAAACAAATTTAGCTATATTCTGTCTAATTTCTTGGTCCCTTCCTTTACAATTCCCATGATGTTGGAAAAAAGGACACATATTTGGTGTGGATCACTTATGTGGACTAAAGGTTATGGCGGCCTAAACGCGAACTACCCCAAATAGCCAAGAAAATGCTTAGCAAATGGGGAAAGGCCTGGCAGTGAAGGGGTTAAGTTTGTGTTGGTGTTGAAGACAACACAAAGTGGCTTTCCTTCTTGTTTTTTGATGCCAAGGACTAAAGGATCTTATGCTTTGATGCACTAAAGTTTTCCTGGTTCTCTTTCCTGGAAATTCAGCATTAAAAGCAATCATCCATAGAGAATTTTCTGAGTGCATTAATTTGATGCTGAACTGCCTGCCAGGTTCATAATCGAGAACTCTGATGTCCCTTTCTCTACCAAATGGAAGGGATGAAACCTGCCACTTTAGTTAAGAAGAGTGCAACAAAGAAAAATGTCCTGTGCTTTTATAACATTGGTTTGGTATTACTAGAATGCTATATGGGTTTGCATAACATTTAAAACACAGGGATTGTAGTTCCTGACATCTACTGCAGACAAACAAAACTACTGGTGTGCATCCAGTTTGACAGAATGTTTCTTTGCTCACAGAAGTTGTGTTGAAGAGCTCACACTTTCCACAGGCCCACTTATGACATGACCTGATAAAGGGTTCAGGGAGATTTGTACATGTCTCCTTTGGGGTTCCTAGCACTGGAATGGTTCTCTACAAAAGATGTGGGCATGCGGGTGGAGTAGTGTAAATTTGGGCTCCTCTTTCTATATCTCATTTATGTGCACTTACGTGTAGCCTATATATTCAGCATGTGATTAACTTTATTAACTCATGTGTTTCATCTTAATGAAATTCACAGTTCATAATATGGAACATCTAATATGGGTGCTAATATGGGTACTCTGCATTCCTTACATATTGGTTGTTACCATCCTGTGTTTCATAATATGGAAATTTAGAATACTTGAGAATTTCAGCATTTTGGCTCTATTGACATATTTTCTTAACCACTGCCAATTTCACAGATTTGTCATTTGACTAATGCTTGGAAAATAAAACTTTATGGTTGAATACCGTCCCCTCTGTTGTCATTGTGGAGCCACATTGACTTCACTGTTATTGAAATGTATTTCTGATGTTAGCTCTCTCCCAATACTTCAAGTCAAAAATCAAAAGTCCATATGACCAGTGGAGGATAATGTTCAATGATCATACTAAGAGATGGAGATTTAAATATCTCTACCCCCTTGAAGGAACAGCAGTGCCTGTGGAGCAACATAAACAGAGATCTCAAGTAGCTAATTGCCACGGTAAGAACTGTCTCTTTTTCTATTTTTTTCTTTGCATTTGGGACAGCTGGTCCTGCACTGACAATGCTAAAACATAACTAATATTATCTGAATGCAAAGACTAAAATATACACCAGTATGATTTGGAACAACAGTCAAATACATTTCCAAGTGTCCAAGTTTAATAACTGATGGAGCATCATAATTCATTATCAAGCAATTTATCCAAACTACAAACTAGTTTTAGAAGTTCAGAAAAGACCAGACAAATACAATTGAAATTAAAAAATTGGAAAATACAAAAACGAAAAACACTAGCTTGAGCAATGGAAACTACAGACAGTCACCAAAGTTAGCATAGCTGCTCTATCAAGAAAGCAATGTATTAGAAATCTGATTTTGCCCAATTGTCACCATGATAGAAAGGGTAACTGCTCAGTTACAAACAGTATATATAATTATGGCACATGGAGTTTTGGATGTTGCTCTACATGTGTTCAAAGAACATACAAGAGCAATTGTACTAATTAGATAAATTACCACCTGAAACCAATACAAACCATTACAATCCAAAAAGCAGATACAAAAAACAACTGGAAATCAAGAGGACTTTTCACCAGAGCAGAGCCTTAGAAGGTGAAAAAACAATATGCCAGCAACTAAATCCAGTATTAACAATTTGCAAATGGTCAGTAGAGTTTCACCTAAAGATCAACAAAATTCAGCAGAAAGGGAGGTCCCTAACAGATAGTCACTTGTTGATAATGACAATAGCAGCACATTGATTGATTAGGTAATTTATAAAAGAACAAAACAGCTACTTCAGAAACAAAGGGGCATATTTATACTCTGTTTGCGCCGGAATTGCGTCGTTTTTTTTTACGCAATTCCGACGCAAAACTAACTCCATATTTATACTTTGGCGTTAGACGCGTCTAGCGCCAAAGTCCATGGAGTTTGCGTCATTTTTTAGCGTGGACAACTACTTTGCGTTAATGATATGCAAGGTAGGCGTTCACGTCAAAAAAATTGACTCCGAGGCATGTGAGCCGTATTTACACTCCCGGGCAAAATTCACGCCCGGGAGTGAGCGGGTCAAAAAAAAATGACGTACAGCCGTTTTTGCGCCGTTTTTTAGCGCCTGGACAAGGCAGGCGTTAAGAGACCTGTGGGCTCGGAAGGAGCCCAGAGGTGCCCTCCCATGCCCCCAGGGACACCCCCTGTCACCCTTGCCCACCCCAGGAGGACACCCAAGGCTGGAGGGACCCATCCCAGGGACATTAAGGTAAGTTCCGGTAAGTATTTTTTTAAATTTTTTTTGTGGCATAGGGGGACCTGATTTGTGCCCCCCTACATGCCACTATGCCCAATGACCATGCCCAGAGGACAGAAGTCCCCTGGGCATGGCCATTGGGCAAGGGGGCATGACTCCTGTCTTTGCTAAGACAGGAGTCATTTCTATGGGGGTTGGGAGTCGAACAAAATGGCTCAAATCGGGTTGAGGTGAAAAATTTGCCTCAGCCTGACTTGCCCCATTTTTTGGCGCCCAAGCTACATATCCCCCTACGCCGGCGCTGCCTGGTGTACGTCGTTTTTTTCCACGCACACCAGGCAGCGCCGCCGGCTAACGCCGGCTAACGTCATTGATTAAATGCGGCGCCCGCATGGCGCTTCAGAATGGCGTTAGCCGGCGCTAATTTTTTTGACGCAAAACTGCGTTAGCGCAGTTTTGCGTCAAAAAGTATAAATATGGCCCAAAGTGTTCTTATGGAAAATAATATATAGACTTTAAGGAGCCAGCTGAAAGGCTCAATATCCTAGCTAATCTCAAGAAAGGGGGAAACTGATCTCAGTAGTTGTAGCAGAGGGATAAGCATAATAGAATATCATTAGAAAATAGGAAAAATGTACACGTTTTTATAAAATATAAAATATTCTGGTTGGAACAGAGAGCCAGCATCTGTGTTTAAATAGCCGCCATCAGTCAGGAAACTAGACCGCATCTGCTTTGTTGTAGAAGGGAGTTCTTTCCAAAATGGAGGTAATAATGCCCTGCCCACTCACATGAGGCTGGGGAAAAACAGACAGCCCCACTGACTTTGTGCAGCAGGGAAAGGAAACAAATCAAGGATACAGAGGTAGGTAAAAAAGTGCAAAGTGTGATTAAAAAGGTTAAACATTTAAAAAAAATATAGCCTGAAAATTAAAACTAATACATTTGGATAGAAACAGACTGCTTTAGCATGTGAAATGTTGCTTACAGTCATTTATTCATACATTTATTTAAACAGTTAAACATTTAGGTAAGATTTAGAAAAACAATCCATCACCAGTATTCATTCCTGATATATAATATCCTAAAGTAACACAAAGAAAAACCTCGGTTTTCGGGAAAAGGAGAGCTCTACAAATGCTAAAATATTGCACACACCAACGCTCAGATTGGGAATAAAACTAGGCCAGAACACACAAAATGTAGCATGGTGAATTAGTATAAGGGGACTTATTTTAGGAGAGATGTATAGTAAAGAAAACCTTTTATAGCTTGTGTAGCCTTAACATTGGTCAGGACTGAAAACTACATTATTCTACTGAATCTCACTCACTAGTCTTCTGAAACTCATCTTTAGGTCCATGAAACTGCATTAGTCCATGTTCTTCCTCATATCTGAGTTTCCTACTGTCTATTAGGCCGTGCAACACCTGCTTGATCATGGGAAATAGAAGGATAATCACTGACATCATTTCATCTTTATTGCTTCATGTACAAACATAAAACATACATATTTTAGACATATATCTTACAATTGTATTATATCTGTCTATCAAATGACAATTATGGACCTTCATATATAGAGATAGAAGTGAGACCCATACCCGTTTCAAACAAGATAAGAAAAGTTAACGAAGAACACAGTTAGAAGATTCATTTATCTACAGCTCAAAAGAAAGAAATAAGAGCAATTGAATACATGTTGAATGGTGCATCATATTTCCCCTTGAGACAAGAATAACTAAGATGCTGATTGGTGATGTGAAGTAGCAATGAGTTGGCACACCATTAACAAGATTGAGCACTACATACTCTACCTATCATGATAGAATAATATTTTTAGATGACGAATCAACCACAGATTATAAGATTAATTCAGTGATGGCATAAATTTCATATATAAATGAAAATATTGGAAAATTTATGACACGGGCGTATTAGTAACTGTTGAAGGCAACTAATAATGATCTTTGAGTACGAAGTTGATAATTGTTGGAAATGTGGCTGGAGTGGAAAGTAGACTGCTGCATAAAATTCAATTATTTATTTCTTGTCTCTCCTTACCAATAGATTTGTGTGAATTAGAAGCAATGCGTGGGATAGTATTTTAGTTTTTGTGATATGTTTATAGATGTACCATGTCCTGAATGTCATTTAACAGAAAAAGGTTATGTAAATATAATTAGAACATTGGAACGTTGGCAGCTCCACTGAAAGCAATGGAGTGCTGCGGACTTTTACTGGCCGGTAAAAGCCCGCAGTGCCAACATTCCAATGTTCGCTTTGTTCACAGCAACAGCTGTGAACAAAGCCTCACGGAGCCCGAGGGGATTTTAATCCCCTCGGGCTCCGTGAGGAATTTGTTTTATTTAATAGAACATTCTACCCTGAGTGGCAGAATGTTCAAATAGCCTTAGAACCCGCCATAGCGGGCTCTACCGGCTATTAACGGCCCTCTCCCTTGTTAAAGGCCCTCGCCTTCGGCTTGGGCCTTTAACGCAGGAGCGGGCCTTTAATAGCCGGTAGAGCCCGCTACGGTGGGTTCTAAGGCTATAGTAACCAGTGACTGTCTTACATTTGTATGGATTTTGTTTAATATACAGCAATAAAAATGAAATGATGGCAGTGGTTCTCTTCCTTTAAATAACTGAGGGATTGATCTACATTTACGTATTTGAAATTGGCAGGATTAAATCATCAATTCAGAAATAATATTGAGAGAGGAATCAATATTGAAATTAGATTTGAAGAAGAGTCCCTATCCCTATATATTCTCTAGTTTCAAAGGCCTACTCACTTTTAATTTAAAGAAATACACAGACTCCTACCATGGACAAAAGGGTGGAAGACAAAAGTACTTATTGTGAGTGCTGAATGGAAGGGAGGACCCCTCAGCATGTATAAAAGGCTGGTAGAGATAGACACTCACCACTAACTGTTTAGTGGAAGAAACAAAAAACAGACCACCCATACCAAGGCAGCACAGTCTTAGTTTTAACATCACCCATCTTTCTTTCACTATCCTAAGCTTTCTGTTTCTTTATTTCCCTCATACAGCTTCATTTTAATTTCTCCTTTTTCCCTTTGACAGTGCTTTCCTATCATCCTCATTTTCTTCCTTTATCTCTTTTACTTGGGTCAAAGTATTATGCTCAAATATGAGCCATGGTCCGCAAAATGGAATGCTGGTGCCAACCACGTGCAACCAACTGCATAAGTTAAGTACTGTATGTTGGTGTCGTGATAACAGAATTTTTTTAAGTGAATTTCTATAGTTTTATTAATTCTATTTCCTAAGTACAACGTCCCTGTAACCTTTGTTTTCTTCAGTGAATTTCTATGTTTTTTTAACATTAAGTAATTTTAATTACTTTACTTTAATCCAACCACTCCATGGCGGGGGTTGGCCACAGGGCCCAGCCTGCAGCCATGCTCTGTGGCCAACCTCCTAGAACCACTCAACCCTGAGCCACCCCCTGCCTTTGGCCATGCACAGGGATTTGACCATTGGGCCAGGCTTGTAGCCAGGCCCTGCAGCCAACCCCACGTCACTCATGAAGTGCTTCTTTGTTTGGTGGACATGTGATCATAGTCTTGTAACCCTCAGATACAGTAGTGGTATGAAACGTCCTCCTGCCATTTTCCCAGGATGATGGACCCCCCGAAGGGACACCTTCCTGCACAAAAACAATCACAAGAGGGGTTTTCCTCTTTCTATGTTTTTTGCACAATGCAGCACACATAAAAAATGAATAAATTAGGAGAAACAAAGGTATTTCTCCTTATTGCACCTCCCTTACACCTCTTCTTGGAAGGCATAGGCTTTTGACGCATTCCTAGGTTTACAAATGCTTGTAAATTTGGGAATTCATCAAAATCCATGGGTGTCTCGTGAGAACACCCACCGCAACACCCATGGAATGCCTCCCTGTAGCAGCTTGAGTCAACACAGCGACTTGCACTGCGTTGACTCAGTCCATATCAACAAGGCCATGAAAAGCCACACAGGGTGGCTTTATGTGGCCTTGTTAATATGGCCCTGCAGTGTGTGCTGCCGGATCGTCACTAAATGTGACATTTGGGTCGCACAAAGGGCCTTGTAAATATGGCCACTAGACTTTCACCACACAAGGAGTCTCACTACTACTACACACTCGCTTCATATCCACTGCACTTACACGCACATAAAATATCTGTTCAAGATCTTGGAGTCACACAGACTACTCTGCTGGTCTTGACACTCGGTGCCCCTTTGCTGGCCTTCCAATCACTTGTGCTGTAAGTCTACCACCACTGATCTACCCTACAGAGTTTCACAGATCTCTCACCTGGTGCTCAAGCTATCAAAGCTGCCCTTGGTTCCCGTTTCTATCACATATTGAAATCAGAGCTGTTTGTCACTCAGAATCCCTCTTTGGCCAAGCAGAGATGATCAATATGGAGCATCCGTCACTCCCTCTTCTGATCATTGGAGCCTTCTTTTGATCTTGAGTCCCCCTTTGCTGAGTACCATAGCCCGTTAACTCTCTTTGTTAGCTATTAACCATTCTGCTAACTTTCAGCCGAGTTTCTCGAACTATTTCTGCCATCCTGCACAGACCACACCCCTTTTCACTCATCCACATGTTGACTACAACTGTATTGATAGATCTGCAGTGCAAACCGAGCACAATCCTCCTTCAGAGGAAACTTAAAGCTAGCATTATGGCCTTTCATAAGAGGCCCAAAAAGAGCCCAGCCCTCAATAATCATCAAAAGGAGGGCCATGAACTTTGAAAAAACAATGCATTTTCACAAATGAATAAGACATGTCTGTAACATGGTTTAAAATTATACTTCTTCTTTTTTTTAGGCAGCCAAATACTCTTTGTCTGCAGCGCAAAATATCTGTATGTTATGTCTTGAAGTTCTCAACATAGAAGTTTAATTCCTACATTTACACTTACTTTTGTTCATACTATGCTACACATTCTACTTATGTATATGCACTTACTTTCAAATTCATTACGCACACTGCATTCCCATTACAAGATGGCCACCACTCTCCCTTGACTGGAGTCACTTTTTTCTTCATGGCTGGCTAAATTAAGACCTCCTTCCCACCATTTATCTGGTTGCTGGTCAAAAAGTTAGTGGCTTGCAAAACAGCAGAGATTATGTGCTATTTTGCTTGCTGCTGGGTAAATAGGGGAGTTTATGTAATATCTTGCCAGCTACCACTTCCTATTCATAAAATTAGCCAAGGGCGATGGAGTGCATAAAAGGCCTGAATAAATTGAAGCTAAAAAGTGAAGCTATAGGCCCCTACACAACAAGCACATAATGTGTGTTTCTGCCATACTTGATCAATACTTGTTAGCGGAGGAGATAAGAATGAGAACTGGAAACAATGCTCAAACCGTGCCCACTTTTTTCTGTCCTTTCTCTGTTTCTATCACCTTATGGTCCTCCTCAGCCTGTTACACCAAACTTGAGGAAACTAGAGAAAGAGACAAAGGCAGCCAGAGCCTTCAATGAATGGGTTGCCATGGCACCTGCCACACCCTAGCACCCCCCCCCCCCAAGGAAATGCCAGGTCAGTTAGTCAGTACCTCCGTTGATGAATGCCCATTTGCACTGGACCTCCATATGTTTTGATGGAGATGAACCAATAATTGTAATTCATGTTTTAGGTCAGCATTTTATGGTCTGGCTTGACAGGGGCTTGAAAGGGACTTTGGTTCAGCTCATATATTGGAAGCCAGGAGTACACATTTTGATTGGACAAAAGTTGTTTGCCTTCATAGAAAGTGCTTGCCCTCCACACAGCTCAAATAATTGTGTTTACTTATCTAGCTGCCCAAGCTTGAACTTTCAGAGGCACACACATGGCATTGTATGATTGTAATGCTACTAAAGTGTCTTAGGGAGAAAGAATTATTGGGGTTTTTGTCTGCCAGCAGCCCAGATGGGAGGAGGGCAACCAATTACTGACATGGATGTTTAGGTCTTGCTTGCCAATGCAACTGTCACCTGGCTCTTTACTCTACAGCCATATTATTCTACAGTTCTTTGCTTCCACACAATAAAGATCCATTCCCATGCCAGTTACTTGTAATGCTTTGCATTACCATACAACATTCCTTTAATCCCAGACCTATTGGCATTGGCAATGCTTGTTGCTTTTGCAATAACCCCTGATTCCCACACTAGCTCTAATGTTTGTCTCATTTTATATATTGCATGTTTCTCTTTTCAGTTAAATTAGAATCCAGATGTTCTTTCACTTATTTCTTTACTGAACTGTTTTGTGGTTGCTGAACATTTGTCACGTGCATTTTTCTGTTATGAAGCTCATTGTGCCACGCTATCAACCGTGAGCAAGAAACACGTGTATCTAATCAGAACATAGGTCGTTTGCCTTTGAGAGAGATCAATCATAGTTCACTTCAGGTCATCTGACTCACTCATCAATAACTTATCATTCCATTGTCCTAAAGTAAGCTTACAACATCTCATATTTTACACTTTTTTCAGAAAAGAAGTAAAACCATAACAATTCACCTCATATATCACAACAGCAGCATTAAACATGTTCGTTTACCTAAATTCTAAGGCATGCCCTTACCTTCAATACAGAACATCGAAAGGAAATTCACAGGCCAAGCAAAACTTGAAAACGTTAACCAGTTTCCCTACCAAAGTTATTGATCTGCCAAACGGGAGAAAGTATTTGCCATATTAACCTCCTTTCTCAATCAGAATTCACATTCCAAAAGCAGTCCATGACACCGACATGATATATGCAGGGGTGTAGCTCCGGGGCGGTGGTGTTTGGGGTGTGACACCCCCTAATAAATGGACTCTGGTGTGTTAATTTAGGTCCAGGGGCCTCCAGTCGGGGTGGCGGTGTCTGTCCTCAGGTTTTCACTCTGATTAGCAGCCTCATAGCACAGGCACACATTTTTATGAAACTCTGCAGGGATTGCACACACCTACTTCTCCTCTTTCCGCTCACAAAACAAATAAGACAAGAATAAACAAAAGACTGGATGGCTCCTATGTGGGGTAGAGGAACGTTTGAAATGTGAAACAATTTTCATCCATTTTCCCATTTCAATGGCACTGATGGTAAGGAAATCTCTTTTCCGCACCCCCTAAATCTAACTGAGCAAGCTATGCCCCTTGATATATGGGATATTCTTTGCTGTAGTCACAGAATATGAAAGATGAGATGTCATTTGCAATTTTCGTATGCAAATTTGTGTTAGATATTAGGTAACTCAATGAGGCTTATGGTTCTGTAGTCTAAGCATTGTAATGCCCATTTTACCCAAACACGACCTAATGCCTAATTAGCTTTTTTTATTCAAAACCGGTTCAGTGCTTATTTGAACTGGTCATTATCAGTGCACCCATGACAACAGACCTGATTCAAGCTGGAGTTTTCCGATTTTTTAAGGAATAAATAGTTTCATTTTAGCTGCATCTCAGTTGAAACTGCCTCTGCTTCAATGTACACCAATTAGGAAAATCAAGCCCCCAAATTTTGTTTCCAAAATAATTCTCATGCCCTACTGTTTTACGTGACGAACACGAACGAACGAGCAAGGGAGGAAAGAGGAGCAGCACAGCTGGGCTGAGCTGCTGTGTTGGAAGCCTGTGCAGTTCACCCGACAGCCCCGCTCGGCTGAAAATAAGCCCTGGGCCGAGACTTGCAAGCCCAACGGAGGAGTCTGTGGTTTTCAGTGGGAAGTCCAACATCTCATTCAAGCTGGACAAAGTACTGGGTCTGTAAGGAACATACATGGCTCTCCTGCGTCTGACAGCTCTTACCAAAAACAGCACCATGAAATCAGCAGCCTTGGGCTACCAGTCATCCAAGTACAGGGGTAATAATGCCACAAACTACCTAACCCCAGGACCAAAGCAACCTCTTTCTCGCCATCATGCACACTATGTGTAGCACATTGGATCTCATGGAGAGAAATCTAGCAACACAGCATAAAATTGGACAATCAAACAAAAATCCTTTGTGACATATCATTTTAGCATTGCAGCTATTGTCTCTCGCATTTATGCAGTGAAGGGTGCGGTGAAGGACTAGCTCAAGAGTAATGCATTCTCCAATGAGATAAGAACCTGCTCAAAGATGGTTATTACTCTTGTAGTGGTCCAGGAAGCCATCAGTTCAATTTTAGATGATTGCAGAAAAGAAACTAGCAGAGGAAAATCTACTGCATTAAATCAAACTCTAATAATTCCAGTCCTTCTATGCAATTGATGGACCAAGGTAAGGTCTCCAATAAGGCATAGAGAACACAGGCAAACCCTGAAGATAGTGCTGAAGAGTGGTCTAATGATTGCCTAAAACATAGCTTTTCACCCATAACATCCGGCTGAACTGCGGAACTGCAGAAAAGGGGGCAACTTCATAAGCAACATCCGTACAAAATCTTCAAACAACCACAAAGAAAAAAATCACAGTAAGACCAGCTCACTAGCCCCTAGAACCTCAAGGGTAGGAGAACATTCAAGCAAGGAGGGAAAAGCACTAAAACCGGAGCTACATTTTGTTCAAGGTATAAAAATGTAAAACAAGACTGAATTAGGTAAGCCCAGAAAAAAAACACACATTTTGAAAATGCATCATATGTTGTACACTTCCAACCATCCACTTGGGCTTTTATCATCGATTCCCCCCTCCCGAATGGCATAATGAAATAACCCCATAAGGTGTACTAAGGACCTTTGAGTACAATCCAAGATTACAAACTGTCTAGTATGGGAATAGGATCTGAAGTGAGCAGCCAGAAGAATTTCCTCTAAGTGAAGACCAATCACGCAGGGGTCATGAGAATGTTGTAACTGAAGCTGCCCAAGCGGAGTACTCCTTCATGCAGGATCGAAGGCCAACATCTATAACAATGGCCCATGCCAGCAGATCACTGCTGCCACTGGCATCAAAGATTGTGAATTAGAAGTTAACTCCTGGGTGAAGAACATTCGAATTACTGCTATAGTTAATGGACGACTGACAACCAAGTAATTCTGCAACACTAAAGGCACTGCTACACCCTTATCAGTTCATCACTGAGAAATACTTTGGACAAATGACACAAACAGCACAAGCAACACACAAGCAACTGGGACAAGATCTATGTTTAGTAGAGAGCTTAATGAACAGCAGCATTGTGAACGTGAAACTGTAGGCACAAATGCATTACATTCCAGACCACTGAGTATGGGTATACTGAACTTGCATGCAAGACTGGTGCAAGAAGGGTCCATAGGATCCACAACCAACACACTAAGAAATTTAGAGAACCAGGACAGGCAAGCAACCACAATATTGTTATTTACACCAAATTATGATATCCTAAACAGTGGCAATTTACAGATAGTCCTGTATTCGTTGGGCTGCAAAAAGTGTAATCACAAGAACTGTTGAGAGTTATATTTGCATCAATGCACTCTACAGAAGGGGGGGAATCCATGATAACATGGTGGGCAAATAATCTCACAGCAGAGATGATTCTTGGTAATAGTGACACACTAGCCAACCGGGGTATACTGGTTCACGAAGGTCTACCTGAACCGTACCCAATCGTATTTGAAACTACACATGTGAAGCCAACAAGTCCTCAGATTCAATCTTCCCAGGATTGCAGAACATGCAATTCACCACCCATAGAACTAAAAAATTAACTCAAACACTCGGATCAGACACACGGATCAGGATAAAAGTGCTTAGTTGGAACATCACTGGCCTGAAATAGAAATGAGATGATAAGGACTAAGACTGGGCAACATTAATTAAATCAAAAACAATTTGCTGTTTCAACGACACATGGGCCAAGGATGAGATCACTATGGATGGTTTGTCTACATACACTACAAAAGCCACAAAGGAAACAATGTGATTTCCAGCGACCTTTGGAAGCTAGCCATAATGAATGTTGTTTTCCTGGACTACAATCAGGAAACTATATGCAACTGAAAGAGCTAGAGAAGTGAATCAGTATTGCCAGACAACATTTTATGTCATCTTTACACCCTACCCACTCACAAGCTAGGCAACATATCATTTTGGTCTGCAAGGACTTTAACATGAAATCTGATGACACATTGGCCAATCTAGACGTACTGCTCAATCATGTTATGCGCAGACCAACTTATTCTCCAACTTTGCCAATCCAGAGCTCAAGGGGAGGCTCCTCCCTAATGTCAATTGCTCTTAAAAAAGTTCTATGACCCCTAAATGGATTCATGCTCTTAGATTCACCAGCACATTACACCTTCTGATCAGGGGAACATGCAAGTTTAATAGATTACATTCAAATCAACCTAGAACCTCCTGCAGGGGCCGCAATTGCTGTCACAGAGAGGGAGCTGCTAAATATGCAGGTCCCTCTCTGTGAGATCAAAGGTTTCCTCTGTTTCCCTGCCGGCACCTTTGCAGAGTAGGGCTGGGTGGTTAGTTGGGTGGCCATGCCCTGCAGCCAACCACCAGCGCACAGAGCCAAAGGACATGCACTGCAGTGGTTGGATTAATGTAGAGTAATGAAAATTACTTTACGTTAAAAATTCATAAAAAAATCAGTGAAAAAAACAATGGTAACAGGGATGTTATAGTTAGGAAACAGAATTTTAAAAAAACATAGAAATGCACTGAAAAACAAAAAGTGACAGGGACTTTATAGTTAGGCTCACATTTTAAACATACAAAACCATAGAAATTCACCTGTTATCTCAAGTAACTACAACGCCTGCCCGAAGGTAACTACAACTCACTCCCTCGCCATGCACTGCTAATTTACCACAGATTACGGCACTCATGACATCTTTGAGAACATCAATGTAAAATTTGCATTAAGATTTTTGATGAAAAAAATGTGTATGGTGGGCTAATCTGCAGATAGGTGGTAGACTGGAGTAAACAAATAAGAGAACTTTAAACTGTGCACTGTAAAAATTCAGCCATTTATCTTTGCATGGAAGAAATCTGCTCACATTACCCCACTATACAGTGACAATGTTCTTGCAATTTAGAAGCAGCTGTTCTTAGGTGAACATAAACCATGAAGCTTTTAAAACTTTGAAATGGGTAATTCAGGAACTATACACCTGCCTAGTTGTTTTTTACACTACAACATTCTGATTCAGATACCTATGTGTCCTTTCTGCCCCTGTACGTCTTTCCACATTTTCAAGTAGGTATTTCCCAGCCCTAGAGGGGGACACCTGACAGTAGGGAGTGTAATTTAGAAGAGGGCAGTCACTATTTCCCCTTAATGATCCCTGCAGCACTTTGATTATAAAACCTACACCACTAGGGCTCAGCTGCATTCTCCATCATTATCCGGACTTCTATTCCTCACTGGTGGCTCTGGGTCTGTGAGTGGCATTAGGGCTGGGAGAGTGTTTCAGTGAGGACATTATGGAACAGGAACTACAGGTGCGATTAAAGAGGTGGGGAGGGGTAAGGGCCCTGGGCTAGATTTCCTCCCCACAGAATGTAATGCAGTGTATGTGTTGGGCCTGACAGCCTTAGGGTGGTCACCCCTAACTTTCTGCCTTCCTCACTCCACTTTTTGTATACTGTTTTTGATGGTTTTAGGACTCTGTGCACTTTACCACTGCTAACCAGTACTAAAGTGCATATCATCTCTCCCTTAAAACATGGTGACATTGCTTCATACCGAATTGCCTTATTTAATCTACTAGTAAGTCCACAGTAAAGTGCACAACATGTGTCCAGAGCCTGTAGATTAAATGCTACTAGTGGGCCTGCAGCACTGATTGTGCCACCCACATAAGTAGCCCCTTAACGATGCCTCAGGCCTGCCATTGCAAGACCTGTGTGTGCAGTTTCACTGCCACTTTGACTTGGCATTTAAAAGTACTTGCCAAGCCTTAAGTCACCCCTAAGGTTGGCCCTAGATAACCCACAGAGCAGGGTGCTATGTAGGAAAAGGCAGGACATATACCTGTGTAGTTTATATGTCCTGGTAGTTTAAAACTCCTAAATTTGTTTTACACTGCTGTGAGGCCAGCTCCTTTCATAGGCTAACATTAGGGATACTTCAAATACTGTTTGAGTGATAGATTCTGATCTGAAAGGAGTAACACTGCCAAAAATATAGTATAGCCAGAATGGTACTGCACAATCCTGCTGACAGGTGAAATTGGATTTAATATTACTATTTTAGAAGTGCCACTCTTAGAAAGTGAGCATTTCCCTGCACTTAACTCCTTTTGTGCCTTCCAATCCACTTCTGGTTAGGTTGCTTGACAGCTCCCTTGTGCATTTCACTCAGACAACCCCAATCACAGGATGCTCAGTCACACCTGCACACATCTGCATACTGAATGGGTCTTCCTGGGCTAGGAGGGCAGAGGGCCTGTCACTTACATTTGAAAGGACAGTGGCCTGCCCTCACACAATGGACTGCCAAACCCCCAGACAGGATGGAACTGAAAGGGGACCTGGTGCACTTCTAAGCCACTCTTTGAAGCCTCTGTCACTTCAAAGGCACATTTGGGAATGTAAACAGGGCCTCTGACCCTACCAACTCAGACACTTCTGGACAAGATACCACTGGTGAGGAAACTCTGAACCAGACCCTAAAACCTCCCAAGCGGAACTGTCTGGCTGCCCAAAGGACTCACCTGACAGCTTTTCTGCAAAGGACTGCTGCCCTGCTGATGCCCTGCTGCCTTGCTGCCCTCTGGCTCTGCTGAGAAGTGCTCTCCAAGGGCTTGGATAGAGCTTGCGTCCTTTTCCTTGAAGTCTCAGGACCAAAAAGATTTCCTCCTGCAAAGAACTCCTTATGCAGAGAAAATTTTATGCACAGCCTGACAGAAACTACGCACAGCCCGCATCGCGGTGCGAAAATCACCACACACCGAACCGGAACGACGGAGTGGCTCCCCGAGAGGAGATTGACACAGCACCCGTGTTTCATCCGGAACTTTAACGCACGGCCCACTGGATCGATGCAGAGCTCAGCCGGAACGATGCGGCCTGACTTCCTGTGAGAAGAATCGACACAGCGACTGCCGTGCGACAGAAATTTTTCCACATCGCCCACCGGATCGATGCAGCTCCTACGACTTCATTCTACATGCCCTGGGTGTCCGAATACCCCGCAACCCCATTTCCCACGCATCTCCTTCTCTGCAGTCCCTTGCGGAGATTTTTAACGCAGACCAGGTACTTTGTGCTTGCAAGAGACACTTGTTGCTTTTTAAAGACTAAAGACTCTTTTTTATCATTCTCTAAAGTGATATTTCAAGGTGTACTTATCAAATATTGATTGTTTTGACCTGCATTTACCCATATAAATATTATGTATTTTTCTAAACACTGTGTGGTGTATTTTTGTGGTGTTATACTGTGTTATTGCACAAATACTTTACACATTGCCTTCTAAGTTAATCCTGAGTGCTCAGTGCCAAGCTACCTGAGGATGGGGTCAGGATAATTTGGATTGTGTGTGACTTGCCCTGACTAGAGTAAGGGTCCTTGCTTGGACAGGAGGTAACCTGACTGCCAACCAAAAATCCCATATCTAACAGTATGCCACAGATCTTGTCCCCAGATTGGTGACCCGTTTTAACGGCTCCTGGACACAGAGGGTTTTCCCTCGCTCACTGCGTGAGGCCACAAAGTATCCTTGTCCAAGAAAGACAAGGACCCACTCCTCTTGGACTTGTATCGCCCCACCTCTTGATGCTTAAGACTGACTATAAAACACTAAGGGCCTGATCTAAGAAAAGGGCCTGATTTAAGAAAAGTAGCACTGCATCCAATGCAGCCTCACTTTTTGTGCACCCCTTAACACCCCTCTACTGCCACCATATGTGTGCCGTATTTAATATACGGCACACTATGACCCAGGGTAGGGGCAATAGCATTGAAATGTTTGATGCTATTGATGTACTGTGTAGGATTAGCGCCAATGTTTTAGCACTAATCCTGCACATTGCATAGGGGCTCATTGAAAGCTATGGTGTGCCCCCTCTTAACGCCTGCTGTGTGGAGCATTAAAAGAAACTGCAAAAAATTATGTAGTGGAATTTCTTAGATTCTGCTGTGCCATATTTGTCGTCCCACTAACGTGGGAACACCCCTGTGCATACATTATGTCTGGCACAGGCATAAAGTGACACAAGGGATTACAAAGTGGCGCAATGCATACATTGCACCACTATCTACCTCTGGTGTGGCGATTTTGGCCTCGTTGGGACCCATTAGCATAAAAAAGTATGCTAATGTGGCACAAGAAGGTCTAGGCCCTCTTAAATCTGGGCCTAAATCAGATACTTGCTCACCGGTTGTTACCGCATATGTGTTCTCTGGTCCACCCTGACTAAACCAGCTTCTGAGCTTTACTATCTAGCTCCACAACCGCAATGGGTTTCTTGCTGGAGGTCTGCCTTATCAGATGGAGTGTAATGTTGTGGCAGAATGGGTGTAATTCAAGCTATAGCCTACAAAACTACCCACCACTGAAACAAAAAGGGAAGCATAAAACCTAGCATGGCAAAGTAAATAGTCTTTCATTAATAAAAGCAAGCACTGCAAAGTCAATAGGTCTCACCCATTCCCTTTCACAATGATTTTTGCCATGCTGCACAGCTTTTGTGATTAAAGTGTATGAGTGTAAGGAGTGAAAGAAACACAAGGAGAAGCAACATAGGGGAGGGTGGGAGGATACTGAAGCAACATAGGAGGGGACGTGAAAGTAATGGGGAGAAGAGATAAAAGTTATTTCGTTTTTTTCAATTGGTTAATTATAGTTATATCTTTTTTAAATGAACTAATTATTTTTTTAAAGCTATTTTTCATTTTGATTCAATAATCATGTTATTATTATGCACATTATTGAATTGATAAAATAGATTTGTTTTCTTTTTTATTGTGTTATGTGTTTTTGAAAGAGCATTTCACATTCACGCTTAAGCAGGCGTGTGAATTGTAAATGTTATTCATCCAAAGCCCTTTGCTTTCCCTTCTGTTGCTCAGGTTGGAGTGGGAATATTAAAATTGACCCTTTTAAAGTCCAACACTTTCTATAGCGTTGCTTGGGTTGGAGTGGAAATAGTCAATGTGACCCCTCCAAGGACCAGGGACTCCCTAATGTTTCCTAGGTCGGAGTGGGAATCAAAAATATGTCCCCTCCCACCAAGAGCCCAAGCATTTCCTACTGTTGCTCAGGTTCAAGTGGAAAAGCTAACCCTCTCCAAAGTCCAACATATTCCCTACTGCTTCTCAGGTTGGAGTGTGGATAGTAAATCAAACCCTCCAAAGTCTAATGCTGTTCTGATTGTTTCTCAGGTTGAAGTGGGAATAGTGTAGCTTACCTATCCATAAGCCAACGTTTTCAGTAATGTTTCTCAGTTTGAAGTGGAAATAGTAAATTTGACCCTCCCAATGCCCACGGCCTTCCTTACTGTTGCTGAGGTTTGAGTAGGGGCAGTTAATTCAACCCCTCCAAGTGCAGCACTTTTCCTGCTGTTGCTCAGGTTGGAGAGAGACTAGTGAATCTGACGCCTCCAAAATCCAATGTTTTCCCTACTGCTGCTTAGACAGGAGAAGGAATAGTAACTTTCACCCCTCCAAAGTCCAGCATTTTCTGTACCATTGTTAAGGTTGGAGTGAGAATAGTGCATTTTACCCAATCAAAGCAAATGGTTTCCCTCTTATTGCTTAAGTTGGCTTGGGAATAGTAAATCTGGCCCCTCTTCCCAAAGTCCAACGATTGGTAATTATAAATCTCTATCCCTCCAAACACCACCACTTTCACTTCTGTAGCTTAGGTTGGAGAAAAATTGTACATTGTACCTTTGAAAAGTGCAATAGTTTCCAAACACTTGTTGGCTTATATTATGTTACAATGTCAGTTTAGTGCTATGTTTTTATTTTATTTTTTTATTTTAAATGTGTTTGGTATTTATTTTGATTTGTTTGTGTTTATTACTTTTGATGAAGCATTTAAAATGTTTTCCCCTTTTTTGCTGGATGTATATCAATTTTTATTGATTGTTGTAAATAATTTACATTATCATTTTTTATAATTGTGCTTATGTTTTTATTTTATTTGTTTTAGATAGCTATTTTTGTTTTCATAAAGTTTTCTGATTTGATTTTGCAGTATAATTTAATATTTTTATTGTATTTACTAACCTATTTATTAATAAATTAAATAGTGATTAAACATGTCATTGAATTAATTAGTATTTAGTTCATAATTAAAATGTATTTTCAGATAATATATTTTCTAAATCTTTTACCTTTATGTTGTTGGTGCCACAATATTCTTTCCTCATTATTTATGTAACATGATATTTCTGGTGTTGATATTATGCCAAAGAAGCAGTAATAGACCTGCTGCAGATAGCTCAAATACGGACAGACAGGTGTACAATGCTGCAGGGACAAAGGGATTCAGCCCCGTCGTCATATGACATAGCCCAGATTGGAGCTGTGTGAGTGTCTGTCCAAAGAAAAGCTCAGGCTAAGTGCAGCTCAAGAAGAGAGAGCAGAAGCAACCATTTTCTTTTTTCTGAGAGACGCTTTCAGTTCCAGTGTCCTCAAAGGAGTGGGGGGGGGGGGTGGTATTGCAGGTGATTCACAACTTCTGAGGACAAAACCTTCATGTTTGGGGAGCTCTGATTGTGTAGGGTAATGTTTTTACAGTTCACAATTGTGTAATACAGTGCCAATGATTGCCCATTAGCAATCGTATAAGAGAGAGCATCTCCACTTGATCTCTGCCTGCTTCCCAAATTGATCAATTCCCCGAGTGCTTCCAAGCAAACAAGGAAGAAATAACAAATTGTCTTGATTTGTAATTTTATTTATATATGCTTTCTACCCATGCGTGGGCTAATAAGTACTATGTAAATACTAAAAAAAGAAAGAAAGACTTGTGTTTTTTTTTTAAATGGTGTTGTAGTAATTCAGTGACCCTGGATCAGTCCAGGCTTTTCTGTCAACATCATCTTGTCCTGAGGGACTTGTGGTTTTAATTGTAAAAATTCCAAATGCTGACTAAAAAATAAAAACAAGCAAAATTATATTGTCAAAATAGGGGCGGGGAATAGCATCATCACTCATTATTGGCAGTTAGGAGTTTTAAACGATCGTTCAGTGTGCAGCAGAACATATTTGTCTATGTAAAATATTCTTGGCTGCTTGTCCTTTCTCAACAGAAAGGGTAGCAAAGACCAAAGCATTGATGTTGCCTGTGAATCTGTTGGGCAGTACTGACATAAGGTGGTGCCTTCACATTGACGTAATGTCATGAAGTTACTGTAGCAGGCCATACACATGCAGTGGTGCTTTGCAGCATCTCACTGTGATTATCTGCCTCATACTTGTTATTTTGGTCAGTTTGGTAGTGCTGTTCATGCGTACCACAGCATAGTCACATGTGCAGTGCACTTTTCTCCAAAGCACAGCTGAGGACAGGCTGGTTCTGCCCACACGTAGTCCACGTCACATAAGACCCTTCTGTGCCTCTTGTCATAGGCATTTGGTAACTTAACATGTCAGAGACTGGTGTATCAGATTGGTATGTGGATGGATAGCACCTGCCACTGCACTCTCCAAACCTATTTGTTAGCAGCAGCATGGTGTTCCCAGGTGCATGTGGCCTCTGCGGTCAACCTTTTGATCATCCTCGCCATCTCTGCAAGTGGCAGCTGGTGGGTTGGAACGCCTTGAGACAGAGAAAGGAGAGTTTCTGCTCCAAATACGAGACACATGCACGTTTCAAAGGCTTAATCTAAATGCATACTGGCTGCGCTGTTGCTTGACCGTGACATTCAAGCTGACCCACCTTTGCTGATGCACACCCCTCCTACTACTGCCCTATGCTAACTCTGAAACTGGTAAGTGTACTCCCATGAATTAACACACTTGGGTCCATATGTACAAACACATTTTCCCACAGACACAGAATGGGTAAAACCCTTTGCTACATCTGGTCCTTGGTTCTCAGACATGGTCCTGGTGAATCTCCTCTTTTCAATGTCCAGCTGAAGAGTGTATTTTAAAGCTCAAGCAAGGTATTCAGAGCTAAACGTTCAAACTTTTTATATGTTTTTCACTTTAACTGTCTTTATCCACTCAGGCCAATCCTTCCTTCTTATGTGCTACAGTGCACTCTAACTTCTAACATTGCCCATAGGTTGTCACTTGAACCTTAGCCCTCTTCATCCTGCTCTCTGTCCCTGTAATCACATTCTCCACATGCTGCTTTCTCCTCTACTGTTACCTGTCATCCTTCCTTTTCATTTTTCTATGCCTGCTGCTTCCCTCCCCTTACATTTCACCATTGTCTTCTTTCATATTTTAAATTGTTGTGTAGACCTTAAGGACATACTAAAATGACATAAAAGCAATGAGTCACAAAAAGACATTCACAACAACACGCACTCTGGGGAGGAAGTGGGTGTGCCATTCCGAAGGGATAAGAAGACAAGCTAAATAGATATCAGTGGTTCGACTGAGGAATGGGACCAATCTCTAAAGCAACACTTTTGTCACCAGCACATATTCTTTTATCCAACTCAACACTGGGTTGGCATGAAAGTTTTGCACATGTAAAAGGCACATTTGGCTATGATTTAGATTTGTACAAGGTAGTCTAGTCCGTTTCACGGTTGTCTGTGAATTACAGATTTTGTCATCATAATGATACTCCACAAACCACTTCACAGAGCTTTAATATTGTACTGGCTATTAGGATTATGCAGTGTGGAAGACCCAGGTTATTGAAACATAAGGCAAAAATATTCAAGTTGTCTGGCATATTGACTTGTGATACTATTTTTATACATTTTTTAAGAAAGCTGAAACATTTGGGAATTAAGTTGCAAATCATGAGGCAAACCCACAACTATATGGTAATCACCGCAGCCACAGATTCCCATAAATCCACTGATCTTGTCTACTGTTTTATCAAGAATTTGGTGACAGGCAAAAAAAACTAAAGATTCTAATTCCAATCAATGCCCATTGTTAGCAGCACTTTGAATAAAACATCTTATGATATAAAAAATACATGATACGTACCATGTTTAGTTACATTGATAAACTACACGGCCAAAGCTCTCACCATAACCACCCAATGACAATATTGGACCAGATTACAGCTACCCACTATGTATCCCATACATCTACCTATACCTTCAAACCATTGTGTAAATGCAAATAGATGAACCTGAAACTTAAGAAACAATGGACTCAAGGAGATACCCATATTTAATATCTAAATACCAAAATAATTTGCATTTGATTTACTCACTACACAGCATTAGGAATATGGCCAGTTGTAAAATATCAGTGCATTAAGAGTATTCACAAGGATTAGTGAAATCGAACTTTAGAAGAATTTTCAACTATAACTAGAAATGTAAAACTTTTTATTTGAATATTTTCTTGCATCAGCTAAGGAAGATGTAATCCAATGGCAAAGCTGTTGCACTGAGGGTTCTGGTTTGAATCCAGCTTGGCAATTGACTGTTAATTCTGCAGTTCTGAAAAATCACTTACTCTTACTGTTCCTAAAATTGAAGTGTGTGGGTTACTCTTGGTGAGCCCTCCTAATTTTGTGATAGCCGAGAGAATCTCCACATGATTTTCTTCATCCACGTTTATTCCTCACACCTCAATGGGTTTCATATAAGTCTACCTATCAATGTCTGCTGGAGCACGTTCTTGAGCTTATTTGGAGATTCCCCCCGAACCCATCTCCTTGCTCACTGGAAGCGTTTGTTCATTATGCAGCTTGTGCTATTTTTAGTAAGAAAAGCCACCTTTCTAGTAAGCCTTGAGTGTTTTCTTCTCTGTATGTCAGACATGTACAGGACTCGTTTCGTACCGACCACCTCGTAGACATCTAATGCTTGTTGGACTGGTGGTCACTCCTTGAGCACCACCAGCGCTCGGTGTCTCATGGAAATGCAGTAGGAAAACTAATACATTTGGCTTTAATGTGTTAATGCATGAAACAGCAACCAAGAACACAAGCTCTCTGCATGTGTTAGCCCTTTAAAGCCAGACTTATCAGCTTTCCCAATGTGTATTCTAATCCTAAATTTGGGGATGTCTCATCCCCTCCACTGTGAAATGGTAACCCCACAACAACAGCTTGAAGTTGGAACCCCCCAAAGTCTGTTCTAGATGCATCGCTGGACATGGATGATTCAGCTAGGGTCCATTCATCCTTTCATCCTTCAGATGTATATAAACTGATCACACCTAAAAATGGTAATAGTAAAGTCCATACTTAAAGGTACTAATGGACATATTTACTTTGTAAGGAAAATCATATGAACATCCCATGTGTCTCCCTTCATTTTCTCGTGATTTGGGAGGAAGCTTCAGTGTGTTATGCAGTTTTCCAAGGATCTGTGCCTAGTGCTCTTGCAGAGCCTGGTGCAATAGCTAAAATAAGTGCTCCAATTTGACTCTTCCATAGAATAATAGTGAACAGAGTATAACTCCCTCGCCTATGATAGAGTATGAGACCTGAGGTTGTGTGTTGTGACAATGGAGCTCTTACCTTGTGAAATAATAGTGGTGCGCTGAAGATGCCTCAGATGCCTCCAAAAATATTGTAAACTAGCATTTGCTCCACATTTCAAGAACTGAAACAGACCCGGTTTTCTTGGCCAATATTTTTGTTTTAAGTTTTAAACTGTCAAACCCATCATTAAATTCTGACCACGTTTTTTCATACGTGATTTATCCTTGCAAATGGCCTCTCTTAATTAATAACATCCTACAGACCCGATCACAGAACTCTGGACATGTTAGTGTACTTGTGGAATCCCTTTACAATAGTTTTATCGGGACCTTCATTGACAACAAGTGTGTGTTTTTTTTTCTTTTTGCACTTTTATGGAGCGCAAACTTGACACAAACTTATTGGAAAGCTTTACAAGAGCACCAGTTTCGTTACACAAGGACACATTCATTTTGTTTTTGTTAGGCATGAAGAGATTAAGGCCCTGAATACGTGTTTGGTGGACGGGAAAACCTATCCGCCAAATTTCCGACAGGGTGGCCGCCACTGTAGTGGTGACCTCCCCACTGGCCACATTATGACTAATCCACTGGGCTGACTGGCAGAAACCAAGCTTTCCGCTGGTCAGCCCAGTGGGAAAGTGGTGGAAGCATTGCTGCTGGATGATAATAGAGCCGGCGGCAATACTGATCCCCGCAGGGGGCACCAGCACCCTCGCAATGCACGCTGTCTGCAAAGCATACAGTACGCAATACGAGGGTGTTGGCAGGTGGACCTCTGCACAGGGGAAACCAGACAGCTTATCAGGTGCATCAGAGAGATACATTTAAAGCCCTTTGAGCCCAGTGTACAAAGTGTTTTACAGTTTGTAACCTGTGATTTAAAAACATAGAGGGTTTAGGCAATGCACAAAAAAACTTTTACAATTCATAAATGTAATTCCTACTAATAAACAGGCATTTGCAGCGCTTTCTGCCATTGGAGGGTGTGTGAAAGAGACGTCTTTCCTCTTGGCGAGTCACAAAGGTATTTGTAAATGGTTTAGCACTACAGTTGTAACCAAAAGTTATATATTAGTTACCGCCACCCAAGTTACTGTGACAACTCAATTACAGAGGGAAAACTCACGCTGTGGGACCGAAAGCCCTTTGGGAATCCTTGTTGCCACATTGAGGGAGCATACAGTGATACAAGGACCGTTGCATTTTCTCCCCAGTGTCTTCCATGGATGTCAAACATTTTTTTTAAATGCAGCATCTGCAACTTTAAGGGACATGGGCTGTTTTCTTTTTTTTTTAACAATAGAATGTTGTCTGACAGGTATGCAAGCGTGGGGATTAAGGTCTGCTCTGCTTCACAGGCTCCATCTCAGCATTCACTAAGACTTAGAGGGTTTGAATATTGCATTATTACATTATGTGAGACTACCTCTGGTGAATATTCATTTTATGGAACACCTGATTACTTTATCAGTCACCTTGCAATATGCTGGGCAGTTTGAAAAAATCAGTGTGCAGTTTGCACCCTCTGTTTGCAATCTACTCAATAGTTCATAAACGTTTTGTTATGTCCCAAATGGGTTTTCTGATGATGATGATATCCTGTTCTTTATGACAGTAAGGGCCAGATTTACAAGAAACTGGTGCAGCGTGGTGCTGTGCCACGATTAGCAACACTGGTCTGCACCAGTTTTGAAAATCAGGAATGCTCCATATTTACAAGAATATGGCTCACCCCTGCATTTCCCACTATGCCAGCGCTAAATTAAGCAGCATGTGCCAAGGCAGGCATCCTCGCACCATAGTGCAAGGGTGTCTCTATTGAGGGGTGTGAGTGTTAATGTGCAGGAAGGTGTCCCTTCCTGCACATAAACAATCATCCATGGCATGTTGCCTCTTCTATGTGTGTTGCAGAATGCAGCACACATAGAAAAAGCAAAAAACGAGGAGGAATAAAAGTATTCCTCCTTATTGTCCCATGCTAACACCACCCCTCGGGCGGCTTTAGATTTTGGTGCTGCCTCAGATTTACAAAGTCTTGTAAATATGGAGAAGTGGTTAGTGCCACCGGAGCGTCGCAAAAAAGTGATGCTTCGGTGTAGCTAAGGCCATGTAAATTTGGCCCTAAGTTTCTTTTTCTATATGTCCTGTCACATCAGAAAGAATGGCAGCAAGATCATTATTCCCTATTACCCAACACCTATTGAGGGCCCCATTCTCATGCAGAAATATTTATTTATATATTGTAAATCAAAACTGCCATATTCATTAATGACAAGGGGTCCTGGTGTAAGATTCTGAATCTGCTGTGTTTTCTCTTTCCCTGCAGGATATTTTACGAACCTTTCCTTGCAGGGCACTTTACTAAACCAATCATCTTTTACATTCTGGCTATTTAAGTCTGCTTAAGTCAGGCTCCAGCCTCCAGGCAGGCTCCAGGAAGAGAAAAGCGGCAGCAAAGGTAGCGGTGATAGCGGCACAGCAGTGCAGTGAAAAAGACGCAGCGAGACGCCGCGGGTCCCTTTCTCCCACTCATACTTTTGGCCCAGGGAGAATTTGGAAGTTTTGGCGGCGAGAAAGACCGTGAGAGAGGCAGAGCTACTGCGGCCTCTTCCCTTCAGGGCCGCCCGGGCAAGGATAGCAAAAGACAGTGCCCGGGGAGAGGCTCCTGTTGGGTCCCTCATCCTGGAGAGCCGGGGAGGTGAAGTGTACGAGTGACTGTGCTCCTACCCTGAGGCTGGGCCACCTAAGGTGCCAAAATTAGGCTGATTTGGGTAGTTTGCCCAAGGAAGACGAGGAAAGTCTCTGCCAACAGAGGAAAGGGTTGGCGGGAGCTGGGGAGACAACCTCCTGCATTCCCCTGGAAATAAATCCCGGCGTCACCCAAAAGACTACAAAAGACAACAACAGGCAGAGTGGGAAAGAAGAAGAGAGACCCCCTCTAAACGCACAAGGGAAAGCCCCTGAACAGCACTGAGGAAGCATCAAGGAGCCAGCTGTGCAGAGGATACAGGTTAACAGGTCTTGGAGAGCAGTGGGTGGAAGAGAGGTGGGTGATCCGGATTTGAGGGGAGCTTGTATTCTGACATTGGAATGCTGCAGGATTAGGATAACATCTAGGAAAATTAAATGTCATTTGTTCATTGAAGATTGATCTGATATGCATTAAAGAGACCTGGTGTTTGAATAACTTCTCATGCCCCGGTTATACGGTTTTAAGTAAAAAAGCACTCCCTTAAAAAAAAGTGTGTGCTAAAGTGGGTATAGCTATGCTTTTAAGCAATAGATATAAGTGGGAATTTGATAGCCTCCCCATGATTACAATTTTTTTCCAAATAGTACAAGTACATGTTAGTGGGGAGAAGGGCGAGAAATTCCCCTTGATTACTGGAAATGCATATATCCCCCCTGAAAAGGAATTCAACACTATTCTTCAACAGATGCTTAACCAAGTTTTTGCCTTAGGAAATTCTGTTGGTGTAATTATAATGGGGGATTTAAATTGCACAATTTCAAATACTACTGTTCTGTTAACCACTTTGCAAATGCTAACAGAGTCCTAGCTAGCTCTTGGAGAACACTGTCAACTACAGGGTTCTCTTAGAATGTGGTGAGATTGACTGTGGAGGAGATTCTTTGTCAGTTGGTGAGAGCTGGGGGAACCTGCGGCCTGCTTGGGTTGGTGGTACTGAGTGAACTACTTAATCCACAGGGTCTCTGAGATAATACCTTTAAAAACTACGCTCCACATCTATTGTGACCCAGAGAGGGACAAAGCCCTGAACATCCCACCTATCCTATTTCCTCCTAGAATTAGGACAGACAAAAGAGGGCTAATCTTATTGTAAGGTCTGAGGTCCTGTAGCGGTATTATACTGAATGAATGTTTCTATTCGGACTCGCCGCAGCCTATACTCATAAGTCCCCGTTATTCCATTATAGACTATTTGCACCAATCGCTCAAAGAGTTCAGGATATGGAAATAATAGATACCTCGTATAGTGACCATATGATTTTAAAACATATCTTAAAAATCCAGCTAGGGGCAGTAGATCCCTGGTATATAAAAGGCGCAAACCTTAGACTTAATGAGAAAAATAGGAAATGTTTTGGTTAACAGCTAAAATACCATTGATTTAGCCATTGTTGGAAAATATTGTGGGAAACATGGAGGTTTGGGGGAAGGATGCCTTAATATATTTTCCCAAATTAATGAGTCACATTATTACGAGTAATCAGCCTGAGGGTAGTATAACTGGAATTGAAAAAGCTCAGCTGCCCATTGTGAATCTGAATAGAGAAATTAACAAGCTAGAAAGGAAACAGTTGGAGTGTAAGACTATGGAAAGGAGTAGGAAAATATCACTACTCAAGAGAATGAGATCGCAAGTGAATCTGGCCATCTGAAGGAAAGAAGCGAATCACAGGTGGATTGCACAGAGTGAAGCAGCTGCAAAGAGAAACCCTAGTAAATTTTGGGCTATTATCTCTGAGGGGTGTGGAAACCATAAAACCCTTTTCGCCCCCCCCCCCGATAGCAGGGGAAGACTGGAGGCTGTATATTCGGGTCCTTTATGCTGAAAACTGGGTTGTTGACCCTGGAAGAGAGGTGAGAGTATTAAATGGAGAGGTAGAAATGGATAACACAGGTGCACCGTGGCTGAATTAGAGAGGATTATAAATTCAATGAGTCCATCGGCGCCATGGGCCCCGATGAGGTTCCGATGACTCTAATTAAAAGGGAGCCTTTGCTTTGGGCAAGACTTCTTCACCCAGTATTCTGCACTTTCTATTCTCAAGGCAATATCCCAGAATCCTGGACGAGTAGTATAATACTCCCCTTATATAAAAAGGGAGATAGAA
The DNA here is from genome assembly GCF_031143425.1 of Pleurodeles waltl. Classification (NCBI taxonomy): domain Eukaryota; kingdom Metazoa; phylum Chordata; class Amphibia; order Caudata; family Salamandridae; genus Pleurodeles; species Pleurodeles waltl. Next base: position 777,324,128 of record NC_090445.1, read on the forward strand.
CAGCACCGTTAAATTATCGACAAATTGCCTTATTGGATGCAATGGGAAAGATTTTTGGGAAAAGCAACTTAACGTAATTAACTGAGTGGGTTGAGGAAAATGGTATTCTTCCGGTGGAACAGGCAGCCTTTAGAAAGACCCACCACACCCTAGATAATATTCTAATAATGCAAACAATAATTGACAAATATGTCCAGACTAGGGGGGGAATAGTGCATGCTGCATTTATTGATTACTCCACAGCACCTGATAGGGTGGACAGGAAAATCCTGTGGAGGAACCACAGGAAATAGGGGTTACGCTTTGCCTGCTGCGATTGGTGATTGCCCTGCACTCTTCAACTTGGTGTAAAATCCTTAAGGGTGGAGAGCAGAGATGATTGTCCTCAACATTTTTAACCAAGTATGGCCTGAAACAGGGCTGTTTATTGGCCCCACTGCTATTTTCCCTGTACATCTATGACCTCCCCAAATCATTAGGAGTACAAATGGCTATGCCCCCGCGGTGGGTGGCTAACCAATCGCCTGCCTACTATACGCGGATGACATAGTTGTATTCGATCTCACCCCAAAGGGCCTAAATCAACATCTGGCCACTCTAAATCTTTTCTCGGTGAAGCACTACTTGAGAATTAATACATCTACGTCTCAGGTTGTATGCTTCACGGGGAAAAAAACAGAAGGAAAATCTGTTACTCTTGGGTTCTAGGTCAACATAAGTTGGAGCTGACAGATACATATCGGTTTCTGGGTAAAATATTTTCCGCCACAATAAATGATCAAGATCATATTCGTAATAATATTAGTAAGGCTATCACACATGCTCAAGGTTTGGCGGCTTTCTTCAATGCAAATGGTAAACGCCATTTTTCGCATCTATTGTCTGCCAAACAGGTTAAGATACCAGCTACTCTTTTATATGCAATAGAATGTATAGACATAAATAAAGGGACTTCCTTGACAACACAGAAGGCCGGATTGTAAGGCGCCTGGCTACCTGTTATAACTCAGCTTCAGGGGCAGCTCTAAGGCTTGAATTTTGCATCGAGATTATCTTTGTGCAGGGCTTCGCGGCCGTAATTAGAAGGGCACATTGCCTTATCCACAGTGAGGAATTTACACTGAGAACCTGGATTTTAATGACATTTTTAATAATTTGAGAGAAAAATCCAGGTTTGTTAGAAATTACACCTATGCTACTCAGCTCTTAAAGCTGGACCCGGACCTCATTCCTTCAATATCCTTTATAATCTTAAAAAAAATCTTGAAGGCAGTGACATGGTCCAAAGGCTTTTCAAAGGATCTTGATTTGTGCCACCCTAAAAGAGGTCTCGAGAAGCTAATCAAGTCTGTGTCTATGAAAGCGGTGCAACCTTACCTGACTTGGAATCTTCCACGTGGTGTGAGGCAATTTTTTATACTGACTAGACTTGATAGAATACCTCTCAGGGATTTAATTTCTAAATGGGATGGCGCTACTATTTCTTGTGACTTATCAAACACATTTTATTTGTCTGTCCAGCTTTAGCCGCTCAGAGGAAAGTAAGGTTAAAACCCCTCTACTTGCGGTTAAGTATTAGATCTTATTGAGAGGCCCTAGATTTATGTTATAACCCTCCTAATTAAAGATTTTTTTCATAGAATCTTTACATTTTTTCAAACCTTCTTGCAGTTATATTGATTTTCTGTGATCAGATCGCCTCTCATCCCCTGGCGTGGGAATTTAATTAAATATTGCAGGGAATGTAGGGGTCTTCCTACAGTTTTTTTTTTAATGGGCTCTGAGGGAGGTGGGACCTCTCGATTCCCCATGAAAGTTTACGTTGGCACGTTTTAAAGAGAATTTCTACGAATGAAGGAAGGGAGGGGTATGTCCCTCAACTTCATTAAGTGAGGACACTTTGAATTAAGAATTGGTGTCTGTAGTAGGAGGTTAAATTTATGTCATTTTTAGATTACATATTGCCATTTATTGGTAGTTCTTGTAATGTGTGAAGTATGTAGGAATGAATTGATGGTTTGGAGTTTGATCTATTTTTAGAAAGTGTATTAATTTATTGTGTATATACATGATTTTGTATCGTTATTCATGTTGATGTCTTTGGAGTTCCAAATCATGATAATAAAAAAAATAATTTAATTAAGTCTGCTGTCAGTCCCTAACTTTAAGAAAAAGCCACTAGCTGATGCCAGATTCTCAGTCCTTGGCCCCAAACTATGGAACTCTTTTTTGCCTGAGAGAAGATCTACCCACAGGTACCTAACTTTCAGGAAATCATTAAACCTAGGATTTTCAGGCAAGCTGAAAACAATTAATACCTGACCACTTTGTTTCTCTTGCTGGCTTCATTTTTAGCACCATGAAACCGTTTGGTGTTGTAGTGTTTTACAAACCTTGGTAACATAACATGTAAAACAGGCCCTCTCATCCTATGAAGGGCTCACTTTAGTTTGTTCACCCGGGCCCCAGAAAAACATCTGATGTGTCTTGTTCTACCTGCTGGTTTTGTACGAACATTTCTTGGTTGTCTGCTGCCTATTAACATTTAGAAATGCATGTAAGCATTGTTGTGCAAGCTTCCCCTTTGTTTCAATTCTTTCATGTTAAACTGCAGAGGAAGTCTATTGGTTTTAGCAAGCTCCTGAAGAAATGGCTTTTGAGAGAGAAATTTGAAGTCTGTCTGGGTGCTTTCTGTCACACCAGTTAGCCTGAACTGGTGGCAGTTAAAAAAATAAAACAAACACATCATACATGTTCTAATTTAGACACAGATAAAACAACTTTTCATTCTCTTAACATAGCACAATAATACCGCCTCCATTAAAAGTGTAATAGAAAATTAATTTGGCCTGTCAGGATTCCAACATGTGAGCTGCAGGCTATATAAAGATCTTTACTGGGGTTACTCAACCTAGTGAACTTTAAACACATTTACTGCATCTCCAAGACAAAGCCTTTCAAAGGAAACCTCTAAAAACATAGATTTTCTGCAAATTAAGAATTTAAAATATGTGTAACTTTCCCAAATTAGCCTGTCTTGAGGAAATTACTCTATTTGTTTTTGTTGAACCACTATAATGTGTGTAAAAATTCAACTTTATACCACTAGATTTATGCCTACTCTTGTTGCACGTCTCTCAGGAGAATGACTAAGGGTCATAGCTTCAGGACAGTACGAACTATATTTGCAGTGATTAAATACAAAGAAAGTTAAATTAATAAAGAGTCCACAAAATGCATAAGGCATTTTTTTTTAGATTAGTACTAAAAACTACTACAATATGGTGCTGATGCTGTCTTACAAAGCACTGGCACACAAACAAGCTGAGAATCATTTCACACACATCTTTGCACCACAGAGTGCCACAGTGGAAAGGTATGTATGTGTGTGATGTCTAACACAGGTTTTATATTGGAAGGCTACTCTTCCAGAACAAATTACCAGTGGTGATAGTGATTTCAAAAAGTGGTGGGGCATAAGTACCTTAACAAGATTTAACTCTTTCAGCAAGCATAGCAAGCAGGCCCAATCCACTCAGACCTGGCTGAGTTTGCCCTCTTGATCATAGGTTTAATCACAGCAAGTGTCCTTTGCCTTTCATCCTCGCAAAATCAAAACAGTTAAACTGTTGCATTTAGAAATCCTTCAGACCTGGCTAAGAGGCAAAAGAATGTGACTGTCCAAAGCCAAACTCGTCAACTTTTCACCAGCATTATCAACCTATGGCCTAACAACGCTATTACTTTTACCTATCCACTTACTCTCATGCATGCTCAACCACATTCAACAATTCATTCACCACCCAAATTCATTCCTTTACCCACTGACTTGCATTCATGCATCCACAATACGCTTCCCACTCCCTCTCACCCAACTTAAATCTCCAGTTATTCATATTTAGCCACCCACTAAGTAACACTCTGCAGCCGGAAGTATTTGACGTGCCTGCTAGGCAGTGTGGCACGGCCATGAGGGCTGGCTTGAAAGAGCCAGTGTGTGGGCCATTTTTTTGGCCTTGTCATGCATGGCCCATGGGTCTTGCGTTTGCTTGAGTTAGAGCTATTAACGTTGTAAATTCCTAGCTGGACTTTTATTGCCACATGAATTGAAAATGAAAAGTAAAACAGTTGGCATAAGTGAGCCGATACAAAGTGCCATGAGCATGAGCGTGAAGGAGACACACAAAAGGAAAAATATGTTTGTTCACAGTCAAACTATCGGCAAACGTGCAATTATCCATGTAACAGGGTCGGTGTATAAGGCGGTAAGAAAACCTCCCAAGGATAGACAAACGTAAAGCATTTCCGAATGATAACAAAGGATTTGTGAAAGGCAAGCCCATGAACGAGTGATAATAATAGGTGGGCGGTAGGCGTGGTTAAAAGCCCACAGGTGGATCACAACAAGCCAAAGCGCAAAGCACGCTGAACCTAAAAACTACTGAGCTCACCCTTTTTTAGACATGCTACAATCACTTCTATACTTCAATCACCATTACAATTCATCTCCAAGAAGAAATACAGAAAAGCCTGAACCTCTCTTGTAAGTAAGCTCATGCAGCCAGCAAGCATATGCATGCAGGGATGTGCAAGCACACATGCATGCAGACACACTACTGACACACCTGGCATTCCCAAGCTTCCAACATGAACACACAACTACTCTTTCAAAGATACCTATTTTTAAGTGGTTGGCAGCAGCTGGTAGTAAGGAGCCAGTGCTTAATTTGTGCTTGCTGTTTCAGGTGCTGAGCACCGGCACTTATTTTTGAGGGCCGGTGCTTATTCTTTTGCCTCAGCGATTTACTGTGAGCAAAAGATACACTTGGGAAAGGCGGAGGAAGAGAAAAGTGAAAAAGCATCACAGAGGGAGAAAGTAGAAAGCTGCAAGAGTGTGCTGAAGGGGCAGGGAGTGTTTATAAATGGATTGAAGAGGCCCGAGATGGCTTCAGGATTACGCTGCCTCGGTATTCATTGTTGGCACATTTAATTGCATCAGCCGCGTGTTTAACAGGGGTGCTTTGTGCACCGGCACCTTTTTGCTTACAAATTAAGCACTGTAAGAAGCTAGTCTCAAGAATAAACTATTCAAGAGCATCACTAGTTGGTCAGCATGCAAACTCTACACCTGCTCAAACCCTCAGCTTACACTGTGAAGTTGAACAGATTTTAAAGGTCAATCTAACAGCAGTCATACCAGGGTAGCCTTCATCTAAAATATCCAGGTATACAACCTGCCACCCAGACAGCAAGACAGACTTTTAGATGTGATAGAAATCAGAAATTAAGCTTTAAAGAGAAGTAACGTTTTACTATTCTATTATTTAGTCTAGCTGGACCAATATTTCCTGGCACTGACAACAGAGCCACTGTTATCTTCCAAGCACCGCCGCCATTTTAAGTTAGAAAGAATGCTGCAGCAGAACCTTCCTTTTCATGAAGTTGCACAGGGTGCGCGTCAGTTCACATATGTATTTAAAGGTTTTCCTTCTAGAAACCAGAAAGGCTATCCTTGGTAAACAAACGATAAGTAGTAACGTGTGCTACACCACAATACGAGGGATCCAGCTGTCTCCGAGCCTCTAACTCGTTGGAAAAGTGAGTTCAAATTACCCCTGATCGCACTCAACCTTGTCAGCCATTAAATATTACAATGCGCGGTAGAATGGATGCAAACATGACCCTTCTGGAGCTGTCACTCACAGGGATAAAAGGGTCAGTGATGTGCCAAATAAACAGGTCACTGAAGGGGATGGAGTTTCTGCTATGCCGGAATTGTTACATTGCCCTCTCAGGTTGCTAGCAGTGGCAGATTTCATTACGGAGCCCTGCCATATTAAATAGCCGGGCCCAAATATGCGCCCCTCCATATTGAATAATTACTTATCCACTACAGGGATAAATAGAGGAGTTATAAATGGCTCTCTTGTGAGAGTTTGGACAGGAAACAGCTGAGGTGGTGTGGCTTACATATAATGCAATATAGGAGGCACACAACACAGAAAACTGGAATGCAGACCATGGCAAAATATGTCATTTGAAAACAAAAAAGACTTCCCGCGAATATCCTCAGAACAGATCTGACATCAAGGTTGGACGCAGAATAGTTTTTTGTCTTGCTCAGTCAACATTTTTAAAGCTTTGCTCAGTGTGAAACAAAATCTTCAATGTTTGCGTCTTCAAGGCCATGCAAGGTGTGTTTTAGTGCAATGGAAAACCTGCTCACACAGTCCACTTTCCAACTATGAGGTATCACATTAAATGGGAAAAAAAAGACTGCGATTGCGCTGCTACAGTTCACTCGTAGTGAAACCTATCTACATTACCGGCAAAAGTGTCATTAACTCTGTAACAGGGTAGATGTCATGGAAAGCGCTCGACTTCTGCCAAGCGAGATCGCGCTGCGAAAAAAAATAAAAAGTAGTCCACAAACCGGACGGAAAATAGTGAGCCTCGCATGTTTTCAGTACTTGGTCGCTGCGCTTGAGGAGGGCTAACCACCAGAAAAGGCATGACGTATGCATGCCTTCCACTAGTGAAAGCAAGCAGATTTTAACAGGCAAGCCCACGAACCAATGAAAGACACTGACGTGACATGGACGGAGCTTCCAGCCCTTTTCTAATTACTAAAGTGCCTCGCAAGCGAAACGCATGCGCAAACGCATGTGACACAGGCTCGACCCTAAAAACTAGCCCACACAACTGGCTTTTTCATGCTGGTCCATCTAGCATTGCCTTAAAAGCCAGTCCAAAACTGACAATTACTGACTCAAACAAACGCTCACAATTCCCCCTTAAAACACAAAGCTACACTTAGTAGTTTTGCTTATGCTTGTTTTATTTCCTGTGCAGACTACACTTGTTTCATGTGACAGCGAAAGGTCTGGATGTCACACCGTCACATTAAATAAATATAATCTGCAGGGAAATTAAAAAAACATCAGTAATCATAACTGCAACGCACCTAAGACCGACCCCTTTGCAGCTGGAGAGAGACAAGCAGTTTGATTAGGAAGGGGAAAGCAAAGAACAAAGATTTTTACTTTTTTCCTTCAATTAGCCGCTCAGAAGTTCCAACGTACATGACTATTTTCAGACAATGCAACCATAATCATTTGTCTTTTGAAGCTCTGAAGTGCATGCACTGAATAAAATGTAACGGTGAACTTAACGCGCACTTTCTCAACTGATCACAGAGTGGTGGTTCGGTTAAGAAATCTTGCTGATCCCACCCCATCCCTTGATGATACTGGTGAGGGCGAAGTTCTGCTGAGTGACGTGCAGAGTTGTATAACAAGGGCTTGAAAGTAAAACACCCAAGGCCTTTTATTACTGGCAGTTCGGGAGGATAACGAGAGGGCGTCATCTCTGCATTCCGGAAATGCAAGTGCTGTATCTAGGTGAGCCATGTCAGCGCTGCAGCATCTGCCACAGCCACATGAGCAGTTTACAAAAGTGCTTGACTCATGCTCGGAGCAATGGTTACGCATAAAGCATCAATGAGCTGTGCTGAGTCTAACTTTATTTGAGAGAAAGAGGCCACAAAGGGCAAGGGTGGTCCCAAAGGCCCTAAAGCATAATTCAGCACTGCAAAATACAACTTCTATATAAACTTTAAACCTTTGCACAAATTGGATGTGTGGTGTGCAGTGCAGATCACATGTAGTTTGTTAAAGGTTGGGAAAAATAAAAACAATTCTCCTTATCAGTGCGAGATTGAAGAAGATATTTTTTGTCGCAAAACCCTGTTTAGAAATTTTACTTTCCATCAAAAAACCGTGGGTGGTGGTATGAGAAGACCCATGTGCCACGCATGGGACATCCCTTGACGCAAAGTAACTCAGAGCAGTGCAAGTACTATTTGCGTTACTTTTATAGCAATTTTCCGGTGCCAAAAATGTGTTGTACTGGAAAGTAAATGCTTTATCAAGTCTTTTCTCATGTTTTGTCACTCTACATGACTTTACAAAGTCTTGATAAATCTCTATCAAAATATTCCGATTTTACTTAAGAGAGCTTAAATATCCTTCGACATCGACAAAGAAACGATAATTTTATTTAAGTTAAAACATACATGTTAGATGATGATGTGAGAAGGCCTCAAACTACGAATCAATCCAATAATCCTTTGCTTCACAGAACCTATAAAAACGAAGCCCGGGAGTGTGGTAGTTGTGCAAATAAATCTTTGTACCTAAGTGTGTTTGCTCAAATATAATAAAGCGCATTCGTCTTGCTGATTTCTGAGCAAAAGTCGCTTTCGTCTGTTAATTACTTCAGGTCATAAGATTTAGATGAACCAGCTGATGATGCAGAATGCAGTCTTTACAATTCCTAGGATTTCTTCTTGGCAACACTTTAGACAGTGATGGCAAGGTCCTATCTTTCTTACAACTGAATGCACTTCACAGCAACAACTTTAGCTCTGGTCCACGTGTCACCAGGGCGTTGACAGTGAAAAAGAACAAATGTAAAGGACTTCGTTTCAGCATAGTTTGACGGGAAGAGTTAGGTAACACATTAATTGGAGCCAAGAAATGGTAGTTCTGCTATAGAAATCTCACAAAGTGAAAGTTTTTTATCCTCATTTGTTGGAAAGCTTTAATTATTTTCTAGTAGTTACCGTCATACTCTGTGCCAATCGAATGCATTACATGACTACCGACAATGTTTTTTTTCCAGTAACCAGAAGTAATTAGCACTAGAAGAAATATCTAATAAAATATCATTTTTAAAAAAAAAAAAAAAAAATTAAGGGCGTTATTTAGAACTCACTAATTACGGCCGAGTGACATTGGCTTGCGACTTGAGGATGAGGAGGGAATAATCAGAGCTATGCGTGATAGAGCTCCTGGCCCACACGCATACTTAGTATTTGTAATTCACCAGGGTGGTGCAAGTGAGACCAGACATTCCCGTGGTAGTGCAGGTTTTTTATTATTAGAAATATCCTCGAAAGTCAGTGTTTGACTTCTTTATTCCTTCATTAATTCATTTACGTGTTTATTTTTTTGAAAACGCACAATGGAAATTTCAGGCATCTAAAGGGCATTCTGTCCATCTGTGACAGTTCACTCTCACAAAGATACCAAGCCTGAGTACAGAAGTGTTGTTTTACTCCCAGACACATAAATAATACACAGAGACCCAGATTTACTAGAAAATGACGGAGCGGCGCTGCACCAAATTTGGCAGTGCCGTGCTCTGTCATTTTAAAAATGCAGGGATGCGCCATATTTAAGAGAATACGGATCAGCCCTGTGTTCCCCCCTTTGCCGGAGCTAAATGTGCTGCTGAGTGCCAACCCAGTCACCCTTGCACCATGGTGGAAGGATGGCTGCGTTGAGGGGGAGATTGTTTTAGTGCATAAATTGACACCTTCCTGCACAAAACCGATCTTAAATGGTGATTTGCTCTTTCTATGTGTGCTGCAAAATGCAGAAAGAGCAAAAAACGGGGAGAGATAAAAATATTTCTCCTTGTTGTGCCACTGTAAAGCCACCCCTGGGGTGGTGTTAGATTTTGGTGCTGCCTCATGTTTATGAAATCTGAGGCAGCGTCTAAATGCAATGGGTGTTGCTGTGGCATGCCCAGCAAAGTGCTGTGTGTGCAGGGGCCGTATTTACAAGGTGGAGTTAAGCCACAAAAAGTGGCTAAATGCCACCTTGTAAAAATGGCACAGGGCATTGCGCCAACAGAGCATAACAAAAAGTGACCACCTGGTGGCGATAGGGCCTTATAAATCTGGCCCAATATTTTTATGTGTAGGGTGGAACAGTTCCCGTAGAGATATGCTAAGCAATCCATTAGCGTGTAGCTGAGAAATTCATTTACAGCTTCCAGTTGGTCTGTGTCTCCAATCCCTTACACAATAAGTTCACTTTTGTGTGTACAGCAAAAAAAGACTCCACTTTTCTGTCAGACGCCAGACATTCTGACCCCTTTCCTTCACCCTTAAACAGTGCTTAATTTGAAAAAAAAACTCCATTGCTTAATCTGTAAATAAAAACATGCTGGTGCCCAAAGCTCTCCACTGAAACACGCGGCTGCTGCAATTAAATGTGTGAGCACAGAATACTGAGCCACTGTAACCCTAAAGCCATCTTGAGCCTCTTGAATCCATTTACAGCCACTCCCCACACCTTCAGCTCAATCTTGCAGCTTTCTGCTTTCTCCCTTTTTGAGGCTTTTTGCTCTTTCTCTTCTTCCCTCCTTCCCAAATGTGTCTTTTGCTCGCAGTAAATATCTGATGCAGAAAAATTTGTGCCAGACTCTAAAAATACATGCAGGTGCTCTGCACCAGCAACCACTGGCTCAAATTAAGAACTTGCACTGCCAGGCCAATTTTTTTGCTCAGAAGCTTGTGGGTAGCACTAACGAATGTTGGGTATGCCAAATACCAAGGCCATTTAGTCTTGATTCCACCACAGGTCACTTTCACCCACCACCGCAAGCCCTCTGGCCCTTTATCTCACTCTTGCAGGTTCTTTGTCTATTGGCCAATTTTTCAGTTTTTTTTTCTTCATCCTTCCTTTCATTTTTCTGCCTTTCTCTCTCTTGTTTTAGACAGAGTCTCTTGATGTGAAATAGATCCTAGTCCCCAAAAATGAGTACCGATGTGCCCCACCTGCAACCACAAGCTTAACTTACACACTGCCTCTAAATAGTTTTTAGGTTTTTAACTCATTTTTTTTCAGGGACTTTATAAGTTAGTTTGGATGTGATCTTAGAGAATTATGATTAGCAATTTATCAATGTTAGTGAAATCCTTAGGGCAATTATGATGTAATCTCTACAAAGCCTGGTATCAACGTTATAAGTGACCCCAGTATTAGTATCCACTGTCATGTCCTTCTTGTACACAGCAACGCAATTTAGTTCATATGGTCATGCTTCTGCCTAGTACCAATGTCTGCAATAGCTGTAGGGCATATCACTTAAACATGCGCAGAGCTGAGTATTTGTAGGTGTAATACCCAAAGTGAATGACCTTCTGTGCTGCTCTGAGTTTGCAAATAGGCAATGGCCTTCAGCAATGCTCGGCACTCATTACCCAGCTCCCATTACTGATGTCCATAGTAACTAAAGAGGAAAAAGGTAATGGGAGGAATGTGTGACTAAATCTGTCACTGGTGATTACTAAGGCCTCATCCTTCACTGATGGCCTAAATTGCCCGAAAGCTCTACTATTGGACCAAGGCTGAATTGCATGTGGCTGTTTTGCCTAGAGTAGTGGGTGAAAATGATACAATGGGTTGGGGTCAAGTAATCACCAGTGACTTACATCAATTTACTCATTCCTTCCATCAACTTGTTTGTCATTGCATCGAAGGGACATAGCCTTCAGTCATGCTGTGCATGTAATAGACACAGGGACACAGGGCAAACAGCCTGCAGCCTTACCCTATGCACAGCACCAGCGAGTACTACACCTGCAAGGCTGTGCCTTCAGGAAGTGAGGTGAGGTATTTTTATTCTGTGTTCCTGAAAATTCCTGAGGAAAAATATGCAAAATAGACATATTGGTACAAGCCCTACCACTTCCTCACTTGACCACTCTCTGGTGTTCAAATATTGGGTATGCAAGGATTGATTGAAGGGTGTTTAAATTTAACTTTGCCAGCAATGCTAAAGTTGGCAATGTTTTAGCAGGAAAAACAACATGCAATAAATCATGTTTGTTGGCAAAGCCTAATACATTTTTCCCAAGAATGAAAAGCCTTCAATGCAGTTTTACGTTGTTTTGTTGCACAACTGACCAGAGGAAACCATCCCAGAGGCTTCTGCAGGCCTTCTAGATCCCAAAGTTATTCCTCCTACCTCTCCTTTCATGCAACAACCCTGGATGCCTCTTACAGCATTTGGTGCACCATCTTACTACTGAAGACCAGTAGCTCAAGTCGTCCGTTTGATATTGAGCATTGTATTTGGGAGGTTACCAACCTTTAGATCCCTGAGGGCACCACTCATCCTGAAGTCAACTCCCTTTCATCTTTAGGTGAACACAAGGGGGGAGGGAGCACAATGTCTCTCATCCCAGCACAGTTCAACCCATTGCATTCTGGTAAATGCAGTACGCTTACTTCAAAGTTGCTGTAGTTTTTCACTAAAGTTGGTGTAGGGAGTTCTGTTATCTCTAGTCGTGTTTCTGGGTTTAGTTCTTCATCAGTAGAGAGCAGAAGTAGTAGAGAGCAGAGAAAAGTCATCTGGGGTTGCTGGTATGCTGCCCAGGTTTTCACATCTCAGCTTATTGGCTCAAGGGAGCCTTTTAAACACAAGAGGGGAGGGACCACACAGCCTCTCATCCCAGCACAGTTCACTCCATTGCATCCTGGTAAATGCAGTATGCTTACCTCAATGTTGCTGTACTTTTTCACCAAAGTTGGTGCAGTAGTGCTGGTAGCTCTAGACACATGTTTCTGGGTTTAGCCTTTCATCTGATATGCTGTCCAAGTCTTCACAGGTCACAGTACCACTCCACAGGCACACAGGTGGCTCTCAGGTGAACCTGCCAGCTTAATGGCTCAAGGAAGCCTTTTAAACACAAGGGGGGAAGGACATTGGCACTCATTCCAGTCAGTTCATCCCATTGCAACCTGCTAAATGTAGTATGCTTACTTCAATGTTGCTGTAGTTTTTCACTAACATGGGTGCAGGCAGTGCTGTTATCTCTAGTTCCATGTTTCAGGGGTTAACTCTTCATCAGTAGAGAGCAGAAGTAGTAGAGAGCAGAGGAAAGTCATCTGGGGTTGCTGATATGCTGCCCAAGTCTTCCTATGTCATAGTACCACTCCACAGGCACACAGGTGCATCCCAGGTGAGGTTGTCAGCTTATTGGCTCAAAAGAACCTTTAAAACACAAGGGGAAGGGAGCACACTGCCTATCATCCCAACATAGTTCACCACTTTGCATCCTAGTAATTGCAGTACGCTTTCTTTAAAGATGCTGTGGTTTTTCACCAAATTTGTGCAGGTAATGCTGTTACCTTCAGACATGTGTGTCTGGAGTAAGCCCTTCACCAGTAGAGAGCAGAAGTAGTATAGAGGTACTGAGACCTGAGAGGACTGTGGCAGCATTCTCAGCAACCCCTGATGAAATTCATTTTTTGATCTCTACTTGTTGTAGTTTAATAGCGATTAGATTAAGCATTAGCGGAAGACATCTTGTATTTAGTAACTATTGTGAACATTTCGCGGAATCCATTTTGTATTCATGGCAGCCATTTTCTCTGCCACATGCTGCCATGTGCTCACCATGTGCTCTGTCCTACCTTTCTGTTAACTACTCTTGAAAATCTGCCTGGTGACAAGTTATATTTAGCATCTCCCACTTTCGCACATGCCCAGTAAGGTCTGCAGCTGTTAGTCCTTGAAAACTGTTAGCCCCTCCTACCTGTCGACTGTGTATTTCCACATGGCCTTATATGTATAGAAGTCTTGCTTCTATAATTGTACCACCTCCTTTTAGCCCCTGCGTGGGTATAAAAGGACCATGCTCTCTCAGTTCAGTGTACTACTTCAAACATTACCGAAGGGTGCTGTTTGAACTGTAGTACCACCTCATGAGGTTTAATAAACTTTGTCTTTTATTTCAGTTTCTGTGCCAACTTCTTCCTATATGGTCTGAGGACTTTGTGCAGAGAAGGGTGAACCCCTTGCACTAGTCGGCCTTGCTGAGGCTTACTTCAACAAATTGGCGCCCGAACAGGGACTCATCGGCGACTCGGACGCCCAACGGATTGGTCGCGACGAAGGATTGGGATCTCGCTGCGGACGATCAATGCCTGAGGAGACCCGAGTCTTGGCAACCACAGTGTTTTTCCCTTCTTTCTGATTTGACCATCCAGGTGGTGCCGGTCCTCGACTGAGATCCTTTATGTTCATTCGTCATGCAGTGACCATTTGGTCGATTTTAGAACTTGGCAGTTGGAACCTGGACACCCTGTGATTGGTAAGAGCTGTTTTACGGCACTTGCTGTGGGTTTTGATGCCTTTGTTTGGTAATGAAGTTTAGCACTACTTACTGTGGCTCTCGTGTTTTGGGTGACTAGTCAATTTGTGTCCTTTGAATTGATATATAAATTGTAATTTATATAGGCAGGTAATGAGGAGAATTTTCTCCAATTTAATTTTGATTTGAACGGCACCTTAAGTGCTACTTTGATTATAATACTGCATATTCTGCACTATTTTTGGCATGCCTGTTTTTAGCGCACTTCGTAGGATGTGTTGCTTTTGTAATGGTACCAATTTGAGACTGGAAGAATTGCAACCGGCACCCCCAGAGGGGACGCCTAATAGAGATATGTATGTTAAACATGGTCTTTCTTCTATAATGTACAGCACAATATGGAATAAATACACTCGTGCGGATCCTGAGTTACGTTGGCCTATGCATGGGTCATTTGATTTGCGAAAGATTGAGTATGTGGAACAATGTATGTGTAAGCGAAAGTCTAGGCAAGATATGTTTGACTGTGTACGAATGTGGGAGAAAGAAGTGCGTGGACGAGTGAAGCGTGAGCAAGCCTTGCTTGAGAAAGAGCAGCGGAAGAATGTATATGTGAAAGCATTGGAAATGCGAAATAAATAAATAAATGACTTAAAGGAGCTAGAAGAGAAAGAGCGTAAATTACAAGTAACTGCCCAATATACAGTTAGGCAACCTCTCTATCCTATCCTTAATAAACCACACAATGGTTTTTTGTTATTAGATCGCCCTCCACCTCAGTATGTCGTTCCTTCTGCCCCTCATGAGTTAGCTAAGGTCTCCAGTTCGGAGCAACAGAAGATGCGAGACAGTCGCTCTATGTTGCCTGCTGACCGTGCGTCTGAGCTTAGATCTATTACAATTTGTAGCGTTGTCTCTGCTTCTGAACTTTTAGACAACATGAAAGGGTGGACGGAAAAGGAGCAGCTATATTTTACTGAGGCATTTGGCACAGAAGTTATTGAACTATATCGGAAATATTCTGATGAGTTAGAGCCAGATGATGTAGCAGCTGATCATAGGCAAATGCGTGATGGTCTTTTTATTTTCTCCCAGGTGGCTGATGCAATCAGGCGTTTGGTGAAATTATGTGTTGTGGCAGTCCGTTTGCAAGAGGAGAAAAGGGCTGTGGACGTAGTTGCACGGACATCTCAGACCGGCGGGGTGCAAGCTTCCATCTTCGGAACAGATAAGACTATGATAGTTCACGCGAAACCAATGCGGGAGGCCGCGCCTTTGTATGTTCCTCCTAAAGGATTGGGTACAAATTATGATAAAACTTCTGTTGATGCTAAGGGTTATTTTATTTATAATTGGGTGTATACTCCTTGGAATAGGGCAGATGTAATGGCACTTAAAATAGCATTACCTGACCCGCGGAAAAATACAGCCGCCTTTTATGAGAAAGTTGAGGGAGCAACTAGTTCTTGTACTATGACTTTGGACAACTTGATTCTTTTGTTTTGCCTGAAGGTGTGGCTCTCATACAATATGTCAATGATATTTTGTTGGCAGCTGATACCCCTGAGCAATGTGAAAAGTGCACTTTGTCCTTACTTTATTTTCTTGCTTCACACCATCATAAAGTGTAACGAAAGAAATTGCAATATTGTAGATCAAAGGTAACCTATTTAGGTCACCTTTTGTCTAAGGAGGGCCGTGCACTTACATCAGATCATATTCAAGCAATTTTAGATACACCAGTACCCTCTACTCAGAAAGATGTTCGTGCAGTCCTTGGTCTTACTTCTTTTTGTAGGCAATGGATATTAGGGTTTTCACACATTGTCAAACCTTTGCTAGCACTTTTGACTAAAGATACTCCAATGCCCCTCCCAAGGACAGATGAATGTGAGACTGCTTTCCGGCAGCTACGACAAGCCCTTTGATCAGCACCAGTGTTAGGTACTCCAGATGACATGAAGCCTTTTGCACTTTATGTACATGAGAAAGATGGATGTGCATTGTCAGTTTTAGTACAGACACATGGCGATAAGCAGCGTCCCTGTGCATATTTTTCAGCAGTACTTGATCCTGTCGCTCGAGCGTTGCCTGGGTGTTTTCGTTCAGTTGCCGCCACAGCTGTGTCAATACATCAGAGTGAAGGGATAGTTTTGTCACATAAGCTGTTGGTGTTAGTACCCCATGCGGTTGATGCTCTTTTAAATCAAACAAAGACGCAACATTTAACTAGCGCTCACCTGAAAGGATATGAATTGACATCGCTGGCTTCTCACATTACACTGAAGAGATGTGCAACACTAAATCCATCCACTTTGTTGCCATCATCGTTGACACAGCCTCAGTCACAAGAAACACATGATTGTATATTCCTTACCGAAGAACAGACAAAGGGTCGTATTGAGTTGCAAGATCCGCCCCTTCCAGATGTAGACAGGGAATTGTGGGATGATGGGTCTTGTTTGAAGTTGCCAGACGGTACGACCTCAGCTGCATATGCAATCACCACGATACACACGGTAGTGGAGACAGCTCATATACCACAGAAGTCAGCTCAAGCAGCTGAACTAATAGCTTTGACACAAGCATGTGAGCTTATTACTGACTTATGTGTGAACATTTATACAGACAGCCGCTATGCTTTTGGAGTGGATCATGATTTTGGTTTGCTTTGGAAGGAGAGAGGCTTTCTCACATCCCACGGGATACAGATAATGCACGGAGAATTAGTGCATAACCTCTTAACTGCATTGACATATCCATAGAAACTAGCTATTGTGAAATGTAGTGCACATAAGAAAGTGACTGATAAGATAGGGCGAGGTAATGCTCTTGCGGACCACGTAGCACGTGAGACTGCGATGCAGCAAAGTACTACCTCTATGTATATAGTGAAGTCACAAGCTGAACGTTGGCATAATGCTAGACAAGACGTATTAGACATACAGAAATCTGCTTCTGTGAAAGAACGTGAGCAATGGTCTGAAGAAGGAGAATTGGATGATGAGGGCTATTGGCGGAATAAGCAGATGGATAAATGGAAATTGCCTATAGCTTTTGTACAACCTATGGTTCAGATGGCACATGGGCTGGCACATGTTGGAGCTTCAACAATAACGAAGTTGCGTACGCAAGTTTGGGAGCATCCAGAAATTTCCAGTACAGCTAAGAGAGTAGTACAGTCTTGTTTGATCTGTTTACAATACAATCCTGGAAAAGGGACACGTACTCCTGCAGGAGGGTTTACTACACCAACTGCACCTTTTGAAGTTCTACAAATGGATTATATTTAGCTTGAACGCTGCAAAAATTTAAAGTATGTCTTGGTGGTGCTATGTGCCTTCAGTAAATGGATAGAGGCGTACCCCACAAAGGATAATACTGCCATTACCACTGCGAAGGTGCTTTTGAAATAATTTTTCCCTAGGTTTGGTGTTTGCAGACTTTTATGGAATGATAACGGACGTCATTTTGTTGGGGAAGTTATTAAGTAAGTCCTGAAGGGATTAGGGATCAAACAGAAGTTCCATGCGGTTTTCCACCCACAATCAGCAGGGTTGGTGAAAAGGTATAATGCTACTTTGAAGCTGAAGTTAGCGAAGATACAGGCTTCCACATCCTTAACTTGGCCGGATGCATTACCGTTGGCATTATTGTCTATTAGGTCAGTGCCACACTCTTGAATCGGCCTTAGTCCGTATGAAGTGGTTTTTGGGAGGCCAATGAACATTTGGGGAGTTCCTAAGACAAATTCTGTATATGATGTACCTTGTGTCCTGATGAATGATTATTTGGCACAGTTAACCGACAATTTGGTTTCTATTCATCAACAGGTTCGAGAAGTACTTCCTGACAGATCTACAGGTGAAGGCCATGAACTCCGACCTGGTGACCAGGTGATGATTAAGTCCTTTGAAAGATCAAGCAGCTTGGAACCAAGGTGGCGAGGCCCAGAACAGGTGCTCCTTGCGACAAGGACAGCAGTTCGAGTGACGAACCGAAAGAATTGGGTCCATAGTACTCACTGCAAGAGAGTGCTACCTACCTTGGTGGAACCTGCTGTGCTGACCGATCATCGAGAGATTTTGACGACGGAGAAAGGCCGTACTATATCACCTGACGAATCTGCGGAGTTCTTCCCGGACCATACGACTTCTGGAGTGTCGCAATATAATTTGAGACCAAGGAAAGAATCTGAATTTTTTTTTTTTTAAACTGGTTGAGCTACCGCCCTGGGTTAGTGAAACAGAGAGCCAAAGAGCAAGGGGGGGGGGATCACCCATGCATTAGAGTAGTGACACCCGTCTTGGCCCGTGGTGAAGAAATCAGCGGCTGCCCAGGGATAAGAGCTCTAACGATTGTTTTTAAATAATTTCTGAAAGGGTCGATTATCACTGTTGCTCAAATGAATAACAAACTGATCATTAGTACTATAGCAATAATTACCTGGTTTGTTGAAAAGAAGGCTCCTGCTCGTGAGTTTTTTGTTGCCACTACTCCAGTACCAGAGGATCACTATTACTTTACGCTTCCCTATCATGAGCAGAAGCACCGTCAATCGTACTTCAATAATACTTTCATTCAGATGTTGCATCATACTCAGAATGCTACAAATACTACTAACTGTTGGGTATGTGGAATGATACCTGCGCATCAAAAGAAAGGAGGAACACCTTTCATTCCCCTTCCTTTTTCACACAATGGTTCTTGTCAAGCTTGGTACTCACTTTTGTTTGCATCTGGAAAACGTACAGAGGGCGGACTTTTTTTTTCTTTTCTTCGCCTTAA
The DNA here is from genome assembly GCF_031143425.1 of Pleurodeles waltl. Classification (NCBI taxonomy): domain Eukaryota; kingdom Metazoa; phylum Chordata; class Amphibia; order Caudata; family Salamandridae; genus Pleurodeles; species Pleurodeles waltl. The sequence continues at coordinate 777,342,867 of NC_090445.1, forward strand.
TAAAGTATGCTACCAAGACAAAGATGGGTATCCCCAAGCCAAAGGAACTAAATGGGAATGGGAAGAGTATCAACCGGACAATGTTTCAATACCATATGTCTTCACAAATATAAGAGACTCTGACAAGAAAGAACAATTTGTGATTTCTGTTACAAAAACTAAAGCAGATTTATGTATACGTAGCATTGGGCGAATTCCAGTGGGATAAGCGATTGTACCTTGATTTTAACTATTGAGGGTGTAAATAATAGTAGTTTTACAGCTTCACATAATACATATTTTGTTTGTGTTAACTATGGATATTACCAACTACCTGTTGGGTGGTCAGGTGTGTGTTATGTATCTTTTCTATCACCCCCTGTGTTTTTGGCCCCTGCATCATATCACCAAGATTTTAAACTGTTCAATGACATCATTAAAAATAGATATAAAAGGGCAATAAGTACAAATGAGGTAGACCAAACGGATACTAGCCTGCAACAATATGTTGATTTTAATTTAGAGTTGTTCTCCTTTGTGGGTGCTGCATTAAACAGTAGGAAAGTGAGACGATTGACTAGGGTTGTGGAAGCTGTTACCAATCAGGCAGCTCTGGCACTTGGGAATATTACTGAGGAGCTCCAAATTGCGAGGATTGTAGCGCTCCAAAATCGTATGGTACTAGATGTGATAATATATGACCGAGGTGGTGCATGTCGCATCATCGGTAGTAGTTGCTGTGTTTTTATTCCAGATCACTCACCTTCAGTATATGATGCAATATCTAAATTGCATAAAATTGCTGCAGAAATCCACACAGAGACTGTGACTTGGACTTTTTCTGGATGGTTTTGGGCTCTTGTTTCCGCCTGGGGCTGTAAACTACTGACTATCCTGTGTGTAATGATTGCAATACTTTTAACATGCTGTATCTGTATTCAGTGTGGTCCAATGTTCTGCTCCATGTGTATTACTGCTTGCATGCCTACCAAAAGAAATATGACAGAAATGAAAGCCCAACACATGTTAGATAAGGAAATAGCTGAAATGATGAGCATAAATATACAAGATGAATATTTAGATTATCCCAGAAAGACGAATGTCTTCAGCTAATGCTGAAAGGGTCGTCTGTTGTAGTTTAATAGCGATTAGATTAAGCATTAGCGGAAGACATCTTGTATTTAGTAACTATTGTGAACATTTCGTGGAATCCATTTTGTATTCATGGCAGCCATTTTCTCTGCTACATGCTGCCATGTGTTCACCATGTGCTCTGTCCTACCTTTCTGTTAACTCCTCTTGAAAATCTGCCTAGTGACAAGTTATATTTAGCATCTCCCACTTTCGCACATGCCCAGTAAGGTCCGCAGCTGTTAGTCCTTGAAAACTGTTAGCCCCTCCTACCTGTTGACTGTGCATTTCCACATGACCTTATATGTATAGAAGTCTTGCTTCTATAATTGTACCACCTCCTTTTAGCCCCTGCGTGGGTATAAAAGGACCATGCTCTCTCAGTTCAGTGTGCTACTTCAAACATTACCGAAGGGTGCTGTTTGAACTGTAGTACCACCTCATGATGTTTAATAAACTTTGTCGTTTATTTCAGTTTCTGTGCCAACTTCTTCCTATATGGTCTGAGGACTTTGTGCAGAGAAGGGTGAACCCCTTGCACTAGTAGACCTTGCTGAGGCTTACTTCAACATACTGATGAAGGATAAAGTCCAGAAATGCATGTCTTTAGGGATGTACAGCACTATCTACACCAACTCTGGTGAAATGCTACAGCTAATTTTCAAGTAAGCTCAAACTTTGTACTACATTTACCACAATTGTAAGGGGCGAACTGTGCAGTGATGTGAGACAGTGTGTTCCCACCCGCTTCTGTTTAAAAAGGCTCCCTTGGGCCAATAAGCTGACAAGCTTTTGGAGATGCACGTGTGCGTCTGTGCCCCAGTAACAGCTACTGTGACCTGAGAGGACTGTGGTAGCATTCTCAGCAAACCCTGAAGCAATTTGTTTTTTGATCTCTACTGATGAAGGATAAAATCCAGAAATACATGTATATAGAGATGTACAGCATTATCTGCACCAAGGCTGGTGAAAAACCACAGTTAATTTTCAAGTAAGCGCAAACTTTGTACTGCTTGTATCACAATGCAGAGGGGCAAAACGTGCTGCGTTTGAGGCAGTATGCTGCACCCCCCTTCTGTTTAAAAAAGGCTCCCTTGAGCCAACAAGCTAATAAGCTTTTGGAGATGCACATGTGCTCTAGTGAGAGCTACTGTGGCCTGAGAGGACTGTGGCAGCATTCTCACCAACCCCTGATGAAATAAATTTTTTCAATCTCTACTGATGAAGGATAAAACCCAGAAATACATGTCTAGAGATGTGCAGTACTATCTGCACCAACTCTGATGAAAAACTACAACTAATTCGTAAAGTAAGCGCAAGCTTTGTACTGAATTTACCACAATGCAAAGGGGTGAACTGTGTTGTGATGTGAGGCAGTTTGCTCCCATCCCCTTTCTGTTTAATCTAAGGTGAACCTCATAGTACTCATCTCACTCTGTTAACACAGTAGACCTGCAGTTTGAATGGGTCAGACATTCAGTCCCAGTTGGCTTCACCAGGGGGTACTCACGCTAAGGTCCCTGTGTGTCCTGCTGAAATTAAAGTCAATTCCCTCTCTCCTCCCTTCCCTGGGACATCTATCAGTGTCCCCTGTGGCCCATGGCATATCCTTACTACTTTATATGCAAACAAGTCCAGTCAGTCAGATAGATGGTCAGTCTCCAGTGGCCTCCCTGGGAAATACTAACATTAACTCTGAGGGCTACACTATGTCCAAAGTTGGAATTGTCTTACCATCCTATCCCAGGACAATGCTGGCTGGTATGTGCCTCACTCTATCATCACAGGAGATCAGCATCTGAAATTAGTTGGTTGGTCAGCCTTGGGAAGCTTTCCAGATGCGCCAGCCCTCAGATCTCTGCATGCCTCATTAAAATCAACGTCATACTCCACTTGCCCTTCTGGTTGGGACAACCATATGTGTCCCCTTTGGCATATGTCATACCCTATCCATCCTGGAGAGAAGCAGCTCCATTTAGCCATTCACTTAATCATGGGTGGTCTGCAGGTGGATTCTAAATCTAAGCTTTATGCAGGTCTCACTGTGTCTAAATTTGAACCCCCCCTCAACATATGTAATCTCTGCTGAAAGCCCACTGCTCAGTCCATCTGTAATCCTGGGAATGAGTGCTGGCTGCTTCCTTCCTAGAACTCAAGCACCTGTGTAGCAGAGGGGTTTGCACCCTGCACACACTGGGCCTAACCGGAGAGCTGTTTTATCCATTGTAGAGGCTTATCAAACCTAGGTGGAGTTAGATATAGCAACACTAGCCAGCAGAAAGGCAATCTGGTCCAGTAAATTCTGTCAGGTGGGCCAGGTCTCTAGAGACACCAACTAGGTATTCATTCCCTTGGAGCCTTGGAACATATGGCTTAGGCTCGTAGATCCACTGATCAGATAGCCCATTCACCTTACACATTTCTCAGATGATGAATGACTCCTAGAGCCACAGCAGGGAGGAATAATGCTCCTGGATCACTTACCAGGTGCCCACAGAGCTTCCTCCATTGCTAAGTCAGGTGACATATAATCATGGACCATTCAGCCACTAGGGTTCTCACCTCCTGGTACATATGTCTTGTACCAACTCTGCTATGGCTTCTGGCTGGGGCAGCTTTCGACTGGATTGCCCTTGAGGGAGTGTACTCTTCCCCTGCACCTCATAGATCAAGGAAAGGCTCGCCCCATGAGCAGACCATTCCTCAAACTAAAGGCAGATGGATGCTGGTGCACACGCATGAACAAAAGCTTGAATCTTTTAATGGATGCTACTCATTAATCTCTGACCATCATCTATGAGTGACATCACCATTTGCCCCATGAACATTTGGTGCACTTGGAACATTGAAAGCAGCCCACTTCCGTGCTTCGACCCCCAAAAAGTGTGCTGGCCCTGCATCATCTTTCCTAAGCCAACAAAGACTATAGAGCTCTGCACTTGTTTGTGATTTTGGGGCGATATTCATTTTGAGCCATTTGGTGATAATGCCACAGGACACACCTAGTGGCGCAAAGTTATATCCAGAGAGATTTCTCCCTGAGCTTCCCTTAAATGTAAATTACACTGGGCTTGCCAAGAGTGCTGCTGTTGCTATTGCAGAAGTGTTAGTTTCTTTCATCTGTTAAGGTCAGGCCCTGATCACCCATTGCAGTATCCCTGTTTCTATTGTGGAGGTATGCCACAGGCATGTCTGGTTTCCCTCTCTTGGGTAGGGCAGACACTTGGGAGCATATTTATAAGCCCCTAGCACCACCTTGCACCACATTAGCATCATTTTATTTTATGCTGATGTGGCCAACAAGGCCAAAATTCTTGTGCCATATTTACAAAGTGGTGCAATGCATGCATTGTGCCACTTTGTAACCCTTTGCGCTATATTATGCCTGCACCAATAGCATCAATAAGAATGACGCTATTACCCCCTACCCTACGCCATGGTGAGCCATATTTTAGATACGTCGCACACATGGTGGCAGTAGGGGAATGTTAAGAGGCACAAGGAAAGTGGCGCTGCACATAGTGCAGCGCCACTTTATTTAAATATGCCCCTTGATGTGCTGAAGATGTCAAAACGTGGTATACTTGACTATCTGCTGTGACTGGCTGTTTGTGGTGTTCCATGGCTGTACTTGCTGACCACCTTGTGTTTAACTTGCTGACCTATGTTGGGGAAATCCTTCCCTGTGAGGAATATAACCTATTCAGGCTTCTTTAGTATTATTTCTGCAAAGGGTGGGCTGGTTCGCTTGTGAAAGTGGCTGAGGCTCCAGTACCAGACCTCATCCACCCGAATCGGCTAACTTGCTTTGTCAATGTGCTAAATCCTCAGCTCAAGCAGATGGAGCTGATGAAGCTGCATCCACTTATCAGAGATTGCTGTGAGCATCTCACAGACATGTAAAGGCTATGGGTGGGTTTATGATGAATTAAGAGATGAGGGCTTTAACCACAACCTATTTACTAACCTATTTACTGCTCTCCTTTGACTAGTCCGACCAGGAAGCAAGAATTCATGTGCCTTCTTTTTCCTGACAGGGCGAAGGAGGCAGAGTGCATGACTCAATGGCTTTAGATTGCAAAGCCATCACTCAGGGCACACAGATGAACAGATTCCTGTTTTATATAACAGATGTATCCATGAGGAGACCTACTATTTACAGTTCCAGGTATTTGAAAGCAGAGCAATTCATTTTACGTCCAGGTCCACAATATCTGTAAGATTTGTCTTTTCCTGAGTTTTCCTAACACTACAATGTTATCATTATCCATAGTTCACACTTACCACCGCACTGGTCTCTCATGGAAATGCAGTACTCCAAACTGTTGGAATATCTGCGCTTTCACAAACAAGACAGACCTGCAGTGTGAATAGAGTGTGGTGTAGTCTGGAAAGAGGCTTTGGGGCATATTTATACTCCGTCTGCGCCAAATGTGCGTCAAAAATTTTGACGCACATTCGGCGCAAACCTTGCCCCATATTTAAACTTTGACACCCAAGCCCGCGGACATCAAAATCCCACTGTGTGCGTCATTTTCTGGATGCGGGAAACTGCCTTGCGTTAATCATTTGCAAGGTAGGCGTTCCCATCCAAAATAAGCCTTAAACGCCTTTGCGTAGTATTTATGCTTCCGGGCAAAAATCCATCACGGGCAGGAGGCGGAGGCGGAAAATGACGCACAGACCGATTTGCATAAAAAATTAACGCCTGGGTCAGGGCAAGTGTTAAAATGGGGCAAACACGCCTGTATTTAATCAGAACACACAGAAGCAACAGCAGAGCAGCAAAAGGGAGACATGGAGGTGCTTCTCATCCATCGTGTACGCAGAGCACAGCAACAACAACAGCAGCTACCACAACACCAGCAGGGACCCCAAAGGCAACGCAGAAGGCAGGAGAGGATATTCCGCACCAGGACAACCCTTCTTGGCCTCAGGGAACATGACATGATCCAGAGGTACAGGTTGAACTGGCAAGCCATTCAGCAGCTGCTGCGCAACATTGAGCCACAGTTGGCACCCAGCTTGCTGACACCCCGCACCATCCCAACAGAAACCAAGCTGCTATCTGTCCTTCACATGTTGGCAAGTGGCTCCTTCCAAACCACTGGCGCCCTTGTTGCCTGGATATCACAGCCATCATTCTCTGCCTTCTTGCCCAAAGTACTGGATGCCATCATTGGACTCACACCCCGCCACATCTTCTTCCCAAACACACAGCAGAAGCAGCAGGAGACCAAACAGGGGTTTTATCTCATAAATGGATTCCCACACGTCCTTGGTGCCATTGACTGCACACATGTACGTCTTGTGCCACCTGCTGCAACTGAACACCTATACCGCAACAGGAAGCACACACTCCATCAATGTGCAGGCCATTGTGGATCACCAAGGATTGATCACCAATATTGTGGCAAAGTATCCTGGGAGTGTCCGTGACTCATTCATCTTCCGTCACTGTTCCATCAATCAACACTTCCAGGATGGACGATATGGCAATGGTCTACTTGTTGGTAAGTGCATAAACCTTCTTATATACACACTGCACAGCAACCCTCTAGGACACACAACACATACACCACGACAGCAACATGTGGACAGGAACACACTGAGGTTGTGACACCGCTAGCCATGTTTGATAGGTCTGCAGTGAACGTGTCACACATCTGAAATTAGTGTACAGCCTAATGTCAATACGTCAATGATCACAAAGTATGAAGAGGTTTGGCTAATTGTCACCTTGCAAAATGTAAGTGTCTCACTGATGTTTAAATTAATCCATTGCATACGTCTAAAGGTATGGGATGTCCAGGGTACATAGATGCTAACGTATTACCACCACTGTCAATTTGAATCTGTGTATGGAACTATCATCTCACCCCCAGTGAAGACACAGGGACACCTGTATCACAAGTCACAATGCTAGGGAGTGCACACTGTACTGCAAATCCCAAAACATACTGCTGACAACCCGTCAGCAGGCAAACACCCGTTCAGCCAAGGAAACAAACCAATGCAGATGTTACATCCTAAAAGCCTAGGAATCAACACAATAACACAAAAGAGCCACAGACAACACAAGACAGCTACTACCATGCAAGGTGATATTAATGGGGCAAGATACGTCCACATGATAACAATCATTTTCTCTTTCTGCTGATCAGGGGTATGGGAACCAGCCATGGATTATGACACCATTTGGCAACCCAAGCACTGCAGCAGAGCATGCCTACAATGAGGCACATAGGAGGACACGCACCACAGTGGAGAGGACCTTTGGCATCCTCAAGTCAAGATTCAGGTGCCTCGCCATCACTGGTGGCAGCCTCCTATATTCACCAGAAATGGTCTGTAAGATCATTTTAACATGTGCCATCCTGCACATCATTTGTATACAAAGGAACATTCCCCTATTAGAACCAGCGCCACAAATGCCTGAAGAGGAGGAAGAGGAGGTTGCTGGCCTGCAACATGAGGGGGAACATGAGGGGGAACAACAAAACACAGCTGCTGGATTGCATAGGCGCCAACATATTGGGCCAGATGTAGCAAAGGTTTTTACCCATTGTGTGTCTATGGGAAAACGTGTTCATACATATGGCCCATTGTGCACAATTTCTTTTGAAACAACTCACCATCACCACTGTAGCAACAGATGTAAATAAACACCGATAATAATCATCATACCATGGTCTGGGTAATCATTTTTGCTCACCCTTATCTCTAACTATCAGAATAAGAGTGTAGCCTCATGGAGCATCGCTGACATACAGATCAGGACACAGAACATTCCAAAGCAATTGTGATGCATATTATACAACAATCACATACACACACTGTAAATTACATATATCCTGTACATTTGACTTTTGAAGGCCAATAGCATAGGACCACACCTATTTCAAACATGCATGTTGCCCACATGGTTCATCGCAGCATATGGCACACAAGTAAGACACCATTAGTCTATAAGGGAAAAACATGCCTGATACATGAGGCAGTGGATGTGCGATTGCATTGGTAACAGGAATGTATGACCAGACCCTTGACAGCAGTAAGTCGTACAGCACCTATCTTTGCAAGGACTATCTGTGACTAGAGTTCCATATAAGTAGAACATAGAAAGCACAAGTGCCACACCTATGACACGCATTGCGCACATGACATTCCATGTACATGTCAGCCCATGTCCTAACTCCTGACACACCCATGCTCCTGGTCTCACCCCACCTGTCTGAAGTGGTCCCTGGAATGGTAATATTTGTACCCAGATATTCCCTCCTCTACACACACAGACTAACAATAGTAATCCAGTGTGCCTCTCCGTTTCGTATGGTATGCCATTGTCATAGTACATCGGACTGCATGGACATCAGGTCAATTAATACACTGGCTTGTAGTTTCTAAGCCCTGTGATCACTTATAGTTTGCTTCCCATGTGAATGGTACTGTTGGCCATTTGAACTCAAATCTCACCTACAGGACTTGTGAGAAACTGATGCAGCACACACCTGTGAGCACCTCCATGCAGACCACCCATTTGAACATGCACTGCCCTTGCAGATGCTTGGAACAGCATAGAAGCTGCCATTTTGTCGATTACACTGTTATGCATTGCTAGAAAAATAAGCCGTGTAACACAGCCCTTGGGTTATGTGTCACCATCCAAACACCGGACAAACACAGTCTTCCATGTCAACTGTCTTGTTCTTTCTCCGACCAGTGTAAGTCAGACCACTGAGTATGTACCTTGTGAAATTGCTGGATCCTAATTGACCCTGCATCCTGTCAGCCTGACTGGCACCTGTCTGTGCGTTACCCTAAAGGTTCCGTGTGTATACATATGTAGCACACTTGCTTTCCCAACCCTCACATTCCTCCGGGGGTATTTTGTCAGGTGCTTCCTCAATGCATACTCAAAACATTGTATAGCATAATCTGCTTTTTTATTGTACCATAATTGTAAACTTGTCTCCAAATACCCAAATCATGGCCTATCCCTTGTCTGGGTCTCATTTATGCATGAACGACAAAGTGTGACAGTGTATCAGGGCCGTATGCAGGGATTGGTTATGGTGCCTCCAGCAGAACCAGCAACCTCTGATAATGTGCATGAAAATTCCACACATGTTAGGACCCTGACAGTTCACAGGCTGAATCAGATTGCTCACAACATATTGATGGCCTGTGCGTGCTGAATAGCTGCAAGATTAATCAACACAGAGGCTATGATGTTCCCTGAAGCAGTGGGAACTTTACAGGCCAACCTGTGTACAAATGTTGTAATGACACCTGCTGGAACATGACTCCTGAGATATGATCTCACTCAGCACACCAAGGTTGCCCTGTTGACAGTCTCATAACACGTCTGCAGTGACAGGGAGGGACCATCCCCATGTAGGTTCTCATGTCCTCATCGACTTTACTTCCATTGATCTCTGAAGGATACTCAGGAGATACAGGAATAGCCGCCACTGACTCATGATGAGCCCTGGACGTAGCTGTGACAACATAGACCCCTAAAAATATACAGGATCAACATTGGACCACACACATGAACCAGACACCTCTGTGAAATTGATCACTGGAAATATGTGGCCACGTGCTGCCTCGTCTGCTGGTCCCCACTGCCACAGGAGAGTTGTGGCTCAGTCAGGTGACCACAACTGTGGGGTGATATTACAGTTGTGGGTCACTTTTGGGTTTCAATGTCAATAACATGGTACCCACTCAGTCTGTACATGTGCCTGACTCACGGTGGGTTCACCAACAAGTGCCTAGGAAGCAGTATCCAAATTTCCAGGACATGTGATGGGCAACTTTTGGACCATTGACATGAACAAGCGTCTGCCATCTATCCGGTGCACGCTTTGTCATTTGTGGTGTCTACGTTACCCAAAATCTTGGAAGTTCACACAACAGATGTTGCTACAGGTATGACTAACACATGTCCTCTCTCATTTCCACACTGACTTGCATCTAAGGTTTGGACACATTGACTTCACATTCATACAAGCATATTTGCAATAATGCATCTTGTGATGCACATGCACTGGGTCAACAACTACATTAGTAGCCAATGCACACACATTGAGCCATAGGCATTGAGGTATTGTTCGTATCTGCGTCACATTGCTATCCTCTCCTGATGCCAAACATGCACAATTTGTGCAATACATATATGTAGGCCACACATATGGCCATCTAGTGCGACAGCGAAGAGTGAAAATCCTGTTAATGAAGTAGCGGATCATGGTCTGCAGCAGTATGATGTCTCACATGTGCCCATACACCGTCAAGACCAAAGTGGGTGCAATCAGCTTATCTCAGCTGTCCCACAAATGTTACATAACATTCAAATGGTAAAATGACCCAAACCCAGTTAATGTCCTGAAATGTTGACGCAAACACGTCAAAAAATGACTCTTTTGCCTGAAAAACGACGCATAATGCCCTGAAAACACCATTGACTCTTCCACACTGTACCTCAGAAAATTGGTTAAGTGTTAGACTATTTCCAAATATATGGATGCGGGCTGATTTCTACTCCTGTGCGTTGAAAAAAAATTATGCCCAGACTGTATGCGTCAATTTTTTTTGACGCATAACGATAAAAACGCCTGCCATTTTAGGCAGGAAGTGATGTATTAGGATATCCTGTTTACAGATTATGTACAGTGGGTGTACTTTCACTTTCACTTTGCAGTCTCTGATTCTTCTAGACTGTGTGGCTGTGTTGAGAGTTTTGTCTTGTTAAATTGTGCTTTTGTCTCCTGTGTGGTCCATTACTTGTCATTTTGTGAATAAAATATTGTTGTTGTATCCTGTCTGAGTGTTTATTGTGTAAAATTGTCTAGTATTGTATTGTCTTTGTTGTTTTTGGGAGTCTGTTGTGGGTAGTGATAGTTTGGGGACAGTTGGGCTGTTTTAGTTGTTTAGTTTATGTTTTTCATATTCTACTTTCCCCTATTCTCCGTTGTTCCCCTTTCATCCCCTAATTCCCTTTTTTCTGCTAAGATGTTGGGTAGGCCTCATCTTGGCAAGATGGGTGAGGAGGAGCTTGGGGGTTTCATATGGCTGGTGTGCCATTTCCTCCCCCTTATGATTGATGCACGTGGGCGGGTGATACAGGGGTATCGCACAGAGGCACGGAGGCTCCTGTGAGGAAAGGTATTGCATCACCTGCAACTCATCTATCAGACCCCAAGAAATGACCACTAGCTGAAGCACCGCTGGACTGACCTCATCTCCAGGGAGCAAGATCTGCTGGACCACCTGGGCATTGTAATTGGTGGCCCTGTTGGTGATTACAAATCATCTAAATGCTCTTTAGTGACATCAGATGATTTGTACAATATCTGCCAGCAATGTTGTTGAGTGTGTGGAAAGCTTTGGAAACATACAGGGTCATTTGTGTACTATGTTAGGGACCACATTTGCTAGCTGTTAGGAAGCAAGTGCTCTGCAAACTTACTGAATACTTTTGCTTAATGTAAGTTGGTGCCGCCTTTTTGTCAAACAGCAACACAAATCAGGAGCCAATTATGTATAGACATAGGTCACATTTGCCTGTGAGGTATAGATTTTCAAAATCATTACCAACATTTGTTGACGCAACAGCTAGACTGACTTTCGAAACACTACATGAGGCTGAAAATGAGTGCAGGCTTCACGTCAATTGATGATAGCAATGTGGCCAAAACATAAGTCTCATGTGTGTCTGGTGAGTGTGTAAGGAAAGTGATCACGGACGTTCTATAAATCTTAGGGATTATTGTAGCCCTTCTTCATTTCGGATACATGTCAGATCTGGATTTGGAGACATAGGGGACAAGTTCAAGCTGCCCTCAGCTAACATCTTTGACTGGTATTTGGTGTTTGTTGTTCCACCTTTTGTTTACGGATGGCTGGCCAAAGGTATGCACATGGGTTCAAATCCCTATGGTTGGTGCAACTCATCATAGCTGGGCCACATCAAATGAAGAAACTGTAACAACATGAGGGCTTACAACTGTCCCTGCCCCTCTGTACATTGTACCTGTGTGTCATGAATTTGTGATGGGCACAATGGCTGGTTGACTGGTAATGCACTCCTCAAGGAAAGTGGCTTTGGATGTCTCCCTTGGATACACATGATGAGACACTCCATTATTATGTCTGCTCACTAATGAAGGAGCATGTTTGCCACCACATGACAGTTAGGGCCACTGCATGTGTGCAGATATGTGTGTAAAACTCACAAGAGACTCATAGCAAGTACATGTTAGCCGTGCCATATCGGATGCAGTATTATCATGTCTGAGTGGCTTTACTTACTTATGTAATCTTACACATTGTATTTGTCTTTGGAATTGTTGGACAGTGCACAGATTTTAAGAGCATTTCTCCCTTCCATGCCTTACAGGTGGACCCGCACCCTACACTGTTGTTGAGGTGGCTACATTCGAGGACCCAGACAACTCCAGTAAGTGTTGATATGTCTGTTATGTGTTGTGTTTGCTGGTGATGTGTGATGGACTCCTGTGTGTTTAACACATAGCAAGGTGTGATGTGCTGCCCAATCATTTGTTTTGTTCCATGAGTGGGTTTTCATTTTATCACCATCTTTGGGTTGGCCAATCCTTATCCTATTGTCTTATTTAGGGATTCTAGGTCAGTCCTGTAGGCCCCGCAATGTGAATGGGGATGAGTCATGTGGAGAACACTTGTATCAGCAAGAGTTGCACTGGACCTAATCTGTGATTTAGTCAGCCTGTCAGACCCACATTCTCCCAGAATGGGGCTGCTAAATGCTTACCCACAGACTTCTGCTTCCCAATTCACTAATGTACTTATTAGACTGTAGGTTGAACTTCCTAGCAGCATGTAGCTCCACATGTAGTGCTACAAGTGTGTGGCACTTGAGCGCAATGGCCTAGGTGTGCATGCAACTCGTGGCCAGGGGTGTTGTTGCATCTCTGTGTTTGTTGTAAGTCATGGCTTACTGGAAGTATATGATGTGGACAAAGGTCTGCAGTTACAGACATGTGTGGCGCTGGGATTGGTCAAGGGTTTGCTGTCTCCTATTTGTAGATACATCTTACCTGTGGTGTGTGTGTAGAGCCAAACACATGTCCAGCTTTCCTAAGCTTCCTGGGTGACCATGTTGTTTGCAATTGTTAGTTGTTACTCCACCCCCCCACCCTCAAACACTGGCATGGGTTTGTGAATAGTATACCTAGGACTGATGATACAAGTTTGGTACACAGACATTAAAATCAGTGAATCTTTTGTCTGAACCTAGTATACACACTCATGTTTCCCACATGAGTACTATACTAGCAAGTTCATTTACAACTTCCATCCCGTACAATGACATTTGTAGCCCTGGCATTGGCGGAGGATGTGCTGCTTGATTGTTAGCTGACAACTAGCAGAACTATGATGCCAAAACATGCCAGTTGTTACCCATTTCGTAGGGTTTGGATGTGCTATGTGTGATAGAACCTTTGTAGGCTGGCTTGCCATGTACTTTCTCAGGGACATTCAATGATCTGTATGATGATATGAGCTGTTACAAGTGCAGTAGATGTATTGTGTGATTTACTTCTTGTGCCATTTCACACAATGCAGTTCCTAATGTTATTTTTTTGATTTGTCTTCACAGCTGCAAATATGACACCCATCCAGGTGCAGGAATTCCAAAGGCGGGCAATGAGGTATCAGCATATACTTCAGGTAGAGTCTGGGTACCGAAGAATGGCCCGCAGATACCGGAACAAATGGGCCTCTGGAGCCTGGAAGGCATTCCACAGGGCGGCGCTTCTTTGGTCACCACAGCCACTACCAGCACCACCACCACTACCACCCAGGTGGTACCACCAACAGCTGGGACCGTTGCGGCAACCACATCAGCAAGTGCTCCAGGCCCTAGCACAGCACCACCTGCAGGGCAGCCCCCAGCCATGGACACTACACGGCCCCACACTTCCTCAGATGGCACCCAGGGTACCCCAGCTGCAGCTATTGACCCTGCTGCTTTTGTTGAGACGCAGCGTAAATTGCACCGTGTCCTGCGCAAAATGAGTCACCTGCAGCAGGATGTGAGACATATAGACCGGCGGGTGCGGTCTATCAAGCGGACTCTCCGGAGGGCCAACCTTTAGACATGTTGACGGACATGATTCCCTCCCCTCCCTCCTCTTTCCTTATTCTTATACTTTGTGGGGCTTAGTGTTAGGTTAGTATAGGCTGTTAGTTTAGTTAGTGTTAGTGGGTGGGGGGGTCCTGATTATTTCTACTGTTTCTTTTTGAGTGTGTGGGTGGGTGTGTGTTTGGGGGTCAATGTTGGGGTTCTTGTGTGTTTAAAAAAATATATAAAAATAAAAAAATTAAAAAATATATATATTTGTTTAGTATAGGATAGTATGTGTTTAGGTTAGTATCTGTTGTCCTTCATGTGTCCCGTCTCATAAGGGGGGTGGGGGGTTGATGTTTAGAACGTTTTGTTAAATGTGATAAGTAAGTTTAGCTTAGGTTAGTTAGGGACTGTTGTGGGTAATGAGTAGTTAGGGTAGATTAGGGTAGGTAAGGCTTTTCCCCGAATTTCCTCTTCTGTTTCTACAGTTTAATAATATGTAGTAAACCCTTTACAGTATGTGTGACATGCCTGTAGATCAGGGCCTTGGCATGAGTGTACATTATTTCTTTTGTATTACATTTTGTGTCCTGTGCTACAAACAAATCCCAAATTAGCTGTAACATTGGCAGCTACCCAAAAGCAACCTTGCAAAGATTTCCTTGCAACCACCAATCACAGTTACTATGGATCCTAAAGTGTTTTTTTCAATAAGTATATTTTCAATGTCACATACAGTGCTTCCAGATTTGGTATTGGGGACACTGTGTTATGTCTGACTGCATTCTGAAGTTCAAGGAAACCCTTATAAGCTGAGTGGTACTGAGCACTCTTGTAGTATCGTGTTCATGACTCACATGGATCATTTGCTACACTGTTCAGCATGATTGCTTATTTGGATGTAAACTCAGACACTTCCATTCATGCAGTTTGTGTTGACTGTTCGCTTAGACTTGTGAGCAATGTTATATGTGTTAGTTTTGCATGGAGGCAACATTTTGCAGGCACTATTTAATGGCTTAGATGTCCCTTGAGGAAGCATCTTATCACACTTATCTACCCATCATCATACGTCATGTCTCTATCAAACTATCCTCCATTCCCACTCTGACTCATCACAAATCCTTTCTACTACTTTCATCTCCTAAATAACTCTGCCTAAGCTCTTACCTCCGCTTCCACATCTAACTCACCAAACCTCACTCTACTACTGTGACCTCCCACACAACCCTACTAAATTCTCCCTCATTTTTCTCACCCTGCTACTATGCTCTCCCTAACCCTTCCACATACTCTTCCCTCCTCCATCCGCCTTTACTCATCCCAAGCCTTTGGGTTGAGTAAATGAAGGATATACTCCCAATTAACACTTCTGGATTTCTTTCCTCCTCCACCCCTCCATTACTCCAGTCAATCTAACTAACAAACTCTCATATCCGCGGCTCAAATTAACTCATAATAATACTAAAACTGTACTCATTATTTCCGATACTAATCCATCACTAATTCTTGTTGGGTTCCAGAGTAGCGTGCTACTCAACGAAAAGCGCTTCGACATCTCGTCAGGGGTAGTAAGCACTATATAAATACTAATACAATTACAATACAATAATTCTGTCCAACACAGCATTATGGTGTATAGTTTCTCTTTTCATCAGATATTACCCTCAGGAGGGGCAGAGTATGGTAGAATCCAGGCCACTGTGCATAGTTAGCAGACTACATTATTTCAGGACAGTTGTATTGACAAGCTATGTAATTTGACAGGAGGCAAAATTCAGTGGTGTACTGCACGGTTGATGTGTCACATTACACAGGGACAAAGTGGTTGTGTAAGTGCTATTTATTGAAAACTGCTGTAGTGCTATATTTACATTGTCCATGATTGTGAGTCCATTATAGTGACATCTTCCATTGTGATCCTACACAAGTGCTAAAGGACAATGCATTTGACATGCTGGGGTGATGTGTCAGACAGTACAGCGGGACAGGATTTGCAGGCTGACAAGATATACAGTGGTTTGCAGAACTGTCATTGAGTGCAGTTGTTGCAAGACTGGCATGCTACGAAGCGCAGGAGCTTGGTAATAGGTGGCCATGTGGCAGGGACTACTGCTTCCGGGTACTTTTACATTGGAAGGTGATCTGTTCCATGTCTTCTTCTTCTGATGTGTGTGTTGCCTCCTCTGTCCTTGGTGGTTGTGGTTGTGAAGGGGCAACACACACCTCAGTGTTTGAAGACGTGGAGTCAGACATCACGGTAGCTGCTACCTGTGAGGGTCTTAAGGGCAGTACTGCTGCAAGGAGGATCTGCTGGTTCTTAAGAATAGCAGCCACATCAGGGTGGTAAGTAGCCATGTCATCCCTGAGGGGTTCAATGTTGCATTCGTGCACACGTTGACAGGATTGCTGTTGTAGGTGTTGGATCAACTGTATTACGGCTGTGTTGATTTCCTTCAGCCTTTTTTCTACTTCCTGCAAGATAGTTGTTCGCCCTTGCATAGCTGCTGCCTGTTCTTCAGTTGACATCATGCACAAACGCACCCCCTCTAGGCTGGCTGCCATAGTTTGCATCCCCACCCGCACCTTCTTGGCTAGCTCCCGCTGTACTCTGACTACAGTTCTCTTAAAGCTGGTGCCTGTGTTATCTGAGTCCTAAGCTGTATTGGAGATGGCAGGTCTTACAATTGGGGTGGTGGGTGGGTCCTCTGTGATGGCTGCTTGTACTGTGCTCCTCCTTTTGACTGAAGGTGGGGTCTGGAGGGTTACAAGGGCATCTTGGAGGGTCTGGTGGCTGATGTTTGTCCCCTCGTCATCCATGTCATCAGGGTAGTCCTGGAGAGGCATATCCGTAGGAGATCCATCATCCTCTGCAATGAAATAGGGTACAAGTAGTATGTCTGTGTTGTGGCATTAGTGATGTGACATGCCTGTGATGATTTCACATTGTGATCTTGTTTCCTGTTCATTGATCCAGTCTTTCAGATGGGCATTCTCCCAGGCCTATGCCCCACCTGCATGTCACATGTATTGTGGTAAGTTATTAGACTTGTCGGCATCATCTCCTCTAGGTGTTGGTTTTGGCCAAATAGTGAATTGCCACCTTCTTGTCCTACTCAACCCACCGTCTACATCCATTCTCATGGTGAAACCTTTCACTGGCTGTGGGTGCTCTGATGGCACTAGCAGCACACTTAACAATCTGGACCTGCCCCATGCTCTGATCTTTCACATCCACTTATATGTAGTTGAAATGTAGTGTATACTATGCATAGCATTGTTATGGCACAATAGGGATGTCAGCATTGGTAATGTGTACAGCTGATGTTGGGTAATGTGTGGAGATTGGATTGCCCTGGTAGTCGTAGCAGTGTCCTATTTCCTCCTCTGACTGTGCAGGTGTATTTCAGTGATCAGTTACATGTGTCCCCCCCTCAATGCTGTTGTCTGAGCAGTATGACATTTGGGATGTTGCATTGGGACCAAGGCACAGGATGGACCCTGACATATGCTGCATGGGTGTGACCTTAGTGCTGTGTAGCTCCTAATGTTGATGACATTGGCTGATGTTTGCGGCAACTATGGGCATTCACAATTGACAGGACTGGACCATTTGTCTTGTTTCAGGGGATTGTTAAAGTTGTCATCCTCAACCCTCTAACTTAGGTGTGTATGATCCAAGGGGACATTACTGCCATTGGCTACTTGAGCTGCACACACAGCGGAGGTGGTAGTGGCAAATGTTGTCACTGTTACATTCCAGTTGTCGGTATGGCTGGAGGTTGTTAATTGGGCCCTAGGTAATGTAGGGGGTATAGTGGCTGACGTGTGACAGGATGTCAGTTTGACGTTGTGCTCTTCCCTCCTGGAGTGGCTTAACCTTTGCTACATCATTGGCATGGCAGCACACCCCCATGGAACTGTTGTTGGTGTTGTGTTATGGTCTGCCCCAGCTTTTTTCTGTACAGGCCATGCCCCCGTGCCGTACCCCTTTACCCATGCCACTCCATGTATATGATGACTTCCATGCATTTTGTAGTCGGTATCCCACCGGTTGTAGTTGACATTAGTGTATTTTAATTCCCCATGCGACTTACCCTGCATGTCATTGTCTCCTGGTAGTCTGCGCTGCCCTGTCCTTGAATCCCTGTGACGATCTGCTCAGGGATGACAGCTGCCAACATCTCCTCCATGTGGTCCAGGGCCTCCTGGTGTGCTGGACTCCCACCTCCAGTCTGCAGTGCTACCTTCCTGTTCCTGGCCATCTTTTCCTTGGTCCTGCGGTTGCAGTCATGCCAGCGTTTCTTGCACTCGATGACTGTTCTGTGTACTTCTGCCACACTGTTAATCTTGTCAAAACTATGTTGCCATATTGCCACTCTCCTACTGATTGGCAACTTTGAGGTGACAAACAGTTGGTGTTGGTGTTCCGTCACCTCTTTTACCAGAATTTCCTGCTCCTCTGCACTGAAGCGACACTTTCTTCTCTTCTTCTCCCTGCCCTGGTTCTTGTGTGGGTCCTCCTGGCTGGTTCCTGGTCTGTTGTCATCTTCCTGGGGTCTGTACAGGCATCTGGAATCCATTTTGGCTTTCCTCTGCTGAAATGGCTGTGTTTGCGGGGAATTTTGACGCTATTGCATCAAAAAACGCTGCATATCCGGTTTGCAGTGTCGTAAATCAGCCCACAGTCATTTCCGCCGCATTAACGTTGTTTTCCTTTACGACGTGATGCTGCGGTGTGCGTAAAAAAAATGACTTACTCCTGTGGTTTGCGCTGCCGTGCGTCAAAGTATAAATTTGACGCCCACACGGTGCAAAGAAATGGCGTTAGCCAGTGGTAATATTTTTTACGCAAAACTGCGTTGGTGCAGTTTTGCGTCAAAAAGTATAAATATGGCCCTTTGTGTCTCTAATGGACACACTGCATGAGACACATGAGTGAAGTCTATAACTACAAGGACCTATAGTACTCTCAAAAGGTTTTCAAATGGCATCCATCTTGAACTCAGCAAGTTTATATTTCTCATTGTCCAGACGTCCTTGCGAAGGTCATTGAGATACAGAATTACTACAGGTGGGACTTTGCTGTTAGAACTTTGAAACTTGAAGATTGTTATTATCTTTGGAAGTCAACAAACGGCTGAGCTGAGAAAAGTATTCTACAACAACACTTGTGTTTATAGATCTAAGATTTGGGATTGAACACTATTTTGAGGAGTCTTCACTATGTTGCTTGTAAGAGGGAAGCAAAAGGGTCTGCACCTTTACACAGACATTGATAACCTTTCTTTTGAGACACAAGACACTTAGGCCCTCATTATGACATTGGTGGTAAGTGCCGCTTACTGCCATGCTGACTGCCGCCAACATACCACGACTGCAGAGGTATACCGCTACAGGTATTATGACCCACACATAGAAATCCACCACTATACAGACACACACATACGTCCGCCTGCCCAAAGGTCAGTGATAAACTGGCAGTACCAAAACCCACAACGTTATGCCAACAGAAATACGCCCAAAGCATCATGACCCACGAATCACCGCGGCAGTCATTCAACCTCGGTAAACCATTGGCGGTACAGACCGCTGCGCTCAAAATACAAACACACTAACAAAACAACACCACATTGGACAATTCCAACTACAAACACCTGACACACATACACACACCATACCCACACACCCACAACACTATAAAACACACACCCACACTACCCACAACCCTTTATGAGTCAAAGAATTTGACAACTGAGAGAGAGACAAGCCAGGAGCACCCACTGAATCTGAGCCAAAAAACACCATCACTCATACACCATTCACGCACCTCACAGCAGACACCCCACACACCCTTACACACACCACTCACACTACACCCATGGCACCACAACGACAGCCCAGGTTTTCTGAGGAGGAGCTCAGGGTCATGGTGCAGCACACCACCATAGCTAGGAAGATGGAGCTATGGCACGGAATCGTGGACAGGGTCAATGCAGTGGGACAGCACCCAAGAACACGGGATGACATCAGGAAGAGGTGGAACGACCTACGGGGGAAGGTGCGTTCCGTGGTCTCAAGACACCACATTGTGGTTCAGAGGACTGGCGGCGGACCCCCACCTCCTCCCCCACAACTAACAACATGGGGGGAGCAGGTCTTGGCTATACTGCATCCTGAGTGCCTCACAGGAGTAGCTGGAGGAATGGACTCTGGTAAGTCAAATCTTTCACTACTTCATCCCCCACCCTACCTGCATGCTATCACATACCCCCACCCTCGCCCTCATCCCCATCACTCCAACTCCTCACATATGTCCCACTATCATAAACCACACATCCCAACACCAAGCCCTGCATGCAACAACAAAGCATGGACACCCATCACCAATGCATGTCCAATACACATACCCACACAGACCCCTAAACAATTAACACACAAGGTCCTACACAAGAATGTAAGCACTGGGGGACAGGGTCACCCACCCATTGCACACCATGGCACACACAGATGCAATAATCATGCCTTTACACCCCTGCAGGACCCCTACCCAAAGTCACCGGACAGGATGTTCCAGACATGTCCACTCCACCCACAGAAGAGGCCCACAGTGATGACAGCAGCTCTGTCCAACTGGATCTAGATGACAAGCCCGGCCCATCTGGGACCTCGTGACAGTCGGTTCCACTGACACAGTCACAGGCCACCACAGAGCCTCCCCCCTCAGGAAACACCAGCACAGCACCCACCCAGTGGGCCCATACCTCTGTCCACAGGACACGTCAAGCAGCAGTGAGTCCACCACTACAGGGAACCCAGGCTAACCCACCACCCCAAGAACAACAGGGACCTGGGGGCAGTAGCAGTGGGCACACAGTTCAGGGGACAGAGGCCTAGGAAAACCGGGGAACTCGGAGGTCTGCTGTGCGACAGCGGGAGGACAGGCCCAGGGAACCCACTCTCCACGAGGCCCTCTCCAACATCATGGGAGCGTACCATCATTCCCAGGAGACGATGGCAATGGTACTGGCCAAGTTTCAGGAGACCCAGCACCTGCAGGAGGAACAGTATTTGGGGTTTAGGGAGGAACTCAAATCCATCAATACCACCCTGGGCATCATTGTAGGGGTGCTGAAGGACCTCGTGAACACCAGGAGGGACACTGTGGCACAACAAGGGGCCCCTGACACTAGCCTGGACGATGAACTGTCCACCACCTCTGCCGGTGTTAGTGGACAGGAGGCACTGCCACAGGACCACGGCACCAGCACCCAACCCCCTGCAGATGGAGAACCACCCTGCAAGCAGTCCATGGGATCCAGGACAAAGACAGAGAACAATGCCAAGTCCCCCGCTAAGAAATGAGACCACCCTGAATGTCATCCTTCTGTCCCACATTGTCACCCTGTCCATCCTTAAACTGCCCAGGCTCCACTTCCTATGCCCCTTTGGACAATACACCTGTGAGACCACTAGACTGGACTCTGCCATGGACATTCCTCCACCATCACCCCTGACCGTTTTACAACCCCCTCCACTATTTAGCACTTAAATAAACACACTTGAACCACAAAACAATCTGGAGTCAGTCTGTGCTTTCACAAATGTGTATTTGCAATAACTGCGGGAAACAGCAATGTCCATTCTATTGTCAACATACCTATGTCACACAGCTCTAGTCCATGAGGTAACATAGCAGAGGTCACAAAATGGGACCCACATCTGTGAAATCAAAAGGGAAGGTGACAAATTAGGGTCCATACACTGGGTGAAAGTGGCAGACAGATGAGAGGTCGAACAATTTTATGAGATGTAGGAGGCAGTGATTTCTTCTTACCTGTGTCTCACTGGAAGTATTGTTGGATCACGGTGTTTCTGTTGTCTATGTCCTCTTCTTCTGCCTCCTCTTCTTCACTGTCCACAGGCTCCACAGCTGCCAGAACACCTCCTTCAGGACCATCCTCCTGCAGAAAAGGCACCTGTCGTCGCAACACCAAGTTGTGCAGCATACAGCAGGCCACGATGGTCTAGCACACCTTCTTTGGTGCGTAATAAAGGGAACCACCTGTCATATGGAGGCACCGGAACCTGGCCTTCAGGAGGCCGAAGGTCCTCTCTATAACCCTCCTAGTTCGCCCATGTGCCTCATTGTACCGTTCCTCTGCCCTTGTCCTGGGATTCCTCACTGGGGTCAGTAGCCATGACAGGTTGGGGTAGCCAGAGTCACCTGCAAATGTCGAGGGACAACCTTTAGACACACACTAACCCTTAGGGACAACCCCAGACCCAGACAACTATTCACACTGTATAGGGTCCTTGTCCTCACCTAATAGCCGCACACGGTGCCTCTGGAGTTGCCCCATCACATAAGGGATGCTGCTATTCCTCAGAATGTAAGCGTCATGCACTGAGCCAGGAAACTTGGCATTCACATGGGAGATGTACTGGTAAGCCAAACACACCATCTGCACATTCATAGAATGGTAGCTCTTCCGGTTTCTGTACACCTTTTCACTCCTGCGGGGGGGGTACCAAGGCCACATGTGTCCCATCAATGGCACCTATGATGTTGGTGATATGTCCCAGGGCATAGAAGTCACCTTTCACTGTAGGCAAATCCTCCACCTGAGGGAAAACGATGTAGCTGCGCATGTGTTTCAGCAAGGCAGACAACACTCTGGACAACATGTTTGAGAACATAGGCTGGGACATCCCTGATGCTATGGCCACTGTAGTTTGAAAAGACCCACTTGCCAGGAAATGGAGTACTGACAGGACCTGCAATAGAGGGGGGATTCCTGTGGGATGGCAGATAGCTGACATCAGGTCTGGCTCCAACTGGGAACACAGTTCCTGGATTGTGGCAGGATCAAGTCAGTAGGTGACTATTACATGTCGCACTTCCATTGTCGACATGTCCACCAGCGGTCTGTACACCAGAGGATGGCGCCATCTCCTCACCTGCCCCAGTGGACGTGCTCTATGGATGAGAACAGCGATCAGAGGGTCAGCCAACACTGAGGTACAAAAAAAACAACTTTATTGCACACAATTGTCAATCTGCTATGTGCCTGTCTTAGTGTGTATGCAAGGCCTAGATATGTGTGACGCATTTAAAATTAATGCCATGTGGCCCCCTGAAATGGCAGCTGCCTGACCTGTAAGGTGGGACAAGGGGATATGAGTTAACTGCGCTGTTGTTGTACACTGTCACGGTAGGTGGTCGAAGACCGGGGCGCAATCCTGCATTGGTTAACATTGGACCCTATGGGTCCCAGGAGCCAATGACGATGTACGCCGGCCGTCGCGGACGTGACCGCCATTTTCTCTCTGTTCACTCACTTGATACCTGATCTTTGGCAGGAGAGGACCTACACTGCAAGTGCTGCTGTGACCTCAGTCTGAAAGCAACAATGACTCAAGTGTCTGGGGAAAGGGCCCTTGCCTTCACATCGGAGGAGTTCGAGAAACTAGTGGATGGGGTCCTCCCCAATACATGCTACTCTACAGTCCTCCAGACAAACAGGTGAGTACACTGTGAGCATGCTGTATGGGCAATGCCTGTTTGGAGTGGTGTGGATTGGAGATGGGGGGGGATGAGGTGTCCATGATACAACTGTGAGTGTATGTGCATCAGGGCAAGGGTGGGAACGTGGGCCAATGACTGTGACGGCCCAGACAGTTAATGTTTTACCTTTTCCCCTGTACTATTCCTGTAGGTCAGCGCCCACCAGAAGAAGGATATTTGGCGTGCCACCACCAAGGATGTCCGGGCCCTGGGGGTCCACCACAGACGGAGCATCCACTGCCATAAAAGATGGGAGGACATTTGCCGTTGGAGCAAGAAGATGGCGGAGGCCCAGCTGGGGATGGCCTCCGAACGTGGGAGGGGTGCCTGTCGCACCATGACTCCCCTGATGTTCCGGATCCTGGCGGTGGCGTATCCGGAGTTGGATGGGCGTTTGAGGGCATCACAGCAGCCACAAGGGGGTGAGTACAGTCACATCCATCTGACTCAGCGCTCATTAGGAGGTGTCTGGGTGGGGGAGGTGGGATGTGGGTTCCCCTAGGCTAGGGCGAGCCTTGTAGGCAAGGACCCTTTCTGAGGCAGGCTAAGTGGCACCCCAACCCCACCAGTAGTAAGAGCCATCTACACCTAGTCAGGCTCCTGTGACTTCCATGTGTGCAGCAATCGGGCATAGGCCATGTACCCCATGTCCCTGTGATAAATTAGGGAACTCTAAGTGCATGGCGTAGTGCAGAGGGCTGCTGTGTCTGTAGTGTCTGCCAACGGTAGCGGTGTTGCATGCACTGAACATGTCTTTCTACTTTCTTTCCCCCACCCTTTTTGTGTTCTCCCTGTTCTTGTGTGCATTAGCATCATCCGGCGGAGGAGATGTGCCACCGGAGCAGGAGGGAGCTGCATCCCACATGGCCCGGGAGGGAGAGACTACGGAGTCAGAATTCACCAGTGGGACGGAGGGCGAGGGGAGCTCCACAGCGGGGACTGGAGCAGAGACCAGTGACACCGACTCCTCCTCTGATGGGAGCTCCCTTGCGGTGGTGGGCCCCTCTGTGTCCCCCGCATCTACAGGTACAGCCGCCACCCCCCCACCAGCACCGCCCTTCCAGCAGCCCCTCAGCGTGTGCCCCGTGGCCGCTCACCCAGGAGGGTGGGCATCTCCTTCCCCCTAGGCACCTCAGGCCCTGCCCCAGTCCGCCCTGCTGCCCTCAGTGAGGAGGCCACTGACCTCCTCAGATCCCTCACTGTTGGGCAGTCTACCATTCTGAATGCCAGCCAGGGTGTAGAGAGGCAGTTGCAACAGACAAATGCATACCTGGAGGGCATTCATTCTGGGCAGGCAGCCCAACAGCGAGCAATTCAGACTCTGTCCTCAGCACTGATGGCAGACATTTTCCCTGTGTCCAGCCTCCCCCCTCCAACTTCCTCCACCCAGACCCAATCCCCAGTACCTCAGCCTATCCCAAGCACACCATCAGACCAGCTTGTACACACCTCAACCCATAAGGGTAGCTCTGGCAAACATAAGCACCACACATCCCACAGGCACTCACACAAGCATCATACTCATGCACACATACCAACATCTACTGCCTCCACTGTGTCCCCCTCCTCCACGTCTCCCTCCTCCCTCCCTGTCACGTCTCCACTCACACCTGCATGCACTACATCTTCAGCCACTACCTCCATCACCAGCACACCCATCACCACACACCGCTTACGTGCAGTCACCACCCCACTACCATTCACACATCCCCCTGAGTCCTCTCCCAAAGTACACAAATGCAGTCACACACCCTACCCAACAGCCATCCACCTCACTACAGCCTCCAGCCCATGCACCTTCACCCAAAGTCAGCAAACAGACACCTCTTACAACCACTACCTCTTCCTCCACTCCCAAACCTCCTCCATCTACCCATCCCAGTGTGTCTAAAAAACCTTTCCTGTCAAACCTTGACCTCTTCCCTTCACCTCCCCCATCCCTTCTGTCCCCTAGGGCCCGCCTTTCCAGCTCCCAACCCAGCACCTCAGCCACCACATCACCGGGCACAGTGGTGCCAGCAGTAACCGGCTTCTGGAGTGCGCCAAGCAGCAGGGCTGCCAGTGTCCCAAGGAGCGAGGCCAAGGACATTCCCCCACCTCCAAAACAGAAGACGTTGCCCACATCCCGGAGGGAGAAGGCCAAAACACCTGGCACCAAGGGCTCAGCCAAGACAACAGTTGGGAGTGGCAAGACAGCTGCGCCACCATCCAAGGTGGGGAAGGGCCTGAAAAAGAAAGGCAAGTCGCCGCCAACCTGCACGGCCGACAAGACTGCCACCGGCATTGCCACATGCACTGCCGCAACGGCCACCGCCGCCAGCACCCAAGATACTGAGCCCTTCACCACCACCGCAGACACTGTGCCCTTCAGCAGCACCGAGGTCAGTGAGCCCACCACCAGCACCACCGCTCATGACACCGCCGCCAGCACCGAGGTCAGTGAACCCCTGACCAGCACCGCCGCTCATGACACTGCTGCCAGCACCGATGTCAGTGAGCCCCCCACCAGCAACACCGCTCATGACACCGCCGCCAGCACAGAGGTCAGTGAGCCCCCCACCAGCACCGCCGCTCATGACACCGCCGCCAGCACCGAGGTCAGTGAGCCCCTGACCAGCACCGCCGCTCATGACACTGCTGCCAGCACGGATGTCAGTGAGCCCCCCACCAGCAACGCCGCTCATGACACCGCCGCCAGGACCGAGGTCAGTGAGCCACCCACCAGCACCGCTGCCCAATGACCGCCGTAAGCACCGCCGCTACTGAGCCCGCCGCCAGCACCGCCAGCCGCCATGCCACATCCTGAGCCAGTGGCACCACCGCAGACATGGCTGCCATCCCCAGTGGTCATTTGTACGAGGCTGGTGGTCAGTTCCAGGGGCCTGGGAAGCTTCCATGTTGCTCCACCGTCAGTGGAGTATCACATCCTCTACCTCAGTCCTTGGCAGGATGAAGCACTCTGGGCACAAAGCCCCCTCCAGAACCAGTGGAGAAAGGCATCCACTGCCTCAGTCGTTGGCAGGATGAAGCACTCTGGTCACAAAACCCCGTCCAGAACCAGTGGAGTATCACATCCACTACCGCAGTCCTTGGCAGGATGAAGCACTCTGGGCACAAAACCCCCTACAGAACCAGTGGAGACTGTTTTCCACTTGAGAGACTGTGGCTTTGCACTCCCCAGGATAAAGCAGTGAGCAAACCACCCACTGGAGAGACTTGAGAGACTGTGGCTTTGCACTCCCCAGGATAAAGCAGTGGGCAAACCACCCACTGGAGAGACTTGAGAGACTGTGGCTTTGCACTCCCCAGGATAAAGCAGTGGGCAACCCACCCACTGGAGAGACTTGAGAGGCTGTGGCTTTGCACTCTCCAGGATAAAGCAGTGGGCAAACCACCCACTGGAGAGACTTGAGAGATTGTGGCTTTGCACTCCCCAGGACAAAGCAGTGGGCAAACCACCCACTGGAGAGACTTGAGAGACTGTGGCTTTGCACTCCCCAGGATACATCAATGGGCATGGAGCCCTCTCGTGGAGCTGGCGTTGTGCACTCCTCCGGGTGAGGTGCCCCCCTTCCCTTCCCCCTGAGGTGCCTGTTTTATTTCGATCTGATGCCCCTGCAGTGTTCTCTCCGTTTGGATCGGGTATCTTGTGTGGGCCTCACCCATGCATTTTAGTCCCAGTGGTCCACGGACTATAGAGGTGCAGTACCTGGACTTGAATTCTTGGTGTACATATTTGTTAATAGTGTGTATACATTTTTGAGTAATGGATTTTTCTTGATTACATTCATTCAAATCATTTCCTTTTGTCCTTGCGTTCTTCCAGAGGGAGTGGGGGGGGGGGGAAATGTAACGTTTCAGCATGTATTTGTGTGTGTGTTGTTGTGGGTGAGGGTGGGGGTAGGGGTGTTGCGTGTGTGTGTCAATCTCTTTTTCCTCCCCCCTCCCTTGTGTCGTAGGTGCAGTACTCACCGTGGTCGTCGCCGCCGTCGGTCGTGCTCCTGGTTGAGGAGCAGGAAGACAATCACAGAGAGGATTTGGAGTTTCGGCTCCATGGCGTCCTGGTTCCTCGTGGGGTGTGTAGAGGTGAGAGTTTTCCCTTCCAATTCCTGTTTCCACTGTGTTTTTGTTTGCGTTGAATCCGCCCCGGAAAAGGTGGCGGATTGGCCTGTCATAATAGTGTGGGCAGTACATTGTCTTGCCATGGCGGAAACAGTGAATGGGACTCACAAAGTCAATAGGAATTGTATTTTTCAACAGTATTTGGATAAATTAGACAGGCGTAACTTGAGTGTGATGAGCAGGAAGACACTTTTCAACATTTTGACATGTTTTATTCTAACCAATAAAACAACTCTACAGAAGTCTCAATCAAGGGTGATCTTTAATATTCATACAAGCTTTTTTTGTATAGCTATCATCTCGTGGTACCCTTTATGAACCAAAGCCATCAACCTAGAGTGCAATACCTCTGGAGAAACAATCTTCTCCCTGTTAGGCACTGAATTTTAGAGAAGCTTTCAAGTTCAACGTGTAAATGTCATTCTTTCAGGCAACTTTGATAACAGACTTTCTAATCTCTGTCGATATTTTGACAGACTTTGAGGACTGGCTTAATTCCTGTACTGAAATCACACAGTTAACATGAGTCAAACCATCCACCATGCCTACCAAACATTTCGCATATTTAGATTAGCCAGAGCCTCTTTACTTTATTAAAACATGTTACATCGGCTACAATCCGTTCACTTTATTGTAAATGTGCTGTATCTTGAAGTTAAATCCCTGCAATCTGATAACAACTAGACACAGGCGAAATTGAAATTCACATAGAATTAGTTGCATACTTCACTTTCTATTAGGAGCACAAATTGCATGATATTGGGAATTTCACATTATGCTTGTTACATGAAATTCCAGAAATTATGTTGTTGAAGCTTTAACTTAAATAACATTGAGGACGGTCAATTTGTGGTAAAGGGAGAATTCTGAGTTAGAATAATCAGTCAAGGCTATTACTGAAAATATGCACAATTAAGCTTCTTTCAGTTGTCAGTAAGTAGATTTCTATAAATGTCAAATTAATCACTACGCAATGTAAAATGCATGTTAAAATTAGAAGCCAAATTTCTTAACAAATGAAATAATGCAATATGCTGTTAACAAATTTAGTAGCTACGGCACATTAGCAAATAATCAAAGTCATGATAACAAGTCTTAATACAAAAGGACATGGCAGAATACAGCGTCTCTAATACAACAGCAGAAAGACTCATTTTAAATGATCTAGCTCCCATAATGGCACATCTTGTATGATGTTTTAGACACAGAAAGCACAAGCACATACAGTCATAGCATGACATTACTTAGAAAGGGGAAAAGCAGCACTTAATTGTTACTTTTTCAGAAAACCAACCAAATGGAGTTAAGTTAATTATCAAAAGCACCTACTAACAATCGCATTTCACTGGACAGAAATGCAACTAAACATAATAAATTGTTCAGCACTAGAACATTACAACTATGGCCCTCATTACAACCCTGGTGGTTGGTGCATAACTGGCCGTAATACCGCCAATAGGCTGGCGGTAATTACCGCCAAATTATGACCATGACGGAAAGATCTCAGATAGACAGCCACTTTACCACACCAACCGCCAGGGCGGAAACAACAGCCACCACAGCGGTAGCCGCTTACAGCCATGGGGAAGTCAATTTCCGCCCACCGTATTAAGACACAGGAAATCACCACCTTTTCCGAGGCGGTACCAACGACATCAAAAGCCTGGCAGAAACAGACCTCAGAAGTGAAAGGACATTGGAGACACAGGGAACAACCATGCAGCCATGGAGCCCGAGCTCCATGTCTTCCCCATGCTCTTCTACGTGCCACTCCACCACAAACCCTAACGACAGCGAAGACGACGACGGTGAGTACAGCCGCCTAGCACACAAGGGAGGGGGGAGGAAAAAGATAGTGATACACACACGCACAACACACACCCCATGCACACAACCAGATGCAAAAGAAAGCAAATTATTCCCCCTAAATCGGCTGAATAATGCAAGGACAAAATTAATTTACTAAAGTGAGTGTAATAAGATCAAAACAGTATAAAAATAACCAATTTAGCAAATCTTTTCAATTGTACAGTTCAAGGGACACTGACCAGTCCTCAGTTTGCGTGGGCCACATGGCCACAGTACAAAGTCCAAGGCCCCACTTGTCACCTGCATCAACACAGAGAGAACACTGCAGGGGCATCAGTTGGTAAATAGGAAGGCACCTCAGGGGGACGGGGGACGGAGGGGCAACTCAGCTGGGAGATGGAGCAACACCACTGGTTCTGGAGGGGGCAACATGACCTGTGCTTGGTCCTGGGGAGTGCAAGGCCACAGTCTCTCAAGTGAGTGACATGCCCACATGCCCTGGAGGGGGCAACATGCCTTGTGCTCTTGATCCTAGGGAGGCTGGGGTTGGTGGGTGTCTTACCCACTGGTCCTGGAGGGGGCATCGTGCCCTGTGCTATTGATCCTAGGGACTGCAAGGTCACAGTCTCTCAGGTGGGTGTCATAACAACAGGATTTGCAGGGGGCAGGCCGCACAGCAGCCCATGGAGGCAGGACTACATACCGTCCGCCTGTGGTGACAGCTGCTCAGTGGTGGAAGTAGTGCTGTAGCCGCTGGTGGGGAGAAGCTCCAGCCCATCCCCTGCAGCCTCGGATGGCTGCCTACTGGTGGTGGTGGGGCTGCTGCTGCTGCTGGTGGGGGGAAGCTCCAGCCCATCCCCTGCAGCCTCGTGTGGCTGCACAACCATGGTTGGTGGTGGGGGCTCCGTCACTGTTCCTGCTCCAGGCCCCTTGCCCTTCCTGCCTGCTGGCTCCTTGGTCTTCCTGGCAGCTACTGGGGCAGGCTCCTTGCTCTTCCTGGCAGCAGCTGGGGAAGGCTCCTTGCTCTTCCTGGCAGCAGCTGGAGCAGGCTCCTGACCCTTGAGGCTGTCTGGTGCAGGTTCCTTCTCCCTCAGGACATGTGCCCTGGATCCTTTCCCACCACAAGCGGGTGTGGTGACTGCTGGGCTTGTGGACTGGGTGGCTGAAATGCTTGGCTGGGTTTTTGCCACCCTGGCCAGATGTGCAGGATGGGGGGGAGGGAAGAGGTCAATAGTGAATAGGAAAAGCTTTTTAGGGACATTGGGGATGGAAGAGGGAGAAGGTTTGGGAGTGGAGGACGAGGGAGTGGTTGTAGGAGGTTTCTGTCTGCTGATTTTGGGTGCAGGTGCATGGGCTGGATGCTATTTTGAGGTGGATGGCTGTTGGGTGTCTGAGTGCTTGCATTTGTGTACTTTAGGAGGGGGGGCAGGCACATTGGGAGAGGACACAGGGGACGTGTGCATGGCTGTTGTGGAGGTGTCTGCCAGTGAGGTGTGTGTTCTGCTAGGTATGGTGGTGATGCTGGTAGTGGATGAGGATGTAGTGCATGCAGGTGTGAGTGTAGACTAAACTGGGAGGGAGGAGGAGGGGGAGACAGTGGAAATTGTGGATGTTGGTATGTCTGTATCTGGATGGTGTTTGTGTGAGTCCCTGTGGGCTGATGTGTGGTGCTTGTGTTTGCTTGTGCCACTCTTGTGTGTTGTCTTGTGCGCATGCTTGTCTGCCTGTGTGCTTGGGATAGGTTGAGGGGAATGGGATTGGGAAAAGGAAGTTGGAGTGGGGAGAGTGGAAACAGGGACAATGGCTGCCATCAGAGAGGAGGCCAGAGCCTGGATTGATCTCTGTTGGGCTGCCATGCCAGTGTGAATGCCCTCCAGGAATGCATGAATCTGTTGCATCTGGGCTGCCAGGCCCTGTATGGCATTCACAATGGTTGACTGCTCTACAGAAATGGATCTCAGGAGGTCAATAGCCTCCTCACTCAGGGCAGCAGGGCTGACTGGGACAGGGCCTGAGGTGCCTGGGACAAAGGAGATGCCCACCCTCCTGGGTGAGTGGGCACGGGCAACTTGCTGAGGGGCTGTTGGGAGGGCGGTGCTGGTACAGGGGGTGACGGCTGTACCTGCAGCTGGGGTGGTCTCAGAGGTGTCTGCCACCACCAGGGAGCTTCCATCGGAGGAGGTATCTGTGTCAGAACTGTCCCATCCAGTCTCCGCCATGGAGCTCCCCTCACCCTCTGTCCCACTGGTGCCCTGACATTCGGTGGACTCCGCCTCCTGGGTCCTGTGGGATGCAGCTCCCTTCGTCGCCGGTGCCTCTGCTCCTCCGCCAGATGATGCTAATGCCCATAAGGACAGGGTGACAAAACAAAAAGGTGGGGGAGACAAAGGATACACTCGGTCAATGGCTGCACCAACACCACAGTTGAAGTACACAGCACACTCACACACAGGGTACAGGCCTATGCACTATGCATTGCACTACAGGTGATATTGCTACCCAACAAGGTATGGGGAGAGGCACACACCGCCAAATCCAGCACACCGGGGACCCACGGAGCCTTGACCAGTAGTAGATGCCTACGACCTAGGTAGCAGGATTATCCCTTCTGGACCCTAGCCACCAGGGGACATACGCTGAAATGTCAGGCCTGGCCTAGGGGCACCCACTGACACATATCCCCCACCCAGATACCACCCTACCATGTGTAAGTTATAATGATGGGCACTGTTCTAACCCCCTTGTGGCTGCTGTGATGCCCTCAAGCGCCCATCCAACTCAGGATAGGCCACTGCCAGCATGCGGGCCTTCGGGGGGTCAGGGTTCGACAGGCACCCCTTCCTCATTGGGAGGCCATCACCAGCTGGGACTCCGCCATCTTCCGTGCCCAGCGTCCCAGGTCCTCCCACCGTTTCCGACAGTAGGTGCTCCACCTGCCATAGACCCCCAGGGTCTGCACGTCTTTGGCGATGGCACACCATATACCCTTCTTTTAATGGGTGCGGAGCTGCAGAGGGAATACACACAGGAAAATAGTATTAGTCAGACAGTCCTGCCTGTTACAATTATGGCCCACCATACCCCTTCACATCACCATTTACACATACATAGCCCAGCACACAACCTGTACGCCGCCCAGGGGACATCCACCCACCCCCCCTTACACAATGCCTTCACACCCCACTCCATGCATTCATGACACATGCAACATGCCCACAGTGTACTCACCTGTTGGTCTGGAGGCCCATACAGCAGTCCGTACTGGGGTAGGACCCCATCCACCAGTCTCTCCAACTCTGCCTATAAGAAGGCAGCGGCCCTTTCTCCAGTCACACGGGCCATTGTAGGTTCCAGACACTGGTCACAGCAGCACATGCAGTGTAGGTCTTCTCCTATGGAAGGTCAGGTAACAAGTGAGGAATATGATAGAAAATGGCATTCACGTCCACGGCAGTGCATACCGTCACTGCCAGCATACATCACCATATGCCACTGTAACCCATAGGGCTCAATTATAACCAATGAGGAGTTGCACGGCGGTTCCCAACCGCCTCCCACAATGGTGCACAATGTCAGCGGAATTACCTCACTTCCACCTGTCCCTCCACACAGGACAGGCGGATGTTCTTTCATGGTGGGGCAGGCCCTGGATAATTACTGCATCACTGTTTAATCTTGGACATACAGGACAATTCTCACTGACCCATTACAATTTGACAGCATGCATCTTACTGTTGTGGCCCCATTTTTCAGATTGTGACTGTCTCCTGACTCTTTTGTCTCTTAGATTGCTACCGCTGTGGATGAATAGGAGATGGAGACATACCCCCGTGTACAGACCCCTGGTGGACTTGGCAACAATGGAGGACAGGTACATCATCCTCACCTATAGACTTGGCAGGGACACAATCACAGAGCTGTGTGCCCAATTAGAGCCTGACCTGATATCTGCTATCCGTCACCCCACTGGGATCTCCACTCTTGTACAAGTTCTATCAGTTTTCCTAGCAACTGGTTCTTTCCAAGAGGAAGTGGGCTTGGCAGCAGGAATGTCACAGCCAATGTTCTCAAAAGTGATGACCAGAGTGTTGTCTGCCCTGATTGAACACATGTGCATCTACATTGTATTTCCCCAGGTGGAAGATTTGTCCACAGTGAATGCTGACTTCTATGCAATGGGACATATCCCCAACATCATTGGTGCGATTGATGGAACACAATTGCATTTGTCCCACCCCGTCAAAATGAGAAGGTGTACAGAAATTGCACGAGTTTTCACTCAATGAATGTACAGATGGTGTGCTTGGCGGACCAGTACATCTCCCATGTCAATGCTAAGTGTCCTGGGTCAGTGCATGATGCCTTTTTCCTGAGGAATAGCAGCATCCCAAATGTGATGGGCCAGCTACAGAGGCACAGGGTGTGGCTGATAGGTGAGCCCTGTTTCCCAGTACCCAGTAGATGTTGGGATATGGGTATGATGTGGGCCACATGGGATAGTGTGTGGCTAAATGTTGTCCCTCAATATTTCCAGGTGACTCTGGTTACCTGCCAGGGAGTCTGGATCCTCTGGGTTTTCGCCTGTTCCCAATATGTCCACCTCTTGGCAGCTCCAAACTCTACTAGCCATTATAGCACAGAGTTAAAGAATGGCCAAGTGGGGGATGGGGTTTAGGTTGGGGAAGGAGACCTGTGGAAGTAAAAATTAAGAACACAATAGCCAGATTATTCACATTGACTTTCATAAGCTTTGTTCATAATATCTATATACTGATAACATGAATGATCAAGAGCTTTCCTATATCATGACCTTATTAGCTCTGAGTACCTGGAAAATAAATAAGGATTATGCAAGCTTTCATATGAGAGTTTTGTAAAATACAATCTTATGCTCTGAATCTTGAATAGAAACTACTTAATAACAGTGATCAATAAACACATTAGTTTTCAGGAATAAACTGTGTTAGACTCATGAATGATACTGCAAGGACACACTATAACAGTAATCACTGAACATATTGGTTTTCAGTAATAAACTGTTATTAGCTCATGAATGATACTGCAAGGATACACTCTGTCTAGACTTTCAAGATTCAATTGCTTAGGAATTATTATATACTATAAATATCTAACTGTGCATCAAGATTTCTATGTCTAGAAATGATCGTGCTATCTGCTGATCTGAAACACAAGGGTTAAATGCCAAGAATGACTCACACACTCTGCCATTGATTCATCCATCAGGATTTAAATATCAAAATATGATTGCGCACTCTGCCGATTTGAGTTGCAAGTTTTAATTGCCAAGAATGAATTGTGCACACTGGTGCCAATTCGACCATCAAAGTTCAAATATCAAAACATGATCGCACACACTACCGATTTGAACTGCAAGCGTTAAATGCCAAGAATGAATCGCGCACACTGCTGCCGATTCAACCATCAAGGTTTAAATGCCAGGATATGATCGCGCACACTGCCGACTCGAACTACAAGAGTTAAATGCCAAGAATGAATCGTGCACACTGCTGCCGATTCAACCATCTAGGTTTAAATGCCAGGATACGATAGCGCACACTGCAGATCCGAACTGCAAAAGTTAAATGCCAAGAATGAATCGTGCACACTGCTGCCGATTCAACCATCGAGGTCTAAATTCAAAAATACGATTGCGCACACTGCCGATACGAACTGCAAGAGTTAAATGCCAAGAATGAATCGTGCACTCTGCTGCCGATTCAACCATTGAGGTCTAAATGCCAAAATACAGTCGCGCACACTGCCGATCCGAAATGCAAGAGTTAAATGCCAAGAAAACCATCGCATACGCGATTCAACCAAAAGGCCCAAAACTCAAGTTTTTCTGAAAACGGAGTCAGGGGCCTAACCCGACCTCCGCCTTACCGGCCTGCTTGAAGATCACCAAGGAAATGAAGACAGAGCCTGGAAATCCTAGGTAGGCCTTCGGAATAGGAGCTCAGAAAAATGCTGCTGCTCTGCACCAGGACCTCTCAATAGTGAGCACGTGGAGCTGGGCTGGGTCCCTTAAATAGATCCAGGCCCGCCCACGTGCCACACCCAGCCAGGCTGCAGGATGGATTCTAGAAATGCTTAGAATAGGGACCACACCCTGTAATCCTGCAGCAAAGTCTTGAAAATGAACAATGCATTGCAAACAGCATTAATGATGTTTCATCATGAATCTCTGCAATGCAAAAGGTTAACATACTGCATTAACACATAATGCATGAATTATTACATTACACAAGGATTGGCCTTTAGCATTACGTCACCCGTAGAGTGCCCACTGTCCCGAAGTTGATATTACC
Organism: Pleurodeles waltl; assembly: GCF_031143425.1. Taxonomy (NCBI): domain Eukaryota; kingdom Metazoa; phylum Chordata; class Amphibia; order Caudata; family Salamandridae; genus Pleurodeles; species Pleurodeles waltl. The sequence goes on from NC_090445.1 coordinate 777,378,922, forward strand.
CCAACCTATCATGGCTACTGACCCCTATGAGGAATGCCAGGACAAGGGCAAAAGAACATTATAATGAGGCACATGGGCGAACCAGAAGGATCATAGAGAGAACCTTTGGCCTCCTGAAGGCCAGGTTTCGGTGCCTACATCTGACAGGTGGATCCCTGTGCTACTCACCCAAGAAGGTCTGCCAGATAATAGTGGCATGCTGCATGTTGCATAACCTTGCCTTGAGGCGCCATGTACCTTTGCTGCAGGAGGAGGAGGCTGGAGATGACCGTGTGGCAGCAGAGGACCCTGTGGACAGTGAGGATGAAGAGGCGGGGGATGACGATGGGGACAACGGAACAGCAGTGATCAGACAATATTCCCAATGACATACAGGTAAGACAGTGTTACTTAACATTTAATTGGCATTATTTAGAAATTCTTTGGCACTGGCTTGCTGTTATTTCCCACTTCTGTACCCACTTACTGTACCGTTTGGCAATTCATTTTACAGATGTTGGTGCCTCTCAATAGATCCTAGTGTGATCACTACAGCCAACTACACATAGAAATGTGCACTTAGGTTTCACAAACCCAGCAGTATTTGACAGCAGGGTTGGAGAAACAGTGCAGACTCCCTGTGCCTGAGCAAGCGGTAATCCAGCCCGCTCAGGCCAATCCCTGTGCTGCTTTAATGCTTGGTAATATCATGAGAGCAGCACTGGGATTGCACAGGGAGTCTCTAAAGCTGCTGGGCCTGCTGGGACCAGGAATAGAAGCACAAAGTGGCCAGCAGCCCCAGGTATGTTTTTTTTTTTTATTGTTAAACTCCCCTCGGTCCACCCTGCGTGCTCCCTCCCACACGCTCCCCCAATGTCCTCTCCACCCACCCCACTACTTTTGAATTGCGTCGGCCCCCACTGCCCTCGTATCAAAAATTAACCGAAGGATGCATTTCTGGTTAAGATACAGTGCTGAATGGCAGATTTACATTTCACTTAATTTTCCCAAAGTTTGCATAATTAATCAAAAGCAACATGGGAATTTTGCATACCTCTAATAACAACCTCACCAATCACGGTGACACTTTCCACATATCTTTCTCTCCAAGCAGATAGGATAAGGGTTTATGATCTGTTCATAATATAAACTTTATGTCACAAATACAGAGTCCAAAATAGTCTGTAGCCTATATGCCTGCCAGGGCTTCACATTCAATGGTAATATATTATAGTTCTGCACTCCGCAAACACCTTGATGCAAAAGCAACTGTATGTTCACCACTGTGAGTTTAATGGCTCAAAAGAGGACTTGCATCCACCATAATCACACGCAAATCACTGTCTTCAAAACAAGAGCTTTAACAATCAGTTTTGAAAGCCTATCACTCTCATCCCATTCCAATTGTACACCATTGCAAAGATGTACTTGCTCTACATTCCTTAGTGGATTTAACTCAGTAACTGGCACTTCTAAAATATCTTATGGTTATAATTCTATATGTTACCAGGTCATGACCCAAATACACCTCCTGCTCAGTTACAAATGTGCACTTATCCATCTTTGGAGTCAGTCCATATTTTCTTAAAGTGCCCAATTCGTGGGTAACAATCCTATTGTACTGCTCGAGGGAACCTGCATTGATCAAGGTAGCAGCTTGAGAGAAGTGCAGGCCATTTAGATCCTGAAACAGTTTTTTTTAAACTGATGCAGAAGAGGCAAGTGCAAATGGCATTCTCAAGTATCTATAAGCACCAAAAGGCATAACAAAGGTAGTTGAGGACCTGGACTCTTTCCCCAACTCAATTGCATGATATGTCAAACTCAGATCGAAGATAGGAAAATAGCAAGCATTTTTCAGTTGGGCAAAAAATCTATTGGTTAATGGATGTCAATCCACAAGTATGTACCTATTTAGAGGCCTGATGTTTGTACACATTTAGATTTTGCCAAATTTGTTTTCTTCACCACAATGCGGGGTCAACTCATTTTGGCTCAATTACATCATCTCTTTCAAACTGATATAAATGTTCTTGTGTCTGCTTTCTGATACGTAAGGGTACATGTGTAACATTATGACACAACAGGATAGCCAAATCTTTCAGATAATTTTTTTTGTACAAATCCCTTAAATCATCATCCTTGAACCTTTCAGTTAGACCTGACAGCCTTATGCTGGTCTCCCCCAACTTTTTGCCTGCCTCCCTCCACTTTTTTGGCACTTTTTTTGCTGGTTTTAGGACTCTGCACACTTTTCCACTGCTAACTAGTGCTAAAGTGCATATGCTTTCTCCCTTAAAATATGGTAACACTGGTTCCTACCCAATTGGTATATTTGATCTACTTGTTAGTCCCTACTAGAGTGCACTATATGTGCCTAGGGCCTTTAGACTGAATGCTACTAGTGGGCCTGCAGCAATGGTTGTGCCACCCACATAAGTAGCCGGTTAACCATGTCTCAGGCCTGCCATTGCGAGGCCTGTGTGTGCAGTTTCACTGCCACTTAGAGTTGGCATTTAAAAGTACCTGTCAAGTCTTAACGTCTCCTTTTTCTACATATAAGTCACCCCTAAGGTAGGCCCTAGGTAACCCATTAGGCAGGGTGCTGTGTAGGTAAGAGGCAGGACTTACACTTGTGTGTTTTACATGTCCTGGTAGTGGAAAACTCCTAAAGTAGTTTTCCACTGCTGTGAGGCCTGCTCCTTTCATAGGCTAACATTAGGGCTACCCTCATGTACTGTTTGTGTGGTAGATTCTGATCAGAAAGAGGTAAACAGTTCATATTTAGTATGGCCAGAATGGTAATACAAAGTCCTTCTAACTGGTGAGGTTGGATCTTATATCGCTATTTTAGAAATCCACTTTTAGAAAGCATTTCTCTGCACTTAAAATCCATCTGTGCCTTACAGACTGTCTCCAATCCACATCTGGGCTGGGCTGGTTGACAGATCCCTTGTGCATTTCACCCAGACAACCACAAACACCGGAGACTCAGTCACACCTGCACTCATCTGCATACCGAATGGGTCTTCCTGGGCTGTAAGGGTGGAGGGGCCTGACACTTACATTTCAAAGGCTAGTGGCCTGCCCTCACACAATGGACTGCCAAACCCCCCACTCGGACCATGACAGACAGACCTGTACTGAAAGGGGACCTTGTTCACTTCAAAACCACTGTTTGATGCCTCCCCAACTTCAAAGGCACTTTTGAGTATATAGGCTGGGTCCCTGACCCCACCAACTCAGATACTTCCTGGGACAGACACTCTGAACCAGATCCTGCAAACTGCCAAGAGGAGCTGCCAAGCTTCCCAGAGGAATCAACTGGACTGCTTTTTTTGTAAAGGACAGCTGCCCCGCTGTTTGTCCTGCTGCCCTGCTGGTCTCTGACTCTGCTGAGAAGTGCTCTCCAATGGCTTGAATTGAGCTTGACTCCCATTCCTGAAGTATCAGGGGCAAAAAGACTTCCTCTCTTCAAGGAAACTCCTTGTGCGGTTACAATCGATACACAGACTGCCTGAAAAGATGCACATCCTGCCCTTCGATGAGAAAATCACTGCATCGCCAAACTGGAATGACGCAACCCTGCTCCCCGAGTGGAGATCAATGCAGCGCCTGTGTTGCAACCAGAACTTCAATGCACAGCCCTACCGGATCGATGCAGAGCCGAGCTGGAACAATGCAGCCTGACTTCCTGAGTGAAGAATGGATGCAGCGCCTACCGTGCGACAGAAACTCTGACGCTTTGCCCACCAGATAAACGCAGCACCTGTGACTTTGTTCGCACACCCAGGATTTCCACGTATCATCCCTAGGTGTCAAAAGACCCTGCATGGCAGTAAGGAACCAACATTGCATGTTGGAAATCGATGCAAAGACCTTGCAGCATGGGAATAAACAACGCATTGTCTGTGCTGTGTCAGGGAATCTGACGCACACCTTCCTTTTTCCACGCATCTCCTCCTCTGAGGTCTTCATGCATGTAATTTTGACGCAAACAGGTACTTTGTGCACACAAGAGACAATTAGTGATTTTTAAAGCCTTAAGACTGTTCTTAACATTGCAAAAGTGATAGTTCAACTTATGCTTATCAAATCTTGATTGTTTTGACCCTAATTTAATCAGATAAATATCTTATATTTTTCTAAACATGTGTGGTGTATTTTTGTGTTTTCTCTGTGTTACTGTATGAATTATTGCACACATACTTTACACCTTACCTTCTAAGTTAAGCCTGACTGCTCAGCGCCAAGCTACCAGAGGGTGGGCACAGAATAATTTGGATTGTGTGTGACTTACCCTCACTAGAATTGTGGTCCCTACTTGGACAAGGGTGTGTACCTCTGCCAACTAGAGACCCCATTTCTAACACTTTCTTTGTGGGCATGCAAGCTGTCTTGGAGCTCATGATTTTCTACAGATGCAAGAGAAGTATAGCCCATTTACTGCCTGTCCTTAAAACCATGCAAAAGCGCCCAAACCTGCCAACCAAGAATGCTATAACATTTCCTTGCACATGTAAAGTCTGGTGAATGTGTCATGCTCCTTTCAAGACACCTTCTCCTAAAAATATCTTAACATATGTATTTTACTTCCCCTGTAAGCGATGAGATGTATATCAGAAGGTGTTTGGTCAATTTTAGGCCTTTCTGAGAAAAAACATGTGTATGATAATATGGTGGTAGGAGATCCAGAATCAGCAGTAACCTTCAAAGGTGTTTACCCTAACATAGTATCACACACAGGGCCACCCTTACTCCATGGGTAATACTAATTTGCATGTCGTCTGAGCCAAACTATCTAAATACAAGTTGCTAACTTGTGCAGCCTTCCGATTGGCCTCACACTCTTTAGCCAAGTGGCCAATACTCCTGCATTTGCTGCTTGATCGGCTGGCATTATGTGAGAGAGTGAGTCATATCCAAAACAAAAGCTCTGCCCGTTATTAGGCTAGTTTCTGCTTCTGAACTCCTCTTTACTTCAATTTTGTTTTAGATAGTTAGAGGTAAGACTAATGGATGCAGACAAATTACTAGTGTCCAGTTTGTTAAGCACCCCCCTCCAGTGGCAGTAGCTAACTGGTCTATGCCTTTGTTTGTATCAATCACTCGAGCGAAAGTGAGATTCCTCCTGCACACCAACTGCTTTATGTCTTTCTTATCAGAACAGCCTATTACAATTTGATAATTCCAGTACTGCTCTGTTGAGCTCTCAAGGTCAGATGACTTAAGAAAAATGCATAAGTCAGACATATACTGGTTGATTGTTTCAGGAATCAATTGACGTCTACAGTGCTTGTATGTAATGGTGGGTTCTTGCGAAACATGACTTTGTGGACTCTTAACAGCCTCAGAATACTCATTCCAGGACCAAAATGAGCATAGTCAACCTTAATATTAGGTATATGGTTGAAAATCATTTTACCTTCTGCTTCTAAGCAAGTTTACAATAAGACATGGCAATGGTATATTTCTAAGTGCTACTGTGCCATTCAAGCTTACTTTGGATTTACTAGAACAGCTAAAAATACTTACTTCACACATACACGTTGCTTGTCTGGACTCATTAAAAGATAACAACTTTCACCAGCTGAACATACTTACTTCACACTTACAGTGGGTACCTGATGGTACTTACACCTTGTGCCAGGTCCAGTTATCCCTTATTAGTAGATTAGTAGTGTTCCAGCAGCTTAGGCTGATAGAGGTAGCTATAGCAGATCAGCTTAGGCTGAACTAGGAGACATGCAAAGCTCCTACTATACCACGTATATCATATAGTACTATATCATAAGAATCACAATACTCAGATTTACTAAAAATAAAGATACTTTATTTTAGTGACAATGTGTCAGAAATATCTTAGAGGATATACTCCTTTAGGAGGTAAATAAAATACACAAAATATACACAGAAACCACAATCAGGTAAGTAAACAGTTAGAAAAGTAATGCAAACACTGTAGAATACAATAGGATGCAATAGGCCTAGGGGCAACACAAACCATATACTAAGAAAGTGGAATGCGAACCACTTAGGGACACCAGGCCTAGTGTAGTGTGTAGAGGGTCACCGGGAGTGTAAGAAAACATTAAGGGTGTCCAAGATACCCCACCCTTATACCCTGAAAACTAGGAGTAAAGTTACCCTACTTCCCCAGAAGCACACTAAAGTCCTGATAGGAGATTCTGCAAAGACCACAACTGACTGCAAAGCACTTAAGACGGATTCCTGGACCTGAGGACCTGTAAAGGAAGGGGACCAAGTCCAAGAGTCACAATAGTGTCTGGGGGTGGGGGGGGGCTTGGAGCCCACTAAACCCCAGATGAAGGTGCAAAATGGCTGCCTCTGGGTGGAAGAAGCTGAAGATTCTGCAACAATGGAAAATACCAGGAACTTTTCCTTTGCACAGAAAATGTCCCACGGCGTGCTGGTGGAGGCAGAGTTGTTTCCATGCAGAAAGACCACAAACAAGCCTTACTACCTGCAAAGGTCCTGGTTAAAGAAAATGGGTGCTGCCTGGGCCCATGAAGGACCAGGAGGACGCCCTTTAGAGGAGGACACAGAGGGGGTGCTCAGCAACACAGAGAGCCCATGCAAAAGCAGGCAGCACCTGCAGAAGTACTTGAACATGGGTTCAAGAAAACTGAGAATGGCAGTCATCTCAACAATACAAAAGAGGGTCCCACAAAGCCAGTGGTCAACTCAGTGAGTTGAGCAATGCAGGATGGAGGGAGGGGACCTGGGCTGTGCTGTGCATGAAGGATTCCTTACAAAAGTGCACAGAAGCCCTAGCAGCTGCAGTTCACGCAGTAAACAGGATTACTGTCTGGTGAGGGGAGGCTAGGATTTACCTCCACCAAATTTGGACAGATGGACCACTGGACTATCGGGGACCCAGAGGACCGGTGAAGCAGAAGTTTGGTGCCTGCATTAGCAGGGGCAAGATTCCGGTGACCCACGGGAGATTTCTTCTTGGCTTCCAGTGCAGGGTGAAGGCAGACAGCCCCCAGAGCATGCACCACCAGGAAACAGTTGAGAAAGCCGGCAGGATTAGGCGCTACAATGTCGCTGGTAGTCTTCTTGCTACTTTGTTGCAGTTTTGCAGGCGTCCTGGAGCATTCAGCAGTCGATCCTTGGCAGAAGTCGAAGAGAGAGATGCAGAGGAACTCTGTGAATTCTTGCAAGTCGTTATCTGAAGAGAAGCCACAGGAGAGACCCTAAAAAGCCCTCAGAGGAGGATTGGCCACCTAGTCAGGTAAGCACCTATCAGGAGGGGTCTCTGACATCACCTGCTGGCACTGGCCACTCAGAGGCCTCCCTTGTGCCCTCACACCTCTGCATTCAAGATGGCAGAGGTCTGGGACACACTGGAGGAGCTCTGGGCACCACCGCTGGGGTGGTGATGGACAGGGGAGTGGTCACTCCCCTTTCCTTTCTCAAGTTTAACACAAGAGCAGGGGGATCCCTGAACCAGTGTAGACTGGCCTATGCAAGGAGGGCACCATCTGTGCCCTTCAAAGCATTTCCAGAGGCTGGGGGAGGCTACTCCTCCCCAGCCCTTAACACCTATTTCCAAAGGGAGAGGGGGTAACACCCTCTCTTAGAGGAAATCCGTTGTTCTGCCTTCCTGGGACTGGGCTGCCCAGACCCCAGGAGGGCAGAAGCCTGTCTGTGGGTTGGCAGCAGCAGTAGCTACAGTGAAAACCTCAGAGAGCTAGTTTGGCAGTACCCGGGGTCCATGCTGGAGCCCCAGGGATGCATGGGATTGGCACCCCAATACCAGAGTTGGCATGGGGGGACAATTCCATGATCTTAGACATGTTACGTGGCCATATTTGGAGTTACCATTGTGAAGCCACATATAGGTATTGACCTATATGTAGTGCACGTGTGTAATGGTGTCTCCGCAATCACAAAGTCCGGGGAAATTTCCCTGAACTATGTGGGGGCACCTTGACTAGTGCCAGAGTGTCCTCATACTTAGTAACTTTGCACCTAACCTTCACTAAGTGAGAGTTAGACATATAGGTGACTTAGAAGTTACTTAAGTGAAGTGTAAAATGTCTGTGAAATAACGTGGACGTTATTTCACTCAGGCTGCAGTGACAGTCCTGTGTAAGATTTGTCTGAGCTCCTTATGGTTGGCAAAAGAAATGCTGCAGCCCATAGGGATCTCCTGGAACCTCAATACCCTGGGCACCTAGGTACCACATACTAGGGAATCATAAGGGTGTTCCAGTGTGCCAATCAGGATTGGTAAAAATGATCACTAGCCTGCAGTGGCAATTTTAAAGACAGAGAGAGCATAAGCACTGAGGTTCTGGTTAGCAGAGCCTCAGTGACACAGTTCGGCACCAGGGAACACATTCAGGCCACAACTATGAGTACTGGGGCCCTGGCTAGCAGGATCCCAGTAAGACAGGCAAAAACAAACTGACACACAAGTACAAATGGGGGTAACATGCCAGGCAAGATGGTACTTTCCTACATAATCCTTGGAAAATTTCAAGTTATGCCTGTGCTTCCTGGCCGTGTCTGTCCTGTGCATCTCGAAAATCCCTTTGATCCTGGAACAGGATCTAAGAAACATGTAAGTCCAGCGATGTCCTTTTCCAGAAATATCATGACAACAGAAGAATGCTGTAGTGCTGTGTGTTGCCTTGGAAGTTAACTGCAGGAGGCTGCCAGGTGGGTGTTGTTTGTCGACACCAAAAAGTACACTGTTCCTAACTCTAGGGGGACAATTCAAGTTTCAGGAACAAGAGCCCTCACACACCCTGATGGGTGTCATGCTTCATCATCGGGAAGCTCCTCGTCAGATCGGCGGTGCAATATCTGACGGGCTCCCCTTTCGGGGGCTATTTACCGGAGATCTTTTTATGTATAAGGGTGACTGCCGTTAAGATCATAGAGGTCAGACACTCATTATGGCAGGAGAGTGAAAAGAAAAAAATTATTAAAATTGATGAGGAACCCCTAAATAATCTATTTACTGGTTATCTCAAGGGGTTCTGATCAAGATTAAAAGCATACAAAAGTGGAAAATGAGGATAATGCTCAACCACTTTGAAAAAGCCTGGAGTTCTGGGAAATTGTCACCTGACCCCTAAGGTCTGGTCAACATGTTTTGCGTAATTTGGTCATGAAAGATCCTCTAACGCTTCATCAGGACCTACACTCAACTAAACTTCTCCTGACTGTATAGAAAAAGAAAAATACACTATCTATTATATGTGTAAGAGTAAGTAACAGTCACTTACATTTGTGTAAACTGTCTTGTCAAGAATCTGAATCAAAAAAGGTCGCCCATCCCTCTTCATGTGGGGGGCCCCTTGGGGAGTAGCACGATCCAGCCTGTCACTTTTGAGTTTAGGCGTCCTCAATTGGAGTCACCTACCCGCGGCGTGCTGCCCCCGGAATAAGGTGTTGTTTGTCACCATATGTAAAGAAGTGTCAACGTAGGAGAATTATAGAAAGTAAATTTAATGAAAGCTAAGTCCATTATTATAACCCAGCTTTATACAGAGTTTCACCGCTGAATTCAACCTGTTCCCGATTGTCGGATCATCTTACTCTCCATTTAAGCCTACAGCAATATTCCAAAACCTACTCCTAATGCCATAACAGGCATAGAAGCAGGAGGAGCTATAACAAGAACACAGCTGTGAATGATAATTGGTGAAATAATGTAAAAGAAGATGAAAACTAGGAACCTCAAACGCTCATGCGCAAAATGAAATAGACCTCCCCTGACACATCTGTTTTAAAATTCCAAAGGTTTCAGAATCAAGTAGCGCCTAGGTTGTTTGGTCTGAAATAACATGGAAATCCCCCAATTATCCCAATAAAATAAATACAGTATCTCTCTGTAGTGCAGAAGGTGCTCAGTGGTTGATAACTTAACAACGTCATAAAGCTGTGTGCACCTTACCTACCAACCAGAAGCCTCAGGTCCACCAACAGATGTCTTTTGACTTCCTGACCTACTAGATACAAGAGAAATTTGATGGAACTTGCTGTCACTGCATCTAATATCTGAAGGTGAGCTTGTCAGGTTTAGAAAATACTTAGGGCCTGATTTAGATGTTACGATAACTGTCCATCGAGTTTTCTACTGAAAATCTGTGTGCCGTCGTGATGGTCTGCATGCCGTATTCAGATATTGTTGCTCCCATAGGTGAAAGCCCTCATTGGAACTGCTGTCTCCAGAAAGGTACACAAACTGCATCGACGGCCAGAGATGGAAAAGTGGATCCCGGGAGGACCCACCCTCCTTTTCCGCTGTGCAGATTTGATTATGACTGACCACTATGCAAAAAGTGGCAGTCTGAGCTTGACTTCTGAGTTAGCGGATTGGGGGTAAGGAGTGAAAACTCACCTTTTTTCTGTATTTAACCTCCATTCGTTGACTGGACACAACTGGACAACACCTGTCATCACTGCTGCTACTGACCCACAGAGAAAACACAACCCCCCCATCGCCGGACTCAAAGGTAGGGGCGCTGCATTGCCAGGGTACTTTTGGTGGGAACTGCAATGGAGGTCAAGACAACTATAGGCACATACATGTCACAATAAGTTTGTGATATATTTGTCGGGGAGACAATGTGTCACACATGGCTGGTGACACACTGGCACAACACGCATATCACATGCATATTCACATGTCATTGTGGTGTCAGTATTCATTGCCAAATGAATGCTGGCACCACAATGACGATACGTTCACACTTGTCAACGGTGTCCATATGTGCGCATTGCAAGGGCACTTGTATTCGAAGGTTTGTGCCATCTGTTGTGTATGTGTATATGTGTGTGTGTGTGGATTGGCTGGTGAAGGTGGAGGGAGCCAGAGTGGGTGGTGTGGTGTGTCTGTATGTCACTTGCATTTGACATCGATGTTGTGGATGTTGTGTTGCCAAGTGACAAATTCAGATGAGTGTTGGTGTTGTGTGGATTGTCATAATGTGTGTAGTTGTGCTTGTGTGTAGGTGTGTTTGTGTAGCCAAGTGTGCAGCTGTGTTGGTTGTTGTGGTTGTGTTGTGTGTGGGTGCAGTGTTAATGGTGTGTGTATGTTGTGACTTGGATGTATGTCAATGTGTGTTTTCGGCATATACAGGTTGTGTTGTGTTGGAATTATAATGGGTGATGGTGTGTATGTGGTGTGTTGTGTGTAGTGCAGGGGCATATATATGGCTAAGGGACAGTGTGTTTGTGTGTCACTTACCTCTATTCCATAGCCCCTACCATTCTACAAAGCCCATTGAGTCCAACCGCCATCTCCCTCTGTCAGTAATCCGTTGCCAGTCCACCACTTTCAGAGTTGTAAAATCTGAATACTGTTGACTTGAAGGTCTTTTCAGGTCTGCTGCCGAGATCTAAAAAAGGTCCTTAGAGACTCACTTAGGGCCTGAGGCCGCCCGCCAAGGTCCCGCCGACAAATGACCGCAAATGACCGCACCGCGGTCAAAAGACCCGCGGCGGCCATTCATACATTTCCGCTGGGCCAGCGGGCGCTCTCCAAAAGAGCGCCCGCCGGCCCAGCGGAAATGCCCCTGCAACGATGATGCCGGCTCTGAATGGAGCCGGCTGAGTTGCAGGGGTGCGACGGGTGCAGTGGCACCCGTCGCGTATTTCAGTGTCTGCATAGCAGACACTGAAATACTTTGTGGGGCCCTCTTACGGGGGCCCCTGCAGTGCCCATGCCATTGGCATGGGCACTGCATGGGCCCCCAGGGGCCCCGCGGCACCCCCTACCGCCATCCTGTTGAGACCTGGGGAGACCCGCCAGGAACAGGATGGCGGTAGGGGGTGTCAGAATCCCCATGGCGGCGGAGCGCGCTCCGCCGCCATGGAGGATTCTGCAGGGCAGCGGGAAACCGGCGGGAGACCGCCGGTTTCCCGCATCTGACCGCGGCCGAACCGCCGCGGTCAGAATGCCATGGGGGGCACCGCCGGTCTGTCGGCGGTGCTCCCGCCGACCCTGGATATTCTCCTCAACATTTGGATAATCCAATTAGTTCTCATTTGGTTCTTTGTAGCCCTGGCTGGCCAAATAGCTGGTATTGCATTAAATTTATCACTCTAGGCCTCACAGCCTAGATCTTCTAAGGCTTTGTCATCTTGTGGTACCTACACAACAGTGGCTGCCCTCGATGTGAGTCACCCTTACAGAATCTCATGCAGTACCTTCTTGAGTTCTTGTTATTCTACTTATGAAAACTTAGACAAGACCCTTGAGAGACATCTACCACTTAAGGTTGTTGTAGCAATTGAATGTGAATGAAACCCAGCTGCTGTCCTAATAGGATTGACAGATCACTCCTTGTACACCCAACATTGTCTTGTGCCCACAAGAATGGAATTTTCGGAACAGTCTCTCTTTCTTTCAATTGAACAAATTGGACTAACACATCTGATAGCATTGATGTGCGAAGAAAAGCTTAGGTCCCGAAACATATTGTTCTGCAGCTAATGGTAACAACTATTTGATTAAGCAGGGCCTTACCTGTTTGTAAAGATAGATTCTGACGGGGCACGTTACAATGGAAAGATACAATATTGTGGTCATACACATACACACCAGTTTTAAGACATAGAACACAGAGGTATACCGTTTCTTGGTACACACCTTATGAAGACATAACTTTTTAATGACCTCGACTTTCGGAATTACTGCAACAGCTTGCACAACAGCCTTCCTCAACACCTGATAAAAATGTTTTTTGATTACTGCTTAGGAACGCCTGGAATCCCTGCCAAAGAACGAAAACCTTTATTTATAGCTCTACAATATTTACCTGCTGTGCAAAGATCAGGTGTGATTTCTATGTACATATAATTTTCGGGCAGTTGTGCTCAGTTTCGTTAAGAAACAAGCTTGTGAGATAAAACCATATCTTGTTAACATGCTCCTCTTCTGACCTTCCTAAAGTAAGTAAAGTAAGATATTTGGTTTCAACTAATGTTAGCAAATTGTGTACCCTAGGTACATGTTCGTTTTCCTCACAATATACTGACATTATACGACTAGTACATGAACTCTAAAACATGATGGCTATGTTCAGAATGCCTCCCCTACCAGGATTTCCTTAATTCTCTTTTTCTCTCCCACGATGACCAGTGACATTGGGCAGTGCAGACTTCATTGTTGTATATAAAAAAAAGACAACGTGAAATGATAAAGTGAACAATGACTTGACAAAACGCGCAATTCTGCAGTCCCATTTGTTAGTACGAGTTACTGCTGTTAAATTATCAATACTCTTCTTGTTACATCATTTTCTAAAGACAGGTGTCCCAATGGAGCTTGAAACCACCTTCACTAGGCCAATTGCAAACAAATTAAATACACATCCATATGTTGTCTGGATTTATTGACTGGTCAGGCCTGTCAGGTTTGTCAGCAGGGCAGTAAAGCGGCGGGTTATGAAGGTAGCGTCCTAGTTATCAAAGCATGCATGTATTGATCCTGGCCAGGACAGCGTGTGCATACATTCCCCAGCTGAGAACATCCTGATGTGTTAGGTGCATGTGCTGCGCGGCCCATCCGTATGAATACTTGATTACCTCCTAGGAGCTGCCATTCACATCTTCACATACTAGTTTCCCCCGTGAGTCGCAATTATGTGACCAGGGGCCAGATGTAGCAATATCCGAATTTGCGATTTGGAAATTGCGAGTCGGTGCAACTCGCAATTTCCGAATCGCAAATTCGGATGCAGAATGGTGTCTCAGACACCGTCTGCGAATCGCTATGGGGTCGCAAAGACCCACCTCATTAACATTAATGAGGTGGGTCGCATTTTGCGACCCCATAGTGATTCCCTAAACTCACAGGGATGGTGGCCTGCTGGAGACCGCAGACCTCCATGTCTGTGACTGCTTTTTAAATAAAGCAGTTTTTTTTTATTGCAGCCTATTTTCCTTAAAGGAAAACGAGTTGCAATACAAAAAAAATAACGAAACCATTAGGTTTTGGTTTTTCAGAGTAGGCAGTGGTCCATTGGACCACTGCCTGCTCTGAAAAAACATTTTTGGCAACATTCACAAAGGGGAAGTGGTCCCATGGGGACCCCTTCCCTTTTGCGAATGGGTTACCACCAGTTTGACACTGCTGGTAACTGCGAATTGCTTTGCGACCGCAAAGCAATTTAGCATTGCGGTGCAAGTCGCAAATAGGAAGGGGACACCCCTTCCTATTTGCGAGTCGCATTCACATTTTGCGAGTCGGTACCGATACCGATTTTCGCAGTTTGCACCATGCAAAATGCTACTTACATCTGGCCCAAGGCCCGATAAATTGCGTTGGTCAGTCCTGCCCTCCTTCCAGTTAGCACGTAACAGAGTTTTTTTTAATGTATTAGTTCAGTTTCTAGCTCTCTGCTGTGGGATCTGTTTTTCGAATTGTAGTGTTTAAATATATTAGAAATCGAGCTTAAGCTAACTCAAGCCAGTTTTGTGCTTTCTTCTATTTTTAATGTGACATTGTAATATATCATTTGATCACCACTGCTGTTTTCCTTGCTGTGATAAAGAATAGTGAGTTTTACATTGAAAAACTTAAGCTTTCCCAGTCAAACTTAACACAATGTACCTAACCAAGGACATCTTTCCAGACACTAGCAGTAATTAATAAAGAATTGCTTGCTATGAGCGCTATGATAATTCAAAATAGACCCGCGCTAGGCATGCTTCTCACAAAGGGAGGCCATGTCTATGGGAAGCCATTCATGTCAAAATTACAGCTCCCCACATAGGACGCCTTCTGAAATGCATAGTGTACGGCAAAATAAAAATGACACACACCAGAATGAATGTACTATGAGACAAATAATTATGATACCTGGCAGAGTGAATCTGAATTGAACCAAAACAAATATGAAACCTGGCAGAGTGAATATGCTATTTAGTGATTAATATGAATAACACACACACCAAATTGAATAAGAAATCTACTGAGATATATATCAGTCATACTCAAATTAATATGGCTCTCACCGTAAACAATAAAAAAATCACTTAAACGAATACAATATTCATAAAAAAGAATGGGACATTCCTTGAAATGATTGACATATGCCAAGAGGAACATGACATACATTGAAATGAATATGACAGATTGAAATTAATATAAGGTACGGAAATTAATATTTTATATTCTGAAAAGAAACTAATGCACATTGAAAATAATATAACTTATACTGAAATGAACATTAAACATGTTGCAATTAATTTGAATTGTGTTGAACTGAATATTACCCAGATGGCAATGAATATGAGATGATTGAAAATGAATATGGCTTGTGTTGAAATTAATGTAACCCCATTGAATTGAAGCTGACATGCCTTCAAATGAGTATAACCAAAGATGAAATACTCGTGACAGTTGTTAAAATGAATATGGCACACCTTGAAATTAATATGAAACATATTCAGATGTATATGATATGTTAAAATTGATAAGACGCAGCTCAGCATTAATATGACCGGTGTTAATATGAATATGACGTTCATTGAAATAAAAATAACATTGATTGAAAGGAATATAACACATGTTAAAATGAATATGACGAGTTGAAATAAAAATAACATTGATTGAAAGGAATATAACACATGTTAAAATGAATATGACATGAGTTGAAATGAGTATGGCCTTCATTGACATGAATTTGCCATGTTTTCAAATGAAAACGAGTAACGTTAAAATGATCATGACATTGATCACAATGAATATGGCTTGCGTTGAAAGTAATATGATATACATTGACATGATTATGATATATATTACAATGGATATGATTCATGTTAAAATTAAGATGTGTTAATATGAATGAAGCATCCCTTGAAAGGAATATGACACATGCTAAGATGAATATGACATGCATTGAAATGAATATGAGCTCCACTGAAATAAAGTCAACATGTCTTAAACTGAATATGACCAATGCTTAAATTAAAATGAAACCTGTCAAAATGTTATGCTTTGAAATTGATATGATACACAGCAAAATAAATATTGCATATATTGAAATGAATATGACCTATGTTAAAATGGATATGACTTGTGTTAAAATTATTATGACAGGTGTTAAGGTGAAAATGACATCCATTGAAATGAATGGCATTCATTGAAAGGAATATGACACGTTAAGATGAATATGAGCCACTTTGAAATGAATATGACACCTGGTGAATTTAATATTGCCCACATCAACACTAATATGATATTTTGTAACATGAATATGACACTTTTTGAAACAAATATGAAACTGTGAGATAAATGTAGCATGCTTTAAACTGAATTAAGCATATACTGAAATGAACATAAGCCATGCTTAAATGAATATGACCGCTGTTTAAATGAATATGGCTTGCACTGACCTTATGTTGATTTGCTTTAAAATTAATATTACATACTACATGTAATATTACATATTCTCAAAGGGTATGGTATGTACTAAAATGAATTAGCTGAAATTAATATACCACACATTTAACAGTATATAAAACAAAGAACCAGCCTTTCCCACACAACCATTACATGCATCTATTTACAATGCAGGTAAGTATTTCCACATTTGGCACACAGTACTTTATCACAAAGGTAAGTATTTTTCTAAATACCACACTTTTTAATGTTTGCGTAGAGGTAAAGGTAGGTGTTAGAAATGGGGTCTCTAGTTGGTAGTGGTTTGCAGCCCGTACAAGTAAGGACCCTCACTCTAGTCAGGCTGAGGGAGTCACACAGCTAAGATAACCCCTGCTCACAGCCTTGGTAGCTTGGCATGAGCAGTCAGGCTTATCTCAGAGACAATGTGTAAAGTATTTTTTCACGCACAAACAGTAACACAGTGAAAACACCACAAAAGTACTCCACACCAGTTTAGAAAAATAGCCAATATTTATCTGAATAAAACAAGACCAAAATAACAATAAATCCAACATACACAAGCATAGATACCAATTTTCAAAGATTAAGGGCCTCATTACGAATTTGGGGGTCCGATCACCATCTGCTTGACTGTTGGACCACCGTATTGAGATGCTGGCAGTCCCGTAGAGGAAAGACCGCTGATGTCCCACCGGCACCACTAGGCAGCGCAGACCACTGCGGTGGCGAGGCCGGCCAAACAAGCCGATGGAGCCAGTGCTTCTGTTGAAAACATTATGATATTGCCTACCGCCAACGTGACGTAGCAGTCCAACCACCACATCCCAGGAGGTGGAAAAAGAGAGAATAAAGGAAGCAACTCACCTACAGGCCGTGTTACACAGCCTGTTCCGCCATGGAGCCCATCACACACGTCCTGCAGCAGGTGCTGCTCATCTATGGACCGACACAGCATCTACATTGCAGCACAATGGAAGGTCAATGGGATGCACAATAGGTTGTGAAACAAATATCCAAAGCTCACAATGCAAACAATACCTGCAGAATGGGGATGGCAGCATCAGGAGCATTCATGGAAGGAGGCTGCTCTGGGACACATTTTGCTGTGCACATGCCCCTAAAACTGCCTTTGCACAGGAACTGGCCCTTCATGTATCTCAGGGACAAACAATATTTGAGCAAAGTGACATGCCTATCTGTCAAATGTGTAAGTGCAAGGCAAAGCACTCACAACAGCAACAGGATGGGCCATACATCTAGATGAAGTAGCTGTAAGGTACAAACATCAAAATGGACACAGTGTCAGTCAAATGCAAAGGAAGCTATCACAATTGAACAGCCTCCATGTGTGGACAAACAAAACTCTATCTCCCACACATGAGAAGAAAGTACAGTCCATATCAGGGGGACAAATGTAACACCATACATGCTGACATTGGCCAACACCAGATGAAATACTTACCCTAGCAAGCATAACACAATGCAATGACAATCCAATTGGATCAATACCCACATATCCATACAGTGAACATCTACCCTTGTCTTAGGTGACCAGCACTGCCCTGTAAGTCAGATATTGCAAACAACAGCAACAGGATCAGAAATCAGGGTGAAACACACACAACTGTAGGCATACAGCACAAGTGATTCAGGAACAACATAAAGGTAGAAAAGTAATGGCAGGGCAAATGTGAACCCAATAAAACAACAGCTTGGGTTTATTCAATTCAAATGCTGAAAAGCAAAGGCCATTGGACACTCTATATGAGTCCATGCACATTACTGTGCCCAACCTAGACTCCAATCACTGCCAGGGACCCTCCACAGGATGGGGTATCAAGTGGCAGGCAGGCACCTGAGAGCTCATCCTTCTGTGTGGTGTGGCCAGATTAGGGATGGGTGGGTTTGGGAGGGGGGCTTTTCTTCAGAGGGGTGGGCGTCTTCTTGTGGGGGGGTAGGCGTGGGTGCTTGCAGGGGAACAGGTGTGACAGGAGAGGACCTGGATGTCAAAGGGATGGGTTGGGCTGTAGGTGGGGGCCTTTTGGGTTTGGGAGTGGGTTTGGAGGTAACAGGGGAAAGGGCAAAGTCGAAAAGAGTACCCTACTTGGGAAAACAGGTAGGGTCATCAGAAGGGGTTGGGGATTTGAAGGTTGATGGAGTGTTGGGCTTGTCTGTGGGTTTAGATGCCTTGGGTGTGTGCATGTGTGAGGTATGCCTGTGTTTGGGTGGTATCTATTGTGTGTGTGGGTGTGGGCATTTGTGTTTTTTAGGGTGGCTAGCAGGTGGAGGTGCTGGGTGATGGCAGGGTGGTGGATGTGTCTGTTGGGTGGTGTCTGTGGGTATGGTGGATGTGGTGGATGTGTCTGTGGGTGTTGTGGTGGTCTCTGGATGTATGATGTCTGAGGAGGGAAGGTCTATGGGTTGTGAGCTGTTGTCTGGGTGTATGGTGGGTGTGGTGGATGTGTCACTGGGTGTTGTGGTAGTGTCTGTGGGTATGGTGAATATGGTGTGTGGGAGGTGGGGTTGTCTGTTGAAATGGCGGCTGATGTGGTGTCTGTGGGTGAATGCTGAGTGCTTGCATGCCGGTGTGTCTTGTGGTGATTGTGGCGATGTTTGCTGCCTGTGTGTGTTGAGGTAGGTGCATGTGGATGTGTCTGTGTGCTTAGGACCGGTAGAGGACTAGGGAATTTGGATTGGGAAGAGAGAGATGGTAGGAGGGAGGATTGGGGGGTGGGTGACGGCCATCAGCGAGGAGGCCAGAGCCTGAAAAGATCTCTGTAGGCCAGACATGTCACTATGAATGCCTTCTAGGAAAGCATTTGTCTGCTGAAGTTGGCTTGCCAACCGATGGATGGCATTCACAATGGCAATCTGCTCCACAGAGATATTCTGCAGGAGGTCAATAGTCCTCTCACTCAGGGCAGCAGGGGTAACAGGGGCTGGTGCTGCGGTAGCTGGGGCAAAGGAGACGCCAACCCTCTTGGGTGAGTGGGCATGGCCAACTGGGTGGGAAGCAACATGAAGGGTGGTGATAGAACTGAGGGTGGTGGACAAGGATGGTACAGGAGCAGGTCTGATCGGTTCTCCACCACTAGGGAGTGGCCACTGAAGGTAGAATATGAAGATGACGAGGTTGATCTTGTGTCCTCTGTGGCACTCCCCTCACCCTCCGGGCCACTGGATCCCTCCATGTCGGTGGTGTCATGACTGGAGGTACTGTGGCCAGATGCTTCCCCACTTGGTTGCACCCTGTCCCCTTCACTTGCCTGGGATGATGCTGCAAATGCAAAGGGGAAAAGGGTCACCACATATTACTGATCACACTTGAACAACAGCTGTGATTAACAAACATTACCATGACCTCAAGAAGGCCCTGGCAACAAACTACATCAAGATGGCTCCTAAATATACCACATAATATGCATGCATGCCACATGACCTGTCAACAGTTGCCCACAGGAAAAACAGGATCTCAGACAACTCCAATCGCTTGGGTGAAGTTGTGCAATCTCAGCAACTGTTGAAAACGTAGGAGACCATATCACATTCAATGCTTTGCCTTGTGGAGCATACCTGTTACCTGTTGTTATACAATAGTACCAATGCAAGTTCATTTCAACAGATCCCACTCAAGGTCATGCAGACATCTATTTGTCACATACACAATAACACAACAATAAGAAATTATGCTTCAAAATCCTGCCATGTTGCTGACAGCAGTACAGTATCCTGAAGGAGGTGACAAGGAAATGCTCATATCAAACTGGAAACATATCAACAATTCACACTTCACCATGTATAAATTGTCCTAATGGAGTCATGGAGGTAGTAATAATGTTGCTCAGATAACTACTTATTTGGCATGGAAATGTATACTGTAAACAAAATGTGCAAATTGTCAGGGAGATATGTCTCTATAATCCACAGCACAATAAATCAGCTAGCCCCAGGGAAATCTAGACTACTACTTGGCACCCCTTACTATGACATACTCTGACTGTTTTAGCAGATGCCATTAATCCTTTGTATGTTGTAGAGGCCCAGGGATTTGCAAGTACTTGTAGAAGGCCCTCAACATGTTGCCCAATTGGAAGCTATACCACTGTCTCCATTTTGGTCCTGCAAACCCAGATGTCCCTGAATGAATGGTTGTACCCAACCACATGTGATTCCAACATAACTGCAAGTCACTCCATGATGCATGCCAACAGTCAGGGAACAAATCTTTCCCATTTCACATGTGCAGTGCACTTTGCCACATGGTGCCACATCAATGGCATGAAAATGGACATTGTGTGTAAAAACTCTAGTCCTACCTGTCATGTCCCTCATTGCGACTGCAGCCAAATGACCCGCAATGAAGGGTGAGGGTATGAGGGAGCCAACAATCAATTGTGACACACTCCTGTCTGTGGCACCACATGAAATGTAGCCCCACTGCATATGTCCAATTCCAAAGACAGGTTGGCATGCAAATATATATGAGGGAATACTGAAATCATCCCCTGAACACAGGTAAATGATGCATAAAACAGCAGTGTACACATTTGATCAAAAGTGAACGGGACACCTGCTAACATGTTGACCCAAGGAATTTTGACAACAGTGATAGGCCATAAATCATGTCAATGGACATTCTAGCTTACCAAAGGAAAGTTTTGATCTGTAGCTACACCCAAAGAACAATGTGTGCTCTATCACATGTATGATGGCCACCTTCACATGACAGACTGTACTGAGGCACCAGCACTTGTCACACACTGAAAACAAGTAGCCTCTGCGGAGCAGACGCTAATTTACTCACTTGGCCAGACACATGGCTGAGGACAGTGATTCACCACTTCTTTTTCTTTGGGCTATAACACTGAGGAGTAGTGGTCTGTTGCATATAATTTAGACCCACTACAACAACAAACCTTACTTGATTGTTCACTGTACACAGCCTTGTGTTGTCCCTGGAGAGCAATTGTTTTGTGGATTGTACTCAGTTGTGTCCCAGGTACTTGGTCTAATAGGCAAGGCACACCAGTATGCACATAATTACGTGTCTATACAAACAGTTACTCATCTTGTGTGTCATACATGGCCCATCCTCAGTCATCAGGAGGAGATGTCAGAACTTAACACATCAACTTGGCTATGTGACAGGCAGGAATATGCACCTGTGGCTGCTGTGCTCCCCTCAAACACCCATCAAGGTCTGGGTACGCCACTGCTAGAATGCAGGCCCTTAGAGGGGTCATGCTCCAACGTGCGCCCCGCCCACAGTGGGAGCACAGCCCAGGTTGGACCTCTGCGATCTTCCGGGCCCAGCGTCTCAGGTCCTCCCACCTCATGCAACAGTGGGCTCTCCGCTGGTTATGGACCCCCAGGGTCTGCACCTTCTGGGTGATGGCTCTCCAAATTTCCTTCTTCTGATGGGTGTTTACCTGTATGGATGCAAGAGATAAATCAAGCGATTACAAACACAAGTTTTTGCCTAAATGGTTGTGTTACACACGTTAGAAACACCAAGCATAAAATGGGCTATTTGTGAACATACTACAAGTGTGAAGCACACATGCCAATAAGTACAGGGACATTACTACAGACTTGTAAATTCATCTGCACACTAACCCACTACCCTGCTCAAGGCCTACAATGACTAAGCAGGCCTACTGAGATCAGTTAGCCCATGCTCCAGCAACATGTACTGTGATATGAGCCACAATGAAACACCACACTCCAATGTGGTTTGTGAAGGGTAAACTCCTTAGGTTTGACTGGGCAAACACATTTACACTCCCTACAGGCAACCACCATAGTACAGACTTCATCCATACACTTGAGTGACAAAGAAAGGGCTGGTTTGGTGGGTATGGAAAGTGTCTTCCCTGTGCATGTATGGACATGTGGCCTACCAAATGCAGGCTCATTCGGCATCAATAACCAAGGACGGTTTGGATATGCTAAGTCTCCTGTTAAGGAACGGGACATAAGTGCAACAATGAGTCACTCACTTCATGATTGTAGCACCTGACATTGCTCACACACAATCAGTACAGATGTGACTTAGCAACCAGTCAGGCCTTCTCTTGTTGCAGTTTTGACATCAGCTGGGGTATGGTGCTGTGGAGGTACGAGTGTATTTGGACAAGTGACCACTGGGCAGGTGTTTGGAGTAACTGGAACCGGGCCTATTGTGCCTTGCAGTCAGACCACTCTTGTTTCTGAAACAGTGCCTCCTGGGAGTTGCAGTCAGGTCACTCCCTCTACCACATACACTTGACAAATGGTATCCTTCCAGGTGAGTACACTTCAATTGAGAATTCACAAACTGGGGTATTTGGACTAGTAACCACTGGGTGGTGTTTGGAGTTACTAAAACAGTGCCTCCTGGGAGTTGCAGCCTGGCCACTCCCCTTACTATACACACTTAGCAAAAGTTATCCTCCCAGGTGAGAACACATTAATTGAGAGTTCACAAACTAGCATTTTTGGACAAGTGACCACCGTGCTGGTGTTTGGAGCTACTGGAACAGGGTCTATTGTGCTTTGCAGTCAGATCACTCTCTACAGTATATACACTAAACAAATGGTATCCTCCCAGGGGGAGTATACTTCAATTGAGAGTTCACAAACAGGGGTCTTTGGGCAAGTGACCACTGGGCTGGTATTTGGAGTTACTGAAACAATGCCTCCTGGGAGTTGGAGTCCAATCACTCCCTCTACTATACACACTTGACAAATTGGATCCTCCCAGGTGAGTACACTTCAATTGAGAGTTCACAAGCAAGGTTATTTGGGCAAGTGACCACCGGGCTGGTGTTTGGAGTTGCTGGAACAGGCTGCATTTAGGTTTGAGCATAAGTTTTCATTTTGGGACATACCATGAAACCTGGAATGTGTTTTTGTTATTGTGAGATTTCCAGACAACATTCTGACATATGGCATGTGATGGGCCTTGGTAGATGTGATTGGATCCAGATATACAGATTGACAGTGGTACAACTCTGGGTATTTAATTTTGTTGAGGTACATGAACAAGACAGTGTCAACAGCTAAGCTGTGAGCATCCATGACATTGCAGTTTTGTGACATTATTTGTGTTGTGACTTGCCAGACTCCACTCCCCCAGTTATTCCTGTCAAGCCCTGAGGATGCAGGATGGCCAAGACCTTCTCCTCCCAGGGAAAGAGTCTTAACAGGGCACTGTGATGGCCACTGCCAGTCTTCTTGACCTCCAGTTGCTGCCTGGTGACCAGGGAAATGACTTTGTCCCTGATGTTGTTCCACCTCTTCCTAATGTCCTCTTTTGTGCGCAGGATAGTGTCTACAGCAATCACTCTGTTGACTATCTTGTCCCACATTTTAATTTCCCTACTGAGAGGAGTGTGCTGGACTTAGGCTCCAAACAACTGTGGCTCTACTCTAATGATCCACCATGACTCTCAACTCATCCTCTGAAAATCATAGGAAATTAAAGGGGGGTGACAGTGACTAACTCAACAAGACAGGCGAATATGGAGAAAAAAACTGACGATGTGTGTGAAAGGTGTAAAATGGGATGGGGAAAAAAGTGCTGACCAATGACAAAAATTGACAAAATGATGCGTGGTCTGTCTTGCTGTGCTGCAGTGCAAAGGATTGTGGTCTGTGAAGAGGTGTGTTTTATAGTGTGCTTTACAAGTGTGTCCACTTGGCCGAGGTGTGTCAGCTGTGTTGTTTTGAATTTATCCAGTTTGCACTTGTCTGTTACTTTGCTGAACGTGGACC
This sequence comes from Pleurodeles waltl, assembly GCF_031143425.1. Taxonomy (NCBI): domain Eukaryota; kingdom Metazoa; phylum Chordata; class Amphibia; order Caudata; family Salamandridae; genus Pleurodeles; species Pleurodeles waltl. The sequence goes on from NC_090445.1 coordinate 777,403,052, forward strand.
GAAGTGGTTGTCTGCCACAGCAACTGTGTGTTTGTAGTAGGCTTGGTGTTTGGCCACGGTGCTGATGGCACTGGAGGTCAGACAGCCTAAATCCAAGCTGCCGCTCTGCTGGCGGTCTGCCTTTTTTGATTGGCAGTCTGCCTTTTTTGCTTGGTGGATGATGATCCTACCTGCATGAATCATAATATGGTGGTCTGGGGACCGCCAGCGCTGCAGTCTTTTTGGGACCGCCAACATGGCAGTCTGACAGCCCGACCACCAAACTCATAATCAGGCCCTAAATATTAGTTTAGTACTTACAAACACAATAGCTCCAACTGGGGCTATCACGACGTCTTGACGGAGTCATTCCCAACAGTCTGACAACACTCGAGTGGGAGTGTGGGCTGGTCACGGAGTCGCACAGACCCCAGGTACAGTACCTTGGAAAATGAGGAAACAAAAACTTTGCAGGGAGTCAGGGAGGTGAGGTGTCACTGGAGTCGGTGTGATGTTGGTTCCTTACTGCTACTAGGGAAGGGAGGCGTTGTTTCCTTTCTGCTAGGCAGGAGAGGTGAGGCATTGGTTCCTTACGGTTGCAAAGAAGGTGATGTGGCATCGGTGGAGCATCATCAGTTCCTTTTGACAGGTGGTGTCAATAAATCCAGTAGGTCATGACACAAGGCTTTGCTTCACGGTGTCACGATGACACAATCGGGCCACAGGTGCTGCAGTGGAGTCAGATTTGGGTGTCACAAACGTCAGTGAGACTGCATTCAGGACTCACGATGTCGTGGGACTTTGCAGTCACTGCGGCGGTGTCGGGCCTGTGGCATCGGTCTCGTCGTTGTACTCAGTGGAGACCACAACTTGGGTCTAGACAGCTGTGCAGAGTCAGACAGTGGCACCTATTCCAAAGTCGCTTTGGAGTCGATATACATGGTTTCTTCTTGGATGCACCAGAACTCACTCCCAAGGGCCAATAAACTGCATTTGGCACCACTTGGCAAGTCAGGACTCTCAGCAAAAGAGCCCAGGTGCTGGCAGATGAAGTCTTTTATGTCCCTGAGACTTCTCAACAGGTGGTAAATTCAGTCCAAGCTCTTAGGGAATCTTTGGAAGCAGGATGTAGAAAGTAAAGTCCAGTTCTTTCACTCCCAGGACAGAAGCAGCAAGCAGCATATATTTGTGGGGTCAAAGGTCCAGTACTTATACCCATTTCTGCCTTGAAGTAGGAAAACTTAAAAGAGACGTCTTTCTAGTGCACAAGACCCTGCTATTCCTGCCCTGGCCCCAGACATACTCCAGGTGGTGGGGACTGCTTTGTATAAGGACAGGCACAGACTATTTGGTGCAAGTGTCAGCCCCGCCCACCACCGTAGCTCAGGAAGACCAATCAGGCTATGCATGGCACACCTCAGATCCCTTTATGTGGCTGTTTAGAGTGAACTCACAAACAGCCCAACTGTCATCCCGACCCAGATGTGTATTCCACAGCTAGGCAGAAACACAGAATGGTTAAGCAACAAAATGCCTAGCTTCTAAAAGTGGCATTTTTAAACTCACAATTTAAAAAACCAACCTCACCAAAATATGTATTTTTGAATTGTGAGTTCAGAGACCCCAAACTCCAAATCTCCATCTTCTCCCAATGGGAAATTACACTTAAAAGATATTTCAAGGCAATCTCTATGTTACCCTACAAGAGAGACAGTCCTTGCAATAGTGAAGAACACATTTAGCAGTATTTCACTATCAGGACATGTAAAACACACCAGTACATGTCCTACCTTTTAAATACACTGCACCTTGCCCCTGGGGCTGCTTTAGGCCTACCTTAGGGGTGGCCTACATGTAGTAAAAGGGAAGGTTTGGGTCTGGCAAGTGGGTGCACTTGCCAAGTTGAAATGGCAGTGTAAAACTGCCCACACAGCCACTGCAGTAGCAGGTCTGGACATGTTTACAGGTCTACTCATGTGGGTGGCACAATCAGTGCTACAGGACCACTAGTAGCATTTGATTTACAGGCCCTGGGCACACATGTTGCATTATAATAGGGAATTACAGGTAAAGCTAATATGCCAATCGTGGATAAACCAATCATCAATACAATTTAGATAGAGAGCACTTGCACTTTAGCACTGGTCAGCAGTGGTAAAGTGCTCAGAGTCCTAAAGCTGGCAAAAACTAAATGCAGCACATAGTCAAAAAAAATATACATTTTAGTTAATTCAATTTTTTTTCATATCATATCCTTTGAGAATATGCAATTTTATTATGTAATATTAATTTTAAAGAAAATCAACATCAGTTCAATGCAAGCCATATTCATTTAAACAGTGTAATATTCATTTAAACATGGCTTGTGTTCGTTTTGATATGTGCTTAACTCATTTCAAAGCATGTTACATTTATCTCACATAGTTTCATATTCATTTCAAAAAGTGTAATGTTCATTTTAATGAATGTCATATTAATTTTGATATGGGTCATAGTAACTTCACCAGATGTCTTATTCATGTCAAAGTGGTTCATATTCATATTAACTTGTGTCGTATTGCTTTCAATGAATGTCATGTTCATTTTAATTGCTTTCATATTCCCCTTAACACCTAACAGAATATTTTTAACATGGGTCATATCCATTTCAACATAGGTCGTATTCATTTCAATGTATGTAATATCCATTTTGATGTGCATCATAATAAATTCAAAGCATAACATATTCATTTTGACACGTTTCATTTCAATTTCAGAATTGGTCATATTCAGTTTAGGGCTTCTTGACTTAATTTTGAAGGAGCTCATATTCATTTAAATGCATGTCATGTTCATCTTAGCACATGTCATATTCCTTTTAATGGATGTCTCATTCATATTAACACATCATATTAAATTTAACATGAATCATACCCATTACAACACATATCATACTCATGTCAATTTGTATAATATTTCTTTCAATGCAAACCATATTCACTTTGATAAATGGAATGTTCATTGCACATTATATTCTTTTCAGAATAATACATTTTCATTTCAGTACCTTATATTAATTTCAATCTGTCATATTCATTCCAATGTATGTCATATTCCTCTTGACATATGTCAGTCATTTCAAGAAATCTCCTTTTCTGTTTGATGAATTTTCTGTTTATTTCAGTGATTGCTTTATTGTTTACAGCGTGGGCCATATTTATTTCATTACGATTGATATATATTTCAGTATATCTCTTATTCAATTCGGAGTGGTATTCATATTAATCACAAAGTAGCATATTCACTCACCCAGGTTTCATATTTGTTTTGGTTCAAGTCAGATTCACTCTGCCAGGTATCATATTTATATTGACACTTAGTACATTCATTCTGTCGTGTGTCATATTAATTTTGCAACATGCTGTGTATTTCAGAGGTGTCCTATATATGGGAGCTGTAATTTCGACATGAACGGCTTCCCATACATGTCTGCAAGGTAATTCACGCTACAGAATGCTATACTTACATACCTAAAGCAGGTAACTAGCTTTATAGTTAATATGCAAATTTTACTAATGTAGTGCATGAACTAACTGAATTGGAAGAGAGGTGCCCTGGAAGAAATAGGCTCTGTTTTTGAGTCTATTGGAAAGGGATACGCTAAGATAGGTGAATGGTTAGGGAGCTCAGGAGGAGGTTTACTAAAATTGATTTTGACTCATCTTTTGGTTATAGTAATCAGTATTGCATGTGTGCTTTGCTTCCAAGAAATTTGCAACGGAATTTTATAAAATGGTAGGTTGAAATGTGTGTTCAAGTAGCTGTATCTTCCACTTTGAATGTGACATTGCAATACACCACATGCTCACTGCTGCTCTTGTTTTACTTGCTATAATAAAGAATTGTGTGCTTTTGCATTGAAAGATTGAAATGTTCCCATTCACACTCAACCTGATGTACCTAACCAAGGACTGCTTGGGTGTCCAAGGCTGAATTACATATTTTGTATCAGCTCATGCTACCTGAATAAACTCTGCGAATGCCTGAATCTAATTGTTTTTTTATAGGAGAACCTTCAAATGTACTCTGTAGTAAAATGCTTCTTCTTGCTTGTTCCCCATTGGTGTATATCCTTGAAACCATAATCTTGTGTAGTGAATATATGATTATTTTTGTCTAAAGTCCTGTAAAAAGACCTACAATTTCACTCTTAGAGAGACCAGTTTTCCCCACATTTTCCCCACCTGAGAAGGTGGATTTTATTTTGAACTTTAATGAGTTCTGTGTATGTATGATTTACATAATATTATACTAACTAACTGATTGTCCAGTTTATGTATTTCTGCTTTATATTCTTTACGTAAATGTTTAAACTTTAGCCCATGTCTGTCATTCTAAAAGAAAATGTTACAGCTTTATTCAAATGTGTAAGATTTACATTAAAGAGACATTTCCAGTCAGGGAGCACCAAAGTCCATATAGGGATGAGACTGCTCCTAGTCCGAGCCGTTGGCGTGCATTGGGCAGGTAAAAAGGGTGGTACATTTGTGTGCCGACACTTCCTGCAGCATACCAGTTACTAGCCCTTTTCTGCACCACTCGTCACAGAACAAGCTTGGTTAGCATCCAAAGTCATAGTATTCATATCCCGCAGAACCAGACAGCAGTGTGTGAGAAAAACTTTTAGAGGTCCGTAAACTATGAATTGCAATTTGTTACTGGAAAGTAATGGATTCAGATAACCCCTTACCTCCATTCAATGCTTCACTTTGACATAGTATAGTCTGCCTTCTTGGATTTTTTGGTTGTGATGGAAAAGCAATGTGAGCTAAAAGTTAGAAGGATGCTCTCCTTCTTCTACTTATGTATTTGTCACCAATTATTGGGATAGTAAAGGTTGTTTCAAAGACCTGTAGGAAGAAGAATTCTCTTTTTTGGGGCTATGTTTTGTAATATTCAAATTACCTTCTGATGAACTTCAGTTTGATGGGCCTACTCTCCCTCATTAGTGTGCTCCAGACCTGCCAGCCTTTGAAACTTGTTTACTATGTGAGAAGGGGGTGGGCCTTAAAGGGGGTAGGGTTTAGTGCTGAGCACAGCCTGTTGCACTTTTAAATTCACTGCCTCCAAGCACACAAATCCCATACTAGCACCCCTCACCCCATTTTCTGCTGTGCCAACAACAAAAACACAACTGTTGAGGCTGATGCTGATGTCCTTGGGAGGTTTAACGCCCTATAATGAACATCGAATGTACAGAACCTCAAAACAATTAGTTGTAAACATGCTATCTGCAGAGGTTTCTAGCTGACTGTTTGCACACCATGCAATATCGGCTCCTCACCAGGTGACCGTGTGAAGGGAGCCAATAATGTGTTGCCATGTGAGTTGGCAGGTTTGGTGCTCACTTCTTGCAGGGGCACAAGCACCCTGGAAAGGGACCTGCTTTTGCTATCACCATATATGGTTACATGGTAAATGTTGCATTTAAATATGAAAAGGTCTTCTCTTATAAAGTGCTTTATAAGCAGGCCAATATTGCTCAAACTTCACTAGCGCTAGGATACCCTCCCATCTAAGCTCTGTGCTATTAAAAAAAAAACGAACATAACATAACGTAGTATAACATAGCATATCATTATAATAACATAACAGAACACAACACAGATCCCAAAGAAGCATGTTGAGGTAATGAACAAAAAGAGGAAGAACGAGTCTTAAGATACACATGCAAGGAAAAGTAGTCTAAAGAATCATGATTGAGCTTTTGTAGCAGTTGAGACACCTCAGTTACACAACGTAGATTACATGGAATGGTTGATCCAGACAAATTAGTCATGGACAGAATGATAGGAGCTGAAATCTGACTTACTCAGGCTGACCACAACTTCTCATGTCTGCTTCCTCTGATCCAAATGGCAGAGCCAATTATGACACCAATTAGGATGGCACATGCCATGATAGGAAGTAAGATAAATCATAAGGTTGTGCCAAGATTGTCAGGAGATCAACAAATACCCAGACAATAAAAAAGGGTGCTAGACCAGAATGAAAAGGACCGCAGGCTAGGCTTCAGAATGTAATTCAAAGTGAAAGCAAACTGGATCAAATATCCCCTTCAAGTGTACCTTAAGAATTTAAGTTTATATTTGAGTACCAGTTTGCAAACTCAGGCTACAATGAGTATTTTGGCGACTTGGCCCAAAACAAATAATGCACTCTACGTTAACACCTTTTCATATTCCCATCAAGTTGGCTGATGGTTCTGTGTCTAAAGCATGGCAGTTTCTAGATAGATATCTAGTCGCCAACAACTGCAAATGCTGTGAAATGTCTAGTCACTGAAGAACTCAAAAGGGTATATCAAACAGAGAAAAGCAGAGTTTATACTCATAATGTATTCCTTTGGTGAAACACTGGCTTCATGGACAGAAATGTGTCAAAACAAAAAGTGTGTGGCTAGGACCCCATGCTAATGTCCAACCAGCAAAACAAATATGTACTAGACTGCCAGGAAAATTGAAAATAATTTAATTCAAGGAAGCAAGAGGCCTATCCATTGCAAAACAAACATTTTCTTAGGAGGGAGGGAAGACAAACCTAATTTTAGCAAAATGATCTTGATATGTTAAGTTGTATTATATGTGTTTGTAGAATGCACTATCATCCAGAGAGTAGCCTGGTGGTGAGTCTAGCCAGGTCTCAGGCAGGGGAGGGGCTATTTGAAGAGTGAGGTCTGTAGCTTCACGCAGATTTAGAGAAGAAAGAAGGAGGCTCTGATGTGAAGCAGTAGGTCATTCCGCCCTTTAAGATCTCTGTAGGAGGCAGATCAATCTCCTTGTGTGTTTCTGTGTATGTGTGTGATGTGTGTGAGTATGAGTCTGGCTGCTCAGAGGTGTCTAGAAGGTCTGTGAAAGAAGATGCAGCTATTGAGGTAGGCATGGGCAGTGTTGTATAGTGCTTTGAAGGTGATGGTGAGCAGTTTGAACTGTGCATGCTTGTTTTTAAGTGGGCAGTGATGCTCCTTGAGGTGTGGCATGGGAGGGAAGGGGTGATAATGACTGCCAAGTTCTGGATAGCTAGTAGTCTTGTGGTAAGTTGTTTGTTGATCTTGATGTAAATGTGGAAGCAGGAGACTGTGACGGTGTTGACTTGAGTGGTCATGATCAGTTTATTGTTAATGATGATCTTAAGGTTCATGACAAGGGACCTGGGGTGAGTGTGGATCCTAATTTGGTCAGCCACTGGGTGAAGTCCAATGGCGAGCTAATTTTCCTGAAGATTACAACTTCTGTCTCATGGACATTGATTTTAATACAGTTGGTCTTCATTCAGTTATAAGAGTAGGGAGCGCAGCTGACTGCTTTTGTCCTACCAGTCATGAAGGAGAAAATCCAGTAGAAAGTGGGTGCTTGGATTCCAATCTCGTGTAGGCATCAGATGTGGATAGGGTGGACGACCATGTCCAATGCCACGGAGAGGTCCAGAAGAATGAGGGCCACCATATTGTCTCTATTTTGTATCATGCAGATGTCCTCTGTGGAAGTGATCTAGGCATTTTCTGTGATGTGGTTGAGGTGAAGCCAGGCTGTGTGATGTTTAGTTGGAGGCTTTTGAGACGGTCGGGGAGGCACCTGTTGATAAGTTACTCTAGGTGTTTCACATTGTAAGGTAGCAGGGGGATAATTCTGTAGTTGGAAAGTGGAAAGTGTAGATGGGTCCACAGACGGTTTCCTGAGTACAGGGAGGACAGTGGCATGTTTCCAAATGTTTGGAAAGGTAGCTGAAGAGATGGAGGTGTTCCGGATGTGTGTGAGTGATTTTCTGTTTGGTTAAATTACTCTGGAGAAGGTGGGGTGGGGGTAAGAGTTTGAAGATGAGCCAGAGTGTATGAACTTAATGGTGGTTGCAGTCTCATCCACTGGGATGGCCATGTTGTCAGGTTAGTTTCCATGGTCAAAATTATGAGATGAGTAGCAAGGTCTGTGAGGTCTAGTTGAGGGTCAAAGTTGCTGTATATGGAGGTTATCTTACCACAGCTCAAGGAGCTCAAGAGCTTCTTGCAGAGGTCATGTGAGGGGGTGACACTGTTGGAGGCAGCTGCTAGTGATGGTATCGATCTCTTTGCTGCAGCAGTTGCTGGTGTCAATGCAGTTTGCCAGTGCGGTGCACTTGGCATCACTCATCTGTTGCCGGTAATGTCTCAGGACAGATTTGGAGGTGGTTTTGCCTGCAGTGTCTTGACTCATTCTCTATCTGCACTCTAGTTAGTTGCAGTGGCAGTTCATCAATCTGAGTTTCTCTGATACAAACTAGCTTAAGGTCTTGATCTTGTGGTTTTATTGGACTTCAGGGTGCTAGGGAGTCAGTGCTAGTGGTGATCTAGTTATTGATGTTGTTGATGGGTTCAGTGAGGCTGCTGGTTTGCTCAGGATGGTGAGCAGTGATCTATTCTTCCTCTGGGATGGTGTTCCAGCTTCGGGCAGGCAGGTCCAGACAACTCAGTCTGTAATGATGCAGAACATGGATGATGAATCTGACGAGATAATTTTCTGTCCAGGTGATCAGTGTGGGTTTGTCGTCTGAGATGTTGTCAAAGGAGGTGAAAATCAGGTCCAGAATGTGTCCAATGGAATGTGTAGATCCAATCATGCATTGGATGAGGGTGAGGTTTCCAAGCTCTTCTAGTGGTGCTTTGGAGTATGGGTCAGCGCAGTCTTCTAGGTGGAAGCTCAGGTCTCTCCAAGGAGGGTGAAGACATTCAAGTCAAGAATGAGGGGGGCGACAAAGTCCATGATAGTGTTGCCAAATTCGGATTGTGGTCCTGGTGGTCTGTAGATGAGGGTTTCACTCAGGGTGAAGTTGTTTGTGATGTGAAGTTTGAACATCAGGTGCTCTATGTTGTTTGCGGGTGTGTCTGAATCATTTGATAGGCTCCTTGAAGTAGATAGTGACTCCACCTCTGTGCTTGTGCTGGTGGTCGTTCCTCATGACCTTGTACCTGGAAGGGATGTTGGTGACAATGTTTGTGGCTGATGCACAGTTCACAAAGGTTTCTGTGAGGAAAAGCAGGCCTGAAGAGTGGTTGTAGAGCCGGTCCCAGTTCTTTATGGTGTGCTTTGTGAGTGAGGAGTGAGAGGGTGTTGAGGAGCATGCAAGAGAGTGCAGAGTGCTGTGTGGGAGGTGGCTGATCTTTGTGAGTGTGAGTGAGTGAGATGCTGGATCTTGTTGGTTCCTGAGTGTTGAGAGGTGGAAGTAGAAGAATGCATGCAAATTTGCAAGAGGTGCAGCAGAACTTTGCGTCAGTGTTGTGTGGTATGGTGCAGCCACAGCAAGTTGAGTGGCAAATGGGGTTGAGAATGCCTAGGATCATGGTAGTGTAGCAGTGGTGGAGGTGAGAACCAGAGTTCCTGGTGATGGGTGTGAACGGTTGTGGATAGGCACATACTAACTTGTCTTTGGTATGCCATTGGCTTATCCGCTGCACACATTTGATTTATGTCCATGCTGTGTCTGTAATTAAGTAGATCCTAGATGGAGAGCAGGGGGTGGTGGGCATGCAGGAAGGGGCACGGAAAGTGAGAAGCAGACCAGGGGAAACAGAAGCGTGGGGAGAGCAAGAGAAGAGGTAAGGAGCGCTCAATGAGGTGGGAGAAGAAATAGAGGGAAAAGGCCCCAGAAGGGGATGAAGACAGAAAGTAGTGAAAGAGGGCAAAACCAGGAGAGATCAAGAAGTGTAGAAGAGCAACAGAAAAGTATCAAAAGTCAGAAGAAACTGTAAAACAGCAGTAGGGCAATAGTCAATAGGCAATAGCCAGTCAAAAAGCAGTTGCTCAGGGGTAACAATTGGCACTATAGAAAGGCAGTTTAAGAGGAATGTCAGTAAAACGAAAGATAAGTGACAAAGAGAAATTGCAAAAAACCTGAAAAAAATGCAGAAAACAGAGAGAAATGATAGAGGGAAATGGCAAAGGGAAATGGCCAGATACAAGGGCCAGCTCAAACCTGATGTGGTGAGGAGTAAGAGAGAACAATATAAATAGAGAGAGGGCGGAGAGAGAGATGGAGAGAGATAAAAAGCAGAGAGTAACCAGGAGGAGAAAGTAAGGAGCCTCACGCACTGTTGCTGGATTCAAAATGTCTTTGGCTAGATGGAGGGCTGGGCACAATTAAGTTGTTTGGGGGGCTAAGAATGGCACCTGCTTACTGGCTGGTCTACTCTGCAGTCACCATTAAGTAGTTTCAGGGAGAGGGAATGAGAACAGTGGGTGGTGGACAGGGCAGGGCACAGCGGGGAGTTGCGTGGGAGGTGAGAAGCAGGAAAGCACAAAACAGAAGAGAAGGAAGAGTTCCCAAAGAGGTAAGAAGCACTCGGGAATGAAATGAAAAAGAAAGAGCAGGAAATTATCCCAGAAGTAGACGAGGGCAGAAAGTAAAAAAAAAGGTCAAAACCAGGGGAGTTTAAGAAGCACATTTAAACCAGGAAGGTGGCAGAAGAGATGCATTACCTTATATGAATAGTTGTGAGTTCAGTCCCAATGAACTATCCACTATGCACTCTGTTTTACAATATGATGATGTAAATGCTCTTGGAAAGCTATGTTCAAGGTATGGACAGCTAAAACAGTGGCTGACAGCAGGAGGGTTCTTGGGTGTTGTCCACCCCCTGTTGCAGTGTAGCTCAATATGTAAAAATAAACTTACCTGAATGTTCTTCCCGTCTCCGGCCTCATTACTACTGTAGGAAAGTACCATCTTGCCTGGCATGTTACCCCCATATTTCACTGTATATATGTTGTTTTAGTGTATGTGTCACTGGGACCCTGCCAGCCAGGGCCCCAGTGCTCATAAGTGTGCCCTGTATGTGTTCCCTGTGTGATGACTAACTGTCTCACTGAGGCTCTGCTAACCAGAACCTCAGTGGTTATGTTCTCTCTGCTTTCCAAATTGTCACTAAAAGGCTAGTGACCAATTTCACCAATTCACATTGGCATACTGGAACACCCTTATAATTCCTAGTATATGGTACTGAGGTACCCAGGGTATTGGGGTTCCAGGAGATCCCTATGGGCTGCAGCATTTCTTTTGTTACCCATAGGGAGATCTGACAATTCTTACACAGGCCTGCCAGTGCAGCCTGAGTGAAATAACGTCCACGTTATTTCACAGCCATTTACCACTGCACTTAAGTAACTTATAAGTCACCTATATGTCTAACCTTCATCTGGTGAAGGTTGGGTGCAAATTTCCTTAGTGTGTGGGCACCCTGGCACTAGCCAAGGTGCCCCCACATCGTTCAGGGCAAATTCCCCAGACTTTGCGAGTGCAGGGACACCATTACACGCGTGCACTATACATAGGTCACTACCTATGTATAGCGTCACAATGGTAACTCCGAACATGGCCATGTAACATGTCTAAGATCATGGAATTGTCACCCCAATGCCATTCTGGCATTGGGGAGACAATTCCATGATCCCCCGGGTCTCTAGCACAGAACCCGGGTACTGCCAAACTGCCTTTCCGGGGGTTTCACTGCAGCTGCTGCTGCTGCCAACCCCTCAGACAGGTTTCTGCCCTCCTGGGGTCCAGCCAGGCCTGGCCCAGGAAGGCAGAACAAAGGACTTTCTCAGAGAGAGGGTGTTATACCCTCTCCCTTTGGAAATAGGTGTCAGGGCTGGGGAGGAGTAGCCTCCCCCAGCCTCTGGAAATGCTTTGATGGGCACAGATGGTGCCCATCTCTGCATAAGCCAGTCTACACCGGTTCAGGGATCCCCCAGCCCTGCTCTAGCGTGAAACTGGATAAAATGAAAGGGGAGTGACCACTCCCCTGACCTGCACCTCCCAGGGGAGGTGCCCAGAGCTCCTCCAGCGTGCCCCAGACCTCTGCCATCTTGGATTCAGAGGTGTGCTGGCACACTGGACTGCTCTGAGTGGCCAGGGCCAGCAGGTGACGTCAGAGACTCCTTCTGATAGGCTATTACCTTTCTTACCAGCCTATCCTCCTTCCTAGGTAGCCAAACCTCCTTTTCTGGCTATTTAGGGTCTCTGCTTTGGGGAATTCTTCAGATAGCGAATGCAAGAGCTCACCAGAGTGCCTCTGCATCTCCCTCTCCACCTTCTGCCCAAGGATCGACCGCTGACTGCTCAGAACGCCTGCAAAACCGCAACAAAGTAGCAAAGACGACTACTGCAACCTTGTATCGCTTCATCCTGCCGGCTTTCTCGCCTGTTTCCTGGTGGTGCATGCTCTGGGGGTAGCCTGCCTCCTTCTTGCACCAGGAGCTCTGAAGAAATCTCCTGTGGGTCGACGGAATCTTCCCCCTGCAACCACAGGCAACAAAAGACTGCATCACTGGTCCTCTGGGTCCCCTCTCAGCACGACGAGCGTGGTCCCTGGAACTCAGCAACTCTGTCCAAGTGACTCGCACAGTCCAGTGACTCTTCAGTCCAAGTTTGGTGGAGGTAAGTCCTTGCCTCCAAACGCTAGACTGCATTGCTGGGTACCGCGTGATTTGCAGCTGCTCCGGCTTCTGTGCACTCTTCCAGGATTTCCTTTGTACACAAACAAGCCGGGGTCCCTGACACTCTAACCTGCAGTGCACAACCTTCTGAGTTGTCCTCCGGCGTCGTGGGACTCCCTTTTCTGACTTCGGGTGGACAACGGTACACTCCTTTTCTAAGTGCCTGTTCCGGTACTTCTGCAGGTGCTGCCTGCTTCTGTGAGAGCTCCCTGACTTGCTGGGCACCCCCTCTGTCTCCTCATCCAAGTGGCGACATCCTGGTCCCTCCTGGGCCACAGCAGCATCCAAAAACCCTAACCGCGACCCTTGCAGCTAGCAAGGCTTGTTTGCGGTCTTTCGTGTGGGAACACCTCTGCAAGCTTCTTCACGACGTGGGACATCGATCCTCCAAAGGGGAAGTTCCAATTCCTCTTCGTTCTTGCAAAACACCAAGCTTCTTCCATCCAGTGGCAGCTCCTTTGCACCCTCAGCTGGCATTTCCTGGGCATCTGCCCACTCTCGACACTGTCGCGACTCTTGGACTTGGTCCCCTTGTCTTACAGATACTCAGGTCCGGAAATCCACTGTTGTTGCATTGCTGGTGTTGGTTTTCCTTGCAGAATCCCCCTATCACGACTTCTGTGCTCTCTGGGGGTTGTAGGTGCACTTCACACCTACCTTACAGGGTCTTGGGGTGGGCTATTTTTCTAACCCTCACTGTTTTCTTACAGTCCCAGCGACCCTCTACAAGCTCACATAGGTTTGGGGTCCATTCGTGGTTTGCATTCCACTTTTGGAGCATATGGTTTGTGTTGCCCCTATACCTATGTGCTCCTATTGCAATCTATTGTAACTTTACACTGCTTGCATTACTTCCTTTTGCTATTACTGCATATTTTTGGTATTGTGTACATATATCTTGTGTATATTTGGCATCCTCATACTGAGGGTACTCACTGAGATACTTTTTGCTATATTGTCATAAAAATAAAGTACCTTTATTTTTAGTATATCTGTGTATTGTGTTTTCTTATGATATTGTGCATATGACACCAGTGGCATAGTAGGTGCTTTGCATGTCTCCTAGTTCAGCCTAAGCTGCTCTGCTATAGCTACCTTCTATCAGCCTAAGCTGCTAGAAACAACTCGTCTACACTAATAAGGGATAACAGGACCTGGTACAGAGCGTAAGTACCCCTTGGTACCCAGTACAAGCCAGGCCAGCCTCCTACATTGGTTGTGCAGTGGTGGGATAAGGACTTGTAACTACTTACCACTTTGTCATATTGTACTTTTCATAAGAGAAAAATATACAAAACAAGTTCAGTATATGAACACCTAACCAAAAAGTTTTGCTTTTCTTCTCTTACACTTTCTGCTAAGTGCTGAAAAGTACTCATAAACTTTCTAAAAGTTTCAATAAGTTTCAAAAAGTTTTTTTTCCTGTTCTTGAAAAAGTCCTGAAACTTTTTCTCTCTTCTCACTGTCCCTAAACCTTCTTCTATCATGTCTGATGTAGGAACTTCTCTTAAAATGGTCAATACAACATATGACAATCTTAACTTTAAGAGCCTAAGGAGTCTCTGCATTGATAGAGGTTTAGTGGTAGGAAAGAACCCCTCTAGAGAATTTCTGTCTAACATGTTCATTGAGAATGATAAGTCCCAGGGTGGCACTTCATCAGAGAAGTTAGTAGATAGCTCACACTCTGACTCAGGGGAGCCCCTTGAGGGAGGTGTACAGGGTTCTCTTCCTAATCTGCCCCTTAGCAGACCACATAGCAATGCTGGTAGTAATAGAAGCTCCCATGATAGTAGGGATGTTTTTGTTCCTGAAAAACAGGTTGTTAGAGTGCAAGCTGTTAGGGGCAGGTCTCCCTCTGTTGAATCCAATATATCTTCTGTGTCCAAGCATTCCCAACCCACCCACCCTGAAAACAAAATGTTAGAAAGGGAACTCAACAAGTTGAGAGTGGAAGAGACCAGACTGAAGCTTAAATAGCAACAGCTGGCTCTAGACAGGGAATCCCTAGATCTGGAGAAGGAGAGACAGAGGTTGGGGTTTGGACCCCATGGTGGCAGCAGCAGTATTCCTGATAGCAATCCTGTGAGAGAGCATGATTCCAGGAATCTGCACAAGATAGTTCCCCCTTACAAGGAGGGGGATGACATTAACAAGTGGTTTGCTGCACTTGAGACGGCCTGTATGGTACAGGGGGGCCCTCAAAGGCAGGGGGCTGCTATTCTATGGCTATCTTTCAATGGAAAGGGTAGGGATAGGCTCCTTATTGTTAGAGAAAGTGATGCTAATAATTTTGCAGTTTTGAAGGATGCACTCTTGGATGGATTTGGCTTAACCTCTGAACAATACAGGATTAAGTTCAGAGACACCAGAAAAGAGTCCTCACAAGACTGGATAGACTTTGTTGACTGTTCAGTGAAGGCCTTGGAGGGGTGGTTACATGGCTGTAAAGTTTCTGACTATGAAAGCCTGTACAATCTAATTCTGAGAGAGCATATTCTGAATAACTGTGTGTCTGACTTGTTACACCAATATCTAGTGGACCCAGATCTGACCTCTCCCCAAGAATTGGGAAAAAAGGCAGACAAATGGGTCAGAACAAGAGTGAACAGAAAAGTTCATACAGGGGGTGACAAGGATGGCAAGAAGAAGGATGGTAAGTCTTCTGACAAGGGTGGGGACAAATCTAAAAATGAGTCTTCATCAGGCCCACAAAAACACTCTGGTGGGGGTGGTGGGTCCAAATCCTCTTCTAATCAAGTAAAAAAGCCTTGGTGTTATTTATGTAAAGTAAAAGGCCATTGGACAACTGATGCCAGTTGTCCAAAGAAAAACACCAAACCTCCCACTACCACAACCCCTACTGCAACCTCTAGTGCCCCTAGTAATAGCAGTGGTGGTGAGAGCAAACCTACTAATAGCCAATCCAAGGGAGTAGCTGGGCTCACTTTTGGTAATTTAGTTGGGGTTGGTCTTGTTAGGGAGACCACAGAGGCTGTGTTAGTCTCTGAAGGTGCCATTGATTTGGCCACATTGGTTGCTTGTCCCCTTAATATGGATAAGTACAAACAACTTCCCCTAATAAATGGTGTTGAGGTTCAGGCCTACAGGGACACAGGTGCCAGTATTACCATGGTAATAGAGAAAATGGTACACCCTGAACAACACCTACTTGGTCACCAGTACCAAGTGACAGACGCTCATAACAACACTCTCAGCCACCCCATGGCTGTTGTGACTCTCAACTGGGGGGGTTACTGGTCCAAAGAAAGTTGTGGTTGCTTCAGATTTACCTGTAGATTGTCTACTAGGAAATGATTTAGAGACATCAACTTGGGCAGAAGTGGAGTTGGAGGCTCATGCAGCAATGCTGGGCATTCCTGGGCATATTTTTGCTTTGACAAGGGCTCAGGCCAAAAAGCAAAAAGGACAGGGTGACTTGGATCCTGGAACAATGGACCAAGTGCTCCCTAAAGCTAGGGGTAGAAAGTGTAAATCCCTACCTCTACAGATGATTCAACTTCTTTGGAAGAAGAATTTCCACCCTGTGCAGAACCTTCACCAGAGGAGCTGGCAGCAGACACTGCTGAGCTTTTGGGTGGAGGGGGGCCTGCCAGGGAGGAGCTGAGTGTGGCACAGCAATTCTGTCCCACATTAGAGGGTCTAAGACAGCAAGCTGTCAAACAGCAAAATGGTGATGTCAGTGACTCACATAGAGTTTACTGGGAGGACAACCTCTTGTACACAGAGGCAAGGGACCCAAAACCTGGAGCAGCCAGGAGATTGGTCATTCCCCTGCAGTACAGAGAGTTCCTCCTAACTCTGGCACATGACATTCCTTTGGCTGGACATTTGGGTCAGATTAATACATGGGAAAGGCTTGTCCCCCTGTTTCACTGGCCTAAGATGTCAGAGGACACAAAAGATTTTTGTAAGTCTTGCGTGACCTGCCAAGCCAGTGGCAAGACTGGTGGCACACCAAAGGCTCCACTTATTCCACTACCTGTGGTTGGGGTTCCCTTTGAAAGGGTAGGGGTTGACATAGTTGGCCCCCTTGACCCTCCTACTGCTTCTGGCAATAGGTTTATCTTGGTGGTAGTGGACCATGCCACAAGATATCCTGAAGCTATTCCTCTAAGGACCACTACAGCACCTGCAGTGGCAAAAGCCCTCCTGGGAATCTTTTCCAGGGTGGGTTTCCCAAAAGAGGTTGTATCAGACAGGGGTAGCAACTTTATGTCTGCATACTTGAAGGCTATGTGGAAGGAATGTGGTGTAATATACAAATTCACCACACCTTATCATCCACAAACAAATGGACTGGTCGAGAGGTTTAATAAAACTCTCAAAGGAATGATAATGGGACTCCCTGAAAAACTCAGGAGGAGATGGGATGTCCTGTTACCTTGCCTCCTTTTTGCTTACAGGGAGGTACCCCAGAAAAGAGTGGGCTTCAGCCCCTTTGAACTCCTATTTGGGCACCCTGTAAGAGGTCCTCTAACACTTGTGAAGGAGGGTTGGGAACAACCTTTAAAAGCTCCTAAGCAGGATATAGTGGACTATGTACTTGGCCTAAGATCCAGAATGGCGGAGTACATGAAAAAGGCCAGTAAAAACCTTCAGGCCAGCCAAGAGCTCCAAAAGCAATGGCATGACCAGAAGGCTGTTCTGATTCAGTACCAACCAGGACAGAAGGTGTGGGTATTGGAGCCTGTGGCCCCAAGAGCACTCCAAGACAAATGGAGTGGACCCCATCTCATTGTTGAAAAGAAGGGCGAGGTCACCTACTTGGTTGACCTAGGCACTGCCAGAAGTCCCCTTAGGGTGCTCCATGTCAACCACCTAAAACCCAACTATGACAGGGCTGATCTCACCCTGCTCATGGCAACAGATGAGGTACAGGAAGAAGAGAGTGACCTTCTCCCTGTTCTCTTCTCTTCCACAGAAGAGGATGCTCTAGTGGAAGGTGTAGTTTTGGCAGACTGTCTTACTGCTGAGCAGAAAGACAACTGCATAAATCTCCTAGGTCAGTTTTCTGAACTCTTTTCAACTGTGCCAGGCACCACATCCTGGTGTGAACACACAATTGATTCTGGAGACAGCATGCCTGTCAAGAGTAAAATCTATAGGCAGCCGGACCATGTCAGAGACTGCATAAAGCAAGAAGTTCAGAAAATGCTTGACTTAGGAGTGGTTGAACATTCTGAAAGCCCATGGGCCTCTCCTGTGGTGCTTGTACCAAAGCCTCACTCAAAAGATGGAAAAAGTGAGATGAGGTTTTGTGTAGATTACAGAGGTCTCAACCAGGTAACAAAAACGGATGCTCACCCTATACCCAGGGAAGATGAGCTCATAGATACACTGGCATCTGCCAAGTATCTAAGCACCTTTGATTTGACTGCAAGGTATTGGCAGATCAAATTATCAGAGGATGCTAAAGCAAAAACTGCATTTTCGACTATTGGAGGGCACTACCAATTCACAGTAATGCCCTTTGGTTTGAAAATGCACCTGCCACTTTTCAGAGGTTGGTAAATACAGTCCTGCAAGGGTTGGAGGCTTTTAGTGCAGCATATCTGGACGATATAGCTGTCTTTAGCTCCACCTGGGATGATCACCTGGTCCACCTGTGGAAAGTTTTGGAGGCCCTGCAAAAGGCAGGCCTCACTATCAAGGCTTCAAAGTGCCAGATAGGGCAGGGGAAAGTGGTTTAACTTGGACACCTGGTAGGTGGAGAACAGATTGCACCACTTCAGGGGAAAATCCAGACAATCATGGATTGGGTTCCCCCTACAACTCAGACCCAGGTGAGAGCCTTCCTAGGCCTCAATGGGTATTACAGGAGATTCATTCAAAACTATGGCTCCATTGCAGCCCCACTTAATGATCTCACTTCCAAGAAGATGCCTAAAAAGGTATTGTAGACAGCTAGCTGTCAGAAAGCTTTTGAGGAGCTCAAACAGGCCATGTGCACTGCATCTGTCCTAAAAAGCCCATGTTACTCCAAGAAATTCATTGTTCAAACTGATGCATCTGAATTAGGGGTAGGGGCAGTCTTATCACAACTCTATTCTGAGGGCCAGGATCAACCTGTTGCTTTTATCAGCAGGAGGTTGACCCCTAGAGAAAAGCGTTGGTCTGCCATAGAGAGGGAGGCCTTTGCTGTGGTCTGGGCACTGAAGAAGTTGAGGCCATACCTGTTTGGCACTCACTTCATTGTTCAGACAGACCGCAAACCTCTACTTTGGCTAAAACAAATGAAAGGTGAAAACCCTAAATTGTTGAGGTGGTCCATATTTCTACAGGGACTGGACTATACAGTGGAACATAGACCTGGGAGTACCCACTCCAATGCAGATGGACTCTCCAGATATTTCCACTTAGACAATGAAGACTCATCAGGTCATGGCTAGTCTTATTGTCCTTCGTTTGGGGGGGGGGGTTGTGTAGGAAAGTACCATCTTGCCTGGCATGTTACCCCCATATTTCACTGTATATATGTTGTTTTAGTGTATGTGTCACTGGGACCCTGCCAGCCAGGGCCCCAATGCTCATAAGTGTGCCATGTATGTGTTCCTTGTGTGATGACTAACTGTCTCACTGAGGCTCTGCTAACCAGAACCTCAGTGGTTATGCTCTCTCTGCTTTCCAAATTGTCACTAACAGGCTAGTGACCAATTTCACCAATTCACATTGGCATACTGGAACACCCTTATAATTCCCTAGTATATGGTACTGAGGTACCCAGGGTATTGGGGTTCCAGGAGATCCCTATGGGCTGCAGCATTTCTTTTGCAACCCATAGGGAGATCTGACAATTCTTACACAGGCCTGCCAGTGCAGCCTGAGTGAAATAACGTCCACGTTATTTCACAGCCTTTTACCACTGCACTTAAGTAACTTATAAGTCACCTATATGTCTAACCTTCACCTGGTGAAGGTTGGGTGCAAAGTTACTTAGTGTGTGGGCACCCTGGCACTAGCCAAGGTGCCCCCAAATCGTTCAGGGAAAATTCCCCGGACTTTGTGAGTGCGGGGACACCATTACATGTGTGCACTATACATAGGTCACTATCTATGTATAGCGTCACAATGGTAACTCCGAACATGGCCATGTAACATGTCTAAGATCATGGAATTGTCCCCCAATGCCATTCTGGCATTGGGGAGACAATTCCATGATCCCCCGGGTCTCTAGCACAGAACCCGGGTACTGCCAAACTGCCTTTCCGGGGGTTTCACTGCAGCTGCTGCTGCTGCCAACCCCTCAGACAGGTTTCTGCCCTCCTGGGGTCCAGCCAGGCCTGGCCCAGGAAGGCAGAACAAAGGACTTCCTCAGAGAGAGGATGTTACACCCTCTCCCTTTGGAAATAGGTGTCAGGGCTGGGGAGGAGTAGCCTCCCCCAGCCTCTGGAAATGCTTTGATGGGCACAGATGGTGCCCATCTCTGCATAAGCCAGTCTACACCGGTTCAGGGATCCCCCAGCCCTGCTCTAGCGCGAAACTGGACAAAGGAAAGGGGAGTGACCACTCCCCTGACCTGCACCTCCCAGGGGAGGTGCCCAGAGCTCCTCCAGCGTGCCCCAGACCTCTGCCATCTTGGATTCAGAGGTGTGCTGGCACACTGGACTGCTCTGAGTGGCCAGGGCCAGCAGGTGACGTCAGAGACTCCTTCTGATAGGCTCTTACCTTTCTTACTAGCCTATCCTCCTTCCTAGTTAGCCAAACCTCCTTTTCTGGCTATTTAGGGTTTCTGCTTTGGGGAATTCTTCAGATACCGAATGCAAGAGCTCACCAGAGTTCCTCTGCATCTCTCTCTTCACCTTCTGCCAAAGGATCGACGGCTGACTGCTCAGGGCACCTGCAAAACCGCAACAAAGTAGCAAAGACGACTACTGCAACATTGTATCGCTTCATCCTGCCGGCTTTCTCGCCTGTTTCCTGGTGGTGCATGCTCTGGGGGTAGCCTGCCTCCTTCTTGCACCAGGAGCTCTGAAGAAACCTCCCGTTGGGCGACGGAATCTTCCCCCTGCAACCGCAGGCAACAAAAGACTGCATCACCTGTCCTCTGGGTCCCCTCTCAGCACGACGAGCGTGGTCCCTGGAACTCAGCAACTCTGTCCAAGTGACTCCCACAGTCCAGAGACTCTTCAGTCCAAGTTTGGTGGAGGTAAGTCCTTGCCTCCCTACGCTAGACTGCATTGCTGGGTACCGCGTGATTTGCAGCTGCTCCGGCTCCTGTGCACTCTTCCAGGATTTCCTTGGTGCACAGCCAAGCCTGGGTCCCCGACACTCTAACCTGCAGTGCACAACCTTCTGAGTTGTCCTCCGGCGTCATGGGACTCCCTTTTCTGACTTCGGGTGGACTCCGGTACACTCCTCTTCTAAGTGCCTGTTCTGGTACTTCTGCGGGTGCTGCCTGCTTCTGTGAGGGCTCCCTGACTTGCTGGGTGCCCCCTCTGTCTCCTCATCCAAGTGGCGACATCCTGGTCCCTCCTGGGCCACATCAGCATCCAAAAAGGCTAACCGCGACCCTTGCAGCTAGGAAGGCATGTTTGCGGTCTTTCCGCGTGGAATACCTCTGCAAGCTTCTTCACGACGTGGGACATCCATCCTCCAAAGGGGAAGTTCCTAGTCCTCTTCGTTCTTGCAAAACACCAAGCTTCTTCCATCCGGTGGCAGCTCATTTGCACCCTCAGCTGGCATTTCCTGGGCATCTGCCCACTCTCGACACTGTCGCGACTCTTGGACTTGGTCCCCTTGTCTTACAGGTACTCAGATCCGGAAATCCACTGTTGTTGCATTGCTGGTGTTGGTTTTCCTTGCAGAATCCCCCTATCACGACTTCTGTGTTCTCTGGGGGTTGTAGGTGCACTTTACACCTACCTTACAGGGTCTTGGGGTGGGCTATTTTTCTAACCCTCACTGATTTCTTACAGTCCCAGCGACCCTCTACAAACTCACATAGGTTTGGGGTCCATTTGTGGTTCGCATTCCACTTTTGGAGTATATGGTTTGTGTTGCCCCTATACCTATGTGCTCCTATTGCAATCTATTGTAACTTTACACTGCTTGCATTACTTCCTTTTGCTATTACTGCATATTTTTGGTATTGTGTACATATATCTTGTGTATATTTGGCATCCTCATACTGAGGGTACTCACTGAGATACTTTTGGCATATTGTCATAAAAATAAAGTACCTTTATTTTTAGTATATCTGTGTATTGTGTTTTCTTAACGATATTGTGCATATGACACCAGTGGTATAGTAGGAGCTTTGCATGTCTCCTAGTTCAGCCTAAGCTGCTCTGCTATAGCTACCTTCTATCAGCCTAAGCTGCTAGAAACACCTCTTCTACACTAATAAGGGATAACTGGACCTGGTACAGAGTGTAAGTACCCCTTGGTACCCACTACAAGCCAGGGCAGCCTCCTACAACTACAAAAAGCAAAAGTCAAGAGAAACCATGAAACAACAGTAGAGGCAATAGTTAATTAGCAAGGATAACAAGTGAACACCTACTAAGGTAATTGAAACATAAGATGTGTGTGGAAGAGTGTTGAACAAACCACATCAAATAATAGCCTTACATCTTGTATTGTAGCATTAAAGCAGTTAAAAATATATACTGTTCTACTATGTGATATACAGAATGAACCTCCCAGTTGCTTATCAAATAAAGCACACAATGTGCCAAGGCATGGCAGGATGCCATAGTTAAATGTCTGTATGTCATTAAACTGATCCTGAACATGATTTGGTAGACAGTGACAGCCACTGGACACCTCTGAGTAGTGGAGTAATGCTGTTCAATTTCTGAAGACAGTTGATGATGCATACTGTTATATGAAAATGGTCCACACTGATATCAGACTTACCCGTGAGTGAAGAGAGGGTTGCTTCCATTGAGGGGAGACAAGGTCAATACTTTGGAGGCCATTTCTAACTCTTAAAGAAATGGCCTTAAGCTACAAAGAAGGGAAAGTTGATGTCAGGTGTTGCAATTTTCTCTTATTGGAGGGTCATCTCCAATCTTTTTGTCTCCTTCCTCCTATTGTTTTCTGACCTGTTTATGCTGGCTTTTGAACTCTGAGCACTTTACCACTGCTAACCAGTGCTAACGTGCATATGCTCTCTGTGTAAATTGTATTGTTGATTGGTCTCTCCATGATTGAGATATTTGATTTACTAGTAAGTCCCTAGTAAAGTGCACTGGAGGTGCCCAGGGCTTGTAAATCAAATGCTACTAGTGGGCCTGCAGCACTGGTTGTGCCACCCACATTAGTAGTCCTGTAATCATGTCTCAGACCTGCCACTGCAGTGTCTGTGTGTACAGTTTTAAACTGTAAATTCGACTTGCCAGGCCTAAACCTTCCCTTTTCTTACATGTAAGGCCCCCCTAAGGTAGGCCCCAGGTAGCCCCAAGGGCAGGGTGCAGTGTATGGTTAAGGTAGGACATCTAGTAATGTGTTTTATATGTCCTGACAGTGAAATACTGCTAAATTCATTTTTCACTGTTGCAAGGCCTGTTCCTCTCATAGGGTAACAAGAGGGCTACCTTTAAATATGATTAAAGTGTAGATTCCCTTTGGGAGCAGATTAACATGTGGAGTTTGGGGTGTCTGAGCTCACAATGTAAAAATATATCTTTTAGTAAAGTTGATTTTAAGATTGTGTGTTTGAAAATGCCACTTTTAGAAAGTGAGCATTTTCTTGCCTAAACCATTTCTGTGACTCTGCCTGTTTGTGGATTCCTTGTCTGGGTCAGTTTGACAGTTGGGCTGGGTGTACCTCTCACTAGACAATGGCACAAAGGGAGCTAAGGTGTATTCTGCATTTCCTGATGAGCCATCTGTGCTATGAGGGAGAGGAGGAGTGGTCACTCACACCTGAAAGGGCTGTGTGTGCCATCGCACAATGCAGTCTCCAACCCCCTGGTGTGTGTCTGGGGCCTGGCCTGGGCAAGGCAGGATTTCACAATCAAGAGAGACTTTCCTTTGAAGTAAGCCTACTTCAAAGGGCAAAATGTGTATAAGAAAGGCACCCAAAACCACAGACTTTGGAACAATTCTGGAAACCAAGAGGAACCTCTGCCTGAGAAAGAAGAGCTGCCCTGCCTGTGACTGTGCTTTGTGGAGCTATCCTGCAGTTGCTACTTCTGCCTTTGCTAGAGGACAAAGACTGGACTTTGTGTTGCCTTCCTTCTTGTGAAGATCTCCAAGGGCTTGATTTAGAGCTTGCCTCCTGTTATTTGAAGTCTCAGGGACAGCAAAGACTTCTCTCTGCCAGCACCTGGAGCCTCTGGAGAGACTCCTACTCTGCCAAGGGGTGTCTATCCAGTTCCTGGGGCCCTGAGAAGAGAAGCTGGCAGCCCAAGAGTGAGAAACCCACGCACAGACCACCGTGCGGGGAAAATATCGACGCAACTCCGATCTGCTGCTGAAAAATCGGTGCACTGCCGGCATCGCAGCTGAAAATCGGCGCTCACCTACAATGCGACCCAAGGACCGATGCAGGGGACTGGAGAAACGACGCATAGCATTGCTGACGGAGGCTGGTGAGATCACAACCGGCGCTGTGTGGTTTTCGGATCATCGTGCAGCTGGATTTCTGACGCAAATACAGCTGGGTGTGTAAAACGACGCAAGGCCTGCCCGGACCCGAGAGTGCTGACCAGATCGACGGAAAGAAGAACCAACGCATGCCGACCCGACAAAAGGAGAAATGACGCAATGTCTTGCTCATGAGTGAAATAGACGCATCGCAAGCCCTTTTTGACACACACTCACCCGAGCGGGGTTATTTTTGACACGCCCAAGGTACATTTTCACGCTAACAGTGTTAGTGTGTGTTTAAAATACATGAAGACTCTTTTTACATTATCAGTGAAAACTTGACCTGTGTATTGTGGATCTTTGTTGTTTTTGGTCTTGTTTTGTTTAGATAAATATTTCCTATTTTTCTAAACCTGTGTTGTGTCATTTTGTAGTGTTTTCATTAAGTTACTGTGTGTGTTAGTACAAATACTTTACACCTAGCAAGCTGAAGTTAAGCCTACTGCTCATGCTAAGCTCCCACGGGGGCAAGCAGGGATTAGCTGAGGGTGAGTCTCTTTCACCCCGACTAGAGTCAGGGTCCTTGCTTGGACAGGGGGTAACCTGACTGCAAACCAAAGACCCCATTTCTAACATCAGATATTCATGATCTTGTGTGCAATGTAATTGAGGTGGTAATTGAGGTGGTATCCATGAGGAATCCCAGCAACTCTTTAGCTAGGTGATGCTTTAATTGTACATGAGATTCAAGCAAATCTCAGCTATGATATACTTGTTAGCCCGTAGAATTTTCAGGGGCTCCACATACAATGCAAAGATCACCCATTCATTGCTCACTCCACAGAAAGGTGCAGTGCCATCAACCTCTTTTTTTCTGTGAAAAAATAAAGAAGATTCAACAACACTTAAACTACACAACGCCTGCTTCAGTTCTTACACTCACCTCTTCCTGTAGAATCCTGCAATGGTCAGTCTTCAAAGGCCCATATTCTCCAAATCTCCATGACACACTCATCTCCCCAAAAGGCACTTCTTATGAAGATGATGTCCTATAATAATCCTTCATCAAAGTTTTTTCTGGTGGTGCTCTTTTATCCTTACTTACCATTGCCAATGCTTCCTTCACCAAAGCATCTTCCCAGAAGCTTTAAAGAAAGGCCAGATCTTCCCTTTCCTAAAGAAACCTACACTAGACCCTGATGACCTTGCCAACTACTGACCCACCACTCAC
Organism: Pleurodeles waltl; assembly: GCF_031143425.1. Lineage (NCBI taxonomy): Eukaryota > Metazoa > Chordata > Amphibia > Caudata > Salamandridae > Pleurodeles > Pleurodeles waltl. Next base: position 777,428,324 of record NC_090445.1, read on the forward strand.
TTACCATTCATCTGCAAGGTCATTCAAAAAACAGTCTATGTTCATCTCCAAGATGACATCAATGCTAATCATCTCCTGCATGCCTGTCAGATCATGCTTCAGAACAGAGCAACAACCTTACACACAGGGGATGGCCACCCCTGCCTCCTGATGTTGCTGGACCTCTCAGCTGCCTTTGACACAGTTAAACATAACTCCCTCATATGTAAACTAGAGTCTTGAATGGAATTCAACTGCAATATCCATCATTGGTTCGTCTCCTACCTTTCAAACTAACATCAGTTTGCTCACATGGGCACCTCCAGGTCACATATAATTCCTTTAAATTGTGGAGTCATCCAGGGCTTCGTACTGCCGCCTGTTATCTTAAGCCTAGATACCCACTTCATGCTCTACTCATAGAAAACAGCATCAATATTCACCACTATGCTGCACAACTCTACTTCAGTTTTGCTCGGACACAAACATCAGTGCCTCAAACGCTGTTTGCACACCGTCCCAACCTGGATGTCTAGCTCCTACCTGAAGCTCAACCCAACCAACACAGAATTCCTCTTATTTGTCAAGAACAATAAACAAGATACAGTGGAAAACTGATTCAATGACATGAACCTCGATGGCTTCCAAGCCCAAGTTCCCCCAATGTCAAGTCACTGGGTTGCCCTGGATACCAAACTCAGTGTCAAGGAACACATTACCAAAAAACAAAGATGGTCTGGTTCCAACTCTCTTTTAAAGAAAGCCAAACCATTTCCTCTATGAAGTGAACTTCAGAAGTACTGTTCCAGCCCTGACACCTTTACATCTGATGGTGGTAATGCCCCATACTATGGCCTCCCAGACTCCACACTGGCACACCTTAGGGGCATCCTACATAATGCAGAACATTTCATCCAGGGCCTAAGAAAATATAATCGCTCCACCTGCATCCTGATAAAACTCCATGGGCTCTCCTCGACAGCGCGCACAATCTTCAAAACAGCTGCATCACTTACAAAACTATCTTGGCTAGCATCCCTTCTTATCTTGTAGACAAGCTCAACCTTGCTTGTGGATTTCAGCACACCCGCAGCTAGTACACCATCATACTGCAGAATAAGAAGGGTAAATAATTGAAAACAAGACAGCAAGCCTTTTACATGTGTGCACTCAGGGTCATGAACACAGTCCTAATGACTATTGTGACCACTCCAATGCTGCTCCAATTTAGGAAAGAGATGAAGACACACCTCTTCAAAGAAATCAACATCACATTGCATTAACTATTGACTAGCCACCTTTCTCTCCTCTTACTCATTGACTTTATGATTGTCTTTGAATATGTACAGTGCTCTGCTGCCTTTTGCCTAGGTTTGCACTATTAATGCATACCATATGAATGCATACACACAATGGCGGGCTATAGAGAGGTAAAGTGTCATGATTTTGCAACTCTTCAGACATTGAGTCACTCATGAGGTTGGAAAGCCATAAAATGTATTTTCTACAGGGCAGTGGAGATTAGGTTCACATGAGCACTAAAACGTACAGTGCAGTTCTATTTGACATTCTCCTTTCTGGGTGTGCCTGTACACTTTGGGGTTGTTAGTGGGAGAGTAAGTATTGAAGACACTCTGAAGAGGGAGCAGATGTCAACACTGAAATTGTTTTCTCCTTTTAAAAATCCCCATGGTTAGAACTTCCCTCTAACTCGTTTCCCTGGGGATTAGTTCTTGTTTTCGTGTTCTGGAGTTTTCCTTCTTGCCATTAGTTCTCAGCCTACAAAATGACAGTTTTCTGGTGTTGTGGGGTTCCAGCCTGATGTCCTGGTCTGAATAGAGCTGGTTCTAGCTCGTTCTACCGTTATGACAGTCTGTCCATAATCCCTTGAAGTCCCAGATAGTCTACTAGAACTCAGACACCTTAAGTAAGCTCCCTGGGTTAAATGGATTCATCTAAGGGATGAATTCAGTCCAGGATTTTCCTTAGTCCTTTTCACTATTTGCCCTGCTTCTTCCATCAGTTACATCCGCCACCAGATACCTACACACAGGGATTTAGGGACATCAGTGGTTCTCTGTGAATTTAATTACTTGAAACCTGACATCAAGCTGTATGGGGAGCTTGAGAGGTTACCATTGGCTGTGATCTGAAGATCATCATCAACCACTTGAATGGTTTTCTGTGATATGTAGCAAGGTTTTAAGAAAGACTAGTAATTATAAATGAGAACATTGGAGTAATTTTATCATGGAGCTGCTTTTTGACAGCCTTCTGTGTAATTGTTCTAAAGAACAGTATTTGTGTTTTTGGGTAGTAATTGGCAAAGTTGTCAGGATCCAGGTATAATTATTTTAAAAACTGGTAGAAAAATTCCCATTTTCAGGGCATCTGGAGAATGGGCTTTGCAAGTGAAAATCATTGTTGATATGTTAACACATTCATGTTGATATGAATTTCAAACATTTTTTTAGTATGTGGCTTTTAATACTGGAGTAGGCTTGCCAGTTCTTCTATGGAGAGCCTGTGGAATGTAGGAAACATGGACCCATTGTGTGGTGAAAGTGTGACGCACACAAAGCCAAAAATATGGCCCTAAGTCTCTTTTTTTGGTCTGTAGAAACTGCATTGTGATCTAAATCAGTGTGACAGGATCAGTGGGATCAGTGAATGTAGTGCTTCTTCATGCAACATTGTAGTAATGGTCTTCAAAGTATTTTGTGCCCCTTTGGGGGGATTTTATAGGACTTGTTGAATTTTTCATTTGAAACCTGTAGTAGACGGGCATTAACTTGGAAATGCGTCTTAACACATGCTCAACGCTACATTACACTTCTGCCTAAACACTTGTCACCATGAAATAACAAATAGATACTTAGGGGCATATTTCTAACTTTTTGGCACATGGCAGCTCAGCAAGTCACTTTTCTGCACTGCCCTGTGTCAAATGGAAAGAGAGCAAATGCACTGTATTTAAGCAATACAGCACATTCCTGTCCTTTCCCCTTCGCTGGCATCCTTTTGGCTAGCTAGTACCAATGCAAGCCCCGTTCTACCATGGTATGTGTTCCATGCAGAATTGTTTTTGTGCAGCAAAGGAAATCCTGGGAGGAAAAAACAAGGGGAAACAAAGATATTTTTTTTTAAGCATCCTCAGGTTTACAAGGTCTTGTAAACCTGGGGATACATCATAATCCATGAATGTTGTGTTGGAACACTCACCACAATGACCCCTGAACACCTCCCTTGCACAGAGCAACGCAACCAAGCGATTTGCCCTGCCTTGCCATACTCCATAGTTATGAGGCCATTCCAAGCCCTGCAAAGTGGTTTTGCATGGCTTCATGAATATGAATTGGTAGTTCGCCCCGCTATTGTGTCACAAAAAGTGATGCAATAGCAGTGCAAGGGCCTTTTAAATAAGGCCCTAATTCCCAAAAGTACATATGGGGTGCACTGTCCTAAATACATTGCACCAAGAGAAAATCTGACTTAGATTCTGCTTTCATTTGACTCAACGGCACTTGCCTCGAAAACTCACTAAACACATACATACCTCCATACAGCTAGCAACACTATGCTTAAGCAATCTTTTATTAATGTGAAAAGTACATGGCACCTGCCAAAGAGAAGTCTAAGCAACTTTTACATTTTCTCTATCAGACCAGACAACAAAACAACATGGCTGCACCGCACTGAATATGACACCTCCATGCGACAAGAACCAGACTAGAACACAATAGCTAGAACAATTCATCATAAGATGATTCTACAACAGTTTGTGATGACAACCATGGAATCATGTGCTGAGGTATCCTCACACTCACAAAGTGCCACAAGGCTATCTTAATTCCTTCCATGCTGAGGATGAAACGGTTCCATCCTCAGCCATGATGGTCTTGTGCTAAGGACAGAACAATTCCGTCCTCTGCACATGACCAGGAAATCCCTCTGTTGTTTACGGAAGAGAGATTTCCTTTTTTATTTTTTAGCCTGGTGAAGAGCTTCCCCTGCTACTTGCAGCATTTTATTTTCACTGTAATGACAACCGGTGTGTATGGCACACTGACGTCATTACAGTGAAAGCGAAAGTGAAATTGAAATGAGCTGTACCGAAGCACACCGGAGAGGTATCGTTGGAAATAGGAGAATATCTCCTTTCCAATTGTACCTTTCCCAAGCGGATCTCTGCTTGGTGATTGCCCAAGGAGGGAGATCCTCAAGCAGGGATCCACCCCACTAGACAACAGGGATTTATTTTTGTGTCAGGGAGCGGCCATTGGGCAAGGGTCGCTTCCCATATTGGGCAAGACATTTAGGGCATTTTCTGCCCCCGGGGGGCAGATTGGCCTTATTTGTAGGGCAATCTGATACCCGGAGGGGCAGAATACCACTGGACACCAGGGATATTCAAGAATATGTGCTGGAAGCCAGCCCCTTAGACGAGGGTTGCCTCCTAATATGGGGGCATTATTTTGCCCATTTCCTGACCCATTGGGGGCAGATTGTCCCACTTTTTATGCAGATATGCCCTTGGACGGGAGCAGAAAACCAGTAGACACCAGGGATTAAGCTTCCTTTTTTTATTTGTAGAGCTGGGGGCTGCCCAGTATGGGCATTTCCATGCCCCCCCAAGAAAAGGAAAGTCTTCCTGCCCCTCAGGCTTGCAGCTGAGGCCAATTACCACTGTGTGGTCCTCCTAGGGGCAGAAAGCCCACTAGACACCAGGGATTACTTTTTTTATTTATATTGGTGAGGGCTGCCTATCATGGGCATGACCATGCCCCTCCAAAGGAAGGTAAGGTAGATGGGGGCAAGTACCCTCATCTGCCTACCCCCAGTGAGCTGAAAGCCCCCTAAACACCAGGGATTACATTTTTTGTTTGTATCGGTGGTGGCTGTCCAGCATGGGTATGGCCATGCCCATACCCCCTCAGAAAAGGTGGAAACAGTCTTTCTGCTCCCCTGCGGACTAAAGCATTTCATCCCAATGGAAAGCAAAAGGATATTTGATTTTTTTGGGAGCTGGTTTTACAAATTAGGCCAGGAGAGTTTGGCTAACTCCCTGTATTATCCAACTTCAAAGGTGAACAGCAGAACGTTTTGGGCTTGGGTAGGCTGCCACCTGAAAATACCTACCAGACCCAGACAATTCTGAAAACTAGACATCTGGGGAAGTCCAGGGTGGTGGCTTAGCATCCATCCCATACCATTGTGTTATTCACAATGCCCTGCAAACCTCACATGTTGACTTAAAACACTCATTTGTCCTCACATTTCTATGCTGAAAACTTCAGGAATCTGCAGAAATCCACACAATTCCTACCACCCACCATTGCCCTACTTCTGTCAATAAAAAGGCTATGCCACTTATGTGGTTGGGCCTAGTGCCAGCAACAGGAACATCCAACTGATTTCAATAGGAGCCTCCACATAAGGGCTCCCAGTGTCCATGGTTTGAGAAGTTCCTGTCACTAGCTGTAGGAAATGAGGCTTCTGGTTGGTTAGGTTAGGCACCTCAGCCAAGCAGAAACCGCCACTCTAATCTGTTTGACACCAAAGATAACCTATGCTCTCCCTTGGTAGCTTGGCACAGAGCAGTTCGAATTACCTTCGGAGGTCCTGTGTAAAGCGTTTGCCCAACTCACACACCCCAGTGACTCAATAAATACACCACAAAAGAGTCTAAACAACAAGCTATATAGAAATAAACTCTATTGCATAAACCATAGATCACGAATATATGAACCAGTAATACATTACCTAAAACGCAATTGTTAAGTCTCACAATAAGAGCAGTATATGAAAAAGCAACTTATATGTTCATAAACATCATAAAAACCATTGCTTGTGCACACCATGCCAACCCTGGAAGGGCATGTATTATTCTGACAATGTCAGAGCCGAAACAAAATATTTCCCAGCATGAGGCTGAGAAGGCTTCAAGCTGTGAAGAGGTGTCAGAATCAACAATGCAAGACCTATTATGCAATCCTGGATGTTCTCCTGACACAGAAGGAGTTGAAAATAACATACATTGGGCCCCAAGCCCATGAAAGACAACCATTTGGTTAGGCTAGGAATGCACAAGTCTCCACATAAGTCACTACATTACCAAAAGAGAGAGATCACTGCTCTCTTGCGCCACAATTTAGCTTTAGGCAGAGATCAGGCATGAAAACATGGGGACACAAAATGTCGCTGCACCCACTATCATGATTATAGTAATTACAACAGTCTCCTGAATGCGACCTGGTTCCTTAGCAACACTCTGGGGCATCTGTTAAGGTCCCATCCCGCAAAGATTACATGAACACCCTCAAGGTAGGTGCAGATGCTGGGGCACACATGTGGCAGAGCTTGATTTGGTGCATGTGGTAATCAGAGTGTGGCTGCCACCACCCAGTGAAACCTAGCTCAGGGGACGGATGAAGCTGCGGAAAGGTGAGGCACATGGTGAGCCAGCTCGGAGAAAGAGGCGATCTAGGACGCACAAGTTGGACAGAGCCGCCAGCAGTGATGCTTTACCAATATTCAGGCACCCTGCTCACCAGGCTCTCCAAAGTGACCCAGCACAGCAGCTTCTCTTGGGGGGAAGGGAGAAGCTTCACAGGGAATTCCCTTGATGCATTTTGCTGTCGGGCCGCACCGGACCTCTCCTGCAGCAGCGCGCCCAGTCTCACTGCTGCAGGCCAGTCTCCAGAGAGCAGCATACGGGGGAGTGACTGCAGTGGCAGTCACTCCCTCCCATTAGAGGCAGTTGTGGTTGGGCCAGCTGGTTTCTCCTGTGTTGGGCGGTGGCCCCTACACTCTCTAGTGGCTTGGGCAAGGAAACCGGTGATAAGAAGGTGCTTAGGAAGACAAAAAGGCACCCAGTACTAAGCACAAAATAGCCAGGTTGAAGCACTCACCATGCACTGGATGAGCAAAGCAACGCAGAGCTGAAGCCAGCACTTTGAACACACTGGGGCTGTGGAGGGGCACTTGAGGGGGACAAGAGGTGCAATAGGCAGGTGGCCCAGTACACAGGCAGATAATCCTGATGGTGGCCTCTCCTGGCCGGTCTGCAGTCTTCAAGCAAAGCATCCAGCAGTGTCTGGTTACAAAGCCCACACAGTACCTGGGCTGAAGATGTCAGGGAGTGGCTGGCAGTAGAGCAACACAGAGAAAAGCCATCCTGATGAGTGCTTTGGTCCATCCAGTAGACGTCATGCAGCAGGGCAACAAACAGAGGAGGAGTCCAAATTAGTCCTTTGTGCAGCCCAGCAGTCCTTCTGACAGAGGTTCAGTCCCAATTCCAAAAGTGCTCTATATTCAGGGGGCAGAACCCCTCTACTTATACTCAAAAATGCCTTTGTTCAGGGTGAAACTTTAAAGGGACCCTTTTAAGTGAAGCACAACACCCTTTCAACCCAGCCCTGTCTCCAGACATCCACAGGGGGTAATGAGTGCTTTGCGTAAGGACAGGACACAGTCCAATTGACATGTAAGGTGTGAACGAACCTCCCTCTCCCCAGCCAATGATGAATATTAATATGCAGATGCCTCTTCTGTCATACCCAGCTCTTCCTGTGTAATGGCTCTCTGGAAAGCTGTCACTCTGCCCCAGACGTGGATTGGAGTCAGGCTGCAATGCACTAGAGATATAAGCACAGAGACATGTACACTTTCTAAAAGTGACACTTCTAAAATAGCTATAAAAAAACAACCTACACCAGTGAGGAGGATTTCTCACTATCATTCTAAACATTCTAAATATGCGCACGCCATTCCTGATAGATCAGAAGATATCACTTATTTATATGTCAGGACATTCCCAATGCAATCCTTTGAGAGGAGCAGCACTCACAGTACTGAGAAACTAAATAAGCTGTTTGTCACTACTAGGACATGGAACACATAAAGACGTGTCCTACCTTTTACATGCATAGTACCATGCTCATATGGCTATCTATTGCCTTCCTTAGGGTGACTTAGGTGCAGTAAAAAAGGAGTATAGGCCTTGGCAAGGTTTGCCTTGCCAAGTCAGCGTGGCAGTAAACTGTGCACACAGGCCCTGCAGTGGCAGGCCTGAGACATGTTTGAAAGGCTACAACTGTGGGTGATGAAATGTGTGCTGCAGGACCATTCAATTTACGGGCCCTGAGTATAGATTAAACCAGTTAACAAGGGACTTAAGCGATAGCAACAAACACCATGGCGGTAACCGCCAATAGCCAGGCGGAAGACAATGTACCGTCCACTGCATTACAACACACCCATACACCAGCTTTTCCGGGGCAGTATCAATGCCATCAAAAGCACGGCGGAAACAGAACACAGAAGGGAAACAACTCAACTCTCAACACTCAAGGAAGAACCAGGACGCCTTGGAGCCCACACTGCAGGAGTTCCCCATGCTGGTCTACCTTCTCATACACCAGGAACATGAATGCCGGTGAAAACTACCACGGTGAGTACTGCACCTAGCGCACAGGGGAGGGAGGGAGGAAAAAGAGAGTGACACACACATGCAACACACAACACCCCCACCCTCACCCCCAACACTATACACACAAACACATGCAACAACATTACTTATCCACCACGTAACCCTCTGGAATAACGCAAGGACAAAAGGAATGGAGTAAAATGAGTATAATTTTAGTAATTTTGAGAAATACATTCATAAAGAAAAAACAGTATGTGCAATATATACAATGTATACAAAAGGAGGGACAATGCCCACTCAAAAATGTCCTTGGCCCACTGGACCCCAACACATAGGCCAAGGCTACACTTGACTCCTGCCTCAATACGGAGAGAACACTGCAGGGGCATCAGGTCGAAAACACACAGGGAGACGGGGAATGGGGGGGCACCTCAGCAGGAAGATGGTATAATGCCACTGGCCTGGAGGGGGCTCCATGCCAACTGCTTGGTCCTGGGTAGTGCAAAGCCACAGTCTCCCTAGTGGGTGGTTTGCCCACTGCTTGGTCCTGGGAGTGCAAAGCCACAGTCTCTCTAGTGGGTGGTTTGCCTACTGCTTGGTCCTGGAGAGTGCAAAGCCACAGTCTCACTAGTGGGTGGTTTGCCCACTGCTTGGTCCTGGGGAGTGCAAAGCCACAGTCTCTCTAGTGGGTGGTTTGCCCAATGCTTGGTCCTGGGGAGTGCAAAGCCACAGTCTCTCCAGTGGGTGGGTTACCCACTGTTTGGTACTGGGGAGTGCAAGGCCACAGTCTCTCTATTTGATGCCTTCTTCCAATGGTTCTGGATGGGGCCTTGTGCCCATTGTGCTTCATCCTTGCATGAAGGGGCTGAGTGGATGCCTTCTTCCACTGGTTCTGGAGGGGGCCATGTGCCCAGTGTGCTTCATCCTGTCTTGGAGGGGCTGAGTGGATGCCTTCTTCCACTGGCTCCGGAGGGGGCCATGTGCCCAGTGTGTTTCATCCTGGCAAGGAGGGGCTGAGTGGATGCCTTCTTCCACTGGTTCTGGAGGGGGCCTTGTGCCCAGTGTGCTTCATCCCGGGTAGGGCAAGGTCACAGTCTCTCACCTGGGTGTCACACCGACAGGTGTTGCAGGGTCCAGGGTGCACTGCAGCCCATGTACTCACCACTACACACTGCTCTCCGGCGGCGACGACTGCTCGGTGTATGCCAGTTGTGCTGCAGGTGGTGGTGCAGGCAGTGGTAGTGGTAGCCTCCAGGCCTTCACCTGCAGCCTCGGATGGCTGCCCACTGGGGCTGCTGCTGCTGGCAGTGGTGCTGCTGGCGACGGTGCAGGTGGCGGTGCTGGCCCCAGTGCAGGTGGTGGTGCTGGCTGCGGTGCAAGTGGTGGTGCTGGCAGTTGTGGTGGTAGCCTCCAGGCCTTCACCTGCAGCCTCGGACGGCTGCCCACTGGGGCTTCTGCTGCTGGCAGTGGTGCTGCTGGTGGCGGGGCAGGTGGCAGTGCTGGCCGCGGTGCAGGTGGCGGTGCTGGCTGTGGTGCAGGTGGTAGCCTCCAGGCCTTCACCTGTAGCCTTGGACGGCTGCCCACTGGGGCTGCTGGCAGTGGTGCTGCTGGCAGCGGGGCAGGTGGCGGTGCTGGCTGTAGGAAAGTACCATCTTGCCTGGCATGTTACCCCCATATTTCCCTGTATATATGTTGTTTTAGTGTATGTGTCACTGGGACCCTGCCAGCCAGGGCCCTAGTGCTCATAAGTGTGCCCTGTTTGTGTTCCCTGTGTGATGACTAACTGTCTCACTGAGGCTCTGCTAACCAGAACCTCAGTGGTTATGCTCTCTCTGCTTTCTAAATTGTCACTAACAGGCTAGTGACCAATTTCACCAATTTACATTGGCATACTGGAACACCCTTATAATTCCCTAGTATATGGTACTGAGGTACCCAGGGTATTGGGGTTCCAGGAGATCCCTATGGGCTGCAGCATTTCTTTTGCCACCCATAGGGAGCTCTGACAATTCTTACACAGGCCTGCCACTGCAGCCTGAGTGAAATAATGCCCACATTATTTCACAGCCATTTTACACTGCACTTAAGTAACTTATAAGTCACCTATATGTCTAACCCTCACCTAGTGAAGGTTGGGTGCCAAGTTACTTAGTGTGTGGGCACCCTGGCACTAGCCAAGGTGCCCCCACATCATTCAGGGCTAATTCCCCGGACTTTGTGAGTGCGGGGACACCATTACACGTGTGCACTAATCATAGGTCACTATCTATGTATAGCGTCACAATGGTAACTCCGAACATGGCCATGTATCATGTCTAAGATCATGGAATTGTCACCCCAATGCCATCCTGGCATTGGGGAGACAATTCCATGATCCCCAGAGTCTCTAGCACAGACCCGGGTACTGCCAAACTACCTTTCCCGGGGTTTCACTGCAGCTGCTGCTGTTGCCAACCCCTCAGACAGGTTTCTGCCCTCCTGGGGTCCAGCCAGGCTTGGCCCAGGAAGGCAGAACAAAGGACTCTCCCTTTGGAAAAAGGTGTCAGGGCTGGGGAGGAGTTGCCTCCCCCAGCCTCTGGAAATGCTTTGATGGGCACAGATGGTGCCCATCTCTGCATAAGCCAGTCTACACCAGTTCAGGAATCCCCCAGCCCTGCTCTGGCACGAAACTGGACAAAGGAAAGGGGAGTGACCACTCCTCTGACCTGCACCTCCCAGGGGAGGTGCCCAGAGCTCCTTCAGTGTGCTCCAGACCTCTGCCATCTTGGAAACAGAGGTGCTGCTGGCACACTGGACTGCTCTGAGTGGCCAGTGCCAGCAGGTGACGTCAGAGACTCCTCATGATAGGCTCTTACCTGTGTTGCTAGCCTATCCTCCTTCCTAGGTAGCCAAACCTCCTTTTCTGGCTATTTAGGGTCTCTGCTTTGGGGAATTCTTGAGATAACGAATGCAAGAGCTCATCAGAGTTCCTCTGCATCTCTCTCTTCACCTTCTGCCAAGGAATCGACCGCTGACTGCTCAGGACGCCTGCAAAACCGCAACAAAGTAGCAAAGATGACTACTGCAACCTTGTATCGCTGATCCTGCCGCCTTCTCGACTGTTTTCCTGGTGGTGCATGCTATGGGGGTAGTCTGCCTCCTCTCTGCACTAGAAGCTCCGAAGAAATCTCCTGTGGGTCGACGGAATCTTCCCCCTGCAACCGCAGGCAACAAAAGACTGCATCACCGGTCCTCTGGGTCCCCCCTCAGCATGCCGAGCGTGGTCCCTGGAACTCAGCAACTTTGTCCAAGTGACTCCCACAGTCCAGTGACTCTTCAGTCTAAGTTTGGTGGAGGTAAGTCCTTGCCTCCCCACGCTAGACTGCATTGCTGGGTACCGCATGATTTGCAGCTGCTCCGACTCCTGTGCACTCTTCCAGGATTTCCTTTGTGCACAGCCAAGCCTGCGTCCCCGACACTCTAACCTGCAGTGCACAACCTCCTGAGTTGTCCTCCGGTGTCGTGGGATGTCCTTTTGTGACTTCGGGTGAGCTCTGGTTCACACTTCTTTATAGTGCCTGTTCCAGCACTTCTGCAGGTGCTGCCTGCTTCTGAGAGGGCTCCCTGTCCTGCTGGGCACCCCCTCTGTCTCCTCACGCAAGTGGCAACATCCTGGTCCCTCCTGGACCACAGCAGCATCCAAAAACCCTAACCGCGACCCTTGCAACTAGCAAGGCTTGTTTGCAGTCTTTCAGCGTGGGAACACCTCTGCAAGCTTCTTCGCGACGTGGGACATTCATCCTCCAAAGGGAAAGTTCCTAGTCCTCTTCGTTCTTGCAGAATCCACAGCTTCTACCATCCAGTGGCAGCTTCTTTGCACCCTCAGCTGGCATTTCCTGGGCATCTGCCCAATCTCGACTTTGTCGCGACTCTTGGACTTGGTCCCCTTGTTCCACAGGTACTCTCGTCCAGAAATCCACTTTAGTTGCATTGCTGGTGTTGGTCTTCCTTGCAGAATTCCCCTATCACGACTTCTGTGCTCTCTGGGGAATATAGGTGCACTTTACACCTACTTTTCAGGGTCTTGGGATGGGCTATTTTTCTAACCCTCACTGTTTTCTTATAGTCCCACCGACCCTCTACGAGCTCACATAGGTTTGGGGTCCATACGTTATTTGCATTCCACTTTTGGAGTATATGGTTTGTGTTGCCCCTATGCCTATGTGCTCTTATTGCAATACATTGTAATTTTACACTGCTTGCATTACTTCCTTTTGCTATTACTGCATATTTTTGGTATTGTGTACATATATCTTGTGTATATTTGGCATCCTCATACTGAGGGTACTCACTGAGATACTTTTGGCATATTGTCATAAAAATAAAGTACCTTTATTTTTAGTATATCTGTGTATTGTGTTGTCTTATGATATTGTGCATATGACAACAGTAGTATAGTAGGAACTTTGCATGTCTCCTAGTTCAGCCTAAGCTGCTCTGCGATAGCTACCTTCTATCAGCCTAAGCTGATAGAAACACCTCTTATACACTAATAAGGGATAACTGGACCTGGTACAGAGTGTAAGTACCCCTTGTTACCCACTACAAGCCAGGCCAGCCTCCTACATTGGTTGTGCAGTGGTGGGATAAGTACTTGTAACTGCTTACCACTTTGTCATATTGTACTTTTCATAAGAGAAAAATATACAAAACAAGTTCAGTGTATGTACACCTAACCCAAAAGTTTTGCTTTTCTCCTCTTACTCTATTTGCTAAGTGCTGAAAAGTACCTCTAAACTTTCAAAAAGTTTCTAAAAAGTTGAAAACGTTTTTTTCTGTGTCCTTAAAAAGTCCTGAAACGTTTTCTTTCTTTTTTCTGTCCCTAAACCCTTTTCTATCATGTCTGGCACAGGTCCTACTCTTGATCTGGTCAGCACAGCATATGACCACCTTAGCTAGAAAGGTTTGAGGAGTCTGTGCATTGATAGAGGTTTAGGGGTAGGGAAGAATCCCTCTAGAGAATTGTTAAATAACATACTCATTGAAAATGATAAGGCCTTAGCTGGCACATCAGTTGAGAAGTTAGGAGATTGTTCACACTCTGACTCTGGGGCACCCCTAGGGAGAGTGTTAGATGGTATCCTTCGCAACCTGCCCCTTAGCAGTCCACCTAGCATAACTGGTACTAATGTGAGCTCTCATCACAGTAGGGATGTCATTCCTGCAGGCCAGGTTGTTAGAGTGCCAACTGTTAGGGACAATTCACCCTCTGTTCATTCACATCATTCTTCTGTGTCAAAGCATGCCCAACCCACCCACCCTGATGACAGAATGTTAGAAAGGGAGCTCAATAGATTGAGAGTGGAAGAGACCAGGCTGAAGCTTAAACAGCAACAGCTGACTCTAGACAGGGAATCTTTAGACTTAGAAAATGAAAGACAGAGGTTGGGGTTTGGACCCCATGGAGGCAGCAGCAGTATTACAGATAGTAATCCTGTGAAAGAGCATAATTCTAGGAATCTGCATAAGATAGTTCCCCCTTACAAGGAGGGGGATGACATTAACAAGTGGTTTGCTGCACTTGAGAGGGCCTGTGTTGTACAGGGGGCCCTCAAAGGCAGTGGGCTGCTATCCTATGGCTATCTTTCAGTGGAAAGGGTAGGGATAGGCTCCTTACTGTGAAGGAAAGTGATGCCAATAATTTTACAGTTTTGAAGAATGCACTCTTGGATTGATTTGCCTTAACCACTGAACAATACAGGATTAAGTTCAGAGAAACCAGAAAAGAGTCCTCACAAGACTGGGTAGACTTTGTTGACTATTCAGTGAAGGCCTTGGAGGGGTGGTTACATGGCAGTAAAGTTTCTGACTATGAAATCCTGTACAATCTAATCTTGAGAGAGCATATTCTGAATAACTGTGTGTCTGATTTGTTACACCAATATCTAGTGGACTCAGATCTGACCTCTCCCCAAGAATTGGGAAAGAAGGCAGACAAATGGGTCAGAACAAGAGTGAACAGAAAAGTTCATACAGGGGGTGACAAGGATGGCAAGAAGGATGGTAAGTCTTTAGACAAGGGTGGGGACAAATCTAAAAATGAGTCTTCATCAGGCCCACAAAAACACTCTGGTGGGGGTGGTGGGCCCAAATCCTCTTCTAATCAAGTAAAGAAACCATGGTGATATTTATGTAAAGTAAAAGGCCATTGGACAACTGATGCCAGTTGTCCAAAGAAAAGCACCAAGCCTCCCACTACCACATCCCCTACTGCTACACCTAGAGCCCCTAGTAATAGCAGTGGTGGTGGGGGCAAACCTACTAATAGCCAATCCAAGGGAGTACCTGGGCTCACTTTTGGTAATTTAGTTGGGGTTGGTCTTGTTAGGGAGACCACAGAGGCTGTGTTAGTCTCTGAAGGTGCCATTGATTTGGCCACCTTGGTTGCTTGTCCCCTTAATATGGATAAGTACAACCAACTTCCCCTAATAAATGGTGTTGAGGTTCAGGCCTACAGGGACACAGGTGCCAGTGTTTCCATGGTAATAGAGAAACTGGTACACCCTGAACAACACCTACTTGGTCACCAGTACCAAGTGACTGATGCTCATAACAACACTCTTAGCTACCCCATGGCTGTTGTAAATCTCAACTGGGGGGGGCGGTTACTGGTCCAAAGAAAGTTGTGGTTGCCTCAGATTTAACTGTAGACTGTCTACTAGGGAACGATTTAGAGACATCAGCTTGGGCAGAAGTGGAGTTCGAGGCTCATGCAGCAATGCTGGGCATTCCTGGGCATATTTTTGCTTTAACCAGGGCTCAGGCCAAAATGCAAAAAGGACAGGGTGACTTGGATCCTGGAACAATGGACCAAGTGCTCCCGAAAGCTAGGTTTAGTAAGGGTAAATCCCTACCCACTATCCCTCCCTCTACAGATGATTCTACTTCTGAGGAAGAAGAATGTCCCCTCTGTGCAGAACCTTCACCAGAGGAGCTGGAAGCAGACACTGCTGAGCTGTTGGGTGGAGGGGGGCCTGCCAGGGAGGAGCTGAGTGTGGCACAGCAAACCTGTCCCACATTAGAGGGTCTAAGACAGCAAGCTGTCAAACAGCAAAATGGGGATGTCAGTGACTCACATACAGTTTACTGGGAGGACAACCTCTTGTATACAGAGGCAAGGGACCCTAAACCTGGAGCAGCCAGGAGATTGGTCATTCCCCTGCAATACAGAGAGTTCCTCCTAACTCTAGCCCACGACATTCCCTTGGCTGGACATTTAGGGCAAATTAAAACATGTGAAAGGCTTGTCCCCCTGTTTCATTGGCCTAGAATGTCAGAGGACACAAAAGACTTTTGTAAGTCCTGTGTCACCTGTCAAGCCAGTGGCAAAACTGGTGGCACCCCAAAGGCTACCCTTATTCCACTGCCTGTGGTTGGGGTTCCCTTTGAAAGGGGAGGGGTTGACATAGTTGGCCCCCTTGACCCTCCTACTGCTTCAGGCAATAGGTTTATCTTGGTGGTAGTGGACCATGCCACAAGATATCCTGAAGCTATTCCTCTTAGGACCACTACAGCACCTGCAGTGGCAAAGGCCCTTCTGGGAATCTTTTCCAGGGTGGGTTTCCCAAAAGAGGTGGTATCAGACAGGGGTAGCAGCTTTATGTCTGCATACTTGAAGGCCATGTGGAAGGAATGTGGTGTAACATACACATTCACCACACCTTCTCATCCACAAACAAATGGACTGGTAGAGAGGTTTAATAAAACTCTCAAAGGAATGATAATGGGACTCCCTGAAAAACTCAGGAGGAGATGGGATGTCCTGTTACCTTGCCTCCTTTTTGCTTACAGGGAGGTGCCCCAGAAAGGAGTGGGCTTCAGCCCCTTTGAACTCCTATTTGGACACCCTGTAAGAGGTCCTCTAACACTTGTGAAGGAGGGTTGGGAACAACCTTTAAAAGCTCCTAAGCAAGACATAGTGGACTATGTACTCGGCCTAAGATCCAGAATGGCTGAGTACATGAAAAAGGCCAGTAAAAACCTTCAGGCCAGCCAAGAGCTCCAAAAGCAATGGCATGACCAGAAGGCTGTTCTGATTCAGTACCAACCAGGACAGAAGGTGTGGGTCTTGGAGCCTGTGGCCCCAAGAGCACTCCAAGACAAATGGAGTGGACCCCACATCATTGTTGAAAAGAAGGGAGAAGTCACCTACTTAGTTGACTTGGGCACTGCCAAGAGCCCCCTTAGAGTGCTCCATGTCAATCGCCTAAAACCCTACTATGACAGGGCTGATCTCACCCTGCTCATGGCAACAGATGAAGGACATGAAGAAGAGAGTGACCCTCTCCCTGATCTTTTCTCTTCCACAGAACACGATGCTCTAGTGGAAGGTGTAGTTTTAGCAGACTGTCTTACTGCTGAGCAGAAAAACCACTGCATAAATCTCCTGGGTCAGTTTTCTGAACTCTTTTCTACTGTGCCAGGCACCACTTCTTGGTGTGAGCACACTATAGATACTGGAGACAGCATGCCTGTCAAAAGTAAGATCTATAGGCAGCCTGACCATGTCAGGGACTGCATAAAACAAGAGGTTCTGAAAATGCTTGAACTGGGAGTGGTTGAGCACTCTGAAAGCCCATGGGCCTCTCCTGTGGTGCTTGTACCAAAGCCTCACTCTAAAGATGGGAAAAGAGAAATGAGGTTTTGTGTAGATTACAGAGGTCTCAACCAGGTAACAAAAACTGATGCTCACCCTATACCCAGGGCAGATGAGCTCATAGATACACTGGCATCTACCAAGTATCTAAGCACCTTTGATTTGACTGCAGGGTATTGGCATATCAAGTTATCAAAGGATCCTAAAGCAAAAACTGCATTTTCGACTATTGGAGGGCACTACCAATTCACAGTAATGCCCTTTGGTTTGAAAAATGCACCTGCCACTTTTCAGAGGTTGGTGAATACAGTCCTGCAAGGGTTGGAGGCTTTTAGTGCAGCATATCTAGATCATATAGCTGTCTTTAGCTCCACCTGGGATGATCACCTGGTCCACCTGTGGAAAGTTTTGGAGGCCCTGCAAAAGGCAGGCCTCACGATCAAGGCTTCAAAGTGCCAGATAGGGCAGGGGAAATTGGTTTATCTGGGACACCTGGTAGGTGGAGACCAGATTGCACCACTTCAGGGGAAAATCCAAACTATTATAGATTGAGTTCCCCCTACAACTCAGACCCAGGTGAGAGCCTTCTTAGGCCTCACTGGGTATTACAGGAGGTTCATAAAGAACTATGGCTCCATTGCAGCCCCTCTTAATGACCTCACTTCTAAGAAAATGCCTAAAAAGGTATTATGGACAGCTAGCTGTCAGAAAGCTTTTGAGGAGCTGAAACAGGCCATGTGCACTGCACCTGTCCTAAAAAGCCCATGTTACTCCAAGAAATTCATTGTTCAAACTGATGCACCTGAATTAGGGGTAGGGGCCGTCTTATCACAACTCAATTCTGAGGGCCAGGATCAACCTGTTGCTTTTATCAGCAGGAGGTTGACTCCTAGAGAAAAGTGTTGGTCTGCCATAGTGAGGGAGGCCTTTGCTGTGGTCTGGGCACTGAAGAAGGTGAGGCCATACCTGTTTGGCACTCACTTCATTGTTCAGACAGACCACAAACCTCTACTTTGGCTAAAACAAATGAAAGGTGAAAACCCTAACTTGTTGAGGTGGTCCATATATCTACAGGGAATGGACTATACAGTGGAACATAGACCTGGGAATACCCACTCCAATGCAGATGGACTCTCCAGATATTTCCACTTAGAAAATGAAGACTCATCAGGTCATGGCTAGTCTTATTGTCCTTCGTTTGGGGGGGGGGGGGGTTGTGTAGGAAAGTACCATCTTGCCTGGCATGTTACCCCCATATTTCACTGTATATATGTTGTTTTAGTGTATGTATCACTGGGACACTGCCAGCCAGGGCCCCAGTGCTCATAAGTGTGCCCTGTATGTGTTCCCTCTGTGATGACTAACTGTCTCACTGAGGCTCTGCTAACCAGAACCTCAGTGGTTATGCTCTCTCTGCTTTCTAAATTGTCACTAACAGGCTAGTGACCAATTTCACCAATTCACATTGGCATACTGCAACACCCTTACAATTCCCTAGTATATGGTACTGAGTTACCCAGGGTATTGGGGTTCCAGGAGATCCCTATGGGCTGCAGCATTTCTTTTGCCACCCATAGGGAGCACTGACAATTCTTAAACAGGCCTGCCACTGCAGCCTGAGTGAAATAATGCCCACATTATTTCACAGCCATTTTACACTGCACTTATAAGTCACCTATATGTCTAACCCTCACCTAGTGAAGGTTGGGTGCCAAGTTACTTAGTGTGTGGGCACCCTGGCCTTAGCCAAGGTGCCCCCACATCGTTCAGGGCAAATTCCCCGGACTTTGTGAGTACGGGGACACCATTACACGCGTGCACTATACATAGGTCACTACCTATGTATAGAGTCACAATGGTAACTCCGAACATGGCCATGTAACATGTCTAAGATCATGGAATTGTCACCCCAATGCCATTCTGGCATTGGGGAGACAATTAAATGATCCCCCGGGTCTCTAGCACAGACCCGGGTACTGCCAAATTACCTTTCCCGGGGTTTCACTGCAGCTGCTGCTGGTGCCAACCCCTCTGACAGGTTTCTGCCCTCCTGGGGTCCAGCCAGGCTTGGCCCAGGAAGGCAGAACAAAGGACTTCCTCAGAGAGAGGGTGTTACACCCTCTCCCTTTGGAAAAAGGTGTCAAAAGGTCTCTGCATAAGCCAGTCTACACCGGTTCAGTGATCCCCCAGCCCTGCTCTGGCGTGAAACTGGACAAAGGAAAGGGGAGTAACTACTCCCCTGACCTGCACCTACCTGGGGAGGTGCCCAGAGCTCCTCCAGTGTGCTCCAGACCCCTGCCATCTTGGAAAACAGAGGTGCTGCTGGCACACTGGACTGCTCTGAGTGGCCAGTGCCAGCAGGTGACGTCAGTGACTCCTCCTGATAGGCTCTTACCTGTGTTGCTAGCCTATCCTCCTTCCTAGGTAGCCAAACCTCCTTTTCTGGCTATTTATGGTCTCTGCTTTGGGGAATTCTTCAGATACCGAATGCAAGAGCTCACCAGAGTTCCTCTGCATCTCTCTCTTCACCTTCTGCCAAAGGATCAACCACTTACTGCTCAGGACGCCTGCAAACCGCAACAAAGTAACAAAGACGATTACTGCAACCTTGTATCGCTTCATCCTGCCGGCTTTCTCGCCTGTTTCATGGTGGTGCATGCTCTGGGGGTAGCCTGCCTCCTTCTTGCACCAGGAGCTCTGAAGAAACCTCCTGTGGGTCAACGGAATCTTCCCCCTGCAACCGCAGGCAACAAAAGACTGCATCACCGGTCCACTGGGTCCCCTCTCAGCATGACGAGCTTGGTCCCTGGAACTCAGCAACTCTGTCCAAGTGACTCCCACAGTCCAGTGACTCTTCAGTCCAAGTTTGGTGGGGGTAAGTTCTTGCCTCCCTACGCTAGACTGCATTGCTGGGTACCGCGTGATTTGCAGCTGCTCCGGCTCCTGTGCACTCTTCCAGGATTTCCTTTGTGCACAGCCAAGCCTGCGTCCCCGACACTCTAACCTGCAGTGCACAACCTCCCGAGTTGTCCTCCGGCGTCGAGGGATCTCCTTTTGTGACTTCGGGTGAGCTCCGGTTCACTCTTCTTCATAGTGCCTGTTCCGGCACTTCTGCGGGTGCTGCCTGCTTCTGAGAGGGCTCCCTGTCTTGCTGGACACCCCCTCTGTCTCCTCACGCAAGTGGCGACATCCTGGTCCCTCCTGGGCCACAGCAGCATCCAAAAATCCTAACCGCAACCCTTGCAGCTAGCAAGGCTTGTTTGCGGTCTTTCTGCGTGGGAATACCTCTGCAAGCTTCTTCACGACGTGGGACATTCATCCTCCAAAGGGGAAGTTCCTAGTCCTCTTCGTTCTTGCAGAATCCACAGCTTCTACCATCCAGTGGCAGCTTCTTTGCACCCTCAGCTGGCATTTCCTGGGCATCTGCCCAATCTCAACTTTGTCGCGACTCTTGGACTTGGTCCCCTTGTTCCACAGGTACTCTCGTCCAGAAATCCACTTTAGTTGCATTGCTGGTGTTGGTCTTCCTTGCAGAATTCCCGTATCACGACTTCTGTGCTCTCTGGGGAATATAGGTGCACTTTACACCTACTTTTCAGGGTCTTGGGGTGGGCTATTTTTCTAACCCTCATTGTTTTCTTACAGTTCCAGCGACCCTCTACGAGCTCACATAGGTTTGGGGTCCATACGTTATTTGCATTCCACTTTTGTAGTATATGGTTTGTATTGCCCCAATGCCTATGTGCTCTTATTGCAATACATTGTAATTTTACACTGCTTGCATTACTTCCTTTTGCTATTACTGCATATTTTTGGTATTGTGTACATATATCTTGTATATCTTGTATATACTGTGTATACTGAGGGTACTCACTGAGATACTTTTGGCATATTGGGGGTCATTACAAGCTTGGCGGGCGGCGGCTGCACTCCCGCGGACCCCATTACAACATCCCCGCTGGGCCGGCGGCCGCAAACCTAGTTTACGCCCGCCGGCCCAGCGGGGATGCGGCCGCAACATAGGAGCCGGCTCCTAATGGAGCCGGCGGTGTTGCGGCCGTGCGACGGGTGCAGTAGCACCCGTCGCGCTTTTCACTGTCTGCCATGCAGACAGTGAAAAGCTGCATGGGGCCCTGTTAGGGGGCCCCTGCACTGCCCATGCCAGTGGCATGGGCAGTGCAGGGGCCCCCAGGGGCCCCAGGACTCCCCTTACTGCCAGCCTCTTCCTGGCGGTGCAAACCGCCAGAAACAGGCCGGCGGTAGGGGAGTCATAATCCCCAGGGCAGCGCTGCTTGCAGCGCTGCCCTGGCGGATTATCACCGCCAGGACTAAAACGGCGGGAAACCGCCGGCCCCAGCAGTGCGACCGCGGCATTACCGCCGCGGTCGTATTACGGGTCTCCGTACCGCCAGCCTGTTGGCGGTACGGACGCCACATTACACCTGGCGGTCAGAGACCGCCAGGGTCGTAATGACCCCCATTGTCATAAAAATAAAGTACCTTTATTTTTAGTATATCTGTGTATTGTGTTTTCTTATGATATTGTGCATATGACACCAGTAGTATAGTAGGAACTTTGCATGTCTCCTAGTTCAGCCTAAGCTGCTCTGCTATAGCTACCTTCTATCAGCCTAAGCTGCTAGAAACACCTCTTCTACACTAATAAGGGATAACAGGACCTGGCACAGAGTGTAAGTACCCCTTGGTACCCACTACAAGCCAGGCCAGCCACCTACACTGGCCACGGTGCAGGTGGCGGGATTTGCCGCGGTGCAGGTGGCAGTGCTGGCAGTTGTGGTGGTAGCCTCCAGGCCTTCATCTGCAGCCTCGGATGGCTGAAGTACCATGGCTGGTGTTCTGTGCCCCTTCCTGCCCTTGGCCGATGGTGGTGCCTCCTTGCTTCTGCCATCTGGAGTCTGTGACTTCCCTTGCTGGATGGTTCTGCCTCCTTCCCCTTGCTGGCTGCTGTCCCTCTGTTGCTCTTGCCAGGTGGCAGACCCTTCTTGGCCTTGGCAGGTGTTGCTGGCACTCTGGCTGGGCTGACGGGTGCCTCCTTGGAGCCTCTCATAGGTGCAGAAACCACAGTGGCCGTGGACTAGGTGGCTGATGTGCTGGGCTGTGTTCTGGCCACCCTGGCCTGAGGTGAAGGATGGGGAGGGAGGGGTAGGGAATAGGTCAATGTTGGCGACAAAGAGTTTCTTGGGGACACTGCGGCAGGAAGAGGGTGAAGGTTTGGGAGTGGAGGAAGAGGTAGTGGTTGTAGGAGGTGTCAGTCTGCTGGGTTTGGGTGCAGGTGCATGGGCTGGATGCTGTTGTGAGGTGGATGGCTGTTGGGTGTCTGAGTGCTTGCTGTTGTGTACTTTAGGAGGAGGGGGGTCACAGACACAGTGGTAGAAGACATAGGGGATGGGTGCATGGATGTGGGGTGGTGACTGCCAGTGAGGGGCGTGTAGTGATAGGCATGCTGGTGATGCAGGTAGTGGATGAGTAAGTAGTGCATGCAGGTGTGAGTGGAGAT
This sequence comes from Pleurodeles waltl, assembly GCF_031143425.1. Taxonomy (NCBI): domain Eukaryota; kingdom Metazoa; phylum Chordata; class Amphibia; order Caudata; family Salamandridae; genus Pleurodeles; species Pleurodeles waltl. The sequence continues at coordinate 777,450,887 of NC_090445.1, forward strand.
GTTACTGGGAGGGGGTGGATGATGAGGAGGAGAGGGACACAGTGGAGGCAGTGGATGTTGTTGTGTCTGCATGTGGATGGTGCTTGTGTGAGTGCCTGTGGGATGAAGTGTGGTGCTTGTGTTTGCCTGAACCACTTCTGTGTGTTGATTTGGATGATTGCTGGTCTGAAGGTGTGCTTGGGATAGGCCGGGGTTGAGGGGATTGGGACTGGGTAGAGGAAGTTGGAGGGGGGAGGCTAGACACAGGGACAATGGCTGCCCTCAGTGCGGAGGGCAGAGCCTAGAATGTTCTCTGTTGGGCCGCCACGCCAGAGTGAATGCCCTCCTGGTATGCATTTGTTTGTTGCAAGTGCCCTGCTACACCATGGATGGCATTCAGTATGGTTTACTGCCCAATAGAGAGGGATCTCAGGAGGTCAATAGCCTCATTGAGGGCAGCAGGGCTGACTGGGGCAGGGCCTGAGGTGCCTGGGGCAAAGGAGATGCCCACCCTCCTGGGGGTGAGCGGGCACAGAAACACGCTGAGGGGCTGCTGGGAGGGCAGTGCTGGTACGGGGGATGGCGGCTGTACCTGTTGTTGGGATGGGCACAGAGGTGTCGGCCACCGCTAGGGAGCTTCTATCGGAGGGGGAGTCACTGTCTGTAGTGTCCCCTCCTCTCTCCGTCGTGGTGCTTCCCTTGCACTACGTCCCACTGTTGCCCTCACCGTTGGTGGATTCGGCCTCCAGGCCAGTGTGGGATGCAGCTCCCTCTGTCGCCGGTGCCTCTGCTCCTCCACCAGATGATTCTATTGCACACAAGGACAGGGTGGTGGGGAGAGACAGAGGATACACTTGGTCAATGCCAGCAACGACACTACAGTTGGCGTACACAACACACAGGGAACAGCCCTATGCACTAGGGCTGTTCACTACCAGTTACAATGTTAGTCACCAGTCCATGGGGTACAATGCCTAACGCCATTAGCTGCACACCTGAAACCCACAGGACCCTGCTCAGTAGTAGATGCCCACTAACACTATTGGGGTTGGAGTGCATCTGATCTTGCCCATCATTGAACATACCCTGCCATGTTCGCCCTGGCCTAGGTGCACCCACAGCACACATCCCCCACCCAAGAAAAAAGTCTTAACGCACGCAAAGTCATGATTCTGAATCTGCACTCACCCCCTTGTGGCTGTTGTGATGCCTTCAAGCACCCATTCATCTCCGGATAGGCCACCGCCTGGATGCGGAACATCAGGGGAGTCAGGGTACGACGGGCACCCCTTCCTCATTGGGAGGTCAGCCCCAGCTAGGCCTCTGCCGTCTTCATTGCCCAGCAGCGCAGTTCCTCCCACCGTTTGTGGCAGTGGGTGCTCCACCTGTCAAAGACGCCAAGGGTCCGCACCTCTTTGACAATGGCATGCCAAATACCCTTTTTCTGATGGGCGCTGACCTGCAGAAAATGGATTAGTCATAGCTTCCAGACTGTCATACTCATGGCCCACCATAACCCTTCCATTCCCTTACGCACATACACTCCCCACCATACATGCAGCACTCTGCCCAGGACCCCTCAGACACCCCCTAAACGGGGCTTACACACACAGCAATCCATGCATTCATGGCCCATTCATCATACTCACAGTGTACTCACCTGTTTGTCTGGATGACCATAGAATAAAGTGTACTGGGGTAGGACCTCACTTCCACTCGTCTCTCCAACTCCTCCGAAGTGAAGGCGGGGGCCCTTTCCCCAGACACTCGAGCCAATGTCATTTCCAGACACAGGTCACAGCAGCACTTCCAGTGTAGGTAATCTCCTCTTGAAGGTCAGGTAGCAAGTGAGTGTACAGATAGAAAATGGCGGTCACGTCCACGGTGGTGCGTACCGTCACCGCCGGCGTAAATCGTCATTGGCTCCTGGAACCCATAGGGCCCAATGATAACCAATGTGATGTTGCGCGACGGTCAACGACCACCGAACACAACTGCGCACAACGCCAGCGGAATTGAACAAGTGTTCAGAAATAGGAAAAGCTTTAACTCTCTGAATGGGTAGGTTGTGTGTTTGGCAGACCGGAACATATCCCATGTCAATGCCAAGTATCCTGGCTCTGTGCATGATGCCTTTATCTTGAGGAACAGTAGTATTCCATATGTGATGTCTCAACTCCAGAGCCACAGGCTGTGGCTAACAGGTGAGCCCATGATCCCTACACAGTTCATGTAGGTATATGGGTGTGGGCTTGAACCTAAGTGTGAGTGTGGCTAACAGGTATCCCTCAAATATTTGCAGGTGACTCTGGTTATCCCAACCTCTCATGGTTACTGACCCCAGTGAGGAATGCCAGGACAAGGGCAGAGGAACGTTACAATGAGGCACATGAGCAAACAAGGAGAATCATTGAGCGAACCTTTGGCCTCTTGAAGGCCAGATTCCGGTGCCTCCATCTGACAGGTGGATCCCTGTACTACTCACCCAAGAAGATGTGCCAGATCATCGTTGCATGTTGCACAACTTGGCCTTGAGACGTCAGATGCCTTTTCTGCAGGAGGATGAGCCTGTGGATGGTCGTGTGGCATCAGTGGAGCCTGTGGACAGTGATGAAGAGGAGGCAGAGGAAGAAGATGTGAACAACAGAAGTACACTCATTCAACAGTACTTCCCATTGACACAGAGTTAAGACAGTGTAACTTCACCTTCTATTGCAGTTTAGTGTTTGACATTGAAAATGGCAGCCTGATTTCCCTATTTCTAAGGCCACTTACTGTACCCTTTGGCATCTCTATTTTCAGATCTCTGTGCCCCACCCTGGCTACTGGTGTGTTTACTGCTGCACACTACAGGTCATACCTATGTAAATATTACAGTATATTTGAATTGCAATGTTTTACAGTTTGTGAAACTAATACATTTGTCATAGAATTCAGAGGTTCCATACTAGAGTTTGTTCAAAAGGTGTATATTTATCTACTAATATTTTTAGGGGGTATTGCAGTGGGCTGGGTTGCTGATGGAGGAAAGTCCAGGGTAGAGTCCATTCTATTTGTATCATAGGTGCATTGTCCAAGGGGGTGTAGAAGTGGAGCAATGGCAGTTCAAGGTAGACAGGGTGACAGTGTGGGACAGAAGGGTTACAATCAGGAGAGTCTAATTTCCTGGTGTGGGTCTTGGCAATGTTCTCTGGCTTCTGCCTGGATCGCAGGGACTGTTTGCGGGGTGGTTCTCCTTCTGAAGGGGGTGGGGTGCTGGTGGCCTGTTGGTCCTGTGGTGGGGCCTCCTGTCCATCAGCTCCGGCGGAGATGGAGGGCTGTTCTTCGGTTTGGCTAGTGTCAGGGGCACGTTGGTGTGCCACTGCCTCCCTCATGGTGTTGGCCATGTCTGCCAGCTCCCCTGCAAGGGTGGCGAGGGTGGTGTGGATGTCCCTCAGGTCCTCCCTGATCCCCAGGTACTGTCCCTCCTACAACCGCTGGGTCTCCTGCAACTTGTACAGTATCTGGCCCATGGTCTGCTGGGAATGGTTGTATGCTCCCAGGATCTTGTTGAGTGCCTCATCGAAAGTCGTTTCCTGGGCCTGACCTCCCCCTGTCGCACAGCAGTCCTCCCAGGTTCCCTGTTGTCCTGTGCCTCTGTACCCTGAACGGTGTGCCCACTGCCACTGACCCCAGGTCCCTGATTGTCTTTGGTATGGGAGATGCCGTAGGGTCCCTGTAGTGGTGGACACACTGCTGATTGATGTATCCTGGGGACAGAGGGATGGGCCTGCTGGGTGGGTGTTGTGGTGGTGTTTCCTGAGGGGGAGGCTCTGTGGTGGGTTGGGACTGTGGCTCGGTCACAGACTGTCCAGAGGTCCCTGATGGGCCTTGTTGGTCATTGTGAGTGCAGAGCTGCTGTCATCACTGTTGGCCTCTTTGGGGGGGGACTGGTGACTTTGAGTGGGGGTCCTTTAGGGATGTAAATGCAGTGTTATTGTATCTGCGTGTGCCATCTTGTGCATGGATATGCTTCCCTCTATGGTTGGTATTAGCAAGGCAGCTTTAGCTTCTGTGAGTGGTGCTTGGTTTGGCTAAGTGATTGTCACTAGTGTGCATGCTGTGGTGATGGGTGTCCATGCAGGTCTGTGATGGGGTTCTTTACATTGGTGTTGCATGCAGGACTTGATATTGGGATGGGTGGGTTGTGATGGTGAGATGTGTGCGAGGTGGTGGGGTGATGGGGTGAGGGCAGGGGTTGTTGTTTGTGAAGGCATGCAGGTAGGGTGGGGGATAAAGTAGTAAAGATTTGACTTGCCAGAGTCCAGTCCTCCTGCTACTCCTGCGAGGCCCTCAGGATGCATGATCACCAAGACTTGCTCGTCCCATGTTGTTAGTTGTGGGGGAGGAGGTGGGGGTCCACCACCAGACCTCTGTACAGCTACCTGGTGTCTTGCTACCAAGGAACGCACCTTCCCCCGTAGGTCGTTCCACCTCTTCCTGATGTCATCCCTTGTTCTTGGGTGCTGTCCCAGGGCATTGACCCTGTCCACGACTCTCCGCCATAGATCTATCTTCCTAGCAATGGAAGTCTGCTGCACCTGTGATCCGAATAGCTGTGGCTCTACCCGGATGATTTTCTCCACCATGACCCTTAGCTCCTCCTCTGAGAACCTGGGGTGTCTTTGTGGTGCCATGGGTGTAGTGTGAGTGGTATGTGTGAGGGTGTGTGCGGTGATGTGTTGGGGTGTGTGCTATGAGGTGCGTGGATGGTGTATGGGTGATGGTGTTATGTGGCTCAGATTCAGTGGGTGCTCCTGGCTTATCTCTCTCTCACTTGCCAAAATGTTTGGGTCGTAAAGGGTTGTGGGTATTGTGGGTGTGTGTTTTATATTGGTGTGGGTGTGTAGGTGTGGTGTGTGTATGTGTGTCAAGTGTGTGTAGTTTGAATTGTCCAATGTGGTGTAGTTTTGTTAGTGTGTGTGTATTTTGAGCGTGGCGGTCCGTACCACCAGTGGTTTACTGTGGTTGAATGTCCACCGCGGTGATTCGTGGGTCATGATGCTCTGGGTGTATTTCTGTTGGCGTAACGGTGTGGGGTTTGCTACCACCAGTTTATCACTGACCTTTGGAATGGCGGACCTGTGTGGGTGTCAGTATAGTGACAGATTTCTCTGTGTGGGTCATAATACCCATATTGGTAAACCACCGTGGTCATTGTATGTTGGCGGCAGTCAGGATGGCTGTAAGCGGCACTTACCACCAATGTCGCAATGATGTCCAAAGTGTCTTAAGTCTTTTTAAAGCAAACAAAGGCCCTCATTACAACATTGGCGGTTTTGACCGCCTACCGCCACAGCGACGGCTGCCAACATACTGCCGCTGTGGCTACCAGCCAGCAACGCGTATTATGAGCACCGACGGTATTCCGCCAGAAATCTGGTGGAACACCACCGCCGGCCATGGCGGCGGACGGCGGTAAGGCAGCGCTGCTGACCGCACCACTGCCACGCCAGCAAGACACCACGGACCGTATCATGAACGGACCATCTCCAGCCGGAGGACCCCCTGCAAGTAGGTAAGTTGGATTCTCCGACAAGAGAGGGAGTTGGGGGGTTTCGTGTGCATGTGGGGGTGTGTGTATGTTTTGGGATGTGTGCATGCGGGTGTGAGTCACGTTGGATGCATGCATGAATGAATGATTGTGAGTGTTGTGTGTTGTGGATGCATGTGTGTCACAAGCTATTTTGGTGTGTGTTGTGGTGTGCGGGTATGTATGTGTGCATGTGTGGGTGGAGGTGGGTATGCATGTGTGCATGTGTGTATATGGTTGTGCATGTGGGTGTGGATATGTGCGGGGGCAGGAGCGGGTGGGGGATTGTGGGGAGGGGGTGGGGGGCAAGGGATTCCCTGGCACTGATAGTGCCTACAGCCATGGTTTTCTTGGCAGTGCAAAAACCACAGAAACCATGGTGGTAGGCCACAGAAACCATGGTGGTAGGCCAGGTCGTAATCCCGAGGGTGTGAATGTGACGGCCGTCGGGCTGGAGACCGAAGTCTTCAGCCCAGCGGCCGTTACCACCCTGGGGGTCAGTGTGTTAAAGTGGCTGTGTTGGATGGCGGTAACCGCCAGGGTCCAAATCCCATTTTTTTTACCGCCGACCTGTTGGTTGTATTACCGCCGCTTTAACACCGACCGCCAGGGTTGTAATGAGGGCCAAAGTTTCTTTCAAGCACAAATCACCTGGTTCACGTGAAAAATCTCTGCAAAGGGCCGCAGAGGAGGAGAAGCATGGAAACAAAGGGGTGTGCGTTAATTTCTCGGGCTGCACACAGCGATGCGTCGTTTAGTTTCCTCGCAGGGACGGCTGTTCATCGATTTCCGCTGCTCGGTCATGGATCCTTTTCAGGTTGCGGGGTTTTCAGATGCCCCGGGGTCTGTGCTGGAATCGTGGCCTTGTGGAGCGAAGTCACACGCGCTGTGTCATTCCAGTGGGTCTTGTGTCGAAATTTCTCCTGCACAGCAGGCGTTGCGTCAATTTCCCCTCTGGAAGTTGGGCTACGTCATCCCAGGTCGGCTGTGTGTCGATCCAGTGGACTGTGCGTCGAAGTTCCGGTCGCAATGCAGGTGCCGCGTCGATCTTCTCCTTGCGAAGTCATGCTGCGTCGTTCCAGTTTGGCGTGCGGTGAATTTCTCACTGCGGGGCAGGCTGTGCATCGGTTTTAGCAAGCTGTGCGTCGAATTATCGCTGCACAAGGAGTCCAGTTGCTTGGAAATGCTTGATACATGTGCTTTGGAAATCGCAAATAGGAATTCCCTATTTGTGATTTCCTATTTAGAGAATCACAATTTGCGATTCCCTTAAAGCTTAAAGGAGTCTCAATTTCAGGGAATCGCTATTTTAGCGATTCCTTGAAATTGTGCTGCAAATGGCTTTCAGAAATCTTGAAATGCATTTTTGCAGTCACAAATGGCAAAATGTTGCGATTCGCACTGTTTGTGAATGCAAAAATGTTTGATACATCTGGCCCTACATTCTGTCTTTAGCATTAGGTAGGGACCTCTAGAACTCACTTACTATGATTGGATTGTTTCTTATTTTTCATTGTGCTGGTTGCTTTGCTTTGTTTCATCTGCCTAATAATTGCAGCTCAACCTCTCTATGCAAGATTACGATTGTTTCAATAAATGTATTGAAAAATTATCTTGTATCTCTTTTGTGTTTTGCCTGGGCATGCATGAGTGATAAAACAAAAGGATGAGATCTGTTTCTACGACTTCCCTGGGGAGTCAGAGGGTCATGTTCAAGTTGCCACAATCACCTTTCACTCTGGCAGTGTTGGGGATGTAGGTGCGGCGCTCTGAGCTAGCCAGGAATTGAGCCGACAGTTTCGGAATGTGTGGAAGGAGTCAGTCCCCCACATTCTGCCGTCCTAAATAGACAATCCTATTATCTTAGTAGGAACTGTATAAAAATATATGTCACTTATAAGCCAATGGCTACTACTGTTTGACTCAATGGCTCTCTGATAGGGGTGAAAAGAGTGTCCGGAGTGAGGTAAGAAGAGGGAGAGGGACTGGTCTGACTGCCACAGCAGACATTGAGTGAAGTGGAATTTACCAGACTATCATCAGTGGCATAAATGTGTTAGATGTGCACCAGAATAGTATGTGACCTACACATGGCATCATTACTATTGTATATAAATATATCAGCCCATTGGAGATAATATTAGAAAAAGGGACAGCAATTTTTAAATAGTTGTGAAATTATATTTCTTTATATAATTTCCTGAATACAATAATTTTATACTTTAGATTGCTTCCCCTGTGAGAGTTAGTGTGGTCTTCCCCCTCACTTTTTGCCTTACTCCTACATATGTTTCTGGTCTCATTTTTGTTGCCATTAGGACTATCTGCCCTCAACCACTGCTAACCAGTGCTAAAGTGTGTGTGCTCACTCCTTAAACAAAGGTTACATTGGATTTTCCCCAATTGTCCTGTTTTAATTGCTTATAAGTCCCTAGGAAAGTGATACTGTATGTTACCTGGGCCATTAAATTAAATGCTTCTAGCGGGCCTGCAGCTTTTGTTGTGCCACCGGCTTAAGTAGCCCTGCAAACCTCTCTCAGGCTTAACATTGCAGTCTGTGTATGCAGTTTGGAACAGCCACGTTGACCTGGCAAAATAAACCTATTGCCAGGCCCAAACTTTCCTTTTGCACACATATTAGTCACCAGTAGAGTAGGTTATATACTGTACAGCTGACAGGGAAGGGTGTAATGTTTTTAAAAAGTGGCATATATACATTTAAGTTTTACATTTTCTAATGGTGAAAACCTCTTAACTTCTTTTCCATTATTGCATGGCATACATTTCCTGCATGGATAACATTAGGGTAACCTTATAACACTGAATAGAGATGACTTCTAGATGAGTCTGCAGTTTATGTTTGGTGTCTTCGGAATTGTAATGAAAACTCCTCTTTTATGTAAAGTCTGATTTTGAATTACAGTTTTGAACATTCCACTTTTAGAAAGGCTGTCTCTGGGTCACACCATCCCTAACAACACCACAAGCTGATCCTGGAAGAAAGTTACAAAATTGGAATGGCTCAACACCCTCCAACTATGCTACCCAGACTCCACCAACAACCTTATCAGTGACACCAACAACTTCACCAACTGAATCACCACCTATGATAATACTCTGGCTCACCTGAAAAACACCAAACCCAAAAGATCCATCAATCAAACTAGCAGGCACAAGACTGACCTCATAGAGTCCAGGAAAATTTACAAACAACTTGAAAGGAAATGGAGAATCACCCGAGGAACCAACACAAGAATAACCCACAAGGAAGCACTTACACACTATCATCATCAAGTGAAAGGGACAAAGAAAAAGTCCCTTACTCTGAGAATCAAATTTAGCTCCAGCAACTGCAAAGAACTTTTCATCATCATCAAAGAATTCAGCAGCATCAAGCAGCACCATTACCCTTCTGCAAGAACTCTGCAACAACCTCTTCGACAACTTCTATAAAAATACCACCAAGATTTACAGCAACTTCAAACCCTAGCCACCCCCATCGACCTTTCTAGCCTGCTAGCCTCATCAACCAAAGACTACCAAATGCCAACATGATACCCTCTATCAATCAAGGACACTGTGGCAATAATGAGGACAGGGCACTCAGGGGGGGCCACTATATCTACAACCTGGGAAGAGCCACTATCAATGCTGCACTCATTTCCATCATCAACACCTCCCTCAAGAAAGTCCCCTTTTCAGATTGGAGGAAACACTTCAAAGTCACCACCCTCCTCAAAAACTCTCCGCCGACCCAAAAGTACTTAGCAACAATCTGCCCATCTCACTGTTTCCCTTCCCAGCCAAAGTCATCGAGAAGACCACCAACAACTTTCTGACCACCTAGAACACCACAAACTCCTAAATGACTCCCAATCAGGATTCGAAAACAATCACAGCACAGAAACACCTCTCATCACTGCCACAGATGACATGCTCAACATCCTCAACTATGGACAGACTGCTGCCCTTTTCCTTCTTGACTTTTGACACAATTTCCCACCACACACTCATTGCCAGACTACACATAGCAGGAACACAAGTATCACCACTGAAATGAATAGATTCCTTCATCTCAGGAAGAACACAACAAGTCATGCTTATGCCACTCACATCAGAACCCAAGGACCTCATCTACGGAGTCCCAAAGGGATCATCACTGAGCCCTAAACTTTTTAACTTATACATGCCTCCTCTGGCTATAATCATCAGATCCCACAGAATCAACATCTTTTCCTACGATGAGGATATCTAGCTTACTTTTTTCCTCTCAGGTGACAACGTCACACCAAGCAAAACTTCAAACAATGCATGACCTGTGTGTCCAATTACATGAAACAGAACTGGCTCAAGCTCAACACTGAGAAAACTGAAGTGCTGACCTTCAGGAATAAGGGTCATATGTAGCAAAGGTTTTTACCCATTCTGTGTCTATGGGAAAAAGTGTTCGTACATATAGCTCTAAGAGTTCACCTTGGGACTCCACCTGGTGGCCTACTGAACTCAGACCCACACCCACCTAAACCGACCACGATAGGAACCTAGTCCTCATACTAGAAACAAGCCTCACTATGAAGTCCCAGGTCAATGCCATCACTTCTGCATGTTTCCACAACCTCTGCATGTTATGGAAAATTTTCAAGTGTCTCCCACTGAACATCAGACAAACCATCGTGCAGGCCCTAATCACAATCAGATTGGACTACAGCAGCATATTTTACGCAGGCATCTCAACCTATCTTCTTCACAGACTTCAAACCATAAAAAACCACCGCCAGACTCCACCTCGACCTCCCACACCACACCACTCCTCTGAGAAATCCACTAGCGCCCCATCCAAAATCTCGACCAATTCAAACTTCTCACATAAGCATTGATGTCACTACACAACGCAGGATCCGCATACCTCAATCACTGATTTTTCATCAACCAACCCACCAGACAACTTTGCTAAGTATCACTCTTACTTGCAAATGCACCCACATACACTGAAGCAGAACACAAGGTCAGTAATTCTCCTACAAAGCTGCCAAATGCTGGAACGACCTCCCCCAACACATCAGGTCCTCCATCTCACTTCTTGAATTCTGCAAGAAGCTGAAGACATTTCATTTAGTCTTCTTGAATGACCATCAAGACTGCCTGTACTCAGTCCCAGCCTCACCACACATCTACTCTCACCTACTCAGTACCTGGATACCCAAGCGGAACAACGCATTGCCTATTCTGCATAGACTTTCACTTCGCAAGAAATTCACATCACAGCCGCAGCCTGCAGTTTCATCAGAAGCATTGTTGTGCGACACATCCTTGATGTAGGTTCTCGCATCGTAGCCCCTTTGACGGCGGCATCCTCGATGATGATGTAGGACTTTGCATTGCAAGCCTTCCCAACAACGGCTTCTCATCAACGAAGCTAGACCTTGCTTCGCAGCCTTCAAAGCAATCACTGCGTTACGCATCGCTGACCTGGAATTTGCATCGCCTTGGCAGCACGACGCATGCTCAGCGTGGTACCTTGCAACTCTCTGCAACCAGGATTTAAAGTATTGTTGTGCAGTGAGCCTAACTGGCTATCTGTACCCGGTCATAGCTCCATCGTGGTCAGCCTGAACTTGTGACTTTGACCAGATCCGGTGCAGCCAGATACCCACACTTGGCGCTTTGTGCTTTTTGGTGCTATTTTCATTGGAATGTTTAAAATTGCATAATTCCTGTTCTACTGGTTGGATGTTTGTCATTTTGGTTTTGCTTTATTTATTATCAATTACTCTATTTTTCTATATTGGTGTGGTGGTTCTCTTGTGTTGAGTTGTCACGTTATTACAGTTTGAAGTGCTGAATAAATACTTTACACATTGCCTCTAAATTGAGCCAGACTGCTGTGTGCCAAGCTATCAATGGGTTGAGCACAGAGCAATTTGGGGTTTGCTTGCAACTTCACCCCAACAAGGATTGTGGTTGCGGCTTCAGTAGGGTTGCACTCCCCTCAACCACTAACCCAATTTCATATAAAGTTTTTTTCAAACAAATGCAAATTAATGAGCATGAATAATAACACAACTTATCAATTCATGGAATAGTATCTGCAAAAAGTGATTCGTTGGAATGAGGCTCTAACACACTAGGCACGAACAGAATCTACAGCTACAAAATCAGTTGCTTTGACGATTTACTCCTACACAAACTATTAGCAAAGCCTAGTCCATGATTTGGTTGTGTTGCTCTTCAAGACCTAATTTCAAGTGCAAAAATGTATTGTTCGATTCTCTAGGCAGTAGCTCGGCGGTGCGAGGCGTCTTCTTGCACCTTACTGCTACACCGGACCCCACGCTTACAGATGCCATGATTTTGTGATGCAGCTGTAATTAAATTACCATTTCCAATATTTCTCTGGGGGACTGTTTGACAACAAATCAATCAATCCAGTTTTTTGGAGCTCAAGGTCGGCTAGTTGGGCTCTGTTATCTTTGAAGTTTAGAAGCATGTGTAATTAAATTAGGCTCAGATTTCTTCAAATTGTGTTTACTGCTGATCTGTTTAAATTAGCCTTGCACTGGATTGATTTTTATAGCTATCTAGGGATTTTTGTGAGGGCCCAAGGGTGCTGTGCCTTTTGATGGACTACGTTGGTAGGCTTTAGGGGAATTTCACAATAATATAAATGTGTATTTATTTTCTGCTTACGTGTTTACGGTGGAATAGCGTGTAACTTGCAATTAATAAACTGTATGGTGACCAATACCATGGGCATCGTGCTAAACAACGATTGCTTCCAGAAAATATTTTGGTGGACGAAAGTAAATATGTATTTTTCTTACATTTACGTGACTTAATAGGAAAATAGGTCTTACATTTCAAAATTATATTAGTATATCTCTAGACTAAAAGAGGAACCTCTATTTCCTTACACGGATCAACATTGCAATTCCAGTTTCTTGACTCGTGGCTTGCACACTGCAGAAAAATAATGCAGAAAAATATTGGTGTAACTTATAACAAAGAATAATCAAACACTTACAACTGATTTCATGAATCATGAAAAAAATAATTATATGAGTCCTGTTCTTTATTCTTTGACTGTAACTGTACCTTCCAATCTTTAACAGTTGTAAACTTGCATAACCCTTGAAAGCGGTTTCTCTTGTGACGCTTTTTGTCAATAGAGCTTCTTCAGGATGGTGAGTTTACTTATGATTCTGTTTGGTAATATGTAATCTTTTCGTTGTTTTCACATTAACCAATACACAGAAGACACTCAACTGTATCTGAAGGTTTACTTTTCTCCCTCCTGACATCCAAAGCCTGAAACACTGCTTGTACTGCTTGTCCAGACTCAGATGTCCAGCACCTGCCTGAAGATTTACTTCTAAAACTGAAGTGTTGTGGTTCACCAAGAACAAGCAACAACTAATCCAAACGTGGCTCAACAACATGAAACTGGGCTGATTCTAAACCTCACTTTAACCCAAAGACAAATATCTTGGATTGATCTCACCCTCAAGGAACACATTGCCAGGCAAATTAAAATAGCTTGGCTCTAGCTCTCTACTAAATAAAACTAAACCTTTGCTTACAGAAAGCTCATTCGGAGTTGTCATTCATTCCCTTGTTGCATTGCATCTGAATTTGACAATGTTCTGCTCCAGGGCACACCATACACCATGTTTTCCCCTCGTAAGGGCAGCCTACATGCCTCAGCATGTTTCATCAAACGTCTGAAGAAATATGACTACATGATCCCCATCAGAATGGAACAGCACTGGCAGCTCTTGCCAGACCACACCATCCACAAAACCAGCACCTCTGTATATTTGGTTGGAAAGCATGCCATGTCCAGTGGATTTTTGGCAAACCCGCAGCCAGCATATCACTGAACTGCAGACTAAGAAGTGCAAAACAGTAACAACAAAGCAATAGGCCCTTGTGGTATCCTAGGAATGTAGATGCGTGCGCTGTTGGCACGAGAACAAAGGTGAGAATGTTGTGTTCGCTCTGGAAGGGGGCTTGTGGAATGGGCGGAGCGAAGAGCGACAGTTGACGGGGAGAGAAGAGGATGTTGGTTGGCGTAGGGCTATTTGTTTGGCTCCAACTTAAATAAACCATCACCACTCCATTCAACTTCTGGTGTTGTTCGTGTCTACCTCTCTGCCGCCCTTCTTACATTGGCGACGAGGTGAAAGCGGTTCTGATTGGAGTCTGTGGAGTCTGCGGAGGGAAACGGTAGGCAGCTCTGAAGTAAACAAGCGTCAAGAGCCCTAACAACACGCCTGTGGACCTTTTCTGTCAAGTCGTTCACGTCCAGGTATTTCCATTTCGTGCTGGCGAGTTTATTTTATTTTTATTGGCTTCAGCTACCCCTGGAGCTTCGGCGCGCGAGGACCAAATGCGCAACCCTAGCAACAGCAACCATTGTAATAACGCGTCTCGTGCTGGAGGTTTATGCTTCGCGAGGAACTCACCCGCCTTCATTCGTTCGTGCCCCACTCTGAGACACATTGAATCTTACCTTCCGCTTTGTTTCGTGCTGTTTATTCTTCTGCTCTTTGGAGTGTTGAGATCTTCAGTTACACATGGCAATAGAGGTATCATCATCAGTTTCGGTTCCATTTCTTGTTGCTGTTTTATCCAGCTTTAACTATTTGTTTGCCATTTCATACTGCAATTTCAAGCTACTTTGACTCACCCTGCCGATTGTGGAGTTCTCTTTCATTGGTCATTATGCAGAATGTACCTGCTGCACCGTTCTTTTTAATCTCTCCCGGGGACCCACCCATACCTTGGCAAAAGTGGAAAAAAGTTTTTAACAACTATGCTAGGGTGTGTGGCACTTCATTAAGCGCTGAAAGGAAGACATCACTTTTAATGCACTGTTTAGTCACTGAGGGTCAAAAATCTCCCCGATCTTTCAGATACAGACTCTACTGGCCTCAACGAATTTGAGATTTGTTTAAAGAAACTGGATCTGCATTACTTACCAAAAGTAAGTACAGTTCTTGAAAGGTACCAATTTGGAAAAAGGATGCAACGCCAAGGTGAGACAATGGAACAATATATAACTGAGCTGAGAAGGCTTGCTTCTACCTGTGCTTTTGGAAATTCTTATGAAGAACGTTTGAGGGATCAATTCATGCTGGGCTGCTCCTTGGAGAAGGCAAAGGAGAGTATGTGGCAAAAGGACAATCCATCTCTAGACGAAGTTCTAGTGTTGGCCAGAACCTGTGAACACTCCAAGAAATGTGTTGAGGTACTTCGAAAAGACTCTACTGTATTTGACACAACAAGGGATGAAGGAGCCTCGGTGAAAGTTATACATTGCAACAACACTGACAATATAGTTAGAGGAGAATCAGTAAAGTCAAAGAAAACATTTGCTGGGAAGTGTTTTAGGTGTGGGAATGTTGGCCACATGGCCAATAACAAGGAATGTCCTGCCTGGAAAATACTTTGTAGGAACTGTGGTAGAGTTGGTCATCTTGCAAGATGTTGCAGGGTGAAGAATAACACATAGAAAATCAGAGAAGGGTGGTGTGATGGTGACGCAGATGATGCCGAAGCAGTGAATGTCGTTCAGGTCCATCAAACAAGTGTTGGGTCTTTTGATGGTCCTGTAGAGTCAATCTTGGTTAATGGTAAACCCCTCAAAATTGTATTTGATTCTGGGGCAAAACTTACTTTAGTACCTAAAATATTTTATGATCAGTATTTAAAGGGGACAGTCGACTTGTTAAAACCTGATGTGTTACCTAAGGGTTATGGTGGCGAACCTATCAAGTTGATGGGCTACTTTTGGGGAACTATAGAGTTTAGGGAGCGTCTCATTCCAGCAAAAGTGTACGTCTCTGTAAAAGGGGACTCTTTAATTAGTTGGTTTCATCAACGTGATCTCAGAGTTTTGCTTGATCCAAATGAAGACCCTCCTGTTAGGCTGAAGGATAACCACACAGTTCAGTCTGTTTCAGAAGATGTGGGGGTTTGGGTGAAAGAATTTCCAGATTTGTTTAGCAAGAAAGTAGGCTGTCTAAAGAACTATGTACACAAAATTAAGCTAAAGCCTGGTGCACAGCCGAAGGCAGCGAAAGTGAGAAATGTACCTTTGTTGGTGAGGAACAAAATGAAAGATGAGATCGATAAGCTCATCACGAATGGGATCATTCAAGAGGTTGAGGCTTCAGAATGGATGGCACCAGTTGTTATGGCAAGGAAGTCCAACGGCGAAGCTAGACTCTGTGTTGATCTGAGAGAACTAAACAAGTCAGTCATCATAGACCACTATCCTCTACCAAATATTACAGAGTTGTTGTGTTCGCTTTGTGGGGCAAGTCACTTCTCAACTCTAGATTTGACCTCTGCTTACCATCAGATTAATTTGCATAATTCTTCCCAGGAACTTACCACTTTTATAACACCATTTGGCACATTCAAGTTCCTTAGAATGCCGTTTGGATTGATTTCTGCAGCGTCTGTTTTTCAGAGGGCCATGGAAAGGATTTTGAGAGGCATAGTTGGAGTGAAAGTATATCAGGACGACCTTTTAATCACAGGGACCAATCTAGCAGAACACAATAAGAGACTGAGGATGGTTTTAGAGAAGCTACGAGACAATGGCCTGACGCTCAAAGCTGAGAAGTGTAAGATAAACATTCCCAACATTGAGTACTTAGGTCATGAGATTTCGGTGAAAGGAATTCGTCCCAAAGAAAGTTTAGTCAATACTATAAAAAATTGACCCAGTCCACAAAATAAAGAAGAACTTGTAAAGTTTCTAGGCATGGCGGAGTTTTATAATAAATTCGTCCCACGCTTTGCAGAAAGAACTTATTACATGAGACAATTGTTAAAGAAAAGAGCAGAATTTAAGTGGGATGAGGTATGTGAAAAGGATTATCGGGACATCAAAGTCAGCTTAGATAAGGCAGCAGATTTAGGGAGCTTTGATGCACACGATGAGATTATTTTGATGACTGATGCCAGCTCTAAGGGTCTTGGGGCGGTTTTATTACAGAAAAAACACGGTCAAATGACGACAATTCTTTTTGCATCCAGATGTTTGAAGGGAGCTGAATTCAATTATTCAGTTGTTGAAAAAGAGGCACCTAGTGTCTTTTGGGCGGTGAGAAAACTGAGGACGTTTTTGTGGGGACATAAATTTCAGATTGTGACTGACCACAAACCTCTTGTAGAGGTATTTACTAAAAAGGGAATAGAGTTGATCTCACATAGGATCAGGAAGTGGGTAGTGGCATTGCAAGAGTTTGTATTTGTAATCTCCTATATTTCTGGGACATTAAATGTTCAGGCTGATTGTCTGTCGAGATTGTGCCCATACACGGGAAAGGATGATGAGATCATTGAAGGGGGTGTTTTGCAGACATTGTAGCTGACAAGGAGATAAAAGTCTGTATGGTCACTGAGGGAACAATTTCGGCACTAATGTGGGTGGATGAATTGTCGAAAGACGTCACGTTGCAGGAAGTATTAAGTAAAATTACAAATGGTTGGGGTGTCAAGGAGAAACTGTGTGAAGAATTGTCAGGTTACTGGCAGGTCAGAAATGAATTGTCCGTAGTTGGTGGGTTATTGATGAGAGGCAGCAAGTTGGTTCCACCAACTAGCTTGAGAAAGGGTCTTGTTAATCGTGCACACTCAAGCCACATGGGCATCTCCAAAACAAAGGAGAGTTTAAGGAACGCCTACTGGTGGCCCACCATGGACATCATGGTGAAAAGGGAAGTGAGGAACTGCCATGAGTGTGCTTGTTCCGATGAGGTATTAAAATGTAGGATTCAGCCCATGGTCATACGTGAGGAATCCTCCGGTCCCTGGGTTGACATAGCCTTGGACATATTAGGCCCAATTAAACTGAAATCTGTTGACCGGTATATTTTAGCCTGCATTGACATGTTCTCCCGTTGGCCTGAAGTCAAATTTGTGAATTCGGTTGAATCAAGAGACATAATTAATTTTCTTGATGACCTGTTTGAAAAATAGGGCTTCCCCTCTACTTTACTGACCGACAATGGGGTGCAGTTTGTCTCTGAAGCAACAGAGTCCTTCTTAAGAGAAAGGAATGTAGTACATAAAAGAACCGCTCTTCTAATGGAGTTGTTGAGCGCTTTATAAAAGTGCTGAAACAATGCATGCAATTAGCACTTATTAATAATGTTGAGTGGGAGTGTGAAGTAAAAAAAAAGGTTTGGGAGTATCGATTAACACCACACTCCACCACAGGGGTGACTCCTTTTCAGTTATTCAAAGGTAGAGTTCCTTACAGTGAGATTGAACCCAGGTGGGTTAATGAGAAAAGGAAAGAGGTCAATGATCAGGTAGATAGCATTGAAGGTTGGAGAGAGAGAGAGAGAGATGTGAAAGGGAGAAGAAAGTTGAGGTATGATGACCGAAAAGCTGTTAAAAGAACTGTGTTGCATGAAGGGGATTTTGTTAAAATAAGGTCTCCAAGGAAGGAGGGAAAATTATCTAAATTCAAGGGTCCATTTAAAGTCATAAGACTGTTTAGGAATGCAGTGAAAACAGAAGATCATTGGATATGGAATCTGAATAGGGTGGCTAAGTGTTCGGGACCCAATGTAAAGGTTCATGACTCTCAAGACATCTCTCTGGACGTTCCTGCTCAAGATGCCCGAATCACTCCATGTCTTGTTAAAATGCGAGGCCCAGCTGTAACTCGACCAAAAAGGAATGTATGAAAACCGCCATGGTTCAGGGACTACGTAAAATGAACAGTGAATATGAGCTGTGAGCTATGTCCCCATTATGGACTTTGTGATGCTATGTTCAATCAATTTGCCTTAGTTTGTAAGCAACATTAATTGTTCAAGAGCTATGTGTAATTTGTATTTAGGTATGTTAAGTATGTTTGTTAATCTGATATGGGGAAGGTGGTGTGGTATCCTAGGAATGTAGATGCGTGCGCTGTTGGCACGAGAACGAAGGTGAGAATGTTGTGTTCGCTCTGGAAGGGGGCTTGTGGAATGTGCGGAGTGAAGAGCGACAGTTGACGGGGAGAGAAGAGGATGTTGGTTGGCGTAGGGCTATTTGTTTGGCTACAACTTAAATAAACCATCACCACTCCATTCAACTTCTGGTGTTGTTCGTGTCTACCTCTCTGCTGCCCTTCTTTCAGCCCTCTACTGACATGCACCCTGGATCAATAATGTAATCGCCATATCCTCATAACTGATCCCAGTTTAAGAAAACATCATGATGCAATAAGAGTGCACTTGTGCTCTGTGAAACCACCTTCCCCTCCAAGCACAAATTGGCCCTCTCTTTGCATTGAACACTATACAGCACCCCTCAGGCTTTTGTCTACGTTTAAGCTATATAAATAACAACATACAAGAATACACCTGTCTTTGAATAAGTTAACCAGTGGTAATGGTGACAGAGGTTCTTACAATGGGCACACTGGATAATTTGCCATTTGCCATATATTTTTTTATTACATAGTCTTGTTCATATTCCTCTTGTGGGATATTCAATGTACAAACTTCAGGTTTACTAACGCCAATGACTCTTCTTCACTCGTTGTTCCCGGCGGGCTCTATGGACAAAACAGCACAGTATAATTAGAATGAAAAACCATTGGAGAAATTCTATCTTAATTGGTAGATGCACATGAATATGTTTATTCTGATTTTGTAAAACATGAGGCTAGCAAGACATCTGAAATTGTCCTTACACCAGACATAAAAAGGAGATGGAAATTAAACCACCAACTAAATGGGCACCCAAAATGCAGGCGAAGAAAATAACCAATATTTAAAGTTAATATGCAATACATCATTTTAAAAGGCACATTTTGAACCAGTTTTTTCACAGAATAAAAATTAACTATTTCCAGGTGGATGTGAACAATGTGCACAGGATAGGCTGACCCATTGCCCCATTTTGTATGTTGTGGTGGGTGGAAGCAAAATATCAATTATAATTTAGCAGACAAATCAATGAAGCTCACTGACAAAAAGATCCTCCATGTATGTATATTATGTATGATTTTTTTTGGGAAACCCAATTGATTACAAACTTATCTCGCACTGAATTCAGAACAAAAAAAGTAAGGTGAATTATGTGATAATCTTGCTGGGGTACAGGAAGTGCGAAAGGAAAGGCTGTAGGATATCATTTTTTGTAACACACAATACATTGTAAATACAGGTACATGAACTATACACTTTCAGCAGTTAGAAAAGTAAAAATAAAGAACTTTTTTTTAAATTGTGAAGTATGATGGAAAAGAAGATTTTAATATAATCAAACCAAATCATGACACTTACCTTGGTGATGCACAAATGATAAATATTCACTGAAACCCAATTTCCACATATTATAATTTGTGTGCAACATAGCTTTCAAAATAAAACTGAATGTCTGTACCAAGTTATGGCCATTTAAATGGAAAATGTGCTGTTTGCAAATGACAGTGTGCTACTGATGCTTTAGCTAAGTTAAAAAATTGCATGACATGTCTATCAAAGCTAGATGGGTCACAAAAGATTGTTATTCTCAAAACTGGGGCATAGTTCTTTAAAGTTTGGGAAGCACTGGCCAAACCTGAAAAGAAATGAATTAGCAAGGTAGACAGCATATGCTGTGGCCTAGGCCATATTCATGTAGACTTCAATTCAAGAATTGCTCTTAGTGGGTGCATGTGCCACAAATTCCATACAGCATCTTTGCAACATTGGAAGCCTTGGTGAAATTGTACTGTGGTATCTTTCCAATTAGCTCTCAGTACAAAGCATGATAAGTTCAAACACGCCTCTTTGGCTGCATTAGTATCATTAGTCAACTCCATCATTTCATTATTCTGCATATGCCTTGTATTCAACATGCAGACCACCTTAGGACTGTGCAGTCTGGTCTGACAAATTTTGCAGGTGCAAAATAATAAAATTGTACCATGAAAAACATTGGGTATTTCATTCATAAAATTACTGTGGTCCAGCCAGTAAACCAGCACCATGCAGCAAGCGTGGGCTAGGAAACGAGTTGTCTGATTCCAGAGAGAATACAGCTTTCAGTTTAAAACGTGCCCTGTCTGACCTGTCACTTTCCAGAATGAAGTACCTTGTGCTGGTGGGAGTAGTCCAGTGACACTTCCACCCGCCTCATACGTTAAAGTAAGGTAGGATGAGGTTGAAGGTGGCTACTGCTAGTGCAGGTGATTTAACAAAACATTTTATTGAGTGTTCATGTATTCTGAATAATGGGTTTGTGTAGAAAATATAATAACGTAGAAAAATAATGCACGTATTTGAAAACGTGATTACGATGAGTGGCCGCCAATGTTTACAAAGTGTACTTATTAATAGTCTAATACTATGAAATGTTCAATATATGTTTGACTAATGTAGTAATATGTCATATTAAGGGTTATGCATTATGTATTAGCTTTATTAATTGTGGGCCTTAGTTTAGCAAAGGTCTTGGCTTATTTGCCAGGCCTCATGTCAATCTGTATTTCTTAACGTTTAATAAATGGCTGTTCTAGAGAGTTAAACTGTAATTTTCCATTGCATTGTTTAAATGTGCTTATAGCTGAAAAGTTTCCCTTGCGAAGAAACTGCCAGAAGATGCTGTTCTTGTTAATGTAACATTTTGTGAGTAATGTTTGTGAGACTGACTTTCTCAGAAAGAGAACAATGGAGATACTGACTGGAGTAAAAGCTGCAATAATATTGATACCTGATGAGCCGGATGATGAGGACAATGCAGGATAACCAATCAATGACATGTGAACAGAGTAATGGTAGCATTCATAGATTTGGAGTTTTCGTTTTATTGGACAAAGTGTGAACATGCGATTAATTGACCAATAGGGATTTGAGACATAGTTTTACTGGTTTTCATTTAGCGAGACTGCATTGAGGGAAGATAGTTCATTGCCCATTTTCTTGCTGGCCGAAAGGTCGATATTCTTGTGCATCTTGACAAGAGACGTGCTTAACATTAATGCTTAAAGACTTTGCGTTTTCTGAACTTTTATGCTGCATCCTGATGCCTTGCTGATCGACTGATGTCCTGAGGACGAAGACTAACTCTGCTTGTTGATCCATATTGAGGATAGGTATGTTGAATTAGACGGTTGATTCTTATATCTATTTGCTTTTTCTTTCTAGGTCCAACCACACGGTTTTGATAGAGACATAGATGTTTTTCCAAATTCCTGTTACTAAATTGTTTTGCATGAAGCCCAACATGCTGGTGCCAATCTGATGTTAGTTAAGGATCCTCACTAATGAAAATTTGCTAAAAGGGAAAAATGCTTGATGAATTTCTCTGCTGAACTCGAATGTATGCAATCACTCTGACGCAGCTGATTTTGTTACTAATTTGCAGTGTAACTTTAGAATATGTCATAGTTCAAGCTTTGATTTGATTATGTTTCTTTCGCTGTTTTGGACAGCCAGTATTGTTTTTGTATGTGTTTCATTTGATTTTGAGATTAACCTACATGAGTTTAGCATTGTTAATATAGGGAAATAAATATTCTAACTTTTACTAAAAGGTGTGGTTATTCATGACTGAAAGGTCATGGTGTGTGAATATTACTAACTCTATTGGTTATTGATGTTATTGATGTTATTGATTATTGGTGATTATTGATATTGTGTTTTGGTTATTGATCATTGATGTGCATGTACCGGAGTTATAGCGGGAACATCCTAATTGCGAGTCAAAAGGTTCAACGACCTATTCGCGTCCCCTTGTAAGATTACTTATTAAGGTCAGATGCGCTAGCACTACTGTAATAGCTCCCTTCATTGAAATGTGTTTTACGTTTTTTAATGTGTAGCGTGGGGCTGGCGCAAGAAGGAGAGCAGGGTGCAGGGGGATAGAGGTGACAGGGGAAGGGCAAGAAGAATTAAACTGCCACATGGGGGTGGCAGTGGGAAGCTGGAACAAAAGGACAAAAGGAGAAAGGCAACGTTTAGGAAAGCAGCTGCCAAAGAGGGTATAGGTAGGGCAAAATCAAGTGATGGGGATGGCTAAGTGCTCCGAGAGGGAAGGAGGACAGAAGGATCACTGCTAGAAGCAGGTGGGCAGGGGAAGGGTGAGAAACAATTGACCTGGGGGGGGAGTGAGCAGGTGCACAACTGCCAGAGAGGGTGCAAGGAGGCAAGATAAAGTGCAAAGGACAAAAAACACTGGGGAGGGGGCAGGAAAAAGAGAGTGGCGACAATGAGAAGATGCCTAAAGGAGGTCAGGAAGGCAAAATAACTACTGTGTTCCAGTCTCAAGCAATCTTTTTCTCCTGGTTTTTGCTGGCCCAGTGCTTTGTTTTGAACTTCTTGGAGGCAGGCTCTGCTTTGGGGAAGCTTGTAGTGACATCACAAGCCTTGCAGAGCACTAAAGAAAGAGAAGGAAAACATCTCTCTCCGAGCCACCTTCTTTTCAGAGTGGCATCACAGGATCAATAAACAGAGGATCAAAGCAACATTTCATGGTTTTCTTAGATTTTGTGGGGGTTTTAGTTAAAATCAAAGGAGTTTTACAAAAGTCCCAAGTTTGAGATTTTTTTGCAAATCGCAAAATTGCAAAATCTTGGAGAGTCTCGGTTTATTATGATGTGATGAAATATGGTAAATAATCTTTAATTTTCCCACCAAAGCCAATGTATTCCAGGAGTTTTGGTAAAAAAAAATATGTGCAATGCTGTCAAGCTATGCCGTGTTAACCAATAATGGTACATTTAGTGTTTTTATTTTCCCAGCCTTAAAATTACACAAACAATAACATAGCAGAATGCAAAAATAACATAATTAGGTAACCTTCATCGGATACAAGCACCAGATTGGTGATAGAACAGTGGTTCAAATGGGTGATGAGAATGGGCCCAGGTTGAACAGCTTATTGTACAGAGTGAAATTCTGTAGGCATCCATGGAGTGCAATTACTTTTTTGGCACTAAAGAGCACTGGTTGCCTGTAGTTTATGAATATGACAGAAGAGGATACTTGCCTGCTCGTGAATACATATGAAGCTTGCTTGAACAATCTTCCATGCAGGCTATTGGAGACAGATGTAGAATGAAAGCATCATATCGCATGTCCAGCATGAATTAAATGAGCCCAGTAGGGAGTGGCACCATTGGACAGCTTCATGTGAAGGTGATCACTAGAGGATACCTGGGCTGGGGGAGGAACAAGTATGACTTCTAAGTGGGTTGTTGCAGAGATTCAGGTGTAAGTTGCAGTTTACAGGTTCTAATGCTGGAAAGATAGCTCATTTAGCTATGCACATGATGCATAGACAGCACAAGTTGGAGACCCTGCATAGCTAACTTAAGTCTGCATTTTTCCAAGGATGATAACTTGAGTGCCATCAAGTTGTGTATCAATTCACACCTACTATTCAAAGCCTTGATACAATTAAGCTTCTGCTGTGCAGTATATGCAGATCAATATTAGAATTATGTCCTACAATATATCACACATATTGCGCATTTAGGAGACCTATTTGTTTTCGTTTTACCCAGACGTTCAGCACAAATGTAGACAGGGGTCATGATGCATGCATGCACATTGGTAGGCATCTCAGAGTGGGTTTTATTTAACAGAAATTGCAAGATTTATGGTCATGAGTGTACACATGTCTTGACATGTTCAACAACATGTACTTGGTAACAAGCAGTGGCAAAGTCAGTAGCTGAGCCACTTAGAGCATAGACATTTTTGGCTTTGTCAGTGCTTGTTTGATTTTACTGCTGTCAGAATCTGGCCTACTTAATGACTTGCCTAAAACCCATTAATAAATCCTTATACTTATCTCTATTCTAACTATACTTCATTCTTATGTTCAGATATGTTGGTGTTGGAAATGACCTTTCTGCAGGGTCATCCCCAAACGTTTTGCCTTCCTCCTCCTCTTTTTCTGACCTCATTTTTGCTAGCTTTAGGACTCTGCACACTTTACCACTGCTAACCAGTGCTAAAGTGCATATGCTCTCTCCTTAAAACATGGTAACATTGGCTCATACCCAATTGGCTTATTTAATTTACATGCAAGTCTAGTCAAGTGCACTACATGTGCCAGGACCTGTAAATTAAATGCTACTAGTGGGCTGCAGCACTGGTTGTGCCCCCACAAAGGTAGCCCCCTAACCATGTCTCAGGCCTTCCTCTGCAGTGCCTGTGTGCAGTTTCACTGCCAATTCGACTTGGCATTTAAAAGTACTTGCCAAATTCAAAAGTCCCCTTTTTCTACACATAATTCACCCCTAAGGTAGGCCCTAGGTAACCCATAGGGCAGGGTGCTGTGTAGACAAAAGGCAGGGCATGAACATGTGTGTTCTATATGTCCTGGTAGTGTAAAATTCATAAATGTGTTTTACACTGCTGTGAGGCCTTCTCCTTTCATAGGATAGCATTGGGGCTGCCCTCATATACTGTTTGAGTGGTAGTTCCTGATCTGAAAGGAGTAGCCAGCTCATATTTAGTATGGCCAGAATGGTGATACAAAATCCTGCTTAATTGTGAAGTTGGATTTTATATTAGTATTTTAGAAATGCTACTTTTAGAAAGTGAGCATTTCTTTACACTTAAATCCTTCTGTGCCTTCCAATCCATGCCTGGCTTGTTTTAGTCGACAGCTCCCTTGTGCATTCACTCAGACAACCCCAAACACAGGATGCTCAGTCACACTTGCATACATCTGCATATTCAATGGGTCTTCCTGGGTTGGGAGGGTGGCGGGCCTGCCACTTACATATCAAAGGACAGTAGCCTGCCCTCACACAAAGGACTGCCACACCCCATACTGGGACCCTGGCAGACAGGATGGAACCAAAAGGGGACCTTGTGCACTTCTAAGCCACTCTTTGAAGTCTACCCCACTTCAAAGGCACATTTGGGTATTTAAGCAGTGTCTCTGACCCTGCCAACTCAGACACTTCTTGACAAGACACTCTTGTCCTAGACACTTCCTGGAGAAGAGAACCTGAACCAGAACCTGCAACCTGCCAAGAAGAACAGCCTGGCTGTCCAAAGGACTCACCTGATTGCTTTCTGTGAAGGACTGCTGCCTTGTTGTTGCCCTGCTGCCTTGCTGCTCTCTGGATGTGCTGAGAAGTGTTCTCCAAGGGCTTGGATATAGCTTGCCTCCTGTTCCCTGAAGTCTCAGGACCGAAAAGACTTAATTTGTGCAAGAATAACTCCATGTGTGTCAGAAATCAATGCACAGCCAGCCAGAAAGGACACACAGCAAATTCACTGCACGCCGAACCGGAATGACGCAGCCTGACATTGCAGCGAGAAGATCGATGGAGCGCCAGCGTAGCAACCAGAAATTCGACGCACTGCCCACTGGATTGATGCACAGCCGAGCCAGAACGACGCAGCCCGACCTCCAGAGAGGAATCGACGCAGCGCCTGCCATGTGGTAGAAATTTCCAAGCAACGCCCACGGATTGAAGCAGCCCCTGTGACTTCGTCCAGTCAGTGTCGGATTTCAACGCATCATCCCGGGGGTGGCCGAAAACCCTGCAACCCAAAGAGGATCCAAGTCTGAGCGCCGGAAATCGACGCAAAGCCTTCCCTGCATGAAAAATAAATGACACATCGCTGTGTGCGGCCCAGAAATCAACGCACACCTCCCTGTTTTCCACGCATCTCCTCCTCTGTGGTTCTTTGCAGAGATTTTGAATGCAAACCTGGTACTTTGTGCTTGCAAGAGACACTTGTTGCTTTTAAGAGACTAAAGACACTGTATATAATTTTTACAGTGATATTCCTAAATATACTTATTGCATTTTAATCGTTTTGACCTGCATTTTATCAGATAAATAATATATATTTTTCGAAACACTGTGTGGTGTATTTTGTGGTGCTATACTGTGTTATTGCACGATTTATTGCACAAATACTTTACACATTGCCTTCTAAGTTAAGCCTGACTGCTCAGTGCCAAGCTACCAGAAGGTGGGCACAGGATAATTTGGATTGGGTTTGACTTACCCTGACTAGAGTGAGGGTCCTTGCTTGGACAGGGGGTAACCTGATTGCCAACCAAAGACCCCATTTCTTTTTTTTTTTTTTTTTTTTTAAATCTGTTTATTAAACAAGGTATAGAAACTGACAATGCAATACAATTGTTTCAGAGGAGTGTGCTGCTTCTTAGCTCATGTAGTTTCACCCACATCTTCGAGCTTTAAGCCACATAGTCAACAAAAGCTTTTACTGATATGCATCGAATAGGAAGAAAGAACAGAGAAGAGAGAAAAAAACAACTATATAATATATAACTAAAGTAACTCTGGTTGTAGTTTTTATGCATATATACGTAATGGCGTTTCAAACATGGAGAATATCATTTGGGTACATGGAGGGAGGAGGTGTACATCTAATGTAGGTCCCGACTTTAACCAAAGGAGCAAGTTTTTAAGTGGGTCTGGCATGTGCGTGTTAGTTTAGAAGAGTGTACGACAATTCTGTCTTGGGGCATGTTAATAATTGCTTGGCTTATGTGCTAATTGGGTGTTCTAGTGTCAGCGCTATTTGTGAGGGGAATGTAAGGAGTCATGGGGGGAACATATCATCTCTGGTTTCTATTTTAACCACGAAGCTGTCCCATATTTCAACTCCTTCTTGTGGCTGGCCCGTCTGTTGTAATTGTTTTAATATGTGGGCTTCTGCTTGTGTTCGGTTCTGTAGGTCGCGCAGCCAGGCAGAGTAAGGGGGGTTTGGGGCGCCTTCCAATGTATAGCGATCAAGCGCTTGTACACCACAAATGCCAGATCTATGAATTTGTGTTGATGTTTGTCTCCTTTAGAACGTTGGTGGATTCCCAGGAGACACGATTCTGGGGAGGGGGTGAGTTCGTAGTCAACGACTTCTGAAGTAGTTTCTGTGATTCTCTGCCAGCTTGCATTTATTGAGGGGCATTCCCAGACCATGTGATAAAAATTGGCTGTGGATGTGGCACATCTAGGGCATTCCGATTTAGCACTAGGATAGATTCTGTTGATGCGAGCAGGGGATAAGTAAGTCTGATGAATATAATTAAACTGAGTGTATCTTAGTCTAGTGTTACGTGACACTGTTTTGATAGTGGCAAGAGTGGCTTCCCAGGTTTTTGGGGAGATTGGAGCAGCTAGGGCGGTGTCCCAACGAGATTTAGCTGGGGATAGGTCTGTGCGGGCATTTGCTGACAGTGCTTTGTATATCATTGAGAAAGTGCCCTCAGTGTTACCTATTGTTAGGAGTATTGCAAGCAACCCAGATTCATTAGGCTCGTTATTATTGTTGCCCCATAGATTGCGTACCAGTTTGGTGATGGCCCCATACATAAAAAAAAACCGGTGTGCATTATTCCCGCAGTCACCTGTTCCGCGAAAGTTGTTATAGAGTATAGGTCACCCACATTTAATGTTGTAGCTTCACATATATCGTGGTGAAGTGATAGGTTCTGTATTTTCGGAATTTGGGATAAGGGTATTGTAGGTGAGTATGGGGGAAGGTTGGTTCTGCCCTGGACATATCTTTTCCAGCAGAATTTAGCAGCTTCTAATATTGGAGATCTATTTGATGGGTAGGGGGAGCCCGCTAATAATGTTGTTAATATTGTTTATGATGCTGTGTATTCATTCAGTGCTATGCATTCTGGGGAGGTTAAATTATTGAGCCATGAGGCTATCCATTGCTGTTGGGCTGCTGCATAGTATAATTCCAGGTTTGGCATACCCAGTCCGCCTTCTTCTTGTGGGTGTTGTGTAGTAGCTAGCGATACCCTTACTCTGTCTCTGCCCCATAGTAATTCAGTTAGGAGGGAGTGTAGTTTATGAAAGAATGTGCGTGGTAATATCAGCGGGAGGGCTGTAAAATAGTAAAGAAAATGCGGTAAGATTAGCATTTTAGCTATGGCGGTTTGACCCATGGGGGATAGTGGGAGCAATGTCCGGAATGACAGGGAGCTCCGGGTGGATCTGAGCAGACGATCCAGATTGCCCTCCTTTAGGTCTGTCATAGAATGATAAATCTGTATGCCTAAGTACTTAAAAGTTGAGGTAGCCTAGGGTAGCTGATATTGAGGTAGACTACTGTGTTGTTCGTTTGGTGTGGGAGCAAGGGGGAAAATGCATGATTTGGACCAATTTATATGTAATCCGGAGACCAGTGCAAAGCTATCTAGTATTAGCATTATTTCTGTGATAGATGTAGAATGCTTACGTAGATAGATTAGGGCATCATCCGCGTACAAGTTCACAATGTGATATAAGTCAGCTTCTGGTATGCCCCACTTATGAGCGTCGCTACGACGTTTAATTGCTAAAGGTTCCATTGCAATAGCAAATAATAGGGGAGAAAGCGGACAGCCCTGCTGGGTGCCTCTGCCTATTGGAAGTTCCTCGGAGATAATTTGTCCAGTTTTGACTCGTGCTATGGGTTTGTGATATACCGTCCTAATCCAATTTATGAAGCCGCGTTGGAACCCAAATGCTTCTAATGTTCGGTAAAGGTAGTCCCAGCTGAGTGTATCAAAAGCTTTTTCTATGTCCAGGGACATAGCCACTGCTTCCTTCCCGATGGTGCCGTGCATTAAGCGAATTAGTCTTCTGATGTTTAAAAAAGTATTTCTGCCTGGTATAAACCCAGATTGATCTGGGTGTATTAGATTTGGTAGGTAAGGGTAGGTCTGTTTGCTAGGATCTTCCCTAGAAGTTTACAGTCAGAGTTAATGAGCGAGAGGGGTCTATATGACCTGAAGTCTAAGGAGTCACAGCCTGGTTTTGGGAGCACGACTATTAGTGCTTCTTGCATAGAGTCTGGGAGTTGCTTTCTGTTGTGGGCTTCATTGAACACCTCGAGGAGGGGTTGTAGTAAATTATTAGGTTGCGATTTAAAATATTCCGCTGGCAAACCGTCAGGGCCAGGGGCCTTATTACTTGCCATTTGAGAAAGAGCTGCTCGTAGCTCTTCTATTGTGATAGGGCCGTCTAGCATTTCTGAGTTGCTTATTATGTGTGGATTTTGGGGGATCATTGTTAGTAATGCAGATAATTGTTGTTCAGTAGGAGGATTAGAGGGTTGGTATAAAGTGCGAAAATATGTATGGAAGTATGTGTTAATTTCAACCTGGGTATTGACAACAAGGCCTGTGTGAAGTTTAATCGCACCTATAGGTAATGACTGCATTGGCTGTCGGACCAGCCAAGCTAATAATTTTCCGGATCTGTCACCCTCTGCGTGTTGTCGCACCCGGAAGTGTCTGTAATCGTGTTTGCATAGTCTGGTGTCTCTTTCCCTGTATCTTGCTCTGAGATCACTCAGTGTTTTTGGTGAGGATATATTCGTTGAGATCTCAACTTCTGTCCTGCGTAACTTAATTTCTAATTCCTGTAATTCTTTAGTAAGCACTTTTCTGACTCCCACAGTGGCCGCTAAACAGTGGCCATGGATCACAGCTTTGTGGGCATCCCATTCAATAGCGCGTATTGAGGCGGTGTCTTTGTTTGACGTAAAATAGTTTGATAAGCATTTGGACAACTCTGCTTGAAAGGGGGTGTCTGTGAGGGCTTCTGATTGTAGGTGCCAAGTTGGGATATGAGCATGTGTGCGTCCCTATGCTATTGTAGCGTGTAGCGGATTGTGGTCCGAGATGGCACGGGCTAGATATTCTGACGTGCTTATTTTGTGAATTATGGAAGGCATTGCGAATAGCATATCTATTCTTGTGTGTATTTTGTGTACTGATGAGTAGTAAGAATATTCACGTTGCGTGGGGTGTCCCGCCCTCCAGATTTCTTTCAGGCCGTTATTAGTGGCCCATTCTACTAGGTCGGCAGTTGTGTGTCTGGCTGGGTCAGTGACCAATGGGGGGATTGATCGGTCCATGTGTATGTCTAGTACAGAGTTAAAATCGCGCCCCATATACTAACCTCGGATGGATCTCTAAGTTTGCTGTTGTTAAGTGTCCATAGGAATTCGCGCTGGCCTGTATTCGGGGTGTATAAAGCGGTTAATGCTAAAGGGCAACCATCTAGTTCTCTTCCAGTATCACATATCGCCCGTTTGGGTCAATTTACAAGTGGGACATTACAAACGGGACCCCTGGGGCAACCCAGATTGCACCCCGCGAGCAAAGGATGAGAAGATGGTACCATATATTTGGCCCCGCCATTTTGATATTGGGGTGCCATCGTATGTGTGTTGTTTTATTGAGCTTGGTGGGTATGTTGTCTGTGTGCTATGCCCCTCCCTGCATTCCCCAATGTGTTTTATCGTCAGGAATTTACCAGCTTTGGTAATGACTACGACGTTTGTGTTGAGGGAATGTTTACAGCACCAATTACTATGATCGTGAGCTACATTATGGGGGTCATTCTGACCCCGGCGGTCTCTGACCGCCGGGGCCAGGGTCGGCGGGAGCACCGCCGACAGACCGGCGGTGCCCCGCAGGGCATTCTCACCGCAGCGGTTCGGCCGCGGTCAGATGCGGGAAACCGGCGGTCTCCCGCCGGTTTCCCGCTGCCCTGCAGAATCCTCCATGGCGGCGGAGCGCGCTCCGCCGCCATGGGGATTCTGACACCCCCTACCGCCATCCTGTGACCCGCCAGGAACAGGATGGCGGTAGGGGGTGCCGCGGGGCCCCCGTAAGAGGGCCCCACAAAGTATTTCAGTGTCTGCTATGCAGACACTGAAATACGCGACGGGTGCCACTGCACCCGTCGCACCCCTGCAACTCCATTCGGAGCCGGCATCCTCGTTGCAGGGGCATTTCCGCTGGGCCGGCGGGCGCTCTTTTGGAGAGCACCCGCCGGCCCAGCGGAAATGTATGAATGGCCGCCGCGGTCTTTTGACCGCGGTGCGGTCATTTGTCGGCGGGACCTTGGCGGGCGGCCTCGGCCGCCCGCCAAGGTCTGAATCAGGCCCTATGTGCCTTAAGTGGTTCACGTCTAGTGACATAAAAATCAACAACTATATATAACTTTAACTGCGCATACAACACGGCTGGGAGAGAGCCTGTGTCTGCCTTCTTGAAGAACCAGTCCATATGGAGTTGGGGGCACTGTGGGTGCATGTATCCGAGTTGACGAACTTCTCGGCCAACTTCACTCCTGTTGCTGGTGCGTCCTCTTGGGGACCTCCGGCAGCTGTGGGTCTGTAATCCTGGTTGGCAGCCAAGCCTGGCAATACGCCACTCGGTTACGAGTCGACAAGCTGGGTAGACAGTTTACTCGGGGGAGGAGTTTGTTCCTGGTTGTAGAAATATTCTGGGCCTGCTTGTTTAGCAAATGTCGTCTGCTGTACGCGGTGTGAGATTAGGGCCGCAGTTGGAGTCTGTGGAGTCATATTGTGTATTGAGTTCCAGCTCAGCTTCGTTTTGGGTGGACTCGGACGTTAGAGATGTGTTGATAAAGCGCGTTGTGGCCTGTAGTAGTGAAGAGCTTTCTGCTTGAGCCTGTTCAGGTGAGGGTTTGATGTCTTGTTTTCTTTGAAGTTTGTGCCTAGTCTTTGGGGATGACCATTTTTCCGCTGGGTTTCTCAGGTTTGTTTGGTCGGCCAGGCCTTTAGCATGCAACCAGGTCCAGACGTCTTCTGAGGCGGTGAAGAAGATAGTGCGAGTGTCGTTCTGAATACGCAATTTTGCAGGGAACAAAAGGGCATATTTAATGTTATGCTCATGCAGTCTTTCTTCGACCCTAAAAAAGGAGTTGCGTTTCTTTTGTACTTCCGCAGTGAAGTCTGGATAGGCCGTGATCGCTGCATTTTCGTAACTTACAGGACCTGATTTTTGGAACAGTTGCAGGATAAGGTCTCTGTCACGAAAGTGAAGGAGTCTTGCTATGAGCGGGCAGGGCTGGGCCCCAGGAGGGGGGGGTCTTCCGGGCACTCTGTGTGCTCATTCCACTGAAAATAATTTTGGGATATTATTTTGTAGTATTGTGTCCGTTAGCCATTGTTCGATGAATAGTTCTGCGCTGGGACCTTCTGCTCGTTCTGGAAATCCCACGAATCGGACGTTGTTCCGGCGTGATCTGCCCTCAGCGTCCTCGGCCCTGCACTTCAGGGCTTCGACTTCAGTTGTTACTGTCGACAGTTGTAGTTGAAGGTCTTTTATCGATGGCGTTATCTTTGACTTATCCTCTTCGAGCATTGTTACTCTTTCCGTTAATGCTTGTTGGTCCATGCGAAGAAGGTTAACGTCTTCCGTGACCGTTCCTATTTTTGCTTCTAATGTGGATTTGGTATCCAGGATGGCTTGTAGTATTTTCTCGAATTGCGTAGTGTGAGTCTGTAAGGTTGCCGTCAGCTTCTGAAGTGCTTAGTGTGTGACCGAGGGCTCCGGCAGTCGAGCCGACTCGTTTCGCTCCATGTTGCTTGGTGGTGCTCGTGGGGTCTTTGGCTTGCCCAGTAATGGTCTAAGTGTGGTTTGATTTGTTGCGGTGGAGCTGTCATGTTACTTTCAGTTAAATCTGAGAGCTATATTAATTGAGTTTGCCAGTGTTCTTTGGCTCCTTTGCATTCAGGATAACACCGATAATGGCAGACCGGCCTATCCACCGTAAAATTGGTTGATGCAGTTAAATAATACGCTTTCAGTTTTCCTTTATTTTGTTTTGTGGCAGGCGGTAGTTGTAGAGAGCAGCCTGATGAGGACAGCTACAGTGCACTGTGTGGTGCTTTCGCAGGCAGCGCGCTGCTGTGAAACAGTTATTGCATCTTCAGGGTATCTGTGTGATGCTTGATACACTTTGGGGGGCCCTGCGACCCGATCAATGTCTCCGGTAGGGCTCGCAGTTGTGCTCCGGGGAGTGTGGGGTATTTTCGGGCGTTGGGTAATTAGTGCGTCACCTTGCGCTGTTTTCCACTTGTGTGGGGTTATGCAGTCCCTCCTTGGTTGCGTCCACGCTAGTACAGTGTCGCCACCAATGACCACAGGTTGGACATGCTGCCCATGAGGATGCCGGTAGGAAAATGCCTCCAGTTGGTGCCCTTGCTTTACTGGGCCCTGTGTGCCCGGCCAGGGAGGAGACGGAGGCCCGCAGACCAGAGGACGCGCCGCCAGGGGGGCCACTAGAATGTAGCAGCTGCCCGTGTGGACGGGCCTGCTATCCTTGGTTAATGCGGCTTGGCTGGGAGTCCTCCGAGGTCTCCTCTCGCCGTCCCCAGTGGCTCTCACCTGCCTCTCGGGTCCCGCGCAGCCTCCGCAGCCGCCCTGCCGGGTCCTCTACACGGCACGCGGGCTCCGATCCCGTTTCGGCCCCACCCCCGACTGGGGTGCAGAGGCCGCTGAGCCCGGCTCCTTGTGCAGTCGCGCCGTCCACACCAGCGCTCGACCTCAACGCTCGTCTTCGCGGGCGCGGTGCCGCAACCTGGAGGCACCCAGGGTATTTTTGGAGCCGCCAGAGGGGTCCCGATGGTCGCACGTTTGGCCCCTACCGTTTATAGAAACGGAGGCGTCTTATGGTGGATTTTTATTTGGGCCGAGAGCGGAGCTGTGTTTTATGCGACCGCTCTGGCCGCCATATTGGCCACGCCCCCAAAGACCCCATTTCTAACAGTTGGTAAGTGGTAGACTACATTGAACAAGCACTGGCAAAGCCAATAGGCAGGATTACTGGATGTATGTGACTCTGCAGTTGTGGCCTTATTTGCATAATTATGGATTTGACCCATTTGCATAATCCATCATCTGCTGCATAATTTGCAGATTTTAACAAAAAACTAATGTTTCTAGCTTTCTAGTTCAAACAGATCAAAAGTTGCTACAATCCTGAGAACATGCAATAACACAATGAAGCATTGTTACCAAAAAATATCCTGCATTATGCCACATTACTTGCTTTCTCTTGCTGTACAATTTAAGAAACTCTGCTGCATAATTTGGTCCTCCTCTGCTACATGATTCCAGTGGCCCTGCCAGTAGGCCATGACTTTAAAAGTTTGAGGTATTGGCTTTTCTAATTCTTTTTAGATAATTGCATTGCATTATCAAAAGGTAAAATGGTCACCGGTTTGTAAGGAAGCATGCACAAATATGCATTACGACATGTGCATGCAGGTGAACGGACTGGCAGTCATCTTGGAATGGGTTTCTCTACCAGAGAAAAAAATTCAAGATGGCCACCAATGAGTATGTATGTGTCAAGATACATATCTGTGTATGTGTTGTGAAAAATGTATGCCCATTCAGCCATGCCAAGTTGACTTGCAATGCATATGCGTTTGTCGTGACACAAGCTGCTGCATATGTTCTGAGGCACTTGCAGCTATTTTGGCCTTTTTAATTCACCATTTTTACATGACTAACCCATTTTAGAACAGTATTCAAAAGTGAAAAAGAAATTTAGCAGGAGTGACAAAATGATAGCAAATGGCCCTGTAGCACTTTGTACCTGCAGGGCCTTTGTAAATAAAGGGTTGTGAATAGTAAGCAGAACCAGGAAGAAGGAACAGGGAACACTGGCTAAGTGGTAGAGGGTAGAAAATGGAGAGTGCACACAAAGCACTGAATAATGAAAGGAATGACAGGTGAGTAAGGGATGGGCAACAGACAGCAGAAAGAGAAAACAGCATTGCAGAGACGTCAAGAGAAAGAAGGAAATACATGCACTCCAATGGAATGTAAAGAAAGACTCTCTTCAAGTCAGCAATGGAAGGATGCAAGACATCCATTACAAACATTGTAATACAAGAATGAGGAAGAACATCATTGAATCAGGACCCGACCTGAGATAGAAGACGCAGTCATCTAGTCAAAGCAAGAGGATGGCAAGGGGAAAGCCCAATCTAAGAATATGGAAGGTCTTTGAAAGAATAGGTCAGTGACAAAGCTAAACAAGCATTTGCAATGCAACGGGTCTCGCATTTGCTCGAGTTAGAGCTATTAACATTGTAAACTCCTAACCTGACTTTTCTTGTCACACAACTTACTAGAAAAAAAACACAGCACGATCGCGCTATGTAAAATGCAGCACGATCGCCCTGAAATTGAAAATGGAAAAACTCAGCGCAATTGCGCTATGTAAACCCCAGCGAGATCGTGCTGCATGGAAAATAAAAAGATGAAGTAGTCTGGAAACCATGCTGAAAACATCGAGCCTCGAATGGTTTCAGTAGTTTACCCGTGCTGTGTAGGTGGGCTAAACACCGGAAAAGGCATGACGTATGCATGCCTTTCACAAATGAAAGCAAGCGGATTTTAAAAGGCAAGCCCATGAACCAATGAAAGTGACTGACATGACATGGGCATGATTAGAAGCCCAAAGAGAGATTACAGCATAGGACAGAGCACTTTGCGCTCGCCCATAAAAAGGGATTCACCTAATACTTTAATTGTCCACACATTACCTTATGATACTTCTTCGTTAATGATATATTTATATGAGACCCTCAAGTTAGACTATACTGACTCTTGGACCATTAGATATTCCAAGGAGCCTTGGTATCATCACTGGGCCTGTGGGTTTACTTTACCCTACTATAATCTTCATACCAGTTGCGTAGGTATTTGGAGGGGGAGACAGCAAATTTAGAATGACTGCTTTTGGTTGTTATTCTACCCCCCACACACACATCTGGACACTTTTTAAGGTCCCAGAAAAGGAAGAGCTGTCGGGACTGGTGATTGCATATTTGTTTTCTGCAAGATTATCTTTGAATTATGGGGATGTTACTATTCCCATTTTTAGACCAGAGAAACAATCCTCCTAAGATACATCAATATTAGGGCCTATCATGTTTTTCCTTCATGTCTAATAAAAGGAAATTAATTGCCTATCATTTCATACATCTTATTGTTTAAAAGAGATTGAATGCAGAGCACTTCATATCCATGGAGCTAATCTAATATCAGTGCAGTGTAATGTGGTTCAGGATTTATTGACCTCTAGATTCCTGTAATGCCAATGGAGGGAGGGAAAGTTAATCAATCCTGGTCTTCTACCCTGGACCAGTAAGGTGTCAGTAACCTGAATGTTTGCTCTGATAGCTGGACAGATAATGTTTGTTTACCCTGAGGACATTTTTGCCAAGGCATGACACTGGAAGATTGCTTTAGGTACTTTTTGACATTCTTAAAAAAGCTGGCTCTATATTCAATAAGCAGCCCCTCAAACAATGTGAGTGGTGGACTATAAGTTTAGACATGGCCTCAGCTCATGTTTAATAACAGTATGCACTGATGGAAATAGTAGACATTTTCCAAATTTAAACTGAGGGGGAGTGAGGTTTGAAAATGGGGAGCATGTACAGTGGAGAGATATTCTATCAAACCATTCCAATTTAGTTTGTTGCTGAAATTAGATATCTCCTAACAATGTGGTGAGTTGGTCCAGACTTTAGATGCTTTGGCATAGTGTATTTAAGTATGAGTGCTGCTAGAGGGTTAGACCCTGAAAGTCAGTCAAATCTAGAATAAACTGGTTGAAATGTTGATGGTCAAAAATCAAATGGATGGCTTGATTTTAAGTCTGTAGAGTTTTTAAAGCTGGGATGCCAGTATATGCAACATTACAGTACACAGACGTGAAGTTACTGGGTCTGGGTTACAGAACGGTTATTCTATAGGTTTCAGACATAAGTGGCAAGACTTCAATCAAGGTAGTCACATATTGTGAATGTCACTTTTAGTGACATATTTAACTTGGGAAGTGAAGATCGGGTCTGAGTAAGACAGTAGTCTAAAGTTGTCCTCTTTATTCATAGTCTGAAATAGGAGGCCCACTGTTTTTTGCCAAATGAATTGAAAGGTGTAAGGGTCTGAGAGCAATATCTCCATTTTATATTTACTAGGTCAGAGCATGTTGAGGTACATCAATGCTTGGATCAGAAAAAAACCCAAAATAACTCAATTTTCTGATATTCTCCCTGTTCATTTTGCAGCTTTAATTAAAGCTGAGTGTTTTCAAACTATATTGATATCTGATGAAATGGGAAATCAATCAATCAATCAATCAATCGGGAATTTGTAAAGTGCACTACTCACCCGTGAGGGTCTCAAGGTGCTGAGGAGGGAAGGGAGGGGTTGCTGCTACTGCTTGAACAGCCAGGACTTGAGAAGTTTCCTGAAGGTAAGGAGGTCTTTGGTCTGGCGCAGGTGGGTAGGAAGAGTGTTCCACGTTTTGGCGGGGAGGTGCGAAAATGATCTACCACCGGTTGTAGTTCTGCAGACACTTTGGACGGTTGCGAGGGCGAGGTCAGCGTAGCAGAGATGCCGGGTCGGGTGTAGAAGAAGAGTCGTCTGTTGAGGTATTCTGCTCTGGTGTTGTGCAGTGCTTTGTGAGCGTGGGTGAGGAGTTTGAAGGTGATTCTCTTGCTGACTGGGAGCCAGTGCAGGTTTTTCAGGTGGTCTGTGATGTGGCAGGGGTGGGGGATGTCCAGGATGAGGCATGCGGAGGCGTACTGGATGCGTTGCAGCCTCTTCTGGAGTTTGGCAGTGGTTCCTGGGTAGAGGGCATTGCCGTAGTACAGCTTGCTGCTTACGAGGGATGGGGTGACTGCTCTTCTGGTTTCGGTGGGTATCCATTTATAGATCTTTTGGAGCATGTGGAGGGTGTTGAATCAGGGGGAGATGGCGTTGACATGCTGGGTCATGGATACTGAGGGGTCCAAGATGAATCCTAGGTTGAGTGCGTGGTCAGTGGGAGTCAGAGTGGTTCCGAGAGTGTCAGGCCACCAGGAGTCATCCCATGCGGAGTGGGTGGAGCTGAAGATGAGGACTTCTGTCTTGTCGGAATTGAGTTTGAGGCAGCTGCTCTTCGATGGCCTTCATTCCTTCGTGGAGGTAGGTTTTGGCGGACCACTTGGTGAGGGAAAGGATCAGCTGGGTGTCGTCGGCATATGAGATGATGTTGAGGTTGTGGGATCGCGAGCGTAGAAGAGGGTCGGGCTGAGGGACGAACCCTGGGGTACACTGCAGATGATTTTGGTGGCCTCTGAGAGCAATAGGGGGAGGCAGACTCTCTGGGTTCTGCCGGCAAGAAAGGAGGTGACCCAGTCCAGGGCTCTGTCGCGGATTCCAGCATTGCTGAGGTGTGAGCGTAGGGTGTGGTGGCAGACGGTGTCGAACATGGCTGAGAGGTCCAGGAGGATGAGGGCCACGGTCTTGCCGCTGTCCAGTATGCTTCTGATGTCATCAGTGACGGCGATAAGGGCGGTTTTGGTGCTGTGGTTGCTGCAGAATCTGGATTGGCAAGGGTCCAGGGTACAGTTCTCCTCGAGGAAGTGGGTTAGTTGTCTGTTGACAGTCTTCTCAATGACTTTTGCCGGGAAGGGGAGCAGGGAGATAGGCCGGAAGTTCTTGAGGTCCTTTGGGTCTGCCTTTAGTGTTTTGAGGAGGGTGTTGATCTGAGCATGTTTCCAGCTCTTCGGGAAGGTGACAGACTTGAAGGAGCTGTTGATGATCTTCCGTAGGTGGGGTGCAATGATGGAGCTTGCTTTCTTGAGGATGTGGTGAGGGCAGGGGTTAGATGGAGAGCCGAGTGGATGGTGTTCATGATTTTGATGGTGTTGTTGTCGTTGACGGGGGTCCAGGAAAGCAGGAGGTTGGTTGGAGGTGACTTTGTGGTATTGGTGGTGGCCGGGGGGTCTGGGTGCCGAAGCTTTCGTGGATGTCTGCAATCTTGCAGTGGAAGTAGGAGACTAGGGAGTCGCAGTGGTCTTGGGATGGCAGGATGTCTTTGGCGTTGGAGCTGGGGTTGGAGAGTTCCTTCCCGACATTGAAGAGTTCCTTGTGGCTGTCTGCGTTGTTGTTGATTCACTCTTTGAAGGTGGTTCCCTTGGCTGCTCGGATGAGTTGGT
Organism: Pleurodeles waltl; assembly: GCF_031143425.1. Classification (NCBI taxonomy): domain Eukaryota; kingdom Metazoa; phylum Chordata; class Amphibia; order Caudata; family Salamandridae; genus Pleurodeles; species Pleurodeles waltl. The sequence goes on from NC_090445.1 coordinate 777,490,202, forward strand.
GGTGTCTGCGGATGGTGTTTTTGAAGGCTGTGAGGTTGTCCAGAGTCTGATCTTGGCACCTATTTATTCCGTGTCTTCGGCAGCTTTGCTTAAATTCGTGGAGGTAGGCGGTAAACCAGAAGGCCTTTCTGTCAGTGCATCTGTTAGAGAGATTGTCGAGCAGGGTGGCGGTGTTGTTGTCATTGGTGTTCTTGAGGTGGAAGTTTAAGTCTCCGAGGAGTATGTAGTCAGTGGGAGTGTGCGTGCTGATGATGTCGGTAATGGAGTCGCTGAACTGCTGTCGTGGGCCGGGGGGCCTGTAGATGAGGGACCCTAGGAGGGTGGTGTTTGGGTCAGTGTGGATTTGGAAGTGGAGCTGTTCGGCAGTGCTGAGGGTGTCTTCGGTGTTGGTCTTGATCCTGAGGGTGTTCTTGTGGATGATGGCGATGCCTTCTCCTGGTTTGTTTGAGCGGTACCTGCAGGTGATCTTGTAGCCATCCAGGATGGCTGTGGCAATGTCAGGCACTGAGGAGGCGTTCATCAAGGTCTTGTTCAGGAAGGCGACGTCTGGGGTGGCTGAGTCGAGCAGATTCCATAGCTCTACTGCATGCTTGTGGACTGAGCAGGTGTTGAGGATGATACATCTGAGATGGTTGTGTCCTGCCTTGGTTGGTGGGTCGTTTGCCTGGAAGCTGGTGAAGGTGCAATTCCGGCAGGAGAAGGGTCCACGGGTGGTCTGTTGGGAGGCTTGAAGACAGGTGGGAGAGCAGCTGGTGTTGAGGGTGCGGAGGGTGGCGGCGGCGTAATGAAGACGTGCGTGGCGGCAGTGGGGGGACGGGAACCAGGGGTTCTGGTGCTGGGCGTGGTCCAGACGCAGACGGGATTGCCTTAGGTGCACCTTTGGTGCCCCAGTGGTACGCTCGCTGCCCCAGTCCGCTGCACGGCCACGCAGCGGCCACCATTAAGTAGGATGGGGTGAAGAGGAGAGGACAGGTGGGAGGCAGGACGTGGATGAAAAACAGAGTGAAAAAGGGGGCTGGGCCAAAAAGGGGGTGGGCCAGAAAAAAGGGGGCCAGGTCACGGGGGCAGCAGTGGCTGGGGAGAGAGAGAGGGAGAGAGTGAAAGTGAGAGAGAGAGAATGGAATGAGAGAGAAACGAGGAAAAGGAGCACTAAGGGACAGTAGTGAAGCAGAGCAGAGAGTAAAACAACGCAAAAGGAGGAGAGAGGCAGAAGGTAGCCTAGTATGAAAGCAGAGCTCTTCCACTAGACACCAGGGATGAGGCGCAGGCAGAAGCCTGCGGGTGGAGGAGCCAGGGAAAGGGCTCTACTTACAGGGTGGAGCCACGGGAGGCAGAGCAATGCACTGACCAGGAACTGCACAAACCATTAGTCTGAACTAATGCTTTGTGCAGGAAGTACCTTTGATTTCTTAAAAATATCTTGAGACACTATTAAATCTTGAGGTAATTCACAGATTATCCTGGATCTGTTTCAGAAAAAGTGTTCTGGTAGGTTTTTTTTTAGGAGAAGAACTTGTGCCATTCAGTACATTATTGTCTCATCAAAGCATTTGAGATGTGCTGGACATGGCCCTTGCTAAATGGTCATCCCCAGACATCTGGCCTTCACTCTCCTGTTATCTGAAGTTGTTTCTGTTGGCGTTTAGGACTCTGCACACTTTACCACTGCTAACCAGTGCTAAAGTGGTTGTGCTCTCTTCTTTAAACATAGTAGAATTGGCTTACTTCCAATTATCACATTTAATTTACTTGCAAGTCCCTAGTAAATTGGTACTACATGTACCCAGTACCTGTAAATTAAATGCTACCAGTGTGCCTGCAGCAATGATTGCGCTACCACTTAAGTAGCCTTTTAAACATGTCTCAGGCCTGCCATTGCAGCCTGTGTGTACAAGTTACACTGCTATTTTTAACTGGCAAAATAAACCTTTTGTCAGACCTAAGCCTTCCTTTTTAATACATATGTTATCCATAGGTGAGGCCCCAAACAGCCCAGAGGAGAGGAAGCTTTGTATTTGAAAAGTTGTACATGTACTTTTAACTTTTACCTTGTAATGAGATTCTCTTACATTAATTTTCCACTACCGCAAGGCTTACCTATCCAATAGGGTAACATTGTGTTAACTTATTGCATTAATAGGTGATAACTTTATATAGGGGGAGGCACGAACCTCAAGTTTGGTGTCTAAAGGATTGTAATTTAAAACTCTCTTTAATGATAAAGTCAGATTTTAAGTAGGCCCGGGCATAGAAATCTGCTCCGCTGGCAGAGTTTGTGGAATTCGGACACTTCCCGCTACGTGGAGTAGAACGGCGTTCCCGAATTCCACAATCGCGCACTGAGTGGAGTTCATTAGTGCATGTGAGATTGAGTTTCGCTGCTCTCTCGTGAGCACCATGATACTCCCGGTCAGCTACAGTCAGCTAGTGAGCACGCATGAGACTTTGTATTCAATTGCTCTGTTTCCAGCCACATGCGCGAGACTTCGCTTTTACTTACGCTGCTTATGGCCACAACAGTGTCCGAAATAGTCTTGCTCGCAAGCTTGAATGCAGCTGGAGTCATTTTTCTACTCCAGATACATCTAAATCTGGTCAAAAAAGTGTTTTTTAAGTGGACTTTGCTCTCCAGTTGACCCTTCAAGTTGATTTTTTAGATTCAGAAACCTTTTTTTTTTTCAAACAGGAAGGAAGTGCCCCTGAGACTTCATTTTCCTGTTCCTGTCCAGCAGGCTCCTCCTGGTCAGTTATCACTTAGATTTTGTGGTGAAGGGATCTCTCTCTTTGTCTCCTGGATATATATTTGCATTCAAGGACTTTGGTTTTGTGAAATCACAGAAGTAAGTTCCAAAACTATTGAATAGGGAATTGTTTATTTGCTTGGGCATGCACCAGTTTTTCGCTGTACTTTAATTTGATTTTAAATCTGTATAGTTGTGGGTGGCCTGGAGTTTAAGTATGTGCCTAATTATTTATTTTGCATTTCATTTCTTTTTAATGTTTTGTAAAGGAAAATTGTTGCACAGCTCAGTACCTTTCCTACGTGTTTGTAAGATTTGCAATATCATTTTACTATGTAGCCTATATTTCCAAAGGGCCACCTAGCCAGTAATACCAGTTATAATAGTGATCAGTGCATTAAATAAATATTTCAGTGGTATATGTTTTGAAAACTTCTTTTATGGCTGGGATGATGCTGGATTAAATTTAAAATGTTGGCTACTTCTAGCATTTCATTTTTTGCGAAAGGTGTACATGTTGTGTGGTAATATTTGGTGACATAGGAGGACCTGTGTACTGTTGTTGTGACATTTTTATAGCTCAGTTAATTTTTGTGTTTTGCATTGCTGAATTGTAAGTATATACTTCAGTGCTACCATCATGCCTCTTTTTTGCCAGTATATGTTTGTGTGTGTTTGTCAACATCCACATTTGTCTGTGTTCTCCATGCCCTTTGGCCAAGGCCCATTATGTGTAGTCTATGTCCATAGGCTTGCATGTGTTCTTTGTTTTCCATGCTGCTTTGTTCAGAGTTGTTGTTTGAACATTTGGCCGGCAGCCATTATCTGCATCCAGCCAGTGTGTCTTTACCATAGGTGTGCATGTGTTATTTCTTTCTTTCCCATTCCTCTCTACTTCTTTTTGTTTGCCTATGTGACTGACAGCCTTTTTGTGCATGCAGACAGTGTTCCTTTGCCATAGGTTTTCATGTATTCTTTCTTTGTTCCCCATGCCTCCTTGCTCCTTATTGTTGTTGTTTGACAATGTGGTTGGTGGCCATGTTGTGCATACAGCCAGTGTTTCTTTACCATAGGCCTGTATGTGTTCTTTCTTTGTTCCTCGTGCCTCCTTGTTCCTTGTTTGTTGTTTGACCATGTGGATGGTGGCCATTTTGTCCATCCAGCTAGTGTTCCTTTGCCAAAGGCTTGCATGTGTCTTTTGCTTGCCATGCCTTCTTGCTCCTTGTTGTTGTTTTGTGACCAATTGGCTGGCAGCCATTTTGTGAATGCAGTCAGTCTTCCTTTGCCATAGGCTTCCATGCGCTCTTTCTTTGTTCCCTATGCCTCCTTTCTCCTTGTTGTTGTTGTTTGACCATGTGACTGGTAACCATTTTGTGCATGCAGCCAGTGTTCCTTTGCTATAGGCTTGCATGTGTTCTTTATTTGTTCCCATACCTCCTTGCACCTTATTGTTGTTGTTTGGCCATGTGGCTGTTGACCAATTTGTCCATCCAGCAGTGTCCCTTTGCCATAGGCTTGCAGGTGTTTCTTGTTTGCCATTCCTCTTTGCTCCTTGTTGTTGATTTACATGTGTTTGGAAGCCATTTTGTACATTCAGCCAGTGTCTCTTTGGCATAAACTTACATACAAACATTGTTAATTATTAATCATTTGTTTATTTTAAGTTTATATTTACATTTTTAATTTTTATTTTTATTTTCAATTTTAATTGTAGTTTTCTCATTTCTATTATTTTGGTATTTATTTTTTTATTTTAGTTTTATTTGTTTTATTTTTTTTTCAATTCTTTTATTGTATATTTTAATTTTTAAATTACATTTTGTAGTTAGTATTTTACTTAATGTTTCTTTTAGTTTTCTAATAGTTTTAGATTTTTTAAATGTTTTAAAATTATTATTTCATTTTATTTAATTCTGCATTTTGCCTTGATCCATCTATCCACATCCATTCCTCCATCTATCCTTCCATCCTTCCAGCCACCAAAGGTGCACAGTCTCACTACATTCGGTTTCCTTAGGTGTATAATAATTCCATTTCCTCCTGGACACCCTGGCTGCAGTATAATGTAGACAAATCAGCAGCATATTTAATTTTTTCAATGATTATTCCACTTCCCCTGGACCACCTTGCTGCAATAGTTTTTTAAAGGATTATTCCATTTACCCATGCACCTTTCTCTGACTATCCGAGGTGTCTCCTTTAAAACAGATGGAGATAAACCAAAGAGCTATATCTGCATGTTGTGCTGCCTAATTTGAAATTAAAATGTATGGTGTGGTGGTATGGTTTGACTTTACAATGTTTGATTAAATTGGTATTTATTACATAAGTAACCAACGACATGAAAAATTGCATTTGTCCATACTATTTCAAACTGCAACAATGCCATGTTTCATAGTTTTTCTTGCTTGGTTGCTTTTAGGTGCACAAGAGAAGATACCTCACATCACTCACAATACTGTCATCAGTCCTCCAAAAGCTTCCACTTGTGCATCTTACTGCCACTGCCAAGGTAGAGCTTAAGATGGCCCCAAAGAAGGCTGCTCGCAAGAAAGTGGTCAGTAAGAAGAAGCAGCTTTCCACCAGTGGAGTTCCAACCGCAACCTTTTCCGATAGAAGTGTGCCTGCCACGCCAGTCTCGAGGGAAGAGCCCGGGAGCAACACTCCTTCATCAACAGCACCACACCAACCTAAGCCCAAGACCATGTCTGTCAATGAGGCAGCCACTGCAATCATGGCAATGCCGACGAGCAGTGACATTGAATTGGATTTGTCCCTTTCACAAAGTAGTACCCAATCATTTCAGGAAACAGAGCAGAGTGGACAGCAGCTGCAGCCAGCAATAGTAGATCTTCCTGAAGTTGGAGCAGAACAGGAAGTCAAGCCGAGCAAGAACCTCATCTTTTAGAATTAATGGCTCCCAGATCTCCAGATAGAAAAAGGTAGGGTACTACTCCACCATCTTCTCCAAGCACCACTTCTGATGACGATGATAGGGACATGGAGTGGACCCCGGCAGAGTCTGGGAGACATCACAAAAGGCAAGGGAAAAGAAAAGTTCCAGAAAGCCTTAGAATCAAGGAAGGGGATGATGAGGAGGGTGATGACGACGAGCCAGTCATGGTGGAAGCTGGCGCAGAGGAGTCCGACATTACTATCCAGCCTGCTCTGAGGGATGTGACAAAGGCCACACTGCCTGGCCCCCTATTTGTAAGGCTCCAGCAGAGACCTGCACCAACCCATACCTCAGTAGAAGTATGCACTGCAGAGAGGCAATCGACACATCCACCTACCTCCAGTTCTTCTTCAGGCATTAACAGTGGCCCAATAACAAAGTACTCCTCCCAAGTTTGGGTCTTTTTCATGCTTAGCAAACAGGAGGAGAACATTGCGATATGCTCCATTTGCCATGCAAGTGTTCATCGAGGTAAGCCTGGTTCACATTATGGTACTGGAGGCCAGACAACCCATATGAAAAAAACATCACACAATCTGGTGGAAGGAGCACCTTAAAACAATGATTGAATGTGATCTCAGGTGAGGAAACCCAGGAAACATCAGCTATGACTGGTCAAATCACGGTGGAAGGTGAGGAAGAAGAGGGTGACTTCCTCATGCAAAGCAGCCCTGTCCTCAGCATTGTGTCAGAATGTCCCACCTCAGTTATCTCACAATGGCACAGGAAGACTCAGAGTCAGATATAGACAACACGGCATATGCTGACTGCATCACGATGCACATTGAGTCTACCACTACCCACATCTCAAAAGACACCTGCGTAAGTGGCCCCAAAAAGACAAAAATCCATGCTACAATTCTGGGAATGTTTAGGCAGGTGGGGCCCTACGTCTGCTACCACCTAGTGGCAAGTTTGTAGAGTGGGAAGCTGGCAATATGTTAGCTCTGGACCTCCTCCCTTTTTCTTTTGTGGAAGGAGTGGGATTCTTGGAGTTTGTGGCAGCCATCTGCCCAAAAAGGAAGGTTCCAAGTCGGACCTGTTTTGCCAGAGTTGCTGTTCAAGCACTGTATCACAATGTGCTGCAATTGTTTTTACAAGCTTTGCAGCAAACTATTGTCCACACTATCCACCTGACGATACACATGTGGACCAATTGTCAGGTGACTGATTACATGTGCATCCCTGCACACTGGATCTCCTTTGTGGGGGAATAGCAAAAGCTATTTACAGGTCTTGGCCCTGAAGAAAGTTTTAAGAGTGTTTGACTTCATGCAACAGTAGCCATGTTCACCATGGAGAAATCACACACATCTGTAAACATCTTGAACACATTTAATAGCAAGGTATCTGAATGGCTGCAAACCAGAGATCTATGAATTGGATTATTGCCATGAACAATGGGAGTAACATAGTCAAGGCCATGGCAGAATGGTGCTATTTTAGGGTCCTGTGTTTGGCACACTGCATCAACCTGGTTGTGCAAGACTTTCTCAAAAAAGAAGACATACAGGCTCATTTACAAGTTTGGCAGTCGGACGAGCCGACCGCCAAACTCGTAGGGATGAGGTGGCTGTCAACCCGGCTGCCTCACCCACCACCGTATTACGATGTTCCCAACAGGCTGACTAGCAGGAACATTGTATTATGAGGATACTGCCGGTCAGCCCAGCAGGAACAGTGCTTCTGTATTGGTCTCGGCTCACTTAAGGAAGGTGAGGCCAATACCCTAGCACACCAGCACCCTTGGAATGCACATTTTCTGCAAAGCGGACAGTGCACATTCCAAGGGTGAATTTGGGGCCCCTGCACTGCCCATGCAATCAGCATAGGTAGTGCAGGTCCCCCCCTGAGAGCCCCTGCACAGTCCATCCACCTGCCTTTGCATGGAGGTTGAACAACCATGAAAGGCTGGCAGAAAGAGGACTTGTGCTCAGCATGGTGGTGCTGAACTCAGCACCGTCGTGGCTGAGCACGAGTCAGACCGCCATCAGTCTGCCGGGACTCCTGGTGGGGACGGCATAATGTGGTGGTCAGACCGCCTGGAGTGCGGCGGTCTGACCACCATCGCAAGTCTGACGGTCCTTGGACTGCCAGACTCGTAATGAGGCTCATAGTCAGCAAAATATTGACTTCCTGCAGACAATTCTGTGCTGATTTCAGCCATTCGTTTAAATCCTGGAAACAGTTGCAGATCATGCAGCTTGGTAACAGAGTACCACTTAAAGGCCTGATACAGGAGGTGCCAACACACTGGAACTCAACTATTATATGTTGCCACGTCTGTTTGAGCACTACAGACAGATCAATGACTATGTCATTCTAAGAGGAGGGGATGCAATTGGGAAAGCTATGCCCATGGATGCGGACAAGGGGTGCCTAGTCAAATGCCTCAAGCAGATGCTGCTCCCTTTTGAGGCTTTCACATTGGAAGTTAGCAAGGAGGGCAGTATAATGGGCCAAGCTATCTCATTGTTGCATCAGCTACAGGACACGCTAAAGAAGGTGTCTGAAAGGTTCGCACCCGGAAGTGTGAATGAAAAGCCAGGAGCTCATGCCTTGGTTGAGAACCTAAGCTATCGCTTGATTTGTACTGCAAGGCTGCAAAAACATTATCAAGTCAAAAGAGTACATCTGTGCCACCCTACTTGATCCACACTACAAATACATTGTTTCCACTTTCATTCCTTTTTCTGAAGGAGATGTTTAAAAAAAACAAGAGGTGGATTGTTTGTTGAGCAAGCCAGAGAACTGAAAGAAGAATCGCTGGACTTTAGAGTCCCACTCTGCAATTCTGGGGTGCTGGCTTCGAGGGCAGTCTGGTCTCACACTGGCAACAACAGCATCAAAAGAATCGGACCCAACCTCTGCATTGACGGGTCTTAAGTCCAGTGCTGAGGCAAAGGCAAAGGCGGTTGAGCAAGTGGCAACACCAACGACACTTCAGAGGATTTTCCATGAATATCTGGATGACCCAAAAGAAGTGTATGTGGATCAAGCCCCATTAAGGTATTGATATGCCCAGAGCTCAGCTAGCAATGAAATATCTGGCTTGTCCTGTAGCCAGCCTGTCTGCTGAACGTGTGTTCAGTGTGGCTGGTGCAGTTGTAACAGTGAAAAGGACCAGTCTCTTGCCTCAAAAAGTGGAGAGATTAACCATGATCAAAATGAACCAGCATTTTATACCACCTGATTGCATTGTTCCCAAAACACCACAGGAGGAAGAGGATGATTGGTCAAAATCAATTGTGTTTGCTGACCACCTTCTGGGTGAACCATCTGAATTTGAGGACAAACTCTACTTCTCTGGACTGAATTTGTCAGTGCCTCCAGAGAACTTTTTAATTTTTTCTCACTGAACTTCTTTCTTTCTCTCTTTCTTTGTTTCTTTGTTTGTTTCTTTCTTTCTTACTTTACTTTCTTTCTCTCTTTCTCTCTTTCTTTTTCAAAAGAAAAATGCCAGTGGGACATTATGTTTGTTTTGGATTTATGCTGCCCCAACAATTTTTAGTTACATATTATGGATGGATTAGAGTTGAACCCGTGTTCCTCAGGACACTGGAGACAATGCCTGCCTCCCTCAGATGCCATTGCTGATCCTTTTTTTACATCACCTAGCAGGACTGCCCAAGAAGATCATTGATTAAAAGACTCCTGGTGGCAATGCCAAATTCCAATGTACTTCTACTTGCTACCAATGGAGGAGATAATATTTTGTTCAATCACCATGCTTGGATTGGAAGAGGTAGCTACTAACTATTGCACCAATGAGTGGTAATATATTGGGTGATTGTTAGTGATGATTGATGATGTATGTAGTGGCTGACCCTGAGGGAGAAAGTTCAACACATTTGTAAATTTGATTCTGATGATTAGCAGTGCTTGGGGCTGATGGATGATCAGTTTTTCCTGAAAGTGATTGGTCTTTCAAACTTAGTGAAATTCACCTGCAAGGTCCACTCCATTTTTGTGTTTGCTCAGACCAGACCAATCACTTTATTTACCAAACACAAATCTACTCAAAATACTCCAGTTCTGTTTCTCTATATGTTCTTCAATAGCAGTGCCATGATGACTACACAGGTCTACCTCACTCGATTAGGGACTGGGATGGAGTTCCTCAAAATCAGAAGGATGAGGATGAAAGGACTGCAGACAGGATTACCTCAACAACTAGAAGAAGAACATTATCAACTTCAAGAAAAACCATGATGAGGGGGAGGACTCTGAGGGCCAGTACTAATTCAGTTCTGTGGACTGGAGAGAGGTGTGTTGTTGGGAAATGCTGCTGAGTATGTGTTTTCTGCATTGCTGGCTCAAACTCCTCTTATGTTGTTGCTCTGCCTCTGTGTCTTCTTGGTACACTTCTGACTCCTCAGGAAGCTTACCTTGCTTCCTTTTGTCCTTCTCACATACTCTATAGAACAGTTACTGTTTTTTTTCAACACGAAGGCCTTCTCCTAGTCCTCTTCTGCACAAACAAAACTTGGTGAAAGCTCAAGACTCCGGCTTACCTACCAGACAGGTTCAGCCGGGTACCCAAGAGTGACAGACATTCCAAGAAAAATGAAGATGCACCACCCAATTTGGCAATACAGCATAATTTTCCTTTTAACAATCATAATATTTAGAACTCTGTGAGTTAACTTAAATCCTTCATAATTTGTATTTTTCAAGCCTAGAAGACATAACATTTAGAGATATACTATCGTGAGTCTCCCTGGGGCAGAAAGACTGCTTGTAATACATTTAACTGAACTGTGTCATACTGATCTCTTCATCGTTTCCTTCCACAACAGATTGATGATTGTGTGCTGCTCGGCGCACCGATGAATATTGTCATGGTTTATTTTGTGTAGTGTTTGTCTTTGTCACACATTTCCCTAAATCCCCCTTTCAGATTCACTCAACGAGCCCCTAACTTTCTTACCCTGGGTTGTGTGATTGATTGAGGTGTGACTTAATTTTAAACCATAAATGGAGCATACACTTGCTGGGTTCAATGTGGTAAAATGACACCAACTCACTGCATGACCTTCTATTGCCTGAGCAATATTCCACACCGGCCCCATCAACATCATAACTAAGGGCTTATGTTGTGTGTTGCAAAAATGCTTAACAATGTCCATCCATTCTTGACTCTGAGCTCACTTCTCCTGACCGCATGATTTCATTTCCTGAGTTTAGTTTTGAACTACTAGCTCACCACCGTTGATCAGATGAAGTTGATGTTACTAATTTTTATTATCATATCAGGTCTTCTTTGTTCTGTGTCATATACTGTCAAATACTGTCATAGTTTGGTCTCAGTCTTCCTAGTTATGACATATTTTGAGCCACTAACTTTTTGTTCTGTTTGAATCTAGTTGACAGTGATGGATAACCCTTTGATTAATGATGCAGTTTGAGTTTGTATGGGTGGGAGGTGCACCTTCTGTCTTCCTTGTTAGCAAGATAGCCTGTTACTACTACTACCTACCGCCCTCTTGAGATGCCATTTTGAGAAAAACATTAGAGTAAGAAGACTTCCTCGCTTCATCTATTTAGGTAAGAGAAGAACTATGGATTGAAGTTAACTTGTTTATTTAGTAATTAACTTCTACTGGGGAAGATGTTGTCTTTGTGTATCAAGGTTTGTGTAGGCAAAATAGGCAATGGCAATCATCCACTAGTGGTCAATATAGCTGCAGAGGGCAATAGAGCAAGGGTATAAGTAAATGACATCCACTTTTTTTGAGCACATTTAAAAAACAGGCTACACTAAAATACAGCAGTGCAAACTAAAACAACAAAATAAACATCTGAGGCATAAATCAAGTAAAATTAACTATCCCCTTTTTATTTTTAACAAATACAAAAACCTACCTTTCTACCTACAACAGGACCACCATTCTACCCAAACAAATAGCCTCATCCCCAAAAAGTCCAACGAAAAATCCAATATGAAAAGTTATTTTCATATCTCGTCCCAGCTCCCTCCATATCATCTCCCTCTACAGCAAGTCCATCCCACAGATTTTTTTTTTTTTAAAAGGGCTCAGAAGAGGGCAATGTCTGCATGGGTGCAGAGCTGGTCCAGGCTCTGCTCGATTTTAGAGAGCCGGCTCTCCACTTGGTCCATCTGCTGCAGGATACAGTGGACCAATGCCCTGTCAGAGCAGGAGGGAGGTACAGCAGGTACTGTTCTGGACCCTGACAGCTGAAGCCAGTGATGTAGTGGCCGGGAGGCTGGAGGCTGGGGATCGTGGGCTGCTGAGCTGGGTTCTGGTCCAAGGCAGCTATTTCAGCTTCTTCCTCCTCCAGGACCCCAACCGCCGTATTTAGCCTGGATGTTCTCCAGCCTCTGCCACCTTAGAGAGCCTTTATCTTCTGCCTGGTTGGTGGTCGCCCAGCAGGAATAGCTATATCAATAAAAACAAAAATAAACAAGACAAATTGTAAACAATGCTCTGAACAAACACTTCTTCAAAAGTAGGTAGTGGGTCGCACAGTAACACTACATTTCTTGTCACCTAGGGACATTGAAATTTGATGTGATTATGATTATGAAAGTCACAGGGCCAATTTTATTTGTTTACCCACACATACCTCACATAAAAAGCACTGACTGTCTGATAGAAAAGAATTATGGCAGAATAACACCATATTAAAAAAAAACCTGTGATTTCATTTTTTTTTTTAAGGCTTTTCTAGTAAATTAACAGACACTTTTAGTGGAAAAATAAAAATGAATTACATCTCCTTTATGAATAAGGCATTATGCACTATGGAGTACAGGTTGTGGCAAATTGACCAAGGCATGCTAGCCAGCACTTCAGCTGAAGTTGACAATTATCTGCCATGCTCTTCCTCAAATGTCTTTCACTTAGTTTCTGCCCTGACACCAATGAGACAGATGAATAAATAAGAAATGTCACACACGTCATTGTATAAAATGCGACTATATTTATCTTGTCTGCCATAAGTAGACAGTGGAGGAAACATGCACTGCAATACAGGGAAAGGAACAGGCTGAATAGATTGTATTTGGCATGTTTGCCACAGAGTATCCCTTATACTTTTATTCATAATTGGCCCTTTTTTCAGAAATATGCACTGATACTGATGTGTGTACTTTGACCTGTGTTCTCAGCATGAATCAGATCAACCAGTTCCTTCGACAGTAGCCTTGACTCTCCCCCGAGTGCACACGGCAGTCCCCTTTCACTGAACATTTATGGGTGGGGCTGACTAGCATCTGATGAGCCCTTTTCTTTCTTGGGTTCTGATTGGTTCAAAACCGAGTGACATTACCTTTTTACCTGATGACCGCAGTCATCCCAACACTTCTGGGAGTGCGGCCGTCGGGTAGGTCTCTGGCGTTGGACCTTGATGAATGTGTGAGTATACTCATTGCTTTTAAAACTGAATGCCACTTATCCCTGATTATGTTCAATTGTTGTGCTTACCCTCTGCTAAACTACCAGCCTTTCATGTCACACTAGGGACAAGGGGCTGATCAGCAATTTTTTGGTTCAGATCAGAGCATGGTTCTGCACCGTTTGCACAGAGCTTTACTCCGTTTTCTGCATGTACGGAGTGACATTATCTAACCCAATGTTGGATAACTTAATTATCCACATACTACATTGCTGTCATTTTTTTCACATTTATCTTATTACTTCCCAAGTTGTCAAACCCTTACAGGCCATTGTCTGTCCACCTCACAATGGCCTTACTTCAGTCCGCTTTCTGTCATCAAAACTCTTATTCATTATGACTTCCTTTTTCTAAATGGGCATACCTTTTCCTAATATTAGCTATATAGCCAGATGTATATTTATCTACCATTTCTTTCTTGCTGTTTCTTTGTGCATTAACCACTGATGCTTCTATGATTTACATAGAGTGACATCAGTCCAGTGGCCCACATTTTCCCAAGGAACCCGGTCCCCAAATTAAGTGGCTAAGGAATATCTCATTGGGAATTGTGTCACATTTAGCATGGTAGAACATTAACATGGAGTGTCACAACACTATTATGTGTGTAATGCATTTTGACCACATATACTGTATTATCTATACAATTTGTTTTGCATTTTTCTGTTCTCACCTATTTAGGCCACGAGTGGTGTAGCGTTTTATCAAAGTTAAGTTTTGCCCTTCATATTCAGCTTAGGGCAAGTAGGGTAGCTTAGGAGTTATTTGTTTTGGTCCTGATGAAGCGCCACGTGATCCTTTAAGGCGTGAAACATGTTGACCTCATACTACACCTAGAGGGAGACTGTCCCGTATAGCTCTTCTGCATTGTTAGAGTGGTGGAACATCATTCCTTTCCCACTCTTTTGTGTTTTTAATCTTGACCGAGAGCCTCAATGTCTAAATTAAATCATCCCTGTCGAGGTTCTTGAGCCAATTTTAACTCCATACTCTCCTGCTGCCTTCTGACGGTGGGTTTACTTTATCCCCACTGGAATTATCATGGCACACACTTCAAATTAAAGATCTTCAGCAAAGAGCTCCCTTTTGGGGCCAGTCAGACATTGCAGCGCCAGTCTGACAAGGAGCTAGCCATATGATTAAGCATGACATCCATTGGATGTGTGAGGGCTCTTGCTTCTAATTATAGAAGTGTCTCTAGGACCCGTGTTCTTTTCTCCTCTAGAAAAAGTGTACCTTGCTGATTTATATCCCTTATACTAAACTTGAAATTGGGCACTTATGAGTCCCACTTTACTCACTGGCCTCTCCCAACACCACAAATTCTTTCCAACAAGTTCATTCTTTAGGCAGTAAGGAAGGAAACTTGAATTACTGACTGCAGAGTAAGACAGACGGATAAGGCGAGTAGGTAGAGGTTTTGCTGTAGAATAGATAGGTGTCACTAATCATCAATGTATTGTGTCCCTAAGCTTTGGCTAATTCAGTCATTGTATAGAAGAAAGTCTAAAGTGAAAAATCTGAACAGGTGTAAAATGAATCTGTTATGTGAAACCATGAAATATATTTTAGAAACGTTTCACATAGCCATAAAAATGTGGCACATGATAAGAATGGATTTTCAATCTGTTTGGTAGGCTGGGACAGAAGAACTTAGGAAAGAATAAAAGAGTTAAGTACAAAGAGGTGACTGAGTGTGTAAAGGGAAAACAACACCCTTTGAATGTTCATTTTCAATTAATTGAAAGCTTTGTAAATGCTGCATTAACTGAAGCAGATGCACATTGCACCATATTACTCTTCTTTGGTCATGAGTGGTGAAATTCCATGGGCAGGGAAGGGCTTGATGAATGATGATGATGGGTGGGATACATATCTGTCTCATTTAACAAATACAGTGTGTCAAGGGATTAGAACAGAAATTAAAATAGCCCCCCACTTGGAACCATAGCTTTGATAACCATAAAACACAAAGTAAGTGAAATAGGTGAACAGCATGCCCTTCTACAGAAGAGCTGCCTTGTTTATTCATTGAAGCAATTATTCACACAATCCATTTACACAATGCTCACCCACTCATCCTTTCTCCCACCCATGCATCCTCTCCTTTCACTCATTTCAACCATCCTTTCTTTCAACCTTCCGTTCTTTTCCATTTCCATGAAGCCATCATTTATTTTTTAGCGTAAGTTATGGCCTTCATTATGACATTGATGGTAAATCCCGCCCATCGCCGTGGTGACGGCCGCCAACATACCGCCGCAGAGGCAAACATCCATTCACCAAATTATGACACACACACCAATCTGACAGAATATTTCCACATACACAGATTCGCCAGCCCAAAGGTCAGAGCTAAAGTGGCAGTACCAACACCCATACGGTTACACCAACAAAACAACGCCCACCACATTATGATCCACAAATCACCACGGCAGACATTCAATGGCGGTAAACCATTGGCGGTACACACCGGTGCACTTAAAATGGACACTCATATACTAAACTATATAACATTGCCCAATATCAAAAATACATGCCTGACACTCATACACACACCACAACAGCACTGAAAAACACACACACACTTTACCCATCACCCTTTACGAATACAAATTATTGCCACCAGAATGACACCAAGAGCACTGCGACAACTAGACACACACACCACATACACCCATACATCCCTCACGCACCCCACTTCACACACCCAACCAAAGTACCCAATACCCACACACTTACACACACAACACCCATGTCCCGACAAAGGCACCCCCGTTTCACAGATGAGGAGTGGCGGGTCATGGTGGAGGAAATAGTCAGGGTAGAGCCACAGCTGTTTGGAGCACAGGCACAGCAAATATCCATTGCCAGGAAGATGGAGCTATGGCAGAGAATCGTGGACAGGGTGAACGCCGTGGGACAGCACCCAAGAACAGTGGACAACATCAGGAAGAGGTAGAATGACCTACGGAGGAAGGTACTTTCTGTGGCTGCAAGGCACCAGCTTGCCCTACAGAGGACTAACAGTGGACCACCACCTCCTCCCCTGCAGCTCACAGCATTGGAGGAGCAGGTCTTGGCATTGCTGCATCCTGAGGGACTCAGTGAAGTTGCCAGAGGACTAGACACTGGTGAGCCAACATTTACTACTTATCGACCCGCATACCTGCATGCCATCTGACCCCCTCACCCTCACTCCCATCACTCCACTCCAACCCACACACTTCCCCTACACATATGACTAACTCCAATGCCAAGCCCTGCATGCTATACCAATGCATGGACAGCCCTCCCAGCCCTGCATGGACACCCATCACAAAAGCATGCACAGTATGGAGAACTAAGAAGCACACACTACATCACCATACACAAACAAAGATGGCACAGCAACAGCAACAGTAGAGGGGAAGATAGGGATGTACAATATGTCACAGACATGAAGCATAATACATCATTTACATCCCCACAGATGCCCCAGCCAATATCAGTGGAGAGGAGGTGCCACGACAAA
Organism: Pleurodeles waltl; assembly: GCF_031143425.1. Classification (NCBI taxonomy): domain Eukaryota; kingdom Metazoa; phylum Chordata; class Amphibia; order Caudata; family Salamandridae; genus Pleurodeles; species Pleurodeles waltl. Next base: position 777,506,832 of record NC_090445.1, read on the forward strand.
CCAGTCCCCCAACAGATGATGCCCCCAGTGATGACAGTAACTCTTGACTTCTGGATCTGGATGAATTACCTGGCCCATCAGGGACTACTGGTCAGTCGGTTACCTCTGCCCACTCCCAGTCAACCACAGAGCCTCCCCATCAGTATCCAACACCACAGCACCCACCCAGCATCCTCACACATCTGTCCCCAGGACTCATCAATCAGCGGTATGCCTACCTGTACAGGGACCCCAGTCCACACCTCACCCTCAAGACAATGAGGGAAATGGTGTCAGTGAGCACACCATTCAGGGGACAGAGGCACAGGGGAACAGGGACACTTGGAGGACCGCTGTGTTCCAGGGGTAGCACAGGCCGGGGGAACCGACTCTCCAGGGGGCACTCACCTAGATCCTGGAGGACTACCAACAATCCCAGGACACAATGGGTCAGATCCTTAACATGCAGGAGAACAAGTGGCTGCAGGAGGAACACATCAGGAGATGAGGGAGGACTTGCAGGCTCTCAACACCACCATGATCTCCATAGCAGGGGTGCTGGCAGACATGGCCAACATGATGAGGGAATTGACAGCACACCAGTGGGCCTCTACCACTAGCCAGTCAATTGACCAGCCCTCCACTTCCGCTGCAGCTAGTGGGCAGGAGACCACAGGCCACCAGCACCCCTCTCCCTGCAGAAGGTAAACCACCCCGCAAATGTTCCCTGCAACCCAGACAGAAGCCAAAGACACTTGCCAAGACCAAGACCACTGCCAGGGAATGGGACTCTCCTGATTGTCCCCCTTGTGTCCCACCCTGTCACCTTGTCCACTTTGAACTGCCTTTGCTCCCCTTCCTATGGTCCCTTGGACACTGGACCTGTGTTACAAACAGACTGGAACAATACCCTGGACTTTCCTCTACCATCACCCCATTCCACTGCACTTTTAAATCAATTATTTGCACTACAATAAACACGCTTGAACACAACTTGAGTGACACCTTTGTGTTGAAAATGTGCATTTATGGGAACAGTCAGATCTAGTGCAAAGAATCTGAACACTGTAATAGCATGCACATAATGACCTGTAGCTGTCTACAGTAAACACATCAGGACACTGTAGTCATATCACCAACATCTGTAAAATGACAAGCCATAGGTGACAGTAAATCAAGATGCAAAGAAGTGAATGCCTTCATGCTACAGCCACACAGAAAACATCAATAGTCAGAGTAATGGTCTGTTCCACTGTCTCACCTGTTTGTCATTGGAAGTATTGTCATATAACTGATGTTCTGTTGTCCTCATCCTCTGCCTCCTCATCCTCACTGTACTCAGGGTCCACTGCTGCCACAGGGTCATCTCCAGTCCTCTCCTCCTGCAGAAAAGCCACATGTCATCTGAGGGTCAGGTTGTGTAACATGCAACATGCCACTACTATCTGACAGCCCTTCTCTGGTGAGTAGCACAGGGATCAGAACCTGACCACCTGAAGGCCTGCATACTGGTGGTGGCCTACCCAGAGCTGGATGGGTGCTTGAGGGCATCACAGCAGCCACAAGGGGGTGAGTACAGTGGGCATTACTACAGTAATTGGTAGGTGGCATGGGATCTGAGTGGTGGTTTTGAGTTAGTGGGTGCCCCTTAATGAAAGAACACACATTGCAGCGTGATCCAGCTCAAGGGTAATGGGTGTATGGCAAATGCAGGTAACCTAGCTCATTTGCATTCCCTGTCAGTCAGGGCTATGTGGGTCCCAGGAGATGTGCAATTGGCAGTGTTTGGCCCTCATCTTGATGTGGCATCTAGCCAATTCAAAGCCAGTGCAATGCATAGTACTCAATCCAGATCCCTGTGTGTGACGTTGCTGTGTATGCCAACTGAGGTGTTGGTACTGTAATTGACCCAGTGCTCCCTTTCTCTCCCTCCCCCCTTTCTCCTTCTGTCCATGTGTGCATTAGCATCATCTGGCAGAGGAGTAGGGGCACCAGCGATGTAATCCTTTCTAAACAATATAATAATAAATAATAGGGCATTCTGGGATGAGCAGAGCCCTCAGCATTGGTGCTGGTGTTCGGCGTCTCCTCAACTCCTGACAGACCTGCCTCTGTGGTGCCCTTCTTCTTGCCCTTGGCTGCTGATGTAAGAAATAAAGAAGATAAATGAAGCAAAGGGAAAAATAAACAAAAATACAAAAAGTCACGAAAGCACAAGAAATGAAAAAACAAAACATAAAAATACACAGACACGAAAAGTCACACTAATAAAATCAATAAAAATGAGGGGTAGATTATTTAAGAGGGCAGAGTATTGAAAGTATTATTAAGGGATGAAAAAAACAGATCCAGTACCATACCAGAGTGAAAAATAAGATGGCCATGCCCATGCGAACCACGTGGTGATGTTCACATGAGATTTTGAATGCAAATACATACTTTGCATTGCGTTTGACATAAAACACAACACGAACGGGTGCAACAAGGAACTCCGCCCATCTGTAGAACTCTGCGTGGTACAGCAGATTGTGTTTTTTGCCACTCCACGGAGTTCCACCAGGCCTAATTTTGAGTCACAATTTTGAAAATGCTACTTCAAGAAAGTTAACATTTTCTTGTGCTAACCATGTGGTGTCTGCTGCCCATATCCTTTGTCACATGACTAGGTGTCACTGGCAGTTAGTCTTTGTGTATTGCTCCCAGACAGTGAGACAAAGGGCCATAAGTGTTGACAGGATGAACTATCTCTGATGTCATGAGGGGGAGAAATTGTCACTTACCACAGTTGCACATCACAAAGGCTCTGCCTGGGCACACTTGCAAAGGGCATCATACTAGTCTAAGGTGACCCCAGACAATCTGGGGCAAGGAGGCACTAAATTCTAAATACCTCTGGGGTGGAAACCTCCAGAACTGTCTACTACCTCAGAGTGGCACCATGTATAAGTATTGGACCCTCTGGACCATCTTTTCAGTACACCTCTAGACCTTTGGAAGACTTAGAAGGACTGTTATGCTGCTCTGCAATAAGTACTGCAACTCTGCTGCCTTTCTTCTCTCCTACCCTGCTGCCCGAGTGAAGGACTGGATATTCTTCTGAAACCTAGGACTGCCAGAGTCACTCTAAGGGCCAGTTGGCTGACCTCCTGGTCCAAAGCCTGAGGGGCAGAACAAGCTTCAATCACATTCAACCCAGCACCTGGACTCAGTCTGCTCTGAGTCCTGCATCCAAAGTGGTGCCACCCCAGTTCTAAATCTTTGGAAGTGGTCCTGAAGATGCTCTGCCAGACCAGCTGTGGTCCTGTGGGCAGAACCGACTTGACACAACTCATCTCCTCATAGCCCCACCTCTAAACTGCAGCTGCAGAATGTATCCACAAGGAAGGACTTTGCGTTGCATCCTGCAGTCTCCTCTGATCCATGACTATGTGATGTATTTTCAACGCAGGACTTTGAATCACAAGCCCCTCATCAAGGGCATCTTCGATGATGATGCAGGAACTCGCATCAGAGCACCTCAGCTCCTTGGAACTGCAGCTGCATCATGTATCCTCGACGCTGTATGTCACAATGCTCCACATCCAGGAATTAAGATACTCTTGTTCAGCGGGTCCAACTTATTCACCGTGTCTGGTCAGTGCTTTTACCCGGTCGGAGTTAACTTGTGACTTCATGCCGACCAGGGCAACCAGATATTCACTTTGTGCTTGTATGGTCTATTTTAACTTAAATCTTTAAAATTGCATAACTCTAACTATACTGATAAGATTTGTGCTTTTGTGGTATCAAATAATTTATTAAAATGTACTCTATTTTTGTGAATTAGTTTGGAATTTTTCTTGTGTTTTTCCCTTTATTACTGTTTGAAGTGCAGCATTAATACTTTACTCTCTTCTAAGATACGCCTGACTGTATTTGTGCCAAGCTACCAGAGGGTTAAGCACAGGTTAATTTGGAGTTAGCTTGTGTTTCACACTGACAGAGATTGTTTTGGAAACTGGGTTACTGGCTGGCTGGAGTTTGAGCCCTGGCAAAGCAACAGCCATCATCCTAGTTAGTGTAAAGTACAAGCAACCCCCAAAATAGCCCATACTCAATCCCCTAGTAGCTTGGCACAGAGCAGTCAGGCTTAACATAGAGGCAATGTGTAAAGTATTTACACAACACTTCAAACAGCAAAACAGTGAAAATACCACACAAAAAGAACCCACATTAGGTTAGAAAAATAGAGAGAAAAATTTGTTAGAAAAAAGAGGATTTGCCTCTACAGACTAGCCTCTATATCCTCCTCAAGGATTTTGTGCATCTGTAAGGCAATATCATAAGCCTCAAACCTGTTATCAATATGGGATCCCTCAACAAGGCCAAGACCTTTGGAAATATGGACCCTCTTGTTTCCAAAGGGCAATGATAAAATGCCACCATCACTGCTGGGCTCTGCCTGTCTGGCCTTGAGGTCCAGCCCCTTAAAACTCAGTTCATGATCCAACATCAATTTCCCCTCCTCTATGGCCAATTGAATTGCCTTCTTCTTCAGCTTTAATCTGGCCAACTCTAGCCTGAGATGCCTTTCCTCCCTCCTGTTTTCCAACTCCTCTGGGTTCAGGCCCCTAGAAGACACAATGCTCCCTTCACAGGGAGGGATTTCCAATCCTGGAAGTACGTTACCATCATTACCCTGTTCTTCAATAGGCTTCATTCTAAGAACCTCCTATGGGTCTTGCTCTCATCCTTCCTCATCCTATTCTTTCTCTTGGTCATTTGTTGTGACTAGCAACTGGTGAGCCTCTACCCATGCTCTCAAGGCCTTCTGTAGCTCCACCTTTTTGACGCTCCTTTAGCAGGCAACTCCCTCTCCTGGCAAAACGCCTTGAGCTGGGTCACAGTGTAGCTCTCCATGTCATAAAGCTCAAACACCTTCCTTGCAGGTGAGATCACAAACACAGTCAATCAGATGGAGTAGAAATGAGTCTAAAACAAAAAGGTCAATCAGGGAGAATTAAAAACTTTAATTGTTCTTAGGTATGGGATGGCAGTATACACCAAATCACTGCATGGCACTGCACAAACAAAGTGATATCGTCACTGCTGATCACCAGTATTAAAAACTGAGTCACTGGTAGGCTGGGGTGTGAACCCTGGTCAAGCAGCAACCACAATTCTAGTCAGGGTAAGACACAAGCAAACCCCAATTTAACTGTGCTCAACACCCTGGTAGCTTGGCACAAAGCAGTTAGTCTTAATTATTGGCAACGGGTAAAGTATTTGTGCAACAATCAAACAGTAAAACAGTGAAAACACCACACAAAAGGATCATACACCAGGTTAGAAAAATAAAGCCTAATTTAATAATTAAAACGAGGCCAAAACAATAAAAATCCAATCAAAAGAACAGGAGTAATTTATTCTTAACCAATAAACTGAAATATAGCATCTAAAGGCAGAAATAAGCCAACTGCAGCTATCAAGTCTTGCTAGACCAATTCATTGGGCCTGATTAAGATATTGGCAATATTGGCGTCACAACGGTATTGGCTATCCCGTCTGCCAAAATTTAAACGCCATGGGAAATAATGGGATTTAGATTTCAGCAGATGGGATATCTGTCACCATTGTGACGGAGTAACCCGTCCACCAATATCTAAATCAAGCCCAAAGTCAAAAGATCAGGCTGAATGCAATGGAATGTGGGTCAGATACAGTCCCAGATTAGTTCAGCCAAAGTTTTACCTTCTCAAATTTTGTGCCAGGATTCCATTCACATTGGCTGAGGATCATGAGGAGCAAGGACAGCGTCACAGGCAGTATTCTAGCGCAAAGACCAGGCTGGGTGTCATGGAATGCAGGCTGGAGCTTCGCGTTTTGGTCCTCCACAGCCTGTTGATGCTGCTATGTGAAGAGACAGACTAGCAGTGGCTCCCGCTGATGTTTGGAGCAAGCAGAGCTGTTCCGGTGCAAATTTGATTGTCTGCGGTTGTGAAGAGCCCAAACACTTGATTTCAAGAACTCCAGGCACCCACCAAGGGTCCAGGACCTGAGATGCACCTCTTGGGGGTCGGGAACTTACTGAAGAGGGGCCCAGGAGCTGTTGGAGAGCATTTATGTCCCTGAGTCAGATCAGGAGAGCCTTTGAGTCACTCAGGTGTCTTGGATTCAAGATGGAGTTTTATGTCCAGTTCTTCTTTTCCAGGCAAGAGGGCAGTGGCCAGCATTTCAGCACAGCAGGGCAGCAGTTCCTTCAGAGTAGCAGTCCAGTACAGTGGCAGTCCTTGTAGCTGTACAGCAGTCCTTCTTCTTGGCACAGTACTCACAGTTCCAGAAGTGTACTGAAGTGCGAATAGACAGGCTGGTAGTGGTGGTGTATGAAGTCCTTCTTTCATACACAGTTATGCCTTTGAAGTGGATAAACTTCTAGAGGCAGCTTTGAGATGCAGATGGTTTCAATGGATCGATCATCCACCCATATGTTCAGTTCAGCACTAAAGAGGATTTTGTCTACAAAGCATAATAGGTTCTGGATGAAGAAGATAATGTTGTTTAGAAAGGATTACATCCATGTAAATGAAGGAATAAGCTTAATTTGTAGCACACTTACAAACTTAATATTTTAAGGATATTGATAGAGTGCACACTCATCACGAAGGAGGTCTTATGGCGCTATTGACAGATAACTATGGATTTTTGTTACCCAAGTCAATGGCATTCACACCTGTAGAATGAAGGGTTAAGGGAACTCTTCTGGATTCAAACCTGCAACGATGGGGTTCAGACACAAATCGCACCACATCTAGGTACGAATAATATATATTGGATGGTGTCAACTCTAGGCCCATTGAGAACCTCCTATGATGTTATCACATTCATTCCCAAGCAGAATCAAATTATTTTTTTGACATAGAATTGCCTCGATAGAAGCAGGATGGGAGAATGAAAGGAATCGAATTGTAGGGGTAAATGATGATGGTATATATTTTTACTAAATTGATAGAAGGCCATTCCAGATTCTTTGACCAGGTTATTTAATCTGTATGTTTATATGTTTTGTTTTCCCATTCACCAGGCAAAAAGATGTACTTCCCTCATTTTTCAGACGTGTGCAGCACATGATGATGCATGTCTGCGCAAACGTGTCTGAAAGCCCTGTTTTTTGTCAGACAGTTAGGGGCCGATTTATAGGCCCCTAGTGCCACTGGAGCACCACTTTACATGACGCTTCAGTGGCGCTAACCTCTGCTCCATATTTACATGGACGTGTAACGCAACTGCTTGTGGCACTACACCTCCTTCTAAATATGGGCCCCTCCGACGCACTAATCTGCGTCAGAGGGGCGTGCAATTGGAGTTGCTGTGGGTGTGCCACAGCAAAACGTATTGCATTTTGATGCTGCCCCAGATTTAGAAGATTTCATAAACCTGAGGCAGCGCCAAAATCTAACACCAGCCCCAGGGGTGGCATTAGCAAGCCACAACTAGGAGGAATACTTTTATTCCTCCTTGTTTTTTGCTTTTTCTATGAGTGCTGCATTTTGCAGCATGCATAGAAAGAGCAAAATGTCAGAAATGATTGTTTATTTGCAGGAAAGTGTCCCTTCCTGCACATAAACAATCATTTGTAAATGACGCTTTGGCACTTCTGTGTGTGCTGCACTCTGTTATTTTCCCATAAATATGGGCCTTAGTTTACGAAACTTGTCCTCAAATTCCCACACAAATCGAATATTTTCCTTGACTTAATGTGCTCGGGCATTGGAATTTGGGACAGTGTCACTTTAAAAGTTCACCAGCCACCACTGGACACAAGGTTGACTTCCCCAGGGTGAATTAGAGTGTGTAGGCCCTGATCTATAGGTCGGACTGGGACAGAAAACAGGCACCAAAATTAAAGTGTACCCCGTTAACAAAACACAGCTAAAAAGTTGTCTACATTTGCAAAACAGGACAGTTTTGAATTTGCAAAGACAAGCTGCCTATCTTTTTTATAGCTCGTCCACAAACACATAACAAGCATTTTCAATGCAACGGGTCTCACATTAGCTCGAGTTAGAGCTATTAGCGTTGTAAAGAAAAAAGAACGCAGCACGATCGCACTATGTAAAATGCAGCGCGATTGCGCTGCGTGGAAAATAAACAGTTAAAGTAGTCTGGACACCATGCTGAAAACATCGAGCCTTGTATGTTTTTAGTAGTTTAGCGGTGCTGTGTAGGTGGGCTAAACACAGGAAAAGGCATGACATATGCATGCCTTTCACAAATGAAAGCAAGCGGATTTTACAGTAAAAGGCAAGCCCACGAACCAATGTAAGTGACTGACGTGACATGGGCGTGGTTTGAAGCCCAAAGAGAGATTACAGAATGGGACGAAGCGCTTTTTGCTCGCCCATAAAAAAAAAGTAATGGGAAAGAGATTTACAAGCTATTCACCTGTAGGTGAATCTGTCTGCAGAGAGTTGTGAAACTAGGAGTAATAATACTTTCTCTCATGGACTGATAGACTAAATCATGGCCAGTGATTAAGCTAAAAAACATCAGAAATGTGTTCGATCATGCCCTCGTGTAGCAATAGAAGTGGCTCTCTCAGCGAGGAAATTAATTAAGCTGCTGCCCCTAGATAACATAAGGTTTTCATCCACAGAAATAAAACCTTTCTTTCAATATCTGGCCGAGAGAGGGACCAATTAATCATATGTTCTACACTTCTGGAATAAGGGTTTCCTAATGACATCGTATGCCTGCCTCTCCAAGTCGATATGCGCTGGTTATTAATTTAAACTAAGTCTTGCTGAGTCCTATTAATGCAAACAGAATGAAATTATACATGACAAATGCATCCTTTTCAAGAATAGTCAAGCTCAACCATATTCCAAGATTGAAGGAGGGATGAATTTTCTTTGCATCCGAGGCAGATTACATTTGTTCCACCTGAGCAGGTGTAATTGTGCCTTAATATTTCAATTATAGTCAAATACAGATGCCTCGTGCAATTTTGCACTGAAATTGGCACAGAAATTTGGGACAAGTGACTGGTGCCAAGTGTAATTTTCTATTTTAGTCCTTGTAATTCTTACTTTTACACTGCCAGGTAGTGCAAATGTTGATTCAAAAGGGCAACGGTGCAATATATGTAATAGTCCTATTTGTTTTCTTTTACGGCCTGTTCTGATGACTATAGCCCCCAATCAACTGTCCAGACACATTGGCATCTTTTGGGGCAAAAGGTTTTGGAAATGATGAGCAATAAAGCTCTTAATACAAGTTCCCGATATTTTGTTGCAGGGATTCCTGGGGAGAGAAGTGTATAGTCAGGACAGTATTCCTGCACCAAAAAATACAGGAGTTATGGGTTATTTTCTCCTGAATGGTGAATATTATATGGACCAGGGACTACCGTGTCCATTCTAATTCCAGGGAGCATAAAGAGCCTAAATCTGCATCCACTGGGGTACATGTATGACTGTTCTTTTTTTTTTGCTCAAGATGGAGGCGGAAAAGACCAGAAATAGAGGTGAGAGCTGGAAGACTCATTATCTCACATGGATACTTTTCTGGTAAGTTTGCAATAAGGGGCTAAAAAGATGTTGACAACATAATGCATCACATTGTACACCTTCATTCAAAGAGTATACCTGCCTTAGAAAAGTGTGCTAATAGTCATATGTGAAACTTGATATTGCCTATTAGTGATTGGCGGTTTATTCCTTTCTTTGACATAGGTGTTTTGCAATGTTGCCTTCTCTGAACGTTACATTATCAGTAATATAATTTCAGTCGCATTGAAACACTTTTAAAAGCGAAAGGGCACTATTTGGTTTGAAAAGCAGACATTAATATAATGAAATGTGGAGCAGAAGGCTTAATATGCTTCTTTCCTCATCATAAACATGCTTCCTCTTAACGCACACACCAAAAAGTTGCATCTCTCTAACTACAGCATAGCCATGCCTTTTCTAGCATGACAACCACCCTGACATATGGATGCTTTGCACGCATTAATTACCATATTGCCCATATTCCTGATGCATCGCTGACACTGACAGACCGCTCCCTAAGACATACTGCCACTCAATTTCTCTTCTCCGAGCTGGACATATTAAACCACATATTGAGCCTTCTCGAGCCACAACTCCCTCTACTTATGAGCAGCCCCTATTTTACTTACTTTTCTCGCACAGCCAGCTACCCCTTACCTACATCCCAGTCTTTCCCCCCTAACCTCCAGGCTGTCTTCTCTCCCACCTCCCTATATGCTTTAAGTACCCTCCACTGCTCCTATATTTCATGCGCGTGCTTGGCTATCTTCTCTGACTGAACTACTCAACGTATTTACCCCCTTTTCATCATCCATATACCCTGCTACTTGTGGCGAGGCGTCCCACTCATGCTCATCCATTCATGGGCATCTCTGTAGGGGTTCTCCTCCAATGACCAAGAGACCACTCTTTGACCTGGAGTTTAAACTCCCTGCCAGGATTGATTCCAGTCAATCAATCAGGCAATAACTTATTCTTGTGTATCTGTGAAGGGTGTGTAGCAGGGAATTGCCCTAGTGAGTGTTTCTATTGTCACTCAGGCTACACTGTTGCATAGGTCTAAAAATACCTCTTCATTTCTCCTCAACTTACCAGGCATTGTTATTAAAATGCCACTTGATTTATGCGAATGGAAAAGGGTGTTGCAGGAAAAATGTAAGCTGTGGATCCCAGCATATACTTTGCTCAAAATCAATAAACCCACCGGACCTCCTCCAAGTTGTCCTATTGTGTCCAGAATATGATCAGTCCTAGAACACCTTTCCAAACTTTGTTACTGGTTCTTCATCCGTTAGATGTCCTCATATTGGATGGATATTAAAAGAATGCTTAACCTTTTGGAAGATATCCCCTTTAGCCCAAATAAAGAACATTTAATCTTGCTGGAAATAGAATCTTTATATACAATCATTCCAAAAGAGGAGAATCTCTAGGTCTTAGAAATATGCACAATTCAGATCAGGAATACACAATGAATACAATTCATGATGACTGTGCACTTTTAGGCCTCACCAAAAACTATTTAGAATGTGAAGGGATCCCCTACTTACAAACGAGTGGGACCTCTATCGGCAGTACTTTCCCCCTTTCTTTGCATGTCTGTACGTACACCAACTCTCAGATGCTAATCTTTGAAAAACCATCGAAGAAAGTGGTGCTGGAATATTTATGAAGTTTTTATCATTTGAAAAGGTGATAGAAAGCAAGTTGAATTTATTGAATGGATCAATTCCTAAAACCAATATTTGAAATTAATACCGATGATCACAAATGGTAACAAAGTATTTCTTGATCATTTGATTATTGTGCTGGAGCACAAGGATATCAGTTAAACATTTGTTTACGAAGTAAGGCTTACCATCCCACCAGGGCAAAGACTCCGACGCCAAAGGCTGACAGACCTTGAATGTGAGAGTAACCACAAGCTGTACATCAAGCAATTAGTCACCACCATTCCAATTATTACTTTTAAGTTAATGATGACAGACGGTGTGAGTTCAAAAACTTTAATTATAAACCTTTTAGTACATTAATTTTTAGTGAATATGCATAAGTAGTCATCAGTCACTTAATAAATCCATATAACATATCATCAGCAAATGCATAAAGCATGTTCCAAAAGGAAAAATCCCAAATCTAGTTCTCAGAATGGAATTTGAATAGGTGAGAATAGGTGTTCGGTAGAATCCATAAAGACCTCCAAATAGAGAGGTTAAAGCATAAAGGTCCAGAATCAAATCTCAAAAATCTATGAAAGAAGACCTTTGCATAAATGAAAGTTCAGGAAGCTCAGTAGTCTCAGAGCAGCAAAGATTCTGGCAGGGTGAATGTACGTGGAGAGAATGTCATGTGGATTCTGCTAAAGAAAGTGTCTGAGCTTTCTTTAGGAAGACACACTAATATAAAAACATTTCGTTAAAACGTTTTGCAACAAATGTCTTCTTTTTTTGTTCCAGCCAATCAGCAAATGGTGTCTTCATGGGATCATGAACATTTTGCTGTCATCTCACAATGAAAACAATAGTCCATAGCCAACCATGTTCATCTGAAAAATTGTATTACATTTTATATACTTCGAAATATTTTCACACTGCTGTCTCTGCTTGAAGAAAACCTAAGTTCAAGACTAAACTTTTACATCATTCTAATAAATCACAAGCTACCTATTGAATTTAAGGATAAGCTATTGTTCATTTCGAAACATTGAGTGGAGTTCAGGTAATAGGTAAATACATTTTAATACATTGTTATAATCTTACAGTAATACTAGAAGTTTAAAACAAACTTTTCTTACATGAAGTCATCATTTTCTCAGCCTGTTACCTTTACTGAAAGTTTAACAATTCACATTCCCAACCTAGGTCAACTTTGCAAACTGCAGTATCAGCTCTTCAAATCTAATGTGTGCTTTTCACTTGTATTAACTTTGCATTTTTTGTCTAAGACCTACATGTTTATTCTACATATTATTGCATTTTTATTTTTTTGTTAAAAGCTCCCTCAGCCTCCCCCTCTAACCATCACATATTCCTCCCAGAATAAATCATCAAAGATCACTCTAATATTCAATTGAGTATTTTCTCTTTCTCTTCAAAGTTTCAGTTTCATTCAGCTTTTTATGCTCCCTCTTGATGCAATCATTTAATTTTTTATTCTCTTACTATAGGTCTGTTTCTCTCTGTGTTCTTTCTTTACTCAAGACTTATTTTGATTGTTTTGTAAACTCCCAGTGATGTCAAGAAACAAACTAGAAAAAATAATATAGATACTAATACTGCTGTGAGGCTTCCTCCCCCTGCTGTTGCAACCCAATTGCCATTTGCAGAAACTCCTTTGCCAAAACCTTGCAGTATGCTAGTGGTTTCTAATGATTCTAATAATGTGTTTTATGTATTCTCTGATTTACTTACTCTTGTCTAGGATAAAATTGCAGCAATGCTAAGCTTTCAACATCTTGCAGACTCTGGTGGTCATTACAAGTCTGGCGGTCCGTGGACCGCCATGGTGGAGGTCGTACCGCCGCAGCCCCAATGGAGTTGACCACCATATTATGAGCACGGGAATGGAACTAACAGAACACAGCCAAGTCGCCACCTGAACCCCCACTGCAGATGGACTCTTTGCGGCCGGCAGCAGGCACATCCAGGCTGGCAGTGAGGCTGTTTCCAACAACCCTATTACGAGGTTGCACACCGTCAGGATTTCCAGGGCGGTCGCACCGCCACGAAAAGCCTGGCGGAAACGAATCACTGAGAAGGGAACACTCACCTTCAGGAACACAGACACGTCTGCAGGTGCTATGGCACGCAAATTGCAAGTCTTCCCAATGCTCCTGCTGGCCAGTATACTCCAGGACCAGCAACGGCGACAACAATGCTAACCGGAAGTACACACCCCTAGCACACACTGGAGGGATAGACAGTAGTACACACACAATACACACAAATGGCATGGCAAGCTACGCCCACACACACACGCAAACAAACATCCGTACCAACACACACACACACACACACACACTCACACACACTAAATCGCAAATATACGACACATACATGTGGAAGGAAAGCCTGGACAAGGTTGTTACCAGCAATACCAATGGTGCAGTGGTGCATATTTAATAAAGTAGTTCAAACTGGAAAGAATAACTATGTACAAAGAGGCCCAAGGACCAGTCTAAAATGTCTATGGTGCCCCCAGCACACTGGACACAGGATAAGCCCCCAACTTGACTCCTGACTGCAAACTGCTGGCCTCCACTGGGCAGGGGCATCAGTGGGGCATGCAGACACCTCAGGGGTGAAGGGAGTGGGGTGGGGTTTGTGTTTGGAGGAGCGGCCCTTAGGTTTGGGTTTGGAGGGGGCGTCCTTAGGCTTTGATGGGGGGTTTGTGCTTTGACTTTGATTTTGGGTGAGTGGGCTTGGGAGATGTCACTGTGGACTTCGTGGGGGTGGAAGTCGTAGGTGGGGGAGGGGCATGGGGACGACCAGGGGAGGACTGTGAGGTGGAAGGCAGGGATGTGGAGAAGGTAAGAGGGCGCTTGGGGGGGCAGGGACTAGTTTATTGGTAAGGAACAGGGAAAATTCATGGAGGAAACATTTCTTGTGGGCACTGGGACCGTCATGGCAGTAAGGTATGGGAGTGGAGGGAGAGGGAGTGGTTGAGAGGTGTGTACATGGAGGTGATTTGGGTGCAGGTGCATTCTTGGATGACGTGTGTGCTGCATGACTGTTGGGTGGGTGACTGTGGCATTTAGATGTAGTGGGAGGAGGGGGGAGGAGATGCAGGGTGATGGCAGGAGGGATGTGTGAGTGAATACTGTAGTGGTGCCTGCAGGTTGGGTGGCTGTGCTGCATGTGGGGGGTTGACAGTCATGCTGAGTGCACATGTAGTGTATGGGGTGCATGTATGCGGGTCTGATATTGTGGTGGTAGTGGCAGTGAGGGCACTTGTGGCAGGATCTGGGACTGATGAGGTGGTGACTGCAGGTGTGAGTGGTATAGTGCCTGTGAGGGGGGAGGTGGTGAGGGAGTCGGTGTAGGGAGGTGGATGTTGTCATGTCTGAATTTTAATGTGTGTGTGCACGGCAGTGGTGGCCTTTTTTGATGCTTATGTTTGTCCTTGCGTACTGTTTCTGTTGATGTGGATGCATGTGGGTCAGAAAATGTGCCTTGGGTGGGTGAGGGGAGAGGGTTGTGGGATTGGGAACAGGTAGCTGGAGGGGGGATGGAAGAAGAAGGGACATTGGCTGCCATCAATGAGGAGGCCAGAGCCTGAAATGATCTCTGCAGGCCTGCCAGGGCATCATGAATGCCTTCCAGGAACACATTGGTCTGCTGCATCTGCAATGCCAGTCCCTAGATGGCATTTACAATGGTTGACTGTCCCACAGAGATGGATCTCATGAGGTCAACAGCCTCCTCATTGAGGACAGCAGGGCTGACTTGGGTGGGGGCAGAGGTGCCTGCGGCGAAGGAGATGCCCAAACTCCTGGGTGAGTGGGCACGGGCAACTGGGTGGGGAGCTTCAGGGAGGGTGGTGCTGGAAAGGTGGGTAGCAGACAAATATGCTACTAGAGTGGTCCCAGATGGGTACACCACTGCCAGGGAACCACCATTGGAGGAGGAATCTGAAGACGGTGTGGTCAATCCTGTCTCCTCTGTGGCACTCCCCTCACTCTCCATCCCACTGGTTCCCTCGGCTCCACTGGAATCAGCTTCCGGGGTCCCGTGGGCTGCAGCTTCCCCACTCGTTGGTGCCCCTTCTTCTTCACCAGATGATGCTGATGCACACAAAGACAGAGGAGAGGGAGGTTCAAGAAAGAGACAGGGTGCAATGGGTCAATGCCAGCACAAGAGTCACACAGAGTAACAACATCAATATCTGATGCAATGCCATGGCACGCCATGCCCTCACCTATACATGCTACAACAGTGGGACATCATGGAGGAAACTACAACTATGCTGATGTGAACTGCTGACGGTGGTACAATTGCACCAATCTTCTTAATGTGAGTTACACTAGTCACACTTGACCTGTTCTTGGCAACTCCACATGGCCATTTAGGAAAACAATTCCTGCACTGCTGAATCAACTCCTGAATCAACTAAATCCTGCATGGGTAGGCCTACCAAGCCATTGACAACTAGCACAGTGACATCTTGGCCCACTCTGCCGTACTTCACATACAGTACATGGCAGCAGATTGAGGACTCACTTATCTCCTCTGGCACAGTGGTAGGAAAATACAGATGATAATGTCCTGACACCTCAAGTGTACTGATGACAATGGCAGGAGCTGGGTTCTCAAACTTGGTTGATGTTGACCACACAAATTACACATTGGAAGTAATTGCCCTCATAAGTCATTGTCTGCATGGTATGGGCACACACCTGTGATACCAATCCTTCCAGGTTGTCTGATATTCATAGTGGACAGGCATCTTCCCAGTACCTACACTACAGCTTCCCACTAGTACTCAACCCAAACCCACCTAAGCAACACATTAATGAGGTGAGAGTGTGTACTTACCCCCTTGTGGCTGCTGTGATGCCCTCACACACCCATACACCTCAGGTTAGGCCACCGCCAGAATGCAGGCCATTAGTGGGCTCAGGGTCCAAAGGGCACCTCTCTCTCATTGAGAGGACATCCCAGCTGGGCCTCCGCGGTCTTCCGGGCCCAGCATCTCAGGACCTCCCACTTCTTTCTGCAGTGGGTGCTCTGTCAGGCATGGACCCCCAGGGTCCGCACTTAGTTGGCGATGGCCTGCCAAATCCCCTTCTTCTGATGGGTGCTGACCTGCATGGGTGAAACAGACAGAAGGACAAAGTCATGTACAGTGGGATCCCAGGGACAGCAGGGGACAGCACACATTTCACACATTTCATGCCCACACTCACATGTCTTCACGCCACTTATGCTCAGACTTCTCACCCATCTCTATGCAAACCCTCTATCTGCTTCGTCCCAAAGCCTTTCATTCACATATACTTCACTATCAGACAGGACAGTGGCATTAGACTCACCTACTGCTCTGGTACCCCATACAACTGTCCATACGGTGGTAGGACCCCATCCACAAGCTTCTCGAGTTCTTCCTGGGAGAAGGTGGGTCGCCCTATCACCTGCAGGACACAGCATCTTGGCAATCAGAGTCAGAAAACAGCAGCACACACAGTGGAAGTTTTGTGTGCAGGAGTGTCAGTAGTCAAGCAAGCATTGCCACATGAAATGGCGGTCACGTCCGCTGCGGACATTGCCATCTCCGCTGGCTGTGATCACCATTAGTTCCAGTCTCCCATAGACAACTATGTTATCCAATGAGTAGTTGCACAGCAGTTGTGACCGCCTATCTCCATCACGATTAACACCGGCAGTATGAGGTCACTTCCATCTGTCCTGTATATGCAGGACAGGCAGCTGCCATTTTACATGTATTTAGTGAATAGTGACTGAATGTTAAGCGCTTCATGGGTGACATTTGGTGACGATTGCACATCTTTACTGTGTCCACACACTCCATGCATCTTCTTGTGACTTCTTCCTCTCCTATTCCAAGATACAGTGCAATGTTGAGGATGAGACATGCTCCTGTGTACCAGTCCCTAGTGGATCCTGCCACCCTGGAAGAGCAACAAATCATTCAGATGTATCGTCTGAACCTTCAGACCATCATGGAGCTGGTGACCCAGTTGGGGCCTGATCTGTTGCCTGCCATCCATCATCCCAATGCAATCCCACAGTACAGGTGTTTTCAGTCCTCCACTTTCTTGCCATAGGGTCATTCCAGATGACACTGGGCTTGGCAGTAGGGAGGTCACAGCCGATGTTCAGTAATGTTTTAAGGGATGTACTGTGTGCCCTGCTAAGACAACTGCCCTACTACATCAGGTTCCCCCAACTTGCAGATTCAGCCACTGTCAAAGCTGCCTTCTACTATTTGGCACATGTCCCTCATGCGATAGGGGCCATAGATGGCACACATACTGCCTTAGTGTCACCCAGGAGAAATGAACAAGTGTTCAGGAACCAAAAAAACGTTAATTCTATCAATGTGCAGGTGGTGTGTCTCGCTGACCAAAGTATCTCTCAAGTGACGGCCAAGTTCCCTGGTTCTGTACATGACTCCTTCATTCTGCGGAACAGCAACGTCTCACATATGAAGGCACAACTACAGAGGGATCGGGCCTCGCTCATCGACATGTGTACATTCGTATGTGTGCCCCTGTACACTCAACTTTCCTCACAACCTTCCCTATCTCCCTCCCGGTCTTGACCTCGGTCCTACCCCTGTGCACACAGGTGACTCTGGCTATCCCAACCTTCCCTGCCTACTGACACCTGTGACACATCCGACTACAGATGCTGAAAGCCGTTTCAATGAGGCTCACAGTAGGACATGGCGTGTGATCGAGAGAACTTTTGGGCTACTGAAGGCCAAATTCCGGTGTCTACACATCTCCGGAGGTGCCCTGCTCTACAAACCACTGAAAGTGTGCCAGATCGTTGTTGCCTGCTGCATGCTAAACAATCTGGCCCTGATACATCACATCCCATTACTGGATGGAGAGGAGGTGGCAGATGGACCAGTGGCTTTTGAAGGGGACATAAGAGTGATGAGGAGGAAGATGATGAGGATGCAGCTGACTCCAGAGCAGAGTTGATACGACAATACTTCTACTGAGCTACAGGTATGTGTCAGATATATGATATGTGACTTGCACTCCTGGCTGCCTTCTGACATAGATCCTCCTGGTGTCTGTTAGCACTGGTGGAGTTGGGTGCAGCTCTGTCTCTGGGTGGGTTTAGGGGGTCACAATTGTCCATCAGTGGAGCTGTTACTGTGCACATTTCAGTGCAATTCTCACCCTGCTGTTGTGTTGCTTCACTTATGACATGTTTGTGCATTTCCATTGTTCCCTGAACTGCCATATCAATTGCAATATGTGTGCTAAACATTGTGGTGTCAACAGTATTGCTACCTATCCTAAGAGTATACATTGGGAGGCAGTGCAACATTACTGCATCTGACTGTGGAACATGCCTTAAGTTTAGCTTTGTCTGCTGTGATGGAAGGGTCATTGGGGATGGTTGTCCTAGGAATGTGGGGCTGACCTGGGCATATGGTTAGAGCTGACATTTGCCATCTCACCCTTGGGACTTTGTAATTGTAGTGCATGTGCGCTGTGTGAGCATACTTGACTCCAATAGTGATTGTTGTTGCTGTCTTGTTCTACTTGTACGGCATTTGTGTGGTGCACTCGGTTTCCTGCATCACCTGTTGCCTCCCTTGACACATGTCTCTAGCCTCTGCCTCCTCCACTATCATCATTGCTGCATATTGGTCCCCCTTCTGTCACTCTCACAAACTTTTGCAGGACAATGGGTTGACAGTTAAACATGTTATGCCACAGTAAATGGTACTTCTAACAATAAAGCACGTAGACAGTAGCTGTGCTCAATAATGTTATTTGCAACTGACACATTCAAGGGGTGATGAGTGGGGTCATGGTGGGTGAAATTATCAGTGTAGTTAGCTCAGCTGTGCGTAGTCCGGGTCCAGTACAGGGGGCCATGGTAGAACGGAGAGATGAAAGTCAACAGGGTGTCTCTGTGGCACACAAGGGAGAATGTTCAGGAGAGGGTCAGTTCCTTGTGGTGGTTTTAGTCTTGGCATCAGTTCCTGCAGGAGGTCTGGTTGGATGTCCTCGCTTGTGGTGGAGTCCCTCAGCTACAGGGGGAGGGGTGCTGGTGGCTCGCGGGTCCTCTGGCAGCACCTCCATTCCACTTGCTGCTGCTGTAGTGGAGGGCTCTTTTGGATGTGGCTAGTGGAAGGGGCCTGGTGGTGGATGGAGGACTCATACACAATGCTGGTCAGTTCCTTCAGCACCCCTGCAATGGAGAGCATGGTGGCATTGAGTGTCTGCGACTGCTGCATGGACTCCTTATGGCATTCCCTCTGCAGCCTCTGGTTCTCCTTCACGGTCAGGAGGATGTGGCCCATTGAGCCACAGGTTTAATGGTCTACATCCAGGATTTGGAAGCGGGCCGCCTGGGCACTCTGTTGTTGTGGCTGCCCTGTCCCTTGGACCACAGGTCCCCCCCACTACCAACTGGCCCCCTGTGCCTGTGCCCCTGGCACAGTGTGCCCACTCCCAGTAGCACTAGGATCTTCATTATCTTAGATGTGTGCTCTTAACTATGGCCCCTGTTCTGTGACGCACACTTCTGATTTACCCGTCCCTGGGGCACTATTTTGGGAATGGAAGGCTGGCTGTGGTGTAGTTACCTCATGGGAGGAGGAGTCCAGTGTGTCCAGGGTGGGGCTGCTGGGTATGGACTGACCAGTCATCCCTGATGGGCCAGGGGGGTCTTCACTGTCCAGACATCAACTGGGGCCTTCATCCTGGGAGGGCTGTCTGACCCTGGCATCCGCTGGCAGTTGGCAGTGGCAGTAGGACCTGTAGACGGAAAGGGAGTTAATTCCATTTTGGAGATGTACTTGTTGGCCACATTGTGTGATCCATGGTGTAGCTTGACTTGCTTCCCAGTGATGGCAATGACAGCTGCAGTACTGCAGACATTGTTTGGGGAATGAGAATTGACCCATTGTTTCCATGTGCCATTGAGGGTTCAGGATAGTGCATTACATTGCTGTCATTACCATGTGTTGGAACGCAGTCTATGGAACTAGTTGGTGTGGAATGTGGTATGGTTTTCCATGCAGGTGTTCCACTGTGAAGTGGGACTGTGATCCTCTGATGTGTAGGGAGTGATGCATTGTGGGAGTTGTGGTGCTTGGCATTGTGCTTGGTATCTGTGCATTAGGGGGTGACTGTGTGGGGATGGTGGGAGTGGGGTGGTGTGGCATGCATGGGAGTGGAGTGAGGTGCCTAGGGGGTACAGAAGTGTGGGATGTAGTGGATTGGGGAGTGACAGGTGGTGGGGACACATGCTGGGCAGGAGTGGTTGATGCCTGGGGGTGTTGTTGACTTATCAGAGTCGAGCCCTCCAGTGATTCCAATCAGGCCCTCAGGATGCATGATGCCCAAGACCTTCTCCTCCCAGGATGTAAGGGGTGGAGGTGGGGGCCCACCGCCAGTATTGTTCAGGACGATCTGGACGCCATGGAATGTACCTTCCCCCTGTAGGTTTTTCCACCTCTTCCTGATGTCCTCCCTGGTGCATGGATGTGTGCTCACTGAATTGACCCTGTCACAATCCTCTGCCATATCTCCATTTCCCTTGCTAAAGATGTTTCCTGGACTCTGAACAGGTGCAGGTGCAGCTCTACCCTGATGATTTAATCAACTCATTGTCAGTGAAATGTGGGTGCATTTGACGTGCCATGTTGTGTGTGAGAGTCTAGTGCATGTAGGGTGCAGTGTGGGGTGGTTGGTGGGGTGGGGGTGTTTTGATGTGGGTGCATGTGGGGTTGCTGTTGGTGTGTGAGTGTGATGTCTGCCTAGTGCACTACGTGTAGTTGTGTGATGTGTGCTGAGTGTGCAGTGTGCAGGTGGCTGTGGTGTATGGGATCTGTGTAAATGGGTTGTCACTATGTGTGCTGTTCGTAGGAATCACAAGGGATTGTGGGTGTGTGTTTTTTTTTATAGTGCCGTGAGCAGGTGTGTGTGGTTTGTGTATGTGTCTCAGATGTGAGGTATTCAAACTGTCCAATGTGGTGTTATCTGCTATTGGCGGTACCTTTTTTAACCACAGCGGTGTGCACCACCAATCATGTTCCACCGTGCATGGACTGCTGTGCAGGAAACTGACAAGTCATAGGGCAAACGGAATTGTGTCGGCGTGGTGGGGCTGGTGGTTAGACAGTCATTCTTTTGCCATCGGTCGGCCTGGCTTTGTTGAATTTATGGCTGTATTTGGGAGGATTCCACTTTGTCATTCGTAATACGGCAGTCACTGTACCGTCAGCACTGACGGTATGGTGGTGGTTGTCTGCACAGTGGTCTTGCCCAGGAAGTGCCAAAGTCGTAATGTGGCCCTCTGTCTTTTTCTGAGAGTAAAATGTCTAATGCTAATTGATTTAAAAAAAACATTGATCTAATTGTCACTTATTCTGTGTTAACCACTAATAAAGCTCCAGAATGACTAGTTGTCAGTTTGTCCACTACATTTGAAAGCTTTCTAATCTTTTAATCATTTAGAATCACTCCTACAGGTGGAATGATTGCTCCAGAAATGTCTCCCACCAATTGTGTTCCATCACTAATACTACTTGTGTATCTGTATGGTGGTGTCATGGTTAAAGCATCTATACTATTTACATGATACATCTTCCGGAAAAGCAAACATATGTAATAAGTACTTTCCCAGTCAGCAGGTAACTTAAAATAAGCAACTAGTCCATGAATGAAATAAACTCTTGGAATAACTTGTTCACTTCCCTTTAAAATGTGCCATGCACCTTTTGATAATTCAAATACTTGTTCATCATTACTATTACCTTCAGGTCTCTGTCTATCTGGGTTTCTTCTCTTGAAAATACAAACTTTTGTCCTTTATGCCTCTTGTCTAATTTTAGTTTAGGTAAATCATTTTCCCTCTGTATTTGTCTTCATCTGT
Source organism: Pleurodeles waltl (assembly GCF_031143425.1). Lineage (NCBI taxonomy): Eukaryota > Metazoa > Chordata > Amphibia > Caudata > Salamandridae > Pleurodeles > Pleurodeles waltl. Next base: position 777,528,925 of record NC_090445.1, read on the forward strand.
TTTCCCAACATTTTTCAAAACATCTTCATATCTGTTTTTACCATGTGCAATGTGTGATCTCCGTTCTTTAGCATCCTAAATAAATGTAATTTCATATGGTCTCAATAAGCATGCTAGATTGCTTTTGTAAGCCTAGTGGTAGCTTTCTTTAGGACTCAACAAAATGATGGCAATACCATGCACTTTTAAATGAACTTAAGACCATTCTTTTGGGATAGCCAAGAGCTTTCAACTTCCTGGAGAAATTGCAAATTTAGACAGGAATATTTTGTGAGGCCAATATTTTGGCCAAGAAGTTGGAAGCTTGTGGCTATTCCAACAGATTTAGAACATGTTTGGTATAGCCATTGTGAGTTTTTGTTGACTCCTAAACCTAAGAAACCTAAGAAAACTATGGAGCAAGAGGTGTGTGTTGTGACTTTTTGTAGTCAGTTTAACCAAATTATGAAGATCATTAAGAAGCATTGGCCATTGGTCCAGGCATGTGATATCACAGACACTGTACCTCTGTTTTATTTTCGAAAGAGGCGCTTAGTGAGAGCTGAAGTCCCTCAGAAGATAACACCTAATTTGGCATCTATGTGGAGTTTGAACAAAAGCATTGGTCATTTCAAGTGGGGAATTTGCATAATGTGTGACTATTTTCAATACCAAGCAGTTCATTCATGAAAACATTGTGCATGATTTGAAGGACCACACTAACTGTAATTCCCAAAATGGGGAGTATTCCGTTTGGTGCCCTTCTATTTAATTTATGTGGGGGAAAAAACATAGATTGTTAAATCCAGACTGTCACAACATGAGTCACTTTCACACTGAAACTTTGGCAGCATCTCTTATATCTTACTTCATTGAGTTCAATCATTCACCCAATGATTTAAAGTGGCAAATTGTTGAGATGATCAAAAGACCTCCATGTGGTGGTGGCATACTGAATGTCATTGGATACTTTGTTGCAATAGCATCACAAAGAGTATTAACACAGAAGAAGAATGTAATTATTTGATTGTAAGCTGATTACTCATGCTTGCTATTCTGTATGCTGAACCTTGTAGTGAAAATAGGTAGGTTTGACCACTGACTTTGTGTTTCACTACTGTGCATATTAGTTGCTCAATGTTCACCAGTTGCAGATTACATTTTGTATTCAGTTTAGCTGCCTATTGGCTTTATCGTGGCGTTAGACAGTGCAGTTGAGACATTGCAGTTGAGCTGTTTTTCCACATGGTAAACTAAGCTTGTGTTTTTCGTATTTCTCTCACCGAACATGAACAGTTCATGATAAGAGAGCACATATTTTTTGTTTTTCTCCAGTGCAGGGAACAGGTTGGCCTTTGAAGGGGAGCCTTGAAAGGTTGGCCAGTTTTCAACGTTTTTCTTCCAACTCTGACATACAGTAGCCAGCATGTTTGAATATTTCCATCTGAGAGGGAGGGGCCTTTCAGAAGGCTTTTTCCATGTTTAAGCCAGTCAGTCAGTCAGAAAACTTTATTCGCCATATTGCCATAAAAGTGCACGTGCATTTATATGTATCACCATAAATTACAATACTTATTACATAATTATTAAAACAAATATCTTCGATCTGCAGACTTACAGGGACTATAAAATCACAATCACAACCCCTAGCCCTTCTAAGTCAAAATATAATAGTTAATACTTGTAAAATCATATGCAACAATAAAACAATATTTAAAATTACATTAACAAATAGTCACATCAACTAGTTCATATCGATTTCTAATAGCGATAGCTGATTTGATAAAGCTTAAAATAGAACTCCACATTTGTTTGGATGAGAGGCTTTGAATACCAATCAGTCGTTCCTTGTGAGAAAGAGTATGTAAGTTGCGCAAAATTGGTAATATAAAAGTTTTCCTAGGAACTGAGTAAAGTGAACAAAATAGAATAAAGTGACAAGTGCTTTGTTTCTAGATGTTATCACAATGGTATGGTGGTAATATTTTTTCCCACACACATTTTGTTGGAAACGCCACTCTAAAATGAATCATATTAAATCTAACCAGTACAAGTAAGGAATATAAGGAGGGAAAGGGAAACCAAACAAAATAGGGTTCTAACGAATTTGAAAATGAAATTTGTACATATAACTCAAACGATCTCAATTTCTCTGCCGCTTGATATCTGAGATTCATGACATACTCTTTATAGCGGGATCTAACGATTTCCTTTGCATTATGGAAATTTTTGAAGTCTAGAAACTTAGTGACATCCAGGTAGGGCTGACATGCATGGCTCTCGCCACATTCCTTTACCCAGAATCCCTTGCAATCCTCAACTATGCCTAAAAAACACATTTTCCTCAAAGTTCTGTGATGGAAAGTTCTGGAGCTTGTGGGGAGCCACAATCATTCTTCCACCTAGCACCCCCCAAAGTCTCCCAAGAAAAATCATACCTCACTTGTGTGGGTAGACCTAGTGCCCACAAAAGGAAACAGCCCAAAATGCAACATGGACTCATCACAATTTTCCACGAAAACTGACCCTTTTTCTAAAAATGGGTAGCTCTAGATTTTGGACACTAGCTCACCTGGCAAATGGGGAAACATAGCCAACCTGTACATTTTTTAAAATAAGACACATAAGGGCATTGAGGGTGGGCTGACATGGTGGCTTTCATGACATTTTTTATCCAGAGTCCCTTGCAAACCTCAAACTTTGACTAAAAAATATATATTTTCCTCAAATCTCTATGATGGAAAGTTCTGGAATCTGCAGGGAGCCACAAACTTCCTTCCACCAAGCACTCCCCAACTCTCCTGATAAAAATGATACCTCACTTGTGTGGGTAGACCTGTGTCCACAACAGGAAATGGCCCAAAACCCAACATGGACGAAGCACAATTTTGCACCAATAACTGACGCTAATTTCCCAAAGTGGGTAGCTCTAGATTTTGGACCTTAGTTTATCCAGCACCTATGGAAACCTAGACAACCTATATATCTTCAAAAACTAGGCACCTAGAAGTATCTAGGGTGAGTTGAATTGTATCGCTCACACCACATTTTTATTTATTCAGAATTCTTTGCAAGCCTCAAACCTAGACTAAAAATACATTTTCCTCACATTTCTATGATGGAAAGCTCTGGAATCTTGGGGAGCTTAAAACGTCCTTCCGCCTGGCATTCCCCCAAGTCTCCCAATATAAATGAATGGTACCTCGCTTGTGTGGGTAGGCCTAGTGCCAATGACAGAAATGTCTCAAACCAAGGTCAATGTAAATCCTCTGGCAATGGCTCCTATTAACCTTGGTTTGAGCCATTCCTGTAGTGAGCACTGGGTCCAGCCACACAAGTGGGGCAGCATGTTTATTGGTACAAGTGGAGTAATGCAGAGTGATAGGAATTTTGTGTACTCCTGTGGCTTCCAAGACTCTCCATCACAGAAATGGAAGTTACATGTGTGATTTGAGTCAGAGTTTGAGGTTTGTAGAGCATTGTGGGTAAAAAAACCATTGGGGATCCATGCAAGGCACACCACCCTAGACTCCTTCAGTTGTCTAGTTTTCAAAAATTTCTCTGGTTTGTAAGTTTGCCCAGGTGGGGCCGAAGCACAGTCTCAAATGCTGCACATACCCCTTTTGCTTATCTCTCCACATAGAGATTTAGGGCCTTTTATGTCCTTTTCTCTTAAGACATCCACACAAGTGGGATACCATTCTTGTCAGGAGAAGTGTCAGAACTGAGTATAGTAGGAAGCCTGTAGCTCCATGCAGATTCCATGTCTTTCCGTCACGTAAATGTGATAAAAGTGTATGTTTCTTACCAAAACTTGACATTTGCAAGAGCTTCTGGGTAATATTACCTGGTGTGAGCCACACAAGTCATGCACCCCTGTACTCCCCTGGTTGTCTAGTTCTCAGAAATGTACAGGTTGGCCTATGTGAGCTCTTATTAAGAGCCATCTTATCACCACAGAGATAAATCTGGTGCTCATGTTTTAAAGTGAATCCACTACTTACAGTGGTTTGTTGTATCGATGAAGGCTTCAAAGCACAAATATTTATCAAAGTATCTGCATAGTGAAACCAAGACTTCTGAAGGTGAGCCTCAAATCCATGTCAAGGCACCGACTGCTTTATGGTCCATTCACACACTTTATTCACGCACCACACACAAAACTTTCATACTGCCGGCCACGGATCCAGTCAATCAGTGCACTCGCATCACCATACCACTGCGATGCACCACAGGGCGCAGAATGTTTGATTACATTTTACCAACTGTAAAGTAACCGCCTCCTTCCTTCTGGACATTACCAAATGCATGCCTATGAACCTTTACTAATGGCTCCCATGGCAGCCACATGAGGCTCAGGAAAACATGTCTTTCATGCACACTCACTGTGCTAAAACCAACCCCTTCCAGTTTGTGGATGCAAGTTAGAGGTGTCCGAGTATGCTTCCTGAGGTCCTCATTCCTTGTACTGAGTGACCATATCTTCCTTTGAAACTAAGGCAAACATGCTGGGGAATACTGCTGAAGTTCCCTAAAGAGAACATCATAAACTATGAAGAACAGTAGTTTTTGACATAGAGGGTAGTCCAAGAGAACATAGCATATGTCCCATCTACCACTGTGTGCAGTGCTTTGACTCTAATGCACTTACCATACAGCAAATTGAACACCTACTTAGTTCTGATGGAGGATGAACATGGTGAGCAGGGCAAGCATTTACCCAAACGTGCCATAGTAATTCAGTATGGGCGTGAGTGCAGCACCAAAGGGTTTGAATCCATAGGTAAAGAAGAAGTCATGGCATGTGTATCTGTAATGCCTTTACTATAAGCCTTTTACCTATGCAATATTCCTGGGAAAGCACACCTACTGTGAGCTTTTCTTATCTGCTCATGTCTCTGTCCTCATCAGAGACCTGACTAATCCTGTATTACTGACAAGTAAACCTATTCTAATACCTTCCATCCCTAGCTACTTGAAGCTCAAAAAACATGTCTTTAATGAGCCATCAACACAGTTATTGTGCTAAGTCCAACTCCTTCCAGTTTGTGGATGCACTTTGGGTGTGCCCGAGTATACTTTCATAGGCCTATTACTTGAACTGAGTGAGCATATCTATTGTTGAAACTAAGGCAGACATGCTGAGGAATACTTACTAATTTCCCTAAAGTCATAAACCAAACAAATGTCCTGTGAGATTCATTCACCAACACTTTTATTTTGGCTTTGAAAGTGTGAAAACTCAATTACTAACGTGTATCATACCCAAAGTTAATGTAAAAGGGTGCAGGACACAATATTATGAATCATGATTGTTTTCACTTCTTATACAAAGTATGTGAAAACAATCATTATACCAGATATTGGTGGTCATTATGACCTTGGTGGTGTTGTACCACCACGCCTGCGGTCGTGGTCAGACCGCCAACAGCATGGCGGTGCAGGACCGACAAATAATGACATTGCTAGTGAACTGGCTGCATCGCAGCCACTTCACCACCTGTATCTCAAGGGGAGTGGGACCGCCTGACCAAAGGTTGACCACCTTTGACCCAGCGGTTCACCTAACACCACCCGCAGTATTTTGAGTATCCTTACCACCAGGGATTCTGTGGCAGCAGCCTGCCATGAAATCCCTGGTGGTAAGGATACTGGTGACATGAATATTAATTCCTGTTGCCACAACAGGACTCCCCAACCCCCCTCCATGTAGGAGCCCCCTGACCCCATCAGAAGCCCCCACCCCCAATGCAGTGACACCCCTCCTCCCCAGTGCCTGTTCTGAATCCCCCATCTCCCCCAACCCCCCAACCCTTTTCTGAACCCCTGCTCCCATCCACGCACGCACACACACCACACTTGCATACATACACTCACACATCCACGCTCACTCATTCACACATACATGCACACATGGCCACGACACCCCCTAACCCCCACATACACGCACACATACTCCCCTGCATACACACATTCCCACAAGCACACAGACACTTGAACACACACAAACATACACAACCCCCACCCCTCTCCATTCACACACACACACCTATTCATGCACACAACACTCAAACCCCCCCTCTCTAGTTAGTTGATCACCTTACCTGGTGATTGCGGTGGTCGTTCTGGAGGGAATGAGGTCAATGGCACTTGCTCCACCGCCAGCGCCCCACCAACACGACACCGCCACGCAGTCTACAATGTTGTAATACGGCTGGCGGTGTTGTGGTGCCATGGTGGTGGCAACAGGGCAAGCTCCACTGGTCCGGCAACCGCCAGTATGGCTGCTGGCGGCTTCCCTGCCAAATAATGGTGGAGAGCAGCCAGCAGTCAAAGTATGGCAGTCTGAATACTGCCAACACTGGCGGTCAAGTGACGGGTGTGACTTCAGCGGTCTGCAAAATAGACCGCCAAAGTAGTATGAGGGCCATTGTGTCTTGTACCCTACGAATAACATTGGTTATAATACAAGTTACTGATTGAGTTTGCACACTTTCAAAGTAAGTAGAAACATCCTATGGGATATTTGTTTGACTTATTACACTTTGGTTCTCGTGGGCAATCAGGGTGGTCCTTGTGTAGTATACATAATTTCCCTAACTAGTACTTCAAAATCTAGTCAAGCATTCAACAGTTTGTCACACAGGGTACTCTATGACAATGTGGCATATTTTTTGTCCACCAGTATGTGCAGTGTGGGGACTATAATGCACTACTTTCTGACGGTGGACAAAGATGTTGAGCAGGCCATAAGGAAGTCAATAATTTCCCGAAGTAGATGAACTAACATTCTGTGGCTGCTTGCCAAGCAAAGTAGTGGCCCATGGATGGTAGGTATCCATGCACAGTCATTGAAAGGTTTACCTAACAGCAGCTCCAGCTCAGTCAATTTCCTAGTACTTCACTTTTGTATGATATAACAGAAAGCAAGTAGAAAAACACAGGGCTGGCTGAGATGGGCACTAGGGAAAGTAAACACAACTCTCCTGCCTCTTTCCCTGCTTAGAGCAGACTTCACAGAGACAACATGGTCGAGCTTTTTTAGGTGTTTCAGGAATGCGATCACCCAAGTGATGCTCCTACAGCCTTGCCCCGTCCTCCAGAACATATGGGGTGGAGGCTGCTGCTTCTGTAGTAGTAAGCCTTTAAATGACTGAATAGCTGAAATTCAAGATAGGACATGAGGTTTCCTGTGGTTGTCTGACAATAAACAACATTCAAATTGTATGTTGCCATCTGGATCAAGTGGGTAACAGTTTCTATTACCACATGTGAGTTTTATGACTATTATTGTATGGCTGAAGAACTTGTTAATTTTTATCCACTCCACCCATGTACTTGTTGTAATCAAGTATACAGGATGGCTGGTGAACGTCAGCCATCTGACCTCAAACCATGATGGAGAAAGTGCTCTCATTTTGAATTGTAGTAAGCACATACATATCATACCTATCAGAGAACTTGGCTGCGAGCAGTTTGTTAGAATTCACCACAGTGCTCTGGGATTTCTGGAGCTTCTTGCAAAAAAGCTCCTGAGGGAATCCTTTGTTGGGACAACAAAATGTACCATAGGTCACAGTACCAGCTTTGTACAGCTCACTGAACAGCTCTACTCATGTATAGAAATTGTCCCCATAAAGGTTATCACCTATTTAAAAGAGAGGCTGGACAAGATTCCATACAATCATTCATGTAACTACTAGCTTGGGAGGGCAAACTACAGGGTTCAGGGTTTAGTCCTTCCCTGTATACATTCTCAAGCTGTACACTTAGCCAGTAGAGCCCTCACACATCACGTTCAGCTTGATGCCATAGTGAGATCTTTTGCTCGCAATGTACTGCCTTTACAGCAGCCAGATTTTGTACAGGATCAAGGGCTCATTGATAGCTAAATTCCTTCCAGGAGTGTAAATCTCTGAAAACCTGGCAGACATATCTTCCACAACCGTATGAATTTTAAACTAGTCATGGTTTGGAAGGTCCAGGGGTAATGTAGCAGTATTGTCATTGAAAGTCAGCATGTGCTGCAATAGCAAAAAAACAATTTCTGTTCATGTACAGTGTGAATATGGGGGTTACCCAAACTGCGAATAGACCAGTAGAACTGCAAGGTTGGTTATTGCCCTAACCCCATTTTGGGAGTAAGGCCCAAAAACATTTTCAACTCCTTGAGTGAAGTGGGAGTCCACTGACGTGCCCTGGAACAAGGCCCTAAAGTGCCTCCATTCTCCCTCAGAAATTCTTTGTGACACAAATTTGTTTGCTGTACAATTTGCTCAGGGACGACAACATCTAAAAAGTGATGGACTTAGTCAATTGGCAAAAAGTTGGCCGTATTGACTTTACATCGGGGGGCTGAACTAAATTTGGAGGTTGCCAAGTGAGCATACCATCTGTGCTTTCTGCCACATGTGCCTGCTCTCTGGGTTGGCCTAATCTGCTATTGTCATCCTATTTACACAGACTGTGTTTGCAAAGGGACAGCCTGATTGTCATCATCATGTCCCTCAGAATTGCTGGAAGATGAGTCATCGGATGTAACTCCACCAACTGAAAAATCACTTCCAGATTCTACTCTGCTTTCCTCTCTCACAGGTGCTGTCTCAGTATCTACAGTCACAGTCTCTGATACTGCCTCAGAGCTGACCTCTAAAACTCAAGTTAGGGCTAGAGCAGCAGTCATCCATTGTCACCATCTCTGCTACTGGCTAAAACCATCCTTCAAAAACACTATCCTATGTTGAAAGGAAAATTTGTTGTTCTAAAAGTGTTGGCGGGTGTGTGCGTATGTGATGGGTGCAACAGTAAATAATGACAGTCACCTTATCTCATTCCTAAATCTGCAGGTTCTCCGAAGACATAAGAAAAGGCAAAAGAAAGGGATAGTATTACTTCACCACATGCCCATTGTTAGAAATGGGGTCATTGGTTGACAGCAGTTACCCCCTGTTCAAGCAAGGACCCTCACTCTAGTCAGGGTAAAAGGGAATCACCCTCAGCTAACCTCTGCTTACCCAGTTACACAGTAACTCAATGAGAACACTCCAAAATGGCACAACACCAGCTTAGAACAATAGGAAATATTTATCTAAACAAAACAAGACCAAAACAACAAAATTCCAACATACACAAGTCAAGTTATGAATTTTTTAGGATTAAAATAATAAATAGCGCTTAGAAACAAAAAATGCTTCGATGAGGTGTTAATACGGCGTCGTGATGGAGTCGTTCCCAACAAGCCAACACAAGCGGCGCCGGACACGGAGTCGCGTAGACGCCCAAGTACAGTACCTTTGGTGAAGAGTGAAAACAAGTCGATGCTCGAAGTCGGGGATCGCGGCGTCTGTGCAAACATTGAATCCGCGCACTTCGAATGGCGTCGGTCACGACGTTGTGTGGCGACCTCCACGGAGTCGCGGACTTCAGTGGGGCTGCAGTGGCGTCTGGCCTGCAAAGGTCATCGTGGTCCAGCGAAGAACACGGAGTCGGTTGCAGGTGGCGTCACCGGATTCACAAGCGGCATCGGTCCGAAGTCGTCTGAAGTCGATTTCCTTGGATTTCCACCAGCTTTCCTTCCAAGGGCCAGGGACTGGATAGGGCACCACTTGTCAGAGCAGAAGTCTCTCCAGAGGCTCCAGGTGCTGGCAGAGAGAAGTATTTGCTGTCCCTGTCAAACAACAGGAGGCAAGCTCTAAATCAAGCCCTTGGAGATTTCATCACAAGATAGAAGGCACACAAAGTCCAGTCTTTGCCCTCTTACTCTGGGAGAAGCAGCAACTGCAGGATAGCTCCACAAAGCACAGTCACAGGCAAGGTAGCTCTTCTTCCTCAGCTCTTCAACTGTTCTCCAGGCAGAGGTTCCTCTTGTTTCCAGAAGTGTTCTAAAGTCTGTGGTTTTGGGTGCCCTTCTTATACCCAATTGCCCCTTTGAAGTAGGCCTACTTCAAAGTAAAGTCTCTTTTGAATGTGAAATCCTGTCTTGCCCAGGCCAGGCCCCAGACACTCACCAGGGGCTCACAGAAATGGTACAAGCAAGAAAATGCTCACTTTCTAAAAGTGGCATTTTCAAAAACACAAACTTAAAATCAACTTTACTAAAAGATGTATTTTAAAATTGTGAGCTCAGAGACCCCAAACTCCACATGCCCATCCGCTCCCAAAGGGAATCTAAACTTTAATCAAATTTAAAGGTAGCCCCCATGTTAACCTATGAGAGGGACAGGCCTTGCAACAGTGAAAAATGAATTTAGCAATATTTCACTGTCAGGACATATAAAACACATTACTATATGTCCTACCTTATCCATACACTGCCCCCTGCCCTTTGGGCTACCTAGGGCCTACCTTAGGGGTGCCTTACATGTAAGAAAAGGGAAGGTTTGGGCCTGGCAAGTGGGTGCACTTGCCAAGTTGAATATACAATTGAAACTGCACACACAGATACTGCAGTGGCAGGTCTGAGACATGATTACAGAGCTACTTATGTGGGTGGCACAACCAGTGCTGCTGGCCCACTGGTAGCATTTTATTTACAGGCCCTGGCAGCTCTAGTGCACTTTACTAGGGACTTACTAGTAAATCAAATATGCCAATCATGGATAAACCAATTACATACAATTTACACAGAGAGCATATGCACTTTAGCACTGTTTAGCAGTGGTAAAGTGCTCAGAGTTCAAAAGCCAACAGCAACAGGTCAGAAAAAATAGGAGGCAGGAGGCAAAAAGATTGGGGATGACACTGCATAAGCAAAAAAGTTGCCCCTCATCTCTTCATAGCCCCTCTCACACAAACATTTCATTTGTTTTTAAGTGCTGGTAATGGCTTGCTTTATTAATTCACTCAGCTATCCACATGTATAGATCTGTTCTTTGCAGCAGGCATATAAACCCTCTGCTCTACATGGCCTGTCAAAACTGCTACTAGACAAAATTCCAATCTCTCTCTGCAGCAGGAACATCACAAGTTATCTTGACATTTCTATTACTGCCTGAAAGTTGTATATATCTATTTATATGATCAAAGAGAAAAGAAATTCCGCTGGCACTCCACAAGAACCAAGGTCTTTAATATAGGCTTTCAAATAATATTAGATGGTTCACAGACAAAAGCTTGCTTTAACAGCAATGCGTTTCAACCATTGCGGTCTTCTTCATTAGCAACAAACATTACAGAGGCCCCCCCTTTCCTTAAAAATAAACCCCACCGATAACAAACATAGAAGAAATACTATCCACAATGAATTAACCAAATCCATACTACATGCATTCATTGTATAAATATTTGACTCCACCCTTACAAAATAAACCATTATATATGAAAAACATTAGTCATAGGTAATGCCCAAAGGGCAAAATAAAGTAAATAAAATTAGCAAAAATGTATCATTTAAACTAAAATAATTAATTTTGTTTTTAGTTTTCCAAACTATCCTATATAGCGGGGATCGGAACTATTAATGACTTCATTTCATAATAATCAATTTAGCAGATTTCTATGTTTTTTCAAATTCTCATTTAAATTTTTTCACTCTTTACTGTATTCTAAATCCATTTTTTCTAAGACTTGTATTACAAACAAGTCGCTTTATACGGCCCAGTGGCCCTTCAAAATCAAAAAATCAAGAAATCAACAAACAAAAAATCTAAAGATCCTGAGGGGGGGCAACAAACAAATAAACAAATAAAGCAAGCTGTTAGACTCCTTTCAGAGATCTACAAAATATCCCCTCTCATAGCAGTACCAACCGTTATCAGAAATCAATCCATCATGCGTGGTATTATTGGTTCAATGCCATAATCATCCTAAAGGTACATGAAGTTCCTCATCCTTATTCAGACCCCATGGGTGTCTGCTTTTTAACCGGATAATATATTCAGATTCCATTTCCCTGTTTCCTCCCCTCATGGTTAGTGACACTTTGTAAATTCCAAAGAACGACATACTTTCAACTTTGCCTTCATGTGTTAAATTACAGTGGCTTGCTACTGGGTAAATTACATCATTATTCCTAATAGCTCACCAATGTTCCAAGATTCTTTTCTTCAAAGGAAAAGTAGTGCTGCCTACATATTGCATACCACATGGGAAACCTATTACAAAAATGGCAAACTCAGTATTGCAGTTAAGAAATGTCTTAATCCTAACTACTTCTCCAGTTGGTAGCGTATACTCCTTACAGTTCTTAGTGTGTCTGCAAACCTTACATTTCAGACACCTAAAAAAACCCTGTTGTTTTCCAAGGTCTCCTTATTCTGAGTCTGATAACTGTGTACCAACATGTCCTGTAAGGAGCTACTCTTCCTATATACTTGTGGAAGAGAAGTAACGATTTAACCAATTACCCTGTCTGCCTTTACGAGATACCAATATTTGACCAACACTTTTCTGACCTGTTGTGAGTACGCATTATATGTAGTAATGCGTCTTAAGGTGTTGTCCTGTGCTTTCATTTCTTTTTTGACAGCTAGAAGAACATCTCTCTGCACTTGCACCACCTTCTGAGAAGCATTCTGAATTACCTGATTTGGATAACCTCTAAATTTAAATATCCTGATCATATTTGCTTGTTCCTGCTGAAAGCTCTCTTGTGTGCTGCAATTCCTTTTAGCTCGTAAGAACTCCCCATATGGTATACTCCATTTCAAACTTGGGGGATGATGACTGAGAGCATGCAGAATGCTGTTTCCTGCAGTACTTTTTCTAAACAACTTAGTTTGTAATATATCACCTTCGACTGCTACCTCTACATCTAAAAACTCTATAACTTGTCTATGACTTTTATGTGTAAAGTTCAGATTAAACTCATTGTGAGGAAGCCAGGTTAGGAAGTCTGTCAGAGTTACCTCCGGGCCATCCCAGATCATAAAGATATCATCAATGTACCTTGTCCAACAAATTATATGTTTGCACAATTTTTAATTTTCATCCAACATCACATATCTTGTCTCCCACCATCCCATAAACAAACAGGCATACCTTGGAGCAAAGGAACTCCCCATTGCAGTCCCGGTGGTCTGCCTATACGACTGCTCTTCAAATAAGAAGAAATTGTTCTCCAAACAAAACCTCAACATCTTCAAAAGTATCTTAGAATGTTCATATACTCTAATGGGCTTATCCCTGAAAAAATGTTCACAAGCTTGAATGCCTAGGTAATGTGGGATGCATGTATAAAGGGATCCTACATCAATTGTCACCATAATATAACTGGCTTTCCACAGTATATTCTGTATCTTGGTGATAAAATCCTTGCTGTCTCTACAATATGATGCCAAGTTAAATACATATGGACGTAGGAAGTGATCAAGATAAACAGAGGCCTTCTCGAAGAGACTGCCCCTCGCTGATGCTATTGGTCTACCCTGAGGGTTAACCATGTCCTTATGTATCTTTAGTAACTTGTAAAAGCAAAGTACTATTGGCTTATTCACTTTCAAGAATCTTAACTCATCATATGTTAGTAAACCTGAGTGGTAGCTGTCCATCAGCAAATCATGAAACAAGAGGTCCGATAGGCCAACTGAGTTGACTTTTCATAGCAACCAGAATAATAATATTTTTATATAGACATCCATACATAGATAGCTCTCTCTCTCTCTCTCCCTCTTGTGGGCTCTCTCTCTCTCGAAAAAAAAAAAAAATATATATATATATATATATATATATGGATCACTTTTATAAATAATTTTTATATATTTTTACAGTGTTTAAAAAAAATTAGGCCCACACGGGGTTGGCCAGTGACAAGGAGGGCTGATACCCTGTCCATTGCTTCATGATTTTCTGTCATTTTTTTAACTTTTCAGCCCGTTGAAAGGGATCCTACCACCCCAGGGGGAAAACACTGTTTTAAAAAAAAGATATGCCCTGCTGGGAGTGACCCACTTGCACATGGCCGACTCCCACCCATAAAGATTGTCTTTTGGCCTAGTGCCGTTTCCTGGCCATGGATCGCAGCTGTGCCACAGTCCACTGCCAGGAAAGCATTGTTGGAAAGGGGAGACACTTTCCTTTTCAGTGGTACCTCCCTAACATCTGGGTAGGCATTGTGGCCCCAAACTCCACCGATGATGTGGAAGCTCTTACCTGCTGTCTTCTCTCTCACAAGTGGAGAAACTGTTACATCAATGCGCCTTTTGGGTTAAAATCACCTGAGGGGGGGCTTTCCACCTCAGCCCCAGATGGGACTTTTTTACATGCTTCTTAATTAGCACACTGATCTGGTTGCTGATTTGCAGTGACAGCTTCAACCTGTCGGGAAGCAAAACATACCACATTAGCCAGTCCTTTGCATTAATCAAATGTCATGTCCTCTGTAATGTGGACAAGTGAATTCACAGGTTCAGCAGGCAATCTCATTGCATGTCCCATCAATTTTTCAAGAGAAGATAATCCTGTCTTCCACTCAGGGGTACTTCCAAGGCTTATCCACACCAAGGGCAAAGCATCAGGCCATTTCAGTGAAGTAGATCCACAGACGTTCGCCAATCTTGACTTTATTGTTTCATTAAGCTACTCAGCAATTCCAGAAACCTCTGGGTGATAGCTACAATGTAGTTTCTGATCCACTTGTATTGCTGCACATAACATCCCAAGGGGAATATTATTGAAATGAGTTCCTCGATCTGGCTCCAGAGAAACTGGCATTCCATACCTTGTTATTGACTCCCTCAACAGCAGCTCTACTACAGCTAGACTGTCATTTCTCAGTGTTGGGCAGGCTTCCACCCATTTTGAGGAAATGCACACTGCAACCAGGACATATCTCAACCTGTTGATAAATTTCATGTTCATCCTGTTAAAGGGACCAACTGATCTCCGTACATGACTCAGTGTAACTGATGTTCTTTTCCCTACATTCATTTGTTGACATGTAACACAACAGTGACACAATTCTACTGCTAGGATCTCTAATCTGGGATTAAACCAGTATTGTCTAAACAACCTCAACATTCCATCACTTCGTAGTTGTGTAGGGCCATGGAAATGCAATGTCAAGAGAGATGACAAGCTGTCTGGTAACACGTGTCTCCCATGAACTGAAATCCAAATTTCATTTGCATCCTTTCCACATCCTGCTCTGATCCAACCCAGCAATCCTGATGAGGTCATAAAACCTTTCTGTGGCTATAACTGTCCAAATTCATGGACCACACCAAAGCCATACTGACTATCTGTAAATATAGTCACTTTCATGTGCGCTGTTAAAGTACAAGGTCTGGTAAGGGAAAATAGTCCTGCAATTGATGCTGAGGTTAAATCTCGAAGCAATAATGCTTCCACAATCTCCTGAATTTTACAGACAGTATAACCTGCTCTTAGGGCACCTTCATTGGTCCTCAGACATGAGAAATGCACAGAAACTACATAATCTGGCTCAATCAAGAATTAATCTTTAATATCAGGTCTTGGCTTGGTGCATAAGGCTGTGACATCTAGACAATCATTTTCTTAGTCTTCATATATATCACTTTCAGGCAAAGGCAATAGCGTACTGGGATTTAAAACCTGGCACATTTTCTATATTGTTATCTGAAGCAGGGATTTACTATTCATATTTAGTAGGTCGGGAATTTGTCATGTACTGGATTTTCAATATCATTATCAAAATTTCAAGCGAGAGTGGGACCATAATGTTAAAGGATGTCCCATCCGTATACGTTCGCACCTCTCTATGCTGACACCGACTGCTGACACTGATTTCAGACAAATAGTCAGCTTTGTGGCTGTAGGCTCAAGGGTAATTGAAAAATAGGCCACAGGTCTCCTTGAGTCACCATGCATGTGAGTAAGCATTGAGAGAGTGCACCCTTCCCTCTCACTGCAAAACATTGTCAGAATGTTACTATAATCTGGGATTTCTAGTGCCAGTTGTGTGTCAGCCTCAGTAAAGGCTTAGCCACCAGGGAAAAGTTCAGAATCCACTGTCCATTAATGTATTGACTTCTCTCTGCGTTTTGGGTGGGCTCATCCTCAGAATGGTTTCTATCCCCTCCTCTGACACCTTTCTTGTTCCTTTTTCAATGCTATGTCCCAAGTATTGGACTTCTCTTCAGCAGTACTGCAATTTGCTTGTGGATACTTTATTTCCATTCTCAGCAGAGTCATTAAGATTAAACAGTGCAATGCTATCCTGTTTGCAAGCCTCTCTGGTGCTTGATGCCACAAGTGGGTCATCAATGTATTGCACCAAAGCTGAGTCACAAAGCATCTACAAAAATTCAAGAATTTCTTTTAAGATCTGATTAAAAATGGATGGACTTTCTGTAGAACCTTGTGGGACTTAGCACCATGCAAAGCTTTCTGTTGAAACATGAAAGAGAATAGAAATTGGCTGTCTTCGTGCAATGGTATGGAAAAGAAAGCCTGACAAGACAAAGGTCCACAACGTCAAAGCATTCAGCATCGCACTAAATTTGAAATAGAATGGTGGCTGGATTTGGTACTATGGGACAATATTGAACAGCTATATTGTTAATCTTTCAAAGATGTTGGATAATCCTGTACTTGCCATTGGGCTTCTGCAAACCTGTGATTGGGGAATTAGATGGACGTCCAAAGATCTCTCCCAGGATCACTTTCCTCAATTATTGGTGTTATTTCTGCCTCTAGGGTCAAATGGTATGGTGGTGATCTTGGAAAAATAGCAATTGGCTTCACTATAATACAGACTGGTTCTACAACTTCAATTAGTTTGATGTATTTTCCAGTAAAGTCCCATACTTCAAGATTCACAGTTTCTCTAAAATCAGGGGGCAGTTCCTCTTTGGTTCTCAATGAGTACAATCCTACAGCTTCTTGCTGTAATAATTAAAACTCAACATACTCACCATGTGTCTGAAACTCTGCTCCATTTTGTGTACACTAGATTGTGCAATTTAACAAGGCTGAGGCGGAATGCATGGACTTGCGTTGTGCGGAACTCTGGGGAATGTGAAAAAATGCAGGCAGGTAGACAGAGTTTCTTGTTGCACCAGTTCGCATTGCGTACTGATGTTCAAAATCATGTACGCATAGGTGGGGCCATCTTGTTTTTCACTCTCTTTATGGTGGTGGGCCAGTTTTGTCATCCCTTAATAACCTTTTCAATCCTCCACCCTCCTAATTAATCTACTACTCATTTTTATTTATTGAATTAGTGTGTCCTTTTGTGTCTGTGTATTTTTATGTTTTGTTTCCCATTTTTGTTTGCTTTTTGTGACTTTTTATGTTTTTATTTATTGTTCCCTTCACTTCCTTATTTTTTTCTCCCTTCCTTCCTTCCTTCCTTCCTTCCTTCCTTCCTTCCTTCCTTCCTTCCTTCCTTCCTTCCTTCCTTCCTTCCTTCCGTTTCTTTTCTTCTCCCCACCATCCAGCACCATGGCAGAGCAGGGTGGCACCAGTGAAAAGGGAGTGACAGCGCCAGGCCCCCCTGGACAGCCAGCAGCAGCTGCCTACTTTGTGGGTGGTGGCGCCGTCAAGGGGTTCTGCTCTGGCCCAACTTTTGTGAAGAGGAGGAGCCAATACTGATTTTCTGCATGCACTGTCACCTCCCTTCCATGCTGGCAGCAGGCGGCGAACCTGGGAGCAGTTACCCCCTGCGGGAACAATGGCTGCATTGTGCTAGGGTACGTCGGTGTGTTTGGGACACCACCCAGGTCCAGTACACCACCCAACAGCTGACACACTGCTGGGTGGATATCATCGACTGCGAGCAGGGCCTGCCTGACCTGCTAGTCATTGGCCATGGAAATTCCGGGGCTCGGTGAGTATTAACTATATTATTGTGTTTGTGTTTTACAGTGCTAACTTTTTTTCTGGATTGCATGCTGCTCATACTCAGAGGTAAGTTATGTTTAGTTTATGTTAAGAATATTATTTACTATGTGATCCAGTTAGAGCTACGCAGGAGGCTGGCGCTACATCATCATACTCGTAGGCACTCGCCTTGGCTGATTTTTTAAAAAGCCATTGCAATGCAGACTCCTCTGTCCTCCTGTCACCATGTTGAATTAGTGATATAAATGAGTTAGTGTTCTCTGTGACTTTCTTTATGTAGCTCCTGCAGTCCCAAGCAATTTTACAGTGATGTGCAGTACTAGTATGCATCTATGCATTGCAAAAAATGAAGCCTGCGTTGGTCCGTCAACAGGGTTGAAAAAGGAAAATAGAATCAAAGATCATTCATTGCAGTGCATTAGTTCCAAATGTAGTTTTTGTTAGGAAATTTGGAATGGAGATTTTAGGAGTATAGCCAACTCAATGATAGTCGATCATACTAGTACCATAGGCGAGCTGATTTAAGTACAATGTCACTGTGTTTGCCTGTTATATTACAATTTTGTGGAGATTAACTGTACCACTAATCTATTTTTTATGTTTTTTTCTTGTTACATCAGCACCCAAGGGCAAGAAGAGGGGCACCGCAGAGGCAGGTCTGGCAGGTGCTGGGAAGGCACCAACTCTCTGTGTTCTGCTGATCCCAATGAGTCCTATTACTTAATATTATTTTTCCCCTAACTTTTACCTCTGCCCACTATTATACTACCTGTAGGGCCAGACGTATATCCATTTTGTTTTACGAATCACAAATTGTGAGTCGCAAAACAAAATGTACAACAGTGTCAAGCACACTGTTCTCAATTCGCAAATGGAATGCAAGGGAACTGCCTCATCAATATTCATGACCCATTTGTGAATGGCAACAATCACAAGGATGGTGGCCTGCTGGGGTCAGCAGACCACAATGTCTGTGATTGCTTTGTTAATAAAGCATTTTTTTTCAATGCAGCCTGTTTGCCTTAAAAAAAAAAAAAAAAAAAATACCTTTTAATTTTTACAGTGTAGGCAGTGGTCCATGGGACCAATGCCTGTTCAGAAAAAAATTTGGCACCTACATACACGTTTGCGAATGAGTTACTACTCATTTGAAATTGGTAGTAACTGCGATTCTTTTGCGACCGCTTTCACGGCCACAAAACAATCATACATGGGCCTGCGAGACACAATTAGGAAGGGGCACCACTTCCTAATTGAGAGTCTCAATCCTTATTTTGTGAGTCAGTAACTTGATATTGACTCACAAAATAGGGATAGTACATGCTGCAAGGCATTTTTACATTGGCAAAAAACAGTTTTTGCAGTTTGTGTCCGCAGAATCATATCATGCATCTGGCCCTTAATTTTGCCTTGTTTTCTTTTATTATAGTGTCTCTTTTTTCCATCTCCCCTATACAATTCTTGTTTAATTCCTGTTATACAGCATTATCTTTTTTTTTGTGTTTCATTGACCATTTTTATTTCATCCCTTCAGTGAGCTTTAATGATTCTGAGTCATCATTATCATCATAGGCTACAGCTCTACCCCTCCATTATGCACAGATTTTGGTTGGCCTAAATACCTTTCTAACATTGTGAACCAACAAAATGCCCAGACTGAGATTCTTGATCGAAGACACTGCAGTGCTAACCGAACTGTAATGATGTATTGCTATTGCATTTTTTTGCTTAAAAAAATTAAGGGGAGGTGTACTTGGCATCTATACACTGAATAATGGTTTTTTTTAGTCATACTAACCACCAGTGGAGCTGGCTCAAGTTCCGCTGCAGGAGCAGATTGAGCAGGGGGAGAAGTGGCCATAGGGACAGGTGGTGGTAACTCATATTTCTTGCTCATTGACAATTACTGTTACTAGCTACAAAGGCGTTGTTGTTATCATGATTGAACCCCCGCGTTACAGCTTGGTTATCAAAGTTATGGTTCAAAGTGGGGGGATATTTTAATTTGTGCTCTAATCTCTTGACTCAATGTATTTGTTAATGGAGGTATATATGTATACCATCCATCATCATCATTCATCAATCCCCCTCCCTGCCCATGACATTGCTCCACCCATGACCAAAGAAGTGTAGTATGGTTACATTTGGACTTGCAGTGTTGGCTGTGCAATGTGCGTCTGCTTCAATTAATGGACCCATTTACAAAGTTTTGAAAGCATTGCGAACTGAATGCACAAGGTGTGTTGTTTTCCCTTCTCCCACTCATTCATCTCATAGTACTTCACTTCTTTATTTTTTTCTAAGTTCTTCCATCCCAGTCTACCAAACAAATTGAAAAATCCATTCTTGGCATGTGCCACATTTTTATGGGTATGTGAAGTGTTTCCAAAATATATTTAATGGTTTCCCATAACAGATTTATTTAACCCCTGTTTCCCTTTAGACTTTTGTCTATATAGTGCCAGAATAAGTCAAAGCTTAGGCACATGATGAATCGATGATCAGTGACACCCATCTATTCTATACCAAAGCACTACCTACCTGCCTAATCCCTCTGTCTTACTCTGCAGTAGGGTATGTCAAGTTTTCTTTCCTTAATGCCTAGCAAATTAATTTGTTGGAAAGAATTTGTGGTAGTGGGCAAGACCAGTGAGTACAGTGGGATTAGTAAGTGCCAATTTGATTTCAAGTTTGGCGTAAAGGATACTCTGTGATGAACATGCCAAATACAATCTATATAACCCTTCCTTTTTCTGTAGTGCAGTGCATAATTTTCCCCACCGTCTACTTATGGCAGACAGGTTAAATATATCCTGCATTATATACATCATATGTGTGATGTATCTTATTTATTCATCTGCCTCTATGCAGTGAGGGTATAAACTAAGTGAAAGGCATTTGGGGAAAAGCAGGGCCAATGGAATTAATAATAGATAATTGTCAACTACAGCTGCCCCAGCTGCAGACAGTAGCAAAGTACTCTAGGATCGAGCAGAGCCTGGACCAGCTCCAAACCCATTTAGACAGTGCCCTCTTCTGAGCCTTTTTAAAAAAATATTGTTTTGGTGGGCGGAACTTGTGGGTGGAGAGGGTGGGGAGGAAGTTAGGACAGGGTTTTCAAATACTTTGAATGTTGGACCTTTTGGGGACTGGGCTATTTGTTTAGGGAGAGGGGTGGGCCTGTTGTGGGTGGAAAGGGTAGGGTTTTGTATTTGTTAACAATAAAAAGGGGATCATTTATTTTACTTGATTTATGCCTCAACTGTTTATTTTGGTGTTTTAGTTTGAAAAGCTGTCTTTTAGTGTATCCTGTTTTTTAAATCGGCTAAAAAAAGTATGTAATTTACTTATACCTTTGCTCTATTGCCCTCTGCAACTATATTGACCACTAGGGGATCATGGCCATTGCCTAGTTTGCCTAAAAAACAAGATACACATAGATAATATATTCTTCAGTAGAAGTTAATTATTAACTAAACAAGTTACCTTCAATCCATAGTTCTTCTCTTACCTGAATAGATGAAGTAAAATTATTTCTCCCAAGGTGGCATCTTAAGGGGGTGGTAGGTACTAGTAGTAGCAGGCTAGCACCCTAACAGGGAAGACAGAAGGCACCACTTCCACTTATGTGAACTCCAACTGCAGGATTAATCAAAGGGTTATCCATCACTATCAACTGGATTGAAGCAAAACAGAGAGCTAGTGGGTTATATTATATCATAACTTCAGGAAGCCTGAGACCAGTCTACTTCAATGATAGTATTTGAAACACAAGAAAGAAGACCTGATATGATAATAAATCTAGCAATATCAGCTTCTTCTGAGTAAAGGTGGCGAGCCAGTACTCAAAAACTAAACTTAGGAAATCAAATCATGGAGTCAGGAGAAGTGGGCTCAGAGTCAAGAGTGGTTAGACAAGGTTAAGTGTTTATGCAACACACAATACAAGGCATTAATGATTATGTTGATGGGGCCGGTGTAGAATATTGCTCAGGTAATAGAAGGTCATAGAAGGTCAGGTAGTAAGTTGATGTTGCTTTTACCACATTGGCCCCAGCAAGTGTGTGATCCATTTATGGGTAAAATTAAGTCAAATCTTAATAGATAACACAGCCTGGAGAAAGAGGTTTAGAGGCTCAATGAATGGATGGGAAAGGGAATTTGGGGAAAGGTGTGACAAAAACAAACACTACACAAAAGAAACCATGACAATATTCATCAGGGTGCAGAGCAGCAGACCATTATGATTCTGTTGTAGAAGTAGAGTTCATTCTCAAATTCAGGTGGTTCACCCAGAAGTTGGTCAGCAAACACATTTGATTTTGACCATCATCCTCTTCCTCCTCCTGTGGTGTTTTGTGAACAGTGTAATCAGGAGGTATAAAATGTTGGTCCATTTTGATCACGGTTAATCTTTCTCAAGTTTTGAGGTGAGAGACTGGTCCTTCTCACTGCACTGAACACATGTTCACCAGACACGCTGGCTACAGGACAAGCCAGATACTTCATTGCCAGCCTGCTAAGCTCTGGCCATTGGTGCATCTTCCCATTCCAATACACCAATGGGTTTTGATTCACATACATCTCTTTTGGGTCATCCAGATACTCCTGGAACATCCCATGAAGTGTCATTGGTGCTACCACTTTCTCAACCTATTTTGCCTTTTCCTCTTTACTAGACTTAAGACCTGCCACTTGAAACCAAGCCAATGCAGAGGTCAGGTCTGATTCTTCTGATGCTGTTGTTGCTAGTGTTCTTGTTGCTGGTGTTGGATGCTGTGAGACCAGACTGCCCTCTCTGGAAGATTAAGGTGGTTCCTCAGAACTGCAAATTGGGATAGTAGGTACCAGCCATTATTCTTCCAGTTCTCTGGCTTGCTTAACAATCCACCTCTTTTATTTTGAAACATCACCTTCAGAAAATGGAATGAAAGAGTAAAGAATTTTTGTAGGGTGGTAGAGATGTACTCTTTGAATGTAATTTTGCAGCCTTGCATCACAGACCAAGTGCATGATTAGGCTCTCAAGTAGAGGCATGCGTGTCTGGGTTTTGGTTCACACCTGTGAGAACGTTAAGATACCTTCTTTAGTCGCTCCTGTAGCAGATGCAACAACAGAATAGCTTGGCCAATTGTACTGTCCTCCTTGCTAACTTTCCACATGAAAACGTCAAAAGGGAGCAGCTTCTGTGTCAGGCATTAGGGTGGTGCTGTTAATGTGGGAGTGCTGCTCCCAGGTTCCGCCAAGGCGGCCGGTATGGTAGGCACACATCTCCCAAAAAAAGTTGTAGTTGGCATGCCACTGGTGGAAAGCTGCTTCTTCTCACTGGCCACTTTCTTGGTAGCAAGAAAGTGGAAAAGTTTGGAGGACCGAAGTAACTGTAAGGTTTTCTCTTTGACAGTACTCCGAGTGATGTGAGGTCTCTTCTCTTGTGCATCTAAAAGCAATGAAGCAAGAAAAACTTGTAGTTAATGAAATGTGGCATTCTTGCAGATTGAAATAGTACAGACAAATGCAAGTTTTCATGTGGTTGGTTATTTATGTAAAAAATACCAATTTAATTAAACATTGTAAAGTCAAACCACACCGCTTCACCATAAAATTTCATTTCAAATCAGGCAGCACAACGTGGAGATATAGCTGTTTGCTTTATCTCATCTGTTTTAAAGGAGACACCTGGGGTAGTCAGAGAGAGGTGCATGGGTAAATGTAATAATCCTCAAAAAAACCTACGGCGGCAAGGTGGTCCAGGGGAAATGGAATAATCATAAAAAAATGATTTATGCTTCTGATTTGTATGCAGTGCTCTGCAGCCGGGGTGTCCAGGAGGAAATGGAATTATTATACACCTAAAGAAGCCAAAGACTGTCGTGCGGCTGTGCGGCTATGGTGGATGGATGGATGGATAGAGGAATCGATGTGGATGGATGGATCTTGGCAACATGAAGAATTAATTGAAACTAAAACACAAACTGAAATATGTAAAAAAAAAATATATATTTTTTTTAAATTACAAATTAAAATTAAAATAAAAAACGAACATAAAAAATAAAATTAAATAGAAAATAAAAATCAAAAATTGAAATATAAACTTAAAATAAACAAATTATCAATAATTAACAATGTTTTTATGTACGCCTATGGCAAAGACACACTGGCTGGATGCACAAAATGGTGCCAGCCACATGGTAAAACAACAACAAAGAGCAAGGAGGCATGGCAAATAAAGAACACATGCATGCCTTTGACCAAGGGACACTGGCTGGATGGACAAAATGGCCACCAGTTACAAGTCAAACAACAGCAATAAGGCGCAAGGAGGCACGGGGAACAGAGAAAGAACACATGCAGGCCTATGGCAAAATAATACTGGATACATGCACAAAATGGCCACCAGCCACATGCTCAAACAACAACGACAAGGAGCAAGGAGGCATGGGGAACAAATAACGTACACATACATGACTGTGACAAAGCAACACTGGCTGCATGCACAAAATAGCTGCCAGACACATGGTCAAACAACAACAACAAGGAGCAAGGAGGCATGGGAAACAAAGAAAGAACACATGCAACCCTAAGGCAAAGGAATTACTGGCTGCATGCACAAAATAGCTGCTAACAGCAACAAGGAGCAAGGAGGCATGGCAAACAAAGAAAACATGTAAGCCTATGGCAAAGGGACACGGGCAGGATGAACAAAATGGCCACCAGCTACATGGTCAAACAACAAGGAACAAGGAGGCATGGGGAAAAAGAAGGAACACATGCAAGCCTTTGGCAAAAGAACACTGGCTGCATGGACAAAACTGGCACCAGCCAAATGTTCAAACAACAACAAGGAGCAAGGAGGCATAGGGAACAAAGAAAGAATATATGCAAACCTGTAGCAAAGGAACACTGGCTGCATGCACAAATTGGCTGCCAGCCACATGATCAAACAACAACAACAAGGAGCAAGGAGAACACATGCATGCCTATGGCAAAGACACACTGGCTGGGTGCAGAAAATGGCCGCCAGCTACATGGTCCAACAACAACTGTGAACAAGGAGGCATGGATAACAAAGAACACATGCAAGCCTGTGGACATAGACAACACAAAATGGTCCCTGGTTACAAAACATAGAGAACAAAGACAAATGATGGACAATAACAAACACACACACACACACACACACACACACACACACACACACACACACTGGCCATTCAGAAGCATGGTGGTAACACTGAAGAAAACAGTAACATTAATTCAGAAATGCAAAACATGAAAATCAACCTACCTATAAACGTTTCACAGCAGCACACACATCCACCTGTGCTATCAAATATTACCACACAACATATACACTTTTTGCAAAAAAATGAAATGTAAAAAATAACCAACATTTTAAATTTAATGCAATGCCATCCCTACTCTAAATGAGGTTTTAAAACCATATCCCACTGACATATTTATTTCATGCACTGATGACTGACTACTAGTACAAGGCCTACTGGGTAGATGGCCCTTTGGAAATCTATGCAACATAGTAAAATATTGCAAATGTTAAAAACATGTAGAAAAGGGCAGGTACTGAACTGTGCAACACTTTTCCTTTACAAAAGATGAAAAATCAATAAAACGCTAAATGAATAATAACTAGCCACATACTTAAACACCAGCCCACTCACCAGGATAACTTTTTAACATAAATTAAAGTAAAAAGAAATACAGGGGTATGCCCAAACAACACCCTTATCCAATGCTTTTTGAACTTACTTGTGTGATTTCACAAAAACAAAGTCCTTAAATCCAAAGGTAGATCCAGGAGGCAAAGAGAGTGATCCTTTCACCTCAAAATCCAAGTGAAAAGAGTCCAGGAGAGGGACAAAACACTGGGAAGAATGTGCTGGACAGGAACAGTAATTTGGAGTCTCTGGGGCACTTCCTCTCTGTTTGAAAAAAAAGGCTTCTCAATCTAAAAAGCAACTTGAAGGGTCCATTGGGGAAGAAGATCCATTCCAAAAACACTTTTTGACTAGCTTGTGATGCATGTTAATTCGACAATCTACTCCAGGTGCATTTGTCCTCGCAAGCTGGACTGTTTTGGCCACTGTCATGGCTGAAAGCAGTGCGAGTAAGCCCAAAGTATTGTGCACGCTTCCGGAAACAGAGTGATCAAACACAAAGGCCCTCATTATAACCTTGGCGGTCGGTGATAACGTGGCGGTAATACCGCCAACAGGCTGGCGGTAATTACCGCCAAATTATGACCATGGCGGAAAGAGCTCAGATAGACTTTACCATACTGACTGCCAGGGTGGAAACAACAGCCACCACGGTGGTAGCCGCCTACAGCCAGGCGGAAGACAATGTTCCGCCCACCGTATTATGACAACCCAATCCACCACCTTTTCCGGGGTGGTACCAACGACATCAAAAGCCTGGTGGAACACTGCACAGAAGGGAAAGGACTCACCATTGGAGACACAGGGAACAAACACACTGCCATGGAGCCCAAGCTGCAAATATTTCTGATGATCTTTTAGGTCCTGCTCCACCACGACCACCAAAGACGGCGATGACAGCCACAGTGAGTACAGCCGCCTAGCACACGGTGGGAAAGAGAGTGACACACACATGCACAACACATACCCCCACCCCAAACACCATACACACAATCATATTCTGTGAGAAAACATATATACCCCATTCCCCTCAGGAATAAGGCAAGGACAACACGAATAGATGAAAGTGAGTGTAATAATATAAATACAGTAGAAATACGTACATCCAATCTAAAAGTATATACAAATGTACAATTCACTGGACACTGCCCAGTCCTCATTGTGCATGGGCCACAGGGCCACATGACAAAGTCCAAGGCCCCACTTGTCTCCTGCCGTAACACAGAGATAACACTGCAGGTGCATCATTTGGAAAATAGGCACGCACCTCAGGGGAATGGGGGGCACCTCAGGCGGCAGATGGAACAACACTACTGGTCCTGCAGGGGGCAACATGCCCATTGCTCTGTCCTGGGGAGTGCAAGGCCATAGTCTCTCAAGTCGGTTGCTTGCCCACTGGCTCTGGAGGGGACAACGTGCCCTGTGCTTGATCATAGTGAGTGCAAGTCCACAGTCTCTCAAGTGGGTGTCTTGCCCACATGGTCTGGAGGGGGCATTGTGCCCTGTGATCTTCATCCTGAGGAGGATGGGGTGAGTGGGTGGCTTCCCCACTGGTTCAGGAAGGGGCATTGTGCCCTGTGATCTTCATCCTGGGGAGGATGGGGTGAGTGGTAGCTTCCCCACTGGTTCTGGAGGGGGCAACGTACCCTGTGATCTTCATCCTGGGGACGATGGAGTGAGTTGGTGGCTTCCCCACTGGCTCTGGAGGGGGCAACGTGCCATGTGATCTTCATCCTGGGGAGTATGGGGTGAGTGGGTGGCTTCCTCACTGTTTCTGAACGGGGCAACGTGCCCTGTGATGCAGATATTGGGGAGTACAAGGTCACAGTCTCTCTAGTGGGTGTCATTCCCACCGGATTTGCAGGGGGCAGGCCACACAACAGCCCATGGAGGCAGATCTACAGAAAGTCCACCAGCAGTGATGGCTGTTCAGTGGTGGCAGTGGCGCTGCTGATGCTGCTGGTGGTGTGGGGGGAAGCTCTTGCCCATCCCCTGCTGCGTCGGACGGCTGCCCACTGCTGGTGGTGGTGGTGTTGCTGCTGCTGCTAGTGGTGGTTGTGGGGGGAAGCTCCTGCCCATCCCCTGTAGCATCGGATGGCTGCCCACTGCTGGTGGTGGTGGTGTTGCTGCTGCTAGTGGTTGTTCTGTCCATCCCCTGCAGCCTTAGAGGGCTGAACAACCATGGTTGGTGGTGGGGGCTCTGACTGAGTTCTGGCACCAGGCCCTTTGTCCTTCCTGGCAGCAGCTTGGGATGGCTCCTTGCCCTTCCTGGCAGCAGCTGGGGATGGCTCCTTACCCTTCCTGGCCGCACCTGGGGCAGTCACCCTTTCTGTGAGGCAGCCTGGTACCCTGTATCTTTTCCCACCACGAGTGGGTGTGGACACTACTGGGCCCGTGGACTGGGTGGCTAAGGTGCTTGCCTGGGTTTTAGCCACCCTGGCCAGACGTGAAGGACAGGGGCGGAGGGGTAGGGAAGAGGTCAATGGTAGAGAGGAAAAGCTGTTTAGGGACATTGGGGCGGGGAGAGGGAGATGGTATGAGAGTGGAGGAAGAGGGAGTGGTTGTGGGAGGTGTCTTTCTGCTGTGTTTTGGTGCAGGTGCATGGGCTGGATGCTGTTGTGAGGTGAATGGCTGTTGGGTTTCCCAGTGCTTGCGTTTGTGTACCTTGGGAGGGGGGACAGACACAGTGGGAGAGGAGACAGTTGCATCTACAGTCACACCGGCATGCACTACATCTACATCAACTACCACCATCACCAGCGCACCTATCAGAACACACACCTCACTGGCAGACATCTCCACAATGTGTGCATGGGTGTTGTGGAAATGTCTGCCAGTGAGGTGTGTGTTCTGATAGGTGTGCTGGTGATGGTGGTAGTTGATGTAGATGTAGTGCATGCAGGTGTGACTGTAGATGCAACTGTGAGGGAGGTGGAGGAGGAGGATGGGGACACTGGAGGCAGTGGATGATGGTATGTCTGCATCTGGATGGTGTTTGTGTGAGTGCCTGTGGGATGATGTGTGGTGCTTGTGTTTGCCTGTGCCACTCGTGTGTGTTGTCTTTTGTGCATGCTCGTCTGCCTGTGTGCTTGGGATAGGTTGGGGTTGAGGGGAATAGGATTGGGTAGAGGAAGTTGGAGGGGGGAGGGTGGAAACAGAGATAATGGCTGCCATCAGAGAGGAGGCCAGAGCCTGGATTAATCTCTGTTGGGCCACCAAGCCAGTGTGAATGCCCTCCAAAAAATGCATTGGTCTGTTGCATTTGGGCTGCGGGCACCTGGATGGCATTCACAATGGTTGACTGCCCAACAGAGATGGATCTCAGGATGTCTATAGCCTCCTCACTCAGGGCAGCAGGGCTAACTGGGGCAGGGCCTGAGGTGCCTGAGGCGAAGGAGATGCCCACCCTCCTGGGTGAGCGGGCATGGGCAACTCGCTGAGGGGCTGTTGGGAGGGCAGTGCTGGTACGGTGGGTGGCAGATGTATCTGTAGCTTGGGTGGGCACAGAGGTGTCCATCACCACCAGGGAGCTTCCGTCGAAGGAGGTCTCTGTGTCCAAACTGTCCTCTCCAGTCTCCACTGTGGTGCTCCCCTTGCCCTCCGTCCCTCTGGTGCCCTCACCGTTGGTGGACTGTGCCTCCTGGGTCCTGTGGGATGCAGCTCCCTCGGTCGCCGGTGCCTCTGTTCCTCTGCCAGATTATGCTAATGCACATAAGGACAGGATGATAGAACAAAAAGGGAGGGGCAGACAAAGGATACACTTGGTCAATGGCTGCACCAACACCACCGTTGGCGTACACAGCAGCATCACACACAGGAAGCAGGCCTATGCACTTTGCAATGCACTATCAGTAACAATGCTAGTCACCAGGGTATGAGGAGAGACCCATATTACCAACTGCAACATACCTGGTACCCACACTGCCCTGCCCAGTAGTGGATGACTACAAGCTAGGTAGGAGGACAATCACATCATAACCCTGGCCATCATGGGACCTACTCTGCAATGTCAGACCTGGCCTAGGGGCACCCACAGACACACATCCCCAACCCAAATACCACCCCACAAGGTGTAAGTAGTAATGCTGGGCACTATACTCACCCCCTTGTGGCTGCTATGATGCCCTCAAGTGCCCATCCAGCTCCGGATAGGCCACCAGAAGTATGCAGGCCATCAGGGGGGTAAGGGTTCGACGGGCACCCCTTCCTCGTTGGGAGGCTCTCCCCAGCTGGGCCTCCGCCATCTTCTGTGCCCAGCATCTCAGGTCCTCCCTCTGTTTCCAACAATGGGTGCTCTGCCTGCTGTAGACCCCAAGGGTCCGTACGTCCTTGGCGAAGGCACGCTATAGACCCTTCTTTTGATGGCCACAGACCTGCAGAGGAAATACACACAGGGAACGGTGTTAGTCAGACTGTCCTGCCTGTTACACCCATGGCCCACCATACCCCTTCCCATCCCCATTTGCACAGACCTGGCCCAGCACACAAGCAGCATGCCGCCCAGTGGACATCCACCAACCCCTCCCATACACAAGGCCTTCACACACACTACTTCATGCATTCGTGTCCATGCATCGTGCTCACAGTGTACTCACCTGTTGGTCTGTAGGCCCATACAACAGTTGGTACAGGGGTAGGGCCCCATCCACCAGTCTCCCCAACTCCGCCGAGGTGAAGGCAGGGACCCTTTCCCCAGTCACACGCACCATGGTAGGTTACAGACACAGGTCACAGCAGCACATGCAGTGTAGGTCCTCTCCTGTTGAAGGCCAGGTAACAAGTGAGTGAACAAATAGAAAATGGGGGTGATGTCTGCGGCGGTGCATACCGTCACTGCAGGCGTTCATCACCATTGGCCACTGTACCCCATAGGGCCCAATATTATCCAATGAGGCATTGCACTGCGGTTTCCGACCACCTCCCGCAACAGCGCACAACGTCAGTGGAATTACCTCACTTCCACCTGTCTCTCCACACAGGACAGGCGGATGCCATTTCAGGGGTGGGCAGGCCCTGTATTATAACTGTGTCACAGTTCACAATTGTACATACAGGACAGATGCCACTTATACATTTCAAATTAACTTCATGCAATGTACTGTTGTGGCTACAATGTACTGTTTGTGAGTGGCTCCTCACTCTTTTGCCCCATAGGTTGCTTCCACTGCGGATGAATAGGAGATGGAGACATACCCCCATGTACAGACCACTGGTGGACTTGGCAACAAGGGAGGAAAAGCACATTATCCTCACCCATAGACTAGACAGGGCCACAGTCACAGAGCTGTGTGCCCAATTGGAGCCTGACCTGGTATCTGCTCTCCGTCACCCCACTGGGATCCCCCCTCTTGTGCAAGTCCTATCTGTGCTCCAAATATTGGCAACTGGTTCTTTCCAAGTGACAGTGGGCTTGGCAGCAGGAATGTCACAGCCAATGTTCTCAGTAGTGCTGACAAGAGTGGTGGATGCCATGATTAAACACATGTGCAGCGACATTGTTTTCCCCCAGGTGGAGGATTTGGCCGCAGTGAAGGCTGACTTCTGTGCAATGGGACATATCTCCAACATCATTGGGGCAACTGATGGCACACATATTGCATTTGTTCCCCCACGGCAAAATGAACAGGTGTTCAGAAATCTAAATAGTTTTCACTCCATGAATGTCCAGATGGTCTGCCTGGTGAACCAGTACATCTCCCACGTCAATGCTAAGTATCCTGGGTCTGTGCATGATGCCTTTATCCTGAGGAATGGCAGCATCCCAAATGTGATGGCCCAACTGCAGGGGCACAAGGTGTTGCTAATAGGTGAACCCTGTTCCCACCCAGTGGATGTTGGTGTATGGTTATGGTGTGGGCCATATGGGATCGTCTGTGGTTAAATGCTGTCCCTCAATATTTCAAGGTGACTCAAGTTACCACAACCTATTATGGCTATTGCCCCGTCTGAGGAATCCCAGGACAAGGGCAGAGGAAAGTTACAATGAGGCACATGGGTGAACATGAAGGATAATTGAACGTACCTTTGGCCTCCTGAAGGCCAGGTTTCGATGCCTCCATCTAACAGGTGGATCCCTGTGCTACTCACCCAAGAAGGTCTGTCAGATAATCATGGCATGCTACATGTTGCATAACCTTGCCTTGAGACACCATGTGCCTTTTCTGCAGGAGGAGGAAGCTGGAGATAGCCGTGTGGCAGCAGTGCACCCTATAGAGAGTGAGGATGAGGAGGCAAAGGATGAGGACGACGACAACAGAACTACAGTGATTCGACAATACTTCCAATGACACACAGGTAAGACAACGTAACTTCACATTTCATTGTCATTTGTTTGTTTCATATAGTCACTAGTAGGCTGTGATTTCCAACGTCTATGCCCACTCACTGTACCCTTTGGACATTCTTTTTGCAGATGTTGGTGCCCCACTATCACTCCTGGTGTGTTCACTGCAGCCAACTACAGGTCTATCCTATGTACAAATTACTGTACAGTTGATTTACAATGTTTGAACCTTGTAAAATGAATACATACTTAAATCATTTGACATACTCCATATTTGTATTTTTTCAACGTGTGTTCATTTAAGTGCTATGAAGAAAAGGGGGTAGTGCAATGGGCTGGGGTGATGATGGAGGAAATTATTAAGTATTGTTCCAGTCTATTTGTAGCACAGGTGCATTGTCCAAGGGGACATAGGAAGGGGAGCAATGGCAGTTCAAGGTGGATAGGGTGACAGAGTGGACACAAGGGTGCCAATCAGGAGAGTCTCATTTCCTGGCGGGGTCTTGGCAATAGTCTCTGGCTTCTGCCTGGATTGCAGGGAACATTTGCGGGGTGGCTCTCCTTCTGCACGGGGAGGGGTGCTGGTGGTCTGTTGGTCCTGTGGCAGGGCCTCCTGTCCACTAGCGGCAGAGGAGGTGGAGGGCAGCTCAGTAGTCTTGCTAGTGGCAGGGGCCCGCTGTTGTAAGACTGCCTCCTCATAATGTTGGCCATGTCTGCCAGCACCCCTGCTATGGAGACCAGGGTGGTGTTGATGACCTGCAAGTCCTCCCTGATCCCCTGGTACTGTCCCTCCTGCAGCCGCCCGTTCTCCTGCATGTTGGGCAGGATCTGGTCCAGCGTATCCTGGGAACGTTGGTATGCTCCCAGGATCTCAGTGAGTGCTACCTGGAGAGTCGGTTCCCTGGCCTGTCCTCCCCCTGGCGCACAGTACTCCACCCAGTTTCCCTGTTGTCATGCGCCTCTGTCCCCTGAACCGTGTTCCCACTGCCACTGACCCCATGTCCCTGATTGTCTTGGGTGTGAGGTGTGCCCTGGGGTCCCTGTAATGGTAAACACACTGCTTATTGAGGTGTCCTGGGGACAGAGGTATGGGTACGCTGGGTGGGTGCTGTGGTGGTGTTTCCTGAGGGGGGAGGCTCTGTGGTGGTGTGTGACTGTGGCTGGGTGACCGACTGTCCAGAGGTCCCTGATGGGCCAGGTTGGTCATCCAGATCCAGGCAACCAGAGTTGCTGTCATCACTGCAGGGGGACTGGAAGTTGCTGGTACCTCTTCTCTGCAGCCTTTGGCTGGGACACCTGTGGGGATGTAAATGAAGTATTATTGTTTCTGTGTGTGACATATGGTGCATGGGTGGCTTGCCCTCTTTGGTTTTATTTGCCCTGGCAGCTTTCACTTGTGTGAGTTGGTATGTGGTGGACTAGCTGATTCTCTCTAGTGTGCATGCTTTAGTGATAGGTGTCCATGCAGGTCTGTGAGTGGTGTCCATGCATTGAGATGGCATGCAGGGCTTGGCATTGGGATGAGTGAGATGTGATGGTGGGGGGTGTGGGACGTGGTGATGTGATGGGAGTGAGGGGGAGGGTATGTGATGGCATGCAGGTAGGGGGGTGATAGAAATAGAGAGTTGACTTACCAAAGTCCTGTCCTCCTGCTACTCCTGCCAGGCCCTCAGGATGCATGATTTCCAAGACTTGCTCCTCCCATGTTGTTAGTTGTGGGGGAGGAGGTGGGGGTTGGTGTCTTGCTGCAATGAAACGTTCCTTCCCCCGTAGGTCGTTCCACCTCTTCCTGATGTCATCCCTGTTTCTTGGGTGCTGTCCCGCGGCCTTAACCCTGTCCACGATCCTCTTCCATAGCTCCATCTTCCTAGCAATGGATATCTGCTGCACTTGTACTCCACATAGCTGTGGCTCCACCCAGATGATTTCCTCCACCATGACCTTTAGCTCCTCCTCAGAGAATCTGGGTGTTGTTATGGTGCCATGGGTGTTGTGTGAGTGGTGTGGGTGAGGGTGTGTAGGGTGATGTGTTGGGGTGTGTGATGTGAGGTGCGTTGGTGGTGTATAGGTGATGGTGGTGTGTGGGTCTGGTCTTGTCTGTAGTTGTGATGTCAGTCTGTTGGCAATTGTTTGTAGTTTTAAAGGGTTGTGGGTAATGTGGGTGTGTTTTATAGTGGTGTGGGTGTGGTGTGTGTATGGGTGTCAGCTGTGTGTTGTTTGAATTGTCCAATGTGGGGCTGTTTTGTTTGTGTGTGGGTGTTTTGAGCGCTGCGGTATTTACCGCCAATGGTTTACCGCCATTGAATGTCCGCCATGGTGATTCGTGGGTCATAATGTGGTGGGCGTTGTTCTGTTGGCATAGCAGTGTGGATTTTGATACCGCCAGTTTATCACTGACCTTTGGTGTGGCGGAATTGTGTATGTGGATGAATAGTGACAGATTGGTGTGTGTGTGTCATAATATGGTGAATGGATATTCGTCGTGGCAGTGGTATGTTGGCGGCAGTCAGTGTGGCGGTAAGTGGGATTTATCGCCAATGTCATAATGAGGGCCAAAGTCTCTTGCACATGAGCAAGCAGCCTTGGAGTATTGTGGCACTCATGAGAGAGCACCAAAACCCAACCTCGCACATGCGAACGAACTCCGCTCCGTGCCAGATTGTCGAATTTGAGACATCTGCACTACTCCACATAGCGCGAAGTGCCCAAATTCAACAAACTGTGCCGGTGGAGAGGATTTCTACACAAAGCCTAAATTCAACTTGCACACACATCACTTACTAGCAGGGTTACAGGACCTGAGTCACATGCAACAAACTGGTGATTTTCTTCAAATGAACTTATTTTTGCAGGAACCTCTTTTAAAACTGGATTTGTAATTTGTTCATTTGAAAGGCGTACAACTTGGAGAAGGGTAGTTTGGGACTTCTGCTTTTCTAACAGTGAAACAGGTAGCACCAGTGCCATTAAAACTAACTTTTGTTGGCCATTTACCTCACCTTCTACAAATAGTCCATTTTGGGCTACCTCTGAAGCTGCGCCAAGTACGCAATCTTCCTCCCCACTCTCGCACCATCATTGGGAATTGCCAGAGCCAAAGCTTTTACTGTCTAGTATGGGAAACTGTTGAAACAGGTTCTGGTTTGGAGGTTGAAATTAGTTTTTATTAACTGTGGGTATTTGATTCATGTTAAATCTAGGGTTACCCACATTCTGCAGTGCCATCAGGGCTTGTGGAACCTGCATCATTGTAACCTGGTCTTCCACTGGCACTAGCAATTGTTGAACGGTCACATTCTGCATTTGCATTTGATTCCTTCCTTACATTCTATCTGGGTCAGAGATCTCCAACATTTTCTGTAGTGAGAGCTACTTCTGATCAGTAAAAATCGTCATGAGCTACTGAAGTCTAAACAACTTTCTCATTGTTACCAGACACCCTCATGTCCAGCTTCATTGATTTTACGCCTAATGTCCATACAACCAGATACTATGGTTTGAACCATATACTATGACTAAGGGCAATATGAAAGGGCTGCTATGCGTGTCAGTGAGAGCACAGTCATTGGTGAAATATGAACATGGGCGTGCATGAATGTGATATATTTACATGGGTGATTGAGAGCCTGTGTCGTATGTAATTACAACACAGGACATACCTTTCACCATACATGACACCGTAAGAAGTCTAACTCAAACATACAATCATTTTTTTTCAATGGGAGACATTTAAAGTGCAGAAAAATATTCTGTAGTAAAATTCATATGATGAAACATTTTTCTGCACTTTAGATTTCTCTCATTTTATAAAATGGCTGTCATTTTCCATTATACGTATGGCACAGTGTCTACTGGCCACTGGGGGAGTAAGGCACCTGCTGTTTGCAAATGTGATACTTTGAAATGGGAAACATTTAAAATGAAGAGCTAACTTTATCATCAAGGTAACTCTTCACTTTAATTTCCTGCCATTTAAAAGGATTCAGAAGCATAATTTGGTTCACAGCTCTAATATTAAGTTGACAAGGACTTTTAGAGAGTAAATACCTCATGTCTTCAGTTGTTCACCCTTGTGAACTAGTCCTAGCCTGGGTCCTAAACATGACTGAGCACTGCCCATTATCAGGCCCTGCTATCTGCAGCCTGATGATAATAATGCAAATTGTACACAGCCTTCCCTGAACCTGAAAAGGTACATTTGGCCCTGTGTTTAATTAAAATTGAACTCAAGAGTGTGAGCTACTCTGAAGGTGTCTGGGAGCTACTGGTAGCTCGCAGTCCAGTGGTTGGACACACCTGGTCTGGATTCAGCCTGCACTCTTTCTTCCTATGCCCGACCTTGTTACAGAAGTAACATGTAGTCATTTTCCTCAGCGTTGTAATATCTATACTTAAATTCCGATCAATAAGAACTCCTCGACCTCTACTCTGTGAAACAACCATACCTCCCTGAACATCTTGAAATCCAGCATGAAAACCAACTGTGTGCATGTCATTCTGAACAGAGACACCTTGCATTGCACCAACCTTTCCTGTAAACCACTGATCCTGAAATCCTTTCTGTGTAATTTTTGTCTGGGCCAACATAAACCTATCTTTCAGCTTCCCTGTTTCATCTACTGTTCATCACTCCAATACAGTCATATTTCAAGATCCCATCCAATGATTTAGTCTGCATGCAAAGCACGTCTTGCTGTATATGCTGATTAATATCTGGTCTCAGTTCAATAACAAACAGTTAAATACAGAATTCCACATCACTTCGCTCAAGATGCCTTTGACCTGTGTTGCTGAAATGCCTCAAAAAATCTCTCATAATATTCATACACAAACTCTTTCACCTCTTGCTGAATTCTGTTCAACCTTGCATAATCCAAATCTTTTGGAGGCACTTTGCCTTTCAGGGAAGTAATCACCTGAATGTAGTTCTCTATCACAATAGGTGCTGGTGCTTTAATGTGTCTTGGTGGCTCTGAACTTTGCCAATGTACAGCACTTTTGCATTCAGACCACAAATCATTTGGAACAAAAATATCAAAGAATGTATTCAAACCAGTCCACAACACTTTGAGTGTTTGAACACATCTTTCAACTTGCATATACCACTGCATAGGGTTCTCTCTCAGAGTTTCGGAAAATTGTTCATAAATGGTGTAGGATCTCCCCTACTGCAGGGCATGTGAGCATAACCTCCACCTGGTACCTCCTATAATAGATAAGCTGAAGGTCCTGCTTCGTCCAGGGCACCTGGAAGTGGCTTTCCTTTGATCTCAGTTGCCTCTGATTTTTTCTTTTTCTTTTCATGTTTCTTTGCCTATTTGATTTCTAATTTCTCATATTCAGTCCATTTTCTAATGCATTTTACTAATTCAGTAATGTGCAATCGTATTCCTGAAGAACGCATTGTCTCAATTGTTTCATCATCTAAATGTACCCTGAATCTTTTCTGCAATGGGAAACTTTTTGAAGAATTGACTTTTTCTTTTTTGGCCAATTCTGTTGATCTTTCGTGTGTGACTGCTGCTCATTGAATCATTTCTTTGCACAAATAGATCAATTATTTCCCTTGGTAGTGATTAACATGCACAGAATCCAAACATCCTCTAATTATTTCCTCAAGTTCTATTTTTAATCTCAGGACAGTTAATGGTTTTTCCTTTTCCATACTGTGGCTAGTTTCTGGGCTTCTTGCATTCTCTGTCTTTGCATTATTCCTGGCAACATCCTCAAAACGTGGGGGGAAATTACATCTTCAATCAAATGTGCCTCTATTTGTGTGGTTTGTGCCATAAAGACAATCCTTCTCCCCTCCCTTAATGGTTGAATAGTGTGCAGTGGTGTCCATGCAACAATCTGTGAATTTTGAGAAGTGGGGATAAAACCTGTCACAGGTGCTCCTCTAACAGCCCCTTGAGCTACATCATTTGGGACATAATTAGTCAAACAATTTCCTGTGCAAGTCTTAACTGTCTGTGCTGTAATTA
Source organism: Pleurodeles waltl (assembly GCF_031143425.1). Classification (NCBI taxonomy): domain Eukaryota; kingdom Metazoa; phylum Chordata; class Amphibia; order Caudata; family Salamandridae; genus Pleurodeles; species Pleurodeles waltl. The sequence continues at coordinate 777,566,604 of NC_090445.1, forward strand.
TTCTTGCAACAGGTGCTGGTACAGTTACAATTAGAGTAGTAAGACCTGGAGAAATCACTGCCTGGGTAGTCTCAACTAGGTCAGGCACATGATTTGGTATAACAGGTTGTACAATTGGCTGTGTAATAACAGACAGAGGGGGGCATTCTGACCCTGGCGGCCGGTGACCGCCAGGGTCACCGACCACGGGAGCACCGCCAACAGGCTGGCGGTGCTCCCGAGGGCATTCTGACCGCGGCGGTTCAGCCGCGGTCAGAAAGGGTAAACCGGCGGTCTCCCGCCGGTTTACCGCTGCCCCATTGAATCCTCCATGGCGGCGGAGCGCGCTCCGCCACCATGGGGATTCAGACACACCCTACCGCCATCCTGTTCATGGCGGGAATCCCGCCATGAACAGGATGGCGGTAGGGGGTGCCGCGGGGCCCATGGGGGCCCCTGCAGTGCCCATGCCAATGGCATGGGCACTGCAGGGGCCCCCGTAAGAGGGCCCCGCAAAGTATTTCAGTGTCTGCTTTGCAGACACTGAAATACGCGACGGGTGCAACTGCACCCGTCGCACCTTCCCACTCCGCCGGCTCCATTCGGAGCCGGCATCCTAGTGGGAAGGTTGATTTGCCCTGGGCTGGCGGGCGGCCTTTTGGCGGCCGCCCGCCTGCCCAGGGCAAATCTCAGAATCACCGCAGCGGTCTTTCGACCGCGGTGCGGTGTTCTGACGGGGTTACTTTGGCGGGCGGCCTCCGCCGCCCGCCAAAGTAAGAATCACCCCCAGAGTCATCTGTAATGCTCTCTCAATTTGAAATGCATTTAGATAAACAGGGGCTGTAGCTACTGTCACATTATTAGTTGGAATATCCTCAGTACTTGTCACAAGAGACACATAAGGTGGTGGATGTGCAGCCAATAACTTATCCAATATCCCATCTCCTGAATCACTATCAGAATCAAGGGGCAGATGTATGAAATATTTTTGCACTCGCAAACGGTGCGAATTGGTAAATTTGGCCGTTTGCGAGTGCAAAAACGTGGTCTGCGATGCATGAAAGGCAATCGCAGACCAAAAATAAGAAATCGCAAAATTAGTGATTTATTGTGTTGCGACCATGTTTTGCGAGTCGCATTTTGCGATTCGGTATTTCCAGTAGGAAATTGCGAGGTGCAAAATGCGAATCGCAAAATCCCAATCGCAAATAGATGCATCAAAAAATCGCAATTAGCGATTATTCGCAGAATGGCATTTTGCACATGCAAAATACCACTAAGTGAAAGCAGGTGGTAACCAGGTGCAACCTATATAAAGAGGCCCAGAATGCCTCAAACTCTGTTCCACAATGGCTGCACTCTACGTCATGGCGAGGAGGATGAGGATCCTGACAGGTTTGAGGAGAGGGAGGAGGAGTCAGGAGCGCATTTTCAGAGTGCGCATTACACTTTTTGACCTGACAGAGGAGGAAATATATGAGAGGTATAGGTTGAACTCAGCCATGATTCTTGATCTGATATCTGAGCTACAACCCATACTGCAGCGCAGAACACTAAGGACCCATAGCATACCCATCCATGTGCAGGTATTATGCTCCTTACACCTACTCGCCTCAGGGAGCTATCAAGGGGTCATAGCAGCGGCTGGGGGGGAGGTCACAGAGCACCCTCTCCAGATTTTTCAAAGCATTTATCAACACCATGCTAAGCAAACTCCAACAGTACATCAGATTCCCCCACACCCCACAGGAAATACAGCAGACAAAAATTGAGTTTTATCAGATAGCACAGTTCCCCCACGTCCTAGGTGCCATAGATGGCACACATGTGGCAATATGTCCACCATCTGTCACAGAGTATGTGTACCGCAACCGTAAACACCAACATTCTATGAATATACAGGTGATATGCAATGCCTCCTACATCATAATTGATCTCGTGGCCAGGTACCCAGGGAGCACACATGATTCATACATCTTTCGTCACAGCGGCATTCACACAAGACTGCTAGCTGGGGAGTTTGGTGAAGGATATCTACTAGGTAATGTCACTCTTTACACTGGCGCATAGATAACAAACCCATGTCAGATGGCTGAGGTACTCATCAAACCTTCTGTCCCTTCCAGGAGACAGTGCCTACGCAGTGCGCACCTACATGATGACGCCCTACCTCAATCCCACAACACCGGCAGAACGGAGATACAATGCAGCACACAGGGCAACCCGCAACGTGGTGGAGCGCACATTTGGCCTCCTGAAGAGTTGCTTCCGTTGCCTCCACAAGAGTGGAGGGGCACTATAGTACAGTCCAGAAACCACATGTAGAATAGTGGCTACTTGTGCAATCTTGCACAATATAGCTACAACCAGGGGCATACCTATAGAAATCAGTGACACTGGATCAGATGAGGATGACGATCCCATACCACCTCTACAGCCAGCAGACAGGACCAGTGCAGCAGAGGGAAGGCAAAGGCTTGCTGACATCACACACAACCATTTCAGACTTGAGTATGAATGACAAAACTCCACTGACAACTGTACCTGTAGTGATAGAGATTTATTACCTTACGTCAGGTAATGAATGGTGAAAAGTAAACAGGTGAATAAGAAAAACTAAAAGAAACAAAAGAACTGAGTCCCACGCTATTACATCATAGTGGGAACACCAGTGTCCATGCGGCAACAGTCACTTCCTCCTCCCACGCACACCACTGGGGTGCCCAGTTGACTCACTGGCACCCTGAATGTCACCCTCAGTGGCAGTGCTGCGCCTGGCACTGCGCCGTCGGGTGTCTGATGCAGGTACTGCCACACTACTAAGGCTCGAACTGTCCTTAGTGTCCCCCAAGGCGAGCTCACTGCGAGTAGCCGATCTCTGTCCCATTACTAGTTCAATCACATTAGTGATTTGGACAAGGCCCTGGACCACATCCCTGCTAGTGTGTGCAGCCTCCACTTGGGCCGCCACAGCGCGACGGGCGATTAGTGCGGTGGAGTTTGCCATCCTGTTTGAGGACCTGCAGTAGTTTGCAAACATGGTTCTGAAGCGGTGTTCATGTCTGCGTCGGCTCACCCTTTTCTGGCACAGCTCCTCACACAGGTCACGCACTGCACTCGTAAGCTCCCTAGTGTCCTGAGAGGCCTGCACCTGTCCCTCACGCAGCTGGGTGATATTGTTATTCAGGGTGTCAATTCGCCGATGCAGGCCAATCATATGTCTGTTGTGGACTCTCAGGTTCCTGTCCAGATTAAAAATTCTCCTGTTTTGCAGGCGCTGTTGCTGCAACATAGCAGCCTCAAGTCTCCCGAACAAGGATGAACCCTCACCTGCCTCCTGCGGTTGCTGCTGGGACACTGTGGCACTTCGGTGATGTGCTGCATGACCCCTGTCCTCCGGTATCTGGCTGCACCTATCTGGTGCAGATGGTGTGCTTGGCCCCTCCTGCTGCACATCGGAGTCACCACTGAGGTCTGGCAGTGGCAATGGCCTGGGCCTGTGGCCCACAGTGGAGATGTTGACGGATCCACTGGTGTTGGTGTCAGAGGGCTGCTGTGTGTCCGTCTCTCCTACACACAGAATTTCTGTGGCTGCTGGGCCAGGCCCACCTGCAACAACAATATGCAGCATGTCAGTTCTGTATGTTACATTCTCTGTCCAAAAATGGCAATAAAGCTACAGGTAATGCTCTACATGGTGTAGTGTGTGTTGTGTTACCTTGGGTGTCACTATGCTTGCTTACATTGTCATGCTACTGTCTGTACTAGTTTGTGGACCACAACTCCCATAATGCATTGTTGTGCTGCTTCTAAGATGTGGACTGGACTACTTCACACACTACTTCACATTACATGCTAATTCCTAAGGGGCTTTTATGCATGCACATATTGGGTTCACACAACAACATTGCACTTACCTTGGCTGGTACTCTGTTGAGCGGAGGTGTCTATATCTGTGACCCCTGTCACTGCTTCCGGGAGGAGTGTCGATTCCACCAGGTCCTCCAGTGGTGTGGCAGGTGGCTCGGTTGGTGGTCCTCCTCCTGTGCCCCTGGCCTCTGCAAGTCTCCTTTCCACCCTCTCCTTTGCCCGGGACCGCAGGTCGTACCAGCGTTTCTTAATCTCCTCAATGGAGCGCTGTGCCACTCCAATGGTGCAGATTTTACCTTGGATCTCAAGCCATAGCCTTCTCTTCTCGCTCTCAGGCACCTGGAGTGATGATTTACCAAACAGTCGGTCATGGCTCCTCACAACCTCTTCTGTTAGTACCTCCAGCTCCTGTTCACTGAACTTGAGTTTGCGCTTCCTCTCCTGCTTCTCCTGTGATGTACCTTGGGGCTCCATTGTGGCTCAGGTGATGCTGCTCCTTCAGAGTGCTGCTCAATGTGGCTGGGCTGCTCTCACTCAGGATGCTGGTTTGGGTGTGGCACCTGAAACTGCCTGGGATGACTCATTTCCTGCTGGTGATGTCATCAGGCTCCTCCAGGTGTGCATTCTCGGACTTTCTCGCATTTTGCGATTTTTTACAGAATCACAAATAAATCGCAAATTGCGAGAATGCAAATTGCGATTCGGTATATGGGCCTCACAAACCACAAATAGCGATTTTTAAGAAATCGCTAATTCCGAATCGCAATTTTGTTACATGGCCAATTGCGACTCGGAAATAGCGATTTCTTAATAATCGCAATTTGCGATTCGCAGACCCCAGTTTTCATACATATGGCCCCAAATTTCTTTCCACCATCTTTTTCATTTGTATCCTCCTAAATTTTTTGGCTTTCTCAGTTTCCCATGTTATTTCATTGGTAATGACAGGATATAATCTAGTTCCCACCCTATATTCTTTCTCCACTTCTGTTGTTGTTCATCTCATATTGCATCTATATAATTTCTCATAGCTCTCTTTGTTCATCTTTGGTATTCCTCTCTTTCCATTTTGAGCCATCTTCTCCCAAGCAGTGAGTGCTTCAAATTGAATAGGTATAGAGGGTGGCTTCATGTCCCAATTCTTTTCACTTTATCTGTCCATAATTCACAAACTATATGTACCCCATCTAGGAAAACTCAATTGGACCTCTTTCTCAGTGGCCTTGCACCACTGGGGTGAATTCATACACATGTGTGTAACCCTTCCTCTATCATCAAATGATAAGCAGGCATACCCTCAGGAGGTGCCCTTTCACCCTCCCATATTGCAATTGTTACATCGCCTCTCGATAAATATCTAATAGATTTGACAAATCTCAAGTTTTTGTTTAAATCAACAATTCACAACAACATAATTAAGTTCTATTATGTTTTGATTTTGTTCTGTACGTGTCAATTTCTCAAAAAGCCCATCTCCCAATATTAACGTGGCTCTGTACACCAACCACCATAATGCAGCTCTTCTCAAAACTCAACCAATCTCAGCGTGGTGCTTCACACCTGACGGACAATCTCAGATCGACACAATTTGGCGCAACAACCAGCTTCCTACAGTGGCTTACCCTCCTTTACACCTTTCAGCATATACACACAAACCTATGATGTTGGTATTATATGCTACATAAAATGACAGTCTCTGTTTGCTCTCTTTAAGAAAACAAAAATATTTCACACACACGCAAATGAAATCTTGGCCAGCAGGAAATCACTGAACCAATGCAGGTTCCCCTTTGCATATCAGGTCCAACCAAAATCGATCAAAGTTAGTATAACCACAAAAGCTTATTACACATGCTATCTGAATTGTGCAGTCAACGGTACCTCAAGACCTAAACCACAAATCTTTAGCAGACAAGTAAACCTAAAATCATCCAGGATTTTGGACTACTTCTTACTTCAATACCTCTTCAGTGTCATCGACAATAAGTACATAGGCACCAGCAATTCATAAGCTTCAACAATTCATTCAACACTCATACACCAGTACTAATGCATAAATAAGACCACAATTATCAAAAACGTTTTGATGCATCACCCTATTAATACTCACACCTTCAATTCAGCAACCGCCTTAGAAACTGCACTCCATCAGTCTATAAGCTTGGATGTTGGGCAATGGGTCATGGGCATTTATTTATATCAGGGCAATTCATTGAAGCTCTATTCATTTCAGCTCCTCTTTCTCATTTTGTAAATAATCCTCTTGCTATTAACATTGCTGGAGTGTGGGAATATCGATTAGATATTGGTTTACAAAGTGAGGCTAACCATCTAATCAGGACAGAGACCGCCATACCAAAGACTGACAGACCTTGGACGTAAGTGAGATTAACCAGGAGCTGTACATCAATCAATTAGGCTTTACAAATTCAATTATGATTTTTCAGTCAATGATGATAGTTGATATGAGTTCAAAAGCTTTATTTGTAAATCTTTTAGTAAATTATTATTTATTGAATATGCACAAGTAGTCATCAGTAAATTAGTAAATCAATATAATCAAATAGCATAAGCAAATGCATAAACCACGTTCCATAAGGAAAAGTCCCTAATCTAAATCAGAATGAGATTTGAATAGGCAAAAATTCGTGCCAGCTAGATCCCATTAAGAATTTCAAATAAAGCGGTTAAAGCTCTTCAGAATCAAACCCTAACTATCAATCAAATCAGAACTTCTCGTTAATGTAAGATCATGAAACTCAGTAGTCTCAGAGCAGCAAAGATTCTAGAAGAGAGTCACTATGCATGGAGAAAGTCTCCTGCAGAGTGTTAGGAGTAGTGTGCTAAAGAAAGTGTCCGAGTCTACTCTGGAAACACACACTAATATAAAAATATTTTGTAACTTTTGCAACATATATCATCTTCTTCTTTGCCCCAGCCAACAAGCAAAAGGTGTCTTCATGGGAACAGGAATGTTTTGCTATCATCTCACAATAAAACCAATAGTCCATAGACAACAATGTTCATCCGCAACATTTTTATTAAATTTTATATACTTTGAAGTAGTTTCCCACTGCTGTCTCTGCTTGAAGAAAACCTCATTCAAGGGTTAGAGTTTTACATCATTCTATTTAATCACAAGCTACCAATTGATTCTAAGACTAAGCTATTGTTAATTTTGAAACATTCAGTGGAATTAAGCTAATATATTTTAATACATTATGATAATCTTACAATAATATGGATATGAGAAGGTTAAAACTAACTTTTCGTACATTAAGTCATCATTTGCTCAACATGTTAGCTTTATTGAAAGTTTAACATTTCACATTCCTAACCTAGGTCAACTTTGCAAACTGCAATATCAACTCTTCAAGTCTTATGCATGTCAATAAATGTGTCTGCCTACTGCTTTTCACTTGAAATTACAATGCATTTTCATCTAGGGCCTAGATGTTAGATCTACATGTTACATTATATTTTACCTCTCTCCTGGTCTCAGTCTTTATACTAGTACCTATAAACAAAATACTTTATAATCAGCAGTGAACAGTGGGAAAAAACATCCATTTAAATTGTAGAAAAACATTCATCTGCAGTATTTCACTACAAGTAAGTGATACTGTGAATTGCACTCACCACAATCTTTACATTATTTTCTTAAGCCATACTTACTACACTAACCAAAATATTGTATTTGAAAAACAATTTGGTTAATATTATAGCTAGCAAAAAACTACAAACAAATATAATCCACACTTGAAGTGCCCATATTTTTTGGGCATATTATCGGTGCCTAGTCCGAATGATGTCTTAAACAATGATAATTTGCAAAGTCAGAATATCATATATTTATTTTCTGCCAGAAATTATTTGCAAATATTTCATGAACAGTTCATACCTGAATAGGTTTTTGTTGACATGACCCCTGATAGGCCGAATGATGTCTTAAACAGTGATGCTCCACGTAGGCAGAAGATCATATAGTTGCGTTCTTCCATTAATCCTATCAAGATATTTTATCCACACTTAATTTTTGGATATCGTTTTGTTGACAACACCCCTGATAGGCCAAATGATGTCTTAAACAGTGATCCTCTACATGGAGAGAAGATCAAAAGTTATTCTGTTCCATAAATCCGATGAACATATTTTATCCACAATTTATTTTTGGATATTGTTTTATTGAAATCTCCCCTGATGTGCTGAATGATGTCTTACAGAGTGATGATCCATATAGAGAGACAATTATATCTTTGCTTTTTCTCCACGAAAACATATTAACACTTTTCAACCGCAGTAAAAAAACAAATTCACATGTTTTTGAAAGCGTGACCCTTGATGGACTGAATGATATATTAAGCAGTGATGATCACCATTGATAAAAGACTGCATCTTATATTTTTTCCAACAAATCCTTCTTAAAACGTTGCCTGAACAAATAATAGGTAAGAATTATGAGGTTTGAAAGGCAGTTTTTGTTTACAGACTACTGTCATTGCACTACGGCCATTCAGTTTGAGTCTTTAAATATACAGTATAATGCCTGGCTGTAATACATTGGCCTTTATGAAAGATAACAGCCAAAGTACAGTATGCTGTCCCAGCAATAGATATTTGTCCTGCTGTAAAGTTTGTAATCTCAGTGTCCAATTTTGATCCATCTACTCTGCATCGTTGAAACATTGACATAATGTATTTACCACTTCTCTGTATAAGCAATGTAGACAATACATTTAATTTACAAGTTGGACAAGACCTGTTTTGGTCACTCTTTTTTATTAGTTTATCAAAAGATACACGTTTGCAAATCTGGCAGAGTTAAGTGGAGAAAGTGCTCAGATTGGCCCTAAGTGGCTAGGGTGTGCCCACACGTGGGTCCCTAGCTTGCTTGCTGGACTCAAGCAAGCCTGGCTGATGAAGGGTGATTCACTGAAACCAGTCTCAGGATGCTTGAATCCTGTCCAGGGAGGGCCTGGCTTGGCAGTTCGGGTTGGACTGCTCCTATAGGGAGCAGGGTCAAGAATGATTTGCATATGGCTGGGTCCAAACTGGGGTGAAGTGGCAAGCAAAATAACAATGGATTGAACCGAGATCTGTGACTGGGGGTGAGTGTTTCAAAAGTTTCAACACTCTGTCCATCATTTTATTTTGTGATGTTGCTTTGTGCGCACTAAGGGGGTCATTCCGACCCTCCAGGCGGAAACCGCCATGCGGCCGCCAATGCGGCCGCACTCACGCAGCCCCCATTCCGACATTCCCGCTGGGCCGGCGGGAATGAGGCCGCAACACAGAACCCGGCTCCGAATGGAGCCGGCGGTGTTGCGGCCGTGCGACGGGTGCAGTTGCACCCGTCGCGCTTTTCACTGTCTGCTAGGCAGACAGTGAAAAGCTGGCCGGGGCCCTGTTAGGGGGCCCCTGCACTGCCCATGCCAGTGGCATGGGCAGTGCAGGGGCCCCAGGACACCCCTTACCGCCATCCTCTTCCTGGCGGTGAAAACCGCCAGAAACAGGCTGGCGGTAAGGGGGTCATAATCCCCAGGGCTTTACCGCTGCGGTCAGAATGGGGAAAAAAGCACCGCCAGCCTGTTGGCGGTGCTTTCAGTCATACTAGCCCTGGCGGTCTCGGACCGCCAGGGTCAGAATGACCCCCTTAGTGACTGGAGTATGCCCAGACATGGGTCCCTTGCTTCCTGCACTACTTTATTCAAGCTAGTCTGGCTGATGAAGGGTGATACCCTGAAACCACTCCCAGGATGCTAGAATCCCATCTAGGGAGGATCTGGCTTGACAATTGAGGCTGGACTGCTCCCATATGGAGCAGCGTCAAGACTGATTTGCATATGGCTGGTTCCGAACTGGGGTGACGTGGCAAGCAAAATAATGATGGATTAAACACAGATCTGTGACTAGGGGCGAGTGCCTGAAAAGTTTCAACACTCTGCCCATCATTTCATTTTATTTTGTGAGATCCCAATGCCATGCCTCCCTTCCCCCAGCTAATATCAGGCAGGAGCTTAGCTGAGATATGGAGATTTTTCCATCCTCAGATGAAAATGTCTAGTTTTTTAGAGTGAGTGCACAAGCGCTTTGACCTGTTGTAAGTATTGTGGACTTTTAACCATACCTACCGCATGCCCATCACTTTTACTCTTTCCTAGGCTTCCCTTTCAAAAAACCTTTGTTATGATTGGCAAATGTTTTACGTTTGTTCCTCCATGGGGCAGTTTTATTTCCACCTTGCAGACAGCTCCTGTTACATGGATAATTGCATGACTGCTGATACGTTTGACTGCGAGCCAACTTCTTTTTCCTTTTGTGTCTCTCCTTTGCGCTCATGCTCATGGCGGCCATTGTGCTTTGAACCGGCACCCTTATGTCAACTGTTTTACTTTTCATTTTCAATTTAAGTGGCAAGAAATGTCCAGTTACGAATTTACAACGCTAAGAGCTCTAACTCAAGCAAACGTGATACCTATTGCATTGCAAATGATTGTTAACAATAAGTTGTCCAAGAGGATCCTGACCTAGCAATCATTTCTTCCTGTTGTATCTCATCATTTAACATTTGTAGATGGTTTTTGAAAATGAAACACTGAATACTATCTTTGACAGCATTAGAAGAATCTTTGTAGCAGTCAAAATCTCCAAGTAATTCCAATTCTGTACTCGAAGGTTTGAATAGGTGAAGAAGAGCTAAATAGAAAAATTATCTTTTTCTCAGGAGTTTGGATGCTCCGTTTTTGGTGGTTAATTAAATTTTGTTTTCCATGTCTCACTAAACAACTGTCACATCCACGCACTCTATATTTCCCATCTTCTATGTTTTCACTTACGCTACTTCTATATCTGTAGTTTTGAAGAATTTCATAAAGGCACTTGTGTTCTAGACGTGGACTTCTTCTTGGATAGTATGTATCCAACATATTTGATTTGACAATATCTGTACTTTCTCGTTCAACCTCTGCTAGGTACTGAATTTCAGGGAAAGACTAACACTCTGTTTCATGCACTAGCTAGACCAAGGCTAATCCAGACAATTCCTTTTGATTTGGAGAACAAACTTGCCAAACTCAAACTGTCACAGGCTTCATAGGACCCCATTTCAATATGTAAAAACATTTTCAAGATGAAGGAATACAATTTCTTGTGAAGTGTCTTTTCTGCAGAAATCTCCTCCCACATCCCCTTCTTCTCTGTTTTTTCAGATTTTGCAATGTACAATATGACATACGGAGCCACAGCAATGGAGCTGTCTGCAACAAATTGTATGGCAATATTAGCATTCCACATTTTTAAAATTACATTATTATAGTGAGTAATCTATTTGGCAACATCTGTTCTTTTTAGGTTATATGTGTTCTTTAGTGATCTCTGTTTCAGTGAATATCTAACTGAAGGGAAGTTGCTGTTTACTCTTGCTTTTGAAATTACAGGTCGTGGAAATCCAAATCGACATCTTGTGTAAAAACTTCTTTTTGATCTGTATCTACTACAACAGTACTTCCCACACATATGTGTTTGAAACCACAAAACGTGTTCTCTGATACTTTTTTCAACAGTGTGTTTTGGTATGGTACATTAAACATACTGTTCTATAAAAGACAACACAGACTCATGACTATCTGCTCCAAATTTGGGTGCATATTTTATCCACAGTAGCATGTGAATATGAGGAGTACTTCTTGCCTGATACTCTTTCCGCCTAAAAAAATCACTTACTTCTCCAACAGGAGGAATGCTTAAGTTGCAGATAAAAGCAAGCATTGCTTGGAACTTGTGGTTGAAATATCTACAAACATTACCTGGATCTAATAAGCAAAGTCCTCAGACTGTCTTTACATTGATGTCCTTTAGGTTAGAGTTCACTTCTCTCAAGAATTGAATAAAGTCATCTCATGCATACTCAGCGCAACTGAGTGTGAGAAACCACGGTGGTGCACCCAGGTTTCTCAGCATATACTTCAGTTCTCCAAGACGATGAAACCAATATTCTTTGGTGCCACACTGGCACACCATTAAATGAATCAAGTTGTATTTTAAGTTCTTGCCCTTTTCATATAGTTTGCTCACAAAATCTCCTGCAGAGATATTTTGAAGATTAACTCCTGTTTGTAGAATGTGATTTACTGCATATGAAAGTCTGGACGAGTCACTCCTAAATAGAAGAGGAAATATGTGTGGAATACACTGTCTGAATCTCGGATCCTCTGAATATAATTGTGTTGTTTGGTATTCAGCTGTTGGTTTTTGTATGGGCCGGTCATCATACTGACCTCCTACTCCAGCAGGAAACAAGTGGGGTAAACAACAAGCCACTAAACTTTTACCACACACTCATGGGAGCTTCTCTAGCCTGCTTCATTTGGAAAAGGTCAAAAGCATCACCAATGACTGATTTGTAATGTAACAGATGGATGCTGTTGTGCTCATACATTTGTTCTGATCGGGATTGACTCACTTTTTCTATTTGACCACTTGCTGGCAAACTGTCATCTTCAACATTTGGTACATCAGGTTCAACATTGAGATTTTTGTAATAAATATTTTGTACCAAGCATAACATTGCTTGTTTAACTTTATTAACATAAACCAACTCTTTCCAAATTGTTTTATTCTTAGTCTAATGGTATAAACACTTTAATTCACCTGTTTTTAATTCCATTCATATAATTGCTTGAAATGCATGCACAGATTGTACAAGGATTGGTTCATTTACATTTAAGACTTGTAGTTCTTCAGGAATAGTGACAAGTTCTAACCTGTTATATACTGCCCTAGCTGGCGTTTTCTGATGATGTAACTTACCATAGTAGTACTTACATATAACTTGCTGCATGGACATGCCAAAGCACTCCTCTACAATTAAATAAGCAGCAAATTCTTGCCACTTTTCTCTGTTTTCCCCATCAGCTTTCAAAAATACATCTACTTTACGTGTTTGACTTTTGTAGAGAGTGCATCAACAACAAATATATATACAGTTTGGTTTTTCAGAGCAAGCTCTGTTAAACATTATAATCTCTTGTTTGAAATTCTCAGTAGCAATACCTCTGCTCTCTTCCTCAGTGCATGCAGCTACAAATTCCTCAATCTTCCTGGAATCTTCTTCAGAACTGAAGAACCAAAACTGGACATCCTCACAAACTGTTTCTACGTCTCGTATGGTAATATGCAAAAATACTCTAATCTTTTCTCCTAAACATAACACTGGAGTCTTCACACAGTAAAGTCTCCTAACTAAAATGTTTGAGTGGTGAACTGCCAATATTCTAAAGTGATGAAATGTGCTTTGGCACACTTTCTTATATAAACATGCTAATGAATGTCCTTGTAAATTACTATACTTTCTTACTTTGCAATGGTCTAATCCTTGGAAAATTGAGATTTTTTGCTTCAGACTTCTGCATGGAAAGTCATGTACCAAACGCTCATAATAAATCAGAAGATTGCTGCTGGATGCTACAAATACTGCTACAGTTCTATTTGTAAACAGGGCCCTATCTACACCTTCCCCGAACCTCTTCAACTATCACCTTTTCCATATTTCAAGGAACAGACTCCTCTTTTTCACTGATTCTTCCATCCTTCATCTCATAGCATCAACAAATATAAAATTAACTACATGTACTAATGTGTTCTCTTGCAAATAACCTTCTTCATTAAATAAAGGTTCTATACTGGATGTATGCTTCCATTCATCACTACAGATTTTATAAAAATTACTTTTATTAACTCTGGCTGCATCTCTTCATACCCAGCTCTGTTTTATCTACTGTTCTCATTCTACTGATAATCAATATAAAAAGCTTCCTCTTCGAGGCAAATGCCTTACCAACTACAGCCTCAGCATTTTTTTTGTTCCAGTGCTTCTCTTCTACTTTAGTATTGCTTCATAGTTCTAATAAGATTCTGAATTACCCTTCTTTCTTCTGGTTAAGCTATCTGCTTTCTTCATTGACTTCTTTCTTGTAATCTGATTTTTTTTTCCTTTGTTTGGCTGATTTAAACATTTCCTTATTATGTTTTCCATTGTGCAAACATTTCAGTTTCCCAAATGCAGATTTTAAAATTGTTTTGGTTACTTACCAGCAGCTCCTTTGTGTTTAGTGGCACTGTCAACATGTTGCAATTCCTTTTCTCTGCTGCAAGTAGATAGTATATTTTACTCAATGTATTTTTTGTTTGTGTTTTTTTGGGCATTTTTGATATCTCTTATAATGCAGGACTAGATCTCTGAAATGACAAAAATAGCAAAATGTATACATTTTCATTTTCTAATATTCAATTAAATATCATAAGCATTTCAATGTATTAGAGACGATCGCATCACTATGTTCTTACACTCTACATGTGTTGGTTTCCATGTTTAAATAGGAGTATGCCTCTCTCTGTTATCATAGGCATGAGTGTCTGACTCAGTGTTTCACTTAATCCATGAATGTGTGCTTGGCTGCATTATGGTATGCATTAGTGTATTTTTGGGGATCTTATCAGATGCATCAGTGTTTCTCTAGGTACATTGGTCTATACATAACTGTTATCCTGGGTGAGTCAGCATATGTGTCCATCTATGTCTGGGTGTGTAATTGTATGTATACGTATGTGCCTCCCTGTGTTACTGTGTGCATTACAATATGACTGGGTGTATATGTGTATTTATAAGTGTGTCATGACTCTGTGTGCCAGAAGCAGTGCTGTTATTGGCTGGCCACAACCAGAAAGTTGTGGCTGCCATTTTATGAACCAAGCAATGGTCCTGGGGGATGGAATTTGAGGCAGAAACCAATAGAAGGGGTCCTCATGGAGACTGTTCATGGGTCTCTGATGGACGCTTTATTTGTTTTAAAACATTGCAATCCCTTTTTTTGTCCACGTGAGCAGAGCTGCGACTCCGTCTCAGCGTTCAGCCTGGTCCCCCATGTAACATTGCTACAGGGTTGCGAACCATGCTGATAAAAAAAACCATAAAATATATATATACACCCACTCACTCATACACTAATACACACAATGTCAGACTCACTCAGCCACTCACACATCCAGTCCCAGTCCCAGACAGACACTTGTACATCAACTCACTCATACACCTACTCACAGACCCACTGACACACTCATGCACCCATTCACAGACCTAGTGATACTCATGCAGCCAATCAAATATCCACTCAGACATTCATGTCCCCATCCAAAGATATGGTCAGACACTTATACACCCACTCACAGACACACTCACACTCTCATACACCCACTGACAGACACACGCAGACATTCATGCTCTAACTCACAGACACAGTGGCACTCATACACCCACTGAAAGACCAAGTCAGACACGCAGACATCCACTCACACACCCATTCAGATACTCATACACCCACTCAGAGACCCACTCAGTCACTCATACACCCACTGAGACATGCATGCACCAATAAACAGAGCCACTGACACTCATACACTCATACACTCAGAGAAAGACACACTCAGACATTCACAAATCCATTCATAGACCCACTCACAAACTCATGCACCCACCCACAGACCCACTGAGACAGCAAAGCATCCACTCAAAGATACTCTGACACTCATGAACCCACTCAAAGACCCACTTAGACTCTCTCAAAGCCTCTCACAGATACACCTACACTGAAATATCATCTCACAGACACACACAGACACCTGTACATACACTCAAAGACCTACTCACAGACTCATGCAGCCACTGATAGAAATACTGACAGTAATACATGCAGTAAAAGACCAGTCAGGCACTGACACAACCACTCAGACACCTATTATCACACTGATGCACCCACTTATAGGCCCACTGATGCTCATACACCCACTTAAAGAAGAACTCAGACTCTCACACACCCACTCACAGACACACTGACACTCACATACTCACTCACTGGCGTACAAAGATACAAGAAAATCCACTGAAAGGCCCACTCACACACTCATGCGCTCACAGATTTAGTTAAACACTCATGCACCCACTCTAAGACAAATCAACCCTCATACACTCACTCAAAAGCCCACTCAAACACTCACACATTCAGTCAGATACCAACTTACATACTTATGCACTCACTCATAGACCCACTGAAACAGTTACATAACAAACTGACAGACCCACTCACACGTATGCACCCAGTCACAGACACACTCAGATGTTCACACACCCACTCAGACACCCACTCACACACTTATGCGCCCACTGAAACTCTCACACAATGACTCAAAGACCCACTCAGACACTTGCACAACCATTCAGACACCCACAGACACACTCATGCACACACTTACAGACTTACTCAGACACTCACTCACAGTCACTCACACTCATGCACCCATTTGCATACCTACTCAAACTCTCACACATCCACTCACAGATCCACTTACTCACTCTTGCACTCATTCACATAACCCATTAAACTTCCACTGATAAAATCAGAAATGTATTGCTACATGGGAAGAATGAAAGAGACATAAGAACAATATGTTGGGTGTTGTGCATTGAATTTGTACTTTTGCTTTGGGAATCTGTGACGGGGTTGCAACTGAATTTGTAGTTAGCAAAAAAAACAGCTTTTCTTTTAAATTTAAATTGTGTGTGGGATATAGGGTGGCTCTAAGAATACCCTCTGTGTTTATTGTGTGTATAAGATTAGTACACATAAGAACGGATGCAGAGTTTCAAGAAACACTCTGGGGGTCATTACAACCCTGGCGGACGGTGTTAAAGCGGCGGTAAGACCGCCAACAGGCTGGCGGTCTTTTTTTTGGAATTATGATGGTCATCCGCGCTTCTCCATTCCGCCCGCAGGATTTCCAGCGGTAGGAAGCGCCATGAAATCCATGGCGGTAAGCACTATCAGTGCCAGGGAATTCCTTCCCTGGCACTGATAGGGGTCTCTTCCAGCCCCCACCCCCACCCCGACTCCCTCTCCTACACCCCCCACCACCCCTGCCACCCCCCAAGGGTGACAGGACCCCCCCAACCCCGACATTACATTACACACACACACCCGACACGCACGCAGGCACCACCAACACACAGACACACACCAACACATATGCCAACATGCACACACACAGTCAGACAAGCACACCCACATTCAAACATACAAGCGCACATCCATACAGACATACACGCACTCATTCCCAAAACACGCAACACCCCGCAAGTATACACGCACTCACACACCCCCTCTACATACACAGACGCACCCCCCCATGCACCCACACAACACACAACACCCCCCCACCCCCCTCCCCTGACGGACGTTCGACTTACCTGTTCCGTCGATCCTCCGGGAGGGGACGGGAGCCATGGGGGCAGCTCCGCCGACACCACACCGCCAACAGAACACCGCCGCGCAGAATCACAGGACTTGATTCGCTGGGCGGTGTTCTGTTGGCGTGGCGGTGGAGGTGGAGCAACCTCCACTTCCCCGCCACCCGTCACTATGGCTGTTGGCGGCTCTCCATCGGAAAAACGACGTAGAGCTCCCAACAGTCATAATACGGCGAGCGGAAAACCGCCACCACTGGCGGTCTTCAGCACGGCTGTCCCTCTGCGGTATTGTGAAAAGACCGCCGAGGTTGTAATGACCCCCTCTATTGCCATCTCTTCTATGTATCCCATCCATGTCAAGGTGCAAGTTATTATTGTAGATAGAACCCATGTTATCATCTCTGAGGAATGCGTAAACAGTTTTATTAAAATTTTTCCTGGCTTTGTCTATTTGTATACAGAATTCACTTCCATTTCTACGTCTGCATATGTTAGAGAACACAAAGGCAATGTGAGGGAAAGGGTCATTAATTGAACAACGGTATACTTCATTAGGATTTTCAGTCCTACCCTGGTCAGTGTGCTTATGTCATTAACACCACAGTGCAGAATTGTGAGGTAAGATGGTTGGCAACCTCCAATGCTTTCAACCAATGGAAACAATTGGTGCCACTTTAACCCTCTCTGGCCAACCCAAGTAATATCCACATTAGTCAAATCCATGTCCCTATCAATGCCACTCTTTCCAGCATACTCTCTAGCCCAAAAAAGATAGCTGTGACCTACAATCCACACTCTAACCATTTAGAAGGGATGGAGCAGTAGCACAGAGAATGCTGGAACGGAATTAGGCTGTTTTCAAAATGTGAGGTGTTTAAAATGGAGGAAGCAGTGGATTAAAAAAAAAACACAATTTCGATTGGATATTGTAGACATATTGGTAAATTAAAATAGATTGTGATTAAAAATATGAAGCCAGTCAATCATTGATTAATTCTTAATTTTTGCTAATTAAGTAATCCAATTTTGGATATGCTTGCATTCTGTGATAGTCAACCACACCTGCTACAGAACACATTGAAGCTAGTCTGCTGCTAAGAAAACATGCTTTGAACTTTTGAACTACTGGTATAGTAGTGTGTTCTAGAGGAGGTTGCTATAGTAGCTGAGGAGAGAGTGTGGGGAAAGGGGAGCTTTTAAAGCAGACATACAATTTTAAAATAGGAGAGGTTTTGGTATACAAGGTACTGGCGAAAAATGATTTTTCGGATTGAGTATTATCACTGAACTAAAAATGTAGCTGAAACTGTACCAAAAAATAATGGGAAATATATTTTCAAACCCCTGTGTGGAGTCGCAACAGAGTTGCGACTCCTTCGCAAAGTTACATAGGGGGACGCGTTGAGTCGTGACTCCAGCAGCACACGTTAGCAAACTGGGCTTCTTGCCAAAAATACAAGAAAAGGTTAACAGATAGTAACCATTCAGATGTGCGATAAAATAAATAAAACATGAAACACAGTCTGTGATTTGCTAACTAGGACACTGTCACTTAGATAAAAAGTGAACATACAGGTTGCCATTACTGGTTCCTTAGTCTAAGAGTTGTATACCATTCCTATTCTGAGATTTCATTGTTATATAAAGAAAAGAGTCAAAGTGATATTGTGACAGTGTTGTATCTATCAACAAAAGTTATTAACAGGTATGTGACTTAGAGTATTGGTTCAAAAGCAAGCCGTGCTTGTAAAAAAGAGTATAAAAATGTATATGATATAGACAAAAATATATTAACTCAGCTACAGCCAGAGAGATATTGATACTTTTATTCATATATGTAGTAATATATTTATCATTTTGGAAAATGATTGAAAGGACACGATTTAAAATCATGCCTTTCGTGTAGTAGTATAGACTTTATTTGCACACTTTAAGTTGCAAGTTCAGTTGGTATTTATAACCACTTAGAAAGACTTATAGTCAGATACCTTCGGGTTCCACTCAATATAACACTGATGGATGAACTGAGACACAAAGGACAGGTTTATGTACAGACTAGCAGACATAGGCCCTCATTCTGACCTTGGCGGGCGGCGGAGGCCGCCCGCCAAAGTCCCGCCGTCAGGTTACCGTTCCGCGGTCGAAAGACCGCGGCGGTAATTCTGACATTCCCGCTGGGCTGGCGGGCGGCCGCCTTCAGGCCGCCCGCCAGCCCAGCGGGAAAGAGGCTTCCACGATGAAGTCGGCTCGGAATCGAGCCGGCGGAGTGAAAGCTGTGCGACGGGTGCAGTTGCACCCGTCGCGTATTTCACTGTCTGCGCAGCAGACAGTGAAATACATTTAGGGGCCCTCTTATGGGGGCCCCTGCAGTGCCCATGCCAGTGGCATGGGCACTGCAGGGGCCCCCAGGGGCCCCGCGACCCCCCCTACCGCCATCCGGTTCCCGGCGGGCAGACCACCGGGAACTGGATGGCGGTAGGGGGGGTCGGAATCCCCTCGGCGGCGCAGCTAGCTGCGCCGCCTTGGAGGATTCCAATGGGCGGCGGTACACTGGCGGGTGACCGCCAGTGTTGTCGGTCCGACCGCGGCTTTACCGCCGCGGTCGGAATGCCCATTGGAGCACCGCCGGCCTGTCGGCGGTGCTCCCGCGGTCCTCCAACCCGGCGGTCATGGACCGCCAGGGTTGGAATGACCACCATAGTCTCCGGGATCTGGCTCACCCGGAGGCTTCATTTAAACAAGGGAGGAGCCTACACTTGTTTTCTTTTTTTTTTATTTCCAGGGGATTCATGGATCCACATCGTCTCCCACCAAAATATATTTTTTTAATGCTTTTTTGCTCTTTGAGAGTCCCTCTGGGATCCCCGCATCAGAGCTAAAGAGTCAGGGTGTCCCTACCCTGGCACGTTTTCATTTTTAAAACTTTTTTTCAGGGACTAGACTGAAGCCGATTTTCCTTGTTGAACTGTTGGCAGCCAATCAGAGCTCCGCACTATATCGGGAGGATTCGCGTAGCCTTCACTTCTCTATATATATACAACTTTGTTTTTCCTTTCATTTCTCAAAAACTACTGAATGGATTTACACCAAATAACAAAAAGGGGCTTTCTGGACTAAGAGCTACCGTTCTGCCAAGTTTATTGTAATTCTGTCCAGTGATTTGGGCACTATTCCTGTTTAAAATCCCTATAGAAAATTGCATGGGGAAAACTGTTTTTGGGACTCCCCCTTTTTCATGGCCCCAATGTGACAGATCACCTCGAAACTTTCTAGAGAGCAGATGAAGTGAGCGTCATACTTTTGGGAAAAGTTTGTGAAGCTTAATAGAAGGCGCCAAAGTTTTTAGCAAAATAAAAAACACTTTTTTATTGAAACTAGGTCCTAACTATAACTACCTTGGAATGGCCGCCATTGGCGGCTGCTGAATAACAAATAAAATCACCTTTATATTCGAAGATTGGTTTGCCACTGTGACTTTCGTCTATCTTTGGTTTAAAAAAAAAAAAGATATATACATCGCTTTGAAGATGCAAGGACGCTGGAAACACCCTGCCTGGTGGGTCGAAGCTCCTGAGTGGGCGTCACCGCTGCAAGATTCTATTAACTGAACCACAAGTTATATTTACTTTGTTTTCTGCATAATAAAACAACAATTGAATCATCATTCCAGGCTGGAGCGGTTTGTTTGTCCTCTGCGAAAAGTTAACATGTGGTGATGATGATCATTCATTTATATATTGCAAAACCAAATAATTAGGTTATGCAATCTAATCAGATATAGGGGGTCATTACAACATTGGCGGTAAAAGACGCTTACCGCCGTGCAGAAGACCGCCAACACACCGCCACGGCCGCGGAAATCCGCCACAGCTATTACGACCCCCAGCTCGGAATCGGCCAAAATCCAGACACCCACACAAGTCCGCCACACCAAAGGTCCGTGATAAACTGGCGAAAACAAAACCTCCACTGTCACACCAACAGAAATACGCCCACACTATCACAACCCATGAATCCACATGGCGGTCTTTCAACCGCGGTATTCCATTGGCGGTACACACCATTGCGCTCAAAATACACACACTCTTACAAAACACAGCCACATTGGACAAGTCCAAATACACACACCTGATACACATACACACACCACACACCCAATACAATATAAAACACACACCCACATTACCCACAAACCCCTACTACCAAAAATTCTGAAAGAATGCCAGGGAGAGACACCACAAACAACTACCAAGCATCCACAGGCACCAAATACTATCACCAACAGATCGTCCACGCACCTCACACAACACACCACTACATATCAGCACACCTATCACCACACACACCACCCCACACATCACCCCATGGCACGGCAAAGACACCCCAGGTTCTCTGAGGAGGAGCTCAGGGTCATGGTGGAGGAAACCGTCTGGGTAGAGCCACAGCTATTCGACGCACAGGTGCAGCACACCTCCATAGCTAGGAAGATGGAGCTATGGCGAAGAATAGTGGACAGGGTCAACGCAGTGGGACAGCACCCAAGAAATAGGGATGACATCAGGAAGAGGTGAAACGACCTACGGGGGAAGGTGCGTTCCGTGGTCTCAAGACACCACCTTGCGGTTCAGCGGACTGGCGGCGGACCCCCACCTCCTCCCCCGCAACTAACAACATGGGAGGAGCAGGTCTTGGCGATTCTGCATCCTGAGGGCCTCTCAGGAGTAGATGGAGGAATGGACTCTGGTAAGTCAAATCTTAACTATTACATCCCCCACCCTACCTGCATGCCATCACATACCCCCACCCTCACCCTCACACCCATCACTCCTACTCCTCACAAATGTCCCAATATCACAAACCACCCATCCCAACACCAAGCCCTGCATGCAACACCAAAGCATGGACACCCATCACCATGGCACACACAGATGTAATAAACATCCTTTTATACCCCTGCAGGACCCCTACCCAACGTCACCGGACAGGAGGGTCCACACATGTCCACACCACCAACAGAAGAGGCCCACAGTGATGACAGCAGCTCTGTCCAACTGGATCTAGATGACCAGCCCGGCCCATCAGGGACCTGTGGACAGTTTGTTCCCCTCACACAGTCACAGGCCACTACATACCTTCCTCCCTCTGGAAACACCAGCACAGCACCCACCCAGCGGGTCCATACCTCTGTCCCCAGGACACATCAAGCATCAGTGTGTCCACCACTACAGGGAACACAGGCTAACCCACCACCCTAACAACAACAGGGACCTGGGGGCAGTGGTAGTGGGCACACGGTCCAGGGGACGGACGCACAGGAACACAGGGGAACTGGGAGGGCTGCTGTGCGACAGGGGGCGGACAGGCTAAGGGAACCCACTCTCCACAAGGCCCTCTCCTCCATCATGGGAGCCTACCACCACTCCCAGGAGACGATGGCAACGGTACTGGCCAAGTTTCAGGAGACCCAGCGCCTACAGGAGGAACAGTATTTGGGCTACAGGGAGGAACTCAGAACCATCAGTTCCACCCTGGGCACCATCATAGGGGTGCTGAAGGAAGTACTCAACACCAGGAGGGACACTGTGGCACAACAAGGGGGCCCCTGACACTAGCATGGACGATGAACTGCCCACCACCTCTGCCGGCGCTAGTGGACAGGACGCCCAGCCACAGGACCACCATACCAGCACCCCACCCCCTGCAGAGGGAGAACCACCCCGCAAACGGTCCCTGAGATTCAGGACAAAGACAGAGAATGATGCCAAGACCCCCGCCATGAAATGAGACCACCCTGAATGTCATCTTTCTGTGCCACTTTGTCACCCTGTCCATCCTCAAACTGCCCCAACTCCACTTCCTATGCCCATTTGGGCAATGCACCTGTGACACTAATAGACTGGACTCTGCCATGGACATTCCTCCACCATCCCCCCTCACCATTTTACAACCCACTCCAATATTGAGCACTTCAATAAACACCCTTGAAGCACAAAACAATCTTGAGTCAGTCTGTTATTTCGAAATTGTGTATTAGCAATTACAGTGACAAAATGCTTTTTCAAATGTAATGTCAACATACCTATGTCACACAGCTCTAGTCCATGAGGAAACAAAGCAGATTTCACACAGTGGGACCCACATCTGTGAAATCGTAAGGGAAAGTGACAAATCAGTGACCACACACTGGATGAAAACAACAGACAGTAAAGAGGTAGTAGTGTTAAAGTACATGTAGTAGGCAGGTCTGTACTCTTAGCTGTGTCTCACTGGAAATATTGCAGGATAACCGAGTTCCTGTTGTCCATGTCTTCTTCTTCTGCTTCCTCGTCTTGACTGTCCACAGGCTCCACAGCTGCAACAACACCGCCATCTGGACCATCCTCCTGCAGAAAAGGCACCTGTTGTCACAAAGCTAAGCTGTGAAGCATACAGCAGGCCACGATGATCTGGCACACCTTCTTTGGTGAATAGAATAGGGATAGACCTGTCATATGGAGGCCCCGGAACCTGGCCTTCAGGAGGCCGAAGGTCCGTTCTATCATCCGCCGAGTTCGCCCATGGGCCTCATTGTAGGGTTCCTCTGCCCTTGTCCTGGGATTCCTCACTGGGGTCAGTAGCCATGACAGGGTTGGGTTAACCAGAGTCACCTGCAAATGGCGAGGGACAACTGTTAGACACACACTAACCTGTAGGGATATCCCCAGACAACCATTCCCACTGTCTTGCTTCCAGGTGCTCACCTAATAGCCACACACGGTGCCTCTGGAGCTGACCCATCACATAAGGGATGCTGCTATTCCGCAGGATGTAGGCGTCATGCACTGAGCCAGGGAACTTGGCATTCACATGGGAGATGTGCTGGTCTGCCAAACACACCATCTGCACATTCATAGAATGATAACTCTTCCGGTTTCTGTACACCTGTCCATTCCTGCGGGGGGGGACCAAAGCCACATGTGTCCCATCAATGGCACATATGATGTTGGGGATATGCCCCAGGGCATAGAAATCACCTTTCACTGTAGGCAAATCCTTCCCCTGAGGGAAAGCGATGTAGCTCCGCATGTGTTTCAGCAGGGCAGACAACACTCTGGACAACACGTTGGAAAACATAGGCTGGGACATCCCTGATGCTATGGCCACTGTTGTTTGAAATTACCCACTTGCAAGGAAATGGGGTACTGACAGCACCTGCACTTGAGGGGGGATTCCTGTGGCATGGCGGATGGCTGACATCAGGTCTGGTTCCAGCTGGGTACACAGTTCATGGATTGTGGCATGGTCAAGCCTGTAGGTGATGATCACATGTCTTTCCTCCATTGTCGACAGGTCCACCAGCGGTCTGTACACCGGAGGATGCCGCCATCCACTCACATGTCCCAGCGTACGGTGCCTATGAAGGACAACAGCGAGCACAGAGTCAACCAACTTAGAGGTACGTACACACAGCTTACACAGAACACAAATCATAATCCGAAAAGTGGCCTGTATGTGTGTTGAGGCTAGGCCTAGGTATGTGTGACGCAGTTAAAAATTAAGCCATGTGGGCCCCTGAAATGGCGGCTGCCTGACCTCTAAAGTGGGACAATGGGAAGTGAGGTAACTGCGCTGGCATTGTACACCGTCGCGGTAGGCGGTCGAAGACCGTGGCGCAATGCTGCATTGGTTAACATTGGACGCTCTGGGTCCCAGGAGCCAATGACGATGTACGCCGGCGGTGACGGTACGCACCGCCGCAGAAGTGACCGCCATTTTCTATCTGTTCAGTCACTCGATACCTGATCTTCGACAGGAGAGGACCTACACTGCAATTGCTGCTGTGACCTCGGTCTGGAACAGACAATGGCTCGAGTGTCTGGGGAAAGGGCCCCTGCCTTCACATCGGAGGAGTTGGAGAGACTCGTGGATGGGGTCCTCCCCCAGTAAACGCTACTCTACGGTCCTCCAGACAAACAGGTAAGTACACTGGGAGCATGCTGTATGGGCTATGCCTGTGTGGAGTGGGGTGGATGAAAGATTGGGGGGGAGGGAGAATGAGGCGTGCATGAAACGACGATGAATGCATGTGCCACATGGCAAGGGTAGGGATGGGGGCCAATGACTGTGATGGTGCAGTTGGTAATAAAATGTCTCTTCCCCCTGTACAAATCATGTAGGTCAATGCCCACCAGAAAAAAGATATTTGGCGTGCCATCGCCAAGGACGTCCGGACCCTGGGGGTCTACCACAGACGGAGCACCCACTGCCGGAAAAGATGGGAGGACATTCGCCGCTGGAGCAAGGAGATGGCGGAGCCTCAGCTGGGGATGGCCTCCCAACGTGGGAGAGGTGCCCGTCGCACAATGACCCCCCTGATGTTCAGGATCCTGGCGGTGGCGTACCCGGAGTTGGATGCGTGCTTGAGGGCAAGGGGGTGAGTACACTCTCATCCTGTTGATTTTGCACGCAGTGGAGGTGTCTGGGTGGGTGAGGTGGGCTGTGGGTTTCCCTAGGCCAGGGCGAGTTTAGTAGGCAAGGTCCCTCCAAAAGGCAGGCCATGTCGCACCCCACCCCACCTCTGTAGAGTGCCAAGTACACCTAGTAATGCCCCTGTGTCATCCATGTGTGCAGATGTCGTCCATAGCCTTGTAGGCCATGTCCTAGGGAATGAACAGTGGAGCCCAAGAGCGCCGTGTAGTGCAGGGGGCTTCTGTGTCTGTCGTGTTCGCCAACGGTAGCGGTAATGCATGCACTCAACATGTCTTTCTTCTGTTGTCCCCCCCCTTTTTGTGGTCTCCCTGTTCTTGTGTGCATTAGCATCATCAGGCAGAGGAGCAATGGCACCGGAGCAGGAGGGAGCTGCATCCCACATGGCCCTGGAGGGCGAGACAACGGACTCGGAGTTCATCAGTGGGACGGAGGGCGAGGGGAGCTCCACGGCGGGGACAGGAGCTGACACCAGTGACACGGACTCGTCCTCTGATGGGAGCTCCCTTGTGGTGGCAGCACCATCTGTGCCCCCGCTTCTACAGGTACAGCCGCCACCCCCCTACCAGCACCGCCCTCCTAGCAGCCCCTCAGCCTTTGCCCCGTGCCCGCTGGACATTACCTTCGCCCCAGGCACTTCAGGCCCTGCCCCAGACACCCCTGCTGCCCTCATTGAGGAGGCCATTGACCTCCTCAGGTCCCTCACTGTTGGGAAGGCTACCATTTTGAATGCCATCCAGGGTGTAGAAAGGCAGTTGCAACAAACAAATGCATTCCTGGAGGGCATTCATTCTGGTCAGGCGGCCCTTCAGCGAGCTTTTCAGACTCTGGCCTCAGCACTGATGGCAGCCATTGTCCCCGTCCCTAGCCTCCCCCCTCCAACTTCCTCCACCCATACCCAATCCCCTGTACCCCAGCCTATCCCAAGCACACCTTCAGACCAGCATGCACACACGTCTCACAAGGGAAGCTCAGGCAAACATAAGCACCACACATCCCACAGGCACTCACGCAAGCATCACACACATGCAGACACACCAACATCCACTGCCTCCACTGTGCCCCCTTCCTTCTCGTCTCCCTCCTCCCTCCCAGTCTCGTCTACACTCACACCTGCATGCACTACATCTACAGCCACTACTGCCATCACCAGCACACACACCACCACACCCCGCTCACATGCAGTCACCACCCCCACTACCATTCACACGTCCCCTGTGTCCTCTCCCAGTGTGTCTGTGACGCCACCTCCCAAGATACACAAACGCAGGCACACACCCACCCAACAGCCATCCACCTCACGACAGCCTCCAGCGCATGCACCTTCACCCAAAGTCACCAAACTAACACCTCCTGCAACCACAACCTCTTCCTCCACTCCCAAACCCCCTCCAGCTACCCGTCCCAGTGTCTCCAAAAACTTTTCCTGTCCAACCTCGACCTCTTTCCCACACCTCCCCCACCCTGTCCGTCTCCTAGGTCCCGAACTAGCACTTCAGCCACAACATCTCCGGGACCAGTGGTGCCTGTAGTCACCGGAATCTGGAGTGCACCAGCCACCAGGGCAGCCAGTGTGGCACAGAGCCACAGTACAGACAGTCCCCCACCTGTCAAGCATCAGAAGTTGGCCAGTGCCCGGCGGGAGAGAGGGAAGACTCCAGTCACCAAAGCCGCTCCCAGTGGTCCCGATGGGAGTGTGGAGTCAGCTGCGACACCTTCCAAGGTGGGGAAGGGCCACAAGAAACCCGGCAAGTCTGGGAAGAGCAGCACAGCGGAGAAGACCGCCATCATCCCCGCTGCCCAGGAGGCCACCCTCATCATCCCCGCTGCCCAGGAGGCCACCGCCAGCACCTGCCCTACTGCCCAGGAGGCCACAGCTAGCACAAGCCCTGCTGGGCTAGAGAGGACCGCAAGCACAAGCCCCGCTGGGCTAGAGAGGACCGCCAGCAGATGAGTCATTGCAGAGGAACCCGCCTCCTCAAGCACCGCTGAACAGGGCACCGCCGCCTCAAGCACCGCTGAACAGGGCACCGCCGCATCAAGCACCGCTGAACAGGGCACCGCCGCATCAAGCACCGCTGGCCCATGAGAGCCAAGGGCACTGCCGCTACTGAGTCCGTCACGAGCAGGATGAAGCACTCTGTGCACAAAGCCCCCTCCAGAACCAGTGGAGACTGTTATCCACTTGAGAGACTGTGGCTTTGCACTCCCCAGGATATAGCAGTGGGCAAACCACCCACTGTAGAGACTTGAGAGACTGTGGCTTTGCACTCCCCAGGATATAGCAGTGGGCAAACCATTCACTGTAGAGACTTGAGGGACTGTGGCTTTGCACTCCCCAGGATTGAACAGTGGGCAACCCACCCACTGTAGAGACTTGAGAGACTGTGGCTTTGCACTTCCCAGGATTGAACAGTGGGTATGTGGCCCCCTTGCTCTCTTATACCCCTGCAGTGTTCTCTCCGTCATGGTCGGTAATCTTGTGTGGGCCTCGCCCATACCGTGATGGCCCTGTGTTCCACGGACTTCATTGGAGCACTACCTGGACTACTAACCTTGGTGTATATTTTGTTTATTGTGTATATATATATATATTTTTGCATACTTGATTTTAATATATTACAATGGTTACACTCATTTGCTTTTGTCTTTGCATTCTTCTGGGGGGGTTGAGGGGTGTAACTGTAATGTATCATGCTGTATTGGTGTGTGTGTTGTAGTGGGTGAGGGTGGGGGTGTTGCGTGTTGCGTATGTGTGTCCCTGTTTTTTCCCTCCCCCCTCCCCTTTGTCGTAGGTGCAGTACTCACCGTTGTCTTCACCGCCGGCGTTCGTGCTCCTGGCAGAGGAGCAGGAAGATAATGGCTGGCAGGATGTGCAGCTCTGGTTTCATGGTGTCCGGATTCCTCGTGGGGTGTGTAGAGGTGAGCGTTTTCCCTTCGAAATCCTGTTTCGCCGTGTTTTTGTCTGGGGTGATTCCGCCCCGGAAAAGGTGGCGGATTGCTAGGTTGTGATACTGTAGGTGGTACTTTGTCTCCCGCCTGTCTGTTGGCGGTGACCGCCATGCTATTTGTTTGTACCGCCGTGGCGGTCGGAGTGTTAAAGTGCCTATCTTTGTTGGCGGTTTCCACCACGGTCGTAATTCCAATGTTTTTACCGCTGGCCTGTTGGCGGTCTTACCGCCGCTTTAACACCGTCCGCCAGGGTTGTAATGACCACCATAGTGTTTAGCAGTCATAGATCTATGTGTCATGATGGTTAATGAGGCAATTTTTATTTTAAAATATTTTGCAGGTAGCAGATTTACATATACCATATAGCAGCATGTGTATATATTTATG
Source organism: Pleurodeles waltl (assembly GCF_031143425.1). NCBI lineage: Eukaryota > Metazoa > Chordata > Amphibia > Caudata > Salamandridae > Pleurodeles > Pleurodeles waltl. Next base: position 777,595,555 of record NC_090445.1, read on the forward strand.
TGTTATAGAACTATATATATATATATATATATATATATAGAGAGAGAGAGAGAGATAGATAGATAGATAGATAGATAGATAGATAGATAGATAGATAGATAGATAGATAGATAGATAGATAGATAGATAGATAGATAGATAGATATACATATATAGATATACACACACAACCACCCCCACACACACACATTCAAACTTACTGTTCATGAAGATTGATTAGATGAAAATAGCTACTATTCAAACTTGGAAATAAATATTAAGGTTTACTGTTCAAAATGATCATAAAATTTGATATGTTTTCTTTCTAAAATTTTGTGTATTTTTCACTGTTTTCCAACATAATAGGTCAGCTCCATTTTAGGAAAGTCACCTGGAGGGCCATTGCAAGAAAAGGGCTGACACTGGGGATCCACAATAGCAGAGGTCCAGCTTGGAAAGTCCTCCCAAAGGCGGAAGTGGATATGGCCATCCCTTACCCCCTTAATAGACTGTATTTTGCAGGTGGCCTGTCCCTTTTTTGATGGCAATCCTAAAGCCGACGAGCAGCAAGAAGAGGGAAATTATAATGTTATCTGTGTGGGTTGTTATATGGCTCATATTCCTTTGTTCTGACCAACTACATGAGTAGGAATAAGGAATACTCACTTTCACTTCACAGCAGTGACAACCCTTTTTCTAAAGGTGTAAATATTTTATATGCAAGCTTTGGAGTGTTGTTTATTTTAGTTTCTGTATTTAGAAGTATATGAAAACAATCTCTGCTATGCTAATGTTTTGTAAACTGGAGATAGGAGATATTACATGTCCACATGGTGTGTGGAACAACATATATTAGGAAGGAACAGATATATTTGTTATGTGGGTAGCAGTATGTGTATTTGCATTCATTCAAATATTTGGGCATGAAGGAATACATCTGTGATAAAGTTATTAGAGAGATCTGTACAATGTTGGAAACCAACAAATGGTGTTTAAGTGTCTGAAGATTGTTTAGTTCATCTCTATTAAAAACGTCCTCGCAATAGATGTTGTCAGACAAGAAAAAGTGACGAATATTAAGCCTGAACCCACACTGGTTTTAGCAAATTATTTTGTTTACCTGGCAGAATGTAAGGCTTGTTGGGTCACAAAGCACTAGTGCCATTGTTTCTTTGTGATTGTGTTGATGAAAAGCGTTTTAAAGGTATTGTGCCCAAAATAGCAAACACATCCACCCAACCAGGATGGTCACTGTTGCTAAACAAATAACCTGCATTCACTACCTGTATGGAGTTCAAAAACCAAACTCAACTGAAAAATTGTAAATGTTCACAGTCAGCTGACAGAGGACACACGCCAAAGGCATAAGTTGTTATGATAAAGTAAGGTTTCATTAGTTGGTCCTCATTTGCATCCATTTAATATAACATACAACTATGTTTTAACAAGTTTGTTACATGGCCAACTTTTTATTCTTAACCCCTTCGCTGCCAGGCCTTTTCCCCCTCCTGTGCCAGGCCTTTTTTTGCCTATTTGGGGCAGTTCGCGCTTAGGCCCTCATAACGTTTTGTCCACATAAGCTAACCAAGCCAAATTTGCGTCCTTTTTTTCCAACATCCTAGGGATTCTAAAGGTACCCAGACTTTGTGGGTTCCCCTGAAGGAGGTCAAGAAATTGGCCAAAATACAGTGAAAATTTCGTTTTTTTTAAAAAAATTGGAAAAAGGGGCTGCAGAAGAAGGCTTGTGGTTTTTCCCCTGAAAATGGCATCAACAAAGGGTCTACGGTGCTAAACTCAGCAGCTTCCCAGCTTTCAGGAACAGGCAGACTTGAATCCGAAAACCCAATTTTTCAACACAATTTTGGCATTTTACTGGAGCATACCCCATTTGTGCAATTTTTTGTGCTTTCAGCCTCCTTCCAGTCAGTGACAGGAATGGTCATGAAACCAATGCTGGATCCCAGATACCTAAACATTTCTGAAAAGTAGACAAAATTCTGAATTCAGCAAGGGGTCATTTGTGTAGATCCTACAAGGGTTTCCTACAGAAAATAACAGCTGAAAAAGAAAAATATTGAAATTGAGGTGAAAAAAACATCCATTTTTCTCTACTTTTTACTCTGTAACTTTTTCCTGCAATGTCAGATTATCGAAAGCAATATAGCGTTACGTCTGCTGGACTCCTCTGGTTGCGGGGATATATAGGGTTCGTAGGTTCATCAAGAACCCGAGGAACCCAGAGCCAATAAATGAGCTGCACCCTGCAGTGCGTTTTCATTCTATAGCGGGTATACAGTAATTCATTTGCTGAAATATAAGGAGTAAAAAATAGCTATCAAGAAAACCTTTGCATTTCCAAAAAGGGCACAAGATAAGGTGTTGAGGAGCAGTGGTTATTTGCACATCTCTGAATTCCGGGGTGACCATAGTAGCACGTGAATTACATGGAATTTCTCAAATAGATGTCTTTTTTACACACACCCCTATATTTGGAAGGAATAAATGTAGAGAAAGACAAGGGGCAATAACACTTGTTTTGCTATTCTATGTTCCCCCAAGTCTCCCGATAAAAATGATACCTCACTTGTGTGGCTAGGCCTAGCGCCCGCGACAGGATATGCCCCAAAACACAACGTGGACACATCACAGAAAAAAGAGCTGTTTTTAGCAAAGTGACTACCTGTAGATTTTGGCCTCTAGTTCAGCCGCCACCTAGGGAAACCTACCAAACCTGTGCATTTCTGAAAACTAGAGACCTAGGGGAATCCAAGGAGGGGTGACTTGTGTGGCTCGGACCAGGTTCTGTTACCCAGAATCCTTTGCAAACCTCAAAATTTGGCTAAAAAAACACATGTTCCTCACATTTCTGTGGCAGAAAGTTCTGGAATCTGAGAGGAGCGACAAATTTCCTTCCACCCAGCATTCCCCCACGTCTCCCGATAAAAATGATACCTCACTTGTGTGGGTAGGCCTAGCGCCCGCGACAGGATATGCCCCAAAACACAACCTGGACACATCACAGAAAACAGAGCTGTTTTTAGCAAAGTGACTACCTGTAGATTTTGGCCTGTAGCTCAGCCGCCACCTAGGGAAACCTACCAAACCTGTGCATTTCTGAAAACTAGAGACCTAGGGGAATCCAAGGAGGGGTAACTTGTGTGGCTCGGACCAGGTTTGGTTACCCAGAATCCTTTGCAAACCTCAAAATTTGGCTAAAAAAACACATGTTCCTCTCATTTCTGTGGCAGAAAGTTCTGGAATCTGAGAGGAGCCACAAATTTCCTTCCACCTAGCGTTCCCCCACGTCTCCCGATAAAAATGATACCTCACTTGTGTGGGTAGGCCTAGCGCCCGCGACAGGATATGCCCCAAAACACAACGTGGACATATCACAGAAAACAGAGCTGTTTTTAGCAAAGTGACTACCTGTAGATTTTGGCCTCTAGCTCAGCCGCCACCTAGGGAAACCTACCAAACCTGTGCATTTCTGAAAACTAGAGACCTAGGGGGATCCAAGGAGGGGTGACTTGCGGGGCTCGGACCAGGTTCTGTTACCCAGAATCCTTTGCAAACCTCAAAATTTGGCTAAAAAAACACATGTTCCCCACATTTCTGTGGCAGAAAGTTCTGGAATCTGAGAGGAGCCACAAATTTCCTTCCACCCAGCGTTCCCCCACGTCTCCCGATAAAAATGATACCTCACTTGTGTGGGTAGGCCTAGCGCCCGCGACAGGATATGCCCCAAAACACAACGTGGACATATCACAGAAAACAGAGCTGTTTTTAGCAAAGTGACTACCTGTAGATTTTGGCCTCTAGCTCAGCCGCCACCTAGGGAAACCTACCAAACCTATGCATTTCTGAAAACTAGAGACCTAGGGGAATCCAAGGAGGGGTGACTTGTGTGGCTCGGACCAGGTTCTGTTACCCAGAATCCTTTGCAAACCTCAAAATTTGGCTAAAAAAACACATGTTCCTCACATTTCTGTGGCAGAAAGTTCTGGAATCTGAGAGGAGCCACAAATTTCCTTCCACCCAGCATTCCCCCACGTCTCCCGATAAAAATGATACCTCACTTGTGTGGGTAGGCCTAGCGCCCGCGACAGGATATGCCCCAAAACACAACGTGGACATATCACAGAAAACAGAGCTGTTTTTAGCAAAGTGACTACCTGTAGATTTTGGCCTCTAGCTCAGCCGCCACCTAGGGAAACCTACCAAACCTATGCATTTCTGAAAACTAGAGACCTAGGGGAATCCAAGGAGGGGTGACTTGTGTGGCTCGGACCAGGTTCTGTTACCCAGAATCCTTTGCAAACCTCAAAATTTGGCTAAAAAAACACATGTTCCTCACATTTCTGTGGCAGAAAGTTCTGGAATCTGAGAGGAGCCACAAATTTCCTTCCACCCAGCGTTCCCCCACGTCTCCCGATAAAAATGATACCTCACTTGTGTGGGTAGGCCTAGCGCCCGCGACAGGATATGCCCCAAAACACAACGTGGACATATCACAGAAAACAGAGCTGTTTTTAGCAAAGTGACTACCTGTAGATTTTGGCCTCTAGCTCAGCCGCCACCTAGGGAAACCTACCAAACCTATGCATTTCTGAAAACTAGAGACCTAGGGGAATCCAAGGAGGGGTGACTTGTGTGGCTCGGACCAGGTTCTGTTACCCAGAATCCTTTGCAAACCTCAAAATTTGGCTAAAAAAACACATGTTCCTCACATTTCTGTGGCAGAAAGTTCTGGAATCTGAGAGGAGCCACAAATTTCCTTCCACCCAGCGTTCCCCCACGTCTCCCGATAAAAATGATACCTCACTTGTGTGGGTAGGCCTAGCGCCCGCGACAGGATATGCCCCAAAACACAACGTGGACATATCACAGAAAACAGAGCTGTTTTTAGCAAAGTGACTACCTGTAGATTTTGGCCTCTAGCTCAGCCGCCACCTAGGGAAACCTACCAAACCTGTGCATTTCTGAAAACTAGAGACCTATGGGAATCCAAGGAGGGGTGACTTGTGTGGCTCGGACCAGGTTCTGTTACCCAGAATCCTTTGCAAACCTCAAAATTTGGCTAAAAAAACACATGTTCCTCACATTTCTGTGGCAGAAAATTCTGGAATCTGAGAGGAGCCACAAATTTCCTTCCACCCAGCGTTCCCCCACGTCTCCCGATAAAAATGATACCTCACTTGTGTGGGTAGGCCTAGCGCCCGCGACAGGATATGCCCCAAAACACAACGTGGACATATCACAGAAAACAGAGCTGTTTTTAGCAAAGTGACTACCTGTAGATTTTGGCCTCTAGCTCAGCCGCCACCTAGGGAAACTTACCAAACCTGTGCATTTCTGAAAACTAGAGACCTAGGGGAATCCAAGGAGGGGTGACTTGTGTGGCTCGGACCAGGTTCTGTTACCCAGAATCCTTTGCAAACCTCAAAATTTGGCTAAAAAAACACATGTTCCTCACATTTCTGTGGCAGAAAGTTCTGGAATCTGAGAGGAGCCACAAATTTCCTTCCACCCAGCGTTCCCCCACGTCTCCCGATAAAAATGATACCTCACTTGTGTGGGTAGTCCTAGCGCCCGCGACAGGATATGCCCCAAAACACAACGTGGACATATCACAGAAAACAGAGCTGTTTTTAGCAAAGTGACTACCTGTAGATTTTGGTCTCTAGCTCAGCCGCCACCTAGGGAAACCTACCAAACCTGTGCATTTCTGAAAACTAGAGACCTAGGGGAATCCAAGGAGGGGTGACTTGCGGGGCTCGGACCAGGTTCTGTTACCCAGAATCCTTTGCAAACCTCAAAATTTGGCTAAAAAAACACATGTTCCTCACATTTCTGTGGCAGAAAGTTCTGGAATCTGAGAGGAGCCACAAATTTCCTTCCACCCAGCGTTCCCCCATGTCTCCCGATAAAAATGATACCTCACTTGCGTGGGTAGGCCTAGCGGCCGCGACAGGAAACACCCCAAAGCGCAACGTGGACACAACCAAAATTTTGGAAGAAAACAGTGCCTACCTGTGAACTTTGGCCTGTAGCTCAGCGGGCACCTAGGGAAACCTACCAAACCTGTGCATTTCTGAAAACTAGAGACCTAGGGGAATCCAAGGAGGGGTGACTTGCGGGGCTCGGACCAGGTTCTGTTACCCAGAATCCTTTGCAAACCTCAAAATTTGGCCAAAAAAACACTTTTTTCTCTCATTTCTGTGGCAGAAAGTTCTGGAATCTGAGAGGAGCCACAAATTTCCTTCCACCCAGCATTCCCCCAAGTCTCCCGATAAAAATGATACCTCACTTGTGTGGGTGGGCCAGGTGCCTGCAACAGAATAAGGCCCAAAACCTGAAGAGATAGAAGGGATAGGTATTTTTGCAATATATCATTTTGATGTGTGCACATACGTCCGTGATGTGCCAAACACTAAAATAGTGAAAAGAAACACTTAGGTTATGTGAAGAAGACCCCTCACCCACCAACCAAGTTGGTGGCATGCTTCATCATCGGGGTCCCACCCGAGGCACCTAGCGTGTCACAGGTGTGCTGCGACGCCTGATTACAGCGGAGCAGGTTTTGTCATTTTTTACAACACATACTGGTTGGATTTGGCACGAGGGTGAGTGATGGTTCAGTGGATCAAATTTTATTAACAAGAGATTTCACAAAAATGAAATGCACTGCTAATAACTGAAAGGCAAAAAAGTGAACCAATGACTCACAGCTCGTGAGCTGTAAAGCCGCGACAAGGCACCAACCGCTTTACAGTCCATTCACACACCTTTCATACATGACACGCACAAGACCATTCACACCGCCAGCCACGGGCCCAGCACATTACAACACTCACATCGACAGACCGCGCCACTCAAGGGCCCATCACTTACATACGCCACATGCCTGATACAAGAATCACACCAGCTGATGGGAGTGTGGACTGCCGTTTGGCTGGCACCGCCAGCCAAGCGCCACCCCACGCACACCGCCAGCCAAGCGCCACCCCACGCACACCGCCAGCCAAGCGCCACCCCACGCACACCGCCACCCCACGCACACCGCCAGCCAAGCGCCACCCCACGCACACCGCAATCACTTTTTTTTATTTATAAACAACAAATAAACTACTAATTATAAAATAGGCACAAAACTACAAACACAAAACCTCAAACTAAATACACGACAGATGCCAACCGTGGAAAATATAAAACAGACAGCTTACGCTCACGGTATTTCCCAAAAGTTTTTCCTTGTGTGGTAACTTCTAAAACAGCTAGGCACACACAGCCCAGGCTTTGAAGGGCATTCGGGGCAGTACATCCGGCTCTCCCTCCGGATTGATCTCCGGGCACATACTCTACATTTCTTTGTGGGCATGTCTTTTTTGGGAGTGGGAGGAATGTGATCTGGAAAGTGCCGATCTTTCAATCTAGCCACATCCTCCACCACTTCTACTCTAGGAACTCTTGCCGGTTCCACCACAATAAGGCTTTCTATCACCGACTCCTGAAATTTAACAAAAGTCATCCTTGACTCAGGTGAACAATCCTTGTATACAATAAAGGCATTAAAAGTTGCCAAATGAAATAAATGTAGGGCCAACTTTTTATACCACACATAGGACTTACGAAGAGCAGTGTAAGGTTCCAACCTCTGATCTACTCTATCAACACCACCCATGTGCCTATTGTAGTCCAAAATGCACGCAGGTTTGCGCACTTCCGCAACCTGACCCCAAACAGCCACAGGGGAAGTACTCTCATCATGGATGGTCGATAGCATGTACACATCCCTCCTGTCTGAAAATTTCATAGCTAACAGCTCATTGTTCCGCAAGGCACTGCACTGTCCCCTCTCAAGTTTTTTACAGACAAGCTCCCTTGGATAGCCTTTGCGGTTAGAACGGATTGTGCCACAAGCAACAGTGTCCACCCTAAACAACTCCTTGAACAACTGCACTCCAGTGTAGAAATTATCTACGTACAAATGGTGACCTTTGTTAAACAGCCGTCTAGCAAGTTCCCACACAATTTTTTCGCTAACTCCAAAAGTGGCCGGACAACCAGGAGGGTCAATACTGGAATCCCTACCAGTGTAGACCCGGAAATTATAAACATATCCTGTACTGCTTTCTGACAGCAGATACAATTTAATCCCATACCGTGCCCTCTTACTAGGGATGTACTGCTTAAAAACTAAACGCCCCTTGAAAAGGACCAAAGACTCGTCCACACTTATCTCTTTGCCTGGAACATAGACCTCTGAAAACCGATCCACAAAATGATCAAGGACAGGCCTAATCTTAAAAAGGCGGTCACAATCAGGGTGATCTCGTGGCAAGGCTAAAGCATTGTCTACAAAATGCAGCATACGAAGAAGAAGCAAATACCGATTACGTGTCATAGTTGCAGGAAATATAGCAGTTGCCATCAAGGGACTAGTAGACCAATAAGAAGCCAGTGACGGCTTCCTGATCAACCCCATCAAAAAAGACAAACCTAAAAACCTTTTCATCTCTTCCAGATATGTGGGAACCCAATGAGTAGCTCTAGACTGAGGCTTAAGTCTGGCAGCGTTGTCCCGCAAATATTGCTCTGCATACACATTTGTCTGCTCCACAATCTCTTCCAAAAATACATCGTCCATAAACAAGTGAAAGAAATGGACAGGCAGAAAGTTTTCCGTATTAACTCTACACCCTGGGAGACTAGTAAATGCAGGTAACTGTGGCTGCTCCATGTTTGGGGCAATCCAGGTGTCAGGTCTTCTAATGGGAAACCCTTCAGCCCCAGGCTGCTGCACTCTTGGCACATCAATGTCCTCCTCTAACTCAGGCCCTTCATCTGCAGTGAGAGTAGCTTCCTCATCAGAAGAATACTCTTGGACAGAAAACTCACTTCCAGAATCTCCTGCTTCCTCCTCTGCCTCAAATGCAGAGTCAGTGTCGTAATCATGGTCTGAAGACGACTCAAAGAGCATGCGAACAACCTGCTGAGCGGTCACTTTGCGGCTAGCCATGATCCTAACAACAAATGGATTGCCAACAACAACTAGCACTAAAATAAGTAATAAACAAAGTGTAGCTTTATCACAAAGAGTTATGTACTACAAAAAACTATACCACTCAGTTGCCTGAAATAGCTACTCACCAAGCAACTACTCTGCACAGACACAGCAATCACCAATGATATCCCACTAAAAAGAAAAAAGAAAAAAGCAAATTAGACATATGACAACACAAACATCACTGTGCTCAAATCTAAGGACAATGTCAAACACACAATACTGCATTTAGTACACCACCTACAAACATGTCATTCATGCATGTCAACAATACTCCTTTGGAGTAAATTGCTTTCACTTACCTAAAACATGCAGCTATGCAAACCACTGGACAACTACTGCCAAAACCGCTAAGATCCACAGCAAAGGAAGCAAAAGCGTTGAACTAGAAGAAAAAGAAGAAATAAATTGTTATAATCACAAATACAAATACTTTGCCTGTTGACAAACACCCCACCACCAAGAACTTAGAAGTTGTCCCTGGTACCTAAGTGGATCCTGCCCCCCCTCGGGGGTAGATGGGCGTAAAAAAATTAGCCGAAATGGGCAACACCTCTGTGCCCCCTTTTAGGGGGCAACCCTTCCCAAAGGGGGCACCCCCAGCACAAAACAAAAAAATCCCTGCCGTATTGGTGGTTTCTGCCCTCCTTGGGGGCAGATGGGCCTACAAAATTACACACACACCACACAATCCCTGGCGCCTAGTGTGCTTCCACCCCCCCGGGGCCAGATCGTCCAAAAAATGACTGGTCTGCCATCGGGGGGCCGAAACAGAAAAAAAAAACTCCCCAGGGGAGAGACCCTTGCCCAAGGGGTTGCCCTCAAAATAAACAACAAAAACAAAATCCCTGGTGTCTAGTGGATTTTGCCCCCCCGCCCCCCCCCCCCCCCCGGCGGCACATCAGCCCAAAAATTGGCAATCTGCCCCGTGGGGGGAGGGGGGGGGCAAATACTAAAAAATGTGTCCCCCAGTGGGACGCCCCTTGCCCAAAGGGTCGCCCCCCCAAAAAAAACTTTACAATAAAAATAAATCCCTGGTGTCTAGTGGTTTTCAACCCCCCTCGGGGGCAGATCTGCCAAAAAATCAGCGGATCTGCCCCCCGGGGGGGGGGGCTAAATACAAATAAAAATTCCCCGGGGGGGCCACCCTGGCCCAAGGGGTCGCCCCCAAAACATACACAAAATATAAAATCCCTGGTGTCTAGTGGTTTTCGCCCCCCCCCCCCCGGGGGCAGATCTGCTGAAAATTCGGCGGATCTGCCCCAGGGGGGGGGCGAAATACAAAAAAAAATTGCCCCCGGGGTGGGGCGACCCTTGCCCAAGGGGGTCGTCCCCAAAATAAACATAAAATACTATATCCCTGGTGTCTAGTGGTTTTCGCCCCCCCCTGGGGGCAGATCCGCCGAAAAATCGGCAGATCTGCCCCCAGGGGGGGGCGAAATACAATAAAAAAATGCCCCCGGGGGAGGGCGACCCTTGCCCAAGGGGTCGCCCCCAAAATAATAAATATAATACATTTTCCCTGGTGTCTAGTGGTTTTCGCCCCCCCCTGGGGGCAGATCCGCCGAAAAATCGGCAGATCTGCCCCCAGGGGGGGGCGAAATACAAAAAAAAATTGCCCCCGGGGGGGGGCGACCCTTGCCCAAGGGGTCGCCCCCAAAATTATGGCAAAATAACACTATCCCTGGTGTCTAGTGGTTTTCGCCCCCCCCTGGGGGCAGATCCGCCGAAAAAACGGCGGATCTGCCCCCAGGGGGGGGCGAAATACTAAAAATAATTGCCCCCGGGGGGGGCGACCCTTGCCCAAGGGGTCGCCCCCAAAATATTGAAAAAAATAAATCCCTGGTGGCTAGTGGAGATTCCTGCTCCACGATCGCGGGCTCTGCCCGCGATCGTGGAGCAGGAATCTAATGAAAACAGGCACCGGGGGAAAGGAGAAACCCTTTCCTTTCCCCCCGTGTCTGTTTCCCACCACCCCCGACCCCCAAAAACGAAGAGGACTCACCTTTCGTGTCCTCCTCGGTAGACGTGCTGGAAGCAAATGGCTTCCAGCGCGCCCGGCAACACTAGATGACGTCAGCGCGCTGTGCGCGCGCTGACGTCATCGGATTGCCGTGGGGGGGGCGGGGGTGGAAGGGGAAGGTCTTCCCCTTCCATCCCCGCCTGGGGGAAGGAGGGGGGTGCACGGGGGGGCGCGCTAGCGCGCCCCCAAGTTCCCCTGTGCCTAGGACGAGATGATCTCGTCCAAGGCACAGGGGAACTGTAGCCTTGGACGAGATCATCTCGTCCAAGGCACAGAAGAGGTTAATGATCTCTGGACTATGGGCTGTTACTCTGCCCTCGGAGATGAGGTATAAGTATGAAAAATAAAGTATTATACTTGGACAAAGGTTACATGTACAAAGTAGGCCTTATCAGTGTTGAACTGACCACTTCTATATTTATTTTTTAGATACTCTAGATACGTTTGCACTGACTTTACTAGGAATGTATATGGTAAACAACATGTACCATTTGTGTGTAATGCAGGTTAACCTCTTCAGCACTGGTTAGTGATCGATCCTAATGAACTCATAACACATTACATAAATGGCTTATGATCACTGATGGAGTTAAAGCAATTAGATTTGGCATGAGAATTCAGAGTGGCACTAGTGTACCAACTGTGTAATGAAATATCCCTGAAAACAGGACCAATGTGTGGTTGGTAGACATGTGAAACGTTAATGGACTTTGAAACATGAAGTGACTTAACTGAAAAAGAAATGATGCCCATAATGACAACATAACATACTCCTATCAAGCAGTAACCCATATCCATGGATTGGTGGAATTTGCAGAGTTTTGTTCCACAGAATTCTGTAGAGTTACATAAAAACTCCACAAGATTCCACAGAGATCCACGAGCTGGTGGAACTGGGCATGTTGTGCAGCTTGTGCTGATTTTTTGTCCTTGGAGGTTCTTCAGTGCCATAAAATCAGCGTAAACTACATCACGCGGCACTCCAGAAGGTGCTGCTTCTTTCTGCTGCTCAAGTAGATTTACTACTCAAGTGGAAGCTTTCTCAGTGTGTACCTTAATTCAAGTACTTTAAAGTCATATGTTAGATTTTGAGTGAAAACCACCTTATCAGACAGGTATATTACTATTCATCCATAAACTATGTTAATCAGAAGTCACTTCCTATTATAATCTGTCTATTAATTTCATATAGAGTGATGATGACTTTTGAGTATGTACTGCAGCTCCATTCTTTATACTTAGAAAATCTGCTTGATTAATAATTTGTTATGAAAATAAGGCACATATACTCTCATACATTTCTCTTTCTCTGATAAGGAACCTCTTCAGCAAGTAAAGGAGACTTTCCAATGAATGCGAGGAACCAAATGTTCTCTGGGAGTCAGATACAGTCCCACTGAAACTGAGGGACTCAACATCGTTTAGGTTGAGGGGGCTGGAGAGGAGGCCACAGGTTCTTCATACTCAAAGGCCTCCACGTCAGACTAGCCCCAAGTGGTGGTGGTGGATCTTACACCATCTCATGGACTTCCATCATCGTCCCCCACCACCAGCATGATTAGCATCCTCCCTCCTGTTCCCCAAAGTAGACCAACACCTACCCCCGAAAAGGGCTGGGGTCTTCTTTGCCCCAGGCACCTCTGCTCCTGCCCCTGTTCACCGATCAGTGATGTCTGAGGAGCCTCTGGAATTGCTAAGCAGTCTCTCTGTAGGCCAGTTTATACTGTTCTGTGCCACCCAGGAGGTCAGTCACCAATGGACCCAATTACTGGCCCTCCAGGATGTCATACACACTGCGTTATGGTATGTGCTATACAGGGAGGCATGGTCTGCTTCTGACATCCCTCAGACATTACTGTCTCCCAACCATCACTTCCTCTTTCCTCACTGGATTCTTCGTCTTCCCAAATCCATCCTTTCACCCCCAAGCACCTCTGTCTCAACAACCCTAACATCAGACACTAGCTACATGCTCATTCACCACCACACCCTCATTCACCACCATACCCTAAAACACCACCACACATTCATCCACTAATATATCCTCAACCATTCCCACAACTTCAGCAAAACATACACTGCCACCCAAAGAAACTACACCACAGAATCACACATCTTAAGCCACTCCATCTATATAAAATACACATTACAGCACACACCCAAACACACATCCAAATCCACAACCACACATCAGCCAAAGACTTCAGGCACACACTCAACCTCACAACAACAAACACACTGACACACACTTACACAACCACAGCAACCGTTCCAACACCCTCCACTTCCCAAACACCTATTACACTCACCCCAGCTACACCTCCAACCCATCTACCTTTCCTCCTCCCTCACAAATCACCACTACTCTTCCCAAACCCCTTAAACGCTCATTCTAAAACCATGATTCAACTTCCCACAGCCATGGATTGCCTTTCTGGTGCTATATTTTCTGTTTGACAATTAATGTGATTTACTGTACAACATGTTCAGAGCCGTATCTCAAAGGTTGGTAAAACATTTTTTTAAACATGTTTGGTTTTCTCAAGAACACAGAAACTTGTTCCAAATGTATTTGTTTTTACTACAGTGACAGATTTTACAGACTTAATTATTTTGGTTATTTGTGATCTGGCCTTACAACAACATTGTAATGTCACTTAACCTACATATTTGAGGATACATCTCATCGTTACATTACATTGAGGTTAAATCTATTTATCTGCAATTGGGCTAGTGCTTGAATCTCATTGTTAACCTACTCAAGTTATAAGCAATACCCTTGTTATGCTAAACCGCAATAGTAAATACATGGTTTAGGTTTGGCATAATTTTAACTCAACAATTAAAAATTTTCAATATTTAACTTCACAGAGCCTGTATTGGCAGGCTACATAACTTTTTGAAAGGCTCATCTAAGTAGTTTGCACAACAAGTGTTGCAGGCCCACTAGTAACATTAGATGTAGAAGCCACAGATACATTAACCCCTTCGCTGCCAGGCCTTTTCCCCTTTAGGTGCCAGGCCTTTTTTTGGCAAATTGGGGCAGGGTGCACTTAGGCCCTCATAACCTTTCGTCCACATAAGCTACCCTCGCCAAATGTGCATCCTTTTTTTCCAACATCCTAGGGATTCTAGAGACTTTGTGGGTTCCCCTGAAGGAGACTAAGAAATTAGCCAAAGTACATTGAAAATGTTGTTTTGAGAAAAGGGCTGCAGAAGAAGGATTGTGGTTTTTTTTTCTCCCTGAAAATGGCATCAACAAAGGATTTGTGGTGCTAAAATCACCAGCTTCCTAGCTTTCAGGAACAGGCAGTCTTTAATCAGAAAACCCAATTTTTCAACACAATTTTGCCATTTTACTGGGACATACCCCATTTTTACGATTTTGTGTGCTTTCAGCCTCCTTCCAGTCAGTGACAGAAATGGGTGTGAAACCAATGCTGGATCCCAGAAACCTAAACATTTCTGAAAAGTAGACAACATTCTGAATTCAGCAATGGGTAATTTGTGTAGATCCTACAAAATGTGTCTACAGAAAATAACAACTGAAATAAAAGAATATTAAAATTGAGGTGAAAAAAACAGCCAGTTTTCTCTACGTTTTACTCTGTAACTTTCTTCTGCAATGTCAGATTTTTTAAAGCAATATACTGTTACATCTGCTGGACTCTTCTGGTTGCAGGGACATATAGGGCTTGTATGTTCATCAAGAACCTTAGGTACCCAGAGCCAATAAATGAGCTGCACCTTGCAGTGGGTTTTTATTCTATACCGGGTATACAGCAATTCAGTTGCTGAAAAATAAAGAGTGAAAAATAGGTATCAAGAAAACGTTTGTATTTCCAAAATGTGTAGAAGATAAGGTGTTGAGGAGCAGTAGTTATTTGCACATCTACGATTCTGGGGTGCCAATACTAGCATGTAAATTACATGGCATTTCTCAAATAGGTGTCTTTTTTACACACTGTCTTATATTTGGAAGGAAAAAATGTAGAGAAAGGCAAGAGGCAATGACACTTGTTTAGCTATTCTATGTTTCCCAAAGTCTCCCGATAAAAATGGTACCTCACTTGTGTAGGTAGGCCTAGCACCCGCGACAGGAAATGCCCCAAAACACTACGTGGACACATCACATTTTCCCAGAGACAACAGAGGTGTTTTTTGCAAAGTGCCTACTTGTGGATTTTGGCCTCTAGCTCAGCTGGCACCTAGGGAAACCTACCAAACCTGTACATTTTTGAAAACTAGAGACCTAGAGGAATCCAAGATGGGGTGACTTGTGGGGCTCTCACCGGGTTCTGTTACCTGAATCCTTTGCAAACCTCAAAATTTGGCTAAAAAAACACTTTTTCCTCACATTTCGGTGACAGAAAGTTCTGGAATCTGAGAGGAGCCACAACTTTCCTTCCACCCAGTGTTCCCCCAAGTCTCCCGATAAAAATGATGCCTCACCTGTGTGGGTAGGCCCAGTGCCCACGACAGGAAATGCCCCAAAACACAACGTGGACACATCACATTTTTCCACAGAAAACAGAGGTGTTTTTTACAAAGTGCCTACCTGTGGATTTTGGCCTTTAGCTCAGCCGACACCTAAGGAAACCTACCAAACCTGTGCATTTTTGAAAACTAGAGACCTAGGGGAATCCAAGATGGGGTGACTTGTGGGGCTCTCACTAGATTATGTTACCCAGAATCCTTTGTAAACCTCAAAATGTGGCTAAAAAACACTTTTTCCTCACATTTCGGTGACAGAAAGTTCTGGAATCTGAGAGCAGCCACAAATTTCCTTCCACGCAGCATTCCCCTAAGTCTCCCGATAAAATTGGTACCTCACTTGTGTGGGTAGGCCTTGTGCTTGCAACAGGAAAAGCCCCAAAACACTATCTGGACACATCAAAATGATCAAATACAAAACTACCTGTTTTTGTGGGGGGGGACCTGCGTTTTTGGTCCTGTGCACAGCAGCCATCTAGGGAAACCTACCAAACCCAGACATTTCTGAAACTAGACACCCGAGGGACTCCAGGGAGGTGTGACTTGCGTGGATCCCCAATGTTTTCTTACCCTGAACCCTCAGCAAACATCAAATTTATCTAAAAAATCACATTTTTCCCACATTTTTGTGTGGGATCACCGCACCGGGACAAATTTCCTATCACTCAACGTTCCCCTCAGTCTCCTCCTGGTAAAAATGATACCTCACTTGTGTAGGTGGGTCAAGTGCTTGTGACAGGGAAGAGCCAAAAACATGTCGAAATTCAGGGGGAACCATTTGGAAAAAAACATTTTTAGGCTGACAAGCGCAGCAGAATTTTTATCGGTGTAGATGAGACAATGCTGCGTGGTAGGAATTTTGTTGATTCCTGCAGATTCTGGAAGGTTCCATCACAAAAATGTGGGAAAAATGTGTGCTTTCCAGCACAGTTGCAGGTTTGCATGGCATTGTGGGTAAGGAAATGGTGCGGGGTGCATGTGAAGCACACCACCCTGGAATCAACTAGATGTTTAGTTTTCAGATGTGTCTAGGTCTTGTGGATTGTTCCACATAGCAGCGTTCCTAGTAAAAAAAAGTGCAGCCCTCACCATTCCAAATGGGACGATTTTGAGAGTTACCAAGCTCTCATGGCCCAAATGTAAAACAAAAAACTAAAATAATCAAATGTCTTCTTGCTTGCCATGGAATAAGATGTTTTAGTGTGCGGAAGAGAGCTGAAAGACTGTTAGCCCCTTCAGTTGGGGTGGGGGCATAACCAGGCCCATACTGGTTGGTAGCCACCACCCCACTATTTTTTTTTATTTTTTTTATTCCCTAGCATCTAGTAGACTTTCTGTCCCCCCGGGGTGTGGATCGGGGGTAATTACCCAATCCGTCCACTGGTGGGTAGAACAACTTTGGCCCCATTTATTTGGGGTGAATGTATGGCCATACCCCAACCTCTTATTTTGGAAAAGAAATGTTCCCTGGTCTCAGGTGGGCTTTCTGCCCCCCTTGGGGGCAGATGGGCCTTCCACAAATAGGCCAATCTGCCCCCAAGGGGGGCAGTTATGGCCAACAGTAATGTGCCCACATGGGGAGCGACCCTTGCCCAAGGGGCTGTCCCCCCCAAACAAAACACACACATTGACACACACACTCCATGGTGTCTAGAGGTTTCTGCCCCCCTTGGAGGCAGATTGGCCTAACACAAATAGGTTGATCTGCCCCCAAGGGAGGCAGAAATGGCCTAAATACAATTTGCTCCCCAGGGGAGCGACCCTTGTCTAAGGGGTCGCTCCCCAAACATAAAAAAATAAAAATAAAAAAATATAAATTATCCCTGGGTCTAGTGGTTTTCTGCCCCCAAGGGGGCAGAAATGGCCTACAAATCATTTGCCCCGCTGGGGAGCGGCCCATGCCCAAGGGGCCGCTATCCTTATGCGCAAGTATGAATAAAATAAATAATCCCTGGTGTCTAGTGGTTTCTGCACCCCCGGGGACAGATCACAAGGCCGATCTGCCCCGGGGGGGGAAGAAATGGCCTAATAATAATTTGGCTCCCCCGGGAGCAACCCTTGCCTAAGGGGTCACTCCCCAAACATAAACAAATAAAACAATTTTTTTTTTATCCCTGGTGTCTAGTGGTTTTCTGCCCCCCCCCCGGGGGCAGATCGGCCTAATTATATTAGGCCGATCTGCCCTCGGGGGGGCAGAAATGGCCTAAAAATAATTTGGCCCCCTCTGGAGCGGCCCTCGCCCAAGGGTCCGCTCCCCTTATGGGCAAGTATGAATAAAATAAATAATCCCTGGTGTCTAGTGGTTTCTGCCCCCCTTGGGGGCAGATCAGCCTAATTATATTAGGCTGATCTGCCCCCAGGGGGTGCAGAAATGGCCTAAAAATGATTTGGCCCCCCGGGAGCGAACCTTGCCTAAGGCGTCATTCCCCAAACATTAAAAAATAAAAATAAACAAAATAAATTATCCCTGGTGTCTAGTGGTTTTCTGCCTCCCCCCCCCCACCCACCACCAGAAATGGCATAAAAATCATTTTCCGCCCGGGGAGTGGCCCATGCCCAAGGGGCCACTCCCCTTATGGACAAGTATGAATAAAATAAATAATCCCTGGTGTCTACTAGGTTATGCCCCTGGGGGGGCAGCAGAAATGGCCTAATAATAATTTGCCCCACCCCCCCCGGGAGCAACCCTTGCCTAAAGGGTCAATCCCCAAACATAAAACAATAAAAAAATAAAAATTATCCCTGATGTCTAGTGGTTTTCTGCCACTGGGGGGGGGGGGCAGAAATGGCCTAAAATAATTTGCCCCCCTAGGGAGCGGCCCTTGCCCAAGGGGCCACTCCCCTTATTGAAATATACAAAAATCTCTAGTGTCTAGTGGGTGTTTCTGCTGCCTGATCATCGCGATCGGGCAGCAGAAATGCTGTGAGAGACAAGAAAGGAAAGGTCTTTCCTTTTCTTTCTTGTTTCTCCCGGTCGGAAGAGAAATGCAAAAGCATTTCTCTTCTGCGATCGCCTCTGATGAGGTTAGCACGGCGGCTGACCTCATCGTCTGCCTGACCTCTAAAGTGGGACAATGGGATGTGAGGTAACTGCCCTGGCGTTGTACACCGTTGCGGTAGGCGGTCGAAGACCGCAGCGCAATGCTGCATTGGTTAACATTGGACACTATGGGTCCCAGGAGCCAATGACGATGTACGCCGGCGAAGACGGTACGCACCGCCACGGACGTGACCGCCATTTTCTATCACTTCAATCACTCAATACCTGATCTTCGACAGGAGAGGACCTACACTGCAAGTGCTGCTGTACAGGTACAGCCGTCACCCCCCTTCCAGCACCGCCCTCCCAGCAGCCCCTCACCCTTTGCCCCGTGCCCGCTCACCCGGGAGAGTGGGCATCACCTTCGCCCCAGGCACCTCAGGCCCTGCCCCAGTCGCCCATGCTGCCCTTAGTGAGGAGGCCATTGACCTCCTCAGGTCCCTCACTGTTGGGAAGTCTACCATTTTGAATGCCATCCAGGGTATGGAAGGCAGTTGCAACAAACAAATGCATTCCTGGAGGGCATTCATTCTGGTCAGGCGTCCCTTCAGCGAGCTTTTCAGACTCTGGCCTCAGCACTGGTGGCAGCCATTGTCCCTGTGTCTAGCCTCCCCCCTCCAACTTCCTCCACCCAGACCCAATCCCCTGTACCTCAGCCTCTCCCAAGCACACCTTCAGACCAGCATGCACACACCTCAACACACAAGGGAAGCTCAGGCAAACATAAGCACCACACATCCCACAGGCACTCACGCAAGCATCACACACATGCAGACACACCAACATCCACTGCCTCCACTGTGTCCCCCTCCTCCTCATCTCCCTCCTCCCTCTCAGTGTCATCTACACTCACACTGCATGCACTACCTCTACATCCACCTCTACCATCACCAGCACACCCACCACCACACCCGCTCACGTGCAGTCACCACCCCCACTACCATTCACACGTTCCCTGTGTCTTCTCCGAGTGTGTCTGTGACGCCCCCTCCCAAGATACACAAGCGCAGGCACACACACATCCAACAGCCATCCACCTCACGACAGCCTCCAGCGCATGCACCTTCGCTCAAAGTCAGCAAACGAACACCTCCTACAACCACAACCTCTTCACTCCCAAACCCCCTCCAGCTACCCGTCCCAGTGTCTCCAAAAAGCTTTTCCTGTCCAACCTTGACCTCTTTCCCACACCTCCCTCACCCCGTCCGTCTCCTAGGTCCCGAACTAGCACCTCAGCCACAACATCTCTGGGACCAGTGGTGCCTATAGTCATCGGAATCTGGAGTGCACCGGCCACCAGGGCAGCCAGTGTGGCACGGAGCCACAGCACAGACTGTCCCCCACCTGTGAAGCATCAGAAGTTGGCCAGTGCCCGGCGGGAGAGGGGGAAGACTCCAGCCAGCAAAGCCGCTCCCAGGGGTCCCGGTGGGAGTGTGGAGTCAGCTGCGACACCTTCCAAGGTGGGGAAGGGCCACAAGAAACTCAGCAAGTCTGGGAAGAGCAGCACGGCGGAGAAGGCCGCCATCATCCCCGCTGCCCAGGAGGCCACCGCCAGCACCATCCCAGCTGCCCAGGAGGCCACCGCCACAAGCCCAGCTGCCCAGGAGGCCACCGCCAGCACCAGCCCAGCTGCCCAGGAGGCCACCGCCAGCACCAGCCCAGCTGCCCAGGAGGCCACCACCAGAACCAGCCCAGCTGCCCAGGAGGCCACCGCCAGCACCAGCCCTGCTGCCCAGGAGGCCACAGCTGTCATCCCCGCTGGGACAGAGTGTACCACCAGAACAAGCCCTGCTGGGACATGAAGGACCGCCAGCACAAGCCCCACTGGGCCATGAAGGACCGCCAGCAGCTGAGTCACTGCAAAGGAGCCCGCCGCTCCAAGCACTGCTGAACAGGGCACCGCCGTCTCAAGCACCGCTGAACAGAGCACCGCCGTCTCAAGTACCGCTGAACAGGGCACCGCCGTCTCAAGCACCGCTGAACAAGGCACCGCCGTCTCCAGCACCGCTGAACAGGGCACAGCCGTTTCAAGCACCGCTGGCCCATGAGCGCCAAGGGCACCGACGCTACTGAGTCCGTCACGGGCAGAATGAAGCACTCTGGGCACAATGCCCACTCCAGAACCAGTGGAGAGATCCATCCACTACCTCTGTCCTTAGCAGGATGAAGCACTCTGGGCACAATGCCCCCTCCAGAACCAGTGGAGAGATCCATCCACTACCTCTTTCCTTAGCAGGATGAAGCACTCTGGGCACAATGCCCCCTCCAGAACCAGTGGAGACTGTTATTCACTTGAGAGACTGTGGCTTTGCGTTCCCCAGGATATAGCAGTGGGCAACCCACCCACTGTAGAGACTTGAGAGACTGTGGCTTTGCACTCCCCAGGATATGGCAGTGGGCAACCCACCCACTGTAGAGACTTGTGAGACTGTGGCTTTGCACTCCCCAGGATATGGCAGTGGGCACCCCACCCACTGTAGAGACTTGAGAGACTGTGGCTTTGCACTCCCCAGGATATGGCAGTGGGCAACCCACACACTGTAGAGACTTGAGTGACTGTGGCTTTGCACTCCCCAGGATTGAACAGTGGGCATGTGGCCCTCTCATGGATTTGGCGTTGTGCACTTAACCGGCTGAGGTGCCCCCCCCTTTCCCTCCCTCTGATGTGCCTGTTTTGTTGTTCTCTGATGCCCCTGCAGTGTTCTCTCCATCATGGTCGGGGATCTTGTGTGGGTCTCACCGATACCGTGTGGGCCCAGTGTTCCACTCACTTAATTGGAGCACTACCTGGACTACTATGCTTGGTGTATATTTTGTAAATGGTGTATATATATATTTTTGCCTACTTGATTTTAATATATTACAATGGTTACACTCATTTTCTATTGTCATTGCATTCTTCCGGGGGGGTTGGGGGTGTAACTGTGATGTCTCAATATGGATTACTGTGTGTGTTGTGGTGCGTGAGGGTGGGATTGGGGGTGTTGCGTGTGTGTGTCCCTGTTTTTTCCCTCCCCTGTGTCGTCGGTGCAGTACTCACCGTGGTCTTCGCCGCCAGCGTTCGTGCTCCTGGTAGAGGAGCAGGAAGACTATCGCAGGGAGAATTTGGAGCTCTGGGTCCATGGTGTCCTAGTTCCTCGTGGGGTGTGTAGAGGTGAGCGTTTTCCCTTCGGAATCCTGTTTCCGCTGTGTTTTTATCCGCGGTGAATCCGCCCCGGAAAAGGTGGCGGATTGGCCTGTTGTGATACTGTGGGCGGTACTTTGTCCTCCGCCTGTCTGTTGGCGGTGACCGCCACGCTGTTTGTTTGTACCACCGTGGCGGTCGGAGTGTTAAAGTGGCTGTCTTTGTTGGCGGTTTCCGCCACGGTCGTAATTGCAAACTTTTTCCGCCGGCCTGTTGGCAGTCTTACTGCCGCTTTAACACCGACCACCAGGGTTGTAATGACCACCTATGTGACAAATGGGGCCAGGTAAGGCAAAGCAGAAACAAAAACATACATTTAAGTGCCCATGCCTCCTTTTACAATGGCAATGTGGTGGGTCATTATTTATATCGAGCTGCAAGTACGTAACACCTTTCAACATCAGGTTTATCTTGAAAAGGCAAGATAAAAAAAGTAGGTAAAGTAACCTTACCCCTTTTATAGGTTTGAATCCGCAAGCTCTGCTGTGGAGGTTTACCCGCCATGACTGTTCCAATGGAAAGCATCATTGTGATTGGGCAGGCAGAGGTGAGTCTGAATTGCCTCTGGCAGACACTTTTCAATTTTTACTCTGTCCACCAAAGAGTATGAAATTGGAGGTTTGATGGAGTTTTGTCCGTCAAAGCGCTAACATAAAAATCAGGTGGGATATCAGTTCCATCTGTGGATGGATGGAACGCCAATTTTCAAGATATAAACCGGGCCCTAAGTTTAGAAGTTTATGTGGTCTGGTAACATTCCTTACACATAGTGGCTTAGAAAGCCTTTTAGAGCCACAATAAATTCATCTCATCACAAAGTTCTTCCTTGAGGGGATGCATCTAACCTCAGGGTGAAAGGCAGTGGCGGGTTTCTGGAACAGTGGAGCACAAGGTGTTCAAATTATGTCTGCTTTTCGTGTCTACAGTAGGCATATTCAAATATGGTTTCAATTAAATCAGCACAATAGGGCAATTCATTAAACAATGTCTGTCACCTGCTTGGTCCTATACTTTGGCTGATGTGCAACAGAAAGAAATCACCCATTGTCACCCATTGTCACTTCATTCAGTGCTGGCCAGACTAGGATTGTCGAGACCAAGTATGGGTAGTATCAGTTGACTCATGTTATCAAAACTATTTTTTGAATTGACTATGCCATGATGCAATCTCATATCTGCGGAATCATTTTAGGGGTGAGTATTAACAATGTGTTTTTGGTAAAGAAGAGAGGCAGTGTCCTATATATATTTGTTGTATGAAGTTGAGGGCCTACAGGATTCTGACCTTCTAGGCCACTGGGAACAGTCTAGATTTGATGAGTTCAACATAAATGAGGCGTGATACACTGACTCTTCCGATCATCCATTTGACATGCTGTGCTGTGCTGGGTACTGCAGTATTGAATGAATCATCTGCTAGCACCACCCATTATTTATTGGTAGTCACATAAACTCTCATGTGACAACATATCTGGGAAACCGTTTCAGTTTTAGAGAGCAAAGAGTCTGTCCATTTCTGACTTTCTGGATTGATGGGCTATGCCTGTATTTGCCTGATCAAGTGGCAAACTTCTTATTAGGCCCGGTGTTAGCCAATTTCCTATATATATATATATATATATATATATATATATATATATATATATATGTGTGTGTTAGAAAGGGATCTTTGGTGGCAGGCAGGTTACCCCTTGTCCAAGCAAGAACCTTCACTCTAGTCAGGGTAAGTCACACACAATCCAAATCATCCTGTGCCCACCCTCGGATACCTTGGCACTGAGCGGTCAGGCTTAACTTAGAAGGCAATGGGTAAAGTATTAGTGCAATAAATCATACAATAACACAATATAGCACCACAAAAATACACTGCACAGTGTTTTATAAAAATATATAATATTTATCTGGATAAATGCAGGTCAAAGATGCAATAAGTGAATGTAGATATATCACTTAAAAAGTGATATAAAGGGGGTCATTACGACCCTGGCGGAAGGCGGAGAAGCGGTGGTAAGATCGCCAACAGGCTGGCGGTCTTCTTTTTTTGTATTATGACCATGGCGGTTACCGCCATGGTCACCCGCCGGTTCTCCGTTCCGCCCGCCGGGCTGGAGACCAGGGTCTCCAGCCCAGCGGCCGTCACTGTACCGCCGGCGGTATTTGGACCCGGCTGACCGCCATGGATTTCATGCGGTTTGAAACCGCCATGAAATCCATGACGGTAAGCACTATCAGTGCCAGGGAATTCCTTCCCTGACACTGATAGGGGTCTCCCCACCCCCCAACCCCGACTCGCTCCCCTACCCCCCCACCACCCCTGCCACCCCCCAAAGATGGCAGGACCCCCCACCCCACCCCGACCCCAACATAACATCTCTCATACACACACGAAACGCACGCAGGCACCACCAACACACATACACGCACACACACCGACATACATGCAAACATCCACCCACACAGTCAGACACGCACACCCACATTCACACATACACGTACACATCCATACAAACATACCTACAAACATACACGCACCCATTCCCAAACACACAACACCCCAGCAAGCATACTCCACTCACACACCCCCTCTACATACACAGACGCACACCCCCATGCACGCACACAACACACAACTCCCCCCACCCCCTCCCCTCACGGACGATTGACTTACCTGGTCCGACTATCCTCCGGGAGGGGACGGGAGCCATGGGGGCTGCTCCGCCGACACCACACCGCCAGCAGAACACCGCCACGCCGAATCACAGGACGTGATTCGCTAGGCGGGGTTCTGTTGGCGTGGCGGTGGAGCAACCTCCACTTCCCCACCGCCCACCAGTATGGCTGTTGGCGGCTCTCCGTCCGTAAAAGGACGGAGAGCTGCCAACGGTCATAATAGGCCGAGCGGCAAACCGCCACCACTGGCGGTCTTCCGCACGGCGGTCCCTCAGCGGTCTTGGAAAAAGACAGCTGAGGTCAAAATGACCCCCAAAGTGTCTTAAGTCTTTTAAAAGCAAACAAAGTCTCTTTCAAGCAGAAAGTACCTGGTTCGTGTGAAAAATCTCCGCAGAGGGCCGCAGAGGAGGAGAAGCGTGGAAACAAAAGGGTGTGCGTCAATTTCTCAGGCCGCACATGGCGATGCATTGTTTAGGCTGTGTGTCGATTTCTGGTGCTCGGTCGTGGATCCTCTTTGGGCTGCGGGGTTTTCAGAGGCCCCATGGATGGTGCGTGAATTTCCTGCCCTGCAGGACGAAGTCACAGGAGATGCGGTGGCATTGCGTCAAATTTTCTAATGCATGGCAGGTGCTGCGTCAATCAATCAATCACTTGTTAAGTGCGCTACTCACCCGTTAGGGTCTCAAGGCGCTGTGGGGTGGTTGCTACTGCTCGAATAGCCAGGTCTTGAGTCGTTTCCTGAAGGTCAGGAGGTCTTGGGTCAGATGTAGGTTGACGGGGATGGAGTTCCAGGTATTGGCGGCGAGGTGGGAGAAGGATCTGCTGCCGGTTGTGGTACGGTGGATGCGGGGGACAGTACCGAGGGCTAGGTTGGCGGTGCGGAGCTGGCAGGTGGGAACGTGGAAGCTGAGACGCTCGTTGAGGTAGTGCGGGCCTGCGTCGTGGAGGGCCTTGTGAGCGTGGTTGAGGAGTTTGAAGGTGATCCTCTTGTTGACGGGGAGCCAATGAAGGTCTCTGAGGTGGGCTGAGATGTGTTTGTGGCGTGGGAGGTTGAGGATGAGGCATGCGGAGGCGTTCTGAATGCGCTGAAGTTTCCTCTGGAGCTTGGCTGTTGTTCCAGCATAAAGTGCGTTGCCGTAGTCCAGTCTGCTGCTGACGAGGGCGTGGGTGACCGTTCTTCTGGTTTCGATGGGGATCCATCTGAAGGTCTTGTTGGCCATGTTGGGTTCCGAGGAGGGGTTTTGGTGAGGAAGGCGATGTCAGGGGAGGCTGAGTTGAGAAGGTCCCAGAGTTCAACGGCGTGCTTGTTGACGGAGCAGGTGTTGAGGAGGATGTAGCTGAGGTGGATGTGGGTGGAGCTGTTGTGGCGCTTTGTGGCTTGGGTGCAGATGAAGCTGCACATCCAGCAGGAGAAGGGTCCATTGGTGTGCCTCGGGGAGGCTTGGACGCAGGCGGTGGGGTGGCCAGGGTTTAGGGCGTGGAGCTCCTCAGTGTTGTAACGGCGTCTGGTGGCGTAGGGAGCGCATGGGCCATAAGGTCTGGCACTGGGCGTGGTCCAGGCGCGGACAGGCGCAGATGGGCTTGCCTCTGGTGTGCCATCAGTGTGGCCGCACAGCGGCCGCTGTTAAGAAGGGGATGTGGGAGGGAGGAGCAGCTGGGAGGCAGGAGCGTTGGGCAAATGGGGGCACCAGGGGGCGGGACCTCAGGGGATGCAGCGGCAGGAAAGGGGAAAGCGGAAAATGCCAAGAATGAGAGAAATAGGCAAAAAAGGCAAAAAACAAAGAAAAGGGTACAAAAAAACAGGGGAAAAAGGTAGCGAGCAATAAAGGCACAAAAAAAGAAAAACGCCACAAAAGACAGATTACAGGACAGGCACACAATACTTGTGGCAACCACTAGACACCAGGGATGAGGTGCAGGTGGGTGCCTGCGGGTGGTGGAGGTCCTCGAACTCACAGCAGCAGCGAGGGCGGGGTCGGGGCACGGAGGCAGTCTGGAAGAGCTGCGCGGCGTGAATAGTGAAACACGACCTAAAAGCAGGTCGATTCCTCTCTGGAAGTCAGGATGCGTCTTTCAGGCTCGACTATGCGTTGAATTTCCGGTTGCTACACTGGCACTGCGTCAATCTTCTCATTGTGAAGCCGGGCTGCGTTGTTTTGGTTTGGCGTGCAGTGAAATTTTCGCCGCGATGCAGGCTGTGCGTTGTTTCTGGCAGGCTGTGTGGAATTTCACCTCACAAGGAGTCCTTCTTGAAGAGATGAAGTCTTTTTGGTCCTGAGACTTCAGGGAACAGGAGGCAAGCTCTATCCATGCCTTTGGAGAGCACTTCCTCACCTCAGCCAGAGAGCAGCAAGGCAGCTGGGCAACAGCAAGGCGGCAGTCCTTCACAAAAAGCAGTCAGGTGAGTCCTTTGGGCAGCCATGCAGTTCTTCTTGGCAGGATGCATGTTCTGGTTACAAGTTTCTTCTCCAGGAAGTGTCTGAGTTGGTAAGGGCAGAGGCCCTGTTTATATACCCAAATGTGCCTTTGAAGTGGGGGAGACTTCAAAGAGTGGCTTAGAAGTGCACCGGGTCCCCTTTCAGTTCAATCCTGTCTGCCAGGGTCCCAGCAGGGGGTGTGGCAGTCCTTTGTGTGAAAGCAGGCCCTCCACCCTCCCAGCCCAGGAAGGCCCATTCAAAATGCAGATGTATGCAAGTGAGGCTGAGTATCCTGTGTCTGGGGTGTGTTTGAGTGAATGCACAAGAAGCTGTCAACTAAACCCAGCCAGAAATGGATTGTAAGGCACAGAAAGATTTAAGTGCAGAGAAATGCTCAATTTCTAAAAGTGGCATTTCTAAAATAGTAATATTAAATCCAACTTCACCAGTCAGCAGGATTTTATATCACAATTCTGGCCATACTAAATATGACCTTCCTGCTCCTTTCAGATCAGCAGCTACCACTCAAACAATGGAGGAGGGCAGCCCCATTGTTAGCCTATAAAGGGAGTAGGCCTCACAGCAGTGTAAAAATGAATTTAGGAGTTTTACACCACCAGGACATGTAAACTACATTGGTACATGTCCTGCCTTTTGCCAACACAGCACCTTGCCCTATGGGTTACCTAGGGCATACTTTCGGGGTGCCTTATATGCAGAAAAAGGGGAGTTTTAGGCTTGGCAAGTTCTTTTAAATGCCAAGGGGAATTGACAGTGAAAATGTGCACACAGGCCTTATGGGCAAGTATGAATAAAATAAATAATCCCTGGTGTCTACTAGGTTATGCCCCTGGGGGGGCAGCCGAAATGGCCTAATAATAATTTGCCCCACCCCCCCGGGAGCAACCCTTGCCTAAAGGGTCAATCCCCAAACATAAAACAATAAAAAAATAAAAATTATCCCTGATGTCTAGTGGTTTTCTGCCACTGGGGGGGGGGCAGAAATGGCCTAAAATAATTTGCCCCCCTAGGGAGCGGCCCTTGCCCAAGGGGCCACTCCCCTTATTGAAATATACAAAAATCTCTAGTGTCTAGTGGGTGTTTCTGCTGCCTGATCATCGCGATCGGGCAGCAGAAATGCTGTGAGAGACAAGAAAGGAAAGGTCTTTCCTTTTCTTTCTTGTTTCTCCCGGTCGGAAGAGAAATGCAAAAGCATTTCTCTTCTGCGATCGCCTCTGATGAGGTCAGCACGGCGGCTGACCTCATCGTCTGCCTGACCTCTAAAGTGGGACAATGGGATGTGAGGTAACTGCGCTGGCGTTGTACACCGTTGCGGTAGCCGGTCGAAGACCGCAGCGCAATGCTGCATTGGTTAACATTGGACACTATGGGTCCCAGGAGCCAATGACGATGTACGCCGGCGAAGACGGTACGCACCGCCACGGACGTGACCGCCATTTTCTATCACTTCAATCACTCAATACCTGATCTTCGACAGGAGAGGACCTACACTGCAAGTGCTGCTGTACAGGTACAGCCGTCACCCCCCTTCCAGCACCGCCCTCCCAGCAGCCCCTCACCCTTTGCCCCGTGCCCGCTCACCCGGGAGAGTGGGCATCACCTTCGCCCCAGGCACCTCAGGCCCTGCCCCAGTCGCCCATGCTGCCCTTAGTGAGGAGGCCATTGACCTCCTCAGGTCCCTCACTGTTGGGGAGTCTACCATTTTGAATGCCATCCAGGGTATGGAAGGCAGTTGCAACAAACAAATGCATTCCTGGAGGGCATTCATTCTGGTCAGGCGTCCCTTCAGCGAGCTTTTCAGACTCTGGCCTCAGCACTGGTGGCAGCCATTGTCCCTGTGTCTAGCCTCCCCCCTCCAACTTCCTCCACCCAGACCCAATCCCCTGTACCCCAGCCTCTCCCAAGCACACCTTCAGACCAGCATGCACACACCTCAACACACAAGGGAAGCTCAGGCAAACATAAGCACCACACATCCCACAGGCACTCACGCAAGCATCACACACATGCAGACACACCAACATCCACTGCCTCCACTGTGTCCCCCTCCTCCTCATCTCCCTCCTCCCTCTCAGTGTCATCTACACTCACACTGCATGCACTACCTCTACATCCACCTCTACAATCACCAGCACACCCACCACCACACCCGCTCACGTGCAGTCACCACCCCCACTACCATTCACACGTTCCCTGTGCCTTCTCCGAGTGTGTCTGTGACGCCCCCTCCCAAGATACACAAGCGCAGGCACACACACATCCAACAGCCATCCACCTCACGACAGCCTCCAGCGCATGCACCTTCGCTCAAAGTCAGCAAACGAACACCTCCTACAACCACAACCTCTTCACTCCCAAACCCCCTCCAGCTACCCGTCCCAGTGTCTCCAAAAAGCTTTTCCTGTCCAACCTTGACCTCTTTCCCACACCTCCCTCACCCCGTCCGTCTCCTAGGTCCCGAACTAGCACCTCAGCCACAACATCTCCGGGACCAGTGGTGCCTATAGTCATCGGAATCTGGAGTGCACCGGCCACCAGGGCAGCCAGTGTGGCACGGAGCCACAGCACAGACTGTCCCCCACCTGTGAAGCATCAGAAGTTGGCCAGTGCCCGGCGGGAGAGGGGGAAGACTCCAGCCAGCAAAGCCGCTCCCAGGGGTCCCGGTGGGAGTGTGGAGTCAGCTGCGACACCTTCCAAGGTGGGGAAGGGCCACAAGAAACTCAGCAAGTCTGGGAAGAGCAGCACGGCGGAGAAGGCCGCCATCATCCCCGCTGCCCAGGAGGCCACCGCCAGCACCATCCCAGCTGCCCAGGAGGCCACCGCCACAAGCCCAGCTGCCCAGGAGGCCACCGCCAGCACCAGCCCAGCTGCCCAGGAGGCCACCGCCAGCACCAGCCCAGCTGCCCAGGAGGCCACCGCCAGAACCAGCCCAGCTGCCCAGGAGGCCACCGCCAGCACCAGCCCTGCTGCCCAGGAGGCCACAGCTGTCATCCCCGCTGGGACAGAGTGTACCACCAGAACAAGCCCTGCTGGGACTTGAAGGACCGCCAGCACAAGCCCCACTGGGCCATGAAGGACCGCCAGCAGCTGAGTCACTGAAAAGGAGCCCGCCGCTCCAAGCACCACTGAACAGGGCACCGCCGTCTCAAGCACCGCTGAACAGAACACCGCCGTCTCAAGTACCGCTGAACAGGGCACCGCCGTCTCAAGCACCGCTGAACAAGGCACCGCCGTCTCCAGCACCGCTGAACAGGGCACCGCCGTTTCAAGCACCGCTGGCCCATGAGCGCCAAGGGCACCGACGCTACTGAGTCCGTCACGGGCAGAATGAAGCACTCTGGGCACAATGCCCACTCCAGAACCAGTGGAGAGATCCATCCACTACCTCTGTCCTTAGCAGGATGAAGCACTCTGGGCACAATGCCCCCTCCAGAACCAGTGGAGACTGTTATTCACTTGAGAGACTGTGGCTTTGCGTTCCCCAGGATATAGCAGTGGGCAACCCACCCACTGTAGAGACTTGAGAGACTGTGGCTTTGCACTCCCCAGGATATGGCAGTGGGCAACCCACCCACTGTAGAGACTTGTGAGACTGTGGCTTTGCACTCCCCAGGATATGGCAGTGGGCACCCCACCCACTGTAGAGACTTGAGAGACTGTGGCTTTGCACTCCCCAGGATATGGCAGTGGGCAACCCACACACTGTAGAGACTTGAGTGACTGTGGCTTTGCACTCCCCAGGATTGAACAGTGGGCATGTGGCCCTCTCATGGATTTGGCGTTGTGCACTTAACCGGCTGAGGTGCCCCCCCCTTTCCCTCCCTCTGATGTGCCTGTTTTCTTGTTCTCTGATGCCCCTGCAGTGTTCTCTCCATCATGGTCGGGGATCTTGTGTGGGTCTCACCGATACCGTGTGGGCCCAGTGTTCCACTCACTTAATTGGAGCACTACCTGGACTACTATGCTTGGTGTATATTTTGTAAATGGTGTATATATATATTTTTGCCTACTTGATTTTAATATAGTACAATGGTTACACTCATTTTCTATTGTCATTGCATTCTTCCGGGGGGGTTGGGGGTGTAACTGTGATGTCTCAATATGGATTACTGTGTGTGTTGTGGTGGGTGAGGGTGGGGTTGGGGGTGTTGCGTGTGTGTGTCCCTGTTTTTTCCCTCCCCTGTGTCGTCGGTGCAGTACTCACCGTGGTCTTCGCCGCCAGCGTTCGTGCTCCTGGTAGAGGAGCAGGAAGACTATCGCAGGGAGAATTTGGAGCTCTGGGTCCATGGTGTCCTAGTTCCTCGTGGGGTGTGTAGAGGTGAGCGTTTTCCCTTCGGAATCCTGTTTCCGCTGTGTTTTTATCCGCGGTGAATCCGCCCCAGAAAAGGTGGCGGATTGGCCTGTTGTGATACTGTGGGCGGTACTTTGTCCTCCGCCTGTCTGTTGGCGGTGACCGCCACGCTGTTTGTTTGTACCACCGTGGCGGTCGGAGTGTTAAAGTGGCTGTCTTTGTTGGCGGTTTCCGCCACGGTCGTAATTGCAAACTTTTTCCGCCGGCCTGTTGGCAGTCTTACTGCCGCTTTAACACCGACCACCAGGGTTGTAATGACCACCTATGTGACAAATGGGGCCAGGTAAGGCAAAGCAGAAACAAAAACATACATTTAAGTGCCCATGCCTCCTTTTACAATGGCAATGTGGTGGGTCATTATTTATATCGAGCTGCAAGTACGTAACACCTTTCAACATCAGGTTTATCTTGAAAAGGCAAGATAAAAAAAGTAGGTAAAGTAACCTTACCCCTTTTATAGGTTTGAATCCGCAAGCTCTGCTGTGGAGGTTTACCCGCCATGACTGTTCCAATGGAAAGCATCATTGTGATTGGGCAGGCAGAGGTGAGTCTGAATTGCCTCTGGCAGACACTTTTCAATTTTTACTCTGTCCACCAAAGAGTATGAAATTGGAGGTTTGATGGAGTTTTGTCCGTCAAAGCGCTAACATATAAATCAGGCGGGATATCAGTTCCATCTGTGGATGGATGGAACGCCAATTTTCAATGGTCTGGACGCATCCATCAAGATATAAACCGGGCCCTAAGTTTAGAAGTTTATGTGGTCTGGTAACATTCCTTACACATAGTGGCTTAGAAAGCCTTTTAGAGCCACAATAAATTCATCTCATCACAAAGTTCTTCCTTGAGGGGATGCATCTAACCTCAGGGTGAAAGGCAGTGGCGGGTTTCTGGAACAGTGGAGCACAAGGTGTTCAAATTATGTCTGCTTTTCGTGTCTACAGTAGGCATATTCAAATATGGTTTCAATTAAATCAGCACAATAGGGCAATTCATTAAACAATGTCTGTCACCTGCTTGGTCCTATACTTTGGCTGATGTGCAACACAAAGAAATCACCCATTGTCACCCATTGTCACTTCATTCAGTGCTGGCCAGACTAGGATTGTCGAGACCAAGTATGGGTAGTATCAGTTGACTCATGTTATCAAAACTATTTTTTGAATTGACTATGCCATGATGCAATCTCATATCTGCGGAATCATTTTAGGGGTGAGTATTAACAATGTGTTTTTGGTAAAGAAGAGAGGCAGTGTCCTATATATATTTGTTGTGTGAAGTTGAGGGCCTACAGGATTCTGACCTTCTAGGCCACTGGGAACAGTCTAGATTTGATGAGTTCAACATAAATGAGGCGTGATACACTGACTCTTCCGATCATCCATTTGACATGCTGTGCTGTGCTGGGTACTGCAGTATTGAATGAATCATCTGCTAGCACCACCCATTATTTATTGGTAGTCACATAAACTCTCATGTGACAACATATCTGGGAAACCGTTTCAGTTTTAGAGAGCAAAGAGTCTGTCCATTTCTGACTTTCTGGATTGATGGGCTATGCCTGTATTTGCCTGATCAAGTGGCAAACTTCTTATTAGGCCCGGTGTTAGCCAATTTCCTATATATATATATATATATATATATATATATATATATATATATATATATATATATGTGTGTGTTAGAAAGGGGTCTTTGGTGGCAGGCAGGTTACCCCTTGTCCAAGCAAGAACCTTCACTCTAGTCAGGGTAAGTCACACACAATCCAAATCATCCTGTGCCCACCCTCGGATACCTTGGCACTGAGCGGTCAGGCTTAACTTAGAAGGCAATGGGTAAAGTATTAGTGCAATAAATCATACAATAACACAATGTAGCACCACAAAAATACACTGCACAGTGTTTTACAAAAATATATAATATTTATCTGGATAAATGCAGGTCAAAGATGCAATAAGTGAATGTAGATATATCACTTAAAAAGTGATATAAAGGGGGTCATTACGACCCTGGCGGAAGGCGGAGAAGCGGTGGTAAGATCGCCAACAGGCTGGCGGTCTTCTTTTTTTGTATTATGACCATGGCGGTTACCGCCATGGTCACCCGCCGGTTCTCCGTTCCGCCCGCCGGGCTGGAGACCAGGGTCTCCAGCCCAGCGGCCGTCACTATACCGCCAGCGGTATTTGGACCCGGCTGACCGCCATGGATTTCATGCGGTTTGAAACCGCCATGAAATCCATGACGGTAAGCACTATCAGTGCCAGGGAATTCCTTCCCTGACACTGATAGGGGTCTCCCCACCCCCAACCCCGACTCGCTCCCCTACCCCCCCACCACCCCTGCCACCCCCCAAAGATGGCAGGACCCCCCACCCCACCCCGACCCCAACATAACATCTCTCATACACACACGAAACGCACGCAGGCACCACCAACACACATACACGCACACACACCGACATACATGCAAACATCCACCCACACAGTCAGACACGCACACCCACATTCACACATACACGTACACATCCATACAAACATACCTACAAACATACACGCACCCATTCCCAAACACACAACACCCCCGCAAGCATACTCCACTCACACACCCCCTCTACATACACAGACGCACACCCCCATGCACGCACACAACACACAACTCCCCCCACCACCTCCCCTCACGGACGATTGACTTACCTGGTCCGACTATCCTCCGGGAGGGGACGGGAGCCATGGGGGCTGCTCCGCCGACACCACACCGCCAGCAGAACACCGCCACGCCGAATCACAGGACGTGATTCGCTAGGCGGGGTTCTGTTGGCGTGGCGGTGGAGCAACCTCCACTTCCCCACCGCCCACCAGTATGGCTGTTGGCGGCTCTCCGTCCGTAAAAGGACGGAGAGCTGCCAACGGTCATAATAGGCCGAGCGGCAAACCGCCACCACTGGCGGTCTTCCGCACGGCGGTCCCTCAGCGGTCTTGGAAAAAGACAGCTGAGGTCAAAATGACCCCCAAAGTGTCTTAAGTCTTTTAAAAGCAAACAAAGTCTCTTTCAAGCAGAAAGTACCTGGTTCGTGTGAAAAATCTCCGCAGAGGGCCGCAGAGGAGGAGAAGCGTGGAAACAAAAGGGTGTGCGTCAATTTCTCAGGCCGCACATGGCGATGCATTGTTTAGGCTGTGTGTCGATTTCTGGTGCTCGGTCGTGGATCCTCTTTGGGTTGCGGGGTTTTCAGAGGCCCCATGGATGGTGCGTGAATTTCCTGCCCTGCAGGACGAAGTCACAGGAGATGCGGTGGCATTGCGTCAAATTTTCTAATGCATGGCAGGTGCTGCGTCAATCAATCAATCACTTGTTAAGTGCGCTACTCACCCGTTAGGGTCTCAAGGCGCTGTGGGGTGGTTGCTACTGCTCGAATAGCCAGGTCTTGAGTCGTTTCCTGAAGGTCAGGAGGTCTTGGGTCAGATGTAGGTTGACGGGGATGGAGTTCCAGGTATTGGCGGTGAGGTGGGAGAAGGATCTGCTGCCAGTTGTGGTACGGTGGATGCGGGGGACAGTACCGAGGGCTAGGTTGGCGGTGCGGAGCTGGCAGGTGGGAACGTGGAAGCTGAGACGCTCGTTGAGGTAGTGCGGGCCTGCGTCGTGGAGGGCCTTGTGAGCGTGGTTGAGGAGTTTGAAGGTGATCCTCTTGTTGACGGGGAGCCAATGAAGGTCTCTGAGGTGGGCTGAGATGTGTTTGTGGCGTGGGAGGTTGAGGATGAGGCATGCGGAGGCGTTCTGAATGCGCTGAAGTTTCCTCTGGAGCTTGGCTGTTGTTCCAGCATAAAGTGCGTTGCCGTAGTCCAGTCTGCTGCTGACGAGGGCGTGGGTGACCGTTCTTCTGGTTTCGATGGGGATCCATCTGAAGGTCTTGTTGGCCATGTTGGGTTCCGAGGAGGGGTTTTGGTGAGGAAGGCGATGTCAGGGGAGGCTGAGTTGAGAAGGTCCCAGAGTTCAACGGCGTGCTTGTTGACGGAGCAGGTGTTGAGGAGGATGTAGCTGAGGTGGATGTGGGTGGAGCTGTTGTGGCGCTTTGTGGCTTGGGTGCAGATGAAGCTGCACATCCGGCAGGAGAAGGGTCCATTGGTGTGCCTCGGGGAGGCTTGGACGCAGGCCGTGGGGTGGCCAGGGTTTAGGGCGTGGAGCTCCTCAGTGTTGTAACGGCGTCTGGTGGCGTAGGGAGCGTATGGGCCATAGGGTCTGGCACTGGGCGTGGTCCAGGCGCGGACAGGCGCAGATGGGCTTGCCTCTGGTGTGCCATCAGTGCGGCCGCACAGCGGCCGCTGTTAAGAAGGGGATGTGGGAGGGAGGAGCAGCTGGGAGGCAGGAGCGTTGGGCAAATGGGGGCACGAGGGGGCGGGACCTCAGGGGATGCAGCGGCAGGAAAGGGGAAAGCGGAAAATGCCAAGAATGAGAGAAATAGGCAAAAAAGGCAAAAAACAAGAAAAAGGTACAAAAAAACAGGGGAAAAAGGTAGCGAGCAATAAAGGCACAAAAAAAGAAAAACGCCACAAAAGACAGATTACAGGACAGGCACACAATACTTGTGGCAACCACTAGACACCAGGGATGAGGTGCAGGTGGGTGCCAGCGGGTGGTGGAGGTCCTCGAACTCACAGCAGCAGCGAGGGCGGGGTCGGGGCACGGAGGCAGTCTGGAGGAGCTGCGCAGCGTGAATAGTGAAACACGACCTAAAAGCAGGTCGATTCCTCTCTGGAAGTCAGGATGCGTCTTTCAGGCTCGACTATGCGTTGAATTTCCGGTTGCTACACTGGCACTGCGTCAATCTTCTCATTGTGAAGCCGGGCTGCGTCGTTCTGGTTTGGCGTGCAGTGAAATTTTCGCCGCGATGCAGGCTGTGCGTTGTTTCTGGCAGGCTGTGTGGAATTTCACCTCACAAGGAGTCCTTCTTGAAGAGATGAAGTCTTTTTGGTCCTGAGACTTCAGGGAACAGGAGGCAAGCTCTATCCATGCCTTTGGAGAGCACTTCCTCACCTCAGCCAGAGAGCAGCAAGGCAGCTGGGCAACAGCAAGGCGGCAGTCCTTCACAAAAAGCAGTCAGGTGAGTCCTTTGGGCAGCCATGCAGTTCTTCTTGGCAGGATGCAGGTTCTGGTTACAAGTTTCTTCTCCAGGAAGTGTCTGAGTTGGTAAGGGCAGAGGCCCTGTTTATATACCCAAATGTGCCTTTGAAGTGGGGGAGACTTCAAAGAGTGGCTTAGAAGTGCACCGGGTCCCCTTTCAGTTCAATCCTGTCTGCCAGGGTCCCAGCAGGGGGTGTGGCAGTCCTTTGTGTGAGAGCAGGCCCTCCACCCTCCCAGCCCAGGAAGGCCCATTCAAAATGCAGATGTATGCAAGTGAGGCTGAGTATCCTGTGTCTGGGGTGTGTTTGAGTGAATGCACAAGAAGCTGTCAACTAAACCCAGCCAGAAATGGATTGTAAGGCACAGAAAGATTTAAGTGCAGAGAAATGCTCAATTTCTAAAAGTGGCATTTCTAAAATAGTAATATTAAATCCAACTTCACCAGTCAGCAGGATTTTATATCACAATTCTGGCCATACTAAATATGACCTTCCTGTTCCTTTCAGATCAGCAGCTACCACTCAAACAATGGAGGAGGGCAGCCCCATTGTTAGCCTATAAAGGGAGTAGGCCTGACAGCAGTGTAAAAATGAATTTAGGAGTTTTACACCACCAGGACATGTAAACTACATTGGTACATGTCCTGCCTTTTGCCAACACAGCACCTTGCCCTATGGGTTACCTAGGGCATACTTTCGGGGTGCCTTATATGCAGAAAAAGGGGAGTTTTAGGCTTGGCAAGTTCTTTTAAATGCCAAGGGGAATTGACAGTGAAAATGTGCACACAGGCCTTGCAATGGCAGGCCTGAGACAAGGTTAAGGGGCTACTGAAGTGGGTGGCACAATCAGTGCTGCAGGCCCACTAGTAGCATTTAACCTACAGGTCCTAGGCACATATAGTGCACTATACTAGGGACTTATAAGTAAATGAAATAGTCCAATTGGGTATGATCCAATGTTTCCATGTTTAAAGGGAGGGAGCATATGCACTTTAGCTCTGGTTAGCAGTGGTAATGTGCGCAGAGTCTGAAAACCAGCAAAAACAATATCTAAAAAGTGGAGGGAGGCAGGCAAAAAGTTAGGGGTGACCACCCTAAGGCTGTCAGGTCTAACAATATTTATCTATTATATATATATATATATATATATATATATATATATATATATAGATTACTCCTCTACACCCCCTGGCTAACGTCACTTTGGGTGACTGAATTTTGCTGTTTCACAAGGAGTAAATATGTGCACAAGGTAATACCTTTCAGTGGCAGTGTTTCTGCTTTTATTTTATTGTTCAGTGTTGCCTTTGTGTTTAGAGCCTACTGTGATAGCAGGACATTTTCTAACAGATGAACGGATGTGAGCAGAGGGCACATTTTAGCTTTATCAGTTCCTCTCTCCTGCTAATGCTGTTATAAATTCCTTCTGGGAAAGCCTTTTGTTTATCTGACTCTTGCTATTTCACAGCATACCATATTATTCCAATTTGAAAATGTAGTTTTTAAAGCTATCCTCTTTTTAGCTGTTTAGTATTCATGCAAAAAAGTTTATTTACAACTGCACTCCTATATGTCATGCTGATATGTATTTTAATTGAGAACTACCATTATACTTGTAAATAAATTTAGTGTGTATGTGCTTTTCATAAGACTTTATAGTTTGTGTTCAGTGCTCTTGTATGTTGCGCTTATGTAGACACATAACTATTACCTCATTAATTAAAGTGGTGGTGTTTAATCTATCTATCTATCTATCTATCTATCTATCTATCTATCTATCTATCTATCTATCTATCTATCTATCTATCAGGCTATCTATCTGTATGTCTAGCTATGCAAATCTAGTAGTCCATCTATGTGTCTTTGCAAGTGTTTGTCAGTAATAAAGATTTACAAAAACAGTACAAACAAATCATTGGAACAGGCAAAGGGTTTGCAGCCAATGCATACCTATTGTTTTTAGGTCTGGACTTAGCAAAGAGCATTTGAGTTTACTAAAATTATGTGCATAACATAGTAATTATAGGGGTTTTCAGCCAGACTTCCTTCATTAGCCTATTGTGGTGTCATTCACATTTTCTTTCACTCACTCCAGCATGCATCAAGCGGAAATAGGTCAGCCAACTTCAGTCATTGACTAACTTCACTTTGAATTATGGCATGTTTCTCTTTCATAAGAAGAGTGTCCACATCCAAAGTAGTTCCTTACAGTGTCAGGGAATACTTTGGTAATGCATGCTTGCTTATTTGAGACAAAAAATATTTTTGTATTTAGCCAAAACATTTTTTTTTCAGATTGATGAGGGCCCAGTATCTTCCACAACACTATAGTTTTGCAAAAACCATGATGGTCAAAGCCAGACCTATTGCCTTTTTAATTTTCTGATTCTCCTCATTACTGTTTGCCTATTTACTGTATTGGATGCTTGACAGTGGCACAGCACATTATTTACATATAAAGAGCTAAATCAGTTTACTAAAGGTAATTTAACATCAATCAACTTCATTCTTCCCACAAAAAATCAAGTGTTAAAATTGTGCTGGTAGAAAATATAGCACCGATTATGGCCAGTTTTTACCGAATGTTGAAGCTAGGTCTGTGGCTCTTTTTTCTACCATTGCTGTTTGTTGCAGGCATGGCCAGCTTTAGTACTGGTGGTGCCCTGTACAGCAATCATTGTTAGTGCCCCCTTCCCACCTCACAACCTCCTCCTCAGATTTCCTCACTACCACTGTGGCAAAATGCCCCTCATCTCTTCATAGCCCCTCTCTCGCATACATTTCACTTGTTTTAAAGCACTGGTAAGGGCTGGCTTTACTAATATGAATGAATATCTACCCAAACAAATCATTTTAGCAACATTAGGCATAGATAATGAAAGACTAGAGAAAAATACATAACCTATTTTTATGCAGTTTGTGTGCAGCTTTTTGGTGACAGTTCGAAACAGTCACTGTTCTATTTTGGGGTTGTTTTTTGTGAACTGTGGTAACAAAATGATCTCTCTGACAAGAGCAGTAATCAACTGTAGGGGCCAGTTGTATGAAGTAATTTACTATTTCTTAACGGACTGAATCGCTATTTCAGGCCATTAAGAAATGCTAAATGGGCTTTTCATATGAACAAAGCCCTTTAAGTGGACACAAATT
The DNA here is from genome assembly GCF_031143425.1 of Pleurodeles waltl. NCBI lineage: Eukaryota > Metazoa > Chordata > Amphibia > Caudata > Salamandridae > Pleurodeles > Pleurodeles waltl. Next base: position 777,635,062 of record NC_090445.1, read on the forward strand.
GTGATTTCCACCCAGTACACATTGCAATTTGGATCCTCTAAATAGGGAAATCATAAATAGGGATTATCTTTTTGCAATTCCTATGCGCATGTACAAAGAATTTCCTAAATGTGAATTAGGCATTTAAGATAGTAATTACTATTGACTCCAAGTCAATAGTAACCATGTACACTTTAAAAAAACACAAAGAGGCATATTTACAAAAAAGTGAGGCATCAGCTCTGATGTGCCACTTTATTTGGGTCGCCTTGCGCCCCCGTGTCACCATGGTAGCGGAGTATTTACTATAAAGTCATCATGGCGCACATTAGCACCATAGCATCATAATTCATGATGCTATTGTAGTGCTTTGCTGGATTAGCACCATAAATTATGGCGCTAGTCCAGCAAAGCACAGGAAGGCCCATAGGTTACTATGGGAGCGTAAGTTGAATGCCTGCCCTGAGCACCGCCACAAAACCCTGGCAGAAACAGGCTGCCAGCAACAGGAAATTCCTTTCCTGCCACCGGCAGACAAATCCTCCAACCCCCCCCCTTCAATTACATGACCCCCATACCATGATCGCTCCCCTCTCCCTGCATAGACACACACACTCACCCCGCATACACACATTCAGCAACATTTACACACACACATTCACCCATATGCATACATACACTCATTCACTCTCACCAACAGACACGCATTCACACAAACATACCAACATGTGCTCACTTTACCAATCACACACATATTCACATACAAACATGCATACACACTTGCAGTCACACACGCAGACCTACACACACTCACACCACCAATACCCTGATGACGATCGACTTACCTTGTCCAGTGAGGACATCCTCCCCCAGGGAATGGGACCAATGCTTCCACTGCTGTCAGTGCCCCACCATCAGGACACCGCTACACAGTATTAAAGCTCATAAGACGGCCAGGCAGAGATCTTTTGGCGTGGTGGTAATGGTGGTGGAACCACCTCTGCGTCGCCGACTGCCAGCACGACTACTGATGGATTTCTGCCTCCTTCAGTAGTCGTAATAGGGCAGTCTTCTGATGTCCGCAGCTTCAGCGTCTTAGGAAGAGACCACCAAAGTTGTAATGAGGGCCAAAATGTGTTTCTATCTATCTCTGTGTGTTGCATGATATGGCACACATGGCAAGAGTGGACAAAGAGGAGGAATGTGGACAGTTCTCCTTGCATCACCTTGCATCACACTCACAATATACGTGGGGTGGCATAGGAATCTGACACATTCCGAAAATTGAAAATGCGGCATTGTGACAGATGGGTGTTGCATGGGAACACTCTAAGCAACACCCATGCCACAGGCATGCAGTGGAATGTGTGGAAGGGAGCTATGTTGATAAGCTTGTGAAAAGCCATACAAGCTGGCTTTGCATGGACTTTTAAAGGTGGCGCACATACTATGCCACCAGAGCATTCCAAAAAATGACACTCCTGTGGCACAGTGTGTTGCTAAGGGCTCATAAATAAGGCTCCTGATATGTGGCTCTGCACCAAGCAACATGTAAATCAGGCACCATGATTGTCAACTGGATGGCTCATGTCAATAGCTAGCACAGAATAACATTAACATATCTCCATCTCATTGCGGAGGATGATCTCATACCTCCTGGCCAGATGCCTGTCATTGACTTTTCCGATGATGTGTATGACCTGCTACAAACCATACATCTGGATACCCTCCAGGAAATCCTGGGTGCCATCCAGACATCATCACTGGTTGCAGGGAGGACAGACATTGTTGCAGGGTCTCCAGATGATCCACCCAACAGCCAACATGCACTACTTGCCAGGTCAACCACAGCCCTGGACCCCCAGCACCCCACAACTTGCATTCCCAAAAAGTGTGATAGGAGTCCAGCGTGAGCTGGCCAATATGGTGTGGGTGGGGATGGAGACTGTGACAGGTACCCTAGAGGTAGTTCTGAGGTACCTCAGTACAAATGAGGACAACTCAACTTCCATACGAGGCACCGACTCTGCGCTCCCTGTCCTTCAACAGTTGCTGGTGTCATGAGGTTGAGGCATGAGCAAATGCCCAGCTCAAGTGCCACCAGCGAAGTTGTCAACAGGCTGGGGGCAATTCAAAATGTCTTCGGGTCTATGGATCAGAAGCAGGACTCCCTCATCACCACCTTGGGTGCCCTACGCTGTGACGTTGCTGCAGTGTTGCAGACCATGCAGGTCCTCCTTGCTGCTATGCTGCCTCATGTGTTCCCACAGATAATAGCTGCCATGGACACAGCATTCACATCTCCAGGTCCTGATATCTGTGTGCCGCGCTCTTCTTCAGCACCACAACACCCTAGTCAAGGAAGGTGCTCTCATACATCAGAGGATGAAGATATGGAAGGAACATCTTTCAACAGGAAAACTACTCGGCAGCTTTTCTTTGTGGGACATGGCCCCTTTCTCCTTTGCTCTGTGCCAAAGATCATGCCAGTGTGAAAACACCAAGCAACGCTGTCATTTGGAATCTCCTACTGTTGACCTCTCACATATGTGGACTGTCATTGTGGTCAATCTTTCCTAATGGCAATGTGGTCACCTCCTCACTGAAGCACTCCTCTCCCACACATGCCCCATGACATGTTCCCGCCCCCGGACTCTGTCTGGACATCCAATTACTTCATATATCTAATGGGGTCATTGTCCCGTGAAAATGTACATCAGTGCATCAGTAAATCAGGTAAATTTGCACAAGTAAATCAAATCACTTACTACATCCTTTGCATTGAATGTGCTCCTCAGCAAGTAACACTTGGAACCTATTGCAATGTGTGAAGCCAATACACTGAGTACTTGCCAAAGGGATATGTGTGGATTTGTGACACACACACTGACTGAAACATAAGTGAGTTGACTGATATCTATTTTGACTAGCAAGCAGCCCCTGATGCTCCCAAGCATGTCATGCAATGGGTAGCATGCATGAACCGTGACAGCTGTTAAATTCACAACACAAGTGTCTGGGCTAAGCAAGGATGGGAGCAACAGTTCAGTATTTATGTGACAAACACATGATGGATGTCCAAGACTGAGGGACAGGCATAAGTGTGTAGGTAACACATCCTAGATTTGGGGTGAGTGCAATTCCAACAACATTCCAACAATGCATGTCCCATGACTTACCAACACAGAGCAACGGCGTATGAATACCTGTTTTGGGATGTGTATCCATGCACATCTAGATTGTCAAGTACATTGCTGAACGATGTCTGGAGATAGTTGATGTGACATCATTGCCAACCTGACGGGAGACATATAGTCACACATGTTTCAAAGTACTGCTTGCAAAGCCAAAGGCATGTGCCTAACATGACCTATGCAGACATGCTACCACCTAGACAGTAAATCATGATGGAGACCATGAAGTAGGAAACAACAAGAATTATTAAAACTATAAATATTAGCCTAAAATTGCCTAAACTAACTAACCTACCTATATTAACCTAACCTACACTATCTTATCCTAACTTATACCTATAACTAACTTAGCTTATCTTACCCTATCCTCTACATTTAATGACACATCATAAATGTCAACACTTCCCACCCCACTTGAAAGACATCTGTAGAGAATGACAACAGTAACTACAGCTAAACATTAACTAATTAAACCTATAGCCTAAACAAATATATTTTTTGTTTTTTTTAAAATAGTATTCTTTGTTTTTTTTGTTTTTTTTTCATAACAACACACATACCCAAAACATCACCCACCCCTGTAGGAACACCAAAAAAGAGAAACCCAAAAAGCCACCCCCTGAAGAAAAACTACTATATACTAAAAATAATCTACACTACGCTAATTAATCTGACCCTAATTATCTAAATACCCACATCTATGATTAAAACTAAATACAAGGGGAAAAGAAGTAGTATCCATCAGGCCCACTGTCATCCTCAGTGCCTGGTCATTGCTGACTTAGGGGGTCATTCCGACCCCGGCGGTCAAGGACCGCCGGGGCCGGGGTCGGCGGGAGCACCGCCCGGTGCCCCGCAGGGCATTCTGACCGCGGCGGTTTGGCCGCGGTCAGAAGAGGAAAACCGGCGGTCTCCCGCCGGTTTTCCGCTGCCCGACGGAATCCTCCATGGCGCCGCAGCTTGCTGCGCCGCCATGGGGATTCCGACACCCCATACCGCCATCCTGTTCCTGGCGGTTCGCCCGCCAGGAACAGGATGGCGGTATGGGGTGTCGTGGGACCCCTGGGGGCACCTGCAGTGCCCATGCCAATGGCATGGGCACTGCAGGGGCCCCCGTAAGTGGGCCTCACAAAGAATTTCAGTGTCTGCTGTGCAGACACTGAAATTCGCGACGGGTGCAACTGCACCCGTCGCACCTTCCCACTCCGCCGGCTCCATTCGGAGCCGGCTTCCTCGTGGGAAGGGGTTTCCCGCTGGGCTGGCGGGCGGCCTTCTGGCTGTCGCCCGCCAGCCCAGCGGGAAGACCAGAATGGCCTCTGCGGTCTTTCGACCGCGGAGCGGCCATTTGGCGGTTCCCGCCAGGCGGGCGGCTACCGCCGCCCGCCAGCCTCAGAATGAGGCCCTTAATGTCTCAAAGCAGAGCCAGCATCTGGTCTGTTCTATGTTCTAATTTTGCAATTCAAAATTTCAGGTTCGCTATCTCTGTTTTCATTTCCCACCCAAAGTCTGGCCCAACAACTGGAGGTACAGCCTGGGACGTTGATGGGGCTCTTATTTGTGGCAGCTGATGTAAATGGTCCAGCACCTGAGGACCCAGCCCACATGTGGAAAGGCCCTACAGGACCCAATGCTTTCTACCTTTCATACAGCCACCCCATCCTCCGGAAGCCCTTTTGTACCTGACGGATATGATGGTAGCTTTCTGCCTGCTTTCAAAGTCCCACTTCTGGGATGGGGTCATGTTGGCTGCTGAAACATGAATGAGACATGTCATCCAAATGTATATTAGGCAAATGAACAACAAGCATGAATTGTAAACATCATCAGCAGACATCACATGTTGATCAGCACAAATCCCAATGACATCATGAAGCGCAAGGTTAACATAACAACCATCCTCTCCATATGGCTCATGTGCAAGGCATCAAGGCTAGCTAATGTTGCACAAAACCAATTAACCATCTTGGAGAATCATCAAAGGACCATGCCACAATTGACTATGTTCAACATAAACATCAGTTATGTGACCATGGTAGGTCACACTCATCATGTTTGATTGCTCATCAATGTCCCTTCTGCATACGCCATTGTCCTTAGATCCGTTGGCATGTACCAAACTCATCTGAGCAAGGACGGCAAGTTAAATGTAGTCTCTCAGCAGCTAGTGCCTGATATAGTAGGGACAGGTGTCTGGACACACTGCTACATGGAATATACATGTGTCAGGCATCATATATGAGAACTGGTGGTGGATCATTCACTCATGTCACATAGAGATGCATGAAACTACTCCCACTATATGGTGGGCTGTGCCTTGATTTCATGCTTAGTCGTAGAGTAACTTGATGTGTCCCACTATGCTGCCCATTGCCTGTATGTGTCCAAAATTCTGGTCAGTGTGTTGCACAACAGCACTCAGCACCTCCATCTCATATGTGGGTGCAGGCATGCCCTACATTTTATCTGCACAGGGATCTTGGAACAGTACTGGCTAAAGCTGTTCCTTGTATGAAGCTGTTTCCATGACACCATGACATCATGGACACTATCAGGACCAGCACTTTCTGAAGATGTTTTGAGTAATGTCATGTCATATGACAATGTTATATGGACATCCCGCAGGTCAAACACATATGTCAAGATCTGTGAGGATAACATGGGTTGGCAATGTTGCTACATACAACACAGAGTATGGGACATTACACCACATGAGTGAGCAATTCAACTGCATTTTCAAGTGTGGTATGTTGACCACTGCCCTCCTAGGGACCTATTCACATGGTCATTAATCCTAATATGACCTGAGTTACTGTGTGCTACATGTGGCACACAGAGCAGTAACATGTTTTGTGATCATCATATTGCCGCCCTGCATACATGTGTAGGACCCTGTATTTCCAACACATGTCCTTACTGTTATCACTGTGATTGGACTCATACACCATGTCCAACATTTACAAGGCCCTTGCAGCACACGTCGCCACCTGTCCCTCATTTTTCTAGGGATAGACAGCCTGGACACAACATTGACTATACTGTCTATATCTATGTATAGCATATGATGTCTGAATTAGCATACATGCACTTGCAGTGCATTTCACACAGCATATAACATCACACACAATACTTGCACTACACATTCCACCTACAGGATGACACTCACTGATAGAATTGGGGTCTGCAAAGCTTGCCACCTCTCCAATTGTATATGGCTTGGGTCCACCTACAAGAAATAACATGATACATAGCACTGTGAATGTTAAACAATGAAAGCTATGGACAACTATTGAATATTACACATGACCTGCTAATGGACATAGAAGACTTAGGTTAGTGAAAACTCAACTATCCCATTAGACAGGTCTCAGTGGCATACACTGGTAGGCAAGGCTGACATGCATGCATATGTGCTGGAACCATACATAAATATCTAAGCTACATTGTTCCTATTTTGCCGATGAATTTCTACTGAAGCGTTTTTCAAGCATAACTAATTGTAATGGCACTCTGCACATACATGACTCACAGAACACACTCAGCCATGACTCCCTTTACTCCTGTGTCACTTTTATCATCACGTGTACATGACTATGCAATACACCAGTAGTCAGACCCCGATGGACATGTACACTTGTCCCTGGTAACCATGTACCCTTGCACCATGATACAAGTATGTCGGCATTGGTGCACATCAGAATTTTGTGGCTAAGCACAAGAGACAGGAATATGCCATTTCTGTTATTGATGGTGCATTGCTGATCTTGTCATGGATGCTGGTTGGAGCAGACACACTACCCGCAGCCCTGCCCTTTGTCATAACTTGGTAAAGGAGGCCCTATGGCCAACAGACATGTATTTGCAAAATTAAAACAGGAGTCAGCCATATAGTACCCACAGTTCCACCGACCTCGATTCCAGGTGGTCCAGAAGGTCCCGTACCCGGGCGATGATGTCTGCCCAGCGATGTTTCAATTGGTGGTCTGTGCGCTCAACCTCAAATGTATGCATCATGTGGTACAAGACCTTCTCCATCTTGTATCCCAAGATCACTCATCCCCCCATGGCAACCATATTAGGGAGATAGTGCGTAACTAGCTAGATGAATCCTCCCAGCTCATGCGCAATCAGATGATGGCCCCTTCCCCAACATCTCCCAACCTAAACTCATGGTACCTATAACAAACAAAAAAAAAACAAAGTACCCCAATGAACCTAACTACCCCACCGAGGGCCACCCCCCCAGGTTAGGGCTGGAAGGGGAATCGCTTCCCCTTCCACCCCGAACCCCAGTGTCATCTGACATCAGGGGTCACCTCCCATCAGTGCGATTGCAGAAGAGAAATGCTTAGCATTTCTCTTCCGCTCGGGAGGAGGGGGCCAGCAGAGGCATGAAAGGAAAGGAAAGGCCTTTCCTTTCATGTCTCTGCTAGCATTTCTGCTGCCCGATCGCGATGCGATCGGGCAGCAGAAATGCCCACTAGACACCAGGGAATTTTTGTTTTGGGTGAAATGGACATGAGGGGAGCGGTGCCTTGGGCAAGGGGCCGCTCCCCAGGGGGCAAATACTTTTTAGGCCATTTCTGTCCCCAGGGGAGCCAGAAAGCCAGAAAACCCCTGGACACGAGGGATCTTTTTTTTTTTCCATTTTATGTGTGGGGAGTGACCCCTTAGGCAAGGGTCGCTCCATGGGGGGCCAAATTGTTTTTAGCCCACTAGGCACGAGGGAGTTTTTTTTTTACTATCCTTACGCATAAGGGGAGCGGCCCCTGGGGCAAGGGCCGCTCCCCGGGAGAGGGGGAGGGGGATATTTTTAGGCCATTTCTGTCCACCCTGGGTACAGATCAGCCTAATATAATTAGGCCAATCTGCCCCGGGGGTGGGGGGGCAGAAAAACCCAAGACACCATGGATATTTTTTTGTTGTTTTTTTTTGTTTTATGCGTGCGGAGTGACCCCTTAGGCAAGAGTCGCTCCCTGGGGGGCCAAATTGTTTCTAGGCTATTTCTGCCCCCCTGGGGAAAGATCGGCCTAATATAATTAGGCTGATCTACCCCCAGGGGGGCAGAAACCACTAGACACCAGGGAGTTTCTTTTTATTATCCTTACCATAAGGGGAGCGGCCCCTTGGGCAAGGGCCGCTCCCCGGGGTGGGCCAAAATATTTTTAGGCCATTTCTGCCCCCCATGGGGGCAGATCGGCCGAATATAATTAAACCGATTTGCCCCTGGGCGGCAGAAAACCCCTAGACACCAGGGATAAATGTTTTTGTTTATTTTTTTTTTATATATGTGGGGAGCGACCCCTTAGTCACAGGTCTCTCCCCGGGGGCCAAATTATTTTTAGGTCATTTCTGACCCATTTGGGGGGGGGAAAGCCACTGGACACCAGGGAATTTATTTTTATATATACTAACACAAAAGGGGAGTGGCCCCTTGGCAAGGGCGGCTCCCCATGGGGAGCAAAATATATTTAGGCCTTTTCTGCCTCCCCTGGAGACAGATCGGCCTAATATAATTAGTCTGATCTGCCTCCGGGTGGGGGCATAAACCTCTAGACACCAGGGATATATATATATTTTTATTTACTTTATGTTTTATGTATGGGAAGGGACCACTTAGGCAAGGGTCGCTCGCCTTGGTGGCAAATTGTATTTAGGCCATTTCTGCCCCCCTTGGAGGCAGATCAGCCTATTTTTGTTAGGCCAATCTGCTCCCAAGACACCACTACACACCAGCGATTGGTGTGTGTGTTTTGTTTGGAGGGGCTGCCCCTTGGGCAAGGCTCGCTCCCCGATTGGGGCACATTACTGTTGGCCATATCTTCCCCCCTTTGGGGGCAGATTGGCCTATTTCTGGAAGGCCCATATGCCCCCAAGGGGGACAGAAAGCCCACCAGAGACCAGGGAAGATTTGTTTTTTGTGCTTTTCAAAATAAGAGGGTGGGGATATTGCCATACCTCCACCCCAAATAAATGGGGCCAAAGTTGTTCTGCCCACCAGTGGGCAGATGGGGCAATTACCCCCCCATCCACTAAATGGCATGGAATTTAAAAAAACAAAAAATAGTGGGGTGGGCCTGGTTCTGCCCCCACCCCAACTCAAGGGGGTAACAGTCTTTCAGCTCTCCCCTGCACACTAAAACATCTTATCCCACGGCAAGCAAGAGGACATTTGATTATTTTGGGTTTTGGTTTTACATTTAGGCCATGAGAGCTTGGTAACTCGCAAATTTGTCCCATTTGGAATGGTGAGGACTGCACTTTTTTGACTTTGAGACGCTGCCATGTAGAAAAATCCACAAGACACATACACATCTAAAAACTAAACATCTGGTTGATTCTAGAATGGTGTGCTTCACATGCACCCGGCACCATTTTCTTACCAACAATGCCCTGCAAACCTCCAACTTTGATGGAAATCACACATTTTCCCATATTTTTGTGATGGAACCTTCCGGAATCTGCAGAAAAACACACAATTCCTACCAGCGAACATTGTCTCATCTATACTGATAAAAGTTCTGCTGCACTTGTCAGCCTAAAAATGTATTTTTCCAAACTTCCCTTTTGGACACTCTTTGGTTCCCTCTCAATTTTGACATGTTTTTGGCTCTTCCCTGTCACAGGCACTTGGCCCACCTACACAAGTGAGGTATCATTTGTACCGGGAGACTGAGGGGAACGTTGGGTAGTAGGTAATTTGTCCCGGTGCTGTGATCCCACACAGAAATGTGGGAAAAAAGTGATTTTTTGGCAGGATTTGAGGTTTGCTGAGGATTCTGGGTAAGAAAACATTGAGGGATCCACGCAAGTCACACCTCCCTGGACTCCTTCAGGTGTCTAATTATCAGAAATGTGTGGATTTGGTAAGTTTCCCTAGATGGCTGCTGAGCCCAGGACCAAAAATGCAGGTGCCCCGCCAAAAACAGGTAGTTTTGTATTTCATAATTTTGATGTGTCCAGATAGTGTTTTGGGGCATTTCCTTTCGCGAGCACTAGGCCTGACCACACAAGTGAGGTACCATTTTTAGCGTGTGACGTGGGGGAATGCTGGGTGGAAGGACATTTGTGGCTCCTCTCAGAGTCCAGAACTTTCTGTCACCGAAATGAGAGGAAAAAAGTGTTTTTTGGCCAAATTTTGAGGTTTGCAAAGGATTGTGGGTAACATAAGATGGTCAGAGCCTCACAAGTCACCCATCTTGGATTCCCCTAGCTGTCTAGTTTTAAAAAATGCAGACGTTTGCTAGATTTCCCTAGGTGCCGGCTTAGCTAGAGGCCAACATCCACAGCTAGGCACCTTGCAAAAAACAGCTCTGTTTTCTTTAGGAAAATGTGATGTGTCTACCTTGTGTTTTGGGGCATTTCCTGTCACAGGCGCTAGGCCTACCCACACAAGTGAGGTACCATTTTTATCGGGAGACTTGGGGAAATGCTGAGTGGAAGGAAATTTGTGTCCACTCTTAGATTCCAGAACTTTTTGTCACTGAAATGAGAGGAAAAAGTGTATTTTTTGGCCAAATTTTGAGGTTTGCAAAGGATTCTTGGTAACATAACATGGTCAGAGCTCCACAAGTCAGCCCATCTTAGATTCCACTAGGTGTCTAGTTTTAAAAAATGCACAGGTTTGATAGATTTCCCTAGGTGCAGGCTGAGCTAGAGGCCAAAATCCACAGCTAGGCACATTGTAAAAAAAGGCTCTGTTTTCTTTCGGAAAATGTGATGTGTGCACGTTGTGTTTTGGGGCATTTCTTGTCACGGGCGCTCTACCTACCCACACAAGTGAGGTACCATTTTTATCGGGACACTTAGGGGAACGCTGGGTGGAAGGAAACTTGTGTCTCGTCTCAGATTCCAGAACTTTCTGTCACCGAAATGAGAGGAAAAAGTATTCTGTTGGTCAAATTTTGAGGTTTGCAAAGGATTCTGGGTAACGGAACCTGGTTAGAGCCCCACAAGTCACCCCATCTTGGATTTCCCTAGGTGTTTAGTTTTCTGAAATGTGCAGGTTTGCTAGGTTTCCCTAGGTGCCGGCTGAGCTAGAGGCCAAAATCCACAGCTAGGCACTTTGCAAAAAAAGGCTCTGTTTTCTTTCGGAAAATGTGATGTGTGCACGTTGTGTTTTGGGGCATTTCTTGTCACGGGCGCTCTACCTACCCACACAAGTGAGGTACCATTTTTATCGGGACACTTAGGGGAATGCTGGGTGGAAGGAAATTTGTGTCTCATCTCAGATGCCAGAACTTTTTGTCACTGAAATGAGAGGAAAAAGTGTTTTTTTGGCCAAATTTTGAGGTTTGCAAAGGATTCTGGGTAACATAACCTGTTCAGAGCCTCACAAACCACCACATCTTGGATTCCCCTACGTGTCTAATTTTAAAAAATGCACAGGTTTGCTAGATTTCCCTAGGTGCCGGCTGAGCTAGAGGCCAAAATCCACAGCTAGGCACCTTGCAAAAAACAGCTCTGTTTTCTTTCGGAAAATGTGATGTGTCCATGTTGTGTTTTGGGCATTTCTTGTAGCAGGTGCTAAGCCTACCCACACAAGTGAGGTACCATTTTTATCGGAACACTGAGGGGAATGCTGGGTGGAAGGAAATGTGTGTCTCCTCTCGGATTCCAGAACTTTCTGTCACCAAAATGAGAGGAAAAAGTGTTGTTTTGGCCAAATTTTGAGGTTTGCAAAGGATTCTGGGTAACAGAACCTGGTCAGAGCCCTACAAGTCACCCCATCTTAGATTCCCCTAGATGGCTAGTTTACAAAAATGCACAGGTTTGCTAGGTTTCCCTAGGTGCCGGCTGAGCTAGAGGCCAGAATCCACAGCTAGGCACTTTGCAAAAAACAGCTCTGTTTTCTTTCGGAAAATATGATGTGTCCATGTTGTGTTTTGGGCATTTCTTGTAGCAGGCGCTAGGCCTACCCACACAAGTGAAGTACCATTTTTATATGGACACTTGGGGGAACGCTGGGTGGAAGGAAACTTGTGTCTCGTCTCAGATTCCAGAACTTTCTGTCACCGAAATGAGAGGAAAAATTATTCTGTTGGTCAAATTTTGAGGTTTGCAAAGGATTCTGGGTAACGGAACCTGGTCAGAGCCCCACAAGTCACCCCATCTTGGATTTCCCTAGGTGTTTCGTTTTCAGAAATGTGCAGGTTTGCTAAGTTTACCTAGGTGCCGGCTGAGCTACAGGCCAAAATCCACAGCTAGGCACTTTGCAAAAAAAGGCTCTGTTTTCTTTCGTAAAATGTAATGTGTGCATGTTGTGTTTTGGGGCATTTCTTGTCACGGGCACTCTACCTACCCACACAAGTGAGGTACCATTTTTATCGGGACACTTAGGGGAATGCTGGGTGGAAGGAAATTTGTGTCTCCTCTCAGATGCCAGAACTTTTTGTCACTGAAATGAGAGGAAAAAGTGTTTTTTTGGCCAAAGTTTGAGGTTTGCAAAGGATTCTGGGTAACAGAACCAAGTCAGAGCCCTACAAGTCACCCCATCTTAGATTCTCCCAGGTGGCTAGTTTTAAAAAATGCACAGGTTTGCTAGGTTTCCCTAGGTGCCGGCTGAGCTAGAGGCCAGAATCCACAGCTAGGCACTTTGCAAAAAACAGCTCTGTTTTCTTTCGGAAAATGTGATGTGTCCATGTTGTGTTTTGGGCATTTCTTGTAACAGGTGCTAAGCCTACCCACACAAGTGAGGTACCATTTTTATCGGAACACTGAGGGGAATGCTGGGTGGAAGGAAATTTGTGTCTCCTCTCGGATTCCAGAACTTTCTGTCACCAAAATGAGAGGAAAAAGTGTTGTTTTGGCCAAATTTTGAGGTTTGCAAAGGATTCTGGGTAACAGAACCTGGTCAGAGCCCTACAAGTCACCCCATCTTAGATTCCCCTAGATGGCTAGTTTGAAAAAAATGCACAGGTTTGCTAGGTTTCCCTAGGTGCCGGCTGAGCTAGAGGCCAGAATCCACAGCTAGGCACTTTGCAAAAAACAGCTCTGTTTTCTTTCGGAAAATATGATGTGTCCATGTTGTGTTTTGGGCATTTCTTGTAGCAGGCGCTAGGCCTACCCACACAAGTGAGGTACCATTTTTATATGGACACTTGGGGGAACGCTGGGTGGAAGGAAACTTGTGTCTCGTCTCAGATTCCAGAACTTTCTTTCACCGAAATGAGAGGAAAAATTATTCTGTTGGTCAAATTTTGAGGTTTGCAAAGGATTCTGGGTAAAGGAACCTGGTCAGAGCCCCACAAGTCACCCCATCTTGGATTTCCCTAGGTGTTTAGTTTTCAGAATTGTGCAGGTTTGCTCAGTTTACTTAGGTGCCGGCTGAGCTACAGGCCAAAATCCACAGCTAGGCACTTTGCAAAAAAAGGCTCTGTTTTCTTTCGGAAAATGTGATGTGTGCACGTTGTGTTTTGGGGCATTTCTTGTCACGGGCGCTCTACCTACCCACACAAGTGAGGTACCATTTTTATCGGGACACTTAGGGGAATGCTGGGTGGAAGGAAATTTGTGTCTCCTCTCAGATGCCAGAACTTTTTGTCACTGAAATGAGAGGAAAAAGTGTTTTTTTGGCCACATTTTGAGGTTTGCAAAGGATTCTGGGTAACATAACCTGTTCAGAGCCTCACAAGCCACCACATCTTGGATTCCACTACGTGTCTAATTTTAAAAAATGCACAGGTTTGCTAGATTTCCCTAGGTGCCGGCTGAGCTAGAGGCCAAAATCCACAGCTAGGCACCTTGCAAAAAACAGCTCTGTTGTCTTTGGGAAAATGTGATGTGTACACGTTGTGTTTTGGGGCATTTCCTGTCGCGGGCACTAGGCCTACCCACACAAATGAGGTACCATTTTTATTGGAACACCGAGGGGAATGCTAGGTGGAAGGAAATTTGTGTCTCCTCTCAGATTCCAGAACTTTCTGTCACCGAAATGAGAGGAAAAAGTGTTTTTTTGGCCACATTTTGAGGTTTGCAAAGGATTCTGGGTAACAGAACCTAGTCAGAGCCCTACAAGTCACCCCATCTTAGATTCTCCTAGGTGGCTAGTTTTCAAAAATGCACAGGTTTGCTAGGTTTCCCTAGGTGCCGGCTGAGCTAGAGGCCAGAATCCACAGCTAAGCACTTTGCCAAAAACAGCTCTGTTTTCTTTCGGAAAATGTGATGTGTCCATGATGTGTTTTGGGCATTTCTTGTAGCAGGTGCTAAGCCTACCCACACAAGTGAGGTACCATTTTTATCGGAACACTGAGGGGAATGCTGGGTGGAAGGAAATTTGTGTCTCCTCTCGGATTCCAGAACTTTCTGTCACCAAAATGAGAGGAAAAAGTGTTGTTTTGGCCAAATTTTGAGGTTTGCAAAGGATTCTGGGTAACAGAACCTGGTCAGAGCCCTACAAGTCACCCCATCTTAGATTCCCCTAGATGGCTAGTTTGAAAAAAATGCACAGGTTTGCTAGGTTTCCCTAGGTGCCGGCTGAGCTAGAGGCCAGAATCCACAGCTAGGCACTTTGCAAAAAACAGCTCTGTTTTCTTTCGGAAAATATGATGTGTCCATGTTGTGTTTTGGGCATTTCTTGTAGCAGGCGCTAGGCCTACCCACACAAGTGAGGTACCATTTTTATATGGACACTTGGGGGAACGCTGGGTGGAAGGAAACTTGTGTCTCGTCTCAGATTCCAGAACTTTCTGTCACCGAAATGAGAGGAAAAATTATTCTGTTGGTCAGATTTTGAGGTTTGCAAAGGATTCTGGGTAACGGAACCTGGTCAGAGCCCCACAAGTCACACCATCTTGGATTTCCCTAGGTGTTTAGTTTTCAGAAATGTGCAGGTTTGCTAAGTTTACCTAGGTGCCGGCTGAGCTACAGGCCAAAATCCACAGCTAGGCACTTTGCAAAAAAATGCTCTGTTTTCTTTCGGAAAATGTGATGTGTCCACGTTGTGTTTTGGGGCATTTCTTGTCACTGGCGCTCTACCTACCCATTTTTATCGGGACACTTAGGGTAATGCTGGGTGGAAGGAAATTTGTGGCTCCTCTCAGATTCCAGAACGTTTTGTCACCGAAATGAGTGGAAAAAGTATTCTGTTGGTCAAATTGTGAGGTTAGCAAAGGATTCTGGGTAACGGAACCTGGTCAGAGCCCCACAAATTACCCCATCTTCGATTCCCTTTGGTGGCTAGTTTTAAAAAATGCACAGGTTTGCTAGGTGTCCCTAGGTGCCGGCTGAGCTAGAGGCCAGAATCCACAGCTAGGCACTTTGCAAAAAACAGCTCTGTTTTCTTTCGGAAAATGTGATGTGTTCACGTTGTGTTTTGGGGCATTTCTTGTAGCAGGTGCTAGGCCTACCCACACAAGTGAGGTACCATTTTTATCGGGAGACCTGGGGAAATGCTGGGTGGAAGGAAATGTGTGTCTCCTCTCAGATTCCAGAACTTTTTGTCACTGAAATTAGAGAAAAAAGTGGTCATTTTGGCCAAATTTTGAGGTTTGCAAAGGATTCTGGGTAACATAACATGGTCAGAGCTCCACATGTCACCCCATCTTAGATTCTACTAGGTGTCTAGTTTTAAAAAATGCACAGGTTTGCTAAATTTCCCTAGGTGCCGGCTGAGCTAGAGGCCAACATCCACAGCTAGGCACCTTGAAAATCCCCCAGCTCTGTTGTCTTTGGGAAAATGTGATGTCTCCACGTTGTGTTTTGGGGCATTTCCTGTCACGGGCACTAGGCCTACCCACACAAGTGAGGTACCATTTTTATCGGGACACTTAGGGGAACGCTGGGTGGAACCTGGTCAGAGCCCCACAAGTCAACCTATCTTTGATTCCCCTAGGTGTCTAGTTTTAAAAAATGCACAGGCTTGCTAGGTTTCCCTAGGTGCCGGCTGAGCTAGAAGCCAAAATCCACAGCTAGGCACTTTGCAAAAAACAACTCTGATTTCTTTAGGAAAATGTGATGTGTCCATGTTGTGTTTTGGGACATTTCATGTCACAGGCACTAGGCTCACCTACACAAGTGAGGTACCATTTTTATAGGGACACTTAGGGGAACGCTGGGTGGAAAGAAATTTGTGGATCCTCTCAGATTCCAGAACTTTCTGTCACCGAAATGAGAGGAAAACGTGTTTTTTTGGCCAAATTTTGAGGTTTGCAATGATTCTGGGTAACAGAACCTGGTCAGAGCCCCACAAGTCACCCTATCTTGGATTCCCCTAGGTGTCTAGTTTTAAAAAATGTGCAGTTTGCTAGGTTTCACTACGTGCCGGCTGAGCTAGAGGCCAATATCCACAGTGAGGCACTTTGCAAAAAACAGCTCTGTTTTATTTCGGAATATGTGATTTGTCCATGTTGTGTTTTGGGGCATTTCCTGTCACGGGCACTAGGCCTACTCACACAAGTGAGGTACCATTTTTATATGGAGACTTGAGAGAACACTGGGTGGAAGGAAATTTGTGTCTCCTCTCAGATTCCAGAACTTTCTGTCACCGAAATGAGAGGAACAAGTATTTTTTTGGCCATATTTTGAGGTTTGCAAAGGATTCTGGGTAACAGAACCTGGTGAGAGCCCCACAATTCACCTCATCTTGGATTTCCCTAGGAGTCTTGTTTTTAAAAATGCTCAGGTTTGGTAGGTTTCCCTACGTGCCGGCTGAGCTAGAGGCCAAAATCTACAGCTAGGCAATTTTCAAAAAACATGTCAGACTTCAATGTGAAAAAGTGATGTGTCCGTGTTGTATTTCCTGTGGAGAGCATTAGGCCTACCCAGGCAAGTGAGGTACCATTTTTATCGGAAGGCTTGGAGGAACACAGAATAGCAAAACAAGTGTTATTGCCCCTTGTCTTTCTCTACATTCTTTCCTTCCAAATTTAAGAAAGTGTGAAAAGAAGATGTTTATTTGAGAAATGCCGTGTAATTCATATGCTTGTATGGGCACCCCATAATTCAGAGATGTGCAAATAACCACTACTTGTCAACCCTTATCTTGTGCCCATTTTGGAAATGTAAAGGTTTTCTTGATACCTATTTTTCACTTTTTATATTTCAGCAACTTAATTGCTGTATACCCGGTATAGAATGAAAACCCATTGCAAGGGTCAGCTCATTTATTGGCTCTGGGTACCTAGGGTTCTTGATGAACCTACAAGCTCTATATATCCCTGCAACCAGAAGAGTCCAGCAGATGTAACGGTATATTGCTTTACAAAATCTGACATCGCAGGAAAAAGTTACAGAGTAAAACGTGGAGAAAAATGGGAGTGTTTTTCACTTCAATTTAATTTATTTTTTTATTTCAGCTGTTATTTTCTGCAGGAAACACTTGTAGCATCTACAGAAATCACCCCTTGCTAAATTCAGAATGTTGTCCACTTTTCAGAAGATCCAGGGATCCAGCATTGGTTTCACACCCATTTCTGTCACTAAGTGGAAAGAGGCTAAAAGCACAAACAATAGTAAAAATGGGTATGTCCCAGTAAAATGCCACAATTGTGTTGAAAAATTGGGTTTTCTGATTCAAGTCTGCATGTTCTTGAAAGCTAGGAAGATGGTGGTTTTAGCACCGCAAACACTTTGTTGATGCCATTTTCAGGGAAAAACCCACAAGCCTTCTTCTGTAAGACCTTTTTCCCATTTTGTTTTTTAAAAAAATGAAATTTTCTCAGTATTTTGGCTAATTTCTTGGTCTCCTTCAGGGGAACCCACAAAGTCTGGGTACCTCTAAAATCCCTAGGATGTTGGAAAAAAGGACGCAAATTTGGCGTGGGTAGCTTATGTGGAAAAAAAGTTATGAGGGCCTAAGCGTGAACTGCCCCAAATAGCCAAAAGAAGGCTTGGCACCTGAAGGGGAAAAAGCCTGGCAGCGAAGGGGTTAATTACAACGCAATATGAAAAAAACCACAACAAAACCGACTTTAGGGACACAACACAGACAGAGAAAAAGAGTGACATGCACAAGCACCACTCCTCACATCAGCACCAGCACAACACAAGCTTTAACAAGCACAGACTAAAAAACTGTGAATGGAAGAGAAAGTGAAAGTAACTTCACTGTTCCTGGTTCGCAGTAAGGATGTACAATTGCAGCACTTCCTAGGCATATGTGTCACGTTTTGGGGCAATGCATAATTGTTTTTGACGCATGATGACCAAGAGTGTAATTTTAATGGAAGGCTGACACAGCACACTGATGCGTCATTTTTTTACCTACATGATATCTGAAAATGGCCGAATGTGCCGCAAGGAGTGAAATGTCTTTCTTACTGAATGCTGTTATGTGAGATGCATGGAAGGAGTTACATTAATTGCAATTGTGCATGGGGACAATTGTGTTTACCACCTCCCTCTCTTCCTATTTGTACAACTTATGTTCTGTGAGTGTACATATGTGAAGGTAAATATATTAATGGGAATCACACCAAGCGGATGGCACATTTCCTCTGTTCAACCACACTTATTAGGATATATACCCCATGTGTGAAACATGTTTTTGCACATGATACCCTTGCTAAGTGAGCACCCAGGGATGCTGGTGACCTGGCCTGGAATGTGATCAGCTCACCCACGCCTATGACAGTGCATGTGTTTGACAATCTATGGTGTGTTCCAAGGGACAGACTTCAGGCTGCCATGCAACATTGCTGACTTACAGTTCCCTGTGCAGGCAAGTATTAGCATGTGCTGGACAGACATGTGTCATGGATGTGTTTTGTATGAGATGCAAGTGAGTGGTATGTGTTCTTCATGAGTGATTTGTTCTGCCCACAACAGTGGCGTGTTTTGGGATATCACTTCAGCAATCTTCTTAGTCCTTTCATGACTCATAGCGCTCCTTCAGAGCGACAAATTTGCTTATATCAGTGATTGACATGTTACCCTATGTAGGTACAGTTCTGCGGTATCTAAATGTTTAACAGTGGAGTTTTCCAAACACGAACCTCTATGATGCATCTTTGTATTTGTCCCTGCTCAAGGGACCACACAATCCTGGGGCACGCAAGTAGGACATTAAGGATGAAATTTGTGTCAATGTTCTTTGAACCTACACTTTGTATTTACAGTTCCTCACCATGTAGATTGGCACAGACTTCAATTTTAGCACACAGTCTGCATGACAGAGCTGTGGTCAGGCAGGGATGGCAGGCAACACAGCAGCACGCCATCAAGTGCAGGAATCCTACTGTACATCTAAACTCCCCTGCCCTATTATCTACTAGGGACTTACAAGTTGTTTGTGTCAGCCTTGCCCTATTATCTACCAGGGACTTACAGTTTGTTTATGCCAGCCTTATCCTATTATCTACCAGGGACTTATAGGTAGTTTGATACAACCCTGCCCTATTATCTACTAGGACCTTAGAGGTATTTGAATTCCAGTTTCCATATTGCCCTATTATCTACTAAGGACTTACAAGAGTCTGTCATTGGGAATTGTGCTTCTGCCAATGTAGCATATGCCTTTTATTCTGAGTAGTGATCCAAGGCCTGATTAGCAGACACAGGGTACAGCCAGAGTCATTCAGCACCATTTTCTGTGACTCAAATTGTGTTGTATATGCAAAATTGGATGACTTTCTCACATTGTGACCGGGCAGTTAATTTGGTTAAACACTGGTTGTGATGCACCGTTTTATCTTACTAAGGTACACTCTTCCTTGTTCTCATGCTCTTCTAACATTGTGTGAGTCACTCATGCATGTACCACACATGACTAGTCTTTTTAACCTCAACGGTGTTGATGCCATTGATGTTACTTTTTGTGCTTGCTCCCCATCTTTCACATACTCATCGTCCAGATATTCCTGCTCATCATTGTCATTGGGCCATGGGAGATTAAGGCCCTCATTATGAACATGGTGGTCCGCACCGCCGGCCGTGGCAGCAGAAACCGCCAACAGAGGAGCGGTCCGGACCGCCGAATTATGAACCAAACAAAACTCTTGCATCCCGCGCACCACCCACCGCCAGGAAAGTAGTCCCGCTGACGACGGCAGAGTCCTCCCACAGGCCGTCGGAAAGGCCCAACCTGCCCATCAAATTATGAACACCATTCCACCGCCAGTTCCGGGGCGGGAACCACCGCCACACAAAGGCAGGCGGAAATGAAACAAATAGAAGGAAACACTCACCGGAGTACCACAAAACGTGCAGCGGCAGCCATGGTCAGAGAGCTGCAGATCATGCCAGCCTTGCTCCTTGCCACATAGCTACACAACCGAGACCGCCGACGAAGATGACAACGGTAAGTACCGCAACCTACGACACAAGGGAGGAAAGGGCAAACTTACATACCCACCCACTACACCCCACATAGTCCCCCCACCCATTCCCAGCAGCACTAGTCAGACACCCCACACCAAGAGGAACGTCCCAGACCGGAGGCCACTGCAACGTGGCCATAGGACGTACAATAGCCCCATACACATAAATCATTTAAACAAACACCAGGGTGGAACTGCGTGCAGCCCAAACACAGGCCACACAGAAACTTTATTAACTAGCTCAGTGAGCTAGATGAAGCAAACAGGGCCAATGGCCAGTCCAACAAGATTCAATTGTCCCTGACCACAACTGGCCACACCTGTGGGGTGGGGATTTACGACGGGTGAGACTTAGACTTGCTGGAGGAGGTTGGAGGGGGGGTGGGCTTCTCATTTGAAGGAGGTGGGGGCTTGGGTGGAGCTGGATGCCTTAGGCTCCGAGCGGGCCTTCTTCTTAACTGGAGAAAGGGCATGGGAATGGGAAGGCTGGACCGGGGTGGGCTGCGATGTGGAAAGTGCAGAAAGGGCAAGGAGGTGGGCATGTTTCGGGACAAGGCGGGGTGGGCCAGTGGGTTCGAACAGGTCTACACGGGAGAGGAAAAGTTTCTTGGGAGCAAGTGGGGTGGGTGTGGATGAGGGCTTGGGAGTGGAGGCAGAGGGAGTTGATGTATGGGGTGTAGGTGCGCGTGTAGTGGGTGCCGGTGACTTCTCAGTATGCTGTGGTGTGGTGGATGTCTGATGGGTGGGTGTCTTGCTGTGTTTTAGTGTTTTGGGAGGTGGGGGGGTGGACACAGTGGGAGAAGACAAACAGCTAGTGTGGATGTATGTTGGGTGTGTGTCTGCAAGTAGGGTGAGTGTGCTGCATGTGTCAACTACAGTGGAGGTGGTGAGTGCAGGTGTGGTGTATGGGGTGCATGTATGGCTGTCTATTATTGTGGTGAGTGCAGGAAGAGGAGCAGTAACAGTGAGTGACGGTGCAGTTCATGAGGGTGTGCATGTAGAGGGGACAGACAGGGAGGCGGAAGAGGCGGACACACTGGGGGAAGTGGACGTTGTTGTATGTGCAGGTGTATGTTGGCTGTGTGAATGCTTGTCGTTGGAGGTGTGGTGCTTGTGTTTGGAAGTGTGTTTTTTGTGTGTTGAAGTACTTGACTGCGTGTCTGAATGTGTGCCTTGGACAGGTGAAGGGAGTGGGGTGCTGGAAGGGGTAGAGGAGGTTGGAGGGGAGACGGAATGGCCAGGGAAACTGGCTGCCGTCCAAGAGGAGGCCAGAGCCTGAAAAGATATCTGTAGGGCAGACATGGCACTGTGAATGCCATCCAGATAGGCATTAGTCTGCTGCACCTCTGATGCTAGCCCCTGGATGGCATTGACAATGGTTGTCTGCCCTACAGAGATGGTTCTCAGGAGGTCAATAGCCTCCTCTGTGAGGGCAGCAGGGCTGACTGGGGCAGGGGAGGAGGTGCCTGGGGCAAAGGAGATGCCCACCTTTCTCGGTGGACGGGCACGGCCAACTCGGTGGGGAGTAGAAGGGAGGGCACTGATGGTATGGGTGGTGGAGGAAGATGTCACGGTCGTGATTTGTCCACTAGTGTCCTCCACCGCCCGAGGACCCCCATTGGAGGAGCCTCCCCGTGGAAGTCCCCTCGCCCTTCCACCCACTGGTCCCCTGGGCATCCGTTGTCTCTGCATCCGAGCATCCGTGGGCCGCTGTCTCCCCACTAGCCGGTACCTCAGCTCCCTCACCTGATGTTGATGCTGTACCAGACACACAAAAGAGAACAGGGATGGGGAGACAAAACAGGAGAGACACTGGTAAGTAGCTGAATGCTGATACACAATGGCCAGACATACACCTACCCAGCAGACACACCCAACAGGCTGCACCATGCACTAGGCCCATGGCCCTGACTACTGAGCTGTTTAGTGACCTACACCCATATCCTGTCATTGCATTGAAGCTGAAGTCACCAGTCAAAACCCTGCTCTAAGCCCCATGACCCTATCGCACACACACTCATCCTTCCAGGCTGAAGTATGGGCTGTGAGTACTCACCCCCTTGTGACTGCTGTGCAGCCTTCGAGCGCCCATCCAGGTCTGGGTACGCCACCGCCAGGATCCTTCGCATTAAGGGGGTCAGTGCCCAACGGACACCCCTACCATGTTGGGAGGACTTCCCCAGCTGGGCCTCACTGATCTTCCGCGCCCAGCACCGCAGGTCCTCCCACCTCTTCCGACAGTGGGTGCTCCGCTCGTTGTAGACCCCCAGGGTCCATACCTCCTTGGCGATGGCATGCCAATGTGCCCTCTCCTGGTGGGCACTGACTAAGTAGGGAGACATAGAGAAGAAACACAGAGGTCAGGCACCTGCACAATGGCAATAGCTGGCTGATTGTTAGACATAGGACAGACAGCACTCCCAGACATGCAGGACAGTGGCATACAGCATTCCATGCACCAAGCCTCATCCTGGCTCACAGGAACGCACATCAGAGCAATCCACTCTATCCATTACATACACAGTACCCCCCAAACCCGGACTCACCTGTACCTCTGGCCGGCCGTAGAGTCTACCGTACAGGGGCAGGACCCCTTCCACCAGTTTCTCCAGTTCTTCCTGGGTGAAGGCCGGGGCCCTTTCCCCTGCACCACGTGGAACATCCATAGCCAGAGGCAGGCCACAGCAGTACACGGAGTGGAGTACTTCTCCGCACAGGATCAGGGAGTCACGTGAGCACACGATGATGAACGCGCGTACGTTCCACAGCGGAATGCACTGTCACCGTCGGCGGCGATCAGGATACGCCAAGATTTCCCATTGGCATCCATGTTATCCAATGAGGGTGCGAACAGCGGTAAACACCGCCGAACGCTGTGACGTCAACTGCTAGCGGTCTTAGGTCACTTCCACAACGAAGGGGCAGAACTACAGTGGGCAGACATTTTGCCATCACCTACGCATCTTGAAATTCAATTTAGTCACAATGCTGGGCCTACTAGCCATATGATTCACATATGTCTCTATCCATAGAGTATATTATCACACATGATTTACTCCATTCCCTCTCAGTGGTGACAATGTACATCTGTCAGGTTGCAGTTATTGTACAGACACTACCATGAAGAATGCAGTGAATGTGTTTAGCAAATATGCCTGTGTATGTGTGCACATGACTCCTTGTTCTTACCCCTCACAGGTACAGACCCTTGTGGCGAGGAAGGGCACCTTCTGTGTACAGACCACTTGTGGATATGGGGACCATGGTGGAGTGTCAGATCATTATCACTTACAGACTCACACGTGCAACTATTCAGGACCTATGTGCATTACTGGATCCTGCACTGACAACCGGAAATCGTAATCATCATGCTATTCCAAGGTGGTGCAGGTGCTCTCTGCACTCCATTTCCTGGCCACAGGCTCCTTTCAAGTGACAGTGGGCATGGGTGCTGGTTTCTCACAGCCAATGTTCAGCCAGGTACTTAAAAGATTTCTAAATGCATTTGTACAACAGCTGCAATCCTATGTGCGGGTCCCCCAAAGTGCTGAGCTCCCTGCCATCAAGTCAGACTTCTATGCCTTTGCAAACATTCCCCATGTTATTGGTGCCATCGATGGAACCCACATACCTATCATCCCCCAAGAGGAGGGTGATAGAGCGTACTATAGGTCTCCTGAAGGCTAGATTTCGGTGCCTACATATCTCTGGGGGTTCCCTGGCCTATGGGCCTGATAAGGTGTGTAGGATAGTGGTGGCCTGCTGCATGATGCGCAACGTGGCAGTGAGACATTCAATCCCCCTTTTGGAGGTGGAGGGTGCTATAGGTCCTGATCTGTTACCACAGAGAGGTGAGGAGAGTGATGGTGAGGATGAGGAAGGAGAAGATGTAAATTCCAGAAACCAACTGATACAACTCTACTTCCAATAACTGTCTGGGTTATCAGCCTGTATATGTGGTTAGTGACTGATACTGTAAGTGTGCCATGTCAACTAGGGGGAATTGGTCATGATATGCGAGTCATGGACCTCTTCAGCATGGTACAGACAGACAACATAAGCATTCCCTTTTTGACTTTTTAGAAACACACTGTACCAGCAGCATGCGCAATTTGACAATAAAGTTTAACCCTGCCTGTTGCATCATTACTCCACTCTGTTCAACATTGAAGACAGGGGACAGTGTTACAGGTGAGATATGTTGTTTATTGGTGGAATACAGTGAAATGTGCTATGTACAGTGATTTGTTGGTTGTCCTCAAAACCGACTTGGTGGCAGGCCTGTTTGATTTCATAGGTGGATCCTATTTGTAGTTCTGTTCATCATTTAGCCCTCAGCTAAGTGCAGTTTGTGAATGGGTGTGTTGGTTGCTTGGCAGTAGCAGCAGTGTCAATTGTTGGTAGGGGGCTTGTTCTTGGTTGGGTTTTCAGTGCCATATCTTGGCATAAGGCTACATTTGGGCGCCTGCTGTGGAGCTACTTGGGGTGACATGGTCGGCCCTTGTGATTCCTGGGAGGGTTTTTCCTGTGCAGTTTTAGCTGCTTGGGACAACTGTTGCTGGTTGTCAAGGGCTGTTGTGGGGGCCTCTTGTCCGGTGTGGGTGTCTGAGGGTTTGTTGACCAACTGCAGCAGTGCTCCAGCAATGGTGGCCATTTTGGCATTGTGTTCTTTCCACTGCTCCATGGCCTGTTGGTGGTGTTCCAGCTGCATCCTCTGACTTTGCTCCAGGGTGGTTACAATCTGTGCCAACTTGTCTTGGGTATGTTGGTATGCCCCCAATACCTCTGCAATGACGTCCTGGGCTGCTGCATCTATCCGGTGCCCTACCCCCTGACCCACCGGGGCACTTGACCTTGCCCTGGCCCCCTGTGCCTGTGTCTCCCCTGCTCAGGTCTGGACGTGCCACTAGTACTGGGACCCTCGTCTTCCTGCATGTTGGGGGTGGGAGACTGTGGCCTCTGTAGCTGTGTTCCACCTGTTTGTGCCCTGGGTCCACTGGTGTGGGCACACCTCCCCTGGCCTGCTGGTCTTGACTGGGTGTTAGGGGTGACAGTGTTTTCCTGGGTGGGGCTGCTGCATGGTGAGCATCCAGGGCTGTGTGAAGGGCCTGCCTGCTCATCAGTGTCCAGGGATCCTTCACCGGTGTCCTGTGATGTGCTGATGTGCCTCTGTCTTCCTAGAATGCTGTGGCACTCCTTGTCCCCTCCATTAGGATTGCATGGGTGGTGGTGCCTGTTGGGGGACATAGAATTGTTTGTTACATATGCAGGACGGTCTGAGGTGGGCAGTACTGTACAATTTAGTGCTGGTGTGCCTTTCAGTGGCCTTCAGGGGTGCCTTTGTGAGGTGGACATAGCATCTAGTGGCAGTGGTGGCGTTACATTGTGGTGGGGGTTATTATTCCATTGTGGGAACGTGCAGGGGTGGGTGGCTGTGCACAGCGGGAGTGATGTGGGCCTGGTGGTGAGTTGTGGGTGATGCAGGGTGGTGGATGTGGCGGGTAATGGCTGGGAGCAGTGTTGGTCTAGGTGGGTGTTGGTGGGGTGGGGTTTTGCACGCATTACAGGTATGGTGTATATGGGGTAAATGTAGATGACTTACCCGAGTCCATTCCTCCAGTGAGTCCCTCTGGGTGCAGGATGGCGAGTACCTTCTCCTCCGAGTCGGTGTAGTCGGGTGGTGTTGGTGGCGGCCCTCCCCCAGTCTTCTGCACTGCGATGTGGTGCCTGGATGTCGTGGCCCAGACCTTCCCCCGCAGGTCGTTCCATCTCTTACGGATGTCATCCCTGGTGCGTGGATGGTGTTCCACTGCATTCACCCTGTTGACGATGGTCTTCCACAGCTCCATTTTCCGGGTGATGGGTGTGTGCTGCACCTCGGAGCCGAATATTTGTGGCTCTACTTTTAGGATCTCGTCCACCATGGTCCTTAGCTCCCTTTCAGTGAAGCGTGGATTTTTTGGGGGGGACATGGTGAGGATGGTGGATGGCATCGGGACTGGGGACGGTGTTTGGGTGCTCCTGTGTGGGTCGATGTGCGTGTCAGTAATATCCTGCTACCTTAGCAGTTGTCAGAACGTTACACATTAGTTACTCTGCAGAACCAGCCGTAGTCACATATAACACACAGGTTTCTTAGTATTCTGCAACATCAGCAGTAGTCAGGAATCACATTACTAAATAAAAGCACTTGTCATAAACGTATCATAAATGCCTGTACCAAGAGCATTATAAAACACGCAGCAAGTCAAGAAAACATATTGCCATGTCATGTCCATAAAATTAACATTAGTAAATATATGTAGCACAACATAAAAATAGGTAGGCAACATATAAATCAATAATGTCTATATAAAGAACCTATGACATATATATTGTCTTTTAAAAGTACCTGGTTTTCATGATGAGGCACCCCCAGTGCGATGAAAAGAACAAAAGGGGCCCCCGGTGCTCCTACTGTGCAAAACGGGGGCCCTCTGGGGATTTGGGGGAGGAGGGGGGCGACACGTACCCCCTCTGGATTTATGATGGGCCCACAATCTCTGGGGGCCTCCTCGGCCTTAACTGGCCCTTCCACTGGGGGGGCCACAACAATGCCCCCAAAGAACAGTAATGGGGCCTGGTGGCGAGGGGAGCCTCTGACGAGGCTTCCACCCCGCCTGCCCTTTGAGATATTGGTGTCAGGCCCCTCGTTGGGCCCGCAATCACACAGGGGCCAAAAGAGAGGGGTCCTAAGGGCAGGGGGGAGCCTTCGATAAGGTTTCCGCCCCCCGCCCATGAGCTGCAACAATCATAAAGAGGGAGGGGGGCCAAGCGAGCCTCGGTCCTCCTCCAACGAGGCCACACAGGTCTCGATTCCCCCCCAAAAAAGGGGTCACACTCCTCCGGGAGTGAGTACTGGGACCTCGGGGGCTCACACCCGGCTCCCCGCTTGTCAGGGGTGCCGTGCCCTGGCTGTCCTGGCCGACCAGCAGACAAACTCACCTTCTCCCTGGGCTGCTGCGGTGAAACACCCCAAGGAGGTGTCTGTTGGTGTCCTGGGGGCACTGGCCTTATTGCTTGCCGCCCCCGGTGCACTATCAGGAGCACAATGGCTTCTATCTTCACTGAGTTGTGCCCCGGGAGTCCGGGAAAATAGTGCATCCTCGCGTTCAATGTAACCAGCCCGTCCGGGCTGGGGGAATCATTCTTATTGTCGGGAAAGCACTTCCAAAGCACTACACAAACAACTCCACAGCCCTCACTAGGAGCTAGGGGCCTAAGGAAAAGTGCTCTCCAGGCACTATACAATTGAAAAGAAAGCGCTCCTCATGCGCTTAAAACAGATGGTTGCAGGGGTCAGGGGCCACAGCACCCTCCCCCTGGGGACAAGGAGTCCAAGAAGAAGGAGCAAAGAGCGTAGGACCCAGCAGCAGACCAGCGCAAAGGGGATACAGGCAGATGGCAGTCTCTCCTAGTGACCAGTAGGTCACAGGGCAGCACAACAGCAACAGTCCATGGTGGTTCCTTGTCAGTCCCTCCAGCAGTCTGTGTCCAGTTCCAGGTAAGTTCCAAAATGTCTCCAAATTGTGGGGAAAATTCCCTTGTACTTATACTCATTTTTACAGTGTGTCCACAATGGAGGGGAGAAGAGGTTCCAACCAATTACAACTGGTTCTGGATCCAGCACAGGCTCCAAACATCAGTTGGGGGTAAACGACCCCATTGTGTGAGGCCGGAGCACAGCCTTTACAAATGTAGGTGTGCCCCGCCTCTCCCTTCTCTCAGCCCACAAAGGCTATTCAGTATGCAGATGCAACTCTGTGACACCGCCACCCTCCCTGTGTACATGCTGTCTGAAAAGTATGCACAAAGCCCAACTGTCACTCTGCCCAGAAGTGGATTTGAGTTAAGCTGCAAAACACCAGTCATGAGCACAGAGAAATGCTCACTTTCTAGAAGTGGCATTTCTGTAATAGTAATAAAAAATACACCTACACCAGTAAGCAGCCTTTCTTACCACCATTACAACCATACCAAACATGGCTACGCTACGCCTCATAAATCAGACAAACCCCCTACATATAAAGCAGGGCATTTCTAATGCCATCCTATGAGAAGGCAGCACTCACAGCAGTGAGACTCCAAGTTAGGCTGTTTATTACTACCAGGACAGGCCACACAACCTGGCACATGTCCTACCTTCTACATACATAGCACCCTGCCCATAGGGCTAGCTAGGGCATACCTTAGGGATAACTTACATGTAGTAAAAGGGGAGTTCTGGGCCTGGCAAGTATATTTAGATGCCAGCTCCCTTTGGCAGAAAACTGCGCACACAGTTCCTGCGCTAGCAGGCCTGAGACAGGTTTGAAAGGCTACCTCAGTGGGTGGCGCAAGCAGCGCTGCAGGCCCACTAGTAGCAATTCATTTACAGGCCCTGGGTATAGAGATACCACTGTACGAGGGACTTACAGGTAAATTAAATATGCTAATTAGGTATAAGCCAATCATACCAACTTTAGAAGGGAGAGCATCTGCACTTTAGCACTGATCAGCAGTGATAAAGTGCTCATTGTCCTAGAGACAACAGCGAGAGGTCAGAAAAAATAGGAGGAAGGAGGCAAAAAGTCAGGGGAAGAACCTGCCACAAGGGCCCGGTCAAACACAACCCCCCACCAGCCTAAAGCCAGGGGAGAACAATCAATACCTTGATGGGCTTCTCTGATTGGGGTGATAGAACATGGACCCTGGCCCGCCACTGCACGGGCACGCACTAGTTCTAAGCCAACCTGATCTTGTTTGAGTCTCTCTGTCAATGCTTCCCAGGCAAACTAGACTGACCCATGGGGGCTCCCTAGCTGCCAGTGCCCAGAACCAGGCCATCTAGGAGCCTCTGGTCTCTGAAACCACAATGAGTGGTGGGCGGTTGCCCCAGGTGCATAGCAACCTGTCTCCACTCGACTTCCAATTAGTTCAGGGAGTCTACCCTGCCACTGATCCACCAACCTAGAGTCCGCACCCGTAGGTTCCACAGGGGCTAGAGGCAAGGCTCTCCTCCCTCTCCCCCTCCTTCTAGGATCCCGCCCTCCTCTCCTATGAGTGGAATCACCAGAATCCATGACTGCCAGGACGCTGTGCCCCTTAGTGGCAGCTGATGTCTTTGAGGGAGGAACAGGGCTAGATTTGGCACTGGAGGGGTGGGAGGGGTGGGAGTATTCTCTTAGTGGCAGGACAGGGGGAGGAAAGAGGTCAAGGCAGGAAAGGATATTATTTTTAGGACCAATGGGGTGGGGCGTCAGAGGAGGGATGGGAGTGGAGGTAAAGGAAGTGGTTGTTGGAGGAGGAGATGTGCTGGACTTGGGTGCAGGTGCATGGACGGTGTGCGTGAGTGAGGTCGATGGCTGTTGGGGGTCTGACTGGGAGCATTTCTGTGTCTTTGGAGGGGGCAGACAGGGTGGGGGAGGCCAAACAGGACGTGTGGATGGATGTTGTGGCGGTATCTGCAAGTGAGGTGGGTGTGCTGCTTGAGGTGGTGGTGTTGGTGACTGTGCGTGTGTGTTTGGGGTGCATGACTGCGGGTCTGCTGTTGTGGTGACTGTGGGCAAGTTTGTTCAGGTAGCAGAACCTGGGACTGTTGATGCTGTGCATGCCGGTGTGAGTGCTTATGTGACTGTGAGGGAGGTGGAGGAGGGGAGACAGTGGAGGTACTGGCTGATGTTGTGTGTGCATCTGTGTGTGGGCTGTGTGAGTGCTTGTGGACTGAAGTGTGCTGCCTGTGTTTGCCTGTGCGAGTCTTGTCTGTTGTTTTGGGTGCATGTTTGTCAGAATATGTGTGTGGGATGGGTTGGGGGAGAGGAGACAGGGACTGGGAAGAGATAGTAGGAGAGGGGTCGGAAAAAACAGGGAGGCCAGAGCCAGAAACGATCTCTGTAGGGACACCAAGCCACAGTGTATGCCCTCAGGGAAGGCATTGCATTGCTGCATCTGGGATGCCAGTCCCTGGATGACATTCACTACGGTTGACTGCTCTACAGAGATGGATCTCAGGAGGTCAATAGCCTCCTCACTGAGGGCAGCAGAGCTGACTGGGGAAGGGCCTGAGGTGCCTGGGGCGAAGGAGATGCCCACCCTCCTAGGTGAGTGGCACGGGTAACTGGGGAGGCTACTGGGAGGGCAGTGCTGGTATGAGGGTGGCAGAAGATGAAGTAGCTCGGCTGGTCCCAGAGGGGTCCCCCACCACCATGGAGCTCCCATCGGAGGAGGAATCAGAGTCAGTAGTATCCGCTCCAGTCTCCCTGTGGTGCTCCCCTCGTCGTCCGCCCCACTGGTCCCCTCGGTGTCGGTGGAATCTGCCTCCTGGGTCCCGTGGGCTGCAGCTCCCTCACTTGCCAGTGCCCCTGCTCCTTTGCCAGATTATGCTAATGCACACATGGACAGGATGACAAAAGGAAAGGGGAGAGAGAGAAATGAAGCACAGAGTCAATCACAGCACCAACAGCACAGATGGCATACACATCATTATCACTCACTGGGACTAAGAATGGGCAGTATGGACCACACTGACATACCACTGGTTAGGTAATATAGCAGGTAGGAGCCAAACACTGGCATCAGCACACCTACTGGGAACAACTAAGCCCTGTCTGCCATGGAAATCCAGCTATCTAGCAATTGAAAATAAGCATACCACACAACATACCTAAGCTGGACCACGCAGCAGTGTCAGAAATGCCATATTGGGGCATCCACTAACTAGATCCCTGCACCCAAATCCCATGCCAGCCACCATGTGATGAATGTCATACACACTGTATTCACCCCCTTGTGGCTGCTGTGCATTCCTCAAGCATCCATCCAGCTCTGGGTAGGCCACCGCCAGTATGCGGGTCATTAGGGGGGTCAGGCTCTGACCAGCACCCCTCCCTCGTTGGGAGGCTGTCCCCAGCTGAACATCCACGGTCTTCCAGGCCCAGAGTTTCAGGTCCTCCCTGTCAACGTCAGGGCAGTGCGCGCTCTACGGGCGACTAGAATGCAAAAACCCAGCACTCTCAAGATAACGTAATTTATGCACTGTGCTGATATGCTGTTTTTTAACCTTTTGCATTGCAGATTTTAATCCTCAAAACTTATGTTCAAGGTGCATATAAATTCTCTTCATTTGCAATGTACTGCTGCAGGCTTTCAGAGTGTGTCAGCGTGTGGTCCCTTTCCAGGGCCTTCTAGAAGCTTTTCCTGCAGCATGCCTGGGTGTGGTTTGTGGGCTGGGCCAAGACTCTATATAAGGGAGCCAGCCCAGCTCCACGTGCTCACTATTCAGAGGTCCCGGTGCAGAGCAGCAGCAACTTCTTGAGCTCCTATTCCGGAGGCCTACTTTGATCTTCCAGGCCTCGCCCTTTCACTTTGTTCGGTGATTCTTGATCAGGGCGGTAAGACAGAGGTTGGGCTGGGCCCCCGATTCCGTTGTCAAAGGATTTCGAGTTCTTGGGCCCAATTAGCATGAGAAATCTATTTTGCTCTCGTGCGTGTGAATGTGCGCGACCATTTTATGGCATTTACAAGGTGGCATTCGAATCGGCAAGACGCGTGATTCATTTACTGTGCTTAATTCATGTTATTCATTGTAATCTACCATTTCTTGGCATTCATATGGTGGCTTTCGAATCAGCAAACGCGCAATTCATTTCTTGTCTTTAGTTCATGATATTCAGTGCGAGCTACCATTTCTTGGCATTCACATGGTGGCCTTCGAATCGTCAAGAAGCGCAATTCATTTCTTGTGTCGAATTCATGATATTCATTGTGCGTTACCATCTCATGGCATTCACATGGTGGTATTCGAATCGGCAAGACGCGCGATTCATTTCCTCTGCTTAATTCATGATATTCAGTGTGCGCTATCATTTCTTGGCATTCACATGGTAGCCTGCGAATCGGCAAGACGTGCAATTCATTCCTTGTGTTAAATTCATGATATTCAATGTGTGCTACCATTTCTTGGTATTCACTTAGTGGCCGTTGAATCAGCAGGACGCACGATTCATTTCTTGCGTTTAATTCATGATATTCATTGTGTGGTACCACTTCATGGCATTTACTTGGTGACCTTCAAATCGGCAAGACGCGCAATTCATTTCTCGTGCCTAACTCATGTAATTCATTGTGCACAATCATTTCATGGCATTTATAAACCTTAGTGGAAATCTGCAATGTGCGCAATTCATGTTCCTGCATTTTAATAAAACTAAAGTGTTAGAATTCTAGATGTTATATTGTATGTGCATAATAAGTCCCTCAAGTACAATTCATATGGTGTTATAGAAATCTTTCAGATTATTTCCTGGTCCTCATGCAAAAGACTATTCTTGAATTTGAAAGTGTAATGCTAGAAGGTTCTGATGTTTCTAATCCATGTGTAACATTTCATTGAGTGGTTCATTAGAAAGTGGTACTAATCTTTCTTGATTCCCTCACAGGTATTCAGACATCTTGAGGCCTAGTTATTTAAGTCCAGGCTTCAGTTATCCATGTTTTCCAGTATGACAATGCTTAGAGCCTTAGCCTAGTAATGATTAATATGATATAATCTTGATATTGTGTGTTTTAACCTTTTTGCTTCCTACAGGTCTCCTTCCCAGCAGTTCCCTTCCTAATCCCCTTTTCCCCACTCGGACTCTCTTAGACTCTGTGACATTCTAATCAGAGTATTGGAGCTGTCTTGTGGTGGACGTGTTGGGAACGGGCACAGACCCCGAGGATCTGGTGACTTTGACACTCCCACCGTTTCCTGCAGTGGTTGCTCTGCCGAGTTTGGACCCTCAGGGTCAGCACGTCCTTGGCCACAACCCCTTCTTCTGATGGGCGCTGACCTGCAGAGGAAACACAGACAGATGGACACCATGAACCATGCAATCCAGCCTGTCACATATATGGCCTACATATATCATTTGCCACACATCAGGCACACACATGACCTGTACCTCTTCATACACATTGCCTGCAGCCATACCCCCCAAATGACACACTGCTAGCACACACATACATCTCCATGCAGCCATGTCGCATGCAACGTACCCATTATGTACTCACCTGTTGGTCTGGAGGCCCATACAACTGCCCACACAGGGGTAGGACGCCATCCACGAGTCTTCCCAACTCCTCCGAAGTGAAGCCTGGTGCCCTTTCCCCTGTAGCAGGGGGCCATGGCAGGTACCAAACACAGGTCACAGCAGTACACGCAGTGGAGATGTAGTCCAATGGAAAGTCAGGAACAAAGTGAAGCAGTAGGAAGAAAATGTTGGTCATGTTCGTGGCAGTGAACACTGTCATTGCCGGTGTTGATTATCATTGGCTCCTGTACTCCACAGAGCCCCATGTTAGCCAATGAGGAATTGCAGGGTGTTGCAGACCGCCGTCCGCCATGACGCATAACGCCTGCGGAGTGCGGTCACTTACACCTGTACCTGCATACAGGACAGGTGGTTGCCATTTCCTACTGCTAGTACACATGTATTGATTTAAAAGTGCATCATTGGTGTCGACTGTACACACCTAGACAATTCTACTGTCCAACATACATACATGCTCTGTGTACTCTAATGTAATGTGTTCCTAGGTCGTGTTGTCACTCCGTTCTTACTCTTGGGTTACTTAGGTACCAACCACTGCTGCGGAACAGGAGGGAGAGGAGGCAAGCACCCGTGTACAGACCCCTTGTGGACTTGGCTACACTGGAGGACCGGCACATCATACTCAACTATCGCCTGGACAGGGCCACAATCACAGAGCTGTGTGTACAATTGGAGCTTGATCTGCTACCTTCTATCCTTTGCACCACAGTAATTCCCCCTCTTGTGCAGGTACTATCAGTACTCCATTTCCAGGCAACAGGCTTTTTCCAGGTGACAGTGGGCTTGGCTGCAGGAATGTCACAGCCAATGTTCTTGATTGTGCTTGCACAGGTTTTGGATGACTTGCTCAAACACATGTGCAGCTACATCGCATTCTCCCAGGTTGATGATTTGCCCATTGTGAAGGCTGGATTCTATGCAATGGGACACATATCACATGTGATTGGGGCCATTGAGGGCACCCATATTGCCTTAGTCCCCCCGAGGTCCAATGAACAGGGGTACCTGAATAGGAAGAGTTTCCACTCACTCAATGTCCAGATGGCCTGCCTTGCAGACCAGTACATCTCCCACGTCACTGCCAAGTATCCTGGGTCTGTGAATGATGCCTTTGTCCTGAGGAATAGCAGCGTCTCACAGCTGTTGGCACAACTATAGAGGCACAGAGTTTGGCTTATAGGTGAGCTTCAGTCCCCACCCAATGTATGTCACTATGGCCCTAATTATGACATTGGTGGTAAGTCCCGCTTACCGCCATGCCGACTGCTGCCAACATACCGGTGCCACAGCGGGTTACCGCTACCCATATTATGACACACACATACTAATCCGTCACTATACAGACACACACATAAGTCCGCCAGCCCAAAGGTCAGTGATTAATTTCCGGTACCAAAACCTACACCGTTATGCAAAGAGAACTATGCCCACAGCATTATGACCCATGAATCACAGCGGCAGACATTCAATGGCGCTAAACCATTGCCGGTACATACCGCTGCGCTCAAAATACACACAACCTAACAATACAACACCACATTGGACAATTCAAACTACACACACCTGACACACATACACACACCACACCCACACACCCACAACACTATAAAACACACACACAATACCAACAACCCCTTACAATGAAAAAATATTGCCAATTGAGAGACACAGACTAAAAGCACCCACAAAACCAGAGGCACAAAACACCATCACCCATACACCATCCAAGCACCTTACAGCACACACTGCAACATACCACCCCACACACACTCACACACACCACACACACTACACCCATGGCACCACAAAGATACCCTAGGTTCTCAGGGGAGGAGCTAAGGGTCATGGTGGAGGAAATCATCCCGGCAGAGCCACAGCTATTCGGATCGCAGGTGCAACAGACATCCATTGCAAGGAAGATGGAGCTATGGTGGAGGATCGTGGACAGGGTCAATGCCGTGGGACAGCACACAAGAACAAGGGATGACATCAGGAAGAGGTGAAACAACCTACGGGGGAAGGTGCATTCTGTGGCAGCAAGACACCAGATAGCAGTACAGAGGATGGCAGTGGACCCCCACCTCCTCCCCCACAACTAACAACATGGGAGGAGCAAGTCTTGGCAACCACACATCCTGAGGGCCTGGCAAGATTAGCAGGATGACTGGACTCTGCTAAGTCAACCCTCTATTTCTATCACCCCCCTACCTGCATGCCATCACATATCCCAACCCCTGCCCTCACCCCCATCACCCCACCACCTCACATACACCCCAGCATCACAACCCACTCATCCCAAAGCCAAGCCCTGCACGTAAAACCATTGCACGGACCCCCATCACAGACCTGCATGGACACACATCACTAAAGCATGCACACTAGAGACAATCACCTAGCCCACCAAATCACTACTCACTCAAGGCTAAGCTGCCAGGGCAGTAACAACCATAGAGGGGAACACACCCATGCACAAGATGGCACACACAGAAACAATAACACTGCATTTACATCCCCACAGGTCCCCCAGCCAACGTCACCGGAGAGGAGGTGCCAGAAACATCCAGTCTCCCCTCAGAAGAGGCCCACAGTGATGACAGCAGCTCTGGATGCCTGGATCTGGATGATCAACCTGGCCCATCAGGGACCTCCGGACAGTCAGTAACCCAGGCACAGTCTCACACCACCACAGAGCCTCCCCCCTCAGGAAACACCATCACAGCACCCACCCAGTGGGCCCATACCACTGTCCCCAGGGCACGTCAATCAGCAGTGTGTCCACCACAGCACAACAGGGAAGCTGGGAGGACTGTTGTGCGACAGGGGGAGGACAGGCCCAGGGAACCGTCTCTCCAGGAGGCACTCACCAATATCCTGGGAGCATACCACCATTCCCAGGAGACGATGGCCCAGATACTGGATACTGGACAAGTTGCATGAGATCCAGCGGCTGCAGGAGCGACAGTACCTGGGGATCAGGGAGGACTTGAAGGACATCTACACCACCCTGGTCACCATTGCAGGTGTGCTGGCAGACATGGCCAACACCATGAGGGAGGCAGTGGCACACCAACGGGTCCCTGACACTAGCCAAAACGATGAACAGCTTTCCACCTCCGCTGCTGCTAGTGGACAGGAGGCCCCACCACAGGAACAACAGGCCACCAGCACCCCTCCCCCTGCAGAAGGAGAACCACCCTGCATACAGTCCCTGCGATCTGGGCAGAAGCCAGAGAACATTGCCAAGACCCCCACCAGGAAATAAGACTCTCCTGAAAGCCACCCTTGTGTCCCACTCAGTCACCCCGTCCACCTTGAAATGCCATTGCTCCACTTCCTATGCCCCCCTGGACAATGCAACTCTGATACCAATAGACGGAATTCTACCCTCGACTTTCCTCCATCAGAAACCCAGCCCATTGCAATACCCCCTTCACTTATTAGCACCTAAATAAACACCCTTGGAAAAAATACAAGTATGGAGTATGTCAATTGATTGAAATATGTATTTGTTTAACAAGCTATAAACATTGCAATTCAACTGTACAGCAATGTATACATAGGTATGACCTGTAGTTGGCAGCAGTCAACACACCAGGAGCCAGAGTGGGGTATAGATATCTGAAAATAGAGATGCCAAAGGGTACAGTAAGTGGCTATAGTCGTGGGAAAATCAGCCTGCCATGCACAATGTCCAACACAAAACTGTCAATGGAAGGTGAAGTTACAGTGTCTTACCTGTGTGTCACTGGAAGTACTGTCATATGATTGATGTTCTGTTGTCCTCATCCTCTGCCTCCTCTTCTTCACTGTCCACAGGGTCCACTGCTGCCACACGCCCATCTCCAGCCTCATCCTCCTGGAGAAAAGGCACCTTGCGTCTCAAGGCAAGTTTATGCAACATACAGCATGCCACGATGATCTGGCACATCTTCTTGGGTGAGTAGCACAGGGAACCACCTGTTAGATGGAGGCAAAGAAACCTGAATGTCCTCTTGATTATTCTTCTTGTTCGCCCATATGCCTCATTGTAACATTCCTCTGCTCTTGTCCTGGGATTCCTCACTGGAGTCAGTAGCCATGAGAGGTTGGGGTAACCAGAGTCACCTGCAAATATCGATGGATACCTGTTAGCCAGACACTAACTCTTAGGGCCAACACAATACCCATACACCAACATATACTGGGTTGGAACCATGGGCTCTCCTATGAGCCACACCCGGTGCCTCTGGAGTTGATCTATCACATATGGGATGCTGCTATTCTTCAGGATAAAGGCATCATGTACAGACCCAGGATACTTAGCATTGACATGGGAGATGTACTTGTCCGTCAGGCACACTATCTGCTCATTCATGGAGTGAAAGCTCTTTCTATTTCTGAACACCTGTTAATTTCTCTGGGGGGGGGAGCAAATGCTATATGTGTACCATCAATCACCCCAATAATGTTGGGGATATGTCCCATTGCATAGAAATCAGCTTTCACTGTGGCCACATCCTCCACCTGGGGGAAAACAATGGAGCTGCGCATGTGTTTAATCAGGGCAGACAACACTCTGGTCAGCACTATTGAGAACATTGGCTGGGACATTCCTGCTGCCAAGCCCACTGTCACTTGGAAAGAACCACTTGCCAAGAAATGGAGCGCAGATAGGACTTGCACAAGAGGGGGGATCCCACTGGGGTGACGGATAGCAGATATCAGGTGTGGCTCCAATTGTGTACACAGCTCTGTGATTGTGCCCCTGTTAAGTCTGTAGGTGAGGATAATGTTCCTGTCCTCCATTGTAGCCAAGTCCACCAGGGGTCTGTACATGGGGGGTGTCTCCATCTCCTATTCATCTGCAGCGGTTGTACTCTAGGGGCAAAGGAGTGAGCAGCTGGTCAGTAGTCCACATTTCCAAACTGTACACTGTATTGCATATTGTGAAAGTAACAGTATGTTTTGGATAGGCCCAAATGGTGCCTATGTGTACTGTGACGCAGTTAGGTGCCATGGCCTGCCCACCCCTGAAATGGTGCCCGCCTGTCCTGTGTGGATGGACATGTGGAAATGAGGTAATGCCAATGACGTTGTGCGCCGTTGCGGGAGGCGGTCAAGTACTGCCATGCAACTCCTCATTGGTTACAGTGGCCAATGGTGAAGTACGCCGGCGGTGATGGTACGCACAGCCGCGGACGTGACCGCCATTTTCGATCTGTTCTCTCACTTGCTACCTGACATTCTACAGGAGAGGACATACACTGCAAGTACTGCTGTGACATGTATCTGGAACCGACCATGGCTCGAGTCACTGCGAAAAGGGCCCCTGCCTTCACCGCTGTGGAGTTGGAGACACTGGTGGATAGGGTCCTACCCCAGTACTGAATGCTGTACGGGCCTCCAGACCAACAGTTGAGTACACTGTGAGCACGATGCATGGGGCATGAATGAATGTAGTGATGTGTGTGAGGGCCTCGTCTAAGGGGGTGGTTGGTGGAAGGGTCCTGGGCAGCGTGCTGCATGTATGGTGGGCAATGTCTGTGCGTAAGGGGATAGGAGGTCTATGATAGGACATGAGTGTAACAGGCCGGATGGTATGGCTGACACCTTTTTTAGGGTCGAGCCTGCGTTGCATGCGCGCGCGCATGGTATCTCAGCGAGACTCTTTTGTATTTAGAAAAGGGCTCGGAGCCCTGTCAACTTCACGTCAGTGTTTTTTATTGGTTCGTGGGCTTCCCTAATAAAATCTGCTTGCTTTCATTAGTCGAAGGCACGCATATGTCATGCCGTTTCCGGTGGCTAGCCCTCCTCGAGCGCAGCGACCAAGTACAGAAAACATGCGAGGCTCGCTGTTTTCTGTCCGGCTCGTGGACTTCTTTTTCTCTAATTTACGAGCGCGATCTCGCTTGGCAGAAGTCAAGCGCTTTACATAGTTGATTTCACTTTTTTGGGTTATGTACATAAATGCACTTTTGCCCGATAGGTGAAAAATCAGGTTAAGAGTTTACAACGCGATCAGCTCTAACATGAGCAAACGCGAGACCCGTTGCATTGTTTTAATTAGGCACCAAACGCCGGCAGCTCCTCTCCTCCCCCGCCCTTGGGAATCTCATGTACTGTCGTCTTTTCTCTCGTGCTGCCTGTCCCACCGCAGCTGCCGTCAGGCGTCAAGAGGCCGAGGGTCTCGGTGGCTGCTAGACAGTTACTGGAGGCGCCCGGGGAGGCCATGGAGTCAGCGTCCCCCTCTCCCTCCCGCTGGTTCAGAGCTCTGCGAAGGTAACTTACGTAGGGTCTTTCTTTCTCCAAGGTATGACCCAGACTGCGTGGGAGTTAAATTCCCCTCTTACAGATAATGTGATGGTTTTAGTTGCACTTTCGTTAAAATTATAAAAAGCACTTCAACGCCTCGTCGGGAAGTAAGCGCTATATAAATACACTTACAAATAAAGTGCTGCATGCATGGTAGGTACTTTTGCACATTTGTTGTACCTTGATGTCACTCTTGCATCAGTCACGGTCACTCTTCTCTTCAACAATACGTGTGTTATTTTTATTTCTGAGTTTTAGAGCGTCGTTCTTGTATTTTATGTGGTTACCTCAGCGCTCAAGGTGAAGAGCAGAGCAGCGTCCATAAAAACAAACACGAATACGGGGGAAATGTGGTTGACGCTCTGGGATCTTAGCCTCAGTGGTTGATGTTTTATGACTGTGCACTTGTTAGGTTAGGAAAAGTCTGTTAGAAAGTGGGTCTGAATAGTTAAGTTTCTTTGGTGTGCCTGGCTACCCTTTTGTTCCATCACACCCCTAGCACATCATGAGAAGCAGCAGAACAAGCTTTCCTCAGATACACTGGGGCATATTAATACTCTGTTTGCGCCGAATGTGCGTCAAAATTTTTGACGTACAATCGGCGCAAACCCTGCCCCATATTTATACTTTGACGTCCGACCCCGCGGGCGTCAAAATTACACCATGTGCGTCATTTTTTGGAAGGGGGAACCAGCCTTGCGTTAATTATATGCAAGGTAGGCGTTCCCTTCCAAAAAATGACTTTAAGGCCTGTGCCCCATATTTATACTCTGACGTCATTTTGACGCACAGGAGGGGGTGGGCCTTAAAAAACAGCGCACAGTCTGATGGACGCCGTTTTTTAACGCCTGGGTCAGGGCAGGCGTTAAGGGACCTGTGGGCTCGGAGGGAGCCCAGAGGTGCCCTCCCCTGCCCCCAGGGACACCCCCTGCCACCCTTGCCCACCCCAGGAGGACACCCAAGGATGGAGGGACCCATCCCAGGGAAGTTGAGGTAAGTTGGGGTAAGTATTTTTTTTCGTTTTTTTTAAGTGTCATAGGGGGGCCAGATTTGGGCCCCCCTACATGCCACTATGCCCAATGACCATGCCCAGGGGACATAAGTCCCCTGGGCATGGCCATTGGGCAAGGGGGCATGACTCCTGTCTTTGCTAAGACAGGAGTCATGTCAATGGAGGTTGGGCGTAAAAACAAAATGGCGCAAATCCGGTTTGAGGCCTGAATTTTGCCTCAGACCTGACTTGCCCCATTTTTGGACTCACAACCCCCATTTTCCCATACGCCGGCGCTGCCTGGTGTGAGTCATTTTTTTTGACGCACACCAGTCCGCAGCGCCGGCTAACGTCATTCCATAAATAAGGCGCCTGCATGGCGCATTGGAATGGCGTTAGCTGGCGGTAAAATTTTTGATGCACAACTGCGTTGGCGCAGTTGTGCATCAAAAAGTATAAATATGGGCCACAGAACGGTAATGGCAGTGGGAATAGAAGTTCAGGCTTCTGCTGTACACGCAGAAATGTTGCTGCACGGCAAGCTTCATACAGTAACACACAGACTGCAGCAACGGCCCAGGCAGTTACAGTAGGAGCTCCCCACTCACCTGCATGCAACAGTTACATACTCACAGCAGCATTGCAAGATTCCTTCGTCCCTTATCTTTGAGTTATGCCGCAAGAGGGACTCTGGAGAAGTGCAGTACTGTAACTGTAAAATTAAAGAGTTTAGGAAAGTTTCGGAAGCTACTAAAACACACTTAATTACTATTCTCTGCTGAGGTGGGACACAGGGTTCTTGTCGTAGCGCCAGGACCGACATTTCTGAGATTGCTGAGCACTTTGTAAAGTTTCAATATTGTCAATCACATCAACTCATTTTGCAGAAACAACCTATCTAGTGACATAGTTCAACTTGGGGGCGCATAGGAGCCAAATTATTAGGGTTCATGGGTCTTAGACCTCAGTAATATTTTATGAGCCCAAGGGTATGGTCAGGCCAGGACCTTTCACATTAGTTTTTCCAGGCTTCACCTCCAGGGGTTCAAAGTACCAGTTGTGAAGTACAGTGGTTGTCATTGTAAAGGGGGCTGGAGACGGTGGAAGCACACATTAAAGTGCAATAGCAAGGAACTTCTCGTCTTTCAGTGTCTGTACTGCATCACTATTGCATTAAACACAAAATTGTTTTACTTCTTGAAAAACTGCCCTTTTAAATGTGCCACGGAAACTTTCCTGCCCTTTGCTTAAAATGTTCTTTACGAGGTCAACTACCTCTTAATATGTGAAAAAGATACAAGTAATATGCAATAGGTAAAATAACCTTTAAATATTATTTTCATACTTCCAAATGTGGTATTCCATATTTTGTTATTTTTGTTTAGTG
Organism: Pleurodeles waltl; assembly: GCF_031143425.1. Classification (NCBI taxonomy): domain Eukaryota; kingdom Metazoa; phylum Chordata; class Amphibia; order Caudata; family Salamandridae; genus Pleurodeles; species Pleurodeles waltl. The sequence goes on from NC_090445.1 coordinate 777,677,265, forward strand.
CTCTTTCAGTCAGGAAGCTGCTTCAGAGCATTAATAAAAACACAACACAAACCCCTGCTAATGAAATGACTATCCCGTCTCAAGGCATGTGTTCTATAATTAAAAGAATCACAAGTGCAGTTGACATGATGCAGCATCACTGAGTTTAGGTTAGAGTTCTAAATATAAGGGTTTACAAGAGTGCACAACATTTTAAAGCGAGCTTTGTATCCCTTAGCTTGCGTTTTATTTAATGTCAGGTATTATGGAATGTTTGCAGATGTGTGCATTATATTGAAAATGAAAGTTCGTGTTTTGCCTTCACAGCCTTGAAACAGTAGGTAGATGGACAAGAATGTGCGTTTTACAGATAAGATTATACAATGTATAGAAGTATACATATTATGTATTAGGATATTTATATTTCCGTTTCAGCTGCAAAGGATGATATGATGAGGTTAAGCACCACCCCTATGACAAAATAGCATTATTGCGTGTGCTAACGATTCCCTTTTTAGGATGTTTTCCCTGCGTTCCTGGTTTGAGGGTGGGCAGCATGGTTGTGCAGCGTTGGTTAGTGCTACTAGGTCATTATGGAGACTGTCTCCAGTCCTGAACTTTAACTACAAATCATTGCTTTTAGGTTTGTGAGGCTCATTAGCGAAATAGGAGCAAAACAGGACAACAACACCCAGAATGCATTACGCTTTCACAAAAGTCCAGGACAGATAAGTGTCTGTAATGACCTGGAGTGAGGCGATCGCCCTCTAATATGCACAATTTATAAGTTAACGCAGTATTCGGCGAGTTTGAGTCTATGTTGTGGGGTCAAGCCATCAGCATCTGAGTAGGGCATCCATGAGCTGCGTTCGCCCTCTTGCCTTTTATGGAGCTCTTCATTTCAAGTACTTGGCGAACTGGGGTCCCAGGGAGAAAGGCTGGTGATTGGTTGTGTAGAGCAGGGGATCTGGAAGAGTTCATAGGCAGCGCACACTACTGTGGCATGGTCAGTTGTCTGGAGCTGTTTGGTAAGACTACCCCGAACCCCCCATGGTACAGTCATTGATCTTTAATGACCCACTATCGTACATTTCTTTATAGACTGGCCTTAATTTACCCCAGGCCCCATTAGCTAAAATATATTTTTTTAAAGGCCTCTCGTCATGATGCTCACATGTGCATATGTGGTGATAATTGCGTAATTCTACATCATCATGTTGTGTTGGCCATTTGTTTGTATTCTTGATATATTAAAAATCATTTTTTCTTTATATTGATTAAGAACATCAGCAGCAAAAAGCACTGGCAAAGCCAAAAGATCAACTAGTGTCACTTATTGGCTTTGCCAAAGCTTGTTATTTTTTTTGGTTCTTTGTAAACTGAAAATGCCTGTTTACCTTTCCCCCCTTCACGTTTTATTAAGCCTCATCATCGGCCCGTTTCACTGAGGTAGTGCTGCATACGAGAATTAAATCTACTGAATGAAAAACACAATTTGATCAGAGGTTGAAGTGGGCAGGATCTAGGGGGAACCCCGTGCAAAAAACTGCTCGTAATGGCTAATGGCAAGAGTTGAGATGCCTTGGCTGAAAGGCAATGGATCGGGTTATCATGTGCTGTGAAGTCTTGGGAGGGACAGAGGGCACAAGAAGAAGCGCGCCTTCTCGCCAGGATGTCTGCTACCTGAAATAAATGTAAGCGTGTGTGATAGATTAATGAGCCAGTCTAACGGCTGCTTGGGAGGCAGTGCCGAGTCATTTGAAGCTTCATGATGACAAAGATGTATCCGTTTTTGAGAGGAATGTAAGGATGTTAAGGATGAGTTTAAGAGTATGTCCCTTTCATGGACACTTAAATAATGTTTGTGCTAGGTATGATCTAATTGAATTAATTAAAATCTATATTTTGTTTTATCTGAAACCTAAATCTTTTCACACATTTTGTGGAGGCGTGTCTTATAACGTGTGTAATACATTTAAAAAAAAAAAAAAAAAACTTATACACAGTTCTTTCTGTCACACACTGGGACTTCGCAGCACTAAAATACACAAGTCACTGTTTCCCAGTGTGCCACCTGGAATTCAATTATGTGGCCATTTGGTTGCGCATCCACAGACATCTACAGTGACGGCATTAACCTGTGGAGGTTTCATAACATAAAATATTAGTTAAACTTGCATTTTTAGGGTCGAGCCTGCGTTGCATGCACTCGCGCATGCGTATCGCAGCGAGACTCTTGTATTTAGAAAAGGGCTTGGAGCCCTGTCAACTTCACGTCAGTGTTTTTTATTGGTTCGTGGGCTTGCCTAATAAAATCTGCTTTCTTTCATTAGTCGAATGCAAGCATAACTCATTCCTTTTCCAGTGGCTAGCCCTCCTCGAGCGCAGCTACCAAGCACAGAAAACATGCGAGTCTCGCTGTTTTCCATCGGGCTCGTGGACTTCCTTTTCTCTAATTTACGAGCGCGATCTCGCTTGGCAGAAGTCGAGCGCTTTACATAGTTAATTTCACTTTTTCGGGTTATGTACATAAATGCCCTTTTGCCCGATAGGTGAAAAGTCGGGTTAGGAGTTTACAACACGATCAGCTCTAACATGAGCAAACGCGAGACCCGTTGCATTGTAAATGCTTGTCTATGTTTATTTGTCTGCAGGTCAGCGCCAATCAGAAAAAGGGTATATGGCGTGTCATCGCTAAGGACGTGCGGAACCTGGGGTTCTAAGGCAGGCGTAGCACCCACTGTCAGAAAATGTAGGAGGACCTGAGACGCTGGGCACAGAAGATGGCAGAGGCCCAGCTGGGGATGGCCTCCCAACGAGGAGGGGTACCCGTCGAACCCTGACCCCCCTGTTTTTTTGCATACTGGCGGTCGCCTATCCGGAGCTGGATGGGCGCTTGAGGGCATCACAGCAGCCATAAGGGGGTGAGTACAGTTTTCAAATCTACTACTTGCGTGTGGTGGGGTGGTCTACAGGTGGGGGATATGGGCCTGTGGGCACCCCTAGGCCAAGCCGGATATTGCAGGGTAGGTCCCATGTTGGGCAGGGGCTGATGAACACCACCTCCTACAAGGCTAGTAGACATCCACTACTGGGTAGGGGTCTGTGGGTGTCAGGTATGCTGCTATTGGCATTAGGCATTCCTGTCCTCGGGCTGGTGACTAGCATTGTGACTGGTAGTGCATTGCTTAGTACGTAGGCCTGTTCCCTGTGTGAGGGTGCTGTGTACGCCAATGGTGTTGTTAGGGCAGCCACTGACCAAGTGTATCCTTTGTCTCCCCCCCTTTTGTTTTGTCACCCTGTCTTTATGTGCATTAGCATCATCTGGTGGAGGAGCAGAGGGGCACCAGCGACGGAGGGAGTTGCATTCCACATGACCTATGAGGCCTAATCCACCGACGGTGAGGGCACCAGGGCGACAGACGGCGAGGGGAGCACCATGGCGGAGACAGGAGGGGACAGTTCTGACAGTGATACCTCCTTCGATGGAAGCTCCCTGCTGGTGACGGACACCTCTGTGTCCACCCCAACTACAAGTACAGCTGCCACCCCTGTACCAGCACCGCCCTCCCAGCAGCCCCTCAGTGAGTTTCCCGTGCCCGCTCACCCAGGAGGGTGGGCACCTCCTTCGCCCCAGGCACCTCAGGCCCTGCCCCAGTCAGCCCTGCTGCCCTGTGTGAGGAGGCTATTGACCTCCTGCGATCCATCTCTGTTGGGCAGTCAACCATAATGAATGCCATCCAGGGGCTGGCAGGCCATTTGCAACAAACAACTGCATTCCTGGAGGGCAGTCACTCTGTCATGGCGGCCCAACAGAGATCAATCACGGCTCTGGCCTCCTCCCTGATGGCAGCCATTGTCCCTGTCTCTAGCCTCCCCCCTCCAACTTCCTCTACCCAGTCCCATTCCCCTCAATCCCAACCTATCACAAGCACACGTTCAGACCAGCATGCACCCAAGACAACACACAGGAGTGGCTCAGGCAAACACAAGCACCAAACATCATTCCACAGGCACTCACACAAACACCATCCAGATGCAGACACACCAACATCCACTGCCTCCACTGTGTCCCCATGCTCCTCCTCGTCCACCACCCTCCTCGTAGCGTCTCCACTCACACCTGCATGCACTACATCCTCATCCACTACCCCATCACCATCACACCTATTACTACACACCCCTCAGTGGCAGTCACTGCCCCCACATCCATGCACACTTCCCTTGTGTCCTCTCCCACTGTGTCTGTGCCCCCTCCTCCCAAAGCACACAAACACAAGCACTCAGACACCCAACAGCCATCCACCTCACAAGAGCATCCAGCCCATGCACCTGCACCCAAACACAGTAGACAGACCCCTCCTACAACCACTTCCTCTTCCTCCACTCCCAAACCCTCACTCTTTGCCCACCCTAGTGTCCCTAAGAAGCTTTTCCTCTCTGCCTTTGACCTCTTCCCTACCTCTACCCCCGTCCTTCACGTCGAGCCAGGGTGATCAGAGAAGCCACCCACTTGAGAGACTGTGGCTTTGCACTCCCCAGGACCAAGCAGAGGGCAAACCAACCACTTGAGAGACTGTGGCCTTGCACTACCCAGGTCATCGCACAGGGCATGTAGCCCCCTCCAGGACCAGTGGTGTTGTACCATCTTCCGGCTGAGGTCCCCCCCGTTCCCCATCTCCCTGAGGTGCCTGTGCATTTTCGACCTGATGCCCCTGTGGTGTTCTCTCCGTGTTGTTGCAGGAGTCAAGTGGGGCCTTGGCCTATGTGATGTGGCCCTGAGGCCCAAGGACATTGTGGACTGGGCAGTGTCCCTCCATTTGTATATATGTATGTACTGTTTTGATTTTGAAGCACGATTTCCTACACTTTTATCTTATAGCACTCACTTTATTCAATTCCTTTTGTCCTTGCATTATTCCTGAGGGGTACGGGGTGAATATGTAATGTTACTGCATCTGGTTATGTGTCTGGTGTTAGGGATGGGGGTGTGGTGTGTTACGTGTGTGTGTCACTCTCTTTTTCGTCCCCCTTCCCCTGTGTGCTAGGCGTCAGCACTCACCGTGGTCGTCTTCGCTGTCATTGGTGTTCATAGTGAAGAAGGAGATAAACGAGCATGGGGAACACCTCTAATTCGGGTTCCATGGCGGCGTGGTTCTTCCTTGTGTCTCCAGGGGTGAGTCCTTTGCCTTCTGTGTACTGTTTCTGCTGTGCTTTTGATGTCGTTGGTACCGTCCCGGAAAAGGTGACGGATACGCCTGTTGTAATACAGTGGGCGGTACATTGTCTTCCACCTGGCTGTTGGTGGTTACTGCCGCAGTGTTTGTTGCTACTGTCGTGGCAGTCAGTGTGTTAAAGTGGCTGTCTGTCTGAGCAGTTTTTGCTGTGGTCATAATTCCATTTTTGTTACCGTCTGTCTGTTGACGGTATTACAGCCGCTTTATCACCGACCGGCAAGGTTGTAATGAGGGCCCATATGTCTACAGGAGGCATACCCCATGACATTGTGCAAGGCTAATGTGTGTACCTCACTTCTTCCAGGTGACTCCGGCTATCCAAACATGTCCTGGCTCTTGACCCCTGTTAGGAATCTGAGAACAGGGGCTGAGAATCGGTACAATGATGCCCATGGGTGTGCCCGGGGGATTGTTGAATGGCCCTTCAGTCTCCTGAAGACCAGGTTCAGGTGCCTCCATCTGACAGGTGGGTCCCTATGCTACTCCCCTGAGAAGGTCTGCAAGATTGTTGTGTGCTGAGTACTGCAGAATTTGGCCCTCAGACGCCATGTGCCCTATCTGCAGGAAGAGGGGGGTGACAATGCACCTGTGGCAGCTGTGGACACTGTGGACAGTGAGGAAGAGGAAGAGGAGGCAGATGTGTACAACAGGACACATATGATACAGCAGTACTGCCAATCACACTCAGGTAAGACTGTTGAACTATACATTTCTACATTTACATGTTGTGCTGTGTGGCTGTAGTATAATGCCAGTCACTACCTTTGTATCCTAACTGACTGTCACCTATGCTTTACCTTATTGCAGATGTTGGTGTGGTTATAACAGTGTATTGCTTTAATGTGTACAGACTTCTGAGACACATATGTAGGATGGATGAACACATTACAGGACTTTTGCACAGGATCATGCAGTTCAATACATTGTACATTTCCTTCAAATAAAGCACTATTACTCAAGCTGTGTCCAAGGGTGTTTATTTATCATTCAAGAAAACAATGGAAAGTGCAAAAGGGTGAGATGATGTTTGAGAAAAGTCCAGCGTAGTAGGCCAGTCTGTTTGTAGCACAGGTCCAGTGTCCAAGGGGGCATAGGAAGAGGATCAATGACATTTCAAAGTGGACATGGTGAAACTGTGGAACAAAAAGGGGACATACTTGAGGGGCTCAATTCCTGGCAGTAGTCCTGGTCTTTGCAACTGTCTCTGGTGTCTGTCTGGGTCGCATGCAATGTTTGCGGTGTGGTTCACCTTCTGCAGGGGGAGGGGTGCTGGTGGCCTGTGGGTCCTGTGCAAGGGCCTCCTGTCCACTAACTGCAGCAGATGTGGAGGGCTGGTCAGTACACTGGCTAGTGGTAGGGGCCCGCAGGTGTGCTGTGTACTCCCTCATGATGTTGGCCATGTCACCCAGCACCCATGCATTGGAGGCCATGGTAGTATTCAGGGTCTGCAATTGTTGCATGACTTCCTGGTGATGTTCCCCCTGCAGCTGCTGTCTCTCCTGCATGATGTTGAGCACCTGCCCCAGCCAGTCCTGGGATTGTTGGTATATCCCCAGGACATTAGTGAGTGCTCCTGGGCAATGGGTTCCCTGGGTCTGTCCTCCCCCTGGTGCACAGCTGACCTCTGACTGTCCCTGGCCCCTCTGCCTGTGACCCCTGAACATTGTGCCCACTCCCACTGATACCATGACCCTCAGTGTCTTGCCTGTGTGGTGTGGACTCTGGTCCCTGTAAAGGTAGCACACTACTGATTGACCTGTCTTGGGGACAGTGGTCTGGGGAGTTAGCCGGCTGCTGTGGTGTTAGAATCTGAGAGGGTTCTGTAGTGGACTGGCTGTGGGATGGGGTAGCTGACTGACCAGTGGTCCCTGATGGGCCAGGGAGTTCATCCTGCTTCGGACATCCAGAGTTGCTGTCTTCACTGAGGGCATCTTCTGGTGGGGGACTGGGTAGCCGTGGCACCTCCTCACTGTTGACATTGGCTGGGGCACCTGTGGGGATGTAAGTGATGTGTTAGGGCACTTGTCTGTGACATATTCTGCATTCATAGCTTTCTAAATGATAATGGTGATGTCCTTCCACCTTTGTTATTGTTTGGTGATAGATTGTGGGATTGGTAGTTCTACATGCTGTGCTATGCATTGGTGGTAGGTGTGCATGCAGTGAGTTTTTCATGCAGTGATTGTCATTTAGGTGTGGTAATTGGGGTGGTGCACTGTGTGAGATGGAGTGGGGTTAAGGGAGTCAGGGTGAGGGGGTAAGATGGCATCCAGGTATGGGGGGTGAGAGGTTGTAAATGGTGACTCACCAGTGTCCAGTCCTCTGGCTACTCCAGTGAGTCCCTTAGGATGCAGTATTGCCAAGACTTGCTCCTCCCATGCTGACAGCTGTGGGGAGGAGGTGGGGGTCTACCACCAGTCCTCGTGATGGGGAGCTGGTGCCTTGCTGCAATGGAACGCACCTTCCCCCGTAGGTCGTTCCACCTCTTCCAAATGTTGTCCCTTGTGCATGGATGTTGTCCCACGGCATTCACCCTGCCCATGATTCTCCGCCATAGCTCCATCTTCCTTGCAGTGGAGATCTGCTGTACCTGTGCTCCAAACAGCTGTGCCTCTACCCTGACTATTTCCTCCACCATGACCTTAAAACTCCTCATCTGTGAAACAAGGGTGCCTTTGTGGGGACATGGGTATTGTGTGGTGAGTGTGATGTGCAGAGGGTGATGTGGTGGGGTCTGTGGTGCGTGACGGCTGAATGGGTAGTTGTGGTATGTGTGTGCAGTTCTCTCTAGGATTGTTGTGGCAAGGTGTAGCAGTCTTGTGTTTGCAAAGGTTTGTGGGTGATGAGGGTGTGTGTTTTATAGTGCTGTTGGTGGGTGGGTGTATATGTGCCAGGTGTGGGTTATTTTGTTCTGGCCAATGTTATCCTGTTGTTTTTGGGTGGCCATTTCTGCCTTGGCGGTGTGCACCACCAATGGTTTACCGCCGTTGACTGTCCGCTTTGGTGATTCGTGAGTCATTATTTTGAAGGCGTCATTTTGGTGGCTTAACGGTATGGGTGGTAATTCCGACAGTTTATCGCACTCAGTGGGTCTGGCAGATTTGTGGTGTGGCTGTTTTCTGTTGGTTTTGTGTGTATGTGTCATAATCTGGTGGACGGATGTTCGACTCTGCGGTGGTATGTTGGCAGCAGTCACCACGGCGGTATTCAGAAAATACCGCCAATGTCATAATGAGGGCCCATATCCTTTGTCAGATCCACAGTGAGTAGTAGTGGTTTGGGGGACTAATCTTTGCAGCTAATGGTCCCCCATAGATATATGGGTAACTCTGTGTCCTAATGTACTCAAACATATTTCCAACAGCTTGAGACATGCAATGACATTGATTTGCATACATGCAAGATGATAACTGATTTGTCGGCCACAGTGCTCCACATACAGATGAACTGTACTCAGAGATACACTTACTATTTGTCATACATTTGTGTGCAAAAGATGTGAATTTGGTGATTTCTCAGCAATGTTATGAATTTTTCAGCGATTGACTTGACACATATCTCACATTGATCAACAGTTGCAGTTCCTGACAACTATTTACTGAGCTTGGCATACAGTGTTGATCTGATGCATCATATAGTGATTCCTATCTACCTGCTTTCCTTTTGGAACAACAGTCCAATGGCATATGTGGGTGTTTTCAATCAATCAATCAATCAATCCCGTAATTTATAAAGTGCGCTACTCACCCGTCAGGGTCTCAAGGCGCGGGGGGGAGCTACTGGTCAAATAGCCATGTTTTGAGGCGTTTCCTGAAAGTCAGGAGGTCCTGGGTCTGGCGTAGGTGGAGCGGTAGGGAGTTCCAGGTCTTGGCGGCGAGGTGAGAGAAGGATCTTCCTCCGGCGTTGGTGTGGCGAATGCGGGGGACGGAGGCGAGGGCGAGGCTGGCGGAGTGGAGCTGGCGGACGGGAGTGTGGAAGGTGAGTCTGTCGTTGAGGTAGGCTGGACCTGTGTTGTGGAGGGCTTTGTGTGCGTGGGTGAGTGGTTTGAAGGTAATCCTCTTCGATACGGGTAGCCAGTGTAGGTCTCTGAGGTGGGCAGAGATGTGGTCGCGGCGTGGGACGTTGAGGATGAGTCGGGCGGAGGCGTTTTGGATACGTTGCATTTTCGTTTGTAGTTTACTCGTGGTTCCTGCATAGAGTGCGTTGCCGTAGTCCAGTCGGCTGCTGACCTGGGCGTGGGTGACAGTTTTTCTGGTTTCGATGGGAATCCACTTGAAAATCTTGCAGAGCATGCGAAGGGTGTTGTAGCAGGAAGAGGAGACTGTGTTGACCTCCTGAGTCATGCTGAGTGCTGAGTCCAAGATGATTCCCAGGTTTTGTGCTTGGGTGGTGGGTGCGGCTCCTAGGGAGGTAGGCCACCAGGAATCGTTCCAAGCAGAGGGGTTTCTGCAGAAGATGAGGATCTCTGTTTTGTCTGTGTTTAACTTGAGGCGGCTTGATTCCATCCAGTTGGCGATGGCGTGAAGTCCATTGTGGAGGTTGTTTCTTGCTGTTGTAGGGTCTTTCGTGAGGGAGATGAACAGCTGGGTGTCGTCTGCGTAGGATACTATGTTGATGTGGTGGGATCTTGCGATGTTGGCGAGAGGAGCCATGTAAACGTTGAAAAGTGTTGGGCTGAGTGAGAATCCCTGGGGGACGCCACAGATGGTTTTGGAGGGTTCGGACAGGTAAGGCGGAAGGCGGACTCTCTGGGTTCTGCCGGAGAGGAATAAAGAGATCCATTTGATGGCCTTGCCGCAGATCCCGGCGTTGTGGAGGCGTGTTCAAAGGGTGTGGTGACAAACGGTGTCGAAGGCTGTGGAGAGGTCCAGGAGGATGAGCGCTGCGGTTTCGTCTTCGTCGAGCATGGTCCTGATGTCATCTGTGGCAGCAATGAGTGCGGTCTCAGTGCTGTGGTTCTTGCGAAATCCGGATTGGGAGGTTTTGAGCGCTTTGCTGTCTTCCAGGAAACGGGATAGTTGGCTGTTCACAATTTTCTCAATGACCTTCGCTGGAAAGGGGAGGAGGGAGATGGGCTGGTAGTTTTTGGGGTTATCTGGGTCCGCCTTGGGTTTCTTCAATAGGGCATTGGCGTCGGTGTGTTTCCAGCTCTCCGGGAAGGTGGCTGTCTCGAAGGAGCTGTTGATGATGGCGCGGAGATGGGGGCGATGATGGCGCTGGCTTTGTTGAAGATCTGGTGTGGGCAGGGGTCCGAGGGGAGCCCTGGATGGAGGCCATGGTGTTGATGGTGTCTTCATTGTTGACGTGGGTCCAGGCACATAGAGGGTTAACGTTGATTGGTGCGTTGGGTTCGTGGCTGTCTGTGGTTGACTGGTGGGTCTGGGGTTTGAAGCTGTTGTGGATGTCTTCGATCTTTCGATGGAAGTAAGTGGCGAGGGAGTTGCAGAGCTCCTGTGATGGCGGGGGTTCGTAGGAGCAGGGCCTGTGGTTGGAGATTTCTTTGATGATGCCGAAGAGCTCTCTGTTGTTGTGAGCGTTGGTGTCTATGCGGCTTTTGTAGTAGGTTCTTTTGATGGTGCGGATCAGCTGGTGATGTTTGCGGATGGCAATCTTGAGGGCGATGTGGTTGGATTCGGTAGGTACAAGGCGCCAGGTCTTCTCCATTCTTCGGCATTCCCATTTGGAGGCCTGTAGGTCGGGGGTGAACCAGCTAGCCTTGGATCTGTGGTGGATGTCCGAGGGTTGTTTGAGTGGCACGAGGGTGTTGGCGCAGTCGTCTATCCATGGATGCAGGTTGGTGGCGGCTGAGTTGGGGTCTCGGGTCCTAGGAGTAGGTGCCTGGGCGAGGGTGGGGATCAGCTGTTCTGTTGAGGTGTTTTCAGACGAAGATGTTTGTTGGCAGCCAATGCAAACATTACACACCACAGTTTTCAGACCACAGTGTATTGTGTCTGGTACTTAGAGGATGACAACAGTGTTCACGCTATATTTACGGCTCTTGGCACTACCCATGGTTTCATGGATGTTGTTTATTTATGAAATGTGACTGTGAAGAACACTCCAAGACATTTATTGTATTTCTTAGTCTGTTAACATGTTTTGCAGTCATGTCTTATTCCACATGTTACAGAAAAAAATAATGTACAATGTGGTCACGTAATTATGCACCTTCAGCAGTGTTCTGTGTGTCTGGATGATATAAGATCTCATCCTCATCCTCTTCCCAGTGAGCTTCCTGCTCCTCATCCCAGGGGACACTGTTTTTTATGCAGATAGTGTGCAGTATGGAACATGCCAGGATCATCTTGCAGACCATGGCTGGGGAATACACCAGCCTCCCACCTGGTGCACCAAGGCAGCAAAAGTGGGCATCTTGCAAGCCAAAGGTCCTCTCCACAATGTTCCTGGTCAGAACATGTGCCTGACTGTAGGCCCTCTCAACATCTGTATGTGGGTCTGTAAAAGGTTTCATCACCCATGGCTGGATGCCGTAACCTTGGTCAGCTGAAAAGTTAAAGGATAAAGAATAGAAAAGTGTCATTGCTTTGGATTACTGCCTTAGCATTCATCCTGGCCATTTGTATCATGTGTATTGGTATTGTCAAGCACTTCTCCCAATTATGAACACATGATCTGTCAGTCATATCAGTGTAGTGCTGTTGGACCTGGCCCTTTTACAGGGTCCTTGCCCAAACGTTTTGCCTTTTCCCCCTTATTTTTCTGACCCTTTTTGGTTGACGTTATGACTCTGGGCACTTTACCACTGCCAATCAGTGCTAAAGTGCATGTGCTCTCCCTTGTAAACTTGGTATGATTGGCTTATACCTAATTGGCATATTTAATATATCTGTAAGTCCCCTGTAAAGTGGTATCTCTATGCCCAGGGCCTGTAAATTAAATGCTACTAGTGGGCCTACAAAGTTTCTTGCGCCACCCACTGAAGTAGCCTTTCAAACTTGTCTCAGGCCTGCTAGGGCAGGGCCTGTGTGTGCAGTTTATGCCACAGGGACCAACCATCTAAATTTACTTGCCAGGTCCAGAACTCCCCTTTTACTACATGTAAGTCACCCCTAAGGTAGGCCCTAGCTAGCCCTATGGGCAGGGTGCCATGTATGTTGAAGGCAGGACATGTACCTAGTAGCGTGGCCTGTCCTGGTGGTGACAAACATCCTATTTGGTTTCTCACTGTTGTGAGTGCTGCCTTCTCATAGGATTGCATTAGAAATGGCCTGCCTTATATGTAGGGGTTATTGTCTGATTTATGAGGGGCAGCGTATGCGTGTTTGGTATGGTTGTAATGGTAGTGAGAAATGCTGCTTACTGGTGTTGGTGGATTTTTTATTATCATTGCAGAAATGCCACTTCTAGAAAGGGAGCATTTCACTGCGCTTATAACTCTGGTGTTTAGCAGCTTGACTCCAATCTACATCTGGGCAGTGTGACAGTTGGGCTTTGTGCATACTTTTCAGACAGCCCGTACACAGGGAGGGTGGAGGTGTCACAGAGGTGCACCTACATACTGAATAGTCTTCCTGGGCTGAGAGAAGGGAGGGGTGGGGCACACATGCATTTGTAAAGGCTGTGCCCTGGCGTCTCACAAAAGGGTTGTTTACCCCCAACTGATGTTTGGAGCCTGTACCGGAGGCGAGAGGGGGCACTCCCAGAACCAGTTGTAACTGTTTGGAACCTCCTCTCCCCTATCTTTGTGAAACACATTGTAAATGAGTATAAGTACAAGGGATTTTTCCCACAATTTAGACATGAATAGACATTCTTGGGACTCCAGAGATACTTCTGGAACTGGACACAGAACGCTGCTGAATGGACTCACCAGGACCACCTTAGTCTGCTGCTGCTGTGCTGACATGTGACCGGCTGGGTCACTAGGAGGACCTCCCACCATCTGCATCCATTGCGCAGGCCTGTTGCTTGGGCCTGTTAGCCCTGTGCTTCCCTCTCCTCTTCGGTCTCCATGGGCAGGGTGCCATGGCTCCTGACCCCTGCAACTGCCAACAGCACAAAGTGTGTGACAGCTGGGCCCCTGCTGGAACCTAGGGAAGCACCTTGCTTGGAGAAAAGATAGCATCTCGTGAGTGCTTTCTCCATAGTGCTAGCACTTCAGAGGGGGCCTCCCTTCAAATCATGGCGTCTTGAGGACACCTTCATTTTCTTGCCCCACGCTTTGGAAGCGCTTATCAGGGCTTGAAAACACTGCTGCGGCCCTTCTGGAACCTAGCGCATCTGATCGTGTCGCCCTGGGAATCACTTCCACAGCCCAGGCATTGGCTACACACTGTGTGTCGCCCTTGTGCTTCCCTAAGTGCCCGCTGGGCGAGGCCTGCTCTGAAGAGCACCTCTGGGGTACCATCTGACATCCACTTCTGGGCCCACATCACCGCTACAACCTGAGATGAGTTCCCGCACCAGTGTCGGGTGAGGGTGCCATTGGAGGAAGCGAGGCACCGGGTTCAGGAGAGTTTGCGGTGCGCCCCCTCTCCTTTCCTCGCTGAGAAGATCCAGGACCTCGGGAGGTCCCCCTCCCTGGAGGCGACCCATGTGCCTGTCTCCTCGTCCCGGAACACCACAGAGGGTAACGTGACCAGGCAGGAGGGCAGCAACCCCACCTTCAGAGTCCTGAGGCTCTTGGTGAGAGTATACTGCATCATGGTTAAGGTGATTTTGTGCCCCACCCCAAAGGATGGTAGGTCGCGACCATTGTGGGGGGCCCTCAGAAGTTATCGGTGCCTGATGAGGCATGGGCCCCAGGAGGGGCCCGACTCCAAAAAGAACCTAGAGGGGGTGGGTACCGCCCCACCAGGATCAACATGTGGTCCCCATTTTGAGCATAGGAGAGCAGGGGGGCCCCCCATATTGATCTTCTTGACACTAGAAGTGCCTTTTTCATCATAATACAGGTACTTTTTGGACATGCTAATTTCTATTGTTCCTGAGATGGACATTGTGGAGGAACATGTTGACCTGTTTATTTTATGATGTACAACATACATATGCTGATGTTCCTTTTATAGACACGACATTCTTATATGTGTTTATGACTGGCCATATGTTCTTTAATGTTCCTTTTGTGGATATTTATGAGATGATCATGACAAGTGCATTTCCTTTCTTAAAGTGATTCTTGACTACTGCTTATGTTGCAGAATTCTGAGTACTTGTGTGTTCTAGTGTTATTAGTGACTTGTGTAACATTATGCTAAAGAGTAAGGTACCAGGATATTACTGACATGTAATGATTGGCCTAATTATGTTTTGTGCAATACAGTTTATTTTTACATAGCTCAGTTTTGTGTTTACTTTGTGGTGTGCATATTTTGTCTCTCATGTTGTGTGTGTTGTGCAAACGCTTTACACATTGCCTTTGAGATAGGCCTAACTGCTTGTGCCAAGCTACCAAGGGGGTGTAGGAGTGACCCTCCTGGGACTGGGCTGCCCAGACCCCAGGAGGGCAGAAGCCTGTCTGTGAGTTGGCAGCAGCGGTAGCTGCAGTGAAAACCCCAGAGAGCTGGTTTGGCAGTACCCAGGGTCCATGCTGGAGCCCCGGGGATGCATGGGATTGGCATCCCAATACCAGATTTGACATGGGGTGACAATTCCATGATGTTAGACATGTTACATGGCCATATTCGGTGTTACCATTGTGAAGCTACATATAGGTATATAGGTATTGACCCATATGTAGTGCACGTGTGTAATGGTGTCCCCACACTCACAAAAATCCGGGGAAATTGCCCTGAACTATGTGGGGGTACCTTGGCTAGTGTCAGGGTGCCCTCACACTTAGTACCTTTGCACCTAACCTTCACTAAGTGAGGGTTAGACATATAAGTGACTTATAAGTTAATTAAGTGCAGTGTAAAATGGCTGTGAAATAACGTGGACGTTATTTCACTCAGGCTGCAGAGGCAGTCCTGTGTAAGAATTGTCTGAGCTCCCCATGGGTGGCAAAAGAAATGCTGCAGCCCATAGGGATCTCCTGGAACCCCAATACCCTGGGTACCTAGGTACCATATACTAGGGAATTATAAGGGTGTTCCAGTGTGCCAATTAGAATTGGTAAAAATGGTCACTAGCCTGCAGTGACAATTTTAAAAGCAGAGAGTGCATAAGCACTGAGGTTCTGTTTAGCAGAGCCTAAGTAACACAGTTAGGCACCACATAGGGAGCACATTCAGGCCACAAACTATGAGCACTGGGGCCCTGGCTAGCAGGGTCCCAGTGAGACATATAAAACACACTGACAAATAGGGTTGTTACTATGAGCACTGGGGTCCTGGCTAGCAGGATCCCAATGAGGCAGTAAAAACACACTGATATACACTTACAAAAGTGGAGGTAACAAGGCTAGAAATAGGCTACCTTCCTACAACTATGCTCTCAAACGTCCCAATAGAGTGACATGATGTGACAACTGCTATTTACAAATCCATGGTAGGATGTCACGGTGGTGTAACATTGTGTACATGTGTGACAGAGTTGTGTCCAATTTGTGTAAACAACACATGTAACCTGCAGATTTATGTGTGGTCTTCTGGAGTCTAGCAATACAACTTCCTGCACTGTACTACATCTCTAAGAAGGGGAACTAGAACACTTTACTTGGGGCCTCCTGCAAATTTGGAGTCCATGCATCTAGACTTACACACAAGTTGCCTAGTGAGTACACATTCACAATTGCATCAGGGGTTGTAGGTATTCCACTTAGCATTCAGGATACAATTTGTGTATGCAGGATTACTTTCCAGACAAGGCTACTGCCTCCAAGGCATGGTGAGTGATGTCTGTGTGTAAGATTACACTTCACAAATAAGAGATGTGAGGTCTTTGACATAGCATTGTACATTTGTACAGTTACATGTCACCTGCCCATGGGGGGGGCAGCAAGTGTCTTGCTGTGTTACCATGGGCCACCAGGTAAGGGCAAAAAAGCACCATGTCTACAAGAAGTGGTACCTTTCTGTCCTCTCCCCCTGCTCTGATGCACAAAGTTCTGCATAGATCCAATGCAGGAACCCTTACACCATGGTGCCAGGATGCGTCAATTGTGAGGACGATTGTTTTTGTTCAGGCACCTTCCTGCACAAACAAAATCATAAGAGGTCTTTCCATCTTACTATGTGTGCTGCAGAATGAAACACACATAGGAAGGGGAAGATACAGGAAGTGATGAAGCTATTTCTCCCCATTGCATCACTCTTACGTCCTCCTCCTGAGCTTGCATAAACTTGTACTACATTCACAGCCTTGTAAATCTGTTGATAAGTCAGATACCTTCAACTTCCTTGGGTGTTTCGTGGGTATATCCCAAGCAACACCCCTGAAGCACCCCTTTCACACAGTAACTTGTGTGTAAGTTATCCATATTTACAAGACCATGAAAAGCCGCGGAAGGTGGCTTTGCATGGCCTTGTAAATGTAGAGTGGCAACCTATGCCAGTGGAGCATCCATAATATGTTGCTCTGGTGTCACAGAGTGGTGAAAGCGCCTGGTAACTTAGGTTCCTAGTCTGTGATGTATGGGCCATTAAACAGCTGATGTCCTATGTGTGTTGAATGTGACCACCCCCAGCACAGAAGTTACACCTTCCTTGCACACAGAGATGTAGAGCAGATTTCATGTCTTCCATGCATGGCTGTGTACCTTTACATCATGCAACATGTGCAATAGTGGCTTGAGATGTATTCACCTGTATATCAGGATGATTTGCCTTTGATATGTGTACAAAAACATGGTGCAATCCTCATTGTGCAGTCCCCATCTGTGTATTGTGTCCCCTATATCTATTTGTTTGTGTGATAGTTACTTTCTGCTTACTTACAAGCAGGCCATTTCCATATTGTCTATCCTGGAAAGTCTGGTTCATGATGTACTGGCGGAAGATGTAAGCGTGATGGACACTGCCCAGGTATTTGGCCAGCACATTGATCAATAACCCACGATCTCTGCCTGCACACTAATCGAGTGGGTGCGTTTCCTGTTGCGGTATACATGTCCCGTTGCAGCAGGAGGTACAAGCTGCACATGTGTGCAGTCCATGGCTCCGAGCACATAGGGTACCCTAGCTATGGCATAAGAGCCCTGTTTAATTTCCTGCTGCTATTTCTGGGTGTTGAGGAAGAGAATGTGGTGGGGAGTGGGGCTGATCAATGCATCCAAGACAAAGAGTAAGACTGCAGTCAGGGATGGCTGTGATATTTCAGCAACTCGTGCTACAGTGGTCTGAAAGGATTCAGACGCAAGCAGATGAAGCACAGCCAGGATCTTGGTTGGTGGAGGGATGGTTGTATCCCTCCCAACCGCTGCCTGCAGTTGAAACACAATGAGGTGTTGCAGTTGTATGATGTACTCCCTGTGCAGCTGGTAGAAGATGATAACCTCCTCCTCCCTGAGGGCAATCAGGGATCCCTGCTGGTGATAAATGTGCTCTTTTCTCCTACACTGCTTCTGTGGTGTGGGTAGTGGTGACTGTGGTGATGCTGGTGGATGTGGCAGTGATAGTGATGATGGGTGTTACAGTGGTTTCCTTAGTGCCCCAAGTTGTAGCAAGAGTAGATCCATTGTCTACTCCAGGTTGCCAGAGTGTTTTGGATGGGTTCTCCTTATGTACCAGTGCCTAAGCTCCATTTTAATGCCTTGTCTGACCTGGCATTAAAATTGTGATGGTAGTCAGTTAGCGCAACTTTTCCAAGGCACACATCAGTCTTGGAAGGCTGGTAAATATGGAGCTAGCAGCCCAGTTTTGTTTATAAAGAGAGAACGTCTACCTTGGATATTGTTGCTGGTATCTGACGCAGTCAGATCTGACACTCATGACAAATGACGGGGGTGTGGCCAGGATGGCGACCGGAGCTGCAGCATTATCTGCAGCTTCGCTCCCGGCCGAATTAATTCTCCTGCCAAACGGTGATCCCTGGCCCTTTCCGGGTGATCGCCTGTCTCCCCACTGTCCCGGGTCCCCCGGTGGCACTTGGATCTTGGCTGGGCATATATGGGACTGGAGAGGAGGCGCGGAGGAGCGCTAGGCCTGACCTGAGAGCAGAGGCGGTGGGGCCTTAAACTCGGACGAGCGCTATCGGCAGCGGGAGTGCCTGATGACGCTGTGGAGGCACGGGCAGGGTACGGCTGACTCACGTCGCTCTGTGGAGGTGGAGTGGGGCTGGGTGCCATGCCCTGACACAGCCGGGGCTGTGCGATGTCCCGTGTGGCCGCATGCGTATGTTGGACTTCGGAAGCGGCCTATTGGCGGCACGGATTGGGCTGCGCTACGCAGACGCAGATAGTCCCGTAGTACGTGACAGGACATACCCCCTTTACATGGACCAGTGAGCGCTAACGGAGGTGAGGAGTGGTACGGTCGGGGGGCCACCATGGTATGGAAGAGAGATGGAGGGCTCCAGAATCGCTGATTACTGAGGGACTGCTTGGGCCCCAACTCGTGGGCGTGTGTCTCCATATCCCCGAGCCGCTTGGCCCAGGAATGGGAGAAGCAGCAATCTTCAGACTCACAGACAAGCAGGGCTGACTCCCGTGCGACACCATAATTACAGTCGTGAAACACCCCCCCCCATGGGTTTGTATTAGGCATAAACTGCATGACAGGGGACCAGTGGAATGAAGCGCAAGAAGTAAGGTGCTGGATCCTTAAGGGCACGGTAAGGAGTGGCTAACCTGAGAACTGGAGAACCTCTACCCCGCGTCGCTCCATTGGGTGAACACTGTTGTGGAAGGCCGTCGGGCGGCCCACCTCCAGTGATCCTTCCCACCGTTGCAAGGGACAAATGGGAAAGCTAAAGACACTCAGAGCGCCCACGGGGACCATGGACGTGTCTGTCGCCCCACCTGGGAAGCAGGACGCGATCTACCAGGCGCTGCAGAAGATGGAAATCACTCTGCACAACCACACATCGCAGTTTGAAAAGGTGTTACAGGCCATTATGGACACCAAAACCACCCTGGAATTTAAAATTGGTGAAGTAGTGGCGGACGTCAGCTTACTCTGGGCCGACCAACATGCGCTGGCTGACCGGGCCGCAGTGGTGGAAAGGGACATGGTTGAGTTACCCCCAGCAGTAAAAAAACTGCAGGAGATGATGCTTCATTTATCGACAGAGGTGGAAGGCCTAAAGCGTAGGGCCGAAGACGCAGAGGGCAGATCGAGACGGAACAACATCCGCCTGGTGGGGTTCCTGGAGCAATCCGATGGCCCTAGTGCTGAACTGTTTGTAGAGAAATGGCTCATGGAAACTGTCTTATGGGACAAAATCACGACATTTTTCTCGATCGAACGTGCCCATAGAGTACTGGGCAGAACTCCGCCGCCAGGAGCACATCCTGCACATCCTCACCCCATGATAGGTAGGTTACCTAATTACCGTGACAGGAACCTAATACTGCAGTTATTTTGCAAATTGAGCCCTCTGCAATATGAAAATACAATGATCACAGCCTACCCGGATTTCACCGCGGAGGCTCAGAAGAAACGTGATTCCCTCTACCAGGTGAAGGAGCTACTCCGCAAACACAATATTAAATATGCGCTCCTGTTCACAGCCAATGATGACTCCCAGGTGCATATCTTTTCTTCTCCAGAAGATGCCTGGACCTGGTTCCATGCCAAGGGCTTAGCTCGTTCCGCATGTTCAGAGATCATGGTGGAGGGCTTGTCGTCCCCTAAGGTGAAACGCAATCTTCGGCCACGTCTGGGAACTAAGCCCACTCCAGAGCAGGTGGTGGAGGAGCGCTCTCGGCTGCTGCAGGTGACGACGCAATTTGTGGCCGATTATCCGGCGAGGGTGTCAGATCAAGCAGATACTGAACTTGAACATGAGACTCGCTATGACTCTGCAGATTCCCTCCTGGGGCCGCTTCTCACTCCGCGCTTGGCCGATGACATTTGAACTGCACTCCTCGTCCTGGCATTCACAGGGCCCATGCTGGACCATGACTCTCGGTTCCACGTGAAGACTGAACGCGGGTGGCCTTGCTGAGTTGGAAAGCGTGCAAAGTCTGACATGTGGCTCACATCCGTGGCCTCCCCCGTTGGAGTTTCAGGTGGTGGGTTCAGTGCGACCATCCGCAGAGCCGGGAGCTCGAACTTCTAGATCTGGCCTACATCATCCACGCCCCATTCCATATGGACCTGTTCAACCCTATACCTGCTTGCAGGTTTTGCTCTGCTCTTACACACTTAGGGGGTCATTCTGACCCTGGCGGTCATGGACCGCCAGGGCCAACGACCGCGGAAGCACCGCCAACAGGCTGGCGGTACTTCCATGGGCATTCTGACCGCGGCGGTACAGCCGCGGTCAGAAACGGGAAACCGGCGGTGTCCCACCGGTTTCCCGCTGCCCCTGGGAATCCTCTAAGGCGGCGCTGCAAGCAGCGCCACCATGGGGATTCCGACCCCCTTCCCGCCAGCCTGGTTCTGGCGGTTTCCACCGCCAGAACCTGGCTGGCGGGAACAGGTGTCGTGGGGCCCCCTAACAGGGCCCCACATAGATTTTCAGTGTCTGCGTGGCAGACACTGAAAATCGCGACGGGTGTAACTGCACCCGTCGCACCCCTTCCACTCCGCCGGCTCCATTCGGAGCCGGCACCCTTGTGGAAGGGGGTTCCCCACACACATCCACAAGGTATAATGTGCTTACATGAAATGTGAGAGGATGGCGACACCGCGCAGGCGACAGCGCATACATGCATATTTGAAACGACACTAGGTGCATTTTGCCATACTTCAAGAAACACACCTGTCAGATGCCACACTAGAAAAAACACGTGTAAACTGGAAGGGGCAGTTGATTGGCACTGTATCTTCATCCTTTGCCCGTGGGGTAGCAAATTGGATCGCCCCAGGGGTACCCTATGCGGTCGCTCACACACAGATCGACCCTGATAGTAGATATGTGGTGTCAGAGGGCAACTCAGATGGTTCACCACTGTCATTAGTGACACTATATACTCCCAATACTAACCAACACAGCTTTTTACACACATTATCAATGGGGATACTTCGAGATCCAGCCGTAGACGGCATATGGGGCGAGGACTGTAACTGCGTCTTAGATATTCACATGGATAGGTCCTTTCCTCCACTTCCAGCCACCCTGAGTAATAGGATCTTGCGTGAGCTGGCAGCATGGACATTGAAAAATGGTTTCTGTGATGTTTGGAGATTAGGACACCCGACACAACACGAACATTCCTTCTACTCCCCTGTCCACTGTTTGTTCACCAGGATAGACATGCTTCTCACATCGCCGGCAGTGGTACATAAGATATATGCGTCAGGAGTTCTGGCTCGCACCATATCGGACCAGAGTCCGTTACGCGTGATACTGGGCTGGGGCTGACCACACACACTGATTCCCACATGGCGCCTGCAGGTAGAAGCACTAACTGACCCCCCTTGTGTGCTGAACTCCCCCAGTGCTTATCCACTTATTTCTCCCTGAATGATAATACAACGTCTCACCGTGCAACTGAGTGGGACGCCCACAAGGTGGTGGTGCGGGGCCATGGTATGGCTGCCTCTGAAGGGGTCCGGCGGGTATTGCTTAGAGAGACAGCGGGGCTGGAGCTCAAGCTGCGTGAGGCGGAGATTGTGGTAGCTAGAAATGAGATGCCAGTGGAAGAACTAAACTTGTTGAAAGCTACTCATAGAGAGGCCGATACCAGACAGAGTAAACATGACTACAGACACTACATGACATGTCAATATGCAGAGGGAGACACAGTGGGCGGCTTGCTAGCCTGGCTGGTTCGCCAGCCATCTCAGCCCTCGCCTATAGGAGCAATCCGTCTATTCTCTGGGAATATAGTTAATTCCCAAGTGGAAATTAATGATCCCTTCTATACATATTACCAGTGCTTATACTCGCCCCCCTCCTCCTTCACCTGTAGAGCAAATGGCTGACTTTCTGGTGACTTCCCCCTTGAGAAGCCTACAGACCGAGCAAGCGGACGCATTAGATGGACCAATTGGTATGAAGGAAATTTGCCTAGCGCTGTCACAGATGGCCCGCAACAAGGCGCCTGGTTCGGATGGCCTGCCGGTAGAGTTGTTGACATCCCAAGCTACTCACCTTTTGCGGCCATTGCTTCGAGTGTTTAATGAAGCATACGACCTGGTGCAATTGCCAGACTCAATGTGCAAAGCTCTAAAAGTGGTATTCCCAAAACCTGTCCTCGACCCTCTTGATGTTTGATCATACCGCCCTCTCTCCTTGCTCAACTCAGTCTGCAAGTCACTAGGGAAAATTTTAGCCAACAGACTCCTCCCCTTTTTTACCATGTCTGATCCACGAGGACCAATCGGGGTTCACATCGGGGTTCATACCCGGCAGAAACATCTTCCTAAATATCAGGAGACTATTTTGTATAATACACAACAGCAACCAAAAATTTGCAGTGGCCCTGTCACTAGACATAGAAAAGGCATTTGATATGCTGAGCTGGGATTTTCTTGTTGGAACACTAGAAGCAATGGCGCAGGATACAGTAAATGGATTGAGACACTGTATGCTAAACCCACAGCCCACGTTAAAACAGGGCAGGTTGTCTCTGAGTCCTTCCCAATAGGTAGGGGCACCAGACAGGGCTGCCCGCTGTCTCCCTTACTATTTGCAATAGCCATGGAACCACTGTCTGTCAAATTACACATGCGGGCACAGCTATGGGGCATCCCAGAACTCAAAACGCATCACATTATTTCTTTCTATGTAGACGACGCCCTGATATATTTACAAGATCATGCTACCTCCACGGCTGGGGTGATGGTGATGCTTGACACCTTTGCAACCATTTCTGGCCTTAGGGTCAATTGGCCCAAATCTTGCATCTTCCCTCTCTCCCCTATACCACTGGAGCTTCACTCGGCTTTACCATACTACCAACTGCCATGGTGCCACTCTACTTTTCAGTATTTGGGTATACAGATATACCACTCAGTAGTTGGTCTTAGAGAAGGCAATATAGACAGGGTTCTTCGTTCTGTCCGCAGCTCCTTACCATTCTGGGTGGCTCTTCCTCTGTCACCTATGGGACGTGTGGCTACAGCAAAAATGCTCATCCTCCCGAGATTTTTATACTATTTCACAGCACTCCCAATATCCCTGCCTCGCTTATTCTTCAAGTCCCTGAAGTCAATAATGACTGACTTACTATGGGGCAGAGATAGACGTAGAGTAGCACTGTCCATAACACAATACCCACAAATCTTGAACTGTTTTATGCGGCAACCCCACTACAATGGCCGGACTTATGGCTTAGAAAGGCCCCCTCCGCAGAACGTACAGAGATAATGAAAACACTAGTGCCGCTTTCGGTACTAGCTTGGCTATTAGACAGATCAAGCCGTCCACAGCACAGGTCCATTTTACTCGAAGTCGCCAAATCGTGCTAACAGAGATACTTCCACAGCAGAAGCTCCCTGACTCCATATTATCCTTTGCTTCCACTGACACAGCTGCCTGGGGCCCAAGCACTGACATCATGACATACGCGGTATGGGGCTGGTGAATACAGCAGAATACTATCTGGGCTCCAAACTGAGATCCTTTGGTGAACTTATGGAAACCACAGGGATTCATGCTGGTGCCTTCCTGACATACTGCGCAATTAAACACTTGCTAGGTGTCACATGGGAACAGGGTAAAGCTGAACCGCAAGAATCGCAACTACTTACACTGATTCTCTCAGTTGGAAATGCAAGAGACACTATATCAAGGTTATACTCGACATTATTTGCTAGGGTCTGCCCCAAACTGATGCACGCTAAAGCCTGTTGGGATGAGGTACCTCCTTCCCCCCTGTCTCAAAACGCCTGGTTGGCGGCACTATCAGATGTCAAAAATGTATCTCGCAACCCTAGACTCCGTTACACTCAGTTTAATTACGTACACCACTCCTATTTGTCCCCATCTCGCATAAAACGGATATACCCAGGATCAGACCTGACATGTCCCAGATGCGTGCAGCCAGCAGCTGATTTTTATCATATGGTGTGGAACTGCCCCCCACTGACACTATAGCTGACATCACTGATCATACTCTGAACATGGAACCCAAGTCTTGTCTGCTGGGCCTACGCCCTTGTGCAAGAGGGGACAAACAACTACATAGATTTATCGACTTGGCTTTTATAGTGTTTAAGCGCTTGATAGCAACGCATTGGAAGGCTCCACATGCTCCAGGATATACCACTTGGCTGCATGACTTACAACAATGCTCTCACGCAGAGGCTCAAACACTATGCCAATTACAATACAGAGGGCTAACCCAGGGAGGATCTGAAATATGGGATGCTTTTATTGTTAATATAGAAGCTAAAAGTGACATGTACCCACCATGAGCCCTATATATACCACATGACATTGAATATACAATACTCTCCTGCCTAGGGATAACTCGCACCTCGCCGGTGGCAGCCTGAATACTTTACCCGCCATACATTGTAAAGTAGCTGCGAATACCACGCACATGGGACACTTCTTAAGATACGTCCCGCTCGCAAAGGGATCGCTCACGACAAGACTTGAATCGCTCCCGAATGACCAACCACCTCAAGCTATCTAGTAATATATACCTGGTCACTAGACTGTCCCCAATCCATAGACTCATGCACTACTACGCCCCCTATACCAGACATGGGTTAACTATACCGCCCCATACGTAATGTAACCTCTATAAATGATATTATTGTGGCACAGTTTATTGTTATGTATCTTTCCACAGTACATTAATATGTGTATTGCACTATGTAGGTTTATATATGTGTAAATATCTGCTCCATCCTAATGGACGAATGCTCTGATGATCTTCACTATGTCTAATAAACAGATTTGAAAAAAACACGACAAATGACGCACACCCTGGAAAAGTGGTGCTAGACAGCTCTAGCAAAACTTTGAGAATTTGGCTTTAAGTTAGCGCCGCCACTGAGTCAAAAACAATGATGCTACAGCGGCACTAAAACCTTGTAAATGAGGGTCATAATGCTTCAGACCTAAAACCAAGGGCCTCATTTACAAAGAAATGGCACAGCGCAGAGCTGCAGCAAATTTTGTGGCTCCACGCTGCATCATTTAAAGAATGCAGGGATACTTTGTATTTACTACGATACGGAGCAACTCTGTGTTTTCCCTAGTGTTTGCGGTAAAATTAACAGTCTAGCGCTAAAGCATACACCCTTGGACCATAGCGCAAGGATGCTTGTGTTGCAGGGAATTATTGCTTATGAGCAGGAAGGTGTCCCTTCATACACATAAAGAATCAATAATGACAATTTGCTTCTTTTATGTGTGCTGCAGAGTGCAGCACACATAGAAGTAACAAATTGTCATTATTCAATGATTATTTATTGCACATAAACAATCATTAATGGTATTTTGCTCTTTCTATGTGTGATGCAGAATGAGGCACACATAGAAAGAGCAAAAACGAGGAGAAATAAAAGTAGTTCTCCTCATTGCACCACTCTAACGCCTCCTCTGGTGTGGCATTCGTTTTTGGTGCTGCCTCAGGTTTACAATTTCGCGGAAATCTGGGGCAGCATAAAAATGCAATGGGTGTTGTGGGTGGAACACCCAGAGCAACACCCATTTTACACCCCTTTTACGCAAAGTGATGCCTGTAAAGGGGCCGCATTTATACAGTGGCATTGAGCCACAAAAAGTGGCTTAACACCACTGTTAGGCCTGGCATTCTTCGCGTGGTTTCCCCGGACTTTTTGCCTCTGCTTCCTGTGTTTTTGACTGTGTGCTGGACTTCAAGTTTGCTGGTTTTCTTACTCTGAGCACTTTACCACTGCTGACCAGTGCTAAAGTGCAAGTTCTCTCTGTGTAAATTGTATTGTTGATTGGTTTATCCATGATTGGCATATTTGATTTACCAGTAAGCCCCTAGTAAAGTGCACTAGAGGTGCCCAGGGCCTGTAAATCAAATGCTACTAGTCGGCCTGCAGCACTGACTTTGCCACCCACATGAGTAGACCTGTAAACATGGATCAGACCTGCCACTGTAGAGTCTGTGTGTGCACTTTTGAACTGCCAATTTTACCTGGCAAGTGTATTCACTTGCTAGGTGCAAACCTTCACTAATACTACATGTATGGTACCTCTAAGGTAGGCCCTAGGTGGTCCCCTGGGCAGGGTGCAGTGTATTTAAAAGGTAGGACATATAATGGTGTGTTGTACATGTCCTGCTAGTGAAATACTACCAAATTTGTTTTTCACTATTGCAAGGTCTATCTCTGCCATAGGCTAACATGGGGACTGCCTTTAAATATCGCTTAAGTGCAGTTTCCCATTGGGAGCAAACAGAGATCGGAAGTTTGGGGTCTTGAACTCACAATTTAAAAATACATCTTTTGGTAAAGTTGCTTTTTAGATTGTCAGGTTGAAAATGCCATCTTTAGAAGGTGGGCATTTTCTTGCTTAGTCTTTCTGTGCCTCTGTCTGCCTGTGGAATCCATGTCTGGGTCAGACTGACAGTTGGGCTATTTGTGAATTCTCTCTAGACAGTGACACACAGGGAACTGAGGAGTATCCTGCATATCCTGATGAATCACCTGGGCTAGAGTGGGGAGGGTTGGGCCTGTCCTCAAACAATGCGGTTTCCAACCCCCTGTCATACGTCTAGGGCCAAGCCTGGGCAAGGCAGGATCTTGTGATCAACAGAGATTTTCCTTTGAAGGTTGGCTACTTCAAAGGCAGAAATAAGCATAAGTAGTGGACCCAAAACCCCAGATTTATAGATTACCTCTGGATCAAGGGAAACTTCTGCCAAGGAGAAGAGCAGAAGAGCTGCAAGAGGAGTACTGCCCCTTTGCCTGTGAGTTTGCTTTGCTGGGTTGGCCTACAGTTGCTGCTTCTGCCTTAGAAAGGACAAAGACTGGACTTTGATGTGTTTTCCTGCTTGTGAAGTATCTCCAAGGGTTTGGACTGAGCTTGCCTGCTAATCTGAAGTCTCAAGGCCATCAAAGACTTCATCTGCTAGCACCTGGACTCTATTTCTGAGACTCCTACCCTTCCTAGTGGTTCCTTATCCAGTCCCTGGGCCCTTGAAAGGAGAAGCTGATGGAACCAAGGCTGAAATCCACACACAAGAGCAAAGTATGAGAAACATTAATGTAGCACCTGCCCCGCAGCTAAAAAATTGACACACCACCTGCATTGCAGCTAGATAATCGATGCAACACCCACTTGCACCTGCAGAAATCGATCCATCACCCATGCAGCGCAGCTCTTCAGTATCGTGCATCAGGATTTTGCACGCATGATCAGTGGGTGTCAAAACCCCAATAAACCTGCATGGACCCAAGGCTGCCACCCCCAAAATCAATACATTGCTCTCCTGTGGGAGAGAGGAAACAACACATCGTCTACCCGGCTGGAGAAGAGACGACAAACAGCCTCACTTGCGAGTCAGGAATTGACTCATTTTTTACACATACCACGTACTTTGTGTAAAAACAACGCATCCATTGCATTCTATGGATTAAGACTCTTTTTAATTAAAAAAATCATATATTTGCTTGTGTATGTTGGACTTTAGTCATTTTGGTCTTGTTTGATTTAGATAAATATTAGCTATTTTTCAAAAGGGGTGTTGTGTCCCTTTTGTAGTGTTTTCACTGTGTTACGATGTGTGTTGCTACAAATACTTTACACATTGCCTCTGAAATAAACCTGACTGCTTGTGCCAAGCTACCAAGGGGGTGAGCAGGGGTTGTCTGAGAAATGTAACTCCCTTACCCTGACTAGAGTGAGGGTCCATCTTGGAAGAGTGCAAACTCACTGCCAACCAAAGACCACATTTCTAACAACCACTTTGTAAATATGGGTCAGGACATTGTGCCACTGGAACATTCTGGTGATGCAATGCCCTTGTAAGTGAGGCCCCCGTTTGTAAAGCCTCCAAAGCGTTCACATCTAGTTAAAAAAAACAATGTTGAAAAAATATAGGGCAGACAGCCCAAAGATTACCTTGAAAATGATAACAATGTGACCACAAATGATAATCTTGCAAAATATATTAATGTGACTACAAGAAGGAGACTGAATATAAAGTTAAGGAATTCAATCAAGGTTGTCTGTCTGAATCAAGAACCATTGTCAAGAAGTTTGTGATAGCAACTGTAAGAAAGTATTAGGTGGTGGGCTGTATCTACCCATCTCTAGTAGGAATCACTATCCCTGGTATCTAGGAGAGAGAGCAGACAGGCTTAAATTAGAGAGAATGTGTAAAGTATTTCTGTAGTACCAAAACAGTAATAAAATCAAAACACACCGCAAGAAAAATCCTAAAGAAATTTAGAAAAAAAAGGAAATGTTAATTATTAAAATGACGTTAAAGCAATTTTAATTTAAAAAGAGGGTCCAGAGATATAATTTATTTCGATTTAAAATACAAATAGCACCAGAAAGTATTCAGGACCAACCATGGTCAACTTGCTACAGTAGACCATGATCTAGGTATAATATGAGGCCAACTGCAATGGAGCATGAGTCAGATACAGCAACCAGGTTTGGCCCAGTCAGAGGATTTACTTTGTGATTTAGGGCCTGATTTAGATATTGGCAGACAGGTTATTCCATCACAACAGTGACGGATGTCCTATCTGCCAAAATCTAAATCTCATAGGACATAATGGGACTTAGATTTCAGAGGACTGATATCCATCATCCTTGTGATGGAGTAACCCATCCACCAATATCTGAATCAGTCCCTTAGTCTCAAAAATAGACGTCCCAAATCCTTAGTAAGACGAGACAGCAGGCTGTGGCTGAGGAGGGCTTCAGGATGTCAGATGGCTGTTAGACAAGGTTCCATTGAAGGTATTGGTTATGGTGGAAAAGCTATAAGAAGGAGAAATAAAAATTATGCAGCCCAGGAAGGTTTCTCACCAACTTGATACATTCCGTGCCTTCAGCCTGTGAAGATGTTTATGTTCACATTTAGTCATTTTTGGAGATAGGATTTATCCAGTGGGGCATGGCTCTGGGCTGTAGCCAAAGAATGTTCCACAAGGCTGAATACCTTCTTTGTCAGGGCCTGCTAAATCAGATTTGCTGCTGTCAAATAGCTCACAATCTTCATCATTTTGGCTTGGCACTTTTGTCCGATACCCTGGAGATCTTTGGAGCCAAAAGGTTTCTTAGGCCCAAAGTTCCAGAACCTCAGAAATAGTACTCAGGGGTCAAACCTCATCCATACATAAGCCAACAGTAGGCTCCCTAGCAGGTCCAGTTGGATCTGGTCAGCCTGGCAGTTTCTGGAAATGCCTCTTGTAGATTGTTGTGCCACTGTAGCTTGAACCGGAGGTCTTATTTATGAACCATGGAGTCCACGTCTTTGTTCTGGGTAGAAAAGGGAGAGCAGATCCAGTTCTTCTCAGATCTCAGACAGTAGGTTTGGTACTCTTCTGATCTTGCTCGGGTTCAGTAAGTGTTCTGTGCAGGGTACCGGGAATGCCACATTTCTGCCTGCGCCAACCTTTGGGTGGAGGTAACAAATGGGCTAAATGTTCCCAGGGGACACTAAACTACTTTTGCAGCATTTGCTGTGTGCTTTATAGCAAACAATCTCACAGTGCCCCTAAATGACCTCCCATTAGTCAGTGCCGACCACTCATGCATTTCCCAGAGCATTGAGCAATCCCTCCTCTCTGGTTACTTCAAACCAGTTCTGAGAGCATTTCTCTACCCACTGCAATTGGAACCTGGCTGAATAGGGGAAAGGAGAAGGGGCCTGTTAATGTGTCATCTGACATCTGCCTATGACAATGGAGCACTCTTTGAAGATTAGTAGGTTTCTGGGCACTACCCAAGTTGCAGAAACAGCAACACCCCCAAACAATCAAACCTGTGTCTCCTGCTCTGGAAGCGGATTTGATACCTCATTGAGGGTTAAGCATTCCGAGAGCTGCAACTGGAGGCTACTGAAAATTAGCCTCATAGGATTTAGGCAGGTAAAAGTTAGCATTCTAAATTGCTGTAACATTTATTAAAATCCTGCTTCACCAGTGAATTGAGCTTCTAATATATATTGCAAAGAGTGTAAGAATGAGCGAACACATTTACTATTATTTCATGCAATGCACCTCGTAGAAATGGGGTCTCTAGTTGGCCATGGTTTGCACCCTGTCCAAGGCGGGGCCCTCACTCTAGTCAACTTCTGATCATGCAGACTCAGTTCCTTGCTGTGGTGCGGGGTTGATGAGAAAGTGTTGCCCAGGGATGATGTGTGGGAAAATCCAGAGGCGCTGTAATTATGGAGCTGCGGTGGAACAGGCATTGTGTCAGTCCCACAGGTGCTGCATCGAGTCTTCCACCAAAAGACAAACGCTGCTTTGATTCTTCAGCTGCAAGGCAGGCGCTGCATCAATTCTTCTGCCGCAAGCCAGGCGTTGCATTGATTTTCAGCCGCGGTGCATCGATGCATGGATTTCCTCAGGACACCAGTTTCCACTTCCAAGGGACTAGATTTGGCACCACTTGGTAAGTCAGGACTATCAGCAAAAGAGTCCAGGCACTGGCAGATGAAGTCTTTTATGTCCCTGAGACTTCTAACAGGAGGCAAGCTCAGTTCAAGCCCTTGGAGAACATTTGAAAGCAGGATGAAGACAGCTAAGTTCAGTCGTTTCACTCCCAGGACAGAAGCAGCATGCAGCAGGTCAGCACAACAAAGCAACAGGCATAGTGGCAGTCCCTCCTACGACATCCAGCTCTTCTTCCTGGCAGAATGTCCTCTGTCTAGAAGTGTTCTAAAGTTGTGCTCTAAGAGGCCCTGTACTTTGTAGTACACAAGACACTGCACTGGCCCGAGACACATTCCAGGGGATTGGAGACTGCTTTGTGTAAGGACAGGCACAGGTCTATTTAGGTGCAGGTGCCAGTTCCTCCCACCACTGTAGCCCAGGAAGACCCTTCAGGATATGCAGGGCACACCTCAGCTCCCTTTGTGTGACTGTCTAGAGGGAATTCACAAGCAGCCCAATTGTCATCTTGACAAAGTCGTGTGTTCCACAGACAGGCAGGGGCACAGAATGGGTAAGCAAGAAAATACCCATTTTCTAAAAGAGGCATTTTCAAACTGACATTCTAAAAACCAACTTCACCAACAGATGTATTTTTAAATAGTGAGTTCAGAGACCTTAAAACCCCTATTCGCTATCTGCTCACAATGGGAAATTACACTTAAAAGATATTTCAAGGCAATCCACATGTTACCATATGGGAGAGACAGGCCTTGTAATAGTTACAACTGCATTTAGCAGTATTTCACTATAAGGACATGTAAAGCACACCAAAAGTGTCCTACCTTAAAATATACTGCACCCTACCCATGGGGCTGCCTTGGACCGATTGGAGGGGTGATTTACATGTAGTAAAAGGGAAGGTTTGGGCCTGTCAAGTGGGTGCACTTGCCACGTTGAAACAGCAGTTTAAAACGGCACTCAGACACTCCAGTCGCAGGTCTGAGACATGTCTACAGGGCTACTCATATGGGTGGCACAATCAGTGCTGCAGGCCCCTATTAGTATTTGATTCACAGGCCCTGGGCACACATTGTGCACTATACTAGGAACTTACTAGTAAATCAAATATGCCAGTCATGGATAAATCAATCACCAATATAATCTAGACAGAGAGCACATCACTTTAACACTGGTCAGCAGTGGTAAAGTACCCAGAGACCTAAAGCCAGCAAAAATTACATTTCAGTGCACAGTCAAAACTTGGAGGTCAGAACCCAAAAAGACAGTGGAAATCCTACAGAAAGAGCCATTTCCAACACCACCATAGCAAGGGAACTTGCTGTGCGGTGTTGCTTAAAATGGAGAGAGCACAAATGCTCCATATTTACAAACATATGGAACATTTCTGCTCTTTCCTTGTTCTGGAGCACTGTGTGCTGCCTAGCACCAATTCAGCTACCTTTGCACCATAGTGCAAGGGTGCCTGTGCTACTGGCAGGATATTTTTAGGGCAGGAATGTATAACAAAAAGGCATTTTCTCCCGTCTATGTGTGATAAAAGATGTGTCATGCACAGAAAGAGGAAATAACAGAGAAAAAATATTTTGTTCTCCTTGTTACAACATAATCTGGGAGGTGCAGCCATTTGAAGCAATCCCAGGATTTCATACTTTTGTAAATCTGAAATTGTGCCACATCCATTGGGGATGCAAAAGAACGCCTATGTTCATCAAACATCTCTCATCTTGAAATGTAATGTAACACAGCACAAACAGCTCAATTGCATTTCTTTACAAAGTCTTGCAAGTTGGTGCAAATCGCCCTTTGTGTGGCCTTGTAAATTCGAATTAAGGAATTGTGGTGCCGTGTGCCACCTTGTGATGTATGGACAATGCATCTCCTGAATAAATCCTGCCTGAAATGCCTAGGTGTTTCCTGGCAGGAAAAAACATGTTTAGATTTAATATTGTAACCTATTACATTTCTATGAAACAGTCAGCCTTGTTACAGTGAAAATACCCTTTGGGGCCTTTTCACTGTAGGGACATTAATAATATTACATTTCTATGTGTTCTACTTTTAAACAGCATGCAACCTGCTTTATGGGCAGTACGGCCTGCATAGAGGTGACATTAATATTTAAAAGGAAGGTTTAGACCTATCAAACTGTTTATGTCAACTAGTCACATTGCAACTTTAAAAGCTGCTTCAGTCAGGTTACAATTGATAGAGCTTAATATTTAGTGATGTCCCTTGTGTCACAAAATTTATCTGATGTGACAGTTTAAGTTTATGAAAGTAAAAGAGTAACGAATTAACGTAGAAAGATGTGCTGCCATGCAATTTAATTGTGCAATTGCTTGGGTTCGAATTAGGTGTGTTTTGAATTAAATGTTAGAAGGCTAAAACTGATGCTATCATGTATTTTAGCCACAAGACTCATTGCATATATAAACCATATTGAATGTTTACTGATTAGTAAATGATTAATGAGCTTAAAAAATATGTGCGAGTGAGACAAATGCAGTTTTCTGTTGCACTTAAAGAAATGCAGTAACAAAGCGTTTCCATTTTTATGAAATCCATTATTCACATTGATTAAATATTATTAATTGTGAATTTATAATTCACATTCAAAGAGTTTTACTAAACTTTATTATTTAAATACATTTTATATTTTCTCTTGCGTTTGCATGAGTGAGGCCCGTTGAAGCTTGTAATTTGTGATTGTGTTACACATGTTGATCCATTTCCTAATGTGAACTTTCTTCTAGGTTATGTATTCATGAGAAACGTAGCTAGTTGGTAATAGATTCTATTGTTTAAGTGTGGAGATAATGTAGCTTAATGTCCATGATGGAAGAACAGTGTGAAACATGGACTGGTTTTGTGTACAATTGTTTCAAATGTGTGTGGAGTCAGACGGATAGAAGATGTTCCCATGACACACCTGGGAAGAAATTGGACTGTTTCAATTTGGAGTCATACAATTAATTCCCATTAGATGATGCCCATTCAACATGACATGAACTGATACCTTTAATGAATCAGAATTGGTGTGAATTCTAAAATAATGATGGACATTTGAACTGTGAGGCAATCCTGAGCAGTCCCGAGCAGAACTTTGCAGACCCCAGATGCTGTTATAATGCTTGCTGATCCTGATGCTTTGCTGATGAAGATACACTGAATGCTGTACCCTTAGAGAGGCATCTTCCTCTGCCATTTGCCCTTCCCCATGAAATGCCCTTTTTAGACTTAGAAATCATTTTATTCTTCCCTTCAGAAAACTCCTGACTGCGTTTCTGATATGCTGACACTTTCCCTTTTCACTTATTTTTGTTAAACTTAGTTAGAGACCTGCATTCCAAGATTATCTATTTCCAAAATATTTTTGTCCTTTTTATGCTTTTTGTCTTTTTGGTTAGTTATAGGGTTGATCTGTGCACAGCCAAAGATTTTTCTCTGTTAAATTGGAATTGACCAATGATTGTTAACTCTCAGCAATAAATTATCTCAGAGTCTCAGATATATTTTTATTGATTTTATACATTATTCTTCTTGAATGACTAGTTTTATGAATGTTAGCTCGCCTGAATCTATTTTAATACCTTGGGCAAACCTTGGTGATTATGTATCTTTATAATTTGGTTTTGTGCATTGTCTTCATGACTTTGTAATAATTCTTTTAACTTTATTCCTGTTTAGAGTTTTTCTTCTGTGGGCACATTGGTCATGGTGTTTAAATTGTTTGAGGTGATATGGAAATGTTTTTGATGGTTCCACCACACTATTTACTGGGGCAAAAGGTTCTTCGACTCGATAAGCATCTTATTCTTGTGAAGGATGAAAAATGCTACAGCCCAACAATATGGCTGAAGCTATGTGTTACACTGTCATTGTAACAACTGGCAGAATGGGTGCTGCAGTAAACCAGTGACAGTTAACTCATATGCCCTGGGTGCATTTTGTGCCATATACCAGGGACTACTAGAAAACTCAAGCATGCCATTTTGGAGTAGCCCCCCAAATCAAGTTCGCTGACAGTCGTGTTTACTTAGACATAGGAGATGGGTGACAGTGAATAAATATGAAAGAGTTAAAAGATCATATCCTTCATGACAGAGAACACAGTTAAAGTTAAAATAGTACTAAGGTGTTTGGCAGATAATATAGGAGGAAGAAACATTATGATAATAATCTATGACAAAATTCTACACAATAGACAGTGGATACATGCTTTCAGGGGGATCATGTGAAAACACCTATTTGTCGTGGAAAGTAAAACAAAGAAACATTTCAGTAGGTAAAACAATTTTCAGACTATGCAAGCTGTAAATTGAAACAAGAAAAGTGCATTGATTTCCTTATATTATCAGTTGTTTTAACACAATGTGAACTGCTTGTCATCAAATTTGTGTTATTGTTGCTAAAAAATGACTAAGGGTTTACTCAAGTAAATGTAGATGCAATTAATTTAATTGCCACAAATATTAGCCCAACATGTTGATAGTAACCGAATGGATGCTTTTCCTACCTGACTAAAGTTCAAACTTGCACTAATAGTAGTCAATTTAAATTGAAGGCCTAGAATAGAGGTCTTTTGTCATGAAAGTCAATTCATTTGAAAATTAAAGCCAGGAGGAGAGTATAAATCTTGGCAGACCCACCCATTATCTCTAAGTCCATCTTTGACATCATACAGCTTGCTTGTGAGGTGAAATTCACCTCTGAGACCGGAAACTCCAATTGAAAACCTGAGAATGAAGCCCAGACCACCTTTACTATTCCATTAAAGTTGCTTGTATTCCCAACATCCTCCAGTTTTTCCTGTCTCTTACTGAAAGATAAAACTACAAAGATTACTGATGGGTTTTGATCTGCATCCTCACTCCTGTTCTATCCCTTCTCCAGAGGCTTAGGGATGTTACGGGATGCCCTGTGACCTTCTGTTCTGAGCAGAATGTTTGAAGGATTCCCCACTTTTTGGATGGGTATTCTGTGAGTCTGAATGAGGAAAGCCTCTCTATAAGGAAATAATGTCACAGACAGTCTACCTGGATCTGATTCTTCATCTGACTTTTAGTTTTGCTTCTAAAGCCCAGCTGTTCCATTCTTGCTGGTGGGGCAAGGGATAGTTCCATCTATGACTTTTGAAGGTGAACAAGTGCCCCTTCTTTAAAGGCCAGATTGCTCCCTTTAGTTGCTTTCCAGGTTCATTGCAGTTGTGTATAGCAGGGACTACTCAACGCTTGCTCATGCTCCAGCTCTAATTGTCACCTGTGCTGGTATTTATGAGGGACATAAAAGCTGAGGTGCACAACAT
Organism: Pleurodeles waltl; assembly: GCF_031143425.1. NCBI lineage: Eukaryota > Metazoa > Chordata > Amphibia > Caudata > Salamandridae > Pleurodeles > Pleurodeles waltl. The sequence goes on from NC_090445.1 coordinate 777,713,303, forward strand.
ACTTGTTTTCAGGGCTGGAAGCTTGTCAGCTCCTGAAGAGTCTGTCATTGGCTCTGTGGCGAGCAATATCTGATGCTCTTTCCTTAGGTGTGTTGGAGCAAGAAGTCTTCTTTTGGTCCGTTCTGCATTTCTAACCTGTCAGTAATGACAGGACAGTCATTGTGCATGTACTGGCATTTGTTTTTGGTGGCTTTCAGTTGCTGTGAGAAGTCTGAAGGTTGTAAATACCTGGGTAAGTGCATTCTGATTTTCACTTTTACCCAAAGGAATACCTGTTGGCGGTGGTTGCTGTTCTGTTTAAGATGTACAGGTTCTGCTGAGTGCGAGTTCTGATTTTCAAGTCCATAGCTCTTTTTCCTGGTCATGCTTGTTAACTAGCTGGGTGAAGTCGGGGATTATTAAAGGCCTTATTTAAAGTTTGGCAGATGAGTTACTCCTTTGCAAACATGACAGATATCCTGTCCAAGTTATTACAACTGCCATTGATTATAATGCACATGTAATATGGTAGAAGTGATATCCTTCACTTTTTGGACAGAGTAACCCATGCGCCAAACTCTAAATCAAGCCCTAGGTCTGCATGCAACAATGTTCTAATGTTTGCTTAAACAATCGGCTCTCTCGCTAAGAGCTTAAATGCTTTCTATGATAATGAGATGGTGGCTTGTATCAAAAAGGCTCCCTCCTTCTGGCGCATAATTACTTTGGGAAAGAATGAGCAGCCTTGTCGATTGGCCTGCAAATTCTCTTGGTGATTAGTTATATTAAGAGTTTAAATCACACTGTAACTGTAGTCCTCTGACTATTCTTATGTGTCATATTTTCAGCACTTTGGATGTTTTCCTCTTAGTACAGTTGATGTGCACTTCCATGCCTTCAAATCTTTGCTGTCTAGGTCTGTCTCTGGTACCACCTCAACTGCTGCTCTTGTGTTGGCCCATATGACAAGGTGATTGTTTGCACCACACCTGATGCGGACTAATTCTGGAGGAGATCGCCAGTACTGTAACTTGCCTCTATGTTCTATGCTGCTATCCAGGTTGGTGGATTCCAGAGAGTCATGGTTGGCTGATGCCATACATCCTTCTAAGGGGTTAGTTGGCAGATTTACTTAGGCATGAGTACTGGAGATAATTCCTCACCTTGACCATGTTTTCTTCACTTTTAGGACTCCTGTACTTCTCCCCTGGTATTCTAAGGTTGTTCTTTCATTTATATACTTAGGGCATGCCTTTTGCTTTATATAGACCTACTGGTAATGCTGATTCTCCACTCACTTCTCATGGGTGTTTGCTTCTGTCATGACTTCCTCAGTCTCTTGATTCTCGGTAAAGTCCCTCTGGCCATGACACTTTGATCTTCTGGCTTTGGCCTTCTGAGCCCTTGCCTCATTGTTGAACAGGCTGGAAGGCCACTGCCTGTGTGATCACCATGTTCATCCAGCTTTTCCAGTAAGTAGGAGCCACAGGCTCTCAGGGTGCAAGGGAGGTCTAGCTTTCTCCTGTGTACTTCGATGTTTTTCAGCCATGTGTCTTGTTAGCTGTTGGATGCCCTTGTAGTTGTACAGCTTTGGGAGTGTACTGCGTTTTCTTCCAGATAGACACCCCTTCTCGCTCTTTGATGCCTATCATGGTTAGTTGAGAGACAATCTCCACTTTATAATTTTTGTGGTTGAGCCCTCTTCATCCCCAGTGTGACATTCGGGCATTTTATTGCATACTCATGTAAAGAAAGAAACTAAATGCATACTGCTACTCTCCCATTAAATCATAGAAATCCTGAAATGTACTGACACTAACCTATTGAAATTACAACATCCTTACTGAGAAACACTTGTGTTATCCTTTTAAAAGACAACCTCTTAGCTTTCTTCTTTTCCCAACAGTCTGCCACAGAAGGGCATTGGAGAAGTTGAGACTGCACTACCATTAAGTCTTTGCCTATTTTAGTTTGTTTGTCACACTGTAATGCAAGTTTCTAGGTATTATGGCCCTCATTATGACATTGTAGTATTCTTGGAATATCACCGTGCTGACTGCTGCCAACATACCACAGCGTAGGTGAACATCCGCCCACCATAATGGGTACTGTGGGATATCTGCCACACTGTGGTCGGATATACGTCAGTAGCCATGCTGTTGGGCGGTGGTGCTCTGGCATTGCTATTACCTGCACCGCCCCGCCATTAGGACACTGTCCGCCATAGTATGGCCTAGCGATGACCTGCTGGCGGGGAGCTGCCAGCGGTGCAAGAGCACCTTCCCGTTCCCTGCCAGATGACCTTCTCCAAGGAACAGGTAAGGTGATTGTCCGACAAGGGAGGAGGAGGGTGGGGGATGTTGTGTATGTGAGTGAGTGTGTGGTGACTGAGTGTGTGCATGAATGTGTGATTGCGTGGCTGTATGCGTGTATGAATGTTGAAGTGAGTGCGTGTCTGCACGTAAGTGTGTATGCATGTGAGTATGCATATTTGGATGGATGTGAGTATGCATGCAAGAATGCGTGTATGAATGGAGTTGTGAGTGCATGTATGAATGGAGTTGTGAGTGCATGTATGAATGGAGTTGTGAATGCATGGATGAATGGAGTTGTGACTGCGTGTATGAATGGAGTTGTAAATGTGTGTATGGATGTTGTTGTGAATGTGTGCATGTATGCGGGGGTGGGAAGAGGAACGATGTGCCTGAAGGGGGAGGGAGGTGCGGGAGAGGAACAATGTGGCTGAAGGGGGGCAGGGGGTACTGTGACTGTAGGTGGGGTCATGTGCTTCCTGGGGAGGCTGTGGGGGAGCAGTCTACCATTGACAGGGAAGAATTCCCCGTCTCCGGGAAGCCCTACCACCATGGTTTTCATGACGGTGCTACCGCCGCACAAACCATGGCAGTAGGCAGGCTCATTATACCGCCAGAGGTACTCTGTGGCCCACCAGGTCGGTGATTGACATCTCCGGCTCGGCGGTTCATACCCCCATGGTGGTATGAGTGGAGATGTGGCGGGTTGCCAGCGGCATCTTCACCGCCAGCCAGTTGGCGATGATACCGCCACATTAACCTTGGCGGTCAGAAGACCACCAGGGTCATAATGAGGGCCTATATGTCTTCAAATGTCCTTCAAATGTTTACAACCAAAATGATTGTTTAAATGTGTTAATTTTAAGCATGGCTGGTTGATATTATATCGAGCTGGTGGAGCCCTATGCTCTGGTGTGAAATTCAGTTGACGCTCGTGGGTCGCAGAGGGGGGCGGCGCACGCAGGGCGCACATAACATTAAAAATATATATTTTAAAAAACTTACCTCAGCTCCCGCGCTGCACCGTTCCTCTGCTTTTCTGTCTTTCTCCAGCAGAGGCTCCCAGCCTGCCCTGTGGCCAATCCTGATGTTGCTCAGAGCAGCATCAGGACTGGCTGGGAGCGCCCAGCCAGGGCGCTCCCAAGCAGACAGGGACCCTGTGCAGGCTCTCTTCAGCCCAGCTACTAGGTTGCTAGGCTAAATAGACCCTTCTGCGCATGTGTGTTTGGCCGTCGCAAGATGGCCGGCCAAACATACATGAGCATTGAGGGGGAATGCTGAGCACTCCCCCTCATTGTTTTTCACCCTGGCCCCGCCCCTTTCCCCCTAAAACTAGAATAAACATAGTTTATTATAGTTTTATTATAGTTTTTGGGGAAAGGGTTTGCATCTGTTCTCTTGTCGTGCGCACTATGATCAAAAATGTAATTCTGGAGATGCCTGTTAGGGTGGCCATGATAGCATTTTTTGTTCTACAAAAACAACTTCTAAAACTTGGAGTTTCTTTCTATGAAGTTAACATTTCGATGGCCCGTGTGAGCATATAGTGTTCTCCTTGCTCATGGTGACCATTGCTGATTTTCCTTGGATGTGCCGGTCCCAGAGAGGAAAAAAGAACATTGGAAGGCCTGACCTGAATAAAACAGGCCTTCCACTTTTCTGAGATTAAGGGCTCTGTGGTGGATGAGCTGAATGTTAAATGTGTGAGTGGTGGAGCCAACTCCATCTCTCCGATCATAAATCTAGTGGTTCCCTGACATTTAAAAGAGTGGGTACTGTAAGATCAGCTGGGTGTGAGTCCTGCCAAATCAATCTGGGGATGAAGCTATAACAAATTCTATAAGAGGCCCATTTTTTTTATTTTAGGTCCATTCAATGTGTGGGCTGAAGGGGAAGCCAGGATTAACAATCTTACAAATAAGCAAGAACAAACACAGAGTTTGAGAACATCAGAAGGCCTGTCCTTCAAGTGGTAATGTTTCCTTTTTGCGACTGCAGTGACAGGTAGGGATGGCGTGACAAGGATAAAAAGCAATATCTCCCACGCTCAGGGAAAAATCTGCCTTGTATCAAGGACAGTGATTTTTTGGCTTGCAGAAACAAGCAACTGCTTCAGGGTTTTATTTCTGTAAGACCAAAAAGTGGGGCTCCATGACCCTTTTAGTCCACTTGACATTACATTATTACCCGAGTTGCTTCCACTGTGTTGACTGGAGCACTTTTAGCAAAAGGTCCTCACCAGAGTGGAAAGGAACTTTAGATTCAGATCATCACCCAACCTTTCTCACATAGCTCATACTACAGTTACACATCTCTCCCACCAAATATACAGGTCTGATTGTAATGTTCCATACAGCGTGAGTGATCTAATGCCATAGAAGATGCATGCTAAATGGTAGATAAAGCAACAGAGCAAGTATAGGCATCAATATAAGCCTAGGAGTAATGAAAATGATGGCCTAACTGGCTAAGTTTATACTTCATCCTTTGACATTTCTAAACGCACATATGTTCACTGGATAACTAGGTGTGGACCCTGGGGTTTCCTGAATCAAACATAGAAAAACAACCTAGTGGTGAAGCATAGACATCCAGAAACAGCAGAAAAGAATTGGGCAATCATATTATTTAACAAAAAAGATGAAAAAATGATTGATTATGATCAACTTTACCTCGGGTGAAGGAGTGACACCTTCAACGATATACACTCTGAGGAAAAAGAAGTAACACTTTCACTTTTCTGTGGGGTGTGTATTTAAACATTAATTTAAACACACAGAGACAATTACTCCTGGACTTAATATGTATTTGATACATTTTGGAATCCACAATCATTCCCGGCAGCATGTCTGGAAAGGTACCCCATGTGCAGATTTCCAGGTGCAGTACTGGGAATATCATGCCACATATTTCCTAGTCCACCATTTCCCCAATAGGGAACTATTCCCCAATGTAAAACTGCACATTGCTTTCTTTTTTCTTTGGAGAAAATGTTTTTCTTTATGGAGAAACCCTTCCCTCTACATTTCCCCCACACTTGGAGGTGACCCCTACAACTTTGCATTCTGGAGGGGGAGTTACTCCAGCCCTATGTTGGAACAAATCTTCGACCATTTTCAGGGTGATAAAACACTGAATTGGAGTTTCTGAGCACCCACAAGTGTGCAAGTTTATGGGCATTCAACTTCCTAGTTCCCATACTGTTAGAAATGCAGTCTTCGGTTGGCAGTCAGGTTAGCCCTTGTCTAAGCAAAGACCCTCACTCTCGTCAGGGCAAAGGAGAAACACACCTGGTCAACCCCCACTTACCCTCTTTGTAGCTTGGCATGAGCAGAAAGGCTTATCCCAGAAGCAATGTGTAAGGTATTTGTATCAACACACACAGTAATGCAGTGACAACATTACAAAATGGACACCACACCAGTTTAGAAAGTTAGACAGTATTTATTTAAATCAAACAAGACTAAAAGGACAAAAATCCAACATACACAAGTCAAGATCTGAATTTCCAAAAGAATAAGAAAACAATGGGAAATTTCATTTTACACAAAGTACCTGATTTGCGTAAAAAATAAAGCCACTTAGACAAGCATGCATCGGAAAAGTCAGCGATGCGTGGATCCCTTACTCGCAAGTGAGGCAGTGCGTCACTTCTTCTCTGGTCCGGTCAGCAATGCATTGATTTCCGGACGGGGCATCTCGGATCTGCACAGGTTCACAGTGACTTTGACACCCCTGGAGGATGCGTGAGAAATCCGGTGGCACGGTGTTAGAAAACCGTGCTGTGTGGGGTTTGTGTCGTTATCAGCAGCCGCCATCAGGTGTTGAGTCATTTCTCCAACCACAATGCATCGATCTCCCAGCCACGATGCAGGCTGAGTGTCGATTTGAGCCACGAAGCGTGTGGCGCGTCGTTTATCAGCCACGTTACAGATGGTGGATCGAAAATGTTGTCTGCACTGTGTGCTGTGCGTGAATTTCAGCTCTTGTTCTGTCAGCTTCAACTTTCAAGGGACCAGGGACTGGATGGGCACCACTTGGCAGGGCAGGAGTCTCAGCAGAGAGTCTAGGTGCTGGCAGAGGAAGCATTTGATGGCCCTGAGACTTCAACAACAGGAGGTAAGCTCAGTTCAAGCCCTTGTAAATTCTTCTCACACTGGAATGCAAAACAAAGTCAAGTCTTCTTCCCCTTTCACAGGCAGAAGCAGCAACTGCAGGAAAGCCCAACAAAGCATAATCATAGGCAGGGGTAGCACATCTCCTCAGCTCCTCAGCGCTTCTCCTTGGCAGAGGTTCCTCTTGAATACAGAAGTGATCTAAAGTCTGGGGTTTTGGGGCTACTACTTATTCCCCTTTCTGCCTTTAAAGTAGACAAACTTCAAAGGAAAGTCTTTGTTGTTTACAGGATCCTGTCTTGCCCAGGCCAGGCCCCAAACACACACCAGTGGTTTGGAGACTGCATTGTGTCAGGGCAGGCACAGCCCATTCAGGTGTAAGTGGCCTCTCCTACCTCCACTCCAGCTCTGATGACTCATCAGGATATACAGGCTACACCCCAGCTTTCACAGATAGCCCAACTGCCAGTCTGACTCAGACAGGGAATCCACAAACAGACAGAGTCACAGAATGGTTAAAACTAGAAAATGCCTACTTTCTAAAAGTGACATTTTCAAACTAAAAATCTAAAAAACAACTTCATTAACAGATGTATTTTTAAATTGTGAGTTCAGAGACCCCAAACTCCAAATTTCTATCTGCTCTCAAGGGAAACTGCACTTTAAAAATATTTAAAGGCAGCCCCCATGTTAAACTATGAGAGAGATAAGCCTTGCAACAGTGAAAACCAAATTAGGCAGTATTTCCCTGATAGGACATGCATAACACATTAGTACATGTCCCACCTTTAACAGACACTGCACCCTGCACATTGGGCTACCTAGAGCCTGCCTTAGGGGTGCCTTACATGTATATAAAGGGAAGGGTTGGGCCTGGCAAGTGGGTACACTTGTCAAGTCGATTTGGCAATTTAAAACTGCACACACACACACACACACACTGCAGTGGCAGGTCTGAGCCATGTTTACAGGGCTACTTCTGTGGGTGGCACAATCAGTGCTGAAGGCCCACCAGTAGCATTTAAGCTACAGGCCCAAGGGGCCTTTAGTGCACTTTACTAGGGACTTACTAGTGAATCAAATATGCCAATCTTGGATAAACCAATTTCACATAGGGAACACTTGCACTTTAGCACTGATCAATAGCAGTAAAGTGCCCAGATTAACAAAAACTGAAAAAATAGAGTCAACAACCTGGGAAGCAGAGGCAAAAAGGATGCCAGGTCTAACATACATTGCATGGAATGTACTATTGTGCTTTTCTCCACCGTTGTTGAAGAGAAAGGCACTGTTGTAAGTCCATTTACACCTGCCAGGATTCCATTTGTGAGTTCCTGGCAGGCATAAATAAAGGCATTTCCAAGAATGAATATTCCTTTGTGACTTTCCCCCTACAGTTTTCATAGTGCGAGCGCTGACTGCTGCACAGGCCATTGAGAGTGGATATATATACCTGTGGCCCTGGAAAAATGGCCTAAAATACTAAAATAACCGACTTTTTGCACATTGTCTTTCTTCCCCTAGTGTGTTTCAAATTCCTTTAAATCTAAAGGTGCAAAACAATAAAATAGAAAATAAGAGAATGGTTTGTTTCTTGCCTTAAAACACGAAGCTGACAGAATACGATACAAGCATGGTCCCATTGTGAAAAGAGGTCTATTTTTCCTATGGAAATGTTGGTGGGTTCCACCGTGTTTCGCCCATTTACTGGAGAGTATATGTATTATGACTTCTAGGGGAAAGTGGCAGTGCTCCAGGGTAGAGAGACGTGGCCCAGTACGTAAGTTTTGCTTTCAAACTAGCTTTGCTATTCTTCCCTCAAGTGCTCAAAACAGTTCAACATGCCTCAGGAGCTGCATTAAACCTGTGCTGCTGTACCGCCTACTACAATGACCATAATGCATTTGCATGCTTCAATGAGCCAAAGACTGCATTACAAGATGATAAGGATGAACTGTGTCATAATTAATTACAACCCCCATAAAAAAGCAGGCCTCGTGAGGCTAGTGAGAGGAGGAAGGTAACTCGTTGCCAGGTGTGTTTCTAGCAATGCATTTCCCAGTCTGGTAATCCCATTGGCTGAATTATGCCAAAATCATTCGACCTGAAGCGATTTTACAATCTAATTTTCAATATTGATGAAAAAGATTCTCCAACTGCTACATTAGATTTTCAATCAGTTGCTGTCCTATGCCGAGGTGTCTCATATCCTAAAGGAATCATGTTTCATATGAAACCCTTAAACGTGAAATGGAGATCTTACAAGTGCTTCTGACTATACCTGGAATGAAAAGAGAGACATAATTGATATGCTAAATTATTCATAGCTTTATGTCCACAAGCATTATGCAGATACTTCAGTTCATTAGTGACACCCTAGATAAAAAGATTTTAATTACACCTTCTTACTATACACGATATGAACCACTGGCATGAGCTGCATTATTTAGGGTAATACAATGAGAATGATTAGGCTTCATACAGTGAATTACATTTAAAGAAAAAGCTGTACATTTTTCAATCATAGCCCACTTTGGTGGAAATGGTTTAAAAAAGTGACTAGAAACAACTGTACTGCCTAAGTATAGCCTTACAGTACATATGTGTTTCAGTGACACCCAATCGCATCTGAAAGTAAGTATCTTGCTAACGATCTACTCCTAAATTTGCTCAGGGGCTGGGCTCTGGCACCCAGTTTTGGGGACTAAGATGTATTATTTATCAGACTGTAACCCAGAACAAGATAGAGAAAAGCTGAAAAGGGAGAACGAAAGAAGAGAAAGATTACAAATCAGCTTCAAAGGGAGTAAACGAGAGATAAAGAGAAACAAAGTGAAGGGCCAAGGAAGTAAAAGGCATAAGGTGGAATCAAGGCGAGACATCCTTTATATTAGGAAACCCTGGCATTCGACAGCACAAGTGACAGGGCCTGAAGAATCCCTTCACTTACTGTTTTACAAATTAAGCACTGAGGAGATCCACAGAGAATAGTATAGGTTTTACAAGACACACCTGTTAAAAAAAACCTAATTATATTTCTCTATTGAAGACAAGTAAAGTATTTATTTTGTGCCATTATAATAATCCATATTATGAAGTGCTCACGTTTGATAGATTACATGCTAAATCTGCTGTTTCCAGAGATCTGAAAGAGGCAGAAACTTTTAGGTCTGTTGATCATTTCTCCACACACTGCTGCCTTGACTCCTACTCCAGGACTGATTTTCCTTGCTCCTTGGTATTTACTTTGGGGATTTATTTGTGTCTCATCGCATTAGGAACCCTCTTCAAGTGTTGTACATATAGTAGCTCTATAAATCTCTATGACCACCCACTGCTGACAAGACGTCATTTCGACCCCAGTCCGTAGCCTGCTAAGACCACCAGGGTGGTAGAGGGCCTGCTCCCCCCCCCCCCACCCTACAACATGTGACCCACAATACCTTGATTGAACCGCCGTGTTGGAGGTTGCTTTCTGATAATGGGTGTTTACAAACACAAGAAGAGCAGAAATCAATAGCGGGTGAATTGCCATATCATGATACATTACTCAGCATTGTTTTTCATTTTTCAGAACCACGCATGTCGGAACAGGACAGGGGAAGTCTGCATTGCGAGCTATACCCTTATTTGGGAGGACCTCCCAATCAATGCAGGAAACACAGCAGCCCGCCCCCAGAAGTAATTAAACGTAGAGAGTGCAGAGGTTGCGCTAGCGCACAGCTGTGGTTCCCCCAGTTCGAAATGGGGAAAGGTTCCACACGTTTGAGACAGGGTTTATACTCCACCAAACCATAAATAATGCCTTTCCAATTAATTACAAAAACCTCAATGTTTATTTGGAACATTTTCCAGTACTATGATTTAATGACTTGCGGACAAATTTGAGACAGCAGGTCATATCCGTTTATGGTCTTCCCCTTGTTAGTCAAGTAATATTTTGTCACACATTTATGCAGGCATTTAAAGTGTGTGCAGGGTGTAGGTATTATTTAAATTATCGGTCTTAATTGGTTCCGCCAAGAAAAACATTTCATGGCTATTCAATGACTATTGAGTAGTAAGTTGTTTGTTTTAGAGTCACAATTGCTAGTCACCTTCTGCCTTCATCCCTTAGCTTCAATGATTAAATCTATTTGAACTGGGAGAAGGATGTCAATAGAGAAAGTGGCTTTAATTTTTTTTGCATGCTTAGACGGTGCGATGGCCTCAGCACTGGAATTGGATACAATATAGAATACATAAAGAGTAGGGCACTTTGGTCGGCAAAGGATGGTACAGTCCGTAGATTGGAGAAATGTGAAGTGGGGAGTTGTTGATAGGTCTTGCTGAAGAAGGTGTTAATCATGTTCTGACGTAAAAAAAACTCTTCAGGAATATTGATTTATGATAACAGAATCTATGCTCCCTATGACCATATTCTTTGAGGAGCATAATAGCATAGCAACATAAAATAATGTGTTTAGTGATTTCACAACTTTCACAAGAAATGTTGTCAGACATGCGCAGACCTAAGCCCTCCATTAGGTTTCCAAATGTCAACTCTTCTTCTGGCCAACAAAATGTGATCTTTGGCAGGGAGATTCAAACCTGTGCATTATTTTTCTCCACGTTATTCATTCTCTACGTAATTCATTATTCAAATTACATAAACACTCATGAATAATTTCTAATTAAAACACCTGCTTTAACTGATCATCTAACAAACAGTGAGAACAGGATTTTCCTTCCAAGCACTGTACCTATTTAGAGGTGCTTTCACTGTCAGAATGAAACAAGTAATTAATGAAAAAGGAAAGAAAGTCCCCTTTAGAGCGATTAAAAAGCTAGGCCTGGCTTCGCTGCACTTCTCCTCTCTCCCTCTCTGCTCTCGCACTACTCTCTGCTCTCACTCACTCCTTTGCGCTCTCACTTTGACCTGTGCTTTGTACTCTGTCTTGTGCTCTTTTGTGCTTGGCTTCTGTGCCCGTTTGTCTTATGTGCTTTAGATTTTGAGCTCTTTGGTGCTTAGCTTTAATGGCCATTTGTCTTTTGTGCCCTGTTTGTATTTTGTGCTTTGGCTTTGTTAGCGTGCCTGCTCCTTAGTAAGTAAACTTACAAGGGGACACGTATAGGTTGATGAACCTTTTGAATCACATGGAGTATCCTAGTCATGTAGTGACTACTGAACCAATAATCAACATCAATAATGAGGATACATTTTATAAGAAAACAGCTTAAAACCATCTACTCATAAATAACCACAACTTGGAAAGGAGTTACAAATTTTATTTCCCTATTGATTACAGTTCTAAATCATCTATTAGTTAATCTTTATTCAAAACCACTTCTTTATTAATTCATTAATAGAAAACATCATCTCTTAGAAGAAACGTATACGACAATGCAATTTCATAAACTAAGAATACCAGCATTAATATCAAAGTTCAGCAAAATACGTTTGACAGTCATTTGTCTGTTCCAACGTCACCCTTACCAGCCTACCTAATCAAGATTAGCATCAGCATGTGGGTCTTCATACGAAAAACATTTTAGAGAAAAAATTAATTTGGAAAAAATCTATCTCAGAGAATTCTATAATCAGTGCATTTGGTACCTAGAAGAAAAGGTATAAAATTGTCAGTCACATTTTCATAGCTACCTATCCAGGATGGATCAGCAACAAGTCAGTCTTCGTCTTCAGGTCATCAATTAGTCAGCCACGGATCAGGCTCACAGAGTATGAGCCCAAACACAGCACCTCGGACAGCGTCTTCTGACGTCATCAATTCTCCCTTCACATCTGAAGTTTTTTGCCCCTTGTTATGAATTTTTATTAGGGTCTCCCAGTCGATCCCCCTAATTTCCAATTGGTCAGTCAGTCAGCAGATATAACTTTAACCTATAGTATTGTTTACTGAAACTACTAATTTTCATATGAGTCCGTTCACAAGATGTGGATTGGTTCACTTTACGATGTTCTCATTATCCGGCTCTTCAGGTATCGAAATTGTTGCATGCTCCTCTTCAGTCAGTGCCTCTGTTGTTTGAGTCCTGGGAAAGTACATTTAGCCTGCTCTATACATAATTGTATCAAATTGTCTTCACCATCTCCTGCCCGTCGGTACATAGCAGAAAATTCTAGCTAAACAACTTTAACATCGAGCGGGTCAGGGTCATTGGATGCCTCCAGTCCTTTGCAAAGCGTTCAGTAATTTCAGCTCTCCGTGTGTGTGAGGCCCAGGAAATTTAGGCCATTAGTTCGGCTAACTTAGCACTACAAATTCATGCGAAACATAGGTTATACATCCCATTATGACATACTACATTTTTCTTATATACTTTCATTATTTATACATTTTCAGTTCCGTTGGTACACATGGTGGGGGAACATCCTTTTTTACGACTTTTTTTTTCCGAAAGTCGTGGTTAACGAAAGCGCAACAACGCTTTTTTTAACCACCACTCCGATTTTTTTTGTGCCTTAACTACGTATGTTCTGAACAACAAACATGCGTGGTTAAGGTACAAAGAAGTGAGTTGGCAAAGGTAAGTGGTGGGTTTAGGTTTTGGGGAGGGGGTGGGGGGTCAGGGGGTTTTAGGTTTTGGGGTGGGGTTGGGGGGTGGGGCGTTTTTGGTTTTGGGGAGTGGGTGGGGGTCAGGGGGTTTTAGGTTTTAGGGTGGGGTTGGGGGGTGGGGCGTTTTTGGTTTTGGGGAGTGGGTGGGGGGTCAGGGGGTTTTAGGTTTTGGGGTGGGGTTGGGGGGTGGGGCGTTTTTGGTTTTGGGGAGTGGGTGGGGGTCAGAGGGTTTTAGGTTTTAGGGTGGGGTTGGGGGTGGGGCGTTTTTGTTTTTGGGGAGTGGTTGGGGGTCAGGGGGTTTTAGGTTTTGGGGTGGGGTTGGGGGGTGGGGCGTTTTTGGTTTTGGGGAGTGGGTGGGGGGTCAGAGGGTTTTAGGTTTTCGGGTGGGGTGGGGAGGTGGGGTGAGGGATGTAGGGTGAATGGTGCCTATTGCTAATGATTTTATCAGGAATGCCTTTACAACGAAATATCGTTGTTAAGGCATTCGTGGTAAAATCATTAGTAGTAGCAACGAGGTCGGTGTTCCGACCTCGTTGTTAAGGCAGTAGTTGTGTTTGAAGTCGTTGTTTAGTCGTACAGTCCACATGGTGATCACACCCGAGGCACATTTTCAAACGTGGACATAATTTTCTCTATGATTCATTTCTCTGCGCATTTCTCATTAGTAAACACACATACATCATTAATAATTAGCATATCTGCTTCAACAGCTTTTATGACCATTTTATTGCTCAGCTTAGTCTTCTTTGCCCATTTTTGTGCTCATTTTTAGGCCCTCATTCTGACCCTGGCGGTTTGTAACCGCCAGGGCAGAGGGCAGAGGAAGCACCGCCAACAGGCTGGCGGTGCTTCCGGGGCAATTCTCACCGCGGCGGTAAAGCCGCGGTCAGAAAAAGGGAACCGGCGGTTTACCGCCGGTTTTCCCCTGCCCCAGGGAATCCTCCATGGTGGCGCTGCATGCAGCGCCGCCATGGGGATTCTGACCCCCTTCCCGCCAGCCTCTTCCTGGCGGTTTACACCGCCAGGAAGAGGCTGGCGGGAACGGGTGTCGTGGGGCCCGTGGGGGCCCCTGCAGTGCCCATGCCACTGGCATGGGCACTGCAGGGGCCCCCTAACAGGGCCCCATTAAGATTTTCAGTGTCTGCTTGGCAGACACTGAAAATTGCGACGGGTGCAACTGCACCCGTCGCACCCCAGCAAATCCGCCGGCTCCATTCGGAGCCGGCTTCATCTTTGCTGGGGCTTTCCCGCTGGGCCGGCGGGCGATCTTTTGAAGATCGCCCAGCGGGAAAGTCAGAATGCTCCCCGCGGTCATTTGACCGCGGGGCGGTGTTTGGGCGGTTTCCGCCCGGCGGGCGCCGCCCGCCGGGGTCGGAATGACCCCTTAGTCTTTTCGTGCTTGTATTTGTGTCTGTTTGCCTTGACTCATTTCTACTAACTGCTTTTTCCCCTATTTTCTCCCCCAATCCTCCTCTCTCTTCAGGGACTCTTCCTGCCTTCTGCCTCCCAGGCTTTTCCCACCTCTCTTCTGCCCAGTCTCGTTATCTGTTCTCCTGCATGCCTTCTCTGGCTGTGATTTTGTCGAAGTTTGACTCTTGCTGTAGGCAAGACTGCTGGTTTAAGGATGATTGTACTTATGTTTGTGGGCGACCATGCTAGACCTACAACAAGTTGCAACTGTCGTCCCAACCCTCCCGGCACACAAGTAGCACCTCACCAAAAACCCAAACAGTAAAAGGTGATTTGTGGCAGCCTTTACGCATGGAATCAAGAGTGTGACAACTTAAGGACCACTCAGGGAGTGTCGTGGTTAAACAGAGATTACCCCTTTCCCACATAAACACCATGTCTCAATCAAACACAGGCAATGAAGAAGATGCAGTAAAGTTTCAATTAGTTTTATCTAGCAAAACTGCAATCTGCGATAAGTGGCAAGGGCTGCAATGTTTAGGATAATGAACAGTGCAAGAAACAGAATGGTAAAGACAAGAGTCATTAATACAAAGACCCCCACCATCTTGCAATAACATGAAATTACATATAGTATAAGATATGTCCTAATACCCTATCATAATGAGCCTAACCACTAACCTAAAAGAGAGCTGGGTGTGTTAAACCTAATCTGCCAATGCCATGTCCACGAGAAGAGCCCCCAACCCTCATTACCTTGGAATGAGGTCTTTAGCTCAGACTCCCTAGAGACACGAAGACTGGGTTATCGTCAAGGCGACGTGCAGCATCAATAGTAGCAATGGCATCTGGTCGGAATCCCTCTGACTATCTGTTTAAGTGCGGAGTATTTATATAGATTTGCTTGGACTCCTGCCGTAGATCTGTTCCCAAATAATAGATAACAAGACATGCTTGGGCCGGTAATTTATATAAACAATTCCCTCGAAAGAGTGAAGAGGGATAGTACCTAATGTGAACACCTACAGTTTCTTTATCTTTGTCACTTGATATTCACGCCTTAGCGTGGTATCACTGATAATGCAAACTGAAACATGGGCCTAACTAAAAACAAGGCAGCCATCTTAAAAGATTTAATTAAATAAATACGCTAAAACAGAGCAAGCTAAATAGGGTAAAAGTCACTAGGTGAAGGGGGCACAAGTCTGCAAGCCAAAGGCTAAGCTAAATTCTGTATACCATTAAAACAAACTAGGATTCACTACAGTTTCCTGACCCTCCCTAGGCCTGTCCCTATGTGCTGCCCCCGCTCCTAGGAGCTATTTAATGGCAGCCACTGTCTGACCACACAGTGGGCACACCGGCGCTCAAAAGGCAAGTCTGTCTGTGTCCATCCACACCTGGACCACAACAACCCCCACAGACCTTGCTCTGTCCAATTGCCACTAATACACCTCTTCTGACTTGCTAGCCCTCAACACTGGATGGCAGCCCCCACTCCACACCTCATTGCACGGCAAGACTCTTCTCATGTGCTTACTGCTGCTCCTCATGTGGAGTCCGTGCTATGCCACCCATCACACACACCCACCCCACATTGTCTGCATGATTCTTAATACCGGATCTGCAAACGTGCCACAGAGGTCTGGGGCCTCACCAACACATAATCCCAGGACATCCTCTTTCTCACTGAAATCTGGCTCAGTCTGTCATCCACCCCAGCCATCGCTGAGGCCATCCCTCATGACTACAAGATCATCCAGCTTGGAAGGCACCACAAACCTGGAGGAGGTCTCATGATCATCCACAAAGACACCATCACCAGAAAACCTACAACAGACTAACCCACTGTGCTCATGGAACACATGCACTTCCAACTACATATCAGCCACTTCATAACCATCTCAGGCACCCTCACTTATTTCCACGAGCCTGCACCACCTTCAGTAACCTTCTCACCAACTTCATCACTCCCATCAGCATTAGACCCAACAACTTCCTACTGCCTGACAACTTCAACATTCAGCTTGATGACCCAGCAAACCACTACTCCACTGCCCTCCTAGAGAACTTCGACAACTTTGGACTCAGACAGCTCATAAAAGGTCTGACTCACATCGCCAGAAACACACTCGACCCTGTCTTCGCAGCCAGCAACAATATTACCTTAAGCCACCTTACCCCACTCACATGGACGGACCACTCCATTGTACACATCTACATCAATGTACCCCACTCAGGCAAACCAAGGCCAGCCACCACCTCCAGCCACAACTTGAAAAACCTAAAAGATGTAAACTGGACTCACACCTTCAGATCCAACCAACCTAACCTCACAGGCAATCTTCAAAATAACTTTTTCCACTTTCAACAACTGGATCTCAGATTGTGCCAACACCTTGGCTCCCATGAAGAAGATCAGGCATACAAGAACTCACACTCAAGCATGCTGGTACATGGAAGACATAAGAGACTTGAGCACTCTGCAAACAACTAGGAAGAAGATAGAGTACCAGCCTAGACAACACCTCTGAGGGCACATACAAATCCACACTCAGAATGTACCACATCCAGATCAAAGAAGCCACGAATGCTGCCCTTGTGCTCAGACTAGAATCCTGATCCAACTTTGGCAAAGAACTCTTCAACATTGTCGAAGAATTCACCAATCCAACCACAGCCACCAACCCCATCACTCCCTCACAGGTCCTCTGTGACAACCTTTCTGACTTTTTCCAAAACAAAATACTCATGCTTTGCACCCCAACGAGCCATAGAAGATACCATCAGGTAACTCACCACCACCAACTGGAGCACCCACATTCTAAGAAACTAGAGCTCTCTCACCACAGAAGACACAGACAGAACCATACACTCAGGGTCTGCACAGATCCCTGCCCTCCCCATATAGACAATCTGGCAAACACACTGATTAGCACCAACTTTCACCACCATCATCAACTCCTCCATCCTCATTGGAAACTTCCCAGATAGCTGGAAACACACAACACCGAACACAAGAAGCTTATCTGTGGAGTCCCCAAGGCTCTTCTCTCAGCCTAGTCCTGTTCAATGGGTACATGGCATACCTCATCGACATCATGAGCACCGACTGCATCAACATTGTTTCTAATGCTGATAAAACTCAGCTCAAACTCCCCTTCACTTACACAAACAACACCACCAGGACCAGTTTCATCTTCTGCAAGTCCAATGTGGTCAACTGGATGTGAGTGACCTGCCTCAAACTCAACATGAACACAACAGAGATCCTGATTTTTGGGAACAAGAATTTCCGGTGGGCCCTGGGTACTCCGACTGGTGGTCACCTGATTTAGGTCCCACGCCCACCCCCACAGACCACACCAGAGACCTCTGCATTATCCTTGATTACAATCTCATGATGAACAAACAGGTTAATGTTGTGATCGCATCATGCCACCTCATCCTCAGAATGCTTTGCAAGATTTTCAAATGACTCCCCATGCACACAAGCTACATGGTCACCAAGGCCTTCATAACCAGCATACTTGACAACAGCAATACACTCTACATCAGCATCTCCAACCAGCACACCCAAAGGCTCCAGGCCATCCAAAACACGGCCCCCAGTCTCATTCTAAAAATCTCTAGAAGCACTCACATCACTCCCTACCTCATTAAGCTACACTGGCTACCCATCCAGAAAGGTTGCAAATTTAAGATGCGCATCCATGCCCACAAAGCCCCCCACAACGCCAGACCAGCATACCTCAGAGACCAACTTCAGCTCTACCAACCTTCCAGATAGCTATGCTCCACCTCTATCTCACACACGGGTTCCCTGCATCAGCAGAAGCAAGTCAGTAGGACACACATTCTTCCTGAAAAATAAAATGTTGAGTGTTCCTATAAAAAGCACAACCTAGCTCTGTATGAGTCCCTTTTGCAGGCAACAGATGGATCCAGTAAAACAGATTGGAAGCCACTAATGAAGCTATGCCACATATCCGTGATATAGTTTTTCATAAGTTAGTCAAGCCAAGACAAGTGAATATCAAAATACTTTTGTGGAAAGTCAAAGTTGACACTGGCCAAGCCAGCAGTGATGCCACAGATGTTTCCACAGGATGTGAGAGAACTGCCTCAAACTCAACACACATCGCAGGACACACGCTCAGTGGCATTCTTTTCACCAGCAACACCACTGTCGACAACACCTCCACACTTCACTGAACTATCCACCACTGCATCCATTTCACCATCACCTCATTGGCCATCCACCTCCACACACTCCAAGCCCCAAGTAGAAAATGGAACTGGATCACAGAGGAACAGCTCTCCAACACCATCAGCAAGTCTCCCCTACCCCTCACCACAATGCTAACATCTCAGCACGGAACTTCCACCAATGGATCTCCGAATGCGTCAACACCCTAGCACCTCTCCTTGAGACCTCAGCCAAACACCACTGTAAGAAGGCCGACTGGTTCCTCACGCACTACAGGACTCCAGGCACACCTGCAGATGGAGGAACAGCAAGTCACTGGGAGACTTTGAGGCTTTCAAAGTGGCCACCAAATCCCACCATCACCTCATCAGTTACCAGGAAAGCTGCCTTGCAGGACTGCATCAGCGCCACCGCTCACAACACCAAAGAGCTCTTTGCCATGGTCAGAGTTTGCCAACCCCCAACCAGAAACAGCAAGCATCCCTCCATCTCAAGATCTTTGCCACAGGCTATCCAGCTTCTTGTACCAATAAAATCAAAGACATATATGATAGCTTTGGATCCAAACACCTTCTGAGTCCTCCAACACCTCCCCAGATCCATCCCATCGAACCACCACAGACCCTACACTGCTAGACTACCCTCACCACAGATCAGAACCATCATGAGCAGCATCCACTTCAGAGCACCAACTGACCCCTGTCCTCACCACATATTTAACAAGGCCACACATCCATCGCACCTGAGCTCCCACACACACTCAAATGTTCCCTAGATACAGCCACTTTCCCAGAGGACTACAAGCATGCTGAGATCCACTCTCTCTTGAAGAAACCACCAGCTGCCACCTTGGACCACAAGAATTTCTGCCCCATCTCTCTACTGCTTTTCCCAGCCAAAGTCATCGAAAAGCCCATCAGCTGCGGAAGCCCATTGAGGACAACAACATCCTGTACACCTCCTAATCAGGCTGCAGGAGCAATCACAGCATGAAAACCACCCTCTTTGCCGACACAGATGACATCCGCTCGCTCCTCGGCTGTTGCCATACAGCAGCCCTCATCCTACTAGACCTATCGGCCGCCTTCGACACTGTCTCACACCTCACCCGCTGCTCCAGGCTCCACACAGCCGGCATCCTCAGAAAAGCCCTACAATGTATACCTTCCTTCGTGTCTGGCCAAACACAAAGAGTCAGACTCCCACCTTACCTGTCAAAACCTACGGAGATCAGCTGTGGAGTTCCACAGGGCTGCTCCCTGAGCCCCTGCCTCATGCTCAACTCTGACAAGACAGTGATCCTCATCATGGGACCATCCACATCAGCCTGGGACAACTCCTGGTGGCCATCGACCATCAGCAACCCCCCACTCCAACAAACCACGCATGTAACCTCAGTGTCATCCTGGACTCATCGCTCACCATGATCTGCCAAATCAACTCAGCCACACTCCGACTCTTCTGGAAGATCTACAAATGGATCCCAAAGGAGTGCCCCAAAACTGTAACCCATGCCCTGGTTGCCAGCAGACTCCACTATGGCAACATCCTCTATGCCGTTACCACCCAGAAGAACATCAAGAAATAACAGCACATCTAAAATGCCTCCGCCAAACTCATCCTGGACATTTTCCACTGCGAACATATCTCCAATCACCTAAGAGGCCTCCACTGGCTACCTGTAGAGAAGAGAATTAACTTCAAACTGCTTGTGCACTCTTACAAGGTTCTCCATGACCTAGAACCAGTCTACCTCAACCACTGCATCACCTTTTACTCCCCCACCAGACCTCTCTGCTCCACTTAAGAAGCACTAACTACTGCACCCCGCATATGGAAGACCGTGGCTGGTGGGAGATCCTTCACCTACCTTGTGGCAAAGAGCTGGAACACCCTGCCCCTGCACCTCAGGCAGTCATCATCGCTACCCTAATTCAGGAAAGACCTTAAAATCAGGGTCTTTGACTGAAGCTCAGAGGACAAACCCTCTTAGTGCCTTGAAACCCTCATGGGTGAGTAGTTGCACTTCATAAACCCTGATTTGATTTTGATTTGATTTGACAGGGACACAACAACAAACCTATAGTTCACATTCATAATTTCAAAAGAATCAGTTATGGAACTTCTCAATTAATCTCTTAATCTAGCACAACTGGCAGTAGCATTCAGCTTGATCAAGTTCTCTACATTACAATGTTTGATCCTGTAGAAGGCCATGGACAGGTCCACAGATGACAAGAAGAGTCTTTTTTTTTTAACAATGTCAATTTACATCTAGCTGGACTGAAATGAGAGTAAACAATTCAATTCAAGTTTGAGTTGGTTTCAGTTAAAATTCCCATATATTTTGTAGCCCAAATGTATTATGTAAATAGGCTGATAGGTGGCTGGATCATAATGATTCCCTTTGTTAAAGATTGAAGGTATACTAGCGGGGAAGAGCCTGATGCCTAAGTGCATAGAGGAATCTGATTAGAGCTCCCAGCTGGCTGGGCCCTGGTTGCTGATAAACAGACACCATACAATGCATTGTCAACTGGTTACATTAGCTGTTTCTGACTCCCTGCGCTGCTGGCACTGCTTGGATCAGAGTGCAGCCATCTGACGGTGACACCCAGGTTGTTTTCCCCTCTTAACAGCTGTGGCAGGGCCCGAAATCGGATTCAGAGGAGGACCAGTAGAACCAGAGATGCCCTTCCAGTGCCAGCCAACAGATCACAGGCATAGCACAGGGCAGTGCAACAGATCCAAGGGTGCCCTTCCCCCTAGTGGGTGTCCTAAGAGCTGCAGAAAGTTTATAAAATTTAGGATTTTATGTGCCCATCCCTTACCGGCATGTGTGGGTCTTGTACCTGAGACATCAGGCTTCGTGGCAAGTGAAAGAGGACTGGGGCACCATCATATTAAGTGAGGCGGCCTGTCTCTTCCTTACATTGCAGTTGAGAAAAGCCTTCTTTTGGGGACCAGCAATTCTTCTACTTCACTCAGGTTGGACTTTACCCTTGTTAACTGGGTGGCTTGACTCCCCCATCTTCATGAAACTAGGTTTAGACTTGAGGTGCCTTTCCTTCGAAGGTGGTGGGGGACAGTGCTGTACTGCAATAAGCAGCTGCAGCCTTCTTGAGTGAGGGCATTTGGCCCTATGCATTGTCTAATTGAGCAATGTCACCCTTAGCAATATTATCAGTCTGTGTGTGTCTTTACTGCTGTGGAGTGTTCCCCTTTCACCAGAGCACACGTTGACTGACCTGGTGCATGGGAGTGGGGCATAGCAGCTGACACCAACATCTTGTTGTTTCCTGACTCCAAAACCTATCATAAATCTGCTGGGCACTCTGACATCTTGTTATTCATCCTTGGTGCCTCCATTACTTGGTCCCACATCTGCTGTGGCTGGGAAACATGGTGCTGAGCGTTTGTGGATTTACTGGAAAGTGCTATTTGATTCTGTGGTTGCTTGGCCATTGGATTGTCCCCATCCATGCTGCCATACTAGTTCCACTTTTACTGTTCGTCTGCTTATTGCCCACCAGCACATTTTTTAATCCAATTCTACCCAACAGGTCTACATGGAGGTGGTCCCCAACTCAAAAGCGTCAGCAGCCCTTTTTCACATGTGCCATGACAGAGGATTCTTCAACCATGGTGCCAATGGCTATGGACACTTTATTCCGGAAACTCTCTGATACTAAGATCTCTGTGAGTTTGATCAGTAATGCAGTCTCAAAAACAGCCACTGTGGTTCAGTCACTCTGTTCTGATATCGCTTCCTTCCAACACCACCTGAAAATCATAGACACTTGTGTGTAGGAGGTAGATGTCCGTATCAATGGTATCCCTGACTGGTCCACAGAGATCTAAGAACTAAAGAGGAAAGTGATTGACTTAAAGGACATAAGCAGACGGGCCAATATTTGCCTCATTGGAGTGCCAGAAAAAATGGAGGTGAAGTCCATGGGGGCAGTTCTTTGTAACTTTTAACCCAGACTGTTTGACCTGTACTTTGCACCACAGCTAGAGACACAGCAGGCTCACGGTATTAGATGTCCTGCTTCTCAAAGGCCTCTGACTATCCTGACGGGCCTTCTGAGGCATAAAGAGGCAAGGTAGATCATATCAATGGCAAGAAAACATGGCCTCTATCAACATGGTAACCAGGAAATCATCATATCGGCCAACTTCCCGTAGGCAACCGACTTTGTGAGGCGTTGGTTCCTGGCTCTGAGACAGCATCTTAGGAAACGTGAAATTTGTTATGTGCTACTGGATCCAGCTGTAAGATTGTTTACTTTGGATGGCAGGACCCGGGAGCACAATGACCCTGAGGAACTGGAGAAATTCTTGTATGGATTGGACAATAGAGACATAGACACTGTGAAGACTGTCAGCAGAATCACACAACGTTGGTCATCAGAAAGTTGGAAGCTCTCTGCTAAAGGATGTGGTGCCACTAGAGAGAAATCACATTTGTAAGAAAATAGGTTACTGTTTGAGGGGGTTGTAAGCCTGATCAAGCAGGAAACAATCCATGTCAGGGTAAACTAGCAAGCAAACCCAAAATTAACCTGTGCTCAACCCTTGGGTAGCTTGGCACAGAGCAGTCTGGTTTAACTCAAAGGCAATGCATGAAGTAGTTGTCTAACACTTCAAACAGTAACCAAGTGAAAAAACACCAAAAAAGGATCCCACACCAATTAAGAAAAATATAGTAATTTTAAATAAATTAATACATGTAATCTATTAAATAAAACAAGACCTTAATCACAGAAATGCAATCTGTAGAACCGGGGATATGTAAGTTTAAAGCTTTTTGTAAAAATAACATCAAAGGGCAGAAAATGCCAACTGAGGCTATCTGGTCACATTAAACTAGGGAAAAGTCACAATTTGAAGCGAACCATGAAGGAGCATGGGCCAGTTACAGGGATCCAGTTAGGCCACTGAATAGAGTACTTTAAATCCTGGTTTGCTGAGTGTTGCAAGGATCCACAACAAAGACGTGCAGCACAGCTGAAGTGACATGTCAGTTCGGAGATAGGGTGAGGCGGCAGTGTGGGGTCGTGCATTGTCATTGAGGATCCCATTGATAAGGGCTTGTGATGCAAAGTCCAGGGTTGATAATAGGGTGCTCAGTCAGGGTGATGCATCTGTTCCGAGGAGCTGCAAGGCTGTGATGCGGAGTACAGTGAGTCATTGAGGCTGCTGAAGGTGAGGGATGTGAGGGCCTGTGCCAATGAGATTTTGGCTGTGATGCGATTCAGGTCTTTTCGGCAGTTCCTATTCACACAGAAGCGGAGTCAAATTGATTCTTCTCAGAGTTTCTCCGCATAGCAGAGGAGATACGTTAGTTCCGCTGGATCCACAGAGGCTAGCAGAGCAACTTAGGCTGACTTCCAAGGGTCTAGGACTGGGCTGCACCACTTGGAAGGGCAAATTAAGAGATGGCAGAGTCCAGGAGCTGAGCTCAAAATTGTTGGACCCTTCTGTCCCAGAGGCTTAAGTCAGTAGGCCAGCCAGCTAGCCCTTGAAGTCACTTTGGGGACCTTTATTCAACAGATGCAGGTTCAGTTCTTTCCACCCTGGCAGGAAGTCAGCAGGCAGAAGGTCAGCAGGGCAACAGTCTTTCAGAGCAACAGTCCAGCAGAGTGGCTGTGCTTTAAGCAGTACAGCAGTCCTTCTTCATGGCAGAGTATCCACAGGCCCAGAAGTGCACTGAAGAGGTGGTCTCTGAGGTCTAATATTTATACCTAGTTGTAGCTTTAATAGGTTTCCCTTTGAAGTTCCCAGGCATCCTGCCTTCCCTGCCCTTGCTCCAGACTAGCTACAAGGGGTATGCAGCCCTTTGTATGGAAGCAGGACACAGCCTGTTCAAGTGTAAGTGGGGCTGTGTCCAGCTCCACCCTCCCATCCTGCCAGTGATGGCCCGTCTAGGCACAAGTAAGCTCTCTATTGTGTGTGTGTCTACAAAGAATGCACAAAGCTCAACTGTCAGCTACCCCCAAACCTCTGACAAGAGACAGGATACAGGCACTAAATGACAAAGGAAGGAAAATGCCAATTTTCAAAATAGTAATTTAAAATCATAATTTAGAATTTTTCATTACAGTGCCAAAGACACAGAACATGAACTAGTTACCTGCTTTCAATTGGCAATGACAGCTTATTAAATGTAATAAGGTAACTTCAATGTTATCGTATGGAAGAGGCAGTAGTAGTGAAAAATGAATGTAAGAATTTTTTCACTACCAGGACAAGTCAATCTTAAAAGTGCATCTTTTTAAATACCTTGCACCCTGCCCTCTGGGCTGTCCAGTGCCTACCCTACGTGTGACTGATAAATAATAAAAAAGGACGCTTGGGGCCAACGCAAAAGTTTATTTTACCAGGTTGACATAGCAATTTAAAACTGCGCACACAGGCTGTAATGGCATCCCTGAGACTTCCTTAAAGAAATATTTAAGTGGGTGGTACAGTTGGTGCTGCAGGCCCACTAGCAGCATTTAATTTACAGTTATCAGAGGTAACTGGAACAGTAGCATGTGAATTTGGCCACAAGAAAAAAGTAAAAGGATTAATGGATCACTTTCCAGCCACACCCTTTCAGCCAAATCAACAGTTATTTCCCCAACAAGTGTTTATTTGAAGTTTCTGACCCCTTTGGACTAAAGTGTTTGCCCTAGGCATATGTGAATGTTTAGGCTTTCAACACTCTTAAAGCCCAGTTTACTCATCCATCAACTAAGATGAAAGTTAACACTGGTCATTCTTCAAATGTGCATGACAAGAGGTGAAACTCCCCCAAATCATTTCCTCATCAAGGAACCAGTCAACTGTAAATGGGCTGGAGGCTAATAAGGTAATAAAATAATCATATGTTGGTATCAGTGGAATTTCATCCAAGATTTTCACTAGAAGCTGGGATTTACAAACATTCGCTTTGAGAAACCATCAACATTTGTTACATGAGATAAAAGACAAGGGTAAAGAAAAGAAACAAACTGAGAACAGGAAAGAAAATGTTTTTAATTTGCTCTGATGGTAGTTGGACAATGCTAATCAAGTACTTTAATACCCTAAATGCAGAGAGCATTGCTCAGTAGAGCCAGTTTTTTCCTTGGCACAGCAAGGGAGTAGAGGATGCCATCATAAAGAGAAAATAATTGGAGGTATGGCACAAATAGACATTGGCTAGAAACGTGCAGAGCCCACTCAGGTTGTGCACGTGGAAAACAGAGCGATAATTAGACAATAACATGGGAATGTAGAGAAGCAGGAGCAGAAAGAATGTGCAAGGTATCATTAAAGTCAGACACAGCAACACTGAATTTCAGCACACCTCCTCTGACCCCTCCCCTCCTGCCTCCACTTCACAGTTGTAAATCTGAGATTATTTTCTTGGTGGTTTTGTGAAGAACTAAGGGCCCGATGTATCATCACGGCCCTTTGCGATTAGGAAATAGCGATTTTTACGAAATCGCTATTTCCGACTCGCAAAGTGCCAAGTATCACATTTGCGATCCGGTAATAGCGATTTGTTAAAAATCGCAAATGCTATTACCGAATCGCAAATTGTGATACCGGCCCCATTCTCAGCTATGGGCCTGTTGGCCCATATCTGCGAATTTTTTGCATTTCCAAAATTGCGATTTCTGGTTCAAATGCAAAACCCCAGGGTGCTGGGGGCCTAAGGCCCCCTCTGCTGCACCCCAAAAAAAATTCTGGGGACATGTAAGGTGCACACATGCCAAAAGGGCATGTGTGCTTTACATGTACAATTTAAAAATGCATTTTAAATGCATTTTTTAATTTTGCACATGGGTACCGCCAAGTTCAACTTGGTGGTAATTAGCGATTCCTTAATGCCCAATTCGCATTAAGGAATTGCTTCATAAATGTGCTTAAGAAATCGCAAATAAGGATTCCTTATTTGCCATTTCTTATTTAGAGAATCGCAATTTGCGATTCTCTAAATGGGGTCGCAATTTTAAGGAATCGCTATTTTAGCGATTCCTTAATATTGCACTGCGAATGCCTTTCTTACATTCAGAAAGGTGATTTTGCATTCGCAAACAGCCGAATTTTGCAATTCGCACCGTTTGCGAATGCAAAATTCTTTGATACATCTGGCCCCATATTACATGTGAACACTACTCTATCACCCAGCACTTATCTACAATTACCCCTCAAAGCAGGGGCCGTATTAAAGAGAGAGCCCAGGGGGGTGCAACAGGCATGTACACCTGCTTTGTGCACCCCCAAGGACTCCAGACAGCCGCTTGGAGGTGGGTTCAGTCACTCAACGAACCTGCCTGCAAGGGGATATTTTTCCCCTCTTGAAAGTGCAGGAAGCATGTGGCCTGCACATTGAAACACAGAGCAGCTTTGTAGCAACCGGACTGTATTTTACTTGAATGCAATGCCCCCAGGGCAGTACGAATTCGCGGCTGCCCTGAGAACAGTGCATTCACCATAGTAGGGTGCACATTCCCAGTCTGCGGCCGGCACACCTGTTTTGGTGCTTTGTGGTGAATACAGGGAAAATGCACCCTTATGGTAATATGGGCCTAGGTGCTCAGGGAATCTCTATCGGGTCCCAACTTGCACCCAAATTATTGTGCACAAATTAAGATAGACCCAAAGGCAGATACAAAATACCGCCAAAAATTGTGTTTCCAACCCATGCCATCTCTGATGCACACAGAGACAGAAACTGGCACAAATATATACACCACATGTCATGTTCAGGTCGGGAAGGTTCCCTTGGTACGAGAAGTTAACCGTAACCAAAGATTTTAAGTGTAAAACATGGTATTGTCTTGTCACTTGTCTGTGAGCTGTACAGTACAAATATCATTACAAATATAATTAGGAAACTATTGGATATATTTTAAAGTATTATGCCATTGTTTATGGGTACATCTCACAATTAAATGTAGTCAATCAATGCAGTACTGCCTCTTGCTAGGACAGCTGCAATGTTTGCCTGGTGAGACTTTATTTATTGTTCTCTTAGGTGTTGCTATTTACAATGCACCCCACTTTAACACGGCACCTCACATTCTCTAAATTACGGTGTAGAGGCAGTAAGGATAGAGGGATCACAAGAGACAGAGAGAGCTGAGTACCAGGGGATCAGACAGAGGTGGGTGCTGATAGTC
Organism: Pleurodeles waltl; assembly: GCF_031143425.1. Taxonomy (NCBI): domain Eukaryota; kingdom Metazoa; phylum Chordata; class Amphibia; order Caudata; family Salamandridae; genus Pleurodeles; species Pleurodeles waltl. Next base: position 777,741,044 of record NC_090445.1, read on the forward strand.
GGATAAGGGCATTGCAGTATGAGGTTGGGCACAACATGTAGAGAGAATATTCAGTAGGGGAATGTGAGGCTTGTAGAGAATAACTTTGAGTGCTGGGGGATAAGACACATGAAGTAACATTTGGTAGGTTGGGTCTACTGATCACAGAAAGATATCAGAAGATGCACATAAAGCAATGTTAGCAATCACTGCCAAAGACCCACACGGAATGAGGCAATGGCAGATTGGTTGGCAATTGGTTATTGGGAGATTCTCCTTACAGATTTTTCTCAATTATAATTTGCTCAGCATTGTCACGGCATACAACTTCAAACAATATCTGATTTGCTGAGGAGGCCACCAAATTCTTATAGGAGTACGAGTAGGAGGTTCCTGTGAGTTCCGCAGGACCTTGTGCTCTGATAGGCTGAGCAAAGTTTGAAGAGAAATGATGCAGCTACAATTGCAGAGCATGGGGATTTGGTCCCCATAAATTTAACATTTTAAAAAGTAAGGTATAAGAGGATAGGGTGGGGTACTGGACTCTCTGAACCTTTAGAGGATCTCCCAGTAGGAGCCCCTGGGCAATTGTTTTGTTGTGTTGCTGTAATCGTGTTGGTCTCCCACAGGAGCCAGCACAAACTAGAAATTCCACTGAGAGTCCCGCATGAACACAGGGGCCTCCACCGACTATGTTAGAATCCCACAGGATCAGAAAACCATTAAAAAACAAAGACGAGTGTCTGTGATGGGTGCGGCTAATCCACACTTCACACTGACACACGGCCTTTAGCTGTGTGGTGTAGGGGTTGGCTCCAGGGTCTGGCTTGCACCGGGCACTGTGTTCCACTCTGCAGGGCTTGGTATAGTTTACATATGGTAATAAAATATTAATTTATTACCTGTTATAAAAGGGGTCTCTAGTTGGCAGAGGTATACACCCTTGTTCAAGTAGGGACCAAAATCCTAGTCAGGGTAAGTCACAACACAATCCAAATTATCCTGTGCCCACCCTCCGGTAGCTTGGCACTGAGCAGTCAGGCTTAACTTAGAAGGCAATGTGTAGAGTATTTGTACAGAACTTTGTACAATAACACAGTGAAAACACCACAAAAAGACACCACACAGGTTAGAAAACTGGAGAATATTTATCTGAATAAACTACTGTTGAAATGATGAAAATCCAATGTACACAAGTAAAGTTATTAATTATTGAAGGTTGAATTCAACCAAAGCGCCTAGAAAACACAATAGCTGCACCTGGGGCTATCACGTCGTCACTGAGGGAGTAATTTCCAACAATCCGACACCACCGGTACCGGTCACAGACTCACATAGACCCCCAGATACAGTTCCTTTTGAAAACCAAGAACAAGTACATCACACAGAGTCGGAAAGTGGCGCTGCTGGAGTCATTGCAGCATCAGTCCCTTATATCTTCCAAGGAGAGGGACAATGGTTCTGGGCTGTGAAGCAGGTGGAGGTAAGGAGTCGGTTCCGTCCGGTTGAAGGGGGAGATGATGCGGCAATTCTTTGTGACCCAGAAAGGTCGCTGGTTCCGGTCCGTCAGGACAAGATGTGTCAACTTTGCAATGTCAAGATGACATTAAGTGACATCAGAGGAGATGAAGCAACATCAGACTTGCATTGCAGGCCACGGTCGTTGCACGCAGGGAGGTGCACGGGACGGGAGCAGGCCTCGGCATTACTGGCATCGCTGAAGCCGTTTTGGAGTCGCTGGAGTTGAATAATAGCCAAAAGCTAGCAGTTGAAGTCTTTGCTGTCTTTGAGACTTCTGAACAAGGGGCAAGCTCAATCCAAGTCCTTGGAGAGCACTTTTGGGGGACGGCAGAGTCCTTCCAGTGACGTCAGAGGCCAGCAGGGAACAGGGCAACAGTAGGGCAGCATTACTTCTCAGTAAAGCAGCCCAGGGAATCCTTTGGGCAGCCAGGCAGATATCCTGACAGAGTTCAGGTGCAGGTCCAGAAGTGTCTGAGCTGGTAGGGTCAGTGTTAGACTTGGCATCCTTGGGTGGTCTCCCCTAACTTTTTGCCTCTGCTTCCCAGGTTATTGATGTGTGCTGGACTCTGTTTTTTTTTAAATATATCTTTTATTGCTTTTAACAAAGGATTATGTCGCATTACAAATATAGATACTGGATTAGTCCCAACGGAGTATTCTAACCCCCCTCCCCCCTCTCGCATTTAGGCCGTCATCTGTTATTCTTATTGCAACTTTCCACTGCTGCCAGGAGATTAGTCTGTGTTTGTTAGTGTATTTTATGTCATAGCAGTTGTTGGCTGTACGGAGCCAGATTCTGAGTCAGATGTATTATCCTCTGAAGTAGAGGCATCCATTGTCTTAAGATTGTCAAGCAGTGCATCCCAGTGTTTGGCGTTGTCTTTAGGTCTTTGACCCTGCAGTGCTTCGTTCAGTAGTACTGTGCTCTCTGTTTTGGCCCATTTCACTAGAGCATTGTGCCATCTGTCCACTATGGGACCTGCCGGGTCTTTCCATTGGGAAGTTATTTCTCTCTTTGCTAGTATTAGCGCCAGATCTATGAATCTATTGGATATTTTTTGTGCTGAGGGTCGAGGGAAATCTCCTAGTATTGTTACTATTGGGGTGGGCGAGATTGATCTTTCTGTGCTGGAGGTGATTTTTCTGAGCACTTCGGTCCAGTACAAGTTAATTTTCGGGCAGTTCCAAAGCATGTGCAGAAGGTCTGCTGATGGTTCTTCGTATCTTGGGCATTTAGAATTATTCGTATTGTAAAGTTTGGTTAATAACTGTGGGGTCAAGTAAGCTCTGTGGTAAATATATACATTTATCAATTTGAACCTTGCGTTCCTGGATACAGAGTAGACATGGGAGGTGATTCTGGTCCATTGAGTATCCTCAAGGTTAGTGTCTAGATTGGACTGCCATTTGGAACTAAGTTTATTCAGTGGTAGGCAGGTGTCGCTTTGTAGAGATTTATATATTCTCGATATTACCCCTCTCTGGTCTCCCATTGTGCAGAGGGGGTGGCAGCCTTCATGTGTGTCTGATTCACTTGATTTTGCGCCCCATAGCTTTTGAACAATGTTGACTAAGGTAGTATGAGCGAGGAACAAGCCCGACAGGAGGTTGAACCGCTCTTGTCATTCCATGTAATCACAGAGTTTACCATTGTTGAACAAATCTCCCATTTTCGTGATGTTATATTTTATCATTTTGCTAGTATGTGCTGCGATGTGGCCCCTTGGGATGAGGTTTAGAGCTATTAGGGGGATCTCGGGTGCGTAGGGGTTTCTAGTGCGCATGCGTTTTAGGAATTGGTCCCAGCAATGTCTAGGCGTCTCCCATTCTAATGGGAGCTGTTGTGTTGGTTTTTTGGGGTTCAGTACGGTATTTAAAATGTTTTCTAAAGTCTGTGAGTTGTTTGTATTTAGGAACTCGCCGATTATCCTAGCTATCCATTGTAGTTGTCCTACCCAGTAGTAAATCTCAAAGTTTGGTGCAGCTAACCCGCCCTCTGAAGTGGGCCTCTGGAGTGTGCCAAGTGCTATTCTACATCTATTCGACCCCCATATAAAACTCCCAATTAGGGTGTCTATGTTTTTGAATACTTTTTTTGGGATTATTAGGGGGATGGTGGAGAAGTACTATAATAGCCTGGGCAGTGCTATCATTTTTAGCAGGGCGACTCTCCCAAAGACAGTCAGGGGAAGTGTGCTCCAGAATTGCATATTGGTTATGAGTCCACTAATTGCTCTCTGTACATTTCCCTCTAGGAGATCTTCTACTTTATGGTATATGTTGACCCCCAGATATTTAAATGTATTCGGGGACCAGGGGAGGCCTCTGGTATCTGCGGGCTCAGGAGTGTCAGCAGTCAGAGGGAAGATGGTGGACTTCCTCCAGTTAATTTGGAGGCCAGAAGCTTTACCGAAGCTTTCTAGCATATCTATTGCCCCTGGCAAACCTGCATCCAGCCTTTTAAGAAATAGTAACATGTCATCTGCGTATAGTGCTATGAGGTGTGTTTGATTATTAATCAGTCTACCCTCATAGTGCCTCCTAGTCCTTGCTGTTTGTGCAAGGGGCTCCACTGCCATAGCAAACAGAAGGGAAGATAGTGGGCAGCCTTGTCTGGTCCCCCTGCCCACCGGGAATGAATCGGAGATGATGCCACCTGTGCGTACTCTCGCTGTGGGGTTAGTATAGAGTAGCCTGGTCCAATGCGTGAAGCCCTCCCCTAGCCCTAGTTTTAGCATAACCAGTTCCAGGTAGTCCCATGGCAGGCTATCGAAGGCTTTTTCTATGTCTACTGATATTATCGCTGCTTGTGGTATTGTTGTAGTTGAGGGCATGGCGTGTAGGATTGAAACTAAACGTCTAATATTTTGTGCTGTGCTGCGTTGCGGGATGAATCCTGCCTGGTCTTGGTGGATTAGTGACGTCATGCAGGGTAGTAGTCTGTTTGCCAATATTCAGCTTAATATTTTGTAATCCAGGTTTAACATGGATAGTGGGCGGTAGGAGCGAACGTCCGTGGGTGGTTTATCGGGTTTTAGCAGGGGGATCATTTTGGCCTCGTTAGTTGATTGGGGCAGTTTATTGTTAACCAGGTTTCAGCAGATAATAAGCATAGTTTTGGTGCTAAAAGGTCTTGGTACAAAGCGTAAAACTCCATTGGGTGTCCATCCATTCCTGGGACTTTACCTCTAGCCATGCCTTGTATTGCTGTTTTAATTTCTGTGATTGAGATAGGCGCGGCTAGTGCCTGACTGTCTTCTATATTTAATTTGGGGAGGGGGAGTGTCTCTAATTCCTGGAGCTGGGTGTTACTGATAGTATCCTCAGGTGGGGCGTATAGGGTTGAGTAGTATTCGAGGAAACAGGTGTTTATTTCCCTTTGACCATGTATACTACCACTTGTGGGTGTCCTGATCTCGACTATGGCAGTTTGTTGTTTATGGGGCCTAGCAAGCCATGCCAGCAGGGCCCCTGCTTTGTCACCCTCTGCGTGTTGTTTGTTCAAATGCTGCTTGTAGTTAGAGCGGGATAATCTTGAGTTAGCTTCAATTATTTTAGTTTTCGTTTCGTTTAGGAGGGATAGCAGTTCGGGATGTGTCGGGAGCTTGCGCTCAGTTTCTCTGAGGGAGTCCTCCGTTTTTTTAAATTCAGTCTCAATTGATTTTCGGACCCCAATACTCTCGCCTATGCTGTTACGCCTTGTTACTATTTTGAAGGTTTCCCATTCTAGGGCTCTGGAGGATGTTGACCCTGCGTTTAGTGAGAAAAATTCCTCAATATTTTGGTGTAAAGTGAGTTTGAAGGCCTCGTCTTCGAGTGCCTCTGTTCTCATTCGCCAGGTGGGGATTGCCGTTTTTTCCCCGCCCCACGCCAGCGAGACCATCAGTGGGTTATGATCCGACATAGTGCGACTTAGGTATTCGGCTGTTACTACGGTGTGTTGTAGCTCCTGGGAGACCATAAAGGTATCTAGTCTAGTGTGTAGATCATGTATTGTCGAATAATAGGAGTAGTCTCTGCCTAGAGGGTTGTGTTGTCTCCAGCAGTCTTCTAATTGCCAGTGTTGCTGCCATTCCGCGAAATATTTAGCAGTTTTTGGAGTTTGCGTTTGTTGTAAGGGGGGGGGTGGGATCTATCTAAGTGCGTGTTAGGTGTACAATTGAAGTCCCCGCCAAGTATTTTTGGGCCTGTGAGGGTCGGGCCTAGTTCCCGTGATAGTTTATCTAAGAATTGTTTTTGGTCTGAGTTTGGCGCGTATAGGCCTCCAATTGTCACTTCTTTTCCATCCAGCCTTCCCCTGACCACCACATATCTCCCCTCTTTATCTATCATTGTTAGCAGTGCCTGGAATGGCACCCCTGGTCGGATCCATAATAATACCCCCCTAGCAAATGCTGAGTAGTTTGTGGCAAATATTTGGCCCCTCCATCTGTTTTGAGTGCTGTGACCTCCTGTTCTAGTAGATGAGTTTCTTGTAGTAGAGCCATCTGTGCCACTCTACGTTTGAGGTAGCTGTATACTTTATACTGTTTGGACATGTTATTTAAGCCTCTAACGTTCCATGTTATCATTTTGTAGACTACAGCCATGACCTATGAGTTTTAAATTGGTGGCTATTGTCGGGTGCGGACCGCTGGTCAAATCTTCTGTTATATGAATTTGTTAATGAGTGGTGACTAGAGTTGTTAGGTTTGTGGATAACTGGTGCGATGTAAACCCCTCTAACTATAAGAACAAATTTGAAATCCAACTCCCATTCCCCAGGACTGGTAGCCATTACTATCCCCGTCCAAACCATAAACAATCTTAATTTAGAATCCTATAGTTGGGTGGCGTGACAGAGGCGGCGTGCCCCCACTCCGAGCTGCTCCCGAGGCCCGGCTATGTTATATCTAGGTCCCAGAAAGTATATGTAATAAGTTTAGTTCGTCGGCAGATTTGAAGGGGACTCTGCTTGGCGTCTTATAAGTTTGGGCAATTGTCATGTTAGTACTCACATAGATCTTAATCTTTAACTCTAGTGGTTAGATAATCTCCTCTGCGGTACCTGGCGTGATTTTAGGCAGACTTGTTAAGGTGTCACGCGATGTTGAGGAACTCCCACAGTCTGAGTCAAGATCCGATGCATTTTCCGGGGTTTGTGGAGGAGGGCTCGTTCCCCCGCTCAAGGCAGCCGCTGCTTCCACCGCGTTCCGCCTCTCGCGGAGGGATTGGTGTCTCGGGGGGGGCCGCCTCCGTAATTCTTTTGGAGGATCTGCTGCGTTTCCCGTCCGGTTTGCGTGGGGTTTTAGAGGGATGGGTCAGAGTAGCTATATTCCAAAATTCCAGCCATTCGCGTGCTAGTTGCGGTGATGTAAAGAAGTGCCTTTTGCCATCGTGTTCCACCCTGAGCTTGGCTGGGAATAGCATTGCATATTTTATGCCGTTCTCACGTAGTGCACGTTTGGAGTCGTTAAAGGATGCCCTTTGTGCTTGCGTTTCCTTGGTGAAGTCTGGGAAGATCATAATCTGTTGGTTGTTGCATGTGATCTGTACGAGTTGACTTGTTTGTGAAAGAATATAGTCTCTGTCTTTGTAATGTAGTAATTTAGCCACTATTGGTCGCGGTCTAGCTCCTGGGGGTGGCCGTCTGCCAAGTACCCTATGTGCTCTTTCTAATGCAAAGAATTCTGATAGGCCCTCAGTGGCCACTGTGGTCTTAATCCACTTCTCTAAGAAGGAATCCATACTGTCTGCAGACATTTCGCTTTGCTCTGGTATCCCAACTATCCTGAAGTTGCTCCTGCATGCACGATTTTCGGTATCTTCTGCTGTAGTTTCTAAGGTTTTGATGCGGGAGGAGAGGACCATGAGTTCGGTGGCCGTTGATTTTTGTGTCAAAGTCAGCGCCGTGAGCGACGTTTCGTTGGTTCCTACTCTCTCCTTTAATTTGCGATGGTCGTCTCTCAGTATAGTAAGATCCGTTGCTAAATGATCTATTTTCTTCTCTAGTGCTTCGCGAGAATCTTTAATGGCCAGGAGGACCGTGTCCAGCGTTGTTTCCTGTGGTGACGAATCGTCTGAGGGGTGTGAAGGTTTAGCGCTTACTATTTCGCCCTGGCTCTGCCCCTCACATTTTTTGGTTTTCCCCATTGTTGGAGGGGTCGTTAGATTAGACGTTGTTTTTTTAATTATTGTGCTGGGGGGTCTTAAGGATTCGTCGCCTTCTCCCGTGGTGCGGGCGCAGTGGGGAGGCCAAGGGCCCCGGAGCCGCCGCAAGAACGGACGGCGGGGGGAGAGTCAGGGGCGCCTCCGATCACTCCTCCCCCTCCAGCAGAGAGTGCGAGGGCCCTTTGCCTTTCCCAGCTGCAGGGTTTCTTCGCTCCAGCTGTTTCTATGTTACTGGGGCTGTCAAGGTGGTGCCTCTCCGGTTCTTATTTGTGGCCTGCTGTGTCATTTTGTTTGGGGGACCCTTATGGCAGTCCCAGGCTTTTCAAAGGCTTCAGGGGGGCGCGTCCGCACCCATTCCTCCTTTCATCATCCGTCTCCAAGTCCGGCGGGGGGGGCCCCCGGTGCCGGAGTGGCCCCCCTCGAGGTCCGGGCCAGCGAGATGTCTTTATGGGTCTGGACCGGTGCCGCCGCACCTCCGCAGGTCACAATGCCCGATTCCCTCGCCTCTTTTCCCTCCTCTCTTGAAATGCAGAGCCACTGGGGTGGGGTTTCATTGGCCTCGTCGTCCGGCAGGGGGAGGGGGGGCCCAATAGCCAGGCCGCTCCCAACTCCCCGCGCCACCCAGCAGTCCCCAGCCGCTGAGTGGTCCCAGCCCCCTATAAAGATGCACTTCCGCGTGGGCGGGGGGAGGGACCTTGCGCTCCTCTCTCGCCGGGGGCTCCCTCACCCCACTCGTCATCCCCGGCGGGGTCCCCGGTCACCGGGTCTGAGCCCGACCCGCTACCGGGTATGGGGCCGAGGCCTTCCCCGTCCGGCCGCCCCACCACTCACCGGCCTCTCCTCTGCCCCGCCGAACGGGTCGCTCGTCTCAGGCGGCTCCACCGACCAGCATCAGTCCTCCGGCCCCCACGGCCTTCGCTCTGGCTCCCCCGTACCTCACCGCAGGTCTGCCGCTCGCTCAGATGATCGCGGTCGCCATTTTGTTTCAGGCGGCTGCGGTGTAGTGAAACTCTTTATACAGCTCTACGAGCCAGATTCAAGTCCGCGAGGGCCCCTTGTGATCCAGGGGTCCTGCGGTGCCGTTGCCTGTGGTCAGCCCCGATTTCTGAGTGCCGATCAGCGGAATTAACGGGACGGGCCCTGTTTACCGCCCGGAGCTCTGCCCTAAGCGTGCGGCTCCATCAGCCGCTGGCCACGCCCCCGTGTTTTTGCAATTTTTGATACTCTGGGAACTTACCACTCCTATCCAGTGCTAAAGTGCAAGTGATCCTATGTGAAATGTATTTGTAATTGGCTTTCCATGATTGGCATATTTGATTTACTAGTAAGTCCATAGTAAAGTGCACTAGAGATGCCCAGGGTCTGTAAATCAAATGCTACTAGTGGGCCTGCAGCACTGGTTGTGCCACCCACACTAGTAGCCCTGTAAACATGGCTCAGACCTGCCTCTGCAGTGTATAAAAGTGCAGTTTTAAACTGCCAATTTGACTTGGCAAGTAAACCCACTTGCCAGGTCTAATTCTTCCCTATTCTTACATGTAAGGCACCCCTAAGATAGGCCCTAGGTAGCCCCATGGGCAGTTTGCAGTGTATTTGTAAGGTAGGACATGTGCTAATGTTTTTTATATGTCCTGACAGTGAAATACTGCCAAATTTGGTTTTCACTGTGCAAGGCCTATCTCTCTCATAGGATAACATGGGGGCTGCCTTTAAATATTATTACAGTGCAGATTCCCCTTGGGAGCAGATAGAATTTTGGAGTTTAGGGTCTCTGAACTCACAATTTAAAAATACATCTCTTAGTAAAGTTTATTTTAGATTGTGTGTTTGAAAATACCACTTTTAGAAAGTAGGCATTTTCTTGCTTAACCATTCTGTGACTCTGCCTGTTTGTGGATTCCTTGTCTAGGTCAGTTTGACAGTTCGTCTGTTTGCACCTCTCTCTAGACAGTGACACAAAGGGATCTGGGGTGTAGCCTGCATATCCTGATGAGCCATTTGTGGTGGGAGGGAGGGGGGGAGTGGTCACTCACACCTGAAAGGGCTGTGCCTGCTCTCACACATTGCAGTCTCCAACCGCTGGTGTGTGTCCGAGGCCTGCCCTGGCCAAGGCAGGATCTTACAAACAAGAGAGACTTTCCTTTAAAGTTTGCCTACTTCAAAGGTGGAAAGGAGTATAAATAGTGGAACCCCTGAAAATTAGATCACTTCAGGAATCAAGAGGAACCTCTGCCAAGGAGAAGACCTGAAGATCTGAGCAGAAGTGCTGCCCTTGCCTGTGACTGTGCTTTGTTGGTCTATCATGCAGTTGCTGCTCCTCCCTGTGAAAGGGGACAAAGACTGGACATTGTTGTGCATTCCTGTTGAGAATAATCTCCAAGGGCTTGAACCGAGCTTGCCTCCTGTTGTTGAAGTCTCAGGGCCATCAAATACTTTGTCTGCCAGCACCTGGACTCTCTGCTGAGATGCCTGCCCTGCTAAGTGGTGCCCTATCCAGTTCTTGGTCCCTTGAAAGGTAAATTTTTGATGCACCTTCCGTTATGCGGCTGATAATAATGAAGCGCGCCGGCTTTGCGCCTGAAATCAACACTCCACCTGCATTGCAGCTGGAAGATCGATGCAACACGGCTGGAGAAATGAGGCGCAACACCCGCTAATGGAAGTTGATAACGAAGCAAACTCCATGCAGTGCACTCTTCTGATACCGTGCGACCGGATTTTCCATGCAACGTCCCTGGGTGTCAGAGTCAACCCGACTCTCCGTGGATCCAAGGAGCCCCATGCGGAAATCAACGCATCGTTCTCTTGCAAGGGAGAAAAACTACTCATCGCCAACCCGACTGGAGAAGGAAACGATGCACGGCCTCACTTGTGAGTAAGGAATCAACATATCTCTGACTTTTCTGACGCACGCTCACCCATGTGGCTTTATTTATGACTCCAACCAGGTACTTTGTGTAACAACAGCATTCTCACTGTTTTCTAAGGATAAAGGCGGTCATTCTGACAGGCTGGCGGTGCTTCATGGGCAACCAGCGGTTTCCCGCCGGTTTACCCCTGCCCCAAAGAATCCTCCATGGCGGCGCTGCTCGCAGCACCGCCATGGGGATTCCGACCCCCTTCCCGCCATCCTGGTCCTGGCGGTAAAAACCGCCAGGAACAGGATGGCGGGAACGGGTGTCGTGGGGCCCCTGGGGGCCCCTGCACTGCACATTTCACAGGCATGGGCAGTGCAGGGGCCCCCTAACAGGGCCCCATAATGATTTTCAGTGTCTGCCTAGCAGACACTGAAAATCGCGACGGGTGCCACTGCACCCGTCGCACCCCTTCAACTCCGCCGGCTCCATTCGGAGCCAGCTTAATTGTTGAAGGGGCTTTCCCGCTGGGCCGGCGGGCGGCCTTCTGGCGGTCGCCCGCCGGCCCAGCGGGAAAGTCAGAATGACCGGCGCGGTCATTTGACCGCAGTACGGTCGTCTGGCGGTTCCCGCCAGGCGGGCGGCTTCCTAAGACTCTTAGGGGGTTCATTCCGAACCGCCAGAAGACCGTACCGTGGTTAAATGACCGCGGCGGTCATCCTGACTTTCCCGCTGGGCCGGCGGGCGACCGCCAGAAGGCCGCCCGCCGGCCCAGCGGGAAAGCCACTTCAACAATGAAGCCGGCTCCGAATGGAGCCGGCGGAGTTGAAGTGGTGCAACGGGTGCAGTGGCACCCGTCGCGATTTTCAGTGTCTGCTATGCAGACACTGAAAATCATTATGGGGCCCCCAGGGGCCCCACGACACCCGTTACCGCCATCCTGTTCCTGGCGGTTTTTACCGCCAGGACCAGGATGGCAGGAAGGGGGTCGGAATCCCCATGGCGGTGCTGCGAGCAGCGCCGCCATGGAGGATTCTTTGGCGCAGGGGTAAACCGGTGGGGAAACTGCCGGTTGCCCTTTTCTGACTGCGGCTTTACCGCCGCAGTCAGAATTGCCCATGAAGCACCGCCAGCCTGTTGGCGGTGCTTCCGCAGCACTCTGCCCTGGCGGTTTTCAACCGCCAGGGTCAGAATGACCGCCTTAATCTTCTAGAAATTCATATCTTGACTTGTGTATGTTTGAATTTCTAAACCTGTGTTGCGTCATTTTGTACTGTTTTCATTGTATTACTGTGTGTGTTGGTAAGAATACTTTACACATTGCTTCTGAAGTTAAGCCTGCCTGCTCATGCCAAGGGGGTGAGCAGGAGTTAACTGAGGGTGATTCTCCTTTACCCTGACTAGAGCGAGGGGGTAACCTGACTGCCAACCAAAGACCCCATTTCTAACACTGGTGATAAGCAGTGAGGATTGGACTTGTATTTGTTTTTGACATGCAGTGATTAAGTGTACACTACTGTTTTCAGTGCAGACCATTACGTGACCACATACAGCTTGTTTTTGCTGTTTCTCTTTTTGGACTATTTTTGTTCTAACTCCACATTTTTGCTGATCCCTTATTGACTTTTGAACTTAATTGGGAACTCTTTATTCTGCCTTAGAACTTCCACTTGTGTTGATTCTTCATCATGTCTCAATCTGGAGATGCATCAGCTAGAGCTGCTTTTGACTTAAGGAAACTGGAGAGCTAAGCAGTTGCACAATTGAGGCAGTTCTGCAAAAATCTTGCCTGTCCCATTAAGGGCTCCACCAGGAAGGATGAGCTGCAGAAGGCACTAAGGGCCTGGTGACAGGCAAGGAAGCTGAGGGGCACACAGAGGAGGAGGTGCAATCCATACACAATGGTATAGTGGGTGGGCCTGTTTTGTCCAGGGAGAGGGTCTCCAGGGCAGGTAGCAGTGTGCCATCCAAGGGTCTGACTCCTAACGAGTTACAGGACAGACAGGCAGAGAGGGCTCACCAGCTGGAGTTGGAAACGTTTAGGATGCAAAGGGAGATGGAAGAAAGGAGATGGCCATAGAGGAAAAGAAGATACTGCTGGCTCATGAGCTCAGCTTGAGGGAGCTGGATCAGAGGAGCCAGTCCAATAGGGATGGTGGCAGCAGTATCACAGTGCAGCCTGACAGGAGGGTGCACATTCTTAAAGATCTTGTGAAGGATTATAAAAGGGAGGATGACATATTCTTGTGGTTTAAGGGGTATGAGTCTGCTCTCCATATGAATCTGGTGCCTGAAGCTCATTGGGCGGAGGGTCAGTGGAAGCACTTTGAGGTAGAGGGAAGGGATACTCTGACATCCTTAGGGGATCCTCAGGGGCTCACTTACTCTATCATGAGGAACGCCCTACTCACAAGGTATGTTCTCACCCCTGAGCAGGTATAAGGAAAGGTTTAAGTCCTATTAAAAGAAGGAATACCAAACAAGGTTGGAGTGTGTTGCTTCTTTTTTCAGGTCACCGGATGGTTGGGTGAAGGGCAGTAAAGTGACAACCTATGAGGGGCTTTACAATTTAATTGCTTTGGAGCACTTTTACAGTTAAGTTTTCCAGAGCTGCACCAGCACCTAATTGACAGCAAGCTGACTGACTCCATGAAGCTTGTGCAGGAAGAGGACTGCTGGGAGAGCACCAGTGTCCAGAAGAGGTATGGAGTATACCACTCTAAGGGTGGGCATGTTCCCTCTCAGAGGAAAGGGGGGTAAGGGTAAACAGGGGAGTTCTCTAAAGGGCCCCAACCTAGTTCCAAGGGTAAGGATTCCTAGACCCCCAGTGAAAATAAACCATGGTTCTCCAAAGGGAAACCTGTGGAGTGGGGTTCCCAGCATAAGTGTTATGCATGTGACCAGGTGGGTCATGTGAGGGGGGACCCCCAAATTCCCCAGGAGTACACCAGCACCCACTGGTGCTCAGTCCCAGTGTTTGGCTAGTGTAGTGTTTGGGGAGAAGTTGGTTCTAGGTAGGTGGGAGCCAGATGAGATGACCCTTGTCAAATTAGGGGACAGTGAGATGGTCCACAGAACCCTAGTGCCTGAGAACACTAAAAAGTACAGGCAGTGGGTGTAGGAAGTTGGCTCTGTATGTGCTATTTCAAAGTAAGGAATAGCATGCACAGAGTCCAAGGGTTCCCCTTAGAGGTAAAATAGTGGTAAAAAGAGATAATACTAATGCTCTATTTTGTGGAAGTGTGGTCGAGCAGTAGGCTTATCCAAGGAGTAGTGTTAAGCATTTGTTGTACATACACATAGACAATAAATGAGGTACACACACTCAGAGACAAATCCAGCCAATAGGTTTTGTATAGAAAAATATATTTTCTTAGTTTATTTTAAGAACCACAGGTTCAAATTTAACATGTAATATCTTGTTTGAAAGGTATTGCAGGTAAGTACATTAGGAACTTTGAATCATTTCAATTGCATGTATACCTTTCAAGTTATTCACAAATAGCTATTTTAAAAGTGGACACAGTGCAATTTTCACAGTTCCTGGGGGAGGTAAGTTTTTGTTAGTTTTACCAGGTAAGTACGACACTTACAGGGTTCAGTTCTTGGTCCAAAGTAGCCCACCGTTGGGGGTTCAGAGCAACCCCAAAGTTACCACACCAGCAGCTCAGGGCCGGTCAGTTGCAGAGTTCAAAGTGGTGCCCAAAACGCATAGGCTTCAATGGAGAGAAGGGGGTGCCCCGGTTCCAGTCTGCCAGCAGGTAAGTACCCGCGTCTTCGGAGGGCAGACCAGGGGGGTTTTGTAGGGCACCGGGGGGGACACAAGCCCACACAGAAATTTCACCCTCAGCGGCGCGGGGGCGGCCGGGTGCAGTGTTAGAACAAGCGTCGGGTTCGCAATGGAAGTCAATGAGAGATCAAGGGATCTCTTCAGCGCTGCAGGCAGGCAAGGGGGGGCTTCCTCGGGGAAACCTCCACTTGGGCAAGGGAGAGGGACTCCTGGGTCTTCCCTTGAGGGTCCCCTGGGCCCAGTGAAAGTCCAGTCCTTCAGGTCCTGGGGGCTGCGGGTGCAGGGTCTTTTCCAGGCGTCGGGACTTAGGTTTCAGAGAGTCGCGGTCAGGGGAAGCCTCGGGATTCCCTCTGCAGGCGGCGCTGTGGGGGCTCAGGGGGGACAGGTTTTGGTACTCACAGTCGTAGAGTAGTCCGGGGGTCCTCCCTGAGGTGTTGGTTCTCCACCAGCCGAGTCGGGGTCGCCGGGTGCAGTGTTGCAAGTCTCACGCTTCTTGCAGGGAGATTGCAGGGTTCTTTAAAGCTGCTCCTTTGGATAAAGTTGCAGTCTTTTTGGAGCAGGTCCGCTGTCCTCGGGAGTTTCTTGTCGTCGTCGAAGCAGGGCAGTCCTCAGAGGATTCAGAGGTCGCTGGTCCCTTTGGAAGGCGTCGCTGGAGCAGAGTTCTTTGGAAGGCAGGAGACAGGCCGGTGAGTTTCTGGAGCCAAGGCAGTGGTTGTCTTCTGGTCTTCCTCTGCAGGGGTTTTCAGCTAGGCAGTCCTTCTTCTTGTAGTTGCA
Organism: Pleurodeles waltl; assembly: GCF_031143425.1. Lineage (NCBI taxonomy): Eukaryota > Metazoa > Chordata > Amphibia > Caudata > Salamandridae > Pleurodeles > Pleurodeles waltl. The sequence continues at coordinate 777,756,113 of NC_090445.1, forward strand.
GGAATCTAATTTCTAGGTTCAGGGAGAGCCCTTAAATACTAAATTTAAGGGCGTGTTTAGGTCTGGGGGATTAGTAGCCAATGGCTACTAGCCCTGAGGGTGGGTACACCCTCTTTGTGCCTCCTCCCAAGGGGAGGGGGTCACATCCCTAATCCTATTGGGGGAATCCTCCATCTGCAAGATGGAGGATTTCTAAAAGTTAGAGTCACCTCAGCTCAGGACACCTTAGGGGCTGTCCTGACTGGCCAGTGACTCCTCCTTGTTATTCTCATTATTTTCTCCGGCCTTGCCGCCAAAAGTGGGGGCCGGGGCCGGAGGGGGCGGGCAACTCCACTAGCTGGAGTGTCCTGCGGTGCTGTGACAAAGGGGTGAGCCTTTGAGGCTCACCGCCAGGTGTTACAGCTCCTGCCTGGGGGAGGTGTTAGCATCTCCACCCAGTGCAGGCTTTGTTACTGGCCTCAGAGTGACAAAGGCACTCTCCCCATGGGGCCAGCAACATGTCTCTAGTGTGGCAGGCTGCTGGAACCAGTCAGACTACACAGATAGTCGGTTAAGTTTCAGGGGGCACCTCTAAGGTGCCCTCTGTGGTGTATTTTACAATAAAATGTACGCTGGCATCAGTGTGCATTTATTGTGCTGGGAAGTTTGATACCAAACTTCCCAGTTTTCAGTGTAGCCATTATGGTGCTGTGGAGTTCGTGTAAAACAGACTCCCAGACCATATACTCTTATGGCTACCCTGCACTTACAATGGCTAAGGTTTTGCTTAGACACTGTAGGGGCACAGTGCTCATGCACTGGTACCCTCACCTATGGTATAGTGCACCCTGCCTTAGGGCTGTAAGGCCTGCTAGAGGGGTGTCTTACCTATACTGCATAGGCAGTGAGAGGCTGGCATGGCACCCTGAGGGGAGTGCCATGTCGACTTACTCATTTTGTTCTCACTAGCACACACCAGCTGGTAAGCAGTGTGTCTGTGCTGGGTGAGGGGTCTCTAGGGTGGCATAATACATGCTGCAGCCCTTAGGGACCTTCCCTGGCATCAGGGCCCTTGGTACCAGAGGTACCAGTTACAATGGACTTATCTGGATGCCAGGGTGTGCCAATTGTGGAATCAAAAGTACAGGTTAGGGAAAGAACACTGGTGCTGGGGCCTGGTTAGCAGGCCTCAGCACACTTTCAATTCAAAACATAGCATCAGCAAAGGCAAAAAGTCAGGGGGCAACCATGCCAAGGAGGCATTTCCTTACACAACCCCCCCCCCCAAACGAAAGAGGATGAGACTAACCTTTCCCAAGAGAGTCTTCATTTTCTAAGTGGAAGAACCTGGAAAGGCCATCTGCATTGGCATGGGCAGTCCCAGGTCTGTGTTCCACTACAAAGTCCATTCCCTGTAGGGAGATGGACCACCTCAACAGTTTTGGATTTTCACCTTTCATTTGCATCAGCCATCTGAGAGGTCTGTGGTCAGTCTGAACTAGGAAGTGAGTACCAAAGAGGTATGGTCTCAGCTTCTTCAGGGACCAAACCACAGCAAAGGCCTCCCTCTCAATGGCACTCCAACGCTGCTCCCTGGGGAGTAACCTCCTGCTAATGAAAGCAACAGGCTGGTCAAGGCCATCATCATTTGTTTGGGACAAAACTGCCCCTATCCCATGTTCAGAGGCATCTGTTTGCACAATGAACTGCTTGGAGTAATCTGGAGCTTTTAGAACTGGTGCTGTGCACATAGCTTGTTTCAGGGTGTCAAAGGCCTGTTGGCATTCTACAGTCCAGTTTACTTTCTTGGGCATTTTCTTGGAGGTGAGTTCTGTGAGGGCTGTCACAATGGATCCATATCCCTTCACAAACCTCCTGTAGTACCCAGTCAAGCCAAGGAATGCCCTGACTTGAGTCTGGGTTTTTGGAGCTGCCCAGTCCAGAATAGTCTGGATCTTAGGCTGGAGTGGCTGAACTTGGCCTCCACCTACAAGGTGTCCCAAGTAAACCACAGTTCCCTGCCCTATCTGGAATTTGGATGCCTTGATAGAGAGGCCTGCAGATTGCAGAGCCTTCAAAACCTTCTTCAGGTGGACCAGGTGATCCTGCCAGGTGGAGCTGAAGACAGCAATATCATCAAGATAAGCTGCACTAAAGGATTCCAGCCCAGCAAGGACTTGATTCACCAACCTTTGGAAGGTGGCAGGGGCATTCTTTAAACCAAAGGGCATAACAGTGAACTGGTAATGCCCATCAGGTGTGGAGAATGCTGTCTTTTCTTTTGCTCCAGGGGCCATTTTGATTTGCCAGTACCCTGCTGTTAAGTCAAAGGTACTTAAGAATTTGGCAGCCCCTAATTTGTCTATTAGCTCATCAGCTCTAGGAATGGGATGAGCATCTGTCTTGGTGACAGAGTTGAGACCTCTGTAGTCCACACAAAACCTCATCTCTCTCTTTCCTTCTTTGGTGTGAGGTTTGGGGACTAAGACCACTGGGCTAGCCCAGGGGCTGTCAGAGTACTCAATTACTCCCAATTCCAGCATCTTGTGGACTTCCACTTTGATGCTTTCCTTAACTTGGTCAGACTGTCTAAATATTTTGTTTTTGACAGGCATGCTGTCTCCTGTGTCCACATCATGGGTACACAGGTGTGTCTGACCAGGGGTTAGGGAAAAGAGTTCAGCAAACTGTTGCAGGACCTTCCTGCAGTCAGACTGCTGCTGGCTAGAGAGGGTGTCTGAGTAGATCACTCCATCTACTGAGCCATCTTTAGGGTCTGATGAGAGGAGATCAGGGAGAGGTTCACTCTCAGCTTCCTGGTCCTCATCTGTTACCATCAACAGATTTACATCAGCCCTGTCATGGAAGAGTTTAAGGCGGTTCACATGGATCACCCTCTTGGGGCTCCTGCTTGTGCCCAGGTCCACCAGGTAGGTGACCTGACTCTTCCTTTATAGTACTGGGTAAGGGCCACTCCATTTGTCCTGGAGTGCCCTGGGAGCCACAGGCTCCAGAACCCAGACTTTCTGCCCTGGTTGAAATTCAACCAGTGCAGCCTTTTGGTCATACCACAACTTCTGGAGTTGTTGGCTGGCCTCAAGGTTTTTACTTGCCTTTTCCATGTACTCTGCCATCCTTGAGCGAAGGCCAAGTACATAGTCCACTATGTCTTGTTTAGGCTCATGAAGAGGTCTCTCCCAGCCTTCTTTAACAAGAACAAGTGGTCCCCTTACAGGGTGGCCAAACAGAAGTTCAAAGGGTGAGAATCCTACTCCCTTCTGAGGCACCTCTCTGTAAGCGAAAAGCAGACATGGCAGGAGGACATCCCATCTCCTTTTGAGTTTTTCTGGGAGCCCCATGATCATGCCCTTTAATGTCTTGTTGAATCTCTCAACAAGGCCATTAGTTTGTGGATGGTAGGGTGTAGTGAATTTGTAAGTCACTCCACACTCATTCCACATGTGTTTTAG